>NC_058522.1:213893059-215146809 GCF_904849725.1 Hordeum vulgare subsp. vulgare | reverse complement strand
CTTATCCAAGAAAGGCTAAATTGGCTAATTATCCTACGAAATGACATAATTAGCTTAGTTAGCTCCAAAATGGCCTATTTAATAAAAAATGACCTATACTTAGCTAATTATCCTCGAAATGACATAATTAGCTCCAAAAAGGCATTCTTAGCGAATTTAGCCCGAAGAAGGGGACAAGAAGAGAAAAAGAGGAAAATGAAAGGAAGGAAGAGGAAAAATGAGAAGAAGAAGGAGGAGAGGGAGGAGGAGAAGAAGGAGGAGAAGGAGAAGGAGCTCCTCCTTCCCCTTCGTCTTCCTCCTTCTTCCTCCTTCTCCTTCTCCTTCTTCTTCTCCTTCTCCTTCTTCTTTTCTTCTTCTTCTCCTCTTCCTTCTTCTTCTCCTCCTCCTCCTCCTCCTCCTTATTTTACTTCTTCTTCTCTATCTCTTCTTCTACGTAGCTTAGACTTATCCAAGAAAGGCTAAATTGGCTAATTATCCTACGAAATGACATAATTAGCTTAGTTAGCTCCAAAATGGCCTATTTAATAAAAAATGACCTATACTTAGCTAATTATCCTCGAAATGACATAATTAGCTCCAAAAAGGCTTCTTCTCCTTCTTCTTCTCCTTCTTCTCTTTCTTCTTCTCCTTCTTCTCCTTCTTCTTCTTCTAGTATTATATATACACTACTTCTCCTAAATGGTCTATACTTAGCTAATTTCTCTCCGAAATAACCTATATATACACTACTTCATCTAGTATTATTTTTCTAACTTTCTTATTTGTCATTTTGCAGATTACCTTCACTTCACGGGAAGCTTGGTTGATGGAATGCTTGAAGATGATTTCTTGTACCATGGGTTGTATTGAAACTATTGTAGTATATGAATATATGAAACTTTGTATGCACGTGGATGAAACTGGTGTAATATATGGTTTGGTATGGATGTAACTTCCATAATATGTATGCACTATGGATGAGAGTTATTTTAATATGGTTATGAGTATGGAAAGAAATTTATTTATGTCAAATATATATATATATCCTGATTAGTGTTAAAAATGCTGGATATAACAAAAAATAAATAAATAAGGGGCTGGTTCCCCTCTTTGCCGTCTGCCCCCACATGGCAAAGGGGTGGAGGCACATGGCAAAGGGGGGAATCTGCCCCCTCTCTCTCCCCTCTTTGCCGTCTGCCCCCACATGGCAAAGGGGGGAGGCAGACGGCAAAGAGAGAATCTGCCCCTCTCTCTTCCCTCTTTGTCGTCTGCCCCCACATGGCAAAGGGTGGGGAGGCAGACGGCAAAGAGGGAATCTTCCCCCTCTCTCTCCCCTCTTTGCCGTCTGCCCCACATGGCAAAGGGGGGGAGGCAGACGGCAAAGAGAGAATCTGCCCCCTCTCTCTCCCCTCTTTGCCGTCAGCCCCCACATGGCAAAGGGGGGGAGGCAGACGGCAAAGAGAGAATCTGCCCCCTCTCTCTCCCCTCTTTGCCGTCTGCCCCACATGGCAAAGGGGGGGAGGCAGACGGCAAAGAGAGGAGGCCTGCCGTTAACACTTAACGGGGACGTTGCAATATATGTCGTTCCACTTATTTTGCCGTCTGCCCCCTCATGGCAAAGATTCTTTGTCGTCCCCACGGATTTTTTTTACCGTCTACTTTGCCATGAGGGGGCAGACGGCAAAGCCTTTGCCGTCCGTGGTTGCCCCCTTTGCCATCCGCCTTGGCAGACGGCAAATTTCTGAATTTCAGTAGTGATAAGAACATCATTTATCCTTTCCACGGGTTTCTTAACAGTAGAATCCGTAAGATGCAAATTAAGAGAGCACTCATCAATCTCATTGAAGCCTAGAACATCACATAAAGACTTTGGAATGGCGGAAACACTAGCACCCAAATCACACGAAGCATTGCATTCATATTTTCTTATCTTGATTTTGATAGTAGGTTCCCACTCATCATGAAGTTTTCTAGGAATAGAAACTTCCAACTCAAGTTTCTCTTCAAGAGATTTCATCGAAGCATCAACGATATGATCGGTAAAGGCCTTGTTTTGGCTATAAGCGTGTGGAGAGTTTAGCAAGGATTGCATCAAGGAAATGCATTCAATCAAAGAGAAATTATCATAATTGAATTCCTTGAAATCCAAAGTAGTAGTTTCATTACTACCCAAACTTTTGATATCCTCTACTCCACTTTCAATGCTTTCAGCATCAAGATAGATAGACTCCGAATCATTGGGGCGTTTGTCAACCAAAGTGGATTCGTATCCAGCCCCATCTTCATTAGGTTTGACATTAGAAAACAAGGATTCAATAGGAGTCACACCAAGCACTTTAAGATCTTCTTGATTCTCATCACAAGAACACGCCTTTTTAAGCCATTCATGTCTAGCACGAATTTGGGCGGTTCTTTCTTTACTCTCATTCATGGAAACACGCATAGCTTTCAAAGTTTCATCCATATTGATCTTTGGAGGAGAACATCTCACTTTCAAAGCATCAATATCAAGAGACATTCTATCAACGGTCCTAGCCAAGTTATCTATTTTCAGTAGTTTTTCTTCTATGGACGCATTGAAAATCTTTTGTGAGTTGATAAACTCTTTAATATTAGTCTCTAAATTAGAGGGTAATTTGTTGTAATTTTCATGAGCATTGTTGTAGGAATTGCCAAAGTTATTAGAGGGATTACTAGGAAAAGACCTAGAAATATAGTTACCTCTAAAAGCATTTTTGTGGCCAAAATAATTCCTACCAACAAAATTAACGTCCAAGCTCTCATTGCTACTCTCAATCAAGGAAGACAAGGGCATATCATTTGGATCTAAAGGAGTACCCTTACTAGCAAACAATTTCATTAACTCATCCATTTTAACACTCAACGAGTTAATTTCTTCTATAACATGCACTTTTTTACTAGTAGGTGACCTTTGAGTGCGCCATTGAGAATAGTTTGTCATGATATTGTCTAGGAGTTTTGTGGCTTCTCCTAATGTGATTTCCATGAAAGTTCCACCGGAAGCGAAATCCAAATATTTCTAGAAGCAAAATTCAAACCAGCATAGAAGATTTGTATAATCATCCAAAGACTCAAGCCATGAGCGGGACAATTTCTAATCATCAATTTCATTCTCTCCCAAGATTGTGCAACATGTTCATGATCTAGTTGCTTAAAATACATGATATCATTATGGAGAGAGATAATCTTAGCCAGTGGAAAATACTTGGATATATAAGCATCTTTGCACTTGTTCCAAGAATAAATACTATTTTTGGGCAAAGATGAAAACCAAGTTTTTGCTCGATCTCGCAATGAGAACAGAAATAGCTTCAATTTAATCACATCATTATCCACATCTTTCTTCTTTTGCATATCGCATAACTCAATGAAGGTATTAAGATGGGATGCGGCATCTTCACTAGGAAGGCCGGAAAATTGCTCTTTCATAACAAGATTCATCAAAGCAGCATTGATTTCATATGATTTCGCACTAGTGGCGGAAGCAATCGGAGTGCTACTAAAATCATTATTATTAGTATTCGAGAAGTCACAAACTTTGGTGTTTTCAGTCATGGTGACATCAACAAGCAAGACAAGCACACAAGCGAATAGGAAGCAAGCGAAAGAAAAGGGTGAACGAAAAAGGCAAATATTTTTGTAAATTTTTGTTTTTCAGAAGTGGGGGAGAGGAAAACGAGAGGCAAAAAAGTAAATGCAAGAGATGAGTTTGCGACAGTCACTTGCATAATCTTCACTTAGAATAATCCCCGATGCTAGAAATTGACACGTTGGAGGAAGACTATTCTTGACTTGATGCTCCCCGGCAACGGCGCTAGAAATTGGCACGTTGACGGGAGACTATTCTTGACTTGATCCTCCCCGGCAACGGCGCTAGAAATTCTTCTTGCTACCTCTTGATCTTGCATTGGTTTTTCCCTTGAAGAGGAAAGGGTGATGCAGCACAGTAGCAGTAAGTATTTCCCTCAGTTTGAGAACCAAGGTATCAATCCAGTAGGAGTATCAAGGCAAGTCTCCAAAGTACCTGCGCAAAAACAGCAAACTTGCACCCAGCGCTACAAAGGGGTTGTCAATCCCTTCACGTTTAACTGCAATGTGAGATCTGAAGCCGGAAAATGCAACAAAGTAAAAGTGTAGGGCTAAAAATAAGATGTGAAGTAGACCCGGGGGCCATAGTGTTCACTAGAGGCTTCTCTCATGATAGCAAATATTATGGTGCGTGAACAAAATACTATCGAGAAATTGATAGAACCGCACAAAGTCATGACGATATCTAAGGCAATGATCATACATATAGGCATCACGTCCGAGACAAGTAGACCGATACTTTCTGCATCTACTACTATTACTCCACACATCGACCGGTATCCAGCATGCATCTAGTGTATTGAGTTCATAACAAACAGAGTAACACCTTAAGCAAGATGACATGATGTAGAGGGATAAATTCATGCAATAGATATAAACCCCATATTTTTACCCTTGATGGAAACAACATGATGCATGCCTCGCTATCCCTTCTGTTACTGGGTGAGGACACCGCACGGTATAAACCCAAAACCAAGCACTTCTCCCATTGCAAGAACTATAGATCAAGTTGGCCAAACGAAACCCACAACTCGAAGAGAATTACAAGGATATGAAATCATGCATATAAGAGATCAGAAGAAACTCAAATAAGATTCATAGATAATCTGATCATAAATCCACAATTCATCGGATCTCGACAAACACACCGCAAAAGAGGATTACATTAGATAGATCTCCATGAAGATCATGGAGAACTTTGTATTGAAGATCCAAGAGAGAGAAGAAGCCACCTAGCTACTAACTATGGACCCGAAGGTCTATGGTGAACTACTCACGCATCATCGCAGAGGCAATGGTGTTGATGAAGAAGCCCTCCGTGTCCGAATCCACCCTCCGACAGGGCACTAGAACGTGCCCAGATGGGATCTTGCGGAGACAGAAGCTTGCGGCGGCGGAAAAGTATTTTCGTGGCTCTCTCCCGTGGTTTCAGATTTTTTGGGGATTTATAGGCGGAAGAAGAGGGGAAAGAAGCCACGGAGGGCCCACAAGCCTGCTAGGCGCCCCTAGGCCGCGGCTAGGGGGCTTGCCGCCTCCCCCGGGACACTTTGCCTTGGTTCCCAAGCTTCCTGAGTATCTTTTGTTCCGGAAAAAATCTTTTCAGAGGTTTTATTCTGTTTGGACTCTGTTTGATATTCTCCTCTGAAAAAGGTCAAAAACACGGAAAAAAAGGAACTGGCACTGGGCACTGAGTTAATAAGTTAGTCCCAAAAAGGTATAAAATGCATACAAAACATCCAATGTTTGACAAGATAATAGCATGGAACCATCAAAAATTATAGATACGTTGGAGACGTATCAACCTACTAACTCAGTGCACCCATTGTCAGTTTTTGCCTGCTGATGTCTTTTTTTGTAGGGACTTCTACCCAAATTTCCGGAGCTCCAAAAATCCCGAGAAAAAAATACAAAAATCAGTGTGATGGAAGCTTCGAGAGGCATCAAGGTGGGCCAGAGGGGATCCAGGGCCTGCCCAGGCGGCCTCCCTGTGCGGCCTACCCCCTAGGCACGCCACCAGGTCGCCTAGGTGGGGCCCACCTCATATGGTGCCCTTCTTCGGCCTATATTTACCTCTCTGATTGGAAACCCTTAAAATAGATCGAGAATCGCGAATTTCTCCATCGTTCCGCCACCGCGGCGCTTCCGAGATCGGGAGCGTCAGAAGACCTCTTCCCGGCATCCTGCTTGAGGGAGGATTAACCTTGGGGAGCTTCTCCACCACCATGGATACTTCCTGGACGTGCCGTGAGTAGTCCTCCTTGGACCACGAGTGCTTGACCAGTAGCTATGTGATGTCTTCTCTCCAATCTTGTTCTTCAATGATTAGCCCTTGTGAGCCGCCCTATATGATCAAGGCCACTATGTAATTTTCCTGCTATTGCTATGGTTGGTTTGCTGGGATCGGATGGATTATTAGATTATGTTCAGATTGTGATGAGTTACATATTTGGTTATCCTTTTATATTATGTTCTTAGGTAATTCATGCATGTACTCTGTTGCTTTTTATTTCTTTGGCAAAGTAGTAGATTGTAACTCCAAGAGGGAGCGTTATGCATGATTGTGGGTTCATGCCCCCTGATGTCTAGCTTGAGTAACATAAACATGAGACTAGGGGATGTGCTGTTGCCACCAGGGAGAAAGCAACGGTGCTTGTGACCACGGTTGCAAGGATTGTTTACCTTACGCAAAGTTCGTTATTGTAGTTATCTGTTGCTTTGAGTTTACACTTTGGGTGGGGCTCGCAACTTAATACCAGCGAGATGTTCTGGATAGATATCTCAAGGTGGATGATTAGTAAGTAGATGCTAATAAATAAACAGTCTACTTGTGTTGGCGTACTTCCCATTACTTTTGAGCCTCTAACTTTCTTGTAGCATGATTAGCACTGCGGTGTGTTTATAATTCTGTCAATTGCCCAGCTGTAATTTGTTTACCCAGCATAGTTGTTTATCGTCTTTTGGGAGAGAAACATCACTAGTGAACATCATGGTACTCAGGTCCATATTACCACCATTGTTGACGCCTCCATCATTTACTGTTTTTGTTTACTTTTCTGTTGCAATCACTATCACTATTCCCGCTTGTGTTTTGATCCTTTGCAAACTACAAGGCCGGAGAGATTGCCAACCTCTCTGTACTCGTTGGGAGCAAAGTTATTTGTTGTGTGTGCAGGTCCTCGTCTTCTGCTAGCGCCCGAGCAGCGGACACCTACATGTTGGTCCTCGGAGTCCTCCTGGTTCGCTAAACCTTACAGTCCCCATGTAAGGGAAATCTGCTGCTCACTACATCTCCACCTTCCACTTGGGGTAACCAACGAGGGGCGAGAAGTATATCCATCAACTCATCATCAAGCAAATTTCTGGCGTAGTTGCCGGGGACTCGAGTCTTCAAGATAGGGGAGTTGCACACTATCTTTTACCTTTTCTTTTAGTCTTGCTAGTTAGGCTTAATGGAAAACAACAAAAATATGAGAGATCTTTATAAACTTTATCTTGAACTAGGACATGAAGTGTTTGAGGATTAAATTAAAAACCTATGGAACTTTATTATTTGCATAACAATTATGATGGTGGCAATGTTATTAGTATGCTTTCTTTGAATATCAATATTGCTAATGACATGGAAAGCTCTAAGCTTGAGGATGACGGGTTTGATGATAGTATGCTTCCTGAATATGATGATTACCATGATGATAATGATTGCTTTACTCTCACTATTCCCAATAAGAAAGATTTTGCTTATAAGAAGAGTAATGATACTTTTATTCTTTTGGATCAAGAAAATAATGCCTTATGTGATAGTTATATTGTTGGGTTCATCCATGATGCCACTGAAATGTATAATGACAGGGGGAGACATGGTTCTAAATATCTAAAAAACAAGAAGTTTCCCCTCTTTATGTCGAAGGTTTTGAAGCTGCACTTGTTTTTCCTTCCTATGCTTATTGCTTTGTGCTTCAATGAATTATTCTATTGTAATATTCCTATGCATAGGAAGCATGTTAGACTTAAATGTGTTTGGTATTTGCTTCTCGATGCTCTCTTTTATTCTACAACTCTTATTCCTACGAGAGTTTCATTTAAATCTTAAGCCTATCTTTATGGCTATAAAGAAAAAGCTCTAGGGAGACAACCCTTTTTATCTTTGCTTTTTATTTTTACTTTTAGTTTTAGTTGTCTTAATGCTTGTTACTAATGTAGCAACGTCATTGTATCTTTGTTTTCAAGCTTTGTGCCAAGTTTTAGCCTCCGATTGCAAGAAAGTTCAAAAGTTGTGACATGCTGCCCAGAAACAAATCATGTCTGCTTGACAGAAAATTTCGCCAAACATCACTAGAGCATATTTTGGATCTGAATTTTTTGATAGTATGCTCTATATAATTGTTTTTCTCGATTCAGTTCTGAGTTTTTTTTATTTGTGTTGCAGAAGTGCCCCGAAAAAATTATTTACTACCTGATGTTCTGTTTTTCCAAGATTCTGCCATGTTTTGCGTTTTCATCATTTTGCAAATCTTAAGCTTGCTTTTTATTTGCAGAAACCTATTAGAAATCTTGAGAAACAGTAGCTCTTCACGGAAATCTTTATTTCCAGTAGATAATAAATTATTTGATCATGGGTACTAACCACTCTAATCATCTTATGATGAGTTTCGCATGAAGGGAGTTTTCAAGTAAGCGAAGGAAGATGATGAAAGAAGATCCAGGAGTGTAAAGCGCTAAAGCTTGGTGATGCCCCTATGCAACCCCAAGAAATATTCAAGGAGACTCAAGCGTCTAAGCTTGGGGTTGCCCCCATGCATCCCTTTCTTTATCAACAATCATCAGTTCGTCCTTCTCCATGCTATATTTATCACTTCATATGATATGTGCTATGCTTGGAGCGTCCCGCTCTTTACTTTTTAGTTTGTTTTAGTTTGGCTTGCTATTCATAACAAGTTGGAACCCAGCCTTCTTTGTTTGGGAGAGAAACACGCTCCACTCCAACCTAGAACACAACATAGGTTTTCATGCTTATCTTTTTTGTGTGTTCTTTATCTTTTCAAAGCTGCTGTCAGGCTTAGCTCTTAGTTTTCATGGTTTATCTTTTCAAGAGCTTTTATTTAGGTTCCTTTTGGAACTCTCTTGAATTATCATGCTTATCTTATTTAGAGAGTTGGATTGTTGCATTGAGTTGCGTGTCTTGCATGAGTAGGTAATTGAGGTTGCTATTTAAGTAGAGTAGTAACTTGCAATAGTTTTGAGGTATTGATTTGAGTAATGTTTGGACTATTGGTGCCAAACTCTTGAGCCTATTAGTGATATGTGTCGTATTTTGGGAAATCCGTGTGTTTTTCAAAACTAAAAAATAGTTGAGAACTCTTGCTACTAGATGGATCGCTAACCTATGGAGGGGTTGAAATATATAGAGTACCCTCACGTTATCATGGGTGGAGGATGCGCAAGGATAACCAAACCCCAAAGACTCCTCCTCGGAGTACTTGTCTCTTTGTGAATCTCCTAACTAGATAGAGATTTATCGATAATAAGTGCATGAGTTCTTCGGACTAATGCGAGTATTCGATTGTTGGCACTTCCACCATCCATATTTTGATAGCTCTTCGGTACCGTGCATTGCCCTTTCTCATCTTGAGAGATGGTGCAAACTTTGTCGGTGCATCCAAACCATTGGCATGATACGCTCTGTCATCATAAGCCTCATTATGTCTTTCCTCAAAAAAGCCACCATACCTACCTATTAAGGCATTTCCATAGCCTTTCCGAGATACATTGCCATGCAACATCCACGATCTCATGACTTGATCTTCATGTCCTACATGCTTTTGATTGATCGAGGAGCCGCACGCTAGTTGGGCCTTGCCCTTATTATTGCTACATGACGCGCTACTTTCATTCCATATCCTGGCACACTAGTAGAGGCATACATTTGCATACATCATGATAGTTTTCATTTTGTCTTTATCTTTAGTACTTCTTATAAAGTGTGAAGATCTTATTTTCATTCTTGTAAAACATAGAGTGTTTCCCTTAAGTGAGGAAAAGATCCCAAAGAAGACAAATTAAAAGATCCCAAAGAGGACACATGAAAAGATCCCAAAGAGGACAACTAAGAGATAAAAAGCAAGAGCCAAAGAGGCCACAAAAATAAAAAAGAAATAAAAAGAGAGAAGGGGGCAGCAATACTATTCATTTTGAAAGATCCACACTCGTACTCCATTGTTATATTTGTACTCCATAGAGATTATCATTCATGCATAACTATGTGGGGACCCTTGCACTATAGAACTTGGCTTGTATATTCCAATGATGAGCCTCCTCAAATGAGCTCTAGGTATTCATCAGCAAGCAAGTTGGATGCACCCCACTAGTTCCATTTGAGAGCTTACCTTAGGTCATATGTGCATCCGTTGCATGGTAATACCTACTCCTCACATCATATCTATCATTGGACTTTCTCTCGCCTATGGTTGTCCTCATTGATGTGAGCCTTTCATACTTTTTTGTCTTCCTTTCCCATCATTATTATCTTTTCCATCCTAAGTGCCAACATATCTTGCTTGCGCTCATCCATTCCATGAGTGCTCAAAGTCGAAAGGGAGAGGATCATTTTGACTTGTGCTTGACTAGTGGTCTGGGGATGAGTCAAAATAAGATTCCGAAGGAGACCAAGTGTGAAATTTTAGTAGATTGAGTTCTCAATTAAAATATTTTATGCTCTAAACCCATCTCCCACTTATTGTATGCAAACACTATTTGGAGACATTCGAGTCACGAACAGCGAGAGCTCTTGCACCTTTATGTTCTAACTTTGCTATTTTCAATACTAGATATAGACTCTTGCTTGTTATTGTCTTAACTTGAATTGCATATCTTACTTACTTTACTTTCAAGTTATTATATGTGTATTAGCATGTCACCACAGAAATTATTTGTGTTATCATTTACCTACTCGAGGACGACGAGAAATTAAACTTGGGGATGTTGATACGTCCCAAACGTATCTATAATTTATGTTTGTTCCATGATATTTTGGGTGACATTGTTATATGTTTTCTGCACTTTCATACCTTTTTACACATATTTGGAATAACCTACTAACTCAGTGCACCCAGTGCCAGTTTCTGTATGCTGATGTCTTTTTTTGGAGGGACTTTTACCGCAATTTCTAGAGCCCCAAAAATCCTGAGAAAAATATATAAAAATCACCATGACGGAAACTTCGAGAGGCATCAAGGTGGGCGAGAGGGGAGCCAGGGCCTCCCAGGGCAGCCTCCCTGCATTGGCCTACCCCTGGTCGTGCCACCAGGTCGCCTCGATAGGGCCCACCTCCACTGGTGCGCTCCTTCGGCCTATATTTACCTCTACGATAGGAAACCCTTAAAACAGATCCGGAATCATGAATTTCTCCATCGTTCCGCCGCCACAGCGCTTCCGAGATCGGGAGCGTTAGAAGACCTCTTCCCGGCACCCTACCGGAGGGAGGATTGACCTCCGGGAGCTTCTCCACCACCATGGATGCTTTCTGGATGTCTCGTCGGTAGTCCTCCTTGGACAATGAGTCCATGAACAGTAGCTATGTGATGTCTTCTCTCGAATCTTGTGCTTCAATGATTAGCCCTTGTGCGCTGCCCTACATGATCAAGGCATCTATGTAATTTTCTTGCTTTTTCTATGGTTGGTTTGCTCAGATCCGATGGATTATGAGATTATGTTCAGATTGTGATGAGTTATATATTTGGTTATCCTTTTATATTATGTTCTTAGGTCATTGATGCATGTTCTTCGTTGCTTTTTATTGCTTTGTCCAAGTAGTAGATTGTAACTCCATGAGTGACAGAAACATGAGACTAGGGGATGTGTTGTTGCCACCCGGGAGAAAACAACGGTGCTTGTGACCATGGTTGGAAGGATTGTTTACCTTATGCAAAGTTTGTTAATCTATTTGTCCGTTGCTTTGAGTTTACACTTTGCATGGGGCTCGCAACTTAATACCAGCGAGATGTTCTGGATAGATATATCAAGGTGTATGATTAGTAAGTAGATGCTGATGAATAAACGGTCTACTTGTCTTGGCATACTGCCCATTACATTTGAGCCTGTAACTTTCTTGTAGCATGATTAGCATTGCAGTGTGTTTACAATGCTATCAAGTGCTGAGCTATAATTTGATTACCTAGCATAGTTGTTTATCATCTTTTGGGAGAGAGACATCACTAGTGAACATCACGGTACTCAGGTCCATATTACCACCACTATTTACACCTCCATCATTTACTGTTTTTATTTACTTTTCCGTGGCAATCACTATCACTATTCCCGCTTGTGTTTTGATTCTTTGCAAACTACAAGGCCGGAGAGATTGACACATCTCTGTACTCGTTGGCAGCAAAGTTATTTGTTGTGTGTGTAGGTCCACGTCTTCTGTTAGCGCCAAAGCAGCGGACACCTACTTGTTGATCCTTGGAGTCCTTCTGGTTCGATAAACCTTACAGTCCCCGTGTAAGGGAAATCTGTTGTTGACTACATCGCCACCTTTCACTTGGGGTAACCAACGAGGGGCGAGAAGTATATCCATCAAGTCGGCATTAGCGGCCCGGAACAGCAATTTGCTCCTGAAGGCCGGGAAGAAGGTGCAAAACTTCAGGCACTGTTGGGTTCGCATGAGCCTCAAGGACGCCAACCCTTGGCTGGAGGTGCCGGATGGGCTGTCGGAGAAGACTTCTGCGTGGAGCTTAGCGAAGCTCTTCGACCCTCGGGCCGTGCCCATCCTGGAGCGCTTCTGCCACAACATCAGCGCCAAGAGGCTGACCAGTGGGATGATAGCAAAGGAATTCTTGGTGCAGCGCCCCGCGCCCCTTCGGGCCAATTCCAGGCCCCTGTGGGACTAGCATCTCGGTGACGACAAGCTCAGGCTCCGGTCCAAGGACCTTCCTACTGAGGAGGTGAACAGGGTCGTGGAGACCCTCCTAGGCGGTGACCCTGGTGAACTACCCGAGGCTCTGGTTCCGTTGTGCCGTCTCAACGATCGGGCTGACCTGATCGCCGCGCTGCCTATCTTAGATGAGCAGGGGATCTCCCTGGCCGATGGGTCTCGTCCCGTAGAGGTGCCATAGGACGACACCTTCGGCGGGGATGACTCGGAGAAGACCATTGACGACTGCCCGGCGAGCACACCTCGCCCCTCGTAGACCGTCCTTCTGCACGGGCTTGAAGATGATGATGTCATCGGTGAAGTCTCCACAGTGATCTCCTCGCGCCTGACCAGGATCTCCAATGGACCCGTGTCAGCCCCGCGCGCCACGCGGTCCTTGAGCGTGCCCGCCCCCCGGAAGCACGGGGCTGAGTCGCCCTTGGCGCATCCGGCCTCCGCCGGTGGGAAGTCTAGGGCGCCGGGCTCGCCACCCTCCATGGTGGGCCCTGTCGCCGGGCCGGCGAAGAAGAGGAGATGGGTCGATGTCAAAGAGTAAGTGACTCGTCTTGGCACACCCCTTGCGTCCATCGTCCGCGCATGGTTGATTCCCTTTTTGCTTGATGTCCACGGGTGTTGCCTTGCTGGGGGCGAAGAAGAAGAAGGTAGGCGTCAAGCCGAAGGCGACTCCTGACGCACTGCCGGTACTCCCCAACGTGTCGCCGCGTGCCCATGAAGAAGGGGAGGCTCGCGAGGTGACCTCCCAGGCCTTGGTCGCTGAGCCCCCCGATCCCCCGAAGTATCCTGAGGCGGTCGTGGCGGCGCCGTTGCCCGAGGGCCAAGCTCTTGAGGTCCCTCAGTCCACCGATGCGCCAATGCTCCTGATCTCCGAGCAACCTTCTGAGCCCCCTGCCCCTCGTGATGCTGCATCCCTGATGACACCGCCTGCGATAGCACTAGAGGCTCCTCAAGTGGAGATCCAAAGGACTCTGCTATACGTCCAGGGTGAGAGGGAGGCCAAGGCCGCGGTCATGATGGTGAAGGGCCAGAAGGAGGCCAAGGCCACTCATGTTGCATGCGAGGAGGCGCTGGAGGAAGCCGAATCCGCTTATGCCATGTGTGAGGAGGCGATGAAGGAAGCTGCGGCGGCTGCCAAATGTTGCGAAGAGGCGGAGGCTCACTTGAAGGCCTTTCAATAAGAACAAGCCCATCTAGCAGAGAAGGTTCGCCTACGGGAGGAAGAACTCAAGGCCCGCAGGACCAAGATCGCCGCCCGGGAAGAAGAGTTGTCCCAGGAGGAAACTCACCTGGGCACGAAGCAGGCGCGCTTGGACGAGCAGGAGAAGGAGATCGCCTCGAAGAAGACCCTTCTCGATGCCAAGGGGGAAGCCCTCTCCGCGGCCGAGAAGGAGAAGGCCGTGGAGCTGGTAGGCTTCCCTGACATTGATCTTGGGCTTCGCATGGCGCTCCACACCGTCTGCTGGGACGGGTTCGACGAGCCTCTAGCCACCCCAGAGGGCGGCTTCGCCGTGCTCGCCGTGGCATTGGAGGACGCCGTCATCCAGGTGGACAAGATCTTGGACAGTGAGTGTCACGACCTCTTTTCTGAGGCCGCGACACGTGTCTTCAGTCACCTTCTTCTTCGTGAGCCGGGGTTTGACTTCGGCTTCGTGATCCTGCCGGTCCCTACTGAGGCCCGCGACAGCGCTGCGGAGGCGGTGAAGGGACCCGTGGAGGCGTTGGTGAAGAGGTTCGCCCACAACGTAGTTCGCCCATCTCCGGATGTCTCCGAAGCCAACGAAGGGGAAGACTATGCCATTAACGCCGACGACAAGCCCCCTGAAGATGGAGCAGCCAGTAGCGAGGGTTCCTCCTGATCTCTTCCCCTAGTTTTTTCCTGCAATGCACATCGTGCCTCGTGGAGGCGTGAAACTCATTTGCGTTTTCAAGAACATGTTAAGGCTTGTAATAACTGGCTGACTGCTTGAATGTTCTCTTCACCTCGTTTTCATGTTTGTCGTGATACTCTATGTCAGTAGGGCCCGACCCACGCATACCTTAGCCGCCATTGAACTGACCGGATTCCAGGACGGCCCAAGAGGTGAGGGGCTACGGGTCTTGTTAGGCTCCTCAGCCACGATGCTCAGGAGTCCCCCTTGAAGTGCGAGTAGCCCTCATGAGGGTAACGCGGCGAGGCTTTTTGAAATTTCAGAACACCTTTAGCACTCTGCATCGCTAGGGCCCGCCCCGCGCGTACCTCCTCCACGATTGGACCGTTCGGATACCAGGATAGCCCACAGGGGGGAGGGGCTACGAGCACAGTTAGGCCCCTAAGTCATGATGCTCAGGAGTCTCCCTTGACGTATGAGTGACTCCGATGACCTTCCTAACAAACTGACAACCTGTGACTCTCGAACTCCTTCAGCACTCTGCATTGACAGGGCCCGCCCCGCGCGTACCTCCGCCGCCATTGGACCGCCTGGGCGGCCCAAGAGGGAAGGAGCTACGGGTGCAATTCAGGCTCCTGAGTTGTGATGCTCACGAGTCCCCCTTGACGTACGAGTGGCTCCAACGTTCTCCCTAAGAGATTTTAATTGGCTTGTTGGGTGCACAAGGCGCTGCGTCGGCAGGGCCCGTCCCACGTGTACCTCCACCGCCTTCAACTGATCGAATTCCAGGACGGTCCAAGAGGGAAGGGGCTACGCGCGCAGTTAGGCCACTTAATCACGATGCTCAGGGGTCCCCCATGACATACGAGCCGCTCCGTACCTCCAGTTGTGTATCCCCCGCACTGGGAGTGGGGTAATCGCAGGTGGACTGGGTTGACTACCTGGAAAGTTGTGGGCAAAGTCATTGGTGGACTGTGTTGATTTCCTTGCCAGCTGTGGGCGTAGTCGTTGGTGGACTGAGTTGATTTCCTTGCTAGCTGCGGGCATAGTCATTGGCGGACTGAGTTGATTGCCTCCGTCTTCTCCCCAGCGCGGACCGTTGGGCTGAACTAGGCATGGGAGGGACCCCTCCGCATCCTCGAGGGGGCCGTGCGTATACAACCTCGGCTCGTTATTACGTGAGAGTGTCATGCTGGGGGTGTATCTGGGAGGTCACGAGGACGCTTTAGCCTCACGAGTGTCCCTACCCCCGAGGCATAGGCGCCTGATTCCTTTTGAGTCCTCACCTAGCGCGGAGCATAGGTCATCCACTCGGCATGGGAGGGACCCCTCAGCGTCCTCGGGGGGGGGGGGGGGGCGTATGCAACTGCAACTCGTTATTACGTGAGAGTTCACAATGCGTGTCGGTGAAAGGATCGACACCTATGGGGGCCTCAACAGTCCCCTTTTGCTAGTTTGGCGGGGAGTAGGTTCGCGGCAAGAGAAAAACAAATAGTCAGGGCCCGGCAAGATCATTTTTACCCAGGTTCGGGCCATGTTGTGCGTAAAACCCTACTCGTGCATGTGTTTAGTTATTCGTTTTAGTTTATTGTATATCTGTCCCTCTTACGGTGTTTCGATTGGTCAAAAAGCCAAAAGTCCTTTCTACTGAGCCTCGGTCCTCCTTTTATAGGCAAAGGGGACACCACAGTGGCTCAGGGGGTGAACGATGGGTTCACGAGTTGAACAACGGTGACCTCCCGCCATAGTGTTACTCTGGTGCACTAAATGCTTTGATAGGCTTCCTGACCTTGTCAGGGGGAGTTGGACACATACCCACACGTGGCATCATCGGGGTGTTGCGCTGTCATGTGGGTGGACGCGTGGTCCTGCATCGACGGTGGCGTGTTTTTCGGTGGAGGCGATCACAGGTTGCGAAGGCGGCCTGGGCCCGCGCCTCTCTTCGGAACATCTTTTCCTCCCCGGCAGGGTTACCTTGCCGGGGATTCTTCTCGTTCCTCTCGGCAAGGAGGTGATGGCCTGCAGAGGCCTTTTCAATCTTCCCGGCAAGGATGGCTTGCCGGGGCTTAGTCCTTCTTCCTTGGCGAGAGGGTCTCGCCTGGGCAGTGTCTATCTTCCCGACGGGGAGCTCCTGCCGGGGTCTCTTCTTCATTCCCAACAAGGGGCGCTTCCCGGAGGCTTGTAGTCTGCACTTGGTGGGCTTCCTAGCCTTGCTTCCGCCCTATGCTCCAGCGACGCGCCTTGCCGCTGTGGAGGGGGCTGCCGGTGTACGCGCACTAGTCCGGGGCACTAGAGACCCCATTCTTTAGTGCACCAATAGTGGGGGTGTATCTGGGAGGTCGCGAGGACGCTTTGGCCTTGCGAGTGTCCTTACCCTCGAGGCATAGGCGCCTGATTCCTTTTGGGTCATTCGTAAACCCTGCTAACTTCTTATTCTTCGGGAGTGAGGCAGGGTGTCTACTGCTTGAGGAGGCCTGCAAGGATAATTTTCGGCCGGAGCCCCAAGAGGGGGGGGGGGGCGACCGCCCAAAGATGCAAGCAAGGTAGAACGTTAGGGTTCGAAGTGGGTGCGATAGAAACAACTGAAGGATGCGTAAATGAAAGTGGCGAATCGAGAGTGCCCTGAACTCCTAGAGGCCACATGGCCCTATGGGCGTCCTGGGAAAGAGTGAGCCAGAAAGTTACCTAGCAGTAGCCAACAAAAAGTCACCTAGTGGCCATGCCGCTGAAGTGCCGAGGGCGCCATTGTCGCCCATCTCCTCCTTCCACGATCGCGACCCTCACGGGTCCGCTGTCTCCCGAGGCTCGGGACCTTGGCTTGGCCAGAGCATCGCCTCCTCTTCCTCACCACGCCCGAGCAGGCAAGGCATGAGCATGGCCTGCTGGAGCCGCTAGCAGGTAGAAGTCGCGTTTCCCAGCCTGAAGGGCATGAGGGTGCAAGTGCCCGGGCACACCCACTCATGGTCAGCTAGCGCGGGCTAGAAAGGGCCTTGAGTTGCGGCTCTTTCGATTGCAAGCACGTTGATACAGATGCGGGGCCGAGCAACCCTGCCGACGATGGCGACTATGATTGGTGATGCAGGGCAGTCCCCGCCTCACACGGCCTGGGCCTCTCGAAGTTCTTGGATTGCTCTGATGATGAACTCATGGGAGCTGGGCATACGCACGCCGGAGTGCGCCCTCAGGTTGTTCTCGAGCGCCACCCTCGCATCATTGGTCAGGCCGGCAACCACCCCGGTGGGAGCCCCCAGGCCTGACACAAGGGTGGCGTCGAGCGCGCCTTCCTATGCGATGGGAGGCATGGCCCCGTCCCTAGGCTCGGAGCCTGAAGTCCCAGGGCGCTCCATGGGGAGGAGTTGCTTCTTCTTCTTGCGGGGGTCCTCGCGAGGTGGCTCGCTTCCTTTGTCGTTCGAGCGTTCCGCTGTCGCGGTGCGGTAGGCACGCTCGAGTGTACAGACGACATCCTTCTCTTCGCAGGCGATGGTGATGACGCCGCCGTTCCCTGGTATCTTGAGGACGTTGTAGCCATGGTGGGTCACTTCCATGAAGTTGGCAAGAGCCAGGTACCCATGGATCGCGTTGTATGGTAGGTGGATGTGCGCGATGTCAAAGACGATGATCTCAGTGTGGTAGTTCTTGCGCTCGCCGAAGGTGACTAGCAGACAGACCTGCCCGATGGGCACGGTGGACCCTTCCGTGACTCCTGAGAAGGGCTTGGTTGGCATGAGCTATTTGTACGGCAGCTGGAGTGTTTCAAAGGTCTCGACCTAGAGGATGTTGAGAGCCGCTCCACTATCGATAAGGGTCTTGGTGACGAGGACGTTGCTGATGGTCGGGGTGCACATCTTGGGGAGCTTGCCGGCCATGAACGAGCACCTGAGCTAATCACTTGGGTCGAAGGTGATGGTGGTCTGGGACCAGTTGAGGGGGCGCATCGCTTCAGGCTTCGGGAGAGCGGGGTTCACTTCCTGGGTGAACTGCTTGAAGCCGCGGTTCGAGGGCGGGGTCTAGGCGCCGCCCAGGATGGAGGTCATTGCCTTAACCTCCTGGAAGACCCTAGCCCCATCATTCTGCCTATCTTCATGCCACCTTCTGGGTGGCGGAGATAGCCCAGCCTCACGAGGGAGAACCTCACAAGGCCGACCTCGTCGTTGCCCCACCTGAAGGTCGTCGTGCCAACGGTGCTCCTGAGGCCGGCCGCGCCAATGGTCTTCATGAGGTTGTTTGTGCCACCCCTGACGCGGCTCCGAGTCATCCCAGCAGCCTCCAATACGGCCACTACCGCGCGTAGGGCCTCTGTCTCCCCGTCCATGGCGCTTGCTGAACTACTCGTTATAGACCAGTCAAAGCTCATGGCACTCGGAGGTATTATGGCCACTAGTGCCATGGAAGATGCATGTGGGCCCCCCTCCTGACGGACGCCCTTCCCCTCGGCCATGCTTCGCCCCAGGCTCGGCTGCGAGAACCACCGGAGCCTTGCGCTTCGCCTCCTTGGCCATGGTCTTCTTCTCTTCTGATTCAGCCGCCTGAGGCCCGAGAACCAACAGGAGAACTTCTTCATCCCTGGCGCGCTTGTTTGCCAGGTTTCACATCTCCAGTCCAGTGTTCATTTCATCACTCACGGCGAGCCCCTCCTTCATCTTGAGGTCGGTGACTCCGTCGGAGAAGGCCAAGATGATGGCCTCGTCCGATGACTTGGGGATCTTGAGGCGCATGGCCATGAAGCGATGTATGAACTTGTCCAGGGTCTCCCCCTCCTCCTGCTTGATGCGACGCAGGTCGTTCACGGTGGGAGCACGGTCGCGGGTGCCGTGGAATTTGGCGATGAAACATGCGCATAGATCATCCCAGGAGGTGATGGACGACCTTGGGAGGTTGAGGAGCCAAGAGAGCACGCCGCCCTTGAGCGCCATGGGGTACGAGCACGCCATGACCTTGTTGCCCCCTCTTGATGACCTGATACTCCGCGTGTGCAGTTGCATGAACTCGGTCGGGTCCAGGTTGCCGTCATAGGACAGGGGCAAGTCGGGCTTGAACTTGCAGGGCCACGCAGTTGGGTAGAGCTCACGGGCGATGGAGACGCACCCCACTGGCCCGACGGGTGCAGCGCGCGTGGGGGAGACCTGGACCTGGTGCTCCACTGGCTCTGCTTCGAGCGGGGCAGGCTCACAGCACTGGATTTGCAGCGCCGGGAGTGCGCACGCGTCGGCGCGTGGCCGTGGAACCACCTGACAGCTTGCTTCATCTCTTGGCCCCGCCCTGGGGTCGTGAGGCCGGTCGCGGGGACGTGCTTCCTTCCTAGGCTTGGGGTGCGCGCCATGCCGCGGAGGTGGGGGTGGCGCGTCTTGCTCCTGTCGTTTGCCAGGGACGGTTGGGGTCAGAACGAGGAGGAGAACGCCGCGGGATCACCGACAGCGGCAACGAGCTCCTCGATGCGCTAGACCCAGTCGTTGTGGCGGTCAGGGGCGGGCCGATAGCGGAACAACTCGGTGGCCATGGCGAGCGCGCGCCTGCCATGCGACATCTCCTGCCGGGCAAGCGAGGCCGACCCGTAAGCGCGGACGAGCGACGGAGTGGCGGTGCGCCTGTCGGGCTGCTCGTTAGCCGGCTGGGGGGAACCTTGCTGTTCTTGAGCATCGGGGCCCGTGGCGGCGTTCGCTATGGGCGATGGTGACTGGCGTGCGCAGGCGGGGCCCATGGGCGCCGTGTAAGCAACATGAGTGGCGCGGCGCTCGGCGCGAGCCCGGCGAGCGTCAGCAATCGGAGCGGTGAGGCTTGGTGAAGGCGGAGCTTGGAGGAAACATTGACACGCCCCCTACCTGGCGCGCCAAATGTCGGATTTCTGGCTTCACCAAACCCTAAAGATTCAAAGTCAGGGGCGTGTGCAAAGATCTCTCGCGGGCTCACCTCACCTAACTCGCTACTCGCAGGGGATGGCAGAGAACTCACTCGATGGTGAGGAAGACACAGAACACGGCAGTTTACCCTGGTTCGGCCCGCTGGGAAGCGTAATACCCTACTCCTTCTTTGGTGGATTGCCTCTCGTGGAGGTTGGTGGATGAACTAGTACAGTGCTTGAGGGCCTCCATGGTAACACTGAGCAAGTGAATGGATCGGATCCCCATCTAAGAAGTAAACTACCCTTTGTATATAGTGGCGGCCCGGGTCCTCTTCCCTTATTGCCAAGGCGGGAAGGGATCCCACAATGGCCAATTTTAATGGGGGACACGGGAACATGCTCCCCTTCCAAAGGTAGTCTTCGCCTGCAAAGTGGCTCTCAACACAGCAGGGACGGGTCCAGGGATGATGTCTGTCCTACTGGCTGGCGGTGGTGGCCTTGTTGCACGAGAATGGAAACCTTTGGAAGATTCCTTGGGAATCCACGTACGTCCTTCCTTCCTTTGCACGAAATGGGAAACTGCACCATGCTGCAATCCGCTGCTCGCCTATCCTTTCGCTGCGTCATCCTTGACTTCTAAGGTCGGTTCTTGCCTCGGAATCTCCGCCGCTCCGGAGGGGTCCTGAGGAGGCCTCCTGCCGGTCTTGGTGCTGCTCCTCCTCGCGAGGCTCGGGCCCTCGCGGGGGCCTTTCCCTGAGTGGTGTCAAGCCTGTTGGTTTTTGGTCGATGAAGTGGGCCAGCCCTTGGCCACAAGGAGGCAAGTCTGGGTACCCCCGTTCCCAGAACGCCGACAGATCCATTGCTCTCGTCATCACCAGCCCTTCTCCAACAATACAACTATGATGGTCACCATCGGGAGTGAGTAATTCCTCTATAGGCTTGCTGGATGATGGTGGGATTGGGTGAGATTGACCATGTAATCGAGTTAAGTTTGATAGGGCTAGATCCCTAGTATCCACTATGTTCCGAGATTGAGGTTACCATGACTTTGCTATTCTTAATGATTGTCACTAGGGCTTGAGTGCCATAATTTCAGATCCGAACCTATTATGTTTTCATGAATATAAGAGTGATTTGGATCCTATCTTGCAAGTTATAGTTACCTATTACATGTCATGATCCGCATACCCCAAGGTGACAATACTTGGGATTATTTCCGATGATTGTCTTAGTTTGAGGAGTTCATATACTCACCATGTTTTAATGCTTTGTTCCGGTTCTCTATTAAAAAGAAGCCTTAATATCCCTTAGTTTCCAATAGGACCCCGCTGCCACAGGAGGATAGGAGAAAATATGGCATGCAAGTTCTTATCGCAAGCATGTCTCACTATATACGGAATACATGCCTACATTATATTGATAAATTGGAGCTAGTTCGGTGTCGCCCTAGTGTGTAGATGGTACATGATCAATGTGATCTAAATCATTATCTAACAGGGATCCAGGTGCCTATGCTCTACATATACTGAATCTTGCTAAGTTACTACTGTTGCTGCTACTGTCACACCTGCTACTCAATTGCTATTGTTACTATTGTTACCAAAGTTACTGCTACCACTGTTACTCTTACTACCATCATTTGTTGTGCTACTAAATCCTTGTTGCTGAGAGATATCCGAGGTGCAGTTGAATTGATAACTCAACTGGCACGACCAATAATATTCTTTGGCTCGCCTTGTGTGAAATCTATAAATTAGGGTGAAATACTACTCGTGAAGACTCTCGCGATCCCTTATAGTTGTGGGTTATCAAGACCTTTTATTGGTGTCATTGTCATGGAGCATAGTTTTTTTTATTGTGTTTACTTGAGGATATCCAATTGCCACTATGAGGAATCTGAAAGATAATCGAACAAAGATTGTGCCCTGTCGCACGAGAGGAGGTAAGGAATTGCCAACTAGCTCTGCTTTTGATTCACCTACTATTTCTAATCAACTTGTTACACCACCACCTATTCATCGTCATGATATGTCACATGAACTTGAGGTTGCTATTTCTGAAACTAATTATGATAGTATTTCTACACATGTTTAAACTGAAACTATGCCACTGAGTGAATTACTTGATGCTCATATTGCTAGAGTTAGTGAACTTGAAAATCCTCAAACTGATGAAGACTTTGAATCACCTGTTACACCTCATCCACCTAATAGATATGAATTGTCTTATATACCTGAAGGTTATGTTATGGATGGGGAGGTAGCTACGTACTTTCTTGCTTGTTAAAATAGAGATGATGTGAAGAGATTACTATGCAAACTAAAAGAAAAATCTATGATGGAGAAAATGAAACATGATCGTAAATTTACTACTTCTCCTATATTTGTGAGTGATAAGGACTATGAATTTGTTGTAGACCCTGGACTAATTCATATAGTAGAGTCTGATCCTTTCCATGGCAATGAAAATGAAACTGTGGTCGAACACCTTATGAAACTGAATGATATTGTTTCCTTGTTTACCAACGATGAAAAGATAAGCTACTATTATATCCTTAAGCTTTTTTCCTTTCTCGCTGAAATGTGAGGCTAAGAAATGGTTCCTTTCTCTTGCTCCTAGTTGTATGTGTAGTCCCCAGGATATACTTTATTACTTCTCGGAAAAATATTTTCCTGATCATAAGAAACAATCAACTTTATAGGAATTATTTAACTTTGTGCAAATTAGAGAAGAGAATATCCCTCAAGCTTCGGGGAGGCTTCTCCTGTTACTTAGAGCTTTACCTGATTGTCCTCTTGAGAATAATGAAATTCTTGATATTTTTAAAATGGGATAACAAATGCTTCTAGAAATTTCCTAGATAGTTGCGTCGGTTGTGTTTTCAGGGAAAGAACCGGCGTACAAGCAAAAAAGCTATTAAATAATACACTGCAAAATTCCAATGATTGCACACTTCCTGAACCATCACTAGAACCTATTAAATAGAAGAGAGGTATTCTATTCCTGAGCCCTGAATATATGCAAGAAGCAGAAAAGATCTGTGAAAAAGAAAGGTATTAAAATTGAGGATGTCAACAAATTACCACCGATTGAAGAAATGCATGGACTTCGTACCCCGACACAGCTAGTAGAGGTAAACTCTCTCTGTTACTTACTGAAAATGATATAATTTATGCTAAGACTCATGATCAATGCATGGATGAATTTGATAATTACATTGTTACGCAAGATCACTTTAATAACTATGTAAATAATCAATTGAAAAACAATGCCTTGATGAAAGACCACTTAAGTGACTTGATGTTCAAAATTGCTAATGATGTGAAAGGTCTAGGTAAACATGCCTCTATGGTTCACACCCAATTACATCAAGTATCTAAGTCACAAAATGATTTGCTTGCTGAAACGAATAATAATATGAATGATCATGCAGTTAGAGTAATCACTAGAGGGAGTAGAATGAATCAGGAACCTCTTTACCCTGAAGGTCACCTTAAAAGAATAGAACAAGATTCATAGCGAATTAATGACGATACACCTAGTCGCACTAACAAGAAAAAGAAAAGGAAAAATGCTATGACTTTGCATGCTCCTAGTGACCTGATATTGAGAAACCTGCTGAGAATCATAATGATGTTTCTATTTATGACGCTGAGAGACAATCTGGTAGTGAACATGAACTTAATGATAATGATAATAATTATGATAATTTAGAAGATCCACCTCGTAGTAATAAGGAACCTTACAATGATGTTGATATAGAACCTGCGATGGGTCTTGATAACCCACCTCCTAAAAATAAACGTTATGATAAGAGAGACTTTGTGGTTGAAAACGTTGAAGGGAAAGAGAGCCATGGGTTCAAAAACCCATGCCATTCCCTCAAAATCCTTCCAAAAGTAGGGACGATGAGTATTTTAAACGCTTTGCTGAAATGATTAGACTTGTCATTTTGCACACTCGCTAGATTGATATATCGAAAATGCCTTTGTATACTAAGTACATGAAGGATCTCATTACCAATAAAAGAAAGATACCCAAAACTGAAATTTCTACCATGCTTGCTAATTAATTTTTTGATGGTGGAATACCTAAGAAGTTAGGAGATCCGAGTATACCCATAATACCTTGCTCTATTAAAAGAAATTATGTTCAAACTACTTTGTGTGATTTAGGAGCCAATGTTAGTGTTATGCCTTTCTCCCTTTCTAAAAGACTAGAATTGGATAATCTTACACCCACTAAGATATCTTTGCAAATGGCTGATAAATCCATTGCTCTACTTATTAGAATTTACGAGGACGTTCCCGTTGTGGTTGGAAATGTTACTATCTTAACAGACTTTGTTATTCTTGATAAACCGAGAACGAAAATATGCCGATCATCCTTGGTAGACCCTTTCTAAATATTGTAGGGGTTGTTATTGATTGCAACAAAAGCATGGTCACTTTTCATGGTAATAGCAAGCAACATACCATGCATTTTCAAAAGAAGCAAATTTTTGTTAACAATATTAACGTCATTGAGCCTATTCCCATGGTCATCATTGGAGATTTTACAATCCCTCTACCTAGTCCCAAGAAAAAGAAATACTATAATCATATTGTTGGGGATATGCAAATCCCCACTAAGGTAACCTAGTGATATACAAAAATTCTTACGCTCCATGTCAATAGGAAACGATTGTTAGTAATACTTGATCAACCTTATTAATGGATCCTTTTCGAAAGACATGTGATTGGTGAATTAAGTATTCATAACTTTTTGTATGCCAAGTTTATTCTCTTTTCTCTTAGCGAGAGAAAAATAGAATGCCATGTTTACCCTGTTTTTTGAGTTTTTCGTACCATAGAAAAATGACCAAAAAATGAAAAGTCTCATAATGACACCAAACTTTAACATGATTTTTCTCGAATAAATTAGAATTTTTGGCATAAAAATAACACCATGCAGATGCACCTATGGGCCACAAGCCAACAGGGCGCCCCCGAGACCGCGCCGTGGTGGCTTGTGGGGCCCACAGGGCCCCCTGCCTTATCCCTTCACCTCAGTTCATCCTCTGCCTCTAGAAGAAATTCCTTGTCTCTCTCTCTCCCATGTTCTTCCTCTAGAAACTGGAATTTTCGATCTCTTTTCTTGGAACTCCGTTTGAGAAACTGTTTTAAGGAAATTGTTTCTTCGTATGTGAATCCTCCATCCCTCCAATTAGTTTTTTCTTTAGTGTTTTATATTTTTCATAAATTTCTTCACTTGGAGATACAGAAAATGAGCTTGCATGTTGAATTCTTTGACTTCCAAACAGCATGAATGCTTGATATAGCCTCTAAGTATCCATATGAGTAGCTGCTATCGATCTCACAAAGTTTAATTGCCATCGATTTGTGGATCAAATTTTTGAGATATTTGTAATTAGGGAGATGACTTTATTTAGGAGGAGCTCTTCAAGAAGGCGTACTTTGGGTGAATCATCAAGTAAGGGCTCGACATGACAAGCTTACAATGAGCCTCAAGCCTATCAGATAGTGATGGTTGATTCTAAATCATTTCGATGACCAAGCGATGAGTTCATGAAGAGTGTAGGTATCAAGGAGGAACTTGATCATTTCATTCAAAACACAGACCTTACCGACTTCCTTGTAGATAAGAGTGTTGAACATTATAACCTTACCCGTACATGCACGCATGGATTTTATTATCATTCTAGTACTTCCAGGGTGTTATTTAATCTCTATGATAAAGCCTTTAGCAAGAGTCTAGATAAATTTTCTGTCGCATGCAAGGTCCCCCTTTGGGGTTCACTTGACAAGCCAGAAAAACTGATTATAATATGTTCCTCGAGAACCTCTGCCTTGGAGAAGATAGAGGAGTGACACATGCGAGAATGAAAATCATTCATTTCCCCACTATTCGTTACTTTGCACTATTTAATGGGAAATGCTCAATAGGGAAACAAGATTGAAGTGCTTTATGTTCCCCTTACTTGAGCCTTACTCACACTATTGTGACTGGTGAACAACGCTATAACCTTGGTGCAATTGTTGCCCGAACATTGTATTCCAACTCTACGAACGCAGATTTGTATGGTGGAATTTATGCCTCCCGCATAGCTGCACAATTGGGAGTGTTTCCCCAACCTAATGATCCTATTTGCTTCATAGATATTTAGATTGTGAAGCTATGCGTTATCATTATTATATTGTAAATCATACTAGAGGTTATGAGTATATTTTAATATTTGAGAAATATACACCTATGCTTGTCACTTTGCAAGCACATGCCCTCTTTAATTTTCAGGCTCGCCAGAGATACTGCATTCTTGAGAATGAAGTTTGGGAGTACAATGCTGAAGTGGAGGCTGCTCACTTGGGATAAGAGGCATCTAGGAATGCCCCAATAAGCTACCATCTCAACCACTTTCGATATTAGCAGTGGTCATTACCAAGATAGGCAAAAACCTAAGCTTGGGGGAGTACGCATTTCTCATTGACATTACATTCACGTTCGCACACTTCATACAAATTGTCGGTGTTCATCCTCTTTCATTATATACCCATGTTAGCTTTATTAGTCTGCTTTCTTCTTGTGTGTTAGACAAACTTTGAAAACCCGAAAATAATTCTCGCTCCTTTTGGGTTTTTCTTTCCCATTTAATTAGTTGTAGTATTAAAACGGAACCCAAAAACATTTCCTCTTGCATGTTGGGAGCTTTCCCGTGTAAATAGCTTTTCTCGTTTTTGTTTTCCCTTAGTTTATTTTGCTTGCTTAAGAAAACCCAAACCACCAAAAATATTTCAGTGTGTTTCTATGAATTTCTTTTCCTTTTTTGAGTTACGAAAGGAGAAGACCATGATGAAAATGTTGAGTGGCTCCTCTATGCTTTATCGTCAACATAATAATGAGCCAATATTACCATGTCTTCTCCTTTGTTTAAAATTGCCCTGCAAATACCATCTTAGTCCACGCCACCCTTGCACTTTTATTATTATCACATCATTCGGTCATGCAAGTGAAAGGTAATAATGACGATACTTGATGACGTGATCGTGGCAAAGGAAACATGTATGAACTCTTCTTGTTTTTCATTTTTGTAAATATGTTGGCTCGTTCGATCTTGATTCAGTATATCATGAGTGAACATATTTATGATGAAAATTAGAGATCATAGTTTTTCATGCCATCCTTAATTAGCTAGGAGTTGATAATCATTTACCTTGTGGGTCAACATGAATTAAAATAGTTATGATATGATATGGTAGTATGGTATTTCCCTTTGAGTAATTCGAGTGTTTTGACTTGGCCCATGTGCAAACATGTATTTGATTCAAAACCAATGCAGCCATCATGATATTTAAATTCAGAGTGTTTATATCCTACCCATGCTTTATCCAAATTTTATTATTTTCCATACATGCTTATGCCCATTTTTTTCTCTCTAGTTGGTCGCTTCTCAATCTTTTGCTAGCCTTCACCTGTACTAAGAGGGAATTCTTCTTGTGCATCTACTATCCTTAAAACCAAGTTATTCCACATGAGTCAACCATACCTACCTATATGCAGTATTACCCTATCATTACAAGTAAATTTGCATTTGCCACCTCTAGATATTCAAATAAACATATGTTTTGTGCACTCGTACCGCTCATGGAGCGATAGGGAAATCGGTGTATTCCATGCTAAGTAAGTTATTATCAGGATGGGCGTTTATTCGTTGTCATTGCACGAGAGAGGTTGGTAAAAAGGACGTTGATGTCTACTAAACAACCATTCTTATAGACTCATGTTGGGACTCCAAGCGCAAAGTTTCGTAGGACAATAGAGAATTACCTCAAGTGGATGACCTAAGGTTTATCAATCTGTGTGAGGCGTAGGATGAAGATGGTCTCTCTCAAACAACCCTGCAACCAAATAACAAAGAGTCTCATGTGTCCCCAACACACCCAATACGATGGTGAGTTGTATAGGTGCACTAGTTCGGCCAAGAGATGGTGATACAAGTGGGTATCATATTGATTCACTTCATATACTGTTTGGCACTCAACTCTGGATTCCCGAGGTGACATTGTGGTAATCTATGCATAGGGGTTGAAGCACGTTTTCTTCTTTGTTTCTTTGGTACAAATCTTGAGGAGCTCTTTTAGGTTCTTTGTGTTGGATTGAGTATTATGAATATGATTTTTTTATGGTGTTATTTTAGTATGAACTCTTGCATAGATCGATCAGAATGATAACTTGTTATTTCAGTACAAACTCTTAGAAAGATTAATCGAAAAGAATATCTTTGAGGTGGTTTCATACCCTACAAACAATTTCTCCTTATGTTCTCAGCTAAATAGGAACTTTCGAGTGATTCTTTATCGCATGTTGAGGGATTGTTATGTGATCCAATTATATTAGCATTGTTGAGAGATTGCACTCATTTTCAAGCATGTCAATACAGTTTATGCTCAGTTTTGTTACTTGCTAACTTGCTATTTTTATTTATTCAGATTATAAAAATATATTTCTACCATCCATATTACAATTCTCACCACTGGTATTCATAGCAAGACATAAATAAAGGGCTCTCAAATCCATAAAATTATTCAATCCGATAAAATGAAATCACAAAGGGAAAACTAAATTCATTACAACAAGATAGAGAGGGAGAAACACCATATGATCCAACTATATTAACAAATCCCGCGATACATCAAGATTGTGCCATCTCAAGAATACGAGAGAGAAGAGAGAGAGAGAGATTAAATACCTAGCTACTAGTACAAACCCTCACAATGTCGTGCCCCGAGATTAATGGCGCCTAAGTCTCTCCACTGCTTCCCTTCGCATCCACAACAGCAACATGGCCCGAGCACAGCCGGACATGGAGCCCCGAGCACCTCCTTCCCTCAGTCCATGAGCTTGCCGGAGGACCCTCTTAGCCGGAGCCTCGATCCAAATTACATCTTGGCCGCCGCCCGCGAGCCCGTGCGCATCGCTACCCCGAGCTCCCACCAGCAACCTCCGCACACCGCCGCCTCGCATCCCACAGCCGGCCTTGAGCGTTGCTGCCTGCTCGCACCGTGCACCGCTGGTTGCCATAGCCCCAACGCGGCCTCGTCTCCTCAGCACCGGCGCGACCGCCCCGACGTCGAGATTTGCTACTGGTCGGCCGCGTCAGCCTTATTCACGATCTACCTGCTCCGGTCGCCCCATCCTTCATGCTGCTGCGTTGGACAAGTTCATCCTCGAGCCAGGTCTCCTCCTGTACATCGCGTGCGAGGGCAAGACGTGCCCGATCTACCCCTGGTTCGCTGGTAAACACCTGCAAACGGAGCGCCAGCATGAGCCAAGGCCCAACAGCCGGCCTCCTTCCACCCCAACCGCGCCATCGTCCGGGCCAAGGCCCAGGGTGAGCACCATTTTTGCCCTCCCTATCTCTCTCCCTTAGCGCCATTTAGTTACGCTTCTCCATGCCCTTGTTTTGGCCTAGTCCAGCAATTTAGCTCATGGACGTTTTTTAACGTTCTACGAATTTAACCAATTTGCACGGAATTTGCTAATATGCCACTCTCACTTGTGTTTAAAATGTTTAACCTTGTTGTTTAATTAAATTTGCGTAGATGCCCTATTAAAATGATTTACTTCATAACTAATTAACCGTAGCTCCGATTAAAATGTTTCACATATGACACTTGGATAGAAAAATGTGTAGAATAACATGGTAGCATTTATTTCCTGTTTAACAACTCAAATTGTGTTTTATGCAGATCTATAGCAAATTCGAATTTACATATGGGGACTTTCCAGAATTATTATTCGTTGTTTCGGCCTCATTTAAACTTGCTTAGAATTTTAGGTAGTTCCATAATATCTTGTGCATCAATGATTTAAGTTGTGTGTGTCATTTTGCATTCGTGGCATATCATCTTGTGTTACTCATATCTTTTAGACCGTAGCTTCATTTCAAATGATCTATATGTGTAAATCGACTAGAATAACGTTTAGAATCACATGTTCTACTTTATTTTTCTGTTGAAAAAATATAAAACATGTTTAGTTTAGAACTGGATAAATTTCGAAGTTAACACATGTGGTCATTTCGGAGATGCTATATGTTGTTTCCGACCTCGTTTAAAAATCCTAGATGGTGTAGTTTATTGATGCTTCACCTCTTGACATCTTTAAACAACATTTAATATTGATGAGTACCTAAACGGGAGTGAACTAAATATATGAAGATGGAGTTTAGTCAATATGCAACTTGTTGCATATTGAGCATCACTTAATGTGTAGTATCCGATTGTTGTGATGTGACATGCCATGCATAATTAAACCGGACATGCATCATATGTGTTTTTGCATCATCTCATGCATATGTGTGGTGAATATCGTGTGTTGATTCTTGTTTCCGGATTGCTTTTTCTCGATATAGTTCCGCAAGCATGTCGGAATGTGAGGATTCGTTCGACTATGTTGGTTCGTCTGGTTCACGGATTCATTCTTCTACCAAGCGGGATCACAAGCAAGATGATCATTTCCCTAGATACCAACACTATCATTGACATGCTAGTTGTCTCATTTTCTTTCGATATGTCTCGCTGCCCCACTTAAATGTCAGCCTCCCAACATTGCCATGAAAAGCCTCTAGCCTCTCCACAACCCAACAAACCAATGTTTGGCTATGTTACCGCTCGCCCATCCTGCTTATAGCGTTGCTAGTTGCAGGTGTAGTTGCTTCCATGTGCAAACATGGGTTCCTTCTTATATCACCATATTATTGCTATTTAATTTAATGCACCTATATACCTGTTAAAAGGCGAAAGGCTTGGCCTTTTTGGCTGGGTGTTTTGTCCCGCTTTTGTTGCCTTAGTTTCGGCTACCGGTGTTAAGTTCCATATTGAGCGCTTCTCACATGCTTGGGGTTTTTACAGAGACCCCCTTGACCTCCGTTTTGGGATAAAACTCTTCTGGAAAGGCCCAACATTGGTACTACATTTTCCTAATCACTAATAAAAAAGCATAGGGACCCGCCGACACCCACGAATAATTAATCAACCCCCGGGTCAATGCTCCTCATGAGTGTTGGTCTAAACAGAGCGTTGTACGGGGCCAACCGAGGCCAACTTGGGTGATTTCTATCAGGAACCCATACACGTAGCTTATCCGGCATGTCCTAAGAATGAGATACAGGGCTCCTATCGGAATCGTCGACACGTTGGGCGACCTTGCTGGATTTGTTTTACCTTTCTCGAACGTCTTGTGCAAGGGATTCCGAGGTTACTTTGGGCTATCTCAAGGTTGAGGTTTTCCACCAGGAATACGAGGAGATCACGGGTTTTCTGTGGTCGAAGTTTCTGGTACAACGTGTGGTAGTTTGTGATGGACTAGTTGGAGCACCCCTGCAGGACAAATCTTTCTGAGAGTCGTGCCCGCGGTTATGTGACAACTTGGAAACTTTGTTTAACATCCGGTTCTAGATAACTTGAATTAAACTTAACTAAAATATGCTAACTATGTGCGTAACCATGACTCTCTCTTCTTGTGAGTTCTTTATCCATAAGAGGACACAGTGGGGTTAAGTTTGACGTAAGTAGGTGTTCAGGATCATTCGTTTGATCATTATTAGTTCATGACCGACTATGCGTAGATCACCCCCTCTTATTCGTGTACTCATAAGTTAGCCACCGCAAATAAATGCTTAGTTGCTTGATGCAGCCTCACCACTTAACCGTACCTCACCCATTAAGCTTTGCTAGTCTTGATACCTTTGGAAACGAGATTGATGAGTCCTTGTGGCTCAGAGATTACTACAACAACAGTTGTAGGTAAAGGTAAAGCGATACTTTGACGTGAGCGCGATGATTGTACTATTTGGTGTTTCTTCTTATTCTTGTTGTTCATCAATCTAGGATGGGTTCCAGTCCAGGAACCTAGGATAGAAAGGATGGACGTCATTATTTTATCGTTTGTTTTCGTCTATAGTCAGACTGTTCTCGTCTACATGGTGATCGAATATATTGATGTATTGATGTATTGATGTGATCTCGATGTCGCTTGTGGCGAGTGTAAGCCAATTCCTTATACTCATATCTTATGTACATGTACTTGTAATGATATCCATTTTGGCAAAACTATGAGATGCCCTTCTATCCCTGTCGAGGCCATCGTGCCAAAATCAGGACAGGATCGGATCTTGAGCGTTACACATGGCGTGTGTGTGGGGCCGACGCGCCCTGGTGCCTAATGGGAACCAGGGGCCCCACTCTAATGGTTCTTTGCCCAATATTTCTCTTTTCTTCCAAAAACAATTATCAAAAAGTTTCCAGCAATTCCGAGAACTTTTATTTTTGCACAAAAAATGACACCACGATAGTTCTGCTAAAAACAACGTGAGTCCGGGTTAGTTCCATGCAAATAATACCAAACCATATACAATTGTTGTGAACATGGCTTGAATACTTCATAAATTATGGATAATTGGAGACGTATCGTATGCCTAGTCCTGAAAAATCAAAATTAAATTAAAACAAAACTGCTTGGGAAAGTTGATATGTTGGAGGGCACCCGTGAATTTGGCTAGCCATGGTTGTGTATGAATGGTGGATAGGAGTAAAACTTTACAATTCTGTTTGGGAATTCACTACTAGAATCAGAGAATTTTCCATCTGTTTCTTCTTTGCCGTCTGCTGGCTGATGGCAAAGACCAAAGACCCTCTTTGCCATCAGCTACCAAAAACGAGACGGCAAAGGTAGACTGATGGAAAAGATACTCTTTGCCATCAGTCTGTTTTTTTTTTTTGCCGTGAGTCAGCCGACGATAAAGAGTCAAGTGGCAGACGGCAAAGAACTGACCTCTCTTTGCCGTCTGCTAGCTGGCGGCAAAGAACATGCACGAAGACGGCAAAGAGCACGGGGTGGCCAACCCACACCCCCTCTCTCCCCATAAAGGTCAATTCTTTGTCGTCTTCCTTATACCTCTTTGCCGTCGGAGGGTAGGCAGCAAAGAGGCAAATAGCCCAAACATCGTCAACCCCCACCCACACCCCCTCTCTCCCCCATAACGGTTCCATCACCGCCCCCTTCTCTCTCCCCGCAACCCACCGCGCCGCCGGAGCTCGCCCTCCCTCCTCCCCGCGACCCACCGCGAGAGCTCGCCAACTCGTCCTCCCTACGACCCCTCCTCCACCACGGTGCCCCTCCTCCACCAACGCCCCGTCCTCTCCGTTCCCCCTACTCCACCATCACCCCAGTGCCCTCCTCCCCCCGACCCCCTGTGATGCCCCAGATGTAACCTTGCCATATTTGGAAACCTTTCATGTTTGGATCCATGTGGACATGCTATATCAAAGTTGTCATTTCATGTGGGCATTTCATATCTTCTCCTTTGCGTCATACCATTCATTGCATTCATGCCATCTCTTGTGTTGTTGTTGTTGTTGATCTATATGTGTGGTGTGATGAGTGCAAGTGGTATGCGATGATGATGTGGTGTTTGCAAGCTTGGGTTACAAACTATGTTAGTTTTCAAACTAGATTTAAAAGGCCCTTCTTCTTTTATTCTTTTGAGATCAAATTTTACTTGCTCCATTCCTGTTTTAAAAATGTAGATCACTTAGTGCTTTTTCTTGTGGATGTGGAGATGGGACTAGGTTTTTTTTAAAACTTTGCTTAAATGGGGATTTATTCACAAAAGAGATTAAATTAATTCTGTTTTGTAATTATTTTATTTCTCCAAAAATCATCTTTGCATTTTATTTAATTGGGTCATAATTCCCTTATGACCAGTTATTTTATTTTTATTTTTGAGACCTAGATTTCCCTAGGTGTTTTATCTTGCTGTGTATTTGTTTTAAATGGTAAAAACCCAAGTTTTTATTTCTTTCTATCAGGCGCCAGCACTGGGCCTCCTCCTTCCCACAGGCCCAACATCTCTTCTCCTCGCAGCACAGCCCATCTCCCCCATTCCTTCTTCTTCTCTAACGGCGTCTCCTTCTTCTCTGCTTTCCGTCAGTCCCGAGAGAGAGAGCGAGCGCGCCGTCCCCCTCGCCCTCTATTTATTCCCCTCGACCTTTGGACCCGTCTAGGGTTCCTCCTCGTGCCACCACCTCCTTCTCCTTCCTTCATCTCCCTCTTCCTCCCCCTCGGCAGGTAAGTGTCAGTAAGGTTCAGAGGATCGCCGCCGTCGAATCCACGTGCCCCTCGTCACCAGCAGCCTCTCCCCGCGGCATCCGAGGCGTCCGCGAGCATGGGGCATCTCCCGCCGTTCTGTTCCCGTCGCTAGAGGGGTGGTTCCCCTTCTCTGGGCTCCCTTCGCGGCGGCTCCGTCAGGCCGGAGCAACACGCCGTCGATCCCGCGCCTCTTCGTCCCCTTCTTCCACGATGACGAGCCCTTCCTCGTCGACACCCTAGGTGAGCGTGCTCCCCTCCCCTCCGCCTCCTCCTTTCCTCTGCAGCGCCCGTAGCTCGTCATCGGTGTTGTCTGGTCGTGCGGGCAGCAGCAGCTCCTGCCGTAGCTAGGTGTTCATCGCGCCGCCGTAGTAGAGCTCCTCCCGATGCACTTGGGGCGGGAATGGATCCCCTGATGATCCCTCTTCCTCCCCGCAAGCGCCACCCTCTCAATTTTGGCCGTAGCAGCGTCGGTGTGGTTCCCCTATTCCGGCCGCTATCGATCTGTAGAAGGAACAGAGGGGGATGCTCAAAAGAGCAATGCCCCCCTCTCTGTTAAGTTCAGATCGTGTAGCGTAGTGGTAGGGGGTAGTTTTGTTGGTGTTGTGGTCGTGGGTTCGAGTCCCAGAGGCGCCCCTTTTTAATTGGTGTTTTTTTGGCATAGTATCTCTAGAGGGGCATAATAACCTATTTCCCTCCTCCTCTCTGTCGAAGTGATTGAGCTAGCTAGTGGCGTGGTGAGCTAGTTGTGCACCAGAGGGATCCTAGGTTCGATCCCAGTGCACCCTTTTATTTTATTTTTCTGTTTTGAATTCTTGTTTCAGTATGTTTTGCATCTCTTGGGCAGCAAGTATCTTGGGTGTATCAAAACCAGTGGGTTTTACCCCTTTTGATTTAGCTTGTGACTCATATGTGTGTGTGTAGGTGATATAGACATGTGGGTTGTGTATGTGGTGAGTAGGGTGGATATGCCCATGTTTGGTGCATGTGTGTCTGTGGGCACTTGTGGGTGTTTGTGTGTATGTGTGCAGGAGAGCATATGCACTAGTGTGTGCATGTGTGTGTGTGGGTGGGTTACCCCCACATACTTGTGCAAGTTTGCACAGACTCATATGAGTGTGTGTATGTGCTTTAGTGTATATGTGAAGGGATGAGGATATACATATGTGTGTGTGTGCATGTGGGTGCACCCATGCACATGGGCATGAGGGTCTACCCCTTATGAGTCCACTCTTGTGTGTGTGTGTTGGTATGTATTTGTGTGTAGGTGTTCATGCATGTGTGTGTGTGGGCATGATTGCACATATGCACTTGTGCATGAGGGCTAACCCCTCATGCTTGCCACTATGGTGTGATGTGGTGATAGATGTGCGTGTGTGTGTGCATGTGTAGGTGTAGGAGTTGCTACATATGATTTCTACTCATATGATAATGCTCCTATATGCTTACAGTGATTTCTATGTTGTTTTTCGAGCTAGCTTTGTACCTACATGTTCCATGCAAGTACCCATGTTTTATATATGGATTTGGGGTAGAATCATCCCAGGAATCCACGGGTGGAATCAGATTTCACTTTGGATAAACTTCAACTGTCATTTTTCTGTCTTGATGCCATATTTAGAGCTTAGTGTCATGTGGTGTGTTGACCCTATGAGGTTGAATCCTTGATGTGGCAGTAGTGGGTGAACCCCTCTTCAACATGGAGTCTTTGTTTTTTACATCGGAGTTTGTATGCACTTGTTGTGCCTTGTCAAAGTTTAAACTTGGCTGAAATTGTCAGCTTTGTGAAAATCTGTGATTTTCACTAAGTCTGAGAATTTGTTGTTATTTTCTTCCCTTGTTGTTTTGGTTGCACAAGCTCATGTGTTGGGAATCAGCCCATGCAACAAACTAAGGTTTGTGATCTTTTGGGTTTGTCTATCTCTCTTTCAAATTTCATGCTCTTTCACTTCCTGTAGATATCATTTTTGGAGGCTGCCAAAATGCTTCAGAGCATAAGCAGCTGGTGAAAATCTGGGATTTTCACTAAGTCCCAGAATCTGTTATTTTTGTCCAAGTTTTTGTCCATAGATCTTCCCATGTGAGACGCCTTTGCAGTAGCTTCTTGCTCAGGCTTGTAGAGCTTTTGAATGGCTTCTACTACATATCTTGTTTGGCTCATTTGGGTGGTTGTAGGTACTTTGAATGTTGTAGACAAACTTCCATGATGTTGTTTAGGACAGATTGCATGTTTTAGTTGTTTTGAAGCTTGTGTGGGCATTGTTGATGGTGTGGTGTGTTCCCATGCACCACCCCATTTATATTTGTGTGTTTGATCATGTGGAAACCTGGGAACACCAGAAGAGTGCCATTGGAGTGTGCTTGTGGTTGATTTGAACCGTAGGACTCCATATCTTGTTTCGTAGTTTCCGGTTGATCCGTAGCTCCGTTCTCTATGTTCGTTATATGTTTTTACATCGTTTTCTCGTGATGCACCTGTTCATGCCATCCTCATGCATGTCAAGATAGCTTAGTGTGAACTTCTATCCAGAAGTTTATCTTCTCATCTCATGCATATGGAAGTGACTAGCATAGTGGTGCATGCTTCCTTCTCATCTCATGCATCATATTGTTTGTTGCATCATGTTGTGTTGGTGTTCATTGGCTATTAATTTTATCTTGGGTAGCACCGGGATCGGAGAGCGAGTGCCGAAGTTGTCAGAATCGTGATCCTGAATCGGATCAGAGCTCCGTTGCTAGGATCGTGAATCGTAGAATCTTAACTATTAGGATCGTAGAAACTTCGATTCTATGAGCACAATCATAGAATCGGAGGGGCTATTTTGGATCGTAAGATTGTAAGATTCCAAGACTTGAGTCACGATTCTAACAACTTTGGCGAGTACGTGGATTCTAGAAAGTACGTGCAGGACAATCAAGAGCAGTTCCAAGCTGAAGACATCACAGACAAGATGACCGTGACCTTGATACCGTATCTAGCTTTGTTATGCTTAGAATCACGTTTCCTTCGATAGATGCTCGCTGCCTACCACTTGATAAAAATGCCACATGTCATTGTCATGAAACCCAAACACCTTCCCCTCCTAGCTAATGTTGTTTGGCTAAGTAGGCTTGCTCAGCTTCTAATGTATAGCTTTGCTAGTTGCAGGTGCCAGCTGTCTCATGTGATAACATGAGTATTTTGATATCATTATGATTAAACTGCTATTTAATTAATGCACCTATATACTTGGTAAATGACGGAAGGCCTAGCCTTTTGGCGGGTGATTTGTACCGTTGTTGTCGCCTTAGTTTCGGCTACCGGTGTTTGATTCCATAACTGATTGCTCCTAACATTTTGGGGTTGTTATAGGGACCCCCTTGATAAATTGTGTAGTGTTAAGGCTTGTCCGGCAGGACCCAACATTGGTTTTAATTTGCTAATCACCTAATAATAATTTTCATAGGGAATAGCTACTGCGAGGATTTAATCAACAACCCGGGCCAGTGCTCCTCATGAGTGTTGGTCCAAACTAGAGCATTGTGCGGGGCCAACTCAGGGCAACTTGAGTTATTTCTATCGTGCGCGTAGCTCATCTGTCGTTTCCTGAGACTGAGATACGCGGCTCTTATCAGGGTCGTCGACACGTCGGGAGGTCCTGCTAGATTTGTCTTGCCTTAGCGATATATCTTGCGTATAGGAATCCCGATGAAACTTTGGGTGTCCTCAAAGTTGAGGTTTTACTCTAAGGAATCCGACGAGATCACGAGATTCATGACAGAGGATTACTTTGTGACCCGTGACCATTTGTGATGGACTACACTACTGGAATCAGAGAATTTGCCATCTGCCGGGTCTTTGCCATCTGCTGGCTGATGGCAAAGAAGCTCTTTGCCGTGAGCTACCAAAAAATTGATGGCAAAGATCTGACAGATGGCAAAGAAGTGCTTTGCCATGAGTCGCTTCTTTGCCGTCAGCTAGCGGACGGCAAAGATGGACCAAGCTGATGGCAAAGACATGGCTGATGGCAAAGATGACCCATGCAGACGGCAAAGAAAAATCGCAGTTGTAGCCATTACGTTTGCCATCTATCGGCTCTTTGCCGTCCGCCAAAAGCTCCTTTGCCATCTGCCTGGGAGCACAGCGGACGGCAAAGACATCAACCCACTAACGGTTTCCCACTGTAACGCTCCAACCACACCTCGTTGTTTCAAAAACAAAAACCCCACCTCGTCGCCCTCCTCCCGCACGCTCCCTCCCCCATCCAGCTTGCGCCCACCGGCCGGCGCCTCCCCGCCCTCCCCACTGGCCGGCGCCTCCCCGCCCTCCCCACAGACCGGTGCCTCCCCGCCATCCCCACTGCCCGGCACCTCCCCGCCCTCCCCGCCCTCCCCACCATCGCCACCTCCTCCCCCACCGGCCGGCGCCTCCCCGCCCTCCCCCACCGGCCGGCGCCTCCCTGCCCTACCCACCGTCGCCACCCCCCCTCCCCATCGGCTCCCCCCTGCAGGCCGCACCTCTCCTCCGATCCGGCCACGCCGTCAGGAGCATGAGCAGCCCCCGTGACGCTCCTCCTCGCCCCGGACGCCCTAGAGCCTCGTCGCCACCCCCCTCCGTCGCCCGCACCCTCCTCTGCCGCCCCATCCCGCCGGCGACTTCGTCACCTAGCCGGAGCAGCCACCTCCCCGGAGGAACTCCTCTCCCCTGCCAGCAAAAACGATGAGATTCATCTGTATATGCTACAGATCAATTGAGAAATATGTATTCTCTGCCTAGAATGAGTATATGCTACAGATCAATTTAAGTATCAAGCATGATAGTATATATGTTTGTTCAGTTTTTCTAGAATGAGTTACTAAATTGAGTAGACCAAAATTACTATGAAGGAAATAAACATATTATTATAAATAATAGTTTTTTAAATATAATACTGCCTAAATAAGTGTTGTTTTGGACACTCACATGGTCAGACATATCTGTAACTTATTCGCAAAAACATATTACTATATGAATTAGTCATGATATCTCTAATCCTTTAGGTTTGAATGTTATGTCGGGTTAATGTTGTTTTACAAAACAAATTTCTATTTTCTATGGTATGGAATTTCTAAGTTAATATTTTACAACTAGCCCGTGCAAACGCACAGGTTCACGACTAGTATAGATGAACTTGCCGCCTTGCGCACTCGTAATATGATCACGAACTTCCTTGCAAATGAGCTTTCAGATTTATTTCCTCTACAATATGATCTTGCAGAAAATGCTTGTTTTTACATGTATATAAATACTCATGTACAGATAATATTACTTCATACTATTGTATAAATCCTATTGTACCACGTTTGGATCTCAATTGTTTTAGGGATACCCAAATCAATAAAGAGTTATACACTCATCGCGCATGTAGAGGAAATCAAGTACTATCCATGCATCAATCCGAGCAGACGCACGTGCCCTGAATTCAGGAATCTAGTGAACAAAACCAACGTATAAGTAGAGGTCATGGAAAAAAGTGCATCGTATATACAATAGAAGACCAAAATGTATGAGTAAGTAATCTGGTTTATGAATAAAATAATTTAAAATTACTACCACGTCACATCTGAAAAGATAAGGAGAACATGGTAAGAAAGCACGACACAATGGCCCTGTTTGGATGCCACCGCTAGAGCTAGTTTTAGCTAGTTGGAGCTGAACTAGCTCCCAAAGTATCCAAACACATGGGCTAGTTTGGGTTAGATGCAAACTAACCCACCAAAAAAACTAGCCCTGAGAAGAGGTGCTAATTGGAGCTAGTTGGGGACGGATAGATAAAAAAAATATTTTGACCGCATCAGATCCTGGAAAGTTTTATAGGTAACCTGGAAAGTAGTTATAGGTAACCTGGAAAGTTTTATAGGTAACCTGGAAAGTTCTATAGGTAACCTGAAAAGTTTTATAGGTAACCTGAAAAGTAGTATAGGTAACCTGGAAAGTTTTATAGGTAACCTCGAAAGTTTTATAGGTAACCTCGACCCCCGACCCCCAACCCCCGGCAACACTCACCCTCGACCGCCGACCCCCGACGCCGCTGACCCCCGACCCCTGACGCCCGACGCCACTGACCCTCGACCCCCGACCCCCGACCCCCGACAACACTCACCCTCGACCCCCGACCCCCTACCCCGACCCCCGACGCCACTGACCCCCAACCCCCGAGCCCCGACACCTCTTCGGCCTCTTGTTGACCGAAAAGACCCCAATCCCCGACGCCAGTGACCTTCAACCCCCGATGACACTGACCCACATAGTTATGAGTTAGGTCATATAGTTATGTTAATTATAAAAACTTCATATTTGTGTTGATCGGGTGAATTTCAATGTGCAGTTGTTCGACGACCTCCACGTGCGTTGGACGAGCTCCGCCCTTGCGTTTGTTGGTGAGCACAAATGACTTCTCCTCCTACCCCCTTAATTTGCTCTGTCCCGGTCTTCGTGCCGATGAAACTTGCTAGCTATAGGTTTCTTCAATCATGAGTATGCGTGACCAGTATGCGTCTCCCATTCAAAAGGGCGACATCTATAAATATGCATTTCTTTGCATATTTATAACCGCCATCCTTTTGAATTGTCCAACATTATCCATGGACAGCCCGAGTATGTGTAGATTGGGTTTGTTTTTCCGTATGTTGTGCTCCGGATCCGATGCGGAATTTCGTCAGTGCCTCGCCTGTTGTTCTCCGGGTACACATCCTCTCTGCTTATTGCCGAGACGTGTATCAGGAGAACAGCGGGGAGGTGCTGTCGAAATTCTGCGTCGCATCTGCAGCAGAGCATGGGAAAACGAACCTAGTCTACACATACTCGGGTGGGATTAGGACCTATCTTTACCTATTAGCGTGTAGGTTGCATGGACGTAATAAAACTGACAAACTTGATTAGCGTATGAATATAGATGATGAATTATATATTTATTTCTTGTGCCCCCATAGGTAGCTAGGCAACATGAGTGATCGTGCTTGGATGTACACTGGTCACCCTAGTCAGAAAGACATGACCCATGAATGGTTAACAAAAACCAGGGGGTTTGTGAGAGCCGCATTTGCAAATGGCCAGCATAAAACATGGTGCCCCTGTCCCAACTACGACAACTGGAAAAGCAGACATAGTTTGAAATGGGTAAACACCTGCAGAAGTGGGGTTTTACGCCTAATTATACGGTGTGGAGTTTTCATGGTGAGTCTGACCAACGTGCCAGAGCTGAGGTGATTCGTCGTCGCACCGACGAGCATGGTACCGGGATTGAAGACATGGTGCAAGACTTTGATGATGCTCGTGATTCAGACGATGAGATGGAGGAATCTGCAAAGGCCTTCTATGAAATGCTGGAGTCTTCAAACCGTCCTCTCCACGAGCAGACTGAGCTTTGTCAGATGGATGCCATCGCGCAAGTAATGGCTCTGAAGGCTCAATTTAACCTAGGCAGAGAATGCTACGACGCGATGATGACGATGTTTGGACGCTTTCTACCCAAAGGCCATGTACTGCCTGCAAACCTGTACCAGTCAGAGAAAATCCTCCGTGTACTTAAGATGCCCTATGAGAAGATACATGCCTGTGAGAATGGATGTGCCTTATTTAGGCTTGAGTATGCGGCCTTGAACTATTGCCCCATTTGCAATTCTTCTAGGTATATTGTGGTAGACAACGGCATGGGTGAGAAGAATCAGACCAAAATCCCCATTAGTGTTCTTCGATATCTGCCAATCGTACCAAGACTTCAACGTCTTTTCATGGTCGAAGAGACAGCCAGACAGATGACATGGCGCAAATTGGGCAAAAGAACTGAACTAGATGCGGATGGGAACAAGATGCTGGTACACACTTCAGATGGTTTTGCGTGGAGGCACTTCGATGCATTACATAAGGATAAATCGGAAGATCCAAGGCAACCTAGAGTTGCCATCAGCACGGATGGGTTCAATGTGTATGGTATGACGGCAACACAATACAGTTGTTGGCCTGTATTTGTCATTCCACTCAATTTGCCACCCGGAGAGATTATGAAAAGAAAGAACATTTTCCTGACGTTGATAATTCCAGGGCCCAACTATCCGGGGAAGAATATGAATGTGTACATGCAGCCGCTTAAGGATGAGTTGCAAGAAGCCTGGGATAATGGGATCAAGACCTACGACGCGGCTACCAAAACAAATTTCAAATTGCATGTGTGGTACATGTACTCGACGCATGATTATCCGGCGTTTGCGCTATTTGTTGGCTGGTGTGAGAGTTGCATTTAATTTTTTCCATGAGATCCCATTTTAATTCAATAGTCTCCTTCATTACGAACCAGTAGCACAAGAATCAAGTAATGTTTGATAATCATGACAAACGAGCATACATTTTTTGTATAGTCAATTCTCTCTAGAGATCATGGTTGGGGAAAGTGCGCACCATAGATTTAAGCATCCTCCAAGCTTGATAGATACTCTCTCCTTCACGAGCCACTAATTATCAATACAATTTAAATTATGATGAATTAGATGCATAGGATAAAACTTCTAATGAAGTTCCAGCTTCAAGCGATTCCAGTCCCATGATCGAGTATCATCCAATATCCTATACCACATTAATGATTTTCCCTCCAAAGATAAAGGGAAAACTTTCTTATTAACTTTGTCTCCCGGTAGACCTAAAAGGTTAAAAACTCAAACAATAATAATGATGAGTTGAACCGTTATATGGATTAGCCAACATTTTCTCTATCATGCCTGAAGGAATCTCGTAATAAATATTTTGAGTAGGTTCAGTAGGTTGAGGAACAACTTCCTCAACTTCTATTCGAGGTGAAGATGCCCCGAACAATCCACTCAAAGGGTGAGCTTTCATAATGACACGCAACAGTAAATTTCATCATGTACCGTAAATACTTCCTTACCAGTTTCCAGTTACCAAAGGAGCTTCACTCCCTAGGAATGGCGGAATAAAAATATTTCCTTACTAGTTTCCACATACCAAAGGCGCTTCACTCCGCAGCAATGGCACAATAAAAGAGTCTTGATGACCCACAATTATAGGGAATAAATCATACTCCTTTCAGTAAGTAAGAGTGATTAACCCAATGAGGAGCAGAAGGAAATGACAAGCGGTTTTCAGCAAGGTATTCTTTGCAAGTGTTGTAGTTAACAGTGATAAATATTTTTGTCGCAAGATAATTCATAAAAAGTGACAAGTAACAATAGCAACAAAGGTGCAGCAAGGTAGCCCAATCCTTTTTGTAGAAAATGACAGGCCCGAAAGTACTTTATATTGAGCAAGCGCTCGCGAGGACACATGGGAATTTCAATCTAGTCATATTCATCATATTGAGTTGATGCGTGTTCGCGACTTAAATAACATCTACACATTTCAACCTAGCTCATGATACCACTGTTGGGGAACGGTGCATGGGAAACAAAAAATTTCCTACGCACACGAAGACCTATCATGGTGATGTCCATCTACAACAGGAGAATTGGATCTACGTACCCTTCTAGATCGCACAGCAGAAAGCGTTAAGAAATGCGGTTGATGTAGTGGAACGTCTTCACGTCCCTCGATTAGCCCCACGAACCGTCCCGCAATCTGTCCCACGATCCGTTTCGATCTTGTGCCGAACGGACGGCACCTCCGCGTTCAGCACACGTACAGCTCGACGATGATCTTTGCCTTCTTGATCTAGCAAACAAGACGGAGAAGTAGATGAGTTTTGTGGCAGCGTGACGGCGCTCCGGTGGTGGTGATGATCTACTCCTGCAGGGCTCCTCCCGAGCTCCGCAGAAATCCGATCTAGAGGTGGAACTATGTGGTTTAGGGTTGAGTTGCACGTGGCAAAAGTTGTCTGAAATCATACCTAAATCACCACTATATATAGGAGAGAGGGGGAGGAGGCTTGCCTTGAGGGGCAAGCACTCAAGGGTGTGCCGGCCAAGGGAGAGGAGGAGTCGTACTCCAATCCTACTCCAATTAGGATTGGAAAGTGGAGTCCTTCTCTTCCTTCCCACCTCACCCTTTTTTCTTTGGGTTTCTTCTCATGGCGCCAAGGCCCTCTTGGGCTGTCCCACCAGCCCACTAAGGGCTGGTGCGCCATCCCTAGGACCATTGGGCTTCCCCCGGGTGGGTTGCCCCCTCCTGGTGAACTTCCGGAATCCATTCGTCACTCCCGGTACATTCCCGGTAATGCCCGTAAACCTTCCGGTAACCGAATGAAGCCATCCTATATATCAATCTTTGTTTCCGGACCATTCCATAAACCCTCGTGACGTCTGTGATCTCATCCGGGACTCCGAACAATATTCGGTAACCACACATATAACTCAACTATACTAAAACATCATTGGACATTAAGTGTGCAGACCCTGCGGGTTTGAGAACTATGTAGACATGCCCCTAGGTACTCCTCGGTCAATATCCAATAGCGGTATCTGGATCCCCATATTGGATCCTACATATTATCCGAAGATCTTATCGGTTGAACCTCAATGTCAAGAATTCATATAATCACGTATTTCACCCCCTTTGTCCTTCGGTATGTTACTTGCCCGAGATTTGATCGTCGGTATCCACATACCTATTTCAATCTCGTTACCGGCAAGTCTCTTTACTCATTCTGTAATACAAGATCCCATGACTTACACTTAGTCACATTGCTTGCAAGGCTTGTGTGTGATGTTGTATTACCGAGTGGGCCCCGAGATACCTCTCCGTCACACAGAGTGACAAATCCCAGTCTTGATCCATACTAACTCAAAGGACACCTTCGGAGATACCTGTAGAGCACCTTTATAGTCACCCAGTTACGTTCCGACGTTTGATGCACACAAGGTATTCCTCCGGTGCCAGTGAGTTATATGATCTCATGGTCATAGGAACAAATACTTGACACGCAGAAAACAATAGAAATAAAACGACACGATCAATATGCTACGTATATAATTTGAGTCTTGTTCATCACATGATTCTCCTAATGACGTGATCCCGTTATCAAGTGACAACACTTGCTTATGGCCAGGAAACCTTGACCATCTTTGATCAACGGACTAGTCAACTAGAGGCTCACTAAGGACAATGTGTTGTCTATGCATCCACACATTTATTTGAGTTTCCAATCAATACAATTCTAGCATGTATAATAAACGATTATTATGAACAAGGAAATATAATAATAACTAATTTATTATTACCTCTAGGGCATATTTCCATCACGTATTTCTGCGGAGCTCAGGCGGAGCCCGACAGGAGTAGATCGTCACCACCACCGGAGCGTCGTCACGCTGCCGGAGAACTCATCTACTTCTTCGTCTTGCTTGCTGGATCAAGAAGGCCGAGATCTTCGTTGAGCTGTACATGTGCTGCACGCGGAGGTGCCGTTCGTTCGGCACTAGATCGGAACGTATCGTGGGACGGATCGGGGGACGGTTCGTGGGGCGGATAAAGGGACATGAAGAAGTTCCACTACATCAACCGCATTTCTTAACGTTTCGTGTTGTACGATCTACAAGGGTACATTGATCCAAATCACCTCTCGTAGATGGACATCACCATGATTGGTCTTCGTGTGCGTAGGAAAATTTTTGTTTCCCATGCTACGTTCCCAACACTGTTACCTTTACTTTCTAGTATTTACCTTTATGCAACAGTCGTGGTGATCTTCACCATTTCCTTTATTTGGCATTTATCTTTTGGCAAGCGTCATGTGTTGGGGAATGATCTAGACAAATATATCCACTCAGATGTGGGTGATCATGAGTTATTATTGTTGACATTACCCTTGAGGTAAATAGTTCGGAGGCAAAATTATAAGCCCCTATCTTTCTCTGTGCCCGATTGAAGCTTTAACCTCATAGGTACCGCGTGAGTGTTAGCAATTATGGAAGACTATAATATGATTGTGATAAAGGCCAAGTTATCCGTGTCTTTCGATGAGACCGTGGATATTATTTTGGTAGAGTCGACTTTGATGATCCAACTACGAACGTGTGAGGACGTCGTGCCTTAGAAATCACTAAACCAACTCCAAGAGGTTATTGACCATGTTGGAGCACGATCAACCTTACGACAAAGGTGTGTTTCCTACATGCAAACGAAGAACAATCAAGAAACTAAGATGCAATCAAGATGTTGTGAATATAAGAGGAAAGCTTTATTGATGAAGGTGGGGTTCTGTGACACCTTTGTCTGGTCGTAAAACACAAACGAAGAACGCGAAGTTGCAGCTATGGCAAACTTGTAATCTAAACAAAACCCAAGTCTAAACGGTGCCCTAAGGGCTGTATATATGAGGGAATAGAGAGTGAATTTCGTGACCCTTGGAGGAGGGGTCCGAAAACAGACCTAAACTCGGTTTCCCCACACATACGGACTCTAAAAATAGCCTATATTATGGTATTTCAAAATTACATGGGCCTGGCCCAAAAATAAGGTGGCGCAAGACCTATAATAGCATATGGATGAAATTTATAAAGTGACGTCGTGAATATTTCGTCCAAAGCCTTCATGCTCTCTTTATGGTGGCTTTAAAGTGTGAAAATCACGAGTGGAAGCTCCATTGTTCTCTCCCGCGCGTGCACCTTCTTCTCCATGCTTGATCCCGCTCCAATGGATATCCTTCTTGTCCATGCTAGGTCCTTCATTCATGAGAACAACAAAAGTATCTAACTTAGGCAGCATCATATGTTCATGAACATTAGAAGTATTCCCAAGAAACGAAAGTACGTGGTAATTCAATTGGCGTGCACGAGCTCTAGTAACTGGTCTAGTATGTATAGCAGCTGGGGCTGTGGGTGTAACAACGGTGTTTATATCCTCATCATGTTCCCCTTCTTGAATTGAAGTCGTCCTCGACGGAAGCTCATCTTCCTCACCCAAATATGGCTTCAAATCTGCAATGTTAAAAGTGGGACAAACCCCAAACTTTGCAGGCAGCTCAAGTCTATATGCATTATCATTTATTTTCTCTAACACTTTGAAAGGACCATCAGCACGCGGTATTAGCTTTGACTTATGCAAATCAGGAAACCTATCCTTACGCAAATGCAACCAAACTAGATCTCCAGGTGCAAAGACAATATGTTTTCTACCCTTATCTCCAGCAAGTTTATATTTAGCATTCATGCGCTCAATGTTTTCCTTAGTTAACTCATGCATCTTTAATATAAAAACAGCACGTTCTCTAGCATCAAAATTAACCTTCTCCGAAGATTGAAGAGGTAACAAATCAATAGTTGCACGAGGTAGGAAACCATACACAACTTCAAAAGGACACATCTTTGTAGTAGAATGCAGCGAACGATTATAATCAAATTCAATATGAGGCAAGCATTCTTCCCACATGTTTAGATTGTTGTTCAAAACAACCCTAAGCATAGTAGACAAAGATCTATTGACTACTTCAGTTTGTTTTTTTAATTTATGGAGTAATTCGGGGCTGCGACGACCGAAAATTGCGACAAAAATCACTATGATGGCGAGTGTCTCAAAACTGTCTAAAAAGGCGAACAAAACAATAGGGAAAAAAATTCACCCCTCAAAATTTTGGCCTAAAAAGTGCTCTGGAAAGCATGCGAGACTCTTTTTTTTCCGAAACCTACTTAGGTAAGGAAACGCGAAACCGAAATCAAAATGATCTCGAAATTAACCTAAGACGAAAAGGATGCAGACTAGGATTGTGGTGGGTATATGGTGGTGGTATATGGCAGCAAGGATAATGGTAGCGTGGAGGTGGTATATGGCAGCAACGATGATCGTAGCATGGAAACGATATAAGGCAGCGATGAAAGATGGTGCGACGGCGGCGTGAAAACCTGTGAACAGAACTCGAAACTCTAAAGGACTAGACACTAAGACCAGCAACTCGACATGACGATGTAACCGCAAATTCAACTAAGCAAACTACTGAAAAGACTATGCAAAGGCTCAGATTGGTTCGGATATGATGATCTAACCCTAATTTTTATGGCTTTTTCGTGGACGATAGGTATGAAGAACAGATGCGATCTAACTATGAAAAACTCATAAAATCTCACCGTGGAACCTGGAAATCTGATACCACTTGATAAAGGCGAAGTTGTCCCTGTCTTTCGATGAGATCCTGGATATCGTTTTGGTAGAGTCGACTTTGACGATCCGACTACGAACGTGTGAGGATGTCGCGCCTTAGAAATCGCTAAACCAACTCCGAGAGGTTATTGACCATGCCGGAGCACGATCAACCTAACCATGAAGGTCTGTTTCCTGCACGCAAACGAAGAACAAGCAAGAAACTCAGATGCAATCAAGATATGGCGAATATAAGAGGAACTATTTATTGATTAAGGTGGGGTTCTGTGACGCCTTTGTCTGGTCGTAGAACACAAACGAAGAATGCGAAGTTGCAGCTATGGCGAACTTGTAATCTAAACAAAACCCAAGTCTAAACGGTGCCCTAAGGGCTGTATATATGAGGGAACAGAGAGGCAATTTCGTGACCCTTCGAGGAGGGGTCCGAAAACAGACCTACACTCGGTTTCCCCACACATACGGACTCTAAAAATAGCCTATATTATGCTATTTCAAAATTACATGGGCTTGGCCCAAAAATAAGGTGACGCAACACCTATAGTAGCCTATCGACAAAATTTATAAAGTGGCGTCGTGAATATTTCGTCCAAAGACTTCATGCTCTCCTTATGGAAGCTCCATTGTTCTCTCCCGCGTGTGCACCTTCTTCTCCATGCTTGATCCCGCTCCAATGGATATCCTTCTTGTCCATGCTAGGTCCTTCATTCATGAGCACAACAAAAGTATCTAACATAGGCAGCATCATATGTTCATGAACATTAGAAGTATTCCCAAGAAATGAAAGTACCTGGTAATTCAATTGGCGTGCACGAGCTCTAGTAACTGGTCCAATATGTATAGTAGCTGGGGCTGTGGGTGTAAGAATGGTGTTGATGTCCTCATCAGATTGAGTATGTGGATTTTCTTTACAATCTCTTTTATTGATTCTTTCCTACGTTATGACAAATTGGAATTGCTTCACTGACTGAGATCATAGTTTATTAGTTCTCAGTAGAGTTCTTGATTCATATTTTACCTTGTGAATGAATTGTTACTCTAGCATAAGATATTTTATGTCAATATGTGTTGTTGCTCTAAAGATATCTATGATTCCCTCATGTTCGTATTTTATTTTATCGACACCTCTATCTGTAAACGTGTGGGCATATTTATCGAACTCGGCTTTCGCTTGAGGACAAGTGAGGTCTAAGCTTGGGGGAGTTGATACGACCATTTTGCATCATGCTTTTATATAGATAGTTATTGCATTACGGGTTGTTAACGCACATTATGGTACAATACTTATGCCTTTTCTCTCTTATTTTACAAGGTTTAGATGAAGAGGGAGAATGCCGGGAGCTGGAATTCTGGACTGGAAAAGGAGCAAATCTAACAGACCTATTCTACACAACTCCAAAAGTCCTGAAAATTGATGGAGAATTATTTTGGAATATGTAAAAATATTGGGAGAAAGAAATACAACAGGGGACCCACCAGGTGGCCACAAGCCAGGCGCTCGGCCTACCCACCTGGGTGCGCCCTGCAGGCTTATGAGCTCCCTGGTAGGCGTCTGGTGCCCATCTTCTGCTATATAAAGGGTTTTGACCTGGAAAAATCATATCAGAACTTTTGGGATGAAGCGCCGCCGTCTCGAGGTGGTACTTTGGTAGAACCAATCTAGAGCTGCGGCGGAGCTATTCTGTCGGGGAAACTTCCCTCCCTAAGGGGGCAATCGAAGCCATCATCATCACCAACGATCATCTCATCGAGAGGGGGTCAATCTCCATCAATCTTTATCGGCACCATCTCCTCTCCAAACCCTAGTTCATCTCTTGTATCCGATCTTTGTCTCAAAACCTCAGATTGGTACACGTGGGTTGCTAGTAGTGCTGATTACTCCTTGTAGTTGATGCTAGTTGGTTTACTTGGTGGAAGATCATATGTTCAAACCCTTAATGATTATTAATACTCCTCTGATTATGAACATGAATATGCTTTGTGAGTAATTACTTTTGTTCGTGAGGACATGGGATAAGTCTTGATGTAAGTAATCATGTGAATTTGGTATTCGTTCGATATTTTGTTGAGATGTATGTTGTCTCTCCTCTAACGGTGTCATGTGAACATCGACTACATGAAACTTCACCATTATTTGGTCCTAGGGGAAGGCATTGGGAAGTAATAAGTAGATGATGGGTTGCTACAGTGACAGAAGCTTAAACCCTAGTTTATGCGTTGCTTTGTAAGGGGCTGATTTGCGTCCATATGTTTCATGCTATGGTTAGATTTATCTTAATTATTCTTTTGTAGTTGCGGATGCTTGCGAGAGAGGTTAATCATAAGTGGGAGGTTTGTCCAAGTAAGGGCAGCACCCAAGCACCGGTCCACCCACATATCAAATTACCAAAGTAACGAACGCAAATCATATGAGCATGATGAAAACTAGCTTGACAGAAATTCCCATGTGTCCTCGGGAGCGCTTTGCTTTATATAAGAGTTTTTCCAAGCTTGTCCTTTGCTACAAAAAGGATTGGGCCATCTTGCTGTAGCTTTGTTACATTTGTTACTTGTTACCCGTTACGAATTACCTTATCACAAAACTATTTGTTACTATATTTTCAGTGCTTGCAAAGAATACCTTACTGAAAACCTCTTGTCATTTCGTTTTGTTCCTCCTTGGGTTCGACACTCTTATTTATCGAAAGGACTACGATAGATCCCCTATACTTGTGGGTCATCAACCGACAATTGGAACTTGGGCAGCAAAAGCGGAACAAAACACCGAGCAAAAGACCAATCTTCCGCCTTTTACCAAGTTTATAGGTGCATTAAATTAAATAGCAATATGAAGATGATATTTCAAATATCCATATCAACACATGGATCAAACTGTACCTTCAACTAGCAGTGTTATAGGAAGGTTGATCAAGCTCTAACTTAGCCAAATAACGTTTTGCCATGAAATGGAGGGTTGAGGCCTTTCTTGGCAATTTTGTAGGCCTGATATTCATGTGGTAGGCAGTGATAAATAGTGAGATTAAACGAGACATCTTAAGCATGATTTTTTTAGAAATGATATCAAGGTCACAATCATCTTGCGTGGCACTTCTTTTGAGGGATAAAACTCTTGCTCTTTAGGAACGTTCTCAACGAGATCCGCGTACTTGTTATCAACACCTGATGCTACCCAAAAGAAAATACAAATCCAATGCACACACAACAAGTCACAATGCTTCAAACATTATGATGCGTGACTATGGTATGAAAGAAGCATGGCATTGCTACAATAGTCATCTTTCTCATGCATTTATTTAGTTGTTACCATTCTGCACATAACCTCAAGATTAATTATATGTGCATGCATGAACATGGAAAAAATGGAAGCATCATGAGAAAACAATACTAATGCATATAAAGAACATTCCAAACCGAGTTACGGATCTCTTGAAACTCACAAAACAAGATGCGGAAGGCAACGATGGTAAAACAGAATTTGAGAGGGGCTATGGGAAATTCCTTGGCATCCCAATTATGCCACAGGATTCGGCACGAAATTCTAGGTAAAATAGACCTAAAGTTCAAGCAAACCAAAGAAGCACAACTCACACAAGGCACAAAACAATTCAACAACCAATCTGTCCACAAACAACAACATACCACTTTGATCATGTGAAAACTAGCAGCTACGACCACCCATCAAGTTCAACCAAGGCATGAATATGAAGTTAATAATGATTAAAATAACCCCCAAGTCACGACAACATGGATATGTTCATGGATCAATGGAAATCAAGCTCATAACATGTCAAAGATTATAATGGATTAGGACTTCAAGAAAATATCATTTTTACACTAGCACATTTGACAAGATGGCCTGTTGACAACAAGATGGCCTCTACTCTACCGCAACTTCCATGGCATGAAACTTTGCAGGGTGATAGAGGGTAAAAACTACTACAAATCTCCCCCACTAAACATGAGCTAAAACTGCACACGAATCATGCTAGCATCCTCTAAACATGGCATGATGATAATAGCAGATTATCAGACTTAGTCCAATTTCACAAAGTGAATTAACAACAATTTACATGAACATGGCATGTTTTACAAGAAGAATAACTAAGAAGCAAAACATATTTTGCAAAGTAATGGTACTATTTTACAAAGGGAAACACGCTCTTTAATTCAGACCATAATACCGGCACAAAGAACTTGTATAAGCATCACAATCATCATGGAAAGACAACCACTTGAAACTGGTTTCAGACTTAGTCATATTTCAACGTATCACAAAATTGTATTATTGGGATGGTATGTTTACAGCAAGAAATCCACAAATACACAAAGTTTCCATGGCAAATACGAGGACCTAGTATTCCCAAAACACTATAACTTTCATATTCGTAAATTTAATAAATGGTCCCAGGATTAAATCATACAAAATTGACAAAATGACATCTCACCACAAAATAGCATTTTTCAGAAACTTTCTCAAATGACAAAACCAATGCTACCAATGAAATCCTGGGATTTTTAACCCCAAAATCATATATCATAGGGCTATCTTACTGTAGAAATATCTATTACAAATAAAAAACAAAAATGCACATCACTAGGTATAACCTAGTCATATACCAAACTTGGCATATTCCATTAATGGACAAATCCAATTTTGGACAATTCCCTATTTGGAATATTCCAGAAATGGATAAGTAACAAACAAAACTAGAAGTGACACCACGGCCCCGTGAGGATAACAACTGGGGCCACGAGCCCACTGTTACCCACACGCTCAACGAGGGAAAAGGGGGGCGGTTATCGGGAGCCCGGGGGCTCAAACCTAGGTGTCCTCGGTGAAACACACGGGGCGCAACTACCTGACACCGGCTTGGCTCGTGCTATAGGAGGGGATGTTTTTCTTATAAACAGATTAAGGCCGGCTCCTTCTTCTTCCCTGAGACAAGAAGGTCGACGACATCCCTAACGAGCGAGGAGGTGACGACAGTGGTTGTGGGCTATCGACAGGGGTGCCGAATGCTCGTGGGGGGGAGTCCATTCCTGGGGTTGCACGCCTCTACGCCGCACGAAGGTGAGGATCTCGAGCTCGAGCTTGGCTCAACATGGATATGGCGATGTGGCGAGCAACACGGGCGGCGACGATACGGGTAGGCCGCACGCGAACGTACGGGGAGGTTGCAGCTAATACACAAGCGGGCATGGTAGGCGAGTAGTGAGCGATGTGGGGAAAGGCAGGAGGAGTTCGTCTCTCAAAATGACCTTCAGATATCTGCACAAAGTGCGGCGAGCGCAGCGACGCCATGCCTCTAGCGTCAAATAGGAGGATCTAACGGCAACAAAAAGAGGCAGGGAGGAAGGAGAGGGTACCTAGCTCACCTAGGACATGGAGAGGAGGTCGAGGGCGAGCCAGAGACATGGAGAAGATTCAAGGAACACATCGACGGTCTAGTTCCAGGAAGCAGAGGAGGAAGAAGCTTGGCGTGGCAAAGATCCTGGCCTTGGCGCCTCCTTGGATGTCGAGGAAGAAGAGGGCGTGCCGGGAGGTCCTTTCCACGGCACTAGAGCATCGGAGGCAGGGCTAGGAGGTCACCCGAGCACGATCTCACGCTCGTCCTGAGCATTCCGGGCGCGGTGACGGTGAGAGCTGTGGGAGGCTTACCTGGCGGCGGCAATGGAAAGAGAGGGGAGCAAATGGTTGCGGGAGGCTAAGTCTAGGGCTAGGACATGATAAATAGGTGCCAGGGGCACCATCGACCGTTAAATTAATCGGGGATGCCAACGTGGCTCCGGTGGATGCGCTACCGTACACGTTGATGAGGATGCTCATGGAGGGCCTTAGTTGGGCTGTGTGGCTGTGTTGCTACTACGCTAACTGGGTCTGCGGGGAGACAAAGGCCCAAGAGGCTGGACTCACTCTCTCCCAAAAATAAAAGGGGTTTACTTTTTAATAAAACATCAAAACAAAAGAAATGATAGGGAAGGTTTGGAAAGGAATTAGAGGAAAAAAAATAGTTGTGAAATGCTGAAAATATCCCTGATTTTAAAAATAGGTTTGGGGATTTTTAGAGAAAAAAATAAATCACCTTTAACACCATTAGAATACTTTTTGCAAAGAAATAAGAGGGGTGGAGTAGAACATTGCTCCTAAGGATTTAATTTAGCATGACAAACTCAATAGAGTGGAGCTTAGCAACAATTATGTTTAGTGGACTAGGGCAAGAAAATTGCCACATGTCATGAATTTGAATGACATAGAGATGTGGGTAGCGAGAAAAATAATTCTTATAAAGGCATCTACTAGAGAACTCCACCTCATGCAAAGCACATCACAAAACATACCTCCCGCATCATCACATAACAAGTATGATGCATAACTATGAGATGATGGTCTGATGCCATGATGCAACAATAGAATGACATGAACCGAATTTATTTAATCAAACCACATGATGGCATACATGGAAGGTTCCCACATGGAATATATTACAAAGATGGCAAGGATTGCACTTGGGCTGTTACAGTAAGTAAGAGTGATAGATAGTTTTGTAGCAAGATAATTTGTAACAAGTGACAAGTAATAATATTAAGCAAACGCTCACGAGGACACATGGGAATTTTTGTCTAGTCATATTCATCATATTGAGTTGATTCGTGTTCGCTACTTTGATAATTTGGTATGTGGGTGGACTCGTGCTAAGGTGCTATTCTTACTTGAACAAACAACCAACTTATGATTACCCTCTCTCACTAGCATCCGCAACTACGAAAGAAAAATTAAGATAAATCTAACCATAGCATTAAATGTGTGGATCCGAATCAGCCCCTCATGAAGCAACACATAAACTGGAGTTTAAGCTTCTGCCACTCTCGCAACCCGTCATCTACCTATTACTACATAATGACTTCCCTTAGGCCCATAACATGGTGAAGTGTCATGTAGTCGACATTCACATGACACCACTAAGAGAAGTAACAACATACATATCATCAAAATATCGAATGAATACCAACTTTATATGATTACTTATAACAAGACTTCTCTCATGTCCTTAAGAACAATAGTTACTACTCACACCTCATCAACATGTTCAAGATCACAGGTGTAGTAATAATAGTTAAGGATCTGAACATAATATCTTTGTGGCCACGTCCTTTTGGTTTGTGCCTCCCTCCTGGGACCCCTTGACTCCTTTTTATTTTTTTATTTTTTCTAAAATACCAAAACCAACAGAAATATTTTGATGGAGTTTTTGGAGTCCGTTTTCTTACTATTTCACGTACCTACTCCTTTTTCAGGTTCCTAGAGCGTTCCGGAAGGTCTCTCTTATTTGTTCCTCTCGTGTTGTTACTTGAATTGTTAGTTTCGACATTAACGGGCGTACGTGCGATGTAATGCTTAATTTTTTGCCCATTTACCACTCTCAGTTTTTTTTCCTTTGAAGTTATTGATATTTATAGCACCGTAGGAATACACCTCCTAGACAACATTTGATCAATAAAAGGCAACGGGTAATGATATTTTCTAGTAGCTTTATTCTATTTCCTGAAATCAAGTACCATCCTGTAACTAGTTAAGATACTTTTTGGAATAAGGTCATTTTTATTATTAGGAACTACAAGTATACCACCATTCTTAGGAACACAATGAACAATAATTACCCATCTACTATAAGCAATAGGATAAATTATACCTGCCTCCATAAGTTTTCGTATTTCAGTTCTTACCACCTCTTTCATCTTAGGATTGAGGCAGCGTAGATGATCAATGATAGGTTTAGCATCAGGTTTGACATTAATCTCTGATGACAAAGAGTTGGGTTAATTCTGTTAAGATCATAAAGAGTATATCCAACAGTAGCCATCTGATTCTTTAGAGTTTTAAGTAATCTCTTTTCTTCCGGATCTGAAAGGTTAGCACTAATAGTAACAGGATATATTTTTCTTTTCATCAAGATAAGGATATTTCAAAGTATCAGGTAATATCTTAAGATCAAACATGCAATATCCCTTGGGTGGAGGAGGATCCCCTAAAATATCAATTGGTAGGTTGTGCTTAAGGATAGGTTGTTCATCGAAGAACATCCTATCTACTTCATTCCTTTAATTCACATGCATATCATTTTTATGGTCTAGCAAATATTGTTCTAGTGGATCAGAAGGAGGTACATCAATAGAAGCAAGACCAATAATTTCATATTTATTAGGCAATTATTTTTCATGTGGTTGTTTATTAAACTTGAAGAAATTAAACTCATGAGACATATCACCAAAGCTTACTTTGACCTTCTCAGTAGCACAATTAATTTATCATTAGGAGTATTCAAGAAAGGCCTACCAAAGTGATGGGACAAAAGTTATCTTGTTCTGAACGAAGTACTAGGAAATCAGGGTGGTACTTGACTTTTCCTCACAAGAATTCAACATCTCTAACAATCCCAAGTGGTGAAATAGTATCATGATTTGGAAGTTTAATAGTGACATCAATATCTTAAATCTCAAAGGGTGCTATATCATTCATAATTTCTTGATATAATGTAAAAGGTCTAGAACTAACACTAGCACCAATATCACACAAGCTATGATAGAAATGGTCTCCAATTTTAAATGAGATCACATGCATGCCTACAACTAGTTTATTTTTATCAAGCTCATCTCGCTTGTTTCTAACAGGTTTTGCAATTTTAGCAGCTTGACCGCAGAAGTAAATAACCTACCCATCAATATTATCAACTAGGAGATCTTTAACTATAGCAACATTAGTCTCAACATTTATTTGTTCAGAAGGTTTAGGTGTCCTAACATAACACTTATTGACCACAGTTGTAGCCTTAGCATGTTCCCTAATCCTAATAGAAGAAGGAGGGTTCTCAATGTAAGCAGTAGGAATATTGGATCAATATGGCTAACAATTATTTCTTCCTTCTTAATTTTAACACGTTCCTCAGATAATTTTTCAATGGGAGGATGATATTTAACCTACTTCTCCTTGGGAAGATCAACATAGGTAGCAAAAGATTCACAAAAAGTAGCTACAATCTCACAACCAAGACCATATTTATTGCTAAACTCATGGAAAGAAGTAGATTCCATAAAAGATCTAACGCAATAGAAATTAAGCTTTATACCTGACTCTTTACCCTCATCGAGTTCCTAATCTTCAGAGTTGCATTTAATTTTTTCCATGAGATCCCATTTTAATTCAATAGTCTCCTTCATTACGAATGAGTAGCACAAGAATCAAGTAATGTTTGATAATCATGAGAAACGAGCATAGATGTTTTGTATAATCAATTGTCTCTAGAGATCATGGTTGGGGAAAGTTTGCACCATAGATTTAAGCATCCTCCAAGCTTGATAGATACTCTCTCCTTCACGAGCCACTAATTATCAATACAGTTTTGATTATGATGAATTAGATGCATAGGATAAAACTTCTAATGAAATTCCAGCTTCAGGCGATTCCAGTCCCATGATCGAGTATCATCCAATAGCCTATACCACATTAATGATTTTCCCTCCCAAGATAAAGGGAAAATTTTCTTATTAACTTTGTCTCCCGGTAGACCTAAAAGGATAAAAACTCCACAAATCTGATCGACATATATCAACCGATAATAAGGATGAGTTGAACCGTTATATGGATTAGCCAACATTTTCTCTATCATGCGTGAAGGAATCTCTTAATAAATATTTCAAGTAGTTTCAGTAGCTTGAGGAACAACTTCCCCAACTTCTATTCGAGGTGAAGATGCCCCGAACAATCCACTCAAAGGGTGACCTTTCGTAATGACAAGCAACAGTAAATTTCATCGTGTACCAAAAATATTTCCTTACTAGTTTCCACATACCAAAGGCGCTTCACTCCGCAGCAATGGCACAATAAAAGAGTCTTGATGACCCACAATTATAGGGAATCAATCGTACTCCTTTCAGTAAGTAAGAGTGACTAACCCAACGAGGAGCACAAGGAAATGGCAAGCGGTTTTCAGCAAGGTATTCTTTGCAAGTGCTGTAAGTAACAGTGATAAATATTTTTGTCGCAAGATAATTCATAAAAAGTGAAAAGTAACAATAGTAGCAAAGGTGCAGCAAGGTAGCCCAATCCTTTTTGTAGAAAATGACAGGCCCGAAAGTACTCTTATATTGAGCAAGCGCTCGCGAGGACAGATGGGAATTTCAATCTAGTCATATTCATCATATTGAGTTGATTCGTGTTCGCTACTTAAATAATTTGATATGTGGGTCGACCGGTGATAAGGTGCTATTCTTACTTGAACAAACAACCAACTTACGATTACCCTCTCTCGCAAGCATCTGCAACTACGAAAGAAGAATTAAGATAAATCTAACCATAGCATTAAATGTGTTGATCCAAATCAGCCCCTTATGAAGCAACACATAAACCGGGGTTTAAGCTTGTGTCACTCTTGCAACACATCATCTACTTGTAACTCCATGGTGAATTCCCTTAGGCCCATAACATGGTGAAGTGTCATGTAGTCGATGTACACATGACACCACTAAGAGAAGTAACAACATACATATGATCAAAATATGGAATGAATACCATCTTGATATGATTACTTTTAACAAGACTTCTCCCATGTCCTCCAGAACAATAGTTACTACTCACACCTCATCAACATGTTCAAGATCACAGGTGTAATAATGATAATTAAGGATCTGAACATAATATCTTCCACCAAGTTATCAAACAAGCATCAATTACAAGATGTAATCAACACAACTAGTAACTCACATGTACCAATCTGAGGTTCTTAGACAAAGATTGAACACAAGAGATGAACTAGGTTGGAGATGAGGATGTGATACTCAAGATGTTGATGAAGATTGGTCCTCCCATGAAGGAGAAGGCATTGGTGATGACGGTGGCTTCAATTTCCCCTCCCGAAGGGAAATTTCCCGAGCAGAATCTCTCTATCGGAGAGCAAATGGGCCTTTGCCCAGGTTTCCGACTCAAGATGGAGTCGCTTCATCACAAAAGATTGCTTTTGATTTTTTCTAGGTCTAACACGACATATAGGAGAAGAGGGATGTCAGAGGGCCAGCGCGGGGGGGGGGGGGGGGGGACAAGCCATCAGGACATGACCATGGGGTGGTCGCGCCTTGTTGGTTTGTGGCCATCAGATGACCCCCTCTGGTATATTTTTGGCTCAATAATTCTTCAATATTCCAGAAAAATTCTCCATGGAGTTTCAGGTCATTTGGAGTCTGTTGATTTTTCTATCTTTTTCTTGGTTTCTTGGTCCAGAATTCCGGTTTTCAAATATTTCCCTCCTTGTTATGTATGCAAAATGGACGTATCAACTCCCCCAAGCTTAGATCTCTCTTGTCCTCAAGCAAAAGATGAGCTTGAAAAAATGACACATGATTTGAGAGGGAGAATATGATAAAAATAAAATACAGATATGAGAGCATCATGAATATTAACATAGCAGCAAGTATTTTATCATATATCTTCTCATCAACAAGTAACAATCCATTCACAATTATTGGAGTATGAAGCATAAACTTTATTGACAGTCAACAAACTATCTACTAGGTCATTGGGATAATGACAACTCATCATATTTCAGAGGAGAGTCTATGTAAGAGCTTTCTTATTGGTAAATTCCCATACTCAACTATCATTTAATCTTCTATGATTGATCACACTCAAGTCATATTTTTGGAGGTCATGTTTCCATAGGATACATAGGAAGATAGGGGCTTAAATGATTTGCCATCCAACTTGTTTACCACAAGAATAATGTCAACAATAACAGATCATGATAATCTACATACACTTGGATACATAAGTCTCAATGTTTCCTCAACACACGATGCTTTCCACTATAGAATTAGTAGGTAGGAAGAGGAATAAAATTTATTGACTCACACACTTGATTGAACTCCCGAAGAAAAAAGATAGGCCCTTCGCATAGGGAAGCACATGTTGTCATGCGCTTTTAAGTTCTTGGATGTGCAAACTCTTAATGCAAAGAAACGCCACTTTATATTACCCCTTGTGATAGCGAACTTTATTATGTAGTCTGTTGCTTTTATTTCTTTCCATCAAAAGATCATACAGAACTTATTTTCCCTTATAATAAAATATCATATAAGTTTAGGAGCATTTTTTATTGCTTGATGCACCACGAAAACTTACTTGAAGGATCTTACTCAATCCATGGGTAGGTATGGTGGACTCTCATGGCAAGAAACTGGGTTTCACGGTTATGGATGCACAAGTAGTATCTCTATTTAGTGCAAAATTTCATTGGGCTAGAAAAAGATCTAAAGCAAGCACCACATGTTGAAGGATCCATGACCATATAACTTCTGTGTGAATGTAAACTACCATAATTATTACTTTGTCTTCCATGTCCAATGTCAACACTTGATAATTATATAATATTTTGTGGGGGCTCACAATCATAAAAGATGTCCAAGATAGTGTATTTATATGTGAGTCTTCTCTCCGCTATCATAATATTTATTAGATTGCATAAATGACTAATACTGCGTTTGTTTACTATCAACAACTTTTATCACGTATACCCTTTTCAATGTAAAGTCATTACTTGTGATGAGGTAAGTATATGATCTTTTCTTTTCCTTTTAGTGCCATGCTATGATGATGGGTGCATACAAGTAAAGCACACAAACTCAACTAATATTTATTATATAGCTCTCATACTCGATTACAAGGATAGATGGATCTCAAAGCAAAAATTCTAAGCAAAGAAAATCTGAATTTTATTTCTCTAAATCACGAAATAGCTAAGGATCAAACTAAGATAGATAGTAATCGTGGAAATGATGGTGATGCGATACCGGGGCACCTCCCCCAAGCTTGGAACAACCTAAGGGTGGTGCCCATACCCATGTACTCAGGCGTCCTTCATGGGTGATGGCGGTGATGGTGCGGTGGCATTCTTCTCCATCTTACACGTGAGGATAAAAGTTTCCTCCCTCAAGTCATCGTTTTTGTTCTCCTTGCTTTCCTGGAGAAAATGGAACGGGATAAATTGGATCTTAGCTTTGTTTACCCCATTTGGGAGACTTGACTTATTGAATTCCACGTGCATATCTCCACGCTAAGATAGTGGAGCTTCATCTTCATCTGAGCTGGCATCCCTTGTCTCCTCCAATTTGGTGTCTTCCTCCTCATCCATATACCATAGGTAAGGATAAATATCCCCAAAGATCTTTGGATCTGCAACATAGTGGGAAACATAGCTCTCTCCATACAAATCTTGCTGCGACATATTTTCACATATGCTAGAAAAAGAGCACGAAAAAAGAACAAAGGAAAATGTCTGTCACATCCCTAGATCCCTAACTAGGTTTTAGCATTGTGCTCATGTTTACTTTCATTGCATTCAAGAACTTGAAACAAATTCAAAGCAAGTGGTGAAACAAAACCCCAAAACCCTAGCCACTTCTCAAAATTCAAGGAAATTCAAAACTTGTTAAAATCAATGAACCCAAAATGGCCTCAAGAAAAGTTCAACTTTTCTGATAATTCTTGAAAACAAATTATCAGGGAAGAAAACTATTTTCAAAACACATTTGGCATTTTATTTAAATTCAAAAAGCCACTGAATTCAAGTTTAAATTTGAATTCAAAAACTTTCAAGTTTTCAAAAATGTTGAAAACTTCAGTAATAGTTGGAAATATTCCAACTAATATTTCAGTGTGTTCAAAATAATTTTTGAACTAATCTTGGAGCCAAAATAAATGGCAAATCAATTCAGCTTCAAAACAGAAAGCAAAATAGAAAAAAAATGGGAAAAACTTACCTGTCGCTCACCTGGCCTAGCCCAGCTCTTCCTTTGTCGTCTTCCCCCTCGCCAGTGGGTAGCAGGAGGTGGCCGCCGCCTCCTCTGGCGCGACCACGCACCTGTGAGCATGCCTGGCTCGCCCAAATGAGCTGGAGAGGGAGGATAAGCATCCCCCGAGCTGTGCCCGAGCTCATCCCCTCCCCATTCTCCCCCTCCAACCTCTCCTCTCGGCCGCCGTTAGAACGGAACCTGAGCTCGAGCTCGCCGTCGTTCTAGCACACCCCTCCTCCTTCTGAGCCGTGCAATAGATCCGCCGCAGTCGCCTGAAGCTTCCAAGCCACGAGCCCGATGCCACGACGGAGTGAATCAACGAGACGCGATCGTCTTCTTCCTCGGGTCACCGAAGTTCGCCGCCGGCGTTCTCTCTCCAGGCCGTCCCCGAGCAAGCTAGCACTACCACTGCACTCCCCGTGATCCTAGCAAGAATTCCCCCAAGTTTCCCCCTTCGATATATTCCTCTAGCCCTGTTTTCACCGGAGCCCGACGAGATCCGCCCTGGGAGCTCGTCGCTGGTAGCCCTCCGATGAACGGCTCGTCCATCTGAGGCCACCACTGGCTTCAAGGCGTCGTGTAGATGCCGTAGGAGCCTAGCCCCGCGCGTGAAGCCCCCTGTTTCGATGACCCCGATGACGCCCGAGCTTCGGCCACCACCAAGCTCGTCGCCGGCATCTCCGGTCAGATCAGCCCCGGTTCTATGCAAAAATGGACCTACGGGAGACGTGACGTTCTTCTCGTGCACTCCACGCAGAGTTTGGCCGCCTGTGCCGCGTTTCCGAGCCCCTCCATTGTTCTGGTGGTCGCCGGAGGCTCACCGCCGGCGAGGACGACCTCGCCGCCGGTGGATCTGATCCCCCCTCAGTCTATGACAGGTGGGGCCAGCCTCTAGTTAATTAGTAATAATAAAAATAAAATAAACTTAACTAAATTAACTTAACCAGTCACTGACATGTGGGTCCGGCTCTGTTAATTAGCTAATTAAGTTTAAACTTAATCTAAAACTGGCCAGAGTCACTGACCGGTGGGTCCCACTTGTTAGGATTGACTTTCAACGGCCAGTTGGACCTGCTGATGTCATGGTGGTGCAGTAAAGAGTTTTCTGATTTAAAAGAATTCCAGAAAATGCCCAAAACTTCTAAAAATCATAGAAAATAATCTATAACTCCAATGTAAATAATTTATATACAAGAAAGTATCAGAAAAATCCAAGGAATCTGATTTTGATATTTTCAAACATGTTTCAAAATCATTAGGATAACCACATTAAGTAATATAGATTTGGAATTTGAAATCCATTTGAATCCCACTTCAAATACTATAACCAAACAATGATCAAGAACAATCAACACCTCAAAATACCATCATCGTGCATTCTAAAACAAGATTACTTGAGCATCAGGTCGAATCAATTAAAAGGGTATTTAAAAATACCTTGTTTGAAGTGATATTTGAATCTTGATTCAAATCAACTTCAAACTTAATAAATGGTAGCTACATTAGCCTACCACCTTTCATCTTCATGCCATGCTCATGCATCATCTTGTTGCATATGATTGATATTGATTGATCTCATTTCTATAGGTAGGCTCCGCTCCTCCGGATTCCACCGAATATCCGACTGATGGATATTGTCTCTCTGCTGAGCAACAAGGCAAGCAACCACTTTGATCATCCCGATAAAGCCCATGTTATCGCTCCTGCACTTACTTATTGCATTAAGATCTAATGTTTCAAATGCTTTTGCCACGTTAGTTGAACCCAATTCCTTTGCATGACCTGTCTTTGTCACAGTAAATAGCTGAACCTTGCAACCTAGCATACATGTTAGATGCTTGAGCCATGATGTGCCTTATCCTGCTATGTATGTTATGCTTAGAGTTGTGTATGGTCTGTCATCTGGGTGATGAACAGAATTGTGAGAATGTGTTCAGTAAGTAAAGGTTGTGTGTTGAACCTGATTTGGTAAAGGTACCGGTGAAAGGCTATGTAGGAGTACATGGCGGGTTATTTCATTGGAACCGTCCTTAGGAACTGAGTTCCGTGTATGTAATCCAAGACGAGATACTACCACATGCTAGGCCCTGAAATATGACCCCGCTCGACTTATTAACCGCTTAGTACTCGGTCCAGGAGTTGTAAGTAGTTTCTGGTGTTTATAGTCATGCTGGAGGCCGTGCATAGTGCTGACCTGAGAGGTGGGCTGTGATGCGGTAGGCAGTGGCACGGTGTACCAAGTGGCACCCGGATGGTGGGCTTGGGAACCCTGCGCACATCGTTTGGGGCCATGGCAGAAACCTCGGCCGGGCTTCCGTGCGGGTTACCCTCAGATAGGCGATGGACCTGGACTAAGTATTAGCGTGGTTAACGGTCGTGGCCAACTCCCTCGCTGGGCTTCCGCTTGAAGGTTGCCGAGGTGCATGACGTGCACATGGCGATAAGTGGCGAGAGCGTGTGTGAAGAAGTACACCCCCGCAGGGTTATGATCTATTAGAATAGCCGCATCCACGGATATGGACTACTTGGAGACATATGTTGTTCATAGATAACTTTAATGTCTACTCATAAAATTGTCAAGATAAGCGTGAGTGTCGTGGACGGCATTTCTGTATGGAGACGGAATGATTCCACGATGGACTATTGTTGTGTTGTTAGTGGACTCGTGTGCGAGAAATCTAAGTTGTCAAAATTATTTAAAAATGCAAGTTGTCTAGCCACGAGTCAAATGCTGTCTTTCCGCATGAAACCCCACAATTCCTTATTGATACATTGCATGAGTAGATAGCTTATCCTAAAGTCTTGCTGAGTACTTTTGTACTCATGTTTGCTTAATAATTGCTGCAGAGGTTGTTAATGACTCTAATGGAGGGTTCTACCTAGACATCTACGACGACGAGTAGCTGGTATCCCAGATACGATCTGGCCCTAGGATGGGTCTGTAGATAGTCAGGCCATGTGCCTTTGTCTTTCCATCTGTCTGTACTCAGACAACTTTACACTTCCGCTAGCTTGTAAGAATTGTGTGTATGACTTGTGATGATGGGTCGTGGGACCCCTACCTTGTAATATTATGTGTGTGGCTCTTCTGAGCCTTATAAATAAAGTTTGTATGTTTATGGTTATGTTGTGATGCCATCGATGTATCTATACATATTAGTATGCCATGCGTACGTGTGTTGTACTTGATATGTATAGGGTTCGATTACCTAGCCGTAGGCTTTAGTAGCATTCCTTACAGGGAAATGCCCCTTTGTGATCCAACGAGCCATGGTAGTTCGCTACTTCTCCGGACACATTGGTTGACCGACATGTGTCCTTCTTAGCTGTTGTGTCTGTCCCCATTGGGGAAATGGCACGCGATGTAATGGAGTCCTTGTGGCTTGCTACGACTCGTCTACATTCGCTGGTGACCGACACCTGCTTTGCTGGGTCATGTATGCATGTTCCTGTGCGGAACTGCCGCTTTGGTTTATGACTAGACATGTCGAGCTGGGTTCTTTGACATTGGATTGCTAGCGACACAATTGCGTACGCGAGTCAAAAGGAGCAAATGGTCCCGGCTAAGGTAAGGCTGCAGCCGTGGGGATAACCGTGCATGAGACCGCAAAGAGATGCAATGTGTTAGAGGCTGGATTCCTATGGCTTAGGATCGGGGTCCCGACAATGTCGCGATGTAGTGGCCAAAATAGTCAGGAGTATATGTAGTGATTTTTCCAGCTAAGAATACGTGCTCGGGAAGAAAAACGAAGTCCCGGAGGCACACGAGGGCCCCACAAGGCATCAGGTGCAGCTAGGGGGTGGCCACGTCCTGTTGGCTTGTGCCTCCCTCGTGGGTACCCTAAGTCCTTTTTATTTTTTATTTTTTCTAAAATACCAAAACCAACAAAAATATTTTTTTGGAGTTTCTAGAGTCGGTTTTCTTACTATTTCACGTACCTACTCCTTTTTCAGGTTTCTGGAGCATTCCGTAAGGTCTCTCTTATGTTCTCCTCTGGTGTTATTACTTGAATAATATTAGTTTCGACATTAACGCGCGTATCTAAGATGTAATGCTTAATTTTATGCCCATTTACCACTCTCGGATTTTTTTCCTTCGAACTTATTGATCTTTATAACACCGGAGAGATAAACCTCCTAGACAACATATGTGCCTTCCCATTTGGAGACGAGTTTACGTGCAAAGAATCTGAAACAAGAATTGTACAAAAGCACTAGATCTGCTACATTGAATTCACATTTTTTGATTCTTTTATCATGCCATGTTTTAACTTTTTCTTCAAATAACTTTGCATTTTGATAGGCATGTGTCCTCCATTCATCCAATGAACTAATATCAAATAACCTATTTTCACCAGCAAGTTTGAAGTCATAATTAAGTTCTTTAATAGCCCAATAAGCTTTATGTTCTAACTCAAGAGGTAAATGACAATCTTTTCCATAACCATTTTATAAGGAGACACCCCATAAGGTTTTTATAAGCACTTCTATAAGCCCATAAAGCATCAACAAGTTTCTTAGACCAAATCTTTTATTTCTTGGTAGCTCAATTCAAGAAGGCCATTGGACTGAGGATGATAAGGTGATGCAACTCTATGGTTAACATCATATTTAGCTGGAAGTTTATGAAGAACACCATGAATCAAATGCGAACCACCATCAGTCAATAAATATCTAGGGACTCCAAACCTTGGGAAAATGGTGTCTTTAAGCATTTTAATAGAGGTGTTATGATCAACACTACTAGTTGGAATAACTTCTACCCACTTAGTAACGTAATCAACATCAACTAAAATATGAGTATACCCATCAGAGGGGGAAAAGGTCCCATAAAATCAAAGCCCAGGCATCAAATGGTTCAATAGCAAGTGAATAATTCATAGGCATTTGCTCACATTTGCCAATGTTACCAACTCATTGAAATTCATCACATGAAAGGACATACTTACGAGCATCTTTAGAGTAGGCCAATAAAAAACCACATTGTAATACCTTCTGTGCAGTTCTGTCACTAGCATGGTGTCCTCCGTAGGCCTCGGAATGACACTTCCTTAGAATCTATTCTAGGTCATGCTCAGGTATATAATGTCTAATGACAGCATCTACTCCTTCTTTATAAATATGTGGGTCATACAAAAAGTAATGTCGTGAATCATAGAAGATTTTTTTATTTTGTTGATAGGTGAAGCTAGGCGGAATATCTTTAGTAACAATGGAATTAGCATAATCCACATACCAAGGAGTACTACGTGAAGTATTTATAACACCAAGTTGCTCATCAGGAAAATTATTATCAATAGGTAGTCGATCATCAAGAACATTTTCCATCCTAGTCAAGTTTTTTGCTACTGGGGCTTCAGCTCCCTTTCTTGATATACAAGTCAAAATCTTGGAGTAAAATCACCCATCTGATAAGTCTAGGTTTAGCATCTTTCTTTTCCATAAGGTATTTAATAGCAGCATGATCGGTGTGAATAGTTACTTTAGAATCAACGATGTAAGGTCTAAACTTATCATATGCAAACACAAATGCTACGAATTCTTTTCCAGTAGTAGCATAATTTCTTTTGGCACTATCTAGGGTCTTACTAGATAATGAATAACATTCAATTTCTTGTCTACTGTTTGCCCTATAAAATCACCAATAGCCTAATCACTAGCATCACACATGATTTCATATCCCTTGGGCATGTCATTTTGTCTATTGCATCAACTTTGGCATTATCCACTTCAATACCTTATTTAGAAATTGTATGCCCAAGTACTATACCTTCATTGACCATAAAGTGGCACTTCTCCCAATTCAAGACAAGATTAGTTTCTTCACATCTCTGCAAAATTCAATCAAGGTTTCTCAAGAAATCATCAAAAGGTGTCTCATAAGTGGAAAAAACCGTCCATGAAAACCTCAACAATATTTTCACAAAAGTCAGGGAATATAGCACTCATACATCTTTGAAAGCTACCAAGTGCATTGCATAAGCCAAAAGGCATACGACTATAAGCATAAGTTCCAAAAGGGCAAATAAAGGTAGCTTTCTCTTGGTTCTCTTTCGACGCACGTATTTGAGAGAATCCAGAATATCCAGCAAGAAAACGAAATGTGTGTGTGCATGAATAATCTTTCTAACATTTGATAAATAAAAGGAAATGGGTAATGATCTTCTCTAGTAGATTTATTCAATTTCCTTAAATCAATTACCATCCTATAATCGGTTACTATTCTTAATGGAATAATTTCATTTTTATCGTTTGGAACTACAGTTATACCACCTTTCTTAGGAACACAATGAACAGGACTTACCATCTACAATCAGCAATAGGATACATTATACCTGCCTCTAGAAGTTTTAGTATTGCAGTTCTTACCACCTCTTTCATCTTAGGACAAAGATGGCATTGATGATCAACGAAAGGTTTAGCATCACGTTCCATATTAATCTTGTGCTGACAGAGAGTCGGGCTTATTCCCTTAAGACCATCAAGAGTATATCCAATAGTAGCCATGTGCTTCTTTAGAGTTTTGAGTAATCTCTTTTCTTCATGCTCTCAAAGGTTAGCATTGATATTTTGAGAGAAGCCTCTAGTGAACACTATGGCCCCCGGGTCTACTTCACACCATATTTTCAGCCTTACAATTTTACTTCGTTGCACTTTCCGCCTTCAGATCTCAATTTGCAATCAATCTTGAAGGGATTGACAACCCCTTTATAGCGTTGGGTGCAACCTCTTTTGTGTTTGCGCAGGTACTATGGACTTGACGCGATTCTCCTACTGGATTGATACCTTGGTTCTCATACTGAGGGAAATACTTACTGCTCCTGTGCTGCATTGCCCTTTCCTCTTCAAGGGAAAAACCAACGCAAGCTCAAGAGACGACAAAAGGATTTCTGTCGCCGTAGCACCGCCCACACCTAAGTCATCGTGACCCTTCCCGTCGCCCAGACCTGTTGTGTCGCCGCCGCCCAGACCCGCTCTTCCATCCCTGTGCAGGCCTACTTTGCGGCCGTCTCCCAGACGGCCAGACCTACTCTGTCGCTGCCACCCAGAACTGCTTTGTCACCGCTGCCCAGACCCGCTCTCCCGTCGTCACCCAGACCCTCTCTCCCACCGTCACTTTCTGCAACCAGAAGATCTTGTGGCGCCGAGCATGCAGGTTCTGTCGGGAGAAGGTGGTGGGGGTTTCGTGAAAATACATCTGTTACGGTGATTGTCTATTTTAGGGACCGTCCATCCACTCTATTCCGACGGTGGAAAGATAAGAGTTACGAGGAATTACAAAACTAAAATTACCAAAAATTATATATAGCGGTGGGACCATTACAAAACTTTGATGGGACCAGGTAGTTTCGCCAAGGGTAAATCCGTCATTTACTTTGAAAATTCCCCAGGGAAATGTCATCTCCTGATCCACTCGTAGACGCATCTTCGCCACCAAGGCTAGCCAACCCTGACGGCGACGCGAGGGACCTTGTCTTGGTGGTAGTGGCCGCTCTCACACGGCCCCGTCGATGCCGGCGGGAATTTCTGGAGACGAACCTCCGGCTGGGCTTCGCGTAGTGGTCGACCCACGGATCAAGGTACCTCCCCTCTGCTCTCATCTATTTCATCCCTACCTCCCTACCTTCACCTTCAACGACAAACAACTGTTCCTTTTAGCACCTTGAAATAAAGACTCTATTAGTAGTTGAGTAGTGACCACGCCTCATGTAGCTATTGCAGACCATGATTCGTATTGTTCCCCTGAAACTCTCGATCGTGTGGCTGCTTTTATTTGTAACGCAAAGTAGTAGTAGAAAATGATTCGTATTTGATCAGGCTGACAGTTGGCAATACCCCTCCGCTGTCATGACTTTCACAGTTGTCAAGGCATATAAAATTCTCATTCGGGAGACTATAACCATTCCTGCCATTGCCTGGCTTTGAAAAGCCTGCACCCAACTGAAACATAAAATCTTTTTCTGGTTGTTGATTAACAACATGGTGAACACCATAGAGCTCATTCGAACGACTAATTTCTTCATTCAGGACTACAAATGTGTCATGTGTGATTAGTATGTCCTAGAAACCAGAGAGCGTCTATTTTTTCACTACGATTTTGCACAAATTTGCTGGAAATATGTTTGCCCCAATTTGTCTCTTGTGTCAGACCGAATTCAGGATCAACTTAGTAACTTTAACACCATGCTTCATATTTCATTTGTTATGGACAGAATCATTTTGATTTCTTGGGTCATATGGAAAACTCATAGCGAGTTCATTTTCAGAGATATCGCTCCCAGTCTATATGCTTGCAGAAATAGATTCAAAGTGCAGAAGCTCTCCCCTGGTCAGCCATCCCTCTAGTGAGAGCAGCAAATTCATAGTAAGCAAAGTGCAGCAAATTCAGAGTATTCCCCTCCCTGTTTCCCTCTGTACTATTTTTCATAGCAAGTGCAGCAAAGTGCAACAAATTTAGATTTTGCTATGTTTATGAATAGCCATATATCTTTTGTTAAGTAGATTGTATCATATGGTTGAAATCAAACTTTCTTTTGCCCTTTATGGCTGTAAAAAATTGCTTTGCTATTGTAAAAATTGATAAATGATTCAGGCTACTGTGAAAATTTGCTTTGCTTTGCTATTGTGAAAATTTATAAATGATTCAGGCTACTGTACAAATTGCTTTGCTACTCTAAAAATTTATTTAGATAAATTATACATTGCGGCTTCATTATGCATTGCATCATATAAATGATTCAGGCTTCAACACTTGTGATTTTAAGCAGGCTATAATGTTGTTATCTTGTGTGAGTCACTGAAGATAACAGAAAACAATTAAGGTTGTGTGTGGTATACATTATGTATCCTTGTTGTTTTGTCTTGTGATGTAGCTAGTGATGCTATTGATTGTAGTGCAGGTACTAATGCAACACTATGTTTGTTTAATAGGATAGGCTTTACGGAGATAAGGTAAAATGACACGAGATAAGAGTTGGATGGATAAGGAAAGAGATTCTATTGAGTGGCAAACTGGCATGAATAATTTCTTGAATTTTTCTTTCGATGGTCCTCATCCAAAATCAGTTGTACCATGTCCATGTAGGAAATGTCTGAATAGTGCTTAGAGAAATAAAAAGGAGGTTCATACTCACTATTTGTACTATGGGATGGATCAGAGCTGCACTCACTGGATATACCATGGAGAACAACCTGATGAGAGCATCATGTCTGAAGATTCTGATAATGAAGACGATGTAGATGATGGTGCTGGAATGTGTGACATGCTCCATACTGTCATAAGGGGCACGGGCATGGAAGGTAATGCAGATCTTGACGAAGGTACAAGACACATTCATGTGGATGATTCCAGCGGTGATGGAACAAACGAGGAGCCAAATGCAACAACCAAGGTGTTTTTCGAACTATTGAAAGAGGCAAAAAAAGAGTTGTACCCAGGTTGCGAGGATGTCACAAAGTTATCTTTCATTGTGAAGCTTTACCAAATCAAGTGCGTGTCTGGGATGACCAACGGAGCATGTGACTTAGTTCTGCAGACATTCGGGAAGGTGCTGCCAAAGGGTCACTGCATTCCTACTAATCTCGCAAAAGTAAGGAAGGTGATCTGAGATCTTGGGTTGGATTACAAGAAGATACACGCGTGCGTTAATGATTGTGTGTTGTTCCATAATGATCATGCTGATGCCGAAGAATGCCTTGTCTGTCACGCGCCTCGATGGAAATCTACTCCTATCGGTGACGAAGACAATGCATCAAGTCGTAAATCAAGAAAGCGAGTGCCCCAGAAAGTTCTAAGGTATTTCCCACTCATTCCAAGACTGCAAAGGTTGTACATGACAGAAGTTATGTCATCACAAATGAAATGGTATAAGCAGGGTCGGGTGGATGATGGCGTAGTGAGCCATCCTGTAGATTCAAAGGCCTAGAAGCTTTTTGATAAGAAATATTCTAAGAAATTCACAAAAGATGCTTGCTGTGTTCGGCTTGGCCTTGCTTCAGATGGATTCAACCCTTTTGGGCTCATGAGTATATCATACACTACATGGCCTGTCATTCTTATCCCATATAACTTGCCACCTTGGATGTGCATGAAACAACAAAATTGGATTATGTCAGTGATTATTCCATAACCAAAGTCAGCAGGAAATAACATAGATATATACTTGCAGCCCTTGATTGATGAACTGAATATTCTATGGAAGGATGGTGCTTACACATATGATGCTGCAACTAAAAGAAATTTCCAGATGTATGCATGCTTGTTATGGACCATGAATAACTACCCAGCTTATGCAATGCTAAGTGGTTGGAGCACAAAAGGGAAGCTAGCATGCCCGTATTGCCACAAACATACATATTTTTTATGGCTAAAGTATGGTCGAAAACATTGCTACATGGGACACCAACGTTTTCTGCCGAGGAACCACAAATGGCGTCAAAACAAGTGCTTGTTCAACAACAAGACAGATAATAGAGAAGCTCCAGCGGCACTTACTGGTGAACAAGTTGTGCGAGAGCTTGATAGCATTCAGCATGCACCGTTTGGACGGTCAAATAAGAAAAAGCGACCGGAAACTAATAGCTGGCATAACTCGCGGAAGAAAAGTGTATTTTTCCAGCTCCCATATTGCAAGCACTTGCTCGTTAGGCACAATTTGGAGGTTATGCACATCGAGAAGAACATTTGTGACAACATTCTGGGGACTTTGCTTGAGATGGATAAGAAATCAAAGGATGGTGTGAAGGCTCGTCTTGATTTGGAGGACTTGAAAATTAGGAAGGACCAGCATCCAAAGCCCGGTAAGCATAAGTATGAAATAAAGAAAGGTTGCTACACTTCAAAAAGGAATAGAACATAATGCTCCTCAAGATTCTGCAAAGCATTAAGATGCCTGATGGCTATGCTTCACACATTAAGCGATGTGTGGTCCTCGATAAGTGCAAGATTAGTGGACTCAAAACTTATGACTATCATGTTATATTTCATAAACTTCCTCCTATTGCGTTGCACAAGCTTTTGCCAAAGAATGATGTTAACCCATTGCTTCAGCTGAGTAAATTCTTTTCTGATTTAGGCTCCAAGTTGTTAAGGGATGAAGATTTGGAGAAGTTGAGCAAAACAATTCCAGAAACTCTATGTCAGCTCGAGATGATCATTCCACCAGCATTCTTTGATATTATGATGCATCTCCCAATTCATCTTGCTGAAGAGGCCTGGTTGGGAGGGCTTGTCTTGTATAGATGGATGTATCCAATTGAGCGATACTTGCGTACGCTCAAAGGATATGTGTGTAACAAGGCTCAGCCAGAAGGTTCTATTGCAGAGGGGTACATACTTAATGAGTGCGTGACATTTTGCAGTTGATTCCTTGATGGAATGCCTACCAAGCTAAGTTAGTCCGAACGTCATGAAGATGGAGGTAAAAATCAACCACCAACAGGGATTAGCATAATGAGTACAGTTGATTACTCTAAGAAAGGTTTTATTTGTGAATCATTCTCTTTGGCTGGGATTAATAGAATGAAGCATTTCATAATAACAAACTGTGAGGAAACTACGCCATGGATTGAGTAAGCATACTTATGTATTTATTTCACATCATGATATGCATTAATAATTTTCTTTTCAACTAAAAATCATTTCTCTTTGAAGTGAACATCTTGAGGAGCTCACAAGTAACAATTCTCCTAATCCTCAAAAACAGCACAAGGAAGAGTTTGTTGGCTGGTTTGAGAGACGGGTAAGTTTATTTCGTATTTTCACTAGTGTTCCTCATAATAATGTATCAACGCTGTATATTACACTCACACATATTCTATTCGATGAAACAAATCACAAAACTCCACAATGATGGCAAGGTCAGCAGTCTTATTTATGCACTAGCTAAAGGACCTGATCACCTAGCTCGTGTATACAACCTTACAATTTTGAATGGATATTTTTTTTCGAAATTCCTATATATAGAAGGATTTGAGTACCCAAAATGGTGGCGTCATAGTTAAGGGCGATGCAACCACGGGCAATATTGATTATTATGGGGTGATCAAGAAATCATATTTCTTGACTTTCCTCCTGATAAGGAGGTTGTTCTATTCCAGTGTGATTGGTTTGATGTGCCTCCTTCCAATAGAACTGAGAGTAAGGGGTATAAGAAGGACACAAAATATGGAATTATTGAACTCAACACTACTCTACACAGATTCAAGGGGGATCCTTAGATTCTATGCCTCCAAGCTCAACAGGTTTTCTATGTGAGAGATGTGAAGAACCCTAATTGGGCACCTGTTATTCAAATGAATCCATGCAATTTGTTTGCTCCTTCGGTTTAAAATGGTGTAGGCCTTGATGAAGCTGTTGAAGACGATGAAGGTGGTGAGGCAGATGTAATGGATGTCATAGATGCAGAAATTACAGTGCCAAAGATTACACTACCTGAAGAGATCACTAGTTGGAGTAGAAATGATGACGAAGGATCAAGCATTGATGTTTCAGTCATTACAAATACAAAACCTATTGAGTTTGAAGATGTTCAATTCGAATCTGATGATGATACGGATGATGATGAGGCTTACGTAAATGATGGCCACGTTGCTCCTTTGGGAGAAGAAGAATTGGATGATGGCGAGGGGTTCTTTGTGTAGACTTAAATCTCTTGGTAAGGTGCTTTTCACATGTTTAAGCCATGAATATAAATTCCTGAACTTTTTTTATGGTTACCTACGAGTGGTATCTCTCCTGAAGTTTGATGTGATGTGAAACAGGTTCAAACACGGCGCACATGCATAGTGTCATCTGCTGTGGCGAATGGGAACATAAGCTAGTGCTCAACGCTAACAGTTTGGTGATGAAGAGAAGATAGGAGAAGATAAGAGTAGTTGCGGATGTGTAATATCATGGATGTTTTTATTTTAGTGTTGTTGCTATTTTGATAGTGATGCTATGTACACACTGTTGCTATGAACTTGTGGTCTATTAGTGTTGTTACTATTTTCATTATTTTGCCGTGAACTTATGGTCTTTTGTGTGAACCATCTATACAAGTATGACTGCTAAATCTTGTGTGCTGTAATGCTGAAAGATGAGTTATATATCTCGCTGAGATGGTTTGTTATACGCTACTAAAATTTCGTGTCATATGTCCTTATATATATATACATATGTGTGTGTGTGTATATATATATATAAATATATAGGGACTATTGTTTTATACTCCTCGGTGTACATACTCCCATCCTTAGTGGAGGCGTGGAAGACTCTGTTGTAACAAACTAACTGTATTAAAATTAAGAAAGAATGTTAATCTCTGTTGCATGCAAAACAACACCATAAAGGTAGGAATGTTGACGTGATGCTAATTTTAGAGCCGTCTACGTGCTTCTCTAAAAAAGTAGTGCGTGCTAGTAAACCAAACGAGTGTATACTACTTTCGTTTGAACGTTGATGTATTTACTAGTACTTCATGAAATATACTTACTTTTTTAAAGAGTATATACTTCTTGCAATTTAAGAATATATTTTAAAGCAGTATATAATGCTTGGTAATTATTATAATTCTTCTTGTTCTCAAAGGAGTATAAAACGTTCTTTTGAAAGGAAGCAATATACATTTTCCTCTCTGATTTTTACAGAAGTATGTACTTCAATTTTTATGACACTATATTGTTTTTCAAAGGAATCAATATACATTTCCCATCGTCACCATCAGACTGCAACTTCGAAGTTTTGCTTCAAGTGCAGTTAACCTTGGGGTATACGATATCTACAGCGAGGCCACTATATTGTCACCAACACATGCATATCCCAGTGGTCTGAATCTTCTTCTGCACCCTAGAGGGTGTGAGTACGAATCCTTGCACGACTTTGTTTTTGATTTCTATCCCACAAGTCCTTGTTTTTGGATGAAAACACCCTGGTTCCAAAATAAAATATGCATTCCTATCAGAAAAATAAAATTGGTATTTTTAGCAGAAAATGTGTTATATCCATTTGTAAACTTTGTTCATTGTTTTGGTTAATTAAAATTTATGCAATTAATAAATACCTTAATTTCTCCTTAAAACTTGCAAAAATTGTCATCTAATATCTATAAATCGAATATTAATTATATGTCTATAATTAAGATGAAAATGCAGAGATGTTCTACTGTACCTTTTTTGCATCACTAGGGGATTGTTGCAGCATGCTGTAGATATTACCATGATTGCACAATTTGTCGCAATATATAATAGTTATTGCAACACAAAGAAGGTGAGGCAAAACGTCGTCCTATTACAACCAATACATGTTTTGTTGCAATACGAAGCCATTTTTTGCAACAATGTCTATGTCTAGTGCCTCACTTCAAAATTGTTGCAATATGCGCCAGAATATTACCACAAAGATTTACTTTGTTACATTACCTAAGTCTCTATCGCAAAAAAATGACAAATTCCCTCAACGAAACTTATTTGTTGCAATATCAGTGCCATATTACAACGGTGATCCCGTTTGTGGCAATACACGATTTCTATTGCAACAAAACGGAGTACCTTGAGCGACAAAACTGAAAAGTGGCAATATGTAGGGCATATTACTACGAACTGAAAGTTTGTGGTAATATAGCGTTTTATTGCCACGAAAGATAGTTGTAGAAATAAATTGTGTTGCAATAGACCGAATTCCATGTAGTGCAGAGTCAGGAGGGCCTTGAGGTGCCCATAAGCCAACAGCCTGCCACGCCGCGTCGGGTTGGGTTGTGGGGCCCTTGTGTGGCTCCCACCCTTCTTTCGATGTTTGTTGGTCTTATTTTGAGTATATAGCAAAAAAAACTACCACATTAGAGGTGTTGACCATAAAAACTACCACCCTTTTGATTGTTCAATAAACTACCACAAAATTGGTGGGCTGTTTGAAAATACCCTAGTGACCGAACGGTTAAAATTTAATTGAGGTTATGACACATTAGGCCCACTTGTTGGGTTGACCATTAGCTTTGACTCGTAGATTGACCATTGACATGTTATGAAAAATGGGCCCCACATATTCATAAAAGGTAATTAGGTCCCCATACAAAAAAAATAAAGCAATCGGATCCCTTTACTTAAAAAAAGCAATAGGATCCGTGCTCGACCCCTTGTCGGCCCACCGCCATGCCCCACTTCCGGCCTCCTTGTAGTGCCACCGCCTGTCGGAGCTCCGCCCGCGCCCGCAGCCACCACTACTGGCCAGGGACTCCGCTCGGACCGCCCCTTGTCGTGGAGCATAGTCGCCACCCTGCCGCCAGGCCCCGCCACCGGCCTTCTCGTAGCGCCACCGCCCACCGGAGCACCACCCACACCCGCAGTCGTCGCTAGTGTCCAAGGCTTCTGCTCGCCCCTCCCCCCTTGTTGTGGAGCACCACCGCGGACGCCACCCTACCGCTCACCTTCGATGGTCGGGCAAGGCATGGTGGTGGCCGGACGTCCTCCCTCAGGCGGCTCTTAGTGTCTAGCCGTGCTCCAGGCTAGCCTTACTTGCGAGCCGTTGAAGAAGTCGTCGCCTCCCTCCAGATGTGTGCATGCAGCAGCCACCCCCTCCCTCAGGCGTGCTTACTGCTCCTTGTGCTGCTTCCACTATTGATGCATGTGTTGCCGGTGTTTCTTGGCGTGCTACCATAGTGGGCATGTGCCTCGGGCAGCGGCCCATGGCGGAAGCGACCGGGCTACAGACGCACTGCGCCAGGAGAGGAGGACACGTAGAGGAAGAGATAAGAAAGGAAGAAGATGATATGTGGGCCCCATCCAGTCATAACGGTCAACTAACTGTTTACTTAACGGTCTTGACTTTATGCGACATGGACGTGAAGAGCGGGTCCTCAATGTCATAATCCCGATCAAGAAAATAATTTTGTGATGTTTTTTCTAAATAAAAAAGTGATAGTTTCTTGAGCAACAACTGTAATGTGGTATTTTGCTATATACTCTCTTCTTTTGGTCCAGAAAAAATATCCAAAAAGTTTCAGGTCTATTGGACTTCTTTGGTATGGATAACCTGAAAAAGTGAAAAACATGTAGAAAACAATAAGTGGCACTGGGCACTAGGTCGATAGGTTAGTGCTAAAAATAATATAAATTGGTAAACAAATATCCAAAAACTATTCTAGAATGATAATATATCGGCATGAAACAATCAAAATTATAGATACGTTGGAGATGTATCAAGCATCCCCAAGCTTAATTCATGTTCGTCCTCGAGTAGGTAAATGATAAAAAAAGAATTTTTTATGTGACATGCTACCCATTATGTAACTTTATGCATGCATGCTCAATGAGAAACGGTGAATTAACAAACAATAACATAGTAATACATCTAAGTATAAGCAGCAAAACCATTAATCTTTCAAAGTGTACGATCCTCAACGATTGTTTTACCACTTTCATCTTATTGTATTAGCAAGGCATGGATCCATCTTCACCACACTAATACAAACGTCAAGCACCACGATGTCCAAGTGAGGCAATTGGATCATACTTTTTTTAATATGCATCAACTTGTTATTCTTCACGCAATATATGAGCGTGAACCATTGGACATAGCATATATGTGGAATAGAATATGGTGGTAGGTCTCAAAGGGGTAAAAAGTGTAGAAGATAGTCTCACATCAACTAGGCGTACCAATGGGCTATGGAGATGCCTATCGATAGATATAGATTCAAGGAGTAGGGATTGCCATGCAAATGATGGACAAGAGCTATAAATGTATGAACGCTCCATTGAAGCTAAGTGGGGTGTGCATCCAACTTGCTTGCTCATGAAGACCTCGGGCATTTGTGGAAGCATGTCATCGGAATATACAAGCTAAGACTACGAAAAAGTGATTTCCACTAGCATATGAATGATATAACATGAGACTCTCTATATGAAGAACAAGATGCCACTTTGAGGCACAAGTGTGTTAAAAGATAGTAGAAAAGTCCCTTCTCTCTCTTTCTCTCATTCATTTTTTCAAAAAAATGTTATGGTAGGCTCATTTAGCCTCCCAATTGGCATCAAAACCGGCAGAGCTCGGTTAGGGGATCCCGAACTATGGAGCTTAGATCGATGGGTTGTAGGGGAGAAGGGGAAACGATGTTTACCGATGTTCGGGCCCTCTTGAGGAGATAAAACCCCATGTCCTGCTTGATTATATTGATGGGGAACGATGATTACAGAGTTGATCTACCACGAGATCGTATGTGCTAAACCCTAGATGAGATAAACCGCCTCTACACATTAGGGCCCCTGGTTTATATAGACACGAGGGCCCTTAGGGTTACATGTTACCGACATAGATCGGGGGTAGATGGGCCGAACTGGTCCTCCTGCCTTGGAGTGCACGCGTAGTCTTCGGAGCTCTCCATCTTCATTACGTAGTCATCAGGTTAATTCGGCATTCAATGACGCATCCCATATGATCGACCCATAAGGGACAACCGACAGCCCAAGGACCCATTTATCCGGAACACCCTCGGTAGCCCCCGAACTGGCCTTCAACGCGGATGTGTATAGTCTTCGGCAGCCGAGCACATAGACAAATCGGCTTGCACAGGGAGTTCCTTTTATATTCAGTCAGTATCTATTTAATCTCTCTAATGACGTAATATTCTTGAAAACAAACGTCATTAAATCCAAAGACTTTTAACGGACCAAAGGTGAATAGTAACCCATGTGACAACTCTTATAATGAAAAGTCACAGTAACAAATAATGATTAAGGCTCGAGTCGTGGCTCGAGGCCACTTTCCCTGGGGCACTTTCCATCATCAACAGAGATCGTGTCTCGTTTTTAAGGGGATTTGGATTAAATGACCCAAGCCCATCTACGCACGTCCCAACGACGCGGTTGTGTCGGGAAGTTTAGGAGCTGGTGGCGCAGTAAGCGGAAACCCTTGGTTTCGGGACTAATACAAGCCTAATACAAAAGCGTCCTCACTAGTGGAGGGTGGTTTAGGAGTATGAATAAAATAATTATTATTAATATTTGAGAAGTCACAAAACTTATTAGTATATTGAGACACGGTGACCATGCAAGCAAAGTAACAAGTAAGACAAGCAAACTAGAGAGAGAAGATGCAAACTAGTGACAAACTAAGAAATCAAAGGTAAATATTTCTGTTTTTTTATTTCTTTTATGAGACAAACTAAATATACCATCAAATAAAAATGAGAAAAAGTGAATGAAAATTTGTGTGGAGTTACTTGGTTTATTGGTGATCATATTCCCCAGCAACGGCGCGAGAAATCCTTCCTCATACTTGTGATCTGTGTTGGGTTTTTCGTGAAGAGGAATGGGTTATCAGAGCACAATGAGGGTTAGTATTTCCCTCATCTATGAACCCAAGGTTTATCGAAGCAATAATAATATCAACCACAACCGTCTTCAGCAGTTGCACACAAAAGAACAAACAACTTGCACCCAATGCGGGCAAGAGGGTTGTCAATCCCCGTTGAAATGATGTGGATGTTGCCTAGAGGGGGGTGAATAGGCGCTTTAGAATAATTACGGTTTAGGCTTGAACAAATGCGGAATAAAACTAACGTTTAATATTTCAAGCACAAAACCTAAAACAACTAGGCTCACCTATGTGCACAAATGACTTATGCTAAGAAAGATAAACAACTAAGTGATAGCAAGATAAATAACAAGAAACAATATGGCTATGAGAAATAAAGCGCATAAGTAAAGGGCTCGGGTAAGAGATAACCGAGGCATGCGGAGAGGATGATGTATCCCGAAGTTCACACCCTTGCGGATGCTAATCTGTGTTTGGAGCGGTGTGGATGCACAATGCTCCCCCAAATGCCACTAAGCCCACCGTAATCTCCTCATGACCATGCATAATGCAAGATGTCGTGATTCCACTAAGGGATCCTTGAGGACAGTCACTGAACCCAAACAAACAAGGTTGGGGCAATCTCAACAACTTAATTGGACGCTCCCAATAACACCACGAAGCTTCACCATAGTGGAATATGGCTTCGAGGTAACCTCAAATGCTCGGGACAATCTTCACAACCTAATTGGAGACCCCGAAGTTTGCCCGGAGCTTTACACCCAATGATTGAGCTCCAAGGCACCACCAAGCTTCTAGGATGCCAAATCATCCATGAAGAACAATCTTTAGGGTACCAAGCACCCAAGGGTAATAAGCTTCTCAAACTTTTCACGTCCACTTATCTTCGTGGTGAACTCAAACCGATGCAACTAATGCAATGGCAAGAACAGACAAAGTGGTTAAGTACCTCACACTCAAATATCTCCACAACAAAAAAAGCTATGGAGGAATATGAGAGGAAGAACAAGGATATCACAAAGAATTCCAAGATAAAGATCCAAGGGGTTCCCCTCACATAGAGGAGAAAGTGATTGGTGGAAATGTGGATTTAGATCTCCTCTCTCTTTTCCCTCAAGAACTAGCAAGAATCATTAGAGGGACTGAGAGTTAGCAACCTCGAAGAAGGTCAACAATGGGGGGCAAACACGAGATCAACGGATAGAATACAATTGGGGAAGAAGACCCCCTTAAATAGTGGGAGGAAAACTGACTGTTATTCTGCCCAACGACTCAGCTAAGCGGTAGTACCATGCACCTGGGCGGTACTACCGCTTGGGTGGTGCTACTGTCCCGTAGAGAGCGGTACTTTCGCTTAGCCTAGTCGAGGGGAGGTAAGACACCACAAGAATTTTCTAAGCGGTAGTGGGAGCAGCAGATGTGGGCGGTAGTACCGCTGGAGCGGTACTGCCGCTCCCCCTGGGAGGTACTTCCGCCCAAAAATAGAAAACGCCCCCACGATGCCAGAGAGAAAAGATAAGCGGTAGTAGCAATAGTAGTACATAGCGGAAGTATCTCCCAAGCGGTACTACCGCCTGTTTAGAGGAAAAAGCTCTAGCACTGAAACTGCCATAAGTTTCGCGTATGAGATCCGAATTGAGCAAACTTAAGAACATGCAGTTATGAAAATGCCAATGATATAGAGATGTGAAACTTCTATGAATGAAGAACCAGAAAAAACTTCCAACATTGAAAACATCATAGAAGATGCATATGGAGTCTGTTTTCGATGAACTTGAGCTTGTCATGAAGACGACCATAAGCTCTACAGCTCACAAAGAGAATCACCAAAATAGAACCAAGAAAGATGATGAAAGGATGCAAATGGTTTGAGCTCTCAATGAACGATACGATCAAGATACTCACTTGAGAGCCCCCCTTGACAGTATGGCAATCTATCTTGAAATAAAAAAACCTATCAAGGGAAAACCTATACCTTGCACATTGTCCACATGAGCTAGATGATGACGATCTTGACTTCTTCAAAATGGACCACCTTTCTTGATTGCGTTGCCTTGATGAAGACTAGTTGATTTATCCCCCATACTAACAATTGGTGGTCCACTCTTCAACATAAGTCCATTGCCACCACAATGAACGGAAACTTCAAGCATGATATCTTCGTGATGCTCCACTTGAACTTGCACACCGCCATCTGATGACGATCGCCACTTTATGGCATCCTTCATAGGTTGTATGAGATCTTCCTCTTGACGCAAGCCCATGGAAACATGGCTAACCCATATAGAAGTATCCAAGACCATGTATTAGTATGCTTTGTGTGTTGATCACCTTGATTCACTCTTTGACTTAGTCTTGATCAAACTTGTGTATTTATGACCAACCTTTGTATAAAACCTTGAATGCCACCTTGGTCATCATATAAACTCCTGGAAACCAATAGATGGACTTCAAGAAGTGCATGTGGACAAATCCTACAAATATAACTCAAGGGAAACATTATTCCATAGGGATTGTCATCAGATATCAAAACCACACATGGAGAAATATGCTCTAACACTCTTGAACTTTTTATTTGCAAGCGAGTGAGGTGTGTAGATAATTGTAGATAGTTGTAAATTGCAAAATAAAATAAAATAAAGTAAATGGAAGAGAGGTATTGAAGGTTTGGTAAATATATGGGGAATAGACCCTCGGCCTAAAGTTTTCCCTAATGGCATCTCATGAAAAACAACCTACGGTGGGTAAACAAATTACTGATGGGCAATTTACAGAAAAGCGGATAGTTATGTGATATTCACGATAATGATCATGTGTATGTAGGCATCACGTCCATAAACAAATAGGCCGACTCTTGCCTACACTTAATATTATTACTCCACTGATCGACCGCTATCCAGCATGCATCTAGAGTATTAAGTAAAACAGAGTAATGCATGGAGAACGATACATGATGTAGACAAAGTAAACTCAAGCAATATGAATAAACCCCATTGTTTTATCCTTAGTAGTAGCAACATAGAGACGCATCTTGTCCCCTTATGTCACTGGGATATAGAAATTCACCATGTTGAACCTACTACAACGCACCTCTCTCACCAAAGAAATATCAATCTAGTTGGCCAAACTATTTCAATAGATCGGGGAGAATTACAAAGCTATCATAATCATGCACATAAGAATCATATTAATATGCAGAGAAGACTCAAATGTTTATCATGAATAATCTGAAGATAAACCCATAATTCATCGGATCACAGCAAATGCACCGCACAAAAGGAATCACAATATGTGGATCAAACAAAGATGCGATGATCACTGCATTGAAGATCAAGAGAGAGAGAGAGATTGACATCTAGGTACTGGATATGGACTGATAGGTCTGTGGTGAACTACTCACACATCATCATGAGGGAAGAAAGGTTGATGAAGAGGCCCTGCATGATCGATCCCCCCTCCAGAAGGGTGCCAGAACGAAGCTCCAGATGGATCCCCGCCAGAACAGAGACTTGCAGCGGTGTAAAAAGTATTTCGGGACTGTCTCTGGGGTTTTGGGTTTAATTGAGAATTTATAAGCCTGAGAACAAAGTTGGGAGGGCCTCAAGGGGCCCACAATCTAATAGGGAGCCCCCCAGGCTGCATCGGGTTGGCTTGTGGGGCCCTTGTGTGGCCCCCAGTCTTCTTTTGATGTTTGTTGGTATTCTTTTGGTCAAGGAAATATCACCAAAAACATTCAGGTCGATTGGATTTTGTTTGGTATGGAAAACATGCAAAAAAACAACAACTCGCACTAGGCATTGGCTCAATAGGTTAGTGCTCAAAAATAATATAAATTGGTTAATAAATACCCAAAACGTATTCTGGAATGATAATATATCACCATGGAACAATCAAAAATTATAGATACGTTGGAGACGTATCATGGTCTAGCAAATATTGTTCTAGCTGATCGGGAGGAGGTACATCAATAGAAGCAAGATCAATTACTTCATTCTTATTAGGAAATTCTTTTCCATGTGTCTATTTACTAAACTTGGAGAAATTAAACTCGTGATACATATCACCAAAGCTCACTTTGACCTTCTCTCTAGCACAATTAATTTCAGCATTAACAGAATTCAAGAAAGGTCTACCAAATATGACGGGACAAAAGTTATCTTGTTCTGAACCAAGTACTAGGAAATCAGTGGGGTTCTTGACTTTTCCATACAATACATCAACATCTATAACAATCCCAGGTGGTGAAATAGTATCACAATTTGCAACTTTAATAGTGACATCAATATCTTCAATCTTAGAGGGTGCTATATAATGTATAATTTCTTGATATAATGTAAAAGGTATAGAACTAACACTAGCACAAATATAAAACAAGCCATGATAGCAATGATCTCCAATTTTAACTAAGATGAGAGGCATGCCTATAACTCATTTATTTTTATCGAGCTCATCTTGCTTGTTTCTAACAGGTTATGCAATTCTAGCAGCTTCATCACAGAGGTAAATAACCCGCCCATCAATATTATCAACTAGGAGATCTTTAACTATAGCAACATTGAGCTCAACATTTATTTGTTCAGAAAGTTTAGGTGTCCTAACATAACTTTTATTAACCATAGTTGTAGCCTTAGCATGTTCCCTAATCCTAACAATAAAAGGAGGTTTCTTAATGCAAGGAGTAGGAACAACTGGTTCAACATGGCTAACAATTATTTCTTCCTTCTTAATTTTAATAGGTTTGTCGGATAGTTTTTCAATAGGGGGATGATATTTAAACAACTTCTCCTTGGGAAGATTAACATAGGTCGCAAAAGATTCATAAAAAGTAGCTATTATCTTAGAGTCAAGACCATATTTATTGTTAAACTCATGGAAAGAAGTAGTTTCCATAAAAGATTTAACACAATAGAAATTAAGCTTTATACCTGACTCTTTACCTTCTCGAGTTCCCGATCTTCAGAATTGTGTTTAATATTTTCCAGAAGACCCCATTTGAATTCAGTAGTCCACTTCATATAGGAACCAGTAGCACAAGAATCGAGTAATGTTTGATCAACATGAGAAAGTCGAACATAAATATTTTGTATAACCAATTCTCTCGATATATTATGGTTGGGTCAAGTGTGCGCAATAGATTTAAGCCTCCCACAAAGCTTGAGTAATACTCTATCCTTCACGAGTTCAACAATTATAAATAAAGTTCCGATCATGATGAATTAGATGGATAGGATAAAACTTCTCATGAAGTTCCACCTTCAAGCGATTCCAGTCCCATGATCCAATGTCATCCAATAGTTTGTACCACATTAATGCTTTTAACTCCAAATATAAAGGGAAAACTTTATTCTTAACTTTGTCTCTGGGTAGACCTGAAAGCATAAAAAACCCACAAATCTCATCGACATATAACAAATGATAATCAGGATGAGTTGAACCGTTATAAGGATTAGCCAATAGTTTCTCTACCATACACGAAGAAGTCTCATAATAAATACTTTCAATAGGTTCATTAGGTTGAGTAACAACTTCCTCAACTTCCATTCAAGACAAATGTGACATCCTCGACTTTTGCAACCGTAATTATTGTAATTAAGCTACAGTGATCAACTGCTAATGATGCCACGTCATCGAATTCTCATCTCAGACCCGCGTTGATTCAAGCCTATCCGGGTTCAAAATTTGAGGACAAAAGAAAAGTATGTTATAAATTCATGTTAAATATCAAAAGATTATATATGTAAAGAAAGAAAGTATTAAAATAATAATAATGATAAAAGATAGAAAAGAAAATTGAAAGAAAGAAATAATAAAAAAGGGAAAAAGAAAACAAAATAAAACAAAGCAAAAGAAAAAAAAAGAAAGGAAAGCAACCCCACCCCCTGGCCCAACTGGGCTCAAGGCCCAGCCGGCCACCCACCCCCATCCCGCAAACCCTAGCCCCCTGGCGAGGGAGCCGCCCCATCTCCTTCCCCCCTCACTACTCCCTCCCCCCCCTGGGCGCCGCCAGCACCCCCCACCAACCGGGCCCCACTCCCCCACGCTCCCTCTCGGTTCCCCCCACCCCCACGAGAGCCCCCCCCCCACGCGCTCTCTCTCTCCCTCCCATGACTCTCTGCCACGAGACCTCTCTCTCCCCCACGCCAGATCCACCTCCTCCTCCCTCCTCTCCACCGCCTCCTCCTACCGCCGGCGGCCTATCCTACCCCGGCGCCCCCCCCCCCTACACGGCTCTCCTCCTCCCGCCGGCAGCCCCCCACGACCCTCCTCCCCCGGCGGCCCCTCCCCTCTAATCCCGCCGGCGAGCCGCCCCCCCCCCCCACGGCCTCCTCCCTCCCGTGGCGAGCCCCCCCTCGGCCTCCACCCCGCCGGCAGGGGCGCCGGCCACCTCGGCCCCCCCATCTCGGCGGCCGGCCCCTTCCGGGAGGTCCATCTCCGGCGGCCCTCACCACTACGGTGGCCGCCCCTCCCCGTCGGCGGCTCCATCTCCGGGGGGCCCTCCTCACCGGGGCCCCTCTCGGCGAACCTCCGGCCGGCTCCTCCTCGCCGGCACGCCCGTCTTCACCGGAACCACACCGTCTCCACCGTCACCTTCGTGCGAACTCCGGCTTCATCGGGCCGTCTCGTCACCGTCGGTGAGCCCCTCCTCGGGCTCCTCCCACCATGTCGATCTCCTCGCCATCCCGGTTCCGTTCCGGCAAACGGGACCTCGATCCGTCGATGGTAGACTCCGGTAGGAAGGATTGAAGTTTGTGTTCTTCTAGGTGGAGTTAGAGAGAGTTGTTCTCTGTTTGTTAACACAGAGAGAGAGATGAGTTTTGAGAGAAAACAAAAAAAAACAAATGATGTATTAGATGCGTATGTATGTATGTATGTATGAGATGTGATGTATGTATTTGCGTATATGGATATTTAAAGAAATACGGTATTTGCACGGTTAGGTATCTAATAATAAAATGAGAAAATAACCTTAGGTCACTTACCGGTGGGGCCAATGCACCCGCTGTCTATGACAGGGAGGCCCCACGCGAGAGTTAATATAAATTATAAAAATAATGTTTTATTAAATAAATAAATAGATATATTAGTTAAAATAATTAATTAACATAATTAGAGTATGACACCTGGGTCCCTCGTTGAATTAATCTGATTAATAAATAATTAATCTTAATAAAAACTTGTGCCTATGACGTTCGGGACCCGCAGGTCAGTTGACCGGTCAAATGTTGATGTCAGCATGACATCGCGATGATGTCATAATAGGATTTTACCAAATCTTTTAAATCTGTTTTTAATTCTTAAATAATTAATAAAACTTTGAAAATTAATATTAAATAATCCGTAAGTCAGATCAAATTATTTTCAACATGAAAGTTGATCAGCAAAACGGGACGAACCCGGATACACGGTCCATTCGTCTGTCACGTGTCCCTAGCGTAGCAAACATGGAACTTTTCCATCGTTTCCAGTATAACCGGTAGTAGCCCGAGACCCGGAAAATATCGTCAGATATTCTTCCGACCCGTCTATGACGGATGTTGCTGCGTTAGCTCATGTCTAGCCTGCATCTTGCCATGTCATGCCTTGTGTTGCATCGGTGCTATTATTTATTGTTTCTTCCCCCTCTTCTTACCGGTAGACCCCGAGACTGACGCTGCTGCCGGGTACATCTACGACCCTGCCGATCAGTCCTTTGCCGCAGAGCAGCAAGGCAAGCAAACTCCCCTTGATCATTCCTATATCGCCTATGTCTTTCTTTCTACTTCTTGCATTAGTATTTTGCTATTGTTGCAGTTAGCTCCTATATCTGATGCATAGCCTGTTTTTGATGAACTGCTACTTTCAGTCCTGTATCCTTAATATGCTTAGTATAGGTGGAGCAGTCATCCCCTCTGACCCCGTAGTTCAGTTGCCTCGCTTGTTTTCTAATCTCGATCTCTGATCGACGAGCCAAACGCACATTCACCCCCCCTTTGTTGTACGACGCTACAGAGATACTATCGGGTACCGAGGGTGACACCTCACTAAGTACTCCTGATGATATCTCTGTAGTATAGCTAGTCGGTCATGGTTATCGAGGGTGATTCCTCTTTCACCATTCCCGATGACGTCTCTGTCGTGCCACCCCGCGAGTGTGGGACCCCCGAGGGTGATTCCTCTAAGCCCACCTTGACGGGTACATCGTTCGGTGTCCAATGAGGGTGATACCTTGGACCCCCCCCCCCCCCCGATGTTACAACCACACAGTTACTCGACCATGTTACTGGGATCATGGGTGATTAGTTGTAAGACGGGTGGATTCCCATGAGATTGTGTCGGTGGACTCATTAAAATGCTAATGGATTTGGGTATTTGATCTGGGTTGGTCGGAGACCTTTTCGCACTAACCGGCTACGCGGGAAGAATTATGGGTACTCGGCGTCGCGGTATCAGCCGAAGCTTTTCAGATGCCAGCAGTGTAGCGGCGCGCGCCCGAGTGGTCCCGAGATGCATCGCGCTTGTGATTAAGGGATGCTAGGACTGACGTCGGCCGCCCACGCCACGTGCAGGAGCGTGAAGGGGAACTGGGCCCCCGAACCCTTTGTGCTTAGGATTTAGACCGGCGGGCTGGCCTCTCTGATTAGTCTTAGGTGGGGCTGCGATGTGTCGATATTCCGAGGCCGGGCAGGACCCAGAAAAGTATGTCCGGCCAGAGTGTTATCGAGCGTGACGGGACATGTGGTGCACCCCTGCAGGGATGAAAATTAACTATTCGGATAGCCGTGTCCACGGTTACAGGACGACTTGGAGTTGTGCCCCGATCTTATACAACTACAATTGTTACTTAACTGGAATTAGTTTGCCTCGGGATTGCTTCCTCGCAGGGAGTCGAGGGAGGATCCTTAGGCGTGACCTCACTTTAATATTGCTGCAACAATATGACTATTAATGTGTTACCCCTGTTCTACTCTCGTCTATAGCTGCAAGACCCTGAGGATGCTAGTCTTCGCTAGGACTAGGCCTTCTCTCTCTATTCTCGCATTGCTGCAGTCAGTCCACATATAACCCCCTTCTTTGATACTGGTGCATAATTAGAATAGTTCTGATGTAAGACTTGCGAGTACTTTGGATGAGTACTCACCGCTGCTTTGCTCCCCCCTTGTTCCCTTGATCCGTTTGCTGCAACCAGATGATGAAGCCCAGGAGATGGAGGTCCCCGCCACCGACGACTGCTACCCCGACGGTGCCTACTACTACGTGGAGGCCGCTGATGATCAGGAGTAGTTAGGAGGTTCCCAGGCAGGAGGCCTCGCCTCGTTCAATCGTTGTATCTTTTGCGCTAGCCTTCTCTAAGGCACCCCATGTTTTATGTATGTACTCATATATTTGTTGCTTCCGCTGACTCGTGTGTTTATCGAGCTTTCGTATTCTAGCCCTCGAGGCCCCTAGCTTGTAATATGAAGCTGATGTTTTTTTATTTGTGTCTAGTGTTGTGTTGTGATATCTTCCCGTGAGTCCTTGGGTTTGATCGTACGCATTTGCGTGTATGGTTAGCGTACGATTAAGCTGAGGGCGTCACAACAAAGATGCCCCGAACAATCCACTCAAAGGATGACCGTTCATAATTAATGACAAGCAACAATAAATTTCAGCACGTACCGAAAATGTTTCCTTACCAATTTCCACTTACCAAAGGCACTTCACTCCCCGACAACAGCACTAGAAAAGAGTCTTGATGACCCAGAAGTATAAGGGATCTATCGTAGTCCTTTCGATAAGTAAGAGTGTCGAACCCAACTAGGAGCACAAGGAAATGACAAGTGGTTTTCAGCAAGGTATTCTGTGCAAGTATTGTAAGTAATAGTAATAGATAGTTTTGTAGCAAGATAATTCATAACAAGTGACAAGTAAAAATAGTAGAAAAGGTGCAGCAAGGTAGCCCAACCCTTTTTGTAGCAAAGGACATGCCTGAAAGTAGTCTGATATTAAGAAAGCGCTCCCGAGGACACATGGGAATTTCTGTCTAGTCATATTTATCATATTGAGTTGATTCACATTCCCTACTTCGATAACTTGATATGTGGGTGCACTGGTGCTAAGGTGCTATTATTACTTCAACAAACTACCAACTTATGATTACCATCTCTCGTAAGAATCTGCGACTATGAAAGAAGAATACAGATAAATCTAACCAGAGCATTAAACTTGTGGATTCAAATTAGCCCCTCGTGAAGCAACGCAAAAACTGGGGTTTAAGCTTGTGTCATTCTCACAACCCATCATCTACTTGTTATTCCAAAGTGACTTCCCTTAGGCCCATAACATGGTGAAGTGTCAAGTAGTCGGTGCTCACATGACACCACTAAGAGAAGTAACAACATGCATATCATCAAAATATCGAATGAATACCAACTTCGTATGGTTACTTATAACAAGACATCTCCCATGTCATCGGGAACAATAGTTACTACTCACACCTCATCAACATGTTCAAGATCACATGTGTAAGGATAATAATTAAGGATCTGAACATAATATCTTCCACCAAGTAATCCAACAAGTATCAACTACAAGATGTAAAAAACACAACTTGTAAGCCACACGTACCAATGTGACGCTTTAAGACAAAGATTGAATACAGTGGATGAACTAGGGTTGGAGATGAGATGGTGTTGGTGAAGATGTTGATAAATATTGGTCCTCCCAGGAAGGAGGCAGCATTGGTGATGACGAAGGCTTCGATTTCCCCGTCCCAAAGGGAAGTTTCCCACGCATAATCTCTCTTCCGGAGAGCAAAAGGCCCTTTGCACAGGTTTCTGCCTTGATATGGTAAAGCTTCATCCCGAAAGGTTGCTTATGCTTTCTCTAGGTCAAAACACACCATATAGAAGAAGAGGGCGTTAGAGGGACAACAGGGGGCACAAGCCATTAGGGCGTAGTTAGGGGTGACCGTGCCCTCCTGCCTTGTGGCCAGAAGGTGGCCCCCCTCTGGTATATTTTTGGCCCAATAATTCTTAAATATTCTACAAAAAATCCTCGTGAATTTTTAGGTCATTCGGTGTCTCTTGATTTTTCTTCCTTTTTCTTGGTTTCCTCGTCTAGAATTCTAGTTTCTAGATATTTCCCTCTCTATGATGTACCTTGCATATTTAGAGAGAAAGGGCATACTAAGTTTATGAGAACAAGGAATAATGGACAAGAATAGTACAAATTTCAATAATAATTCATGATGCAAAATGGACGTATCAGAGACACTTTCAAATGAATCCAAAACCTTCATTGCTCTCAAGAGCTCTTTTCGCCAACTCATTGGATTGTGAGGTTGGCAAGTATTCATGAGTACCTACACACAACAAAGAGAAAGGAAAAGTGTGTGCCTGTAGTATATGTATAGATCATCCATTAGGATGTGCATGTGTTCGTTAGCACAAAATATCCAATGCTCAAATAAATGGAATGCATGATATAAGAACATGTCATCCATCACGAAAGGTTTGATGTTATATATGGCATAATGGAGACTATAAGTATGTATTGCATCACTTGAATTATTGAGAGCATTGTTATTCATGATATGCGGATGGTGAACACAAATATTGGTGTCATGCAATAGATGGGATGGAACACAATCTCCTAACATGTATGGTGAAACTATGGGGGTCTCCTCATGTGCATTAGCGGAAGCATAATTCGGAGAATATGGACAACGTCCAAAACATTGCATATCCAAAGGCTTGTGGTTATGGCATGACACATGTGAATAATTGTGCAAATTATGCAAAGGAAGCATGGCAATATCATAGCATGAAAAACAAATACCAATAACGAAAGGCTTGTCATCTATGCCATATTTGCAAATTGTATTGATTTTTATAGGATATGCATAGTCACTATGGTGAGATTACAATGATGCAATGTGGGAAATCTCACTCATAGCCTATGACAAGTTTAGAGGATTATCAAACATGATGTGACCAATAGAATTTTCATATGTTATCCTATGGAGTATAGCATCACAACTAGGTAACACGACATGCTCATCATCATATTCTTCAAAAATCGGTAGAACGTCTAAGCATGAAGAAGACATAGCATGTGGTGTATCCAGGAGGTGATCAACATCATGCAAGAAATCAATGTCAACATAGTCCACTAGTGGGACATGCAAGGAGCCATCACCTATGTTATCTTTAGAGCTCCGCTCATGTGATGTAGGTGAGGTGGGAAAAACCAACTCATGGTCAACATCGTGATGGAACCATGTGGGGGTGCATCATCATCCACCATGGCCATCGTCATTCCCATTGGAGGGATGGAATCGTCGAGGGTAGCCACGTCATCCTGTATGAGACCTTGCACCAAAGAATAAGACACAATACTAGTAGAGGTTACATTTTTAGAAATTATAGTGGCCTCACATGCTCTCTCAAATACCTCACCCACTAAGTGTTGTGGCTCACTCACTCACTCTAGGATGCTCTCACTCATATGGATAGTTGAATCACTCAAAGCGTGGTGATGGCTCTCAACCTCACATAGCAAGTTTGGCATATTTTCGTTTATGGGGCTGGTGGTGGTCACGCTAATATTCTCATAGGAAATGTGCTCAATGTCACATATGGTGGAGACACTCGTCTCACTCATGTGTTAATGGCTATCCTCAAATGGAAATTGAGGCATCTCGTCATATGTTGGTGTCACAGAGATGTAGGTGCAAACTTCTCCGTGCTCAACTCCTTGTGCCGCCATGGTTGAAGGGATAGTTCCATGCTCAACCTCCTCATCCATAACGCCTTCGAAGATGAATGTTGTAGGATGTGGAAAATCATCACTCTCCTCCAGGACTGAAGGGAACATCCGAAGCTCGGTCTTGGTGCTCGACTCCAAGTATGTGTCCCATATGGGAGTCGTCTTCATGTTGTCATAGAGGGTCGCTCTTGTCGCCATGGTCAAAGGGAAAATCCCATGCTCGACCTTCTTCTTGTCGTCACCTTGCATGAAGGACTTGTGATGTGGCTCCTCATCGCGCGCCTCCATGCCCAAAGAGAAATTCCCATGCTCGGACATCTTCCTTGGGATGCTTCCAAAGATAAAGGGTCATCCATGTGTATAGTCAATCGCCTTGGTGTTGGCATTGAAGCTTGGACTTGTTGGAGAACATCGCGTGGTCTACTCTTGTGCTCATGAAGGTTGGACGCAATGTGATGTTGAGCTTTTAGTCGATGGCGTTCGTCGTCTTCAGGCACTTGTTTCTTGTAGATTGCATGCCCTTCGTGATGATGTAGATCAGGAACATGATGGTTGTCGTGGTGCTTGTCTCGAAGTTGAGGATGTGGCCAACTTGTGCTTGCATCGGATGGGCGCTCCGAAGATGTGTGACTTCACTGTGTTCGCCTTGAAGATGACGAAGGGGAAGAAGACTTGTAGTTGGCCAACATGTGTCAAATGTGATCCATGTGAGCGTCCAAGTTGTTGTCGATGTAGTCTCTTTTCTCAGCTTCGAAGTGTCATATGTCGGTGAAAATTTTCTGAACTTGGTCACACAATAGAGCTTGCATTGCTCATTGTAGTTCGGAGAGGTGACTTTCGTTGATGTAGTTGTTTGCACCAACATTGACATTGAAGACCGGCGATGATGTGCTTTGCCTAGCCATCACAAGACTCGAGCAAAGGAGAGTAGGAAATCAGACAAACAATACCAAGACACTGTTCCCAAAGTTGAGGATGTATCCCGTTTCACTCAATGTGAATTGAGAGAATACTGGAATTGGTACCGGACATGTTCACTCGCACCTACAAAATAAATCTTATCGAGAGGCTTGGTTAGGACAAATGGCACAAAATTCAAGCGAAATGTTAGTAAAGATATCAAAAAATTGGACGAAGATTCATAAAATTCCAATACAAAGCGAATAGATCAATATATACGGTGGTACTAGGAACACACACATAGGTAGATAAGTGGGATTCGGGCAACCAAGAAATAAGCACGAAATGTGAGACCAGGAAAAGCATGGGTACTAGAGAGTCAATAGCTTGATTGCTCAAATGGGCTAGATACACGCTTGTGCACCAACTTATGAGAGTAAACATGATGTCTTCAATCCCATGTATGTTATTTGTGTATGATCCAAGTGTGTGTACTATGAAAAATGTCTCAACGCTATTGCTATTGCATATAAGCTCTTTTGTATCTCCTCTTTTGCTGAAAATCATTTTCTCTTCTTCTTTTTCCGCTACGATTGATGCTCGAACCAAGATATGAGACAAGTATGTTGGATATGTACACGAGAGGCTTATGGCACAATGTCGATAGCAATATGTTTGCACACTAAAACTTGTTATGCGGCATAAGAGTATCACTAAGGTGCACAAGTAATGTTGCCCGCAATTCTCAACTCGCTAGTCTAGATAGGTAAGGTATGCAATAGGCTCGGAGCGATCAAAGTAATGGTGACGAAATGGACAATGATGCCATCGAGATTACCGTTCTTGCTTAAGGTTGGGGTGCCAAAAGGTGACGTGGTCGTTGTCAATGTCGAGTCCGAGGTGATCATGAGTGGCGACATTGTCGATGTAGAACCGTCCCTAATTAGCCTAAACACCTTAGGAAACACAAACCGCAACTCAAAATCTCAAACAAAATTGGTTTATGTTGGCGAAAGAGTATGATGGGGTGGTTATGTGGAAGTTATGGTGGAAGCCTATGAAACATTACCAAAATTTGAAAAATACGACCGACTCAAATGGTCGTGGAACTAATTTTGGTAGACGGGGGATGTCGTTAGCTATCTAACTAGCTAAAGAACATAAAAATGGACTCTGGATGAATTAGTTATGGTCATAACGGTGGCACGCTCGAGGCTGAAATCTACAGGGGTTTGATGTCGGGGGGGGGGGGGGGAGGACGGATTTAGGGCTCGGGTGTCTAGAGCCATTTGTTTTGGCACTCCAGGAGCCGAATGTCCGTCCTAGAGCCCGGATGTCTGGCCCGATGCCTCGAATGTCCGACCGATTGCACGGATGTCAGACCCGACGATTGCATATCTCGATTTGGGCAGAAATTTTCTATCTCGGGGGGTCAAAATTGATGGGGACAAATAAAAATGTGGTGGATTTCGTGTGTGAAAGCTAGATCAACTTGCCAAACACGAATTCCATGGATGAAAATCAACAAAGTCTCATCAAAACCAACAAATCACAAAAAAATTGTATGGTATTTTTGCTAAGGATTTGGAGACGAACAAACAAAACTAGGCTGGAAAATGAAGGGGGACTCCAACTTCGTGAGAAATATGGCTATTGATACCAAGATGATACGGGGCAAACCCAAAGGTGGACCGATCTTCACAAACTGGAGGTGTATTCGGGAAGAACATGAGGAGAAAACATGGAGAAATCGAAGGGAAACACTCTATTCGACAAGACCCACACCAACTACTCCTCAAATCACAAGCAATACATGAGGTGCATCCATATCCAAGAAAAACAATGGAAATAAATATACATGGGTAGTTCATCCCAAATCCCATAGGGGGATGAGGTCTTGAATCCACTAGGGACCTTCCGTTTGATAGGGGCCTTGACATCCACTAGGGGGTCTTCTCACATGGAGGCATCATCTCCATGGGAGAGGTAGTGGAACAAGCAATGCTCAACTAATCCATGAGCTAAACCATTGCTAACATAGATGGAGGAGGGGTGGTATATCTATAGTACAAGGCAAGATGGGGGTAACAGAGGGGGATACATGGCCTCTTGGCCATGGCTGCGTGTAGGCGCCATATGTCTGGGCTGGACGCCGGATGTCCGAGGCTTCCGGACGGGCCAAATTTCCGCGACTTCGGGAGTTGTCGGATGTCCGGGCTTGAGCTGGTCACAAAGTGTGCGGTTCTGGTGTCTTTGAGACGGATTTTCGAGCACGGGGCGAATGTCTAGGGCGAGTCTCGATGTATGACCATTGTAGGTTTGCCAACCCTACCTTGCCACTTGGGGCTCGAGGATAGTCACAGTGTACATGGGGATGGTCGTAGGATGCTCTGCATCACATCATTCTCAAGACAGGATGCCTTGCCAGAATGAGGCTAAATGTAGATGGAGCTTGGTGTGTGGTCAAAGAGTTTGTCTAGGAACACGATCATGATACGGTCAAGAAATTTTGACCTAGTAAAAAATTTGAGTGCCCATCGAGGATTCGGCCCCGAGAAGAAGCGGTTTGAAAAATTGATGTAGAATTGCAATGTCAATACTTGAAGAATGGTCCAGATATTGTCTCTAATCCACACCAAAATGGGAAATTGAGTAGCATGCCCAACCTATGAGCAAACGTCACAAACCTGAAGGCAAAGTATCACAAAGAGAGCAAATTAACTAATGTAAACGACACCATTGCCTACTTTAAAGAGAAAGACAAGGATGATCCTGATTTCTTCTATAGAATACGAATCGATAATGAGGACCGCACCAAAAACATGTATTGGGTGGATGGTGCAACAAGGAGAGCCTACAAAAAAATTCCGTGACTCCATTTCTTTCAACACGACATATCTCACGAATATGTACAAGATGCCATGTGCTCCATTCATAGCATAAACAACCACAACTAGTCCTTCCAATTCGGTTGCATCCTTGTATGGAATGAAGATATCAATGGCTACATGTGGTTGTTCAAAACCTTCTTGGAGTGTATGGATAGACTTTCTCTAATCAATATAATAACAGACCAAGACTTTAGCATGCATGGAGGCATCAATGATGTCTTCCCCCTGGCAGCACACAAGCAGTGCACGTGGCATATTATAAGGAATGCAGAAGAGACTCTGGGAACGTTCTTTGGTGATCGTCAATATCTACATAAAGCATTCAAGTTGTGCGTGGGCCACGGCTTGACACTGGAACAGTTTGAACGGAGCTGTATAGCCATGATTAAAAAAACAAGTTCAGGAAAACAAGACCCTTCAAAACCCATGGCAGAAGAAACAATACTAGATGCCAACCTACTTCATGTAGTGCTTCTACCCATTTCTGCAAACTACGCAATGCAGTGAGGGTTTCAATGCTGTTTTGAAGCGTTAAGTGAGACACGCCAACTCATTGATACAGATTTCCCAGGAATATACAACTTTGCAGTAGAAATAGTGGTTGCGGAGCTGCCACAAGAACTATACACCTGACTTAAGTAGCCTAAATTGCTGACATACAAACGGATGGAGAGGCAGATGAGCAAACTATGCACCAACGAAATCTTCTACAATTAAGTGTATGCTTGTACGGATGTAGTTAATGTGTATGGCATAATGCATTCACCTTCAGACTTACTAAAAAATGGGTAGATAAGGCAAGAACCATGGTACATGCTATGTGTTGCAAATGTAACAAACAAAAAACAAATATGTTTGGCATGTGTAATGGGATGTATCTGCCATATAGATTTAACTATGTATGCTTGCTGAAAATGAACTAGAGTTTCCAATTGGAAAACAAGTAGTAGTTATCGGTTTTTTTGTAATTTTTTTGCCATCTTGAATTTAATGTAGTTGCTATGTGGAAGTTAATGTAGTTGCCATGTAGAAACAACCATAATTGCCATGTGAAAAGTTGCTACACTTGCCATGTTGAAACAACCATAATTGCCATGTGTATTACACTTTGTTTGTCAGGTTGTATTTACTATAATTTCCATGTTGGACCCCTATGATATGCCATGTAAACCTCCTAGTTTCACATTTATAAAAAATGTAAGAAACCAAAATGGTTGTCGTGTGGTTCACACTTCGACTGCCATATGAAATGCACTACAATTGCCTTGTGGAAACAAACATATTTCCCATATGTATTACGCTTTGTTTGTCGTGTATAATTTACTATGGTTGACATTTGTCACCTACTCTAAGATATCAAAACCACTATAAAAATGAGAAATTAATGTCCAAAAATATGGAGGTTCCAGGAAGAAATAAAACTATCCTCCTCGTATGCTGCTTATCACATTGATAAATTGACATACAAGGTGTGTACTCTGAGGGACGTGTGAGGTTGAGAACTAGAAGATCCACACAAAGGAAGAAACTTATCGGGGTAAGTTGCACTCGATCACCTATTGGTCCATCGGCCCCTTCGTGGTTCAGCAGGGAGATCACATTGCACAAAGAGCAGAAACTATGAGGTAGCACAATGATGAGACTCGGGACGTTTACCAAGGCTCAGGCCACTTAGAAGCGTAAAACCCTACTCCTCCTTTGGTGGATTGATTTGGGGAAGACAGAACTTGCACAGTGTTCTGCCCCGGCAATGGTTGTCGTGGAGAGCTAGTAAGTGCATACAAATATTCTTGGATCCGAATCCTGTGGGGTCCGAATCCCGTGCTAGGTTGCCTTGGGCCTCCTTTTATAGCTCAAGGGGCGTCCACAGTGGCAAACATACATGATTAGATAGCTAACCGTGCTATCATACCTCACTCTAGCACTTAAGACAAAATGCCATAAATGACGCCTTAGGTGGCGCATGGGGGTGCGCCCCCGGCAGGCTCTTGCCACCGCTTAGTTGGTTGTTGCTTGGTGTCTAGACACGCCTCTCGACGGGTGTCAATTGGTCTTAATTTGTCTTCTGGCGCGTCACCACGTGTCTAGCGAGAGCCTCTTAGCCATGTGGGAGCTCGACACCTCATCAATAAGTGACTGGTGTAGCGATGAGGTGGAATGGTGACAGATTGGCTCGCGCTTGCTGGAGGGATGACTTGCCCGGTCTTCTTGAGGATGACTGTGCCTTGGTCCCCGGCAGGTGTCGGGGGTTCTTGGCGCGTCTTGGGCCTGTCCTTGGCTGCTGTGTAGGTCTTACCAGCGTCTGGTTCCGGGTACTTGCTAGGGTTAGTGGTTGCCTTCGAGGGGTTATGCGCTTAACGCCTGTGTATAAGTCAGGGGCACTGGGTACCCCATTACTAGTGCACCAACAGGAGCCCGCAGGCCTCGCCCATACGCGCTTGCCCCGTGCTGTTGGGTCAGGGCCAAAGTTCATGCACGGGAGTGAAATTGCAAAGGGGTAAGCGCCAACCTACTGTTCTGCGTTGTCCCACCACTTCAGGCCGTTTCCGCCACGCGCGTTGCATGCATTGCGCGAATCTCGCGGTGGGTGCGCATGACTTAAAGGCTTGGTGTGGCAGGAGCCGTAGCACCATGGATTGGATTGATGTAGTGGGTAGCTCTTCGCCCGTGATCGTAAGTCGTGTGATAGGTGGAGATGGGCGGCGGCCTTTGTAGTGGAGGAGAGCCAACCCTCCATGGCTTCCGCTATAAATCAAGGGATCGCGAGGGGGGGGAGTGATGCTCATCCATCCTCTCCCTTCCTCCAGTTTGGGGTTCACCTAGCTTGCCCTTCTCTTCTTGTGACTTGAGGCTGCTCCGATTTTTCCTATGATGAGGGGGCGGGGACGTCCTCCATCTTCTGTGGAGGCAGTGAGAGACTCCCCTTGATATCATGTAGCCACTTCAGTCGTGGTGACGGAGGGCGTCCCCAGTACTCGAGGTGGGGGCGCAGGAAGGGACCGGGGTTGCTGAGTTGCTCGTGGTGGAAGGGGACGGAGTGTCGTGCCCGACCCTCCTCTAGTGATGCCCCCTCTGCCCTTTGTCTTGGCATATCGTAGGTACAACGCTGGAGTTAATCGCTAGGTTGTGGGGTCCTCCCTGCAGTCGTTTACGCCACCCTCACCCTTTTGTTAGGGTGATGGAGGCTGCAGGGAATGTGGTTGCATGTGAATGGTTGCTTTAATGGCGTCATGCATGCTGATGTTGAGTATCCAACGCCTCATGTCATGTTCTTGAGGCGTGGGTGGAAGACATCCGCGCGTGCCCACAACTTCATGGAGGGGCACGTTCTCCGCTTCAAGTTGGTAGAGGCTGACATGCTCTCTGTCAAGATATACGAGCACTCAGGAGCTCATCTTTGCTGTTGCAAAGAAAGCTTGAGTGACGCCGAAGTTCCTCCTCATGCGCCAGCGACTAGGAGGACAGTGCCGACGAAGACGGTGATAGTGAGCCCCCGCCTATCAAGTCGGAGTACGGCGGTGTGACAGCCCGAGACCGACGCTCCAAAAGACTCCCCTTTTGTTTTGTTGCTGACGTGCAAATTGATTGGTTGTCGCATTCATCATCGCATCATGCACATCATCTCCATTGCATCAGCACTCCGTTGCCACTAGTTTACAAAACCTGCATTCGTTATTAGTTGCCGGTTCTCTCCGTGTTTGTTGTTGACCGTTTTGAGCCCAACCCCACACACACACACACCCGCGACATCGATAAATATTGTTTTTAAAGGTGTCCTAAAAATATTCTCGGGTTGGGTTGAAACTTGGCGTGCGGTCTTTATATGTTGTATGTAGGCCGCCTGCCAAATTTCATATCAATTGGAGTCCGTTTGATACCCGAACAGTTGACCGTAGCGGCACTGCCATCGGGTTGTCATCGGACATTTTTTTGGTGTTCTAAATTCTCATTGTCGGGCCTCACCATTTCCCTCTCATACCTACATAGCCCAACTACACATCCCATTAAAGCCATCTAGCCACTTCCTCCATCGTGGTCATCGGATCGCGATCGGACGGACGAGGTCCAACCACCATAGACCAAACCCTATATAAGAACCACCCCTTGGTGGAGATCTCTCACTCCACTAGCGTTTCCCCTAGCCATTTTGCAGTCACATGCCTAGAAAAAACCCCACCTGCTAGCTCCACCTCCTCTCTCCCCGAATCTCGCGGTGGGTGCGCATGACTTAAACCCCACCTTCCATGGCAGCCAGTAGCCCAATCCACAGCCCCGACAACCCCTCGTCGTCGGCCGGCCACCGGAGTCTCGTTGGAGAAGCCCTCATCGTCGGCCCCGTGCCAGGGAGCCGGAGCTCGCTTCCATGGAGCTGCTTCTTGTTGGGTAACGTAGCATAAATTCAAGTTTTTTCCTACGCATATTCAGATTTTCCTATGGAGAGACCAGCAACGAGAGAGGGGTAGGACCATCTTCATACCTTTGAAGATCGCTAAGCGGAAGCGTTACTAGAACGCGGTTGATGGAGTCGTACTCGCGGCGATTCAGATCGCGGTGTGATTCCGATCTAGTGCCGAACTACGACACCTCCGCGTTCAACACACCTGCAGCCCGGTGACGTCTCCCGCACCTTGATCCAGCAAGGAGGAGGGAGAGGTTGGGGAAGAACTCCAACAGCACGACGGCGTGGTGTCGATGGAGAGACGAGGTCTCCCGACAGGGCTTCGCCAAGCACCGGTAGAGAGGAGGAGAAAGAAGGGCAAGGCTGCGCCGAGGGAGAGGCAAAAGTCTATCCCCCAATGGACAAAAGTGCCCAATATATATAGGGGCAGGGAGGGGCTGCGCCCCCTTGAGTGTTTCCCTCTCTTGGGGGGGGGGGGCAGCCCTAGATGGGGGCTGGTGCGGCGGCCAAGGGGGGGAGGAGGGGTGGCGCAGCCCTCTGGTGGGCCTTAGGCTCACCTGCGCTAGGGTTTCCCCCCTCTCCCCTCTTCCTGCGCCATGGGCTGAGTGGGGGGGTGCACCAGCCCACCTAGGGGCTGGTTCCCTTCCCCACTTGGCCCATCTAGCCTCCCGGGGTCGTTGCCCCCTTCGGTGGACCCCCGGGGCCATCTCCGGTGGTCCCGGTGGTCCCGGTACGTTACCGGTGATGCCCGAAACACTTCCGGTGTCCGAAACCATTCGTCCTATATATCAATCTTTACCTACGGACCATTCCGGAGCTCCTCGTGACGTCCAGGATCTCATCCGGGACTACGAACAACTTTCGATAACCTCGTATAACAATTCCCTATAACCCTATTGTCATGAAACCTTAAGTGTGTAGACCCTACGGGTTCGGGAGACAGGCAGACATGACCGAGACACCTCTCTGGTCAATAACCATTAGCGGGGTAAGGATACCCATGTTGGCTCCCACTTGCTCCACAATGATTTCATCGGATGAACCACGATGTCAAGGATTCAATCAATCCCGTATACAATTCCCTTTGTGTGTCGGTATAGAACTTGCCCGAGATTCAATCGTCGGTATACCTATACCTTGTTCAATCTCGCTACCATTAAGTCTCTTTACTCGTTCCGTAGCACGTAATCGTGTGACTAACTCCTTAGTCACATTGAGCTCATGATGTTGTTCTACCGAGTGGGCCCAGAGATACCACTCCGTCACACGGAGTGACAAATCCCGATCTCGATTCATACCAACCCAACAGACACTTTCAGAGGTACCCGTAGTGCACCTTTATAGTCACCCAGTTATGTTGTGACGTTTGATACACCCAAAGCACTCCTACGGTATCTGGGAGTTGCACAATATCACGGTCGAAGGAAAATACACTTGACATTAGAAAAGCTTTAGCATACGAACAATACGATCTAGTGCTATGCTTAGGATTGGGTGCTGTCCATCACGTCATTCTCCCAATGATGTGATCCCATTATCAATGACATCTAATGCCCATGACCAGGAAAACATGATCATCTATTGACTAACGAGCTAGCCAACTAGAGGCTTGCTAGGGACACATTGTGATCTATTTATTCACACATGTATTACCGTTTCCTGTTAATACAATTATAGCATGAACAATAGACGATTATCATGAATAAGGAAATATGATAATAACCATTTTATTATTGCCTCTAGGGCATATTTCCGACAGTCTCCCACTTGCACTAGAGTCAATAATCTAGTTACATTGTGATGTATCGAACACCCATAGAATTATGGTGTTGATCATGTTTTGCTCGTGGAAGAGGTTTAGTCAACGGGTCTGCAATATTCAGATCCGTGTGTACTTTACAAATATTTATTACTCTACTCTGGACATGGTCCTGGATGGAGTTCTAGCGGTGTTTGATGTGCTTCGTCTTCCGGTGAAACCTGGGCTCCTTGGCTATGGCAATGGCCCCAGTGTTATCACAGAAGAGTGTCATTGGACCCGACGCGCTTGGAACCACTCCAAGGTCGGTGATGAGCTCCTTCATCCAAATTCCTTCATGAGACTCTTCTGAAGCAGCTATGTACTCCGCTTCACATGTAGATGCTGCCATGACTTCTTGCTTGCTGCTGCACCAGCTCACTGCCCAACCATTCAAAACATATACGTATCCGGTCTGTGACTTAGAGTCATCCGGATATATGTCGAAGCTAGCGTTGACGTAACCCTTTACGACGAGCTCTTCGTCACCTCCATAAACGAGAAACATTTTCTTAGTCCTTTTCAGGTACTTAAGGATATTCTTGACCGCTGTCCAGTGTTCCATACTGGGATCATTTTGGTACCTCCCTACCGAACTTATGGCAAGGTTTATATCAGTTCTGGTACACAGCATGGCATACATCAGAGAGCCTACGGCTGAAGCGTAGGGGACATAACTCATCTTCTCTCTATCTGTTGCCGTGGTCGGCGACTAAGTCTGACTCAATGTCATACCTTGCAAAACTGGCAAGAACCCTTTCTTTGAGCTTTCCATATTGAACTTCTTCAATATCTTGTCAAGGTATGTACTTTGCGAAAGACCTATGAGGCGTCTCGATCTATCTCTATAGATCTTGATGCCTAATATGTATGCAACTTCTCCAAGGTCCTTCATTGAAAAACTCTTGTGCAAATAGGCCTTTATGCTCTCCAACATTTCTATATTGTTCCCCATCAATAATATGTCATCCACATACAGTATGAGGAAAGCTACAGAGCTCCCACTCACTTTCTTGTACAGACAGGCTTCTCCGTAAACCTGTATGAATCCAAACGCTTTAATCACCTCATTAAAGTGAATGTTCCAACTCCGAGATGCTTGCCCCAGCCCATAGATGGAGCGCTGGAGCTTGCACACTTTGTTAGCACCCTTAGGGTCGACAAAACCTTCTGGTTGCATCATATACAACTCTTCCTTAAGGTTCCCATTGAGGAACACTGTTTTGACGCCCATTTGCCAAATTTCATAATCATAAAAGGCGGCAATCGCTAACATTATTCAGACTGATTTCAGCTTCGCTACCGGAGAGAAAGTCTCTTCGTAGTCAACTCCTTGAATTTGTTGAAAACCCTTTGTGACAAGTCGAGCTTTATAAACAGTTACATTACCGTATGCATCAGTCTTCTTCTTGAAGATCCATTTATTTTCTATGGCTCGACGGTCATCGGGTAAGTCCACCAAAGACCATACTTTGTTCTCATACATGGATCCTATCTCGGATTTCATAGCTTCAAGCCATTTGTTGGAATCCGGGCCCGCCATCGCTTCTTCATAGTTAGAAGGTTCACCGTTGTCTAACAACATGATTTCCATCACAGGGTTGCCGTACCACTCTGGTGCGGAGCGTGCCCTCGTGGACCTTCGCGGTTCAGTAGTAACTTGATCCGAAGCTTCATGATCATTATCATTAACTTCCTCTTCAGTTGGTGTAGGCGCCGTAGGAACAACTTCCCGCGTTGTGCTAAATCGACATCCCTCTAATCATCTAAGTGATACATGATCCATGTTGACTAACCCGTGTCCGATCATCACGTGAGACGGACTAGTCACCATGGTGAGCAACTTCATGTTGATCGTATTCAACCATACGACTCATGTTCGACCTTTCGGTCTCTTGTATTCGAGGTCATGTCTGTACATGCTAGGCTAGTCGAGTCAACCTAGGTGTTTCGCGTGTGTAAATCTGGCTTACACCCGTTGTATGCGAACGTTAGAATCTATCACACCCGATCGTCACGTGGTGCTTCGAGACAACGATCCTTCACAACGGTGCACACTTAGGGGAATACGTTCTCGAAATTTTAAGAGGGATCATCTTATTATGCTACCGTCGTTCTAAGCAATAAGATGAAAAACATGATAAACATCACAATGCAATCATATAGTGACATGATATGGCCATTATCATCTTTGCTCTTTTGATCTCCATCTTCAGGCATCGCATGATCATCATCGTCACCGGCATGACACCATGATCTCCATCATCATGATCTCCATCATCGTGTCTCCATGAAGTCGTCACGCCAACTACTACTATCACTACTACTATAGCTAACCGTTAGAAATGAAGTAAAAGTAGTAAGCACATGGCGTTGCATCTCATACAATAAATTAAGACAACTCCTATGGCTCCTGCCGGTTGTCATACTCATCGACATGCAAGTCGTGAAACCTATTACAATAACATGATCATCTCATACATCATACATGCAACATCACAACTTTGGCCATATCACATCACATGTCAAACCCTGCAAAAACAAGTTAGACGTCCTCTAATTGTTGTTGCAAGTTTTACGTGGCTGATTTGGGTTTCTTGCAAGAACGCTTTCTTACCTACGTGAGAGCCACAACGATGATATGCCCAAGCTATTTACCCTTCATAAGGACCCTTTTCATCAAATCCAATCCGACTAGAGTAGGAGAGACAGACACCCGCTAGCCACATTTATGCACGGTGTTCATGTGTGTTGGTGGAACCAGTCTCACGTAAGCGTACGTATAAGGTCGGTCCGGGCCGCTTCATCCCACAATACCGCTGGAAAAGAATAAGAATAGTAGCGGCAAGCAATTGACAAATCATCACCCACAACCTTTTGTGTTCTACTCGTGCATAGAATCTACGCATAGAAAACCAGGCTCGGATGCCACTGTTGGGTAACGTACCATAAATTCAAAAATTTCCTACGCATATTCAGATCTTCCTATGGAGAGACCAGCAACGAGAGAGGGGTAAGAGCATCTTCATACCTTTGAAGATCTCTAAGCAGAAGCGTTACTAGAACGCGGTTGATGGAGTCGTACTCGCGACGATTCAGATCGCGGTGTGATTCCGATCTAGTGCCGAACTACGGCACCTCCGCGTTCAACACACGTGCCGCCCGGTGACGTCTCTCGCACCTTGATCCAGCAAGGAGGATGGAGAGTTTGGGGAAGAACTCCAGCAGCACGACGGCGTGGTGTCGATGGAGAGACGAGGTCTCCCGGCAGGGCTTCGCCAAGCACCGGCAGAGAGGAGGAGAAAGAAGGGCAGGGCTGCACCGAGGGAGAGGCAAAAGTCTATCCCCCGATGGCCAATAGTGCCCAATATATATAGCGGTAGGGAGGGGCTGCGCCCCCTTGAGGGTTTCCCTCTCCAGGGGGGCAGCCCTAGATAGGGCCTGGTGCGGCGGCCAAGGGGGGAGGAGGGGTGGCGCACCCCTCTGGTGGGCCTTAGGCCCACCTGCGCTAGGGTTTCCCCCCTCCCCTCTTCCTGCGCCATGGGCTGAGTTGGGGGCGCACCAGCCCACCTAGGGGCTGGTTCCCTTCCCCACTTGGCCCATCTAGCCTCCCGGGGTCGTTGCCCCCCTTCGGTGGACCCCCGGGGCCACCTCCGGTGGTCCCGGTACGTTACCGGTGATGCCCGAAACACTTGCGGTGTCTGAAACCATCCGTCCTATATCTCATCCAGGACTCCGAACAACTTTCGATAACCTCGTATAAAAATTCCCTATAACCCTAGCGTCATCGAACCTTAAGTGTGTAGACCGTACGGGTTCGGGAGACAGGCAGACATGACCGACACACCTCTCCGGTCAATAACCATCAGCGGGGTCTGGATACCCATGGTGGCTCCCACTTGCTCCACGATGATCTCATCGGATGAACCACGATGTCAAGGATTCAATCAATCCCGTATAGAATTCCCTTTGTGTGTCGGTATAGAACTTGCCCGTGATTCGATCGTCGGTATACCTATACCTTGTTCAATCTTGTTACCGGTAAGTCTCTTTACTCGTTCTGTAGCACGTCATCATGTGACTAACTCCTTAGTCACATTGAGCTCATGATGATGTTCTACCGAGTGGGCCCAGAGATACCTCTCCGTGACACGGAGTGACAAATCCCGATCTCGACTTGTACCAACCCAACAGACACTTTCAGAGGTACCCGTAGTGCACCTTTATGGTCACCTAGTTACGTTGTGACGTTTGATACACCCAAAGCACTCCTACGGTATCCGGGAATTGCACAAGCTCAGGGTCGAAGTAAAAGAAACTTGACATTAGAAAAGCTTTAGCATACGAACAATACGATCTAGCGCTATGCTTAGGATTGGGTCTTTTCCATCACATCATTCTCCCAATGATGTGATCCCGTTATCAATGACATCTAATGCCCATGACCAGGAAACCATGATCATCTATTGACTAACGAGCTAGCCAACTAGAGGCTTGCTAGGGACACATTGTGATCTATTTATTCACACATGTATTACTGTTTCCTGTTAATACAATTACAGCATGAACTATAGACGATTATCATGAATAAGGAAATATGATAATAACCATTTTATTATTGCCTCTAGGGCATATTACCAACACTTCTCACGGTCGCCCTTACCTGCGCATCTGCCACCTCTATCCGCACTAGGACTGCCGCATCACCAGGAATGGTCGCCGCCACCGGGGAGCCGCCGGATCCCGTTGGGATCTCACCGCCCTGGCCAACCCCGCACCGCCGGCAGAAGCCAGCCGTCGGCGCCCTGCCTCCTGATCCAAGCAGGACTGGGGACAGGTAGCAGCGTCACCTCCTCGGCCGCCAACTCCTGCTGGGCGCGCCAGGCCCATCTCGCCCCAGCTCACCTGCCCTGCCGCTCACCTCGCTCCTGGGCCGCTTGCCCTGACCAGGCCCAGCGCCCGCACAGGCCCAGCCTCCTCTCCCACCGGCCTTTCTCGGCCCAATGTCAGCCGAGCCCCGAGCCCACTATCCCCCGCCCTAGGCGCAATATACTATGTCGCGCGCCCCTGTTTTGGCCCATTACTTTGTTTTTCGTGTTTTGTTTTTTCAGTTAACCGATGATTTTCAGAAAGAAACATGATTTTCAACTGCCCGTATCTTTTAATCCGTGCGTCGGACTGCGACAAGTTATATATTTGACTTGGCTAGAATTTTGCGTAGATTTATATTTTCCCACTCTCATGCATATTCAGAACTATTAGACATGCCGTTTGCATCAGTTTGCTTGTCGATGTGACAAAAATGGTTTAGGTCGTAGTTATTTAACCGTAGCTCCATTGGAGATGAGCCATATATGTAAATGGACCATAACGACAAGTAGAATCACGTGAACCACTTCGTTTTGCCGTTTAACAAACATAAAATGTTATTAGGACAAATCCAGACAGATTACAAAGTTAACGCGTGGGGTCGTTTCAGAGATGCTATATGTCGTTTCTGGCCTCACTTAAAATTGCCTAGATAGGTAGATTAATTTGTGCTTCACCCCTTTCCATGTTAACAACATTTTAATATTGTTGTGTAAATAATCGGGAGGGAACTAAATAACTAAACGTGGAGTTTCGTCAATATGCAACTCGTTGCATATTGAGCTTCACTTAACGTGTAGTGTTTGATTCTTGTGAATTGACATGCCATGCCTTGCATAATTTAAATTCGACATGCATCATATTAGGGTGTGCATCATATCATGCATGTGTGTGGTGAATATCATGAGTTTATGCTTGTTTCTGGTTTGCTTTGTCTGGATAGACTTTCGCAAGCGTGTCGGAATGTGAGGACCCGTTCGACTACATCGGTTCGTCTACTTCACGGAGTCATTCTTCTTCCATGCAGAATCTCAGGAAAGATGATCATTTACCAAGATATTATTACTATCATTTCCATGCTAGTTGTGTCATTTTTGTCGCTATGTCTCGCTGCCTACCACATGTTTAATATGCCTCCTAATATTGCCATGAAAATCTTCAACCTGTTCACAACCTAGCAAACCATTGATTGGCTATGTTACTGCTTGCTTAACCATGTTTTAGCGTTGCTAGTTGCAGATACAATTGCTTCCATGTGTTAACATGGGTTCCTTGTTATATCACCCTATTAAATGATATTTAATTTAATGCACCTATATACTTGGTAAAAGGTGGAAGGCTCGGCCTTTCTAGCCTGGTGTTTCGTTCCACCTTTGCCGCCCTAGTTTCGGCTACCGGTGTTATGTTCCATAATCGAGCGCTCCTAACACGATCGGGGTTGTTATGGGGACCCCCTTGATAATTTGTTTCAGATTAAGATTGGTCTAGCAAGGCCCAACTTTGGTACTACATTTGCCTAATAACCGAATAAAATTGCATAGGGACTTTCCGGACCCCGTGGATAATTAATCAACCCCCGGGCCAATACTCTGCATGAGTGTTGGTCCAAACTGGTAGACTACAGGGCCACCGTGGGGCAACCCGAGGTTTGGTTTTACTCCTAGGGTAATCTTAGAGTTGATATTTTCCACTAAGGAGTCCGACGATATCGCGAATTTCGTGATCGAGGATTTTTATGTGGCTTGTGGTAATTTGTGATGGACCAGTTGGAGCACCCTACAGGGTTAAATCTTTTGGAAAGCCGTGCCGGCGGTTATGTGGCAACATGCAAACTTTTTTAACATCCGGTTCTAGTTAACTTGAAGTAAGCTTGATTAAAATATGCCAACTGTGTGCGTAACCATGACTGTATCTTTCGTGAGCTCCTTCTCCAATCAAGGACACGGTGGGGTTATGTCTGACATAAGTAGGTGTTAAGGATCATTCATTTGATCATCATTAGTTCACGTGCGTTATGCGTAGATCACCCCCCTCTCTTGTTCTTGTACTCGTAAGTTATCCACCTCACATAAATGCTTAGTCGCTTGTTACAGCCTCACCACTTAACCTTACCTCACCCATTAAGCTTTGCTAGTATTGATACCTTTGGAAATGAGATTGCTGAGTCCCTGTGGATCACAAATTACTACAACACCAGTTGCAGGTACAGATAAAGAGTTACTTTGACGTGAGCGCGCTGATTGTGCTATTTGGAGTTTCTTCTTGTTCTTCATGATCATCGATCTAGGATGGGTTCCAGGACGGCAGCCTGGGATAGCAAGGATGGACGTTGTTCGTTTATCGTTTGTTTTCGTCCATAGTCGGACCCTGTTCTTCTTCATGATAACGATATATTGTTGTATTGATGTGATATTGATGTAGCTTATGGTAAGTGTAAGCTAACTCCTTGTACTCATCTTTTCAGTACATGTACTCGTAACGATATCCATTCTTAAGAAACGACGAGATGTGTTTCTTTCCCTGTCGAGGCCCTCATGCCCAATTCAGGATAGGACCACATCTTGGGCATTACAAGTTGGTATGAGAGCAGCACCGACCTAGGATCCCCCTTGATTGATCGAACTTGGTCGAGCCGAGTCTAGTGACAAACTGCTTTGAGTCTAGTTATATATATCGGAGTGTAGTATTCTTTTTTCTCCTCTTTTATGCTCTGGTGAGGAATCTTGACGTAATAATTTTAATTCTAGTCCTCTTCTCACTCAAAAAAATTTTAGGATCACGCGGGTATTTATGAATCTATATGATGGTGATGCGACGGAGTTCTGACTTGTTGCCTCCTGGTGTGTTGATTTTATTCCGGGGAGTTGAGCTCCACGGGATTCTTGAGCATATCATTATCATTCAGTTTTCTTAGTATCTCGGGACACAGGATGTTCAAAATTCCTTCAATACTAGTAGTGGCGATATAACCCTAGCATCCGTAGTACCGGTGCACAGAGTTCGGGGGTACTACCATACTTAGTATCGTTGTGTTTTCGAGGATCTAAGATAGATGAGTTTCCGAGATCTCTGATTATGTGTTGCCGGATGTGATACACTGGACGGGTAGTGTTATTGCTAGGAGTTGAGTGATGGATTTTACTCCTGGTATCCGTGGAGCCGATTGCATTACTGATACGTCCATTTTGCATCATGCTTTTATGTTGATATTTATCGCTTTATGGGCTGTTATTACACATTACGGTACAATACTTATGCCTTTCTCTCTTATCTTATAAGGTTTACATGAAGAGGGAGAAGGCCGGCAGCTGGAATTCAGGTCTGAAAAAGGAGCAAGTTTGAGATACCTATTCTGCACAACTCCAAAAGCCGTGAAAATCAACGAGGAATTATTTTGGATTTTATAAAAAATATTGGGCGGAAGAAGTACTGGAGGGGAGCCACCAGCAGGCCACATGCCTGCGAGGCGCGTCCTACCCCCCTGGCCGCGCCTGGGTGGCTTGTGGGCCCCCTGTTGCCCCCTCCGGCTCCCATCTTCTGTTATAAGGAGGGTTTCGTCCCAGAAAAAATCTGGAGGAGGCTTTCCGGAAAAGAAGCCGCCGCCACGAGGCGGAACTTGAGCAGAACCAATCTAGAGCTCCGGCAGGGCAGTCCTGCCGGGGAAACTTCCCTCCCAGAGGGGGAAATCATCGCCATCGTCATCACCAACGCTCCTCTCATCGGAGGGGACTCATCTCCATCAACATCTTCATCAGCACCATCTCATCTCCAAACCCTAGTTCATCTCTTGTAACCAATCTCCGTCTCGCGACTCCGATTGGTACTTGTAAGGTTGCTAGTAGTGTTAATTACTCTTTGTAGTTGATGCTAGTTGGATTAATCGGTGGAAGATCATATGTTCAGATCCTTAATGCTATTCAATACCTCTCTGATCATGAACATAATCATGCTTTGTGACTAGTCACTTTTGTTCCCGAGGACATGGGATAAGTCTTGCTATAAGTAGTCATGTGAATTTGGTATTCGTTCGATATTTTGATGCGTTGAATGTTGTCTTTCCTCTAGTGGTGTTATGTGAACATCGACTACATGACACTTCACCATTATTTGGGCCTATAGGAAGGCATTGGGAAGTAATAAGTAGATGATGGGTTGCTAGAGTGACAGAAGCTTAAACCCTAGTTTATGCTTTGCTTCGTAAGGGGCTGATTTGGATCCACTAGTTTAATGCTATGGTTAGACTTTGTCTTAATTCTTCTTTCGTAGTTGCGGATGCTTGCGAGAGGGGTTAATCATAAGTGGGATGTTTGTCCAAGTAGGGGCAGCACCCAAGCACCGGTCCACCCACATATCAAACTATCAAAGTAGCGAACGCGAATCATATGAACATGATGAAAACTAGCTTGACAGAAATTCATATGTGTCCTTGGGAAGGCTTCACCTCATATAAGAGTTTCTCCAGGCTTGTCCCTTGCTACAAAAGGGATTGGGCCATCTTGCTGCAACTTTGTTACTATTGTTACTTGCTACTCGCTACGACTTATCTTATCACACAACTATCTGTTACCGATAATTTCAGTGCCTGCAGAGAATACCTTGCTGGAAACCACTTGCCAGTTCCTTCTGCTCCTCGTTGGGTTCCACACTTTTACTTATCTAAAGGACTACGATAGATTCCCTACACTTGTGGGTCATCAAGACTCTTTTCTGGTGCCGTTGCCGGGGAGTAAAGCGCCTTTGGTAAGTGGAATTTGGTAAGGAAACATTTATATAGTGTGCTGAAATTTATTGTCACTTGTCACTATGGAAACTAATCCTTTGAGGAGCTTGTTCGGGGTATCTTGACCATGAACAAAAGCACAAGGAGTTGCTCCTCAACCTACTGCACGTACTAAAAAAATTTATTATGAATTTCCTCTGGGTATGCTAGAGAAACTATTGGCTAATCCTTTTATACGAGATGGAACATCACATACCGACTTGCATCTAATCTATGTATATGAAGTTCGTGGTTTATTAAAGCTTGCAGGTTTTCCCGAGGATGAGGTCAAGAAGAAGGTCTTTCCTTTATCTTTGAGGGATAAAGCATTGACATGGTATAGGCTATGTGATGATACTGGATCATGGAACTACAACCGATTGAAATTGGAATTTCATCAAAAGTTTTATCCGATGCATCTGGTACATCGTGATCGGAATTGTATTTATAATTTTTGGCCTCGTGATAGAGAAAGTATTGCTCAAGCTTCGGGGAGGCTGAAGTCAATGTTATATTCATGGCCCAACCATGAGCTCTCGAGAGAAATTATTATTCAGAACTTTTATGCTCGGCTTTCTCATGATAATCGCACCATGCTTGACACTTCTTGTACCGGTTCTTTTATGAAGAGAGATATTGACTTCAAATAGAATTTATTGGAAATAATTAAACGCAACTCTGAAGATTGGGAGTTTGATGACGGTAAGGAGTCAGGTATGAATCTTAAGTTCGATTGCGTTAAATCCTTCGTTGAAACAACTACTTTTTCTGATTTTAGCTCTAACCATGGACTTGACTCTGAGATAGTAGCTTCATTATGTGAATCATTTGTTGCTCATATTAATCTCCCTAAAGAGAAGTGGTTTAAATATCATCCTCCCATAGAAGTCAATGTAGTTAAACCCAATCCAGTTGAAATGAAATTCATTGCTTACAATGATCCTATTGTTCCTAGTGCTTACATTGAGAAACCACCTTTCCCTGTTAGAATAAAGGATCATGCTAAAGCTCCAACTGTGAGACGTAAGGGCTACATTAGAACACTTACACCCCCTGAGAAAATTAAAGTTGAACCTAGCATTTCTATTATCAAAGTTCTCCTGTCCGACAATGTTGATGGGCATGTTATTCACTTATGTGAAGATGCTTCTAGAATTGCTAAACCTCATGTTAGAGACAAACATAGGCCTGTTGTTGGCATGCGTGTTGTTTCTGTTAAGATAGGAGATCATTGTTATCATGGTTTATGTGACGTGGGTGATAGTGTTAGTGCAATACCTCGATCTTTAGATGATGAAATTAAAGACGAGATTGCACCTGTCAAGATGGAATCTATTGATGTTACTATTCAGCTTGCCAATAGAGATACTATCTGCCCTTTGGGAATTGTTAGAGATGTTGAAGTCTTGTGTGCTAAAACAAAGTATCCTAGTGATTTTCTTGTTCTTGCTACCACACAAGATAGCTTTTGTCCCATCATATTTGGCACACCTTTCCTCAATACTTTCAATGCTCATATTGACCGTGAGAAGCAAACTGTCACTGTTGGCTTTGAAGGTGTGTCACACGAATTCAATTTCTCCAAGTTTGGTAGACAACCTCATGAAAAAGAATTGTCTAGTAAGGATGAAATTATTGCCCTAGCTTCTATTGTTGTGCCTCTTACTGATCCTTTAGAGAAATAATTGCTTGAGCATGAAAATGATATGCATATGGATGAAAGGAATGACATAGATAGAGTTATCTTTGAACAACATCCTATCCTTAAGAATAATTTGCATGTTGGACTACTTGGAGATCCACCCCCACCAAAGGGTGATCCTGTGTTTGACCTTAAACAGTTGTCTGATACTCTTAAGTATGCTTATCTCGATGAAAAAGAGATATATCCTGTTATTATTAGTGCTAGCCTTTTAGATCATGAAGAAAAGGAACTATTGAAAACTCTGAGGAAGCACCGTGCTGCTATTGGATATACTCTTGATGATCTTAAGGGCATTAGTCCCACTCTATGCCAACATAAAATTAAAACTGATCCTGATTCCAATCCAGTTGCCGATCATCAACGAAGATTAAATCCTAAGATGAAAGTGGTAGTATGAAAAGAAATACTAAAGCTCCTGGAAGCAGGTATTATCTATCCTGTTGCTCATAGTGATTGGGTAAGTCCGGTGCATTGCGTCCGTAAGAAGGGAGGTATTACCGTTGCCCCTAATGATAAAGATGAATTGATCCCACAGAGAATTGTTACTTGCTGTAGGATGGTAATTGATTTTAGCAAATTGAATAAAGCAACTAGCAAAGATCATTACCCTTTGCCTTTTATTGACCAAATGCTAGAAAGATTGTCTAAACACACACACTTCTGCTTTCTAGATGGTTATTCTGGTTTCTCCCAAATACCTGTTGCACAATTTGATCAGGAGAAAACCACTTTTACCTGCCCTTTCAGTACCTTTTCTTATAGACGTATGCCTTTTGGCTTATGTAATGCACCTTCTACCTTTCAAAGATGTATGATGGCTATATTCTCTGACTTTTGTGAAAAGATTGTTGAGGTTTTCATGGATGATTTCTCCGTTTACGGGTCTTCTTTTGATGATTGCCTCAGCAACCTTGATCGAGTTTTGCAGAGATGTAAAGATATCAACCTTTTCTTGAATTGGGAGAAGTGCCACTTTATGGTTAATGAAGGCATCATCTTAGGACATAAAATTTCTAAAAGACGTATTGAAGTCGATAAGGCTAAAGTTGATGCGATTGAGAAAATGCCATGCCCTACAGACATAAAGGTATAAGAAGTTTCCTTGGTCATGCTAGTTTCTATAGAAGGTTCATTAAAGACTTCTCTAAGATTTCTAGGCCTCTTACCAATCTCTTGCAAAAAGATATTCCTTTTGTTTTTGACGATGATTGCGAGGAAGCATTTGAAATACTTAAGAAGGCCTTGATAACTGCACCTATTGTTCAACCACCTGATTGGAACCTACCTTTTGAAATTATGTGTGATGCTAGTGATTATGTGGTTGGTGTTGTTCCAGGACAAAGAGTTGATAAGAAATTGAATGTTATTCATTATGCTAGTAAAACTCTAGACAGTGCCCAAAGAAACTATGCTACTACTGAGAAGGAATTTTTAGAAGTCGTGTTTGCATGTGAAAAGTTCAGATCTTGTATTATGGATTCCAAAGTTACTATTCACACTAATGATGCTGCTATTAATTATCTCATGGAAAAGAAAGATGCTAAACCTAGAGTTATCAGATGGGTTCTCTTGCTACAAGAATTTGATTTGCATGTTGTTGATAGGAAGGGTGCTGAGAATCCCGTAGCAGATAACTTGTCTAGGTTGGAGAATGTTCTTCATGACCCACAACCTATTGATGATAGCTTTCCAGATGAACAATTGAATGTCATCAATGCTTCACGTAGTACACCTTGGTATGCTGATTATGCAAATTATATTGTTGCTAACTTTATTCCACCTAGTTTCACATACCAACAAAAGAAGAAATTCTTATTTGATTTGAGACTTTCCTTTTGGGATGATCCTCACCCTTATAATGAAGGAGTAGATGGTGTTATTTGACATTGTGTACCTGAGCATGAACAGGGACAGATCCTACAGAAGTGTCACTCCGAGGCTTACGGAGGACACCATGCTGGAGATAGAACTGCACACAAGGTATTGCAATCACGATTTTATTGGCCTACTGTCTTCAAGGATGCCTGTAAGTTTGTCTTGTCTTGTGATGAATGTCAAAGAATAGGTAATATCAGTAAACGTCAGGAAATGCCTATGAATTATTCACTTGTCATTAAACCATTTGATGTTTGGGGTTTTGATTATATGGGACCTTTTCCAAAGTCTAACGGGTATACTCATATTCTAGTTGCTGTTGATTACGTTACTGAGTGGGTAGAAGCTATCCCAACTAGTAGTGTTGATCACAACACCTGTATTAGGATGCTTAAAGAAGTTATTTTCTCTAGATTTGGAGTCCCTAGATATTTAATGACTGATGGTGGTTCACATTTTATTCATGGTGCTTTCCATAAAATGTTTGCTAAGTATGATGTCAACCACAGAAGTGCATCTCTTATCATCCTTAGTCCAGTGGTCAAGTAGAGCTAAGTAATAGCGAAATTAAATTAATTCTGCGAAAGACTGTTAATAGGTCTAGAAAGAACTCGTCTAAGAAGCTTGATGATGCATTGTGGGCTTATAGAACTGCTTATCAGAATCCCATGGGCATGTCTTCGTACAAAATGGTTTACGGTAAAGCATGTCATTTACCTCTTGAGCTAGAGCATAAGGCTTATTGGGCAATCAAAGAGCTCAACTTTGATTTCAAACTTTTGGTGAGAAGAGGTTATTTGATATAAGCTCACTCGATGAATGGAGAACTGAGGCATATGAAAATGCCAAGTTGTTTAAAGAAAAAGTTAAGAGGTGGAATGATAAAAGGATACAAAAACGTGAGTTCAATGTAGGTGATTATGTCTTGCTATACAATTCTCGTTTAAGATTTTTTGCAGGCAAGCTTCTCTCTAAATGGGAAGGTCCTTACATTGTAGAAGAAGTGTATCATGCTGTTGCCATCAAAATCAACTACACGGAAGGGAATTTTCCGAGAGTTGTAAATGGGCAAAGAATCAAGCATTATATCTCAGGTACTCCCATAAATGTTGAAAGCAATATTATTAATACCATAACTCCGGAGGAGTACATAAGGGATATTTATCAGCCTGTTTCACACTCCAAAAACGAAGAGGTATTTGATTCGACTCCAAAACTTTTCCAGTAGCAATTTTTCTCCGTTTTGGAATTTTTATAAAAATAGAAAATTTAAAGTAGTCCAGAAAGCGCACGAGGAGGCGACAAGCCTGCCAGGCGCGACCTACCCCCCTGGCCGCGCCTGGGTGGCTTGTGAGCACCTCGTGTGTCTCCCGGACTCCGTTTTCTGGTGGAATACTCCTTTTGGTCGGGCAAAATTCATTATGTATTCTCCCTAAAGGTCTCACCCTCGTATCACGCAAATATCCTCTATTTTTGTTTCGAGCTGCTGTGCAGACAGATCTAGATCGCTATGGCGTCCCCAAAAGTTCCGAAGGACAAGTTCTTCGAGAAGGTCATCAATACCTACCTTGTGGGAGTGAACAACACCCTCAATCTATCGAGATGCATGAGGGGGTGTTGCACATCCGTGATGTTGTGGGGCCCCAGAAGACCGGAAGCATAGAGGCGAGGCTCAAAGCAATGGAGCAGCAGGTCTTCAAGTGCCAAGGGATGGTGGAACGCGGACTCAACGCCAACCACATGATGATCACGGATTTCACCAACAAGCACAAGATCGGTGCCAATGACATTAGGAAGCACGTCTCCAGGCTCTATGATATAATTGGTCACCTCCAAGCCCAGATCTATGACCTGCAGAACCAAAACTATGAGTATGAGTATAGATTTAAATCAATACGGTTGGATGCAGATTTGAGGATTCCGGAGACTCGATCATCTTTCCATGATGGAGCACGTATGCCTTGGACGACGGAGTATCAACCCCAGACTGCAACAACTCCACCACTGATGACCCACAAGTATAGGGGATCAACCATAGTCCTTTCGATAAGTAAGAGTGTTGAACCCAACGAGGAGTAGAAGGATCTGACAAGTGGTTTTCAGCAAGGTAAAATCTGCACGCACTGAAAATTGTCGGTAACAAGTGATTGTGTGGTGAGATGATTCATAGCAAGAAACAAGTAACAAAACTAGCAACGGTGCAGCAAAGTGTCCCAATCCCTTTTGTAGCAAGGGACAAGCATGGACAAAGTCTTATAGGAGGAAAAACGCTCCCGAGGACACAGAGGAATTTCTGTCATGCTAGTTTTCATCATGTTCATATAACTCACGTTCATTACTTTGATAGTTTGATATGTGGGTGGACCGGCGCTTGGGTACTGCCCTTACTTCGACAAGCATCCCACTTATTATTAACCCCTCTCACAAGCATCTGCAACTACGAATAAGAATTAAGACAAAGTCTAACCATACCATTAAACTAGTGGATCCAAATCAGCCCCTTACGAAGTAACGCATAAACTAGGGTTTAAGCTTCTGTCACTCTAGCAACCCATCATCTACTTACTACTTCCCAATGCCTTCCTCTAGGCCCAAATAATGTTGAAGTGTTATGTAGTCGACGTTCACATAACATCACTAGAGGAAAAACAACATACAACATATCAAATTACCGAACGAATACCAAATTCACATGACTACTATGAGCATGACTTATCCCATGTCCTTAGGAACAAAATAACTACTCACAAAGCATAATCATATTCATGACCCGAGAGTTAATGAGTAGCATCAACGATCTGAGCATAAAATTTTCCACCAAATAATCCAACTAGCATCAACTACAAAGAGTAATCAACACTACTAGCAACCTTACAATACCAATCGGAGTCGCGAGACAGAGATTGGTTACAAGTGATGAACTAGGGTTTGGAGATGAGATGGTGCTGATGATGATGTTGATGGTGACGAGTCCCTCCGATGAGAGGAGTGTTGGTGATGACGATGGCGACGATTTCCCCCTCCGGGAGGGAAGTTTCCCCGGCACTATCATCTTGCCGGAGCTCTAGATTGGTTCTCCTCAAGTTCCGCCTCTTGGAGGCGGCCAATCCACGAAAAATCTACTCCCTTATTTTTTTCCTTGACGAAACCCTTCATATAGCAGAAGAGGGGGGCCAGTGGGCCAGCAGGCTGCCCACAAGCCCTCATGGCGCGGCCTGGGGGGTGGTCGCGACGTGAAGGCTTGTGGCCACCTGCTGGTGCCCCTCTGGCGCTTCTTCGGCCCAGTATTTTTTATAAATCTGGAAAAAAATCCTCGTTGATTTTTACGGCGTTTGGAGTTGCGCATAATAGGTATCTCAACTTTGCTCCACTTTCAGGCCAGAATTCCAGCTGCCGACATTCTCCCTCTTCATGTAAACCTTGCAAAATAAGAGAGAAAAGGCATAAGAATTGTACAGTGAAGTGAAATAACAACCCAAGAAGCGATAAATAACACCATGAAAACATGATGCAAAATGGACGTATCAACTCCACCAAGCTTAGACCTCGCTTGTCCTCAAGCGAAAGCCTAGCTCAATAAATATGTCCACATGTTTAGGGAGAAAGGTGTCGACAAAACAAGATACGAACATGCACTACTGGAATCTGCTGGTTTGCCGACAGCCAGAGCTGACGGCAAAGGACAGTTTAACTGATGGCAAAGGCTTTGCCGTCAGTGAGCTGTCGGCAAAGGTGTCGGCCAAGATTTTATCGGCAATCACCTTCTTTGCCGACAGCCGGAGCTCCACCGACGGCAAAGACTTTGCCATCAGCCTTGTGGCACGGGCTGACGGCAAAGAGAAGTGGCGGCAACGACGCAGGCCGAGCTCCATTAGAAGGTTAACGGTAGGCTTTGCCCACAGCCGTAGCAAAGCTGACGGCAAAGCCTCCCCTCTTTGCCCACAGCAGCAGCAGAGCTGACGGCAAAGCCCAAACACCTGGGACCCCTTGGCCGCCTCTTTGCCGACAGCTAGAGCCCAGCTGACGGCAAAGCCTACCCCTGGGTCCCCTTGGCCGCCTCTTTGCCGACAGCTTTATCCCAGCTGACGGCAAAGCCGAAAAATTGTGATGCCCAGAGTTGCCAGAATGCACAGGCTGCCGCCACGTGTCCTCTTTGCTGACAACCCACCGATGGCAAAGGCATTGCCGTCAATGAGCTGTCAGCAAAGACCCTCTTTGCTTTTTTTCCATATTTGTTTTCTGTTAATTCCCTGCATTTGCAAAACATAGATACAAACAACAACATATATATATTGAATCTGCCCCTAAACAGCACCACAAGTGCATCACAAAGTACGGACAGCACAACACAAGTGCAAACAACACGAATATATGTCATTAAAGTGAAAACAAGATCACAAAGTATTACAAAGCATCACAAGTGCATCCACAAATACAGTTGCATTACAAAGTTCATCTAGGACTACACAAGTGCATTAAAAAGTCTCGAGCATCCATCCATATGCGATGTTGCTTTATCAAAATCTGCATAATGAGAAAGAATTTAGAAGAAGAATACAATAAGAAAGAAGTTACCTAAATTAAGCTAAGCAATTAGAAGAAGAAGGGGAAGAAGAAGAAGAAGAACAAGAAGAAGAAGTGGAAGAAGAAGAAGAAGAAGATAGAGAAAAAGAAAGAAGAGAAGTTATCTTTTTCTCCTCTTTCTTCTTCTCTTATTTCTTCATCTCTTGTTTGTTCTTCTCTTCTGGTTTCTTTTAAAACTTTCTAAACTAATTATGTCATTTTTGAGCTCTAATATCAACTAGAATTTACTAAGCTAACTAAACCATGGCTAATATCAACTAGAATTTACTAAGCTAATTAAAGCCTAGCATAATCTAAGTTGATCTAAACAGTAAGAAGAATAAGAAGGAGAGGAATAACTTACCAAATGCCAGGAAACGAAGGAGAAGCTGCATCTCCGTTGGTCGCTGGATTGCTAGGGCTCTCACCAAGAGAAGCAAAGGGATCGTGGGATTCAACTCTTGAATGATGCTGCAACAAGGCAAGAGTTAAAATATGTGGTTAGCACGGCAACAGACAATGGTATAAGACCGTGCAAGGTCGGTCATTGAAAGGGAACTCACCGTTCCCACCGGAGAGGGCATCGGCGGAGGGGGCGGCAAACCTTGCTTCTCACACATAGCTTGCAAATTAGTTTTCGAAGAGTCAAAGAAATAGCCTTGTTGCGTCTCACACATGGCCTTGCTTCTCACACAACTGACTTACCGCAACGAAGTCGTGCATGGCCTTCGCATGTGCATTATTGCGTGCCCTCTCCTCGTCAAGCAACCTCTGCGTATTCCGGTCCCTCTCCTCCAACAAGAGCCTGGTGGCCTCTCTCTCCTTCATAAGTGTGACCTGCAACCACTCCTCAAAAGGAATTTTCATCGTCCATCCAGGGACAAAAGAACGAAAGAACTAATGAAGAAAACTAACCTCGATGGCAAGATCAACTTGCCTCGCGCGTTGCCGTATTGCAGGAGCCGAGCTCGTTTGCCTCGACTTGATCTGAGATAGAGTCTCAGTGATAGGGACGAAGCCATCACACATGGCCAGCGTGCCATGACTCTTACCGCCACCAGAGATCATTAACGCCTCTGGATCGATAGGATTCTGGCTCGGGTCAAAGTCAGGCCCGCGCAGCTGTTTGACCACCTCAGAATAAGACGTCATCTTGCTGTAGGCGGATAGGCTTGTGTACGCCGACGGCCCGTCCCCCTCAGAATATGCCTTCGCCGTCTTGTACGAGCCCTTATGGGCCATGCTAAACGCGGCGTATCCCTCAGGCTCGGGCTGGTTATTGTGTTTGGCCTACACGAAAAGACAGAATTAGTACAACAAAAATCATGAACGAACGAATTATTGATGAAACAAAACAAGGCACACATACCCATTTTTTGGCGTATTGCTTGATGTTGGCATTGCCTTGGTGGTGTGGCACACCAACCAGTTGGGCACGACGGTCCTTGGCCATAGTGTGGGTGCTCAACCAAGCCTCTGTGCACCACCTGTCCGCTATCATCTCCCAACAATCCATCTTATCGGCCAACCATCTCGGGGGCACCTATGAATGTAAGTTAATGAAGAATGAAACTAAGTATCATAACTAAATAGACCTAACTAGCCCTAAGAATTGATCTTTGGAATGTACATACCTCCATGTACTCGGTCTTATCAAGGAAAATCTTTCGACAATCAGTCTTTGTCTTCGGCTCCCCTTGCTTGGCGTACCAATCTCGAACAGCCTGAACACGCATTTCGTGCCTCGTGTTATTCAATAAACTCTTGCACTCTTTCACGAGGTTCTTCTTGGCCGCCTCCTCCGTCCCCTCCTCGACCCTAAAGTGACTCTGCAATTATGCCAAATAGATGCACAGATGAATAGTGAAATGATTTGGAAGGAAATATCAATATATAACATTGTATACTTACCCAAAAATAAGCCAACACCTTGTCGGCCACGCTCACGCAAACAACACCATTGACATGTGTGTTTTCTGGGAGTAGAGCGGCTTGGTAGTGCTCCCAGTTGAGTCCTGGCTCGGGAACCATACCCTCACCGGGCAACTGCACTATCCCGGGGAAGTGCTCCCTAAGTAAAGCACCAAGGAGGCAGTTTGGATTCCGGGTATTCTGCGGGTAATCCCACCCCCTACATAATGATAAGGCAAAGACATTAGCTACTTGGTGAAATATAATGATATAAGGTACACAATATATATCAACTTACTTCTCGCCTTCTGGCTTAATTAATGGCCTGTGCTGCAAGTCCAATCGGTCTGGAACTCGTGTCATACCACGTTGGTAGACCGACTTGCTGGCAGCCCCCTCAGCCTCCGCCTCAGCACCCTCCGCCTCAGAACCCTCCGCCTCAGCACCCTCCGCCTCAGCCTCCACCTCAGCACCCTCACCGTCCGCCTCAGCCCCCTGCATCGGTGTCTCCTCCTGGACCGTAGGATCCCGCACCGGCGACACCCTCGTCTGCAAGGATGAAGTGGCCGAGGGTGGTGGCGATTGGATCCTATCATGCAGCCTCCCTCTCCCACGACCACGTCCTCTGCCTCTCTTCTTTCCTACGCCTCTCCCACGGGGCTCCTCGGCAAAGCTCTGCAACAAAGTTCTCCGTAGCTGCCCAGGTGCTATCCTCAACTTATCCCCGCCTGCCATGTCTCACCACCTGTAATGATAAATAGTTAAATAATTAGTACAAATTCAAGGACAATAATTAAGTGAACAATAATAAATACATGAATAATTCAACTAATAATTGAATAATTAAACAACAATGTTTGGATGCATACTAAGTACTAATAGTCTGGATCATCTGTCTCTTCTCCATGGTCAATTGAAGCAAAATCATCATCAGTATCACACGTGTCGTCATGACTGATATCGTCATCGGGTTCAAGGACATCATGTGGAAGGCCTTTTTGTAACCGATCAAGCATTGATAGCTCATCGGCATTGGTAACTTCTTCTACTTCCACTTCTTCCTCATCATCACGTGAGTCTTGTTCCTCCGTGTTCAGGGTGGACGTAGAGCAGTTTCGGGTACGACGTCTGACACCACGTGATTCTTGGAAAAATTCTCCATCATATGTTATTGGGTCAATTTGAGGTTCATAATCGTCTTCATTTGGGGGAGGTGGTCTAAGATGTGGCGGCACATCGAACACGACATACCAACCTTCTAGGTTCTTAACACTTTGACGACAGTATGGCAGATAGAAAACTTGGGTGGCCTGTTGAGCCACAATATAGACATCGGCACCGCTTAACTGCCTGTCTTGTCGAATTTCGACAATCCCAAGATGTTCATGAGTCCGTCTTGTCTTAGTAGGATCGAACCAATGACATTTGAACACAACAACGTTCGGAGGATTTTCACCATAATAATGAAGTTCGTAGACTTCTTCAAGTCCTCCATAATACTCGACACCTCCCTCGCCTATAGTAGAGACACCGGAATTGTTTGTTCTTCGACCGGGCATTGAAAGCTCTTTGCTAGCAGTACGAAAGCGGTACCCGTTGATGTCATACTTCTGAAATGTACGGACCTTAAAGTCAAAACCATTAGCTATTTGTCTCAATTCATCGTCGACTTGCTCATCTGAATTAGCCTAGAAGTTAAGAAAAGATAGAGTTTGGTGTGTTACTCATGAGTAATAGCAACAAAGGAAATCACTTATTATATATAAGGGAGGTACCGTTTTTTTGAACCAAGAGATGAAACCGGGATAGCCGCCTCCTGTCTTTTCAAGAAGTTCATACTCGAGAATGGATTCTTTCTCGATTGCAACACCATTCAAGAATTGTTCGACGTATCTACTGTATCAATTAATAATAGTTGTTAGACACAAAACTTGTTAAAAGTTGCGAAACAATGTACAGAGCGCTTACTCGATGTATGGCCGAACTTCTGTTAAATTGTTCAATATATACATCGTTAGTGTGCGCCACTCCTCGACGCACAGCAACTTTGGTTTTCCCACACCAGAAGGTGCGAGCTTCCCTTTGAAAAGGCTGAGATTGGATTCACATCGTTTGGGGTCGCCCAGATTGTACCGAGGCTTTGGATTATGCAAGCTGTGCATAGTGGCATCATAGTGTGCTGTTACGAAATTTGCCGCCTCCTCGGTAATGAACGCCTCGGCCATCGATGCTTCAATTCTACGTTTATTTTTACATTTTCCTCGAAGTGTCTTCTGCATTCTTTCAGTTGCGTAGCACCAACGATTTTGCACAGGGCCACCCAATGTTGCCTCGGTTGGGAGATGCAAAATCATGTGTTGCATCGGATTAAAGAAGCCCGGTGGAAAAATCTTCTCTAACTTGCAGAGCAACTCAGGCGCCAACTCTTCCATGTCATCTATCAAGGCACGCGACAACTCTTTAGCACAAAGAACACGGAAGAAATAGCTCAACTCGGCCAATACTAGCCATTCAGCCTCGGGGATATAGCCACGCAACATCACCGGCATTATCCGCTCAAGCCATATGTGCCAATCATGACTCTTCAGCCCAAAAAATTTCATTTTTTCAATGCTCGCTCCCCTCGCTAGATTCGCAGCATACCCATCGGGGAACAACAACTTTTTTTGCACCCACAAGAGGATTTCCCTTATTGCTCCCTTCTCAAGATTGTACCAGGCAGGTGGTTTGGACCAATTTTTTCTTCCTTTCGGTTCTCGCATGTTTAGTGATGGCCTATCACACAGAGTCTCCTGGTCAACTCTAGCCTTTGTATTATCTTTGCCCTTATCAGTGCCAAAAAATGTGCCAAGAAGGGCCTCGGCGATATTCTTTTCAGTGTGCATCATGTCAATGTTGTGTGGAAGTAAGAGGTCTTCGAAGTAGGGGAGATCCCAGATGCATGGCTTGTGGGTCCAGGCGTGTTCCTCATTATAACCCAAGAAATACCCTAGACGGTTTGGATCAGGCTCCATAGATTTTAACTGTTCATTAATTTGTGCCCCCGTCAACGCAGGTGGTGCAGAGTGTTTGACAACTTTACCTTTCATGAAATTCTTCTTTTCTTTTCTGAATGGATGGTCCATAGGCAAGAACTGTCTATGCAAGTCAAAGCAGGAATACTTCCCACCCGCCAGCAACCAATGAAACTTAAGAGCTGCCTTGCATTGTGGGCATGGGAACCTTCCATGCACACACCAGGCAATGAAAAGCGCAAATGCTGGCAGATCATGCAACGAGTATTGGTACCAAACATACATTTGAAAGTTCTCTTTCTTAGCTGCGTCGTATGTGTTGACCCCATTCACCCAAGCTTCTTTCAAGTCATCCATCAGCGGTTGCATGTACACACTCATATTCTTCCCCCGGTATTTTGGCCCTGGAATTATCAACGTCAGAAATATGTGCTTTCTTTGCATAATGGATGATGGTGGAAGATTGAGGGGACTGACAAATACAGGCCAGCGACTATATTGGGTAGCCGTCATACCAAAAGGATTGAACCCATCGAGGCTGATGGCGATTCGACAATTCCTTGGTTCTTTAGCTTTTTCCTTATGTATACTATCGAATGCCTCCCATGCGTCACCATCTGAAGGGTGTACCAACATCGGAACTCCGTTATCATCTAATTCTTTCCTAATTCCATGTTTGTGCCATGTCATCTGTTTTGCTGTTTCTTCGAGCATGTAAAGTCGTTGAAGTCTTGGTAGGATCGGCAGATACCGTAGGACACTCACGGGGATTTTGCTCTGCTTCTTCTCACCTTCACCGTTTTCTACCTCAACATATCTGGAGGACTTGCAAAATGGACAATGTGTTTCCTCCGCATACTCTTTCCTAAATAAGGCACATCCCTTCTCACAAGCATGTATCTGCTCATACGGCATCTTGAGTGCACTAAGGATTTTGTTTGACTCATATAGGTTTGAAGGCATAATATGACCTTCTGGTAGAAAGCGCCCAAATAGGGTCATCACTGAGTCAAACAGATCTCTTCCAATGTTGAACTGGGCTTTCAGAGCCATTACTTGTGCGATGGCATCTGGCTGAGAAATCTTAGTGTGCTCGTGAAGAGGACGTTTTGAAGACTCCAACATGGCATAGAAGGCTTTCGCGGATTCCTCCATCTCTTCGTCCTTGTTCCGAGCATCATCAAAGTCATTCACCATGTCTTCGATCCCTGTACCATGATCATCGGTGCGCCGACGCAACACCTCATCTCTGTTACATTGGGCCGACTCACCATGAAATGTCCACAAGGTATAGCCGGGAGTAAAACCACGCATCTGCAGGTGTTTACCCATTACATCCTTTGTCTGTCGCGAATAATTCTTGCACTTAGTGCAGGGGCACCATGTCTTTTGCTGGCCTTTAGAAAACGTCGTTTCCACGAATTCATAGGTTTTGCTCAACCATTCATTGGTCATATCTCTCTGACTATGGTGACCGGTGTACATCCATTCACGATCAGTCATTCTGGCAAGCTAGCTACATAGTATCCACATATAAAACAATATAAAATATCAATTCATCAAGTATGTTAAATTAATTATGGCCATTTTCTAATCATGGTTAATACATTGGAATGCACGGCATGCACACCTACCAGCTACTAGGTAAAGATGGGTCCTAATCCCACCCGAGTATGTGTAGATTGGGTCATTTCCCACTGCTCTGCTCCCGACCCACCGTAAAATTTCGGCAGCACCTCCCCGCTGTTCTCCTGATACACGTCTCGGCAACTAACCGAGAGGATGTGTACCCGGAGAACAACAAGGAGGAGCTGTCGAAACTCTGCATGGGATCCGGAGCAAAGCGTGGGAAACGACCCAATCTACACATACCCGGGCTGTCCATGGATAACGTTGGACAATTCGAAAGAATCACCATTATAAATATGCAAATGCATGCATATTTATGACAGGAACCCTTTCGAACGGGAGACGCATATTGGTTACGCAACACCTTTGCATTTTAATACTAAAATACCTAGCTAGATAGTGTCATCAGCACGAAGGCCGGAACAGAGCAAAATAAAGGGGGTGGAGGAGGAGTTAACAAATGTGCTCACTTTCGAATGCAGGGGAGGTCGTCGAAAACCAATCCCTCGCGGAGAAGCTACTGCACATTTAAATGCACTCAATGAACACAAGAAATTCCTACATTAATTAGAAATTAGGAGCCGTTAATCTGGTGGGACCAAGTTATTACGGTGTAGATTACTCTATATAATATGAAGTTTGCAATATATATTATGTTATTTTTATACTATGGAAATACCAGATATTTCCAATTCAATCTCTCACATATCCGTTTTTGTCAGTTACGCATCCCTCACGTATCTCTATCTCAAAAAATAATATCTCTAACGTATCTCTCTCTCTCTCTCTTAACATATAGTCCAAGTTTTGATCTATCCTAGGCCGGCTGTCACCTTGGGATCCTTTGTACTTGAGCAAAGGCGGTGCAGGCATACCTGAAATCCTTTGTACTTGATAGTGTCTTTCAAACGGCCCACTATGTACAAGTACCCATCTGAATCAATTATTTTGTAGTACTAGTATAATTAGATATTTGCATCAGACTCAAGTAAAGGCTAGTGCATATGTCAGCCATCAAACTCAAGTAAAGGCCAGCCATCAAACTCAGAAAATGCAGACAATGCATATGTCAAAGTGTTCATAGGGTCTTCAATAACCACCTCACCAGCGATTTAAGTAAAGGCCAGTCAATGTCTTTTTAAGGAAAACTCAAGTGACTTGAAATGATCTTTTTAACTAGAAATCGATTTGCATCAGACTACAAATGCCCAAAATTCAAGGTGTGTTTTTCGTTTGGAGTGGCTGAGTTGGGCTCATGAAATGTTACCTCGAGCTGCTGGCGGGCCGCGGCAGGAGGGGGCTTCGGCGGCGGGGCGAGCTCGAGGCGGCGGCGGGGCGAGCTCGAGGCGGCGGGGCGACGAGCGCAGCCGTGCGAGGCGAGGCGACGGGCGCGGCGACGGGCGCGGCCGGGCGAGGCGAGGCGACGGGCGCGGCGGGGCGAGCTCGAGGCGGCGGCGGCGGGGCGAGCTCGAGGCGGCGGCGGCGGGGCGAGCTCGAGGCTGCGGCGGCGGGGCGAGAGAGACGCGGTGAGACAGAGACACGCACGGTGAGAGAGAGGTCACGGGGGATAAGGCAGGTTATGGGGTTAGCCTCTTTGCCCTCAGCCAGCTGTCGGCAAAGACAGCCGTTAGTCTTTGCCCTCAGCTGGCTGTCGGCAAAGAAGGCCCCCGATTTTTTTTTTCTGGCTGAGGCGGCGACTGGGGTTAGCCCCTATGCCGTGAGCCTTCCTATGCCGACCGCTTTTTTGTCCTTTGCCGTCAGCTGGCTACCGGCTTAGATAAAGCGGACGGCATAGATTTTATTTGCCGTCAGCCACTCCTATGCCGTCAGCTTGTATTTCGGCTGAGGGCAAAGTCTCTTTGCCGTCAGCCCCGTAAAATTGCTGACGGCAAAGCTTAAAGCTGTCGGCAAACTAGCAGATTCCAGTAGTGATGCATGCATCATGATCATGATCAGAACAGCAACATCAACATATAATCTCTCATGCTAAAGTGATAATTCCTTCACAATGTAAAGCATGGATCAAGAACCTTACCGAGAAGTAACAACCGATAGCCTTTAGTCATTGAAGCAATTGCAATTTATCACAACATGAGAAAGAGTCCAATAAGAGCTTGTAAAGCAAATCCACATACTCAATCATTCTTTCATTCTCCACAATAGCTACAACTCACGTGGTACTCATGAGATCAAAGTTTCAGCTGGACACACAGAAAGATAGGGGCTTATAGTTTTACCTCCCAACTTCTTACCTCAAGGGTAATGTCAACAATAATAATTCATGAATACTTAATTCCAAGTGGACATATGAATATAGATCTTTCCCAAGCAGATGACGTTAGCCAAGATAAAGGCGAAATAAGGAATTGGTGAAGATCACCATGACTCTTTCAAGGACAAAAAGTAAAGGTACAAGAAAGGCCCTTCGCAGAGGGAATCATACGCTGTCATGCGCTTTTGAGGTTTGGATGCGTGTCCTCTTAGTGCGGAGGAACGTCACTTTATATTGCCTCCTGTGATAAGGAACTTTATTATGCAGTCTGTCGCTTTTATGTCTTCCTCATCACAGGTTCGTACAAAGCTTATTTTCCACACACTAATAGATCATACATATTAGAGAGCAATTTTTATTGCTTGCACCGATGACAACTTACTTGAGGGATCTTATTCAATCCATAGGTAGGTATGGTGGACACTCATGGCAAAACTGGGTTGAAGGCTTATGGATGCACAAGTAGTATCTCTACTTGGTGCGGGAGGTTTTGGCTAATATGAGGTGGAAGCAATCGTCACATGCTAAGGGATCTCTAATCATATAAAATTGTCGGAACCAAGAAAACACAATTCATTATGTTGTCTTCCTTGTCCAACGTCTACTTCTAGGCATGCAATAGTTTAGTGAGTGTTCACAATCATAGATGGTGTCAGAGATGATATATTTATATGTGAACCTCTCCTTCTTTATCACTTCCTATTAATTGCAACAATGACCAAGATCTACGTTTGTCTACCCTCAACAAGTTTCAATCATCATTCTTTTTATATGTGAAGCCATCACTTCCCATAAGATTATTACATGATCTTTCATGCTTTTGTTCAATTCTCACTCTTTTGATCATGGCAAGAGGCAAAGCCCTTCAACTAAGACACTCTTTATTATATGGCTCACGATCTCAAATACATCGGGGGTGACACAAAGCAAAACTCAAGGCTAAAACACTAAGACTTTTAAATCTACTAGAGAAAGAGAAAACTGAAAAGGAAAACTAAAACAAAGGTAAAGGCAAAAGATGTGATGGTGATACGATACCGGGGCAACTCCCCCAAGCTTGGCACAAGCCAAGGGGATTGCTTATACCCATTTTAGTTGTCTTCCTTTGGAGGTGGTGGAGGAGTTGTTGCAACATGGGTTTGATCCTCCGTCTTCCAAGGCATAGGTGCTCCATCATGGAAAGATGAACGAGTCTCCGGGATCCTCAAATCTGCAGCCAACCGTATTGATTTAAATCTATACTCATACTCACAGTTTTGGTTCTGCAGGTCATAGATCTGTGCCTGGAGTTGATCAATCCTGTCATAGAGCCTGGAGAGGTGCTTCCCAATGTCATTGGCATCAATCATGTGCTTGCTGGTGAACGCCATGATCATAATGTGGTTGGCGTTGAGTCCACGCTCCACCATCCCTTGGCAGTTGAAGACTTGTTGCTCCATTGCTCGAGCCTCGTCTCCATGCTTCCGGTCTATTTGGGCCCCTCAACATCACGGATGTGCAACATACCCTCGCGCATCTCGGTAGATTGAGGGTGTTGCAGCACTCCCGTGAGGTAGGGATTGATGACCTTCTCAAAGATCTTGTCCTTCGGAGGTTTTGGGGAAGTCATAGCGATCTAGATCTGCAACAGAAACAAGCTCGAAACGAAAAACAGAGGAAATCTGCGTGTTGCAGGGGTCAGACCAAACGAAGTATATATAATGATTTTTTCCAGACCAGAAGGAGTACCCTGCATGAAAACGGAGTCCGGGAGGCGCACGAGGTGGCCACAAGACCTCACGGCGCGACCAAGGAGTGGGCCCGCGCCGTGTAGGCTTGTCGCCTCCTCGCGCACTTTCCGGACTACTTCCAATTTTTGTATTTTTTCAAATTTTCCAAAACGGAGAAATTTTCATACTAGAAAAGTTTTGGACTCTGTTTTCTTACCGAATCACATACCTCTTCATTTTCGGAGTCTGAAACAGGTTGATAAATGTCCCTTAGGTATTCTTCCAGAGTTATGGTATTGATGATATTGCTTTCAACATTTATGGGAGTACCTGGGAAATAATGCTTGATTCTCTGCCCATTTACAACTCTCGAACAATTATCTTCCGTGTTGTTGATCTTGATAGCATCGGAACGATATACTTCCTCAACAACATAGGGACCTTCCCATTTAGAGAGAAGCTTGCCTGCAAATTTTAATGAGAATTATATAGCAAGACATAATCACCTACATTGAACTCACGCTTTTGTATCCTCTTATCATGCCACCTATTAACCTTCTCTTTGAACAACTTGGCATTCTCATATGCTTGAGTTCTCCATTCATCAAGCGAGCTAATATCAAATAACCTCTTCTCACGGGCATGTTTGAAATCAAAGTTGAGATCTTTGATTGCCCAATAAGCTTTATGCTCTAGCTCAAGAGGTAAATGAAATGCTTTACTGTACACCATTTTGTACGAAGATAGGCAGTTCTGTAAGCCCACACTGCATCATCGAGCTTCTTAGAACAATTCTTTCTAGACCTGTTGACAGTCTTTTGCAGAATTAGTTTAATCTCTCTATTGCTTACCTCTACTTGACCATTGGACTGAGGGTGATAGGGAGACGCAATTCTATGGTTCACATCGTACTTAGCAAGTGTTTTACGGAAAGCACCATGAATGAAGTGTGAACCACCGCCGGTCATTAGATATCTAGGGACTCCAAATCTAGGGAAGATAACTTCTTTCAGCATCCTTATAGAAATGTTGTGATCAACACTACTAGTGGGGATAGCTTGTACCCACTTAGTGACGTAATCAACAACAACTAGGATATGAGTATACCCGTTGGATTTTGGAAAAGGTCCCATATAATCAAAGCCCCAGACATCAAATGGTTAAATGACAAGTGAACAGTTCATAGGCATTTCCTGACGTTTGCTAATATTACCTATTCTTTGACATTCGTCACAAGACAAGACAAACTTACGGGCATCCTTGAAGAGAGTGGGCCAATAGAAACCTGATTGCAATACCTTGTGTGTAGTTCTATCTCCCGCATGGTATCCTCCGTAGGACTCGGAGTGATACTTCTGTAGGATATGTCCCTGTTCATGTTCAGGTACACAACGTCTAATAACACCATCTACTCCTTCCTTATAAAGGTGAGGATCATCCCAAAAGTAATGTCTTAAGTCAAAGAAGAATTTCTTCTTTTGCTGGTACGTGAAACTAGGTGGTATGTATTTGGCAACGACATAGTTTGCATAATCAGCATACCACGGTGCACTACGTGAAACATTGATGACATTCAATTGCTCATCGGGAAAGCTATCATCAATAGGTTGTGGGTCATCAAGAACGTTCTCAAACCTAGACAAGTTGTCTGCTACTGGGTTATCAACACCCTTCCTGTCAACAACGTGCAAATCAAATTCTTGTAGCAAGAGAACCCATCTGATAAGTCTAGGTTTAGCGTCCTTCTTCTCCATGAGGTACTTAATAGCAGCATGATCAGTGTGAATAGTGACTTTGGAATCAACTATATAAGACCTGAACTTTTCACATGCAAACACGACTGCTAAAAATTCCTTCTCCGTAGTAGCATAGTTTCTCTAGGCACTGTCTAGAGTTTTACTAGCGTAGTGAATAACATTCCACTTCTTATCGACTCTTTTCCCTAGAACAACACCAACAGCATAATCGCTAGCATCACACATGATCTCCAAAGGTAGGTTCCAATAAGGTGGTTAAACAATAGGTGCAGTTATCAAAGCCCTCTTAAGTATTTCAAAGGCTTCCTCACAATCATCGTCAAAAACAAAAGGAATATCCTTTTGCAAGAGATTGGTAAGAGGCCTAGAAATCTTAGAGAAGTCTTTAATGAACCTTCTATAGAAACCAGCATGACCAAGGAAACTTCTTATACCTTTGATATCTGTGGGGTATGGCATTTTCTCGATTGCATCAACCTTAGCCTTATCGACTTCAATACCTCTTTCAGAAATTTTATGTCCTAAGACGATGCATTCATTAACCATAAAGTGGCACTTCTTCCAATTCAAGACAAGAATGGTGTCTTTACATCTCTATAGGACTCGATCAAGGTTGCTGAGGCAATCATCAAAGGAAGACCCATAAACGGAGAAGTCATCCATGAAAACCTCAACAATCTTTTCACAAAAGTTAGAGAATATAGCCATCATACATCTTTTAAAGGTGGCAGGTGCATTACATAAGCCAAAAGGCATACATCTATAAGCAAAGGTACCGAAGGGCCGGGTGAAAGTGGTTTTCTCGTGATCAGATTGTGCAACTGGTATTTGGGAGAAACCAGAATAACCGTCTAGAAAGCAGAAGTGTGTGTGTTTAGATAGCCTTTCTAGCATTTGGTCGATAAAAGGCAAAGGGTAATGAACTTTCCTAGTGGCTTTATTCAGTTTCCTAAAATCGATCACCACCCTATAGCCAGTAATAATCCTCTGTGGGATCGATTCATGCTTATCATTAGGGACAACGGTAATGCCTCCCTTCTTAGGGACGCAGTGCACCGGACTCACCCAATCGCTATGAGCAACATGATAGATAATACCCGCTTCCAGGAGCTTTAGTATTTCTTTTATTACTATTTCTTTCATCTTAGGATTCAATCTCCTTTGATGACCAGCAACTGGTTTGAAATCAGGATCAGTTTTGATCTTGTGCTGGCATAGAGTGGGACTAATGCCCTTTAGATCATCAAGAGTATATCCAATAGCAGCACGGTGCTTCCTCAGAGTTTTTAGTAACTTCTTTTCTTCATGCTTTGAGAGGCTAGCACTAATAATGACTGGATATATCTCCTTTTCATCAAGATAAGCATACTTAAGAGTATCAGGCAACTGTTTAAGCTCGAACACAGGATCACCCTTTGGTGGGGGTGGATGCCCAAGCAGTTCAACAGGCAAGTTATTCTTAAGGATAGGATATTGTTCTAAGACAAGTCTATCTATCTCATCCCTTTCATCCATATGCATATCATTTTCATGCTCAAGCAAGTATTGCTCTAAGGGATCAGTAGGAGGCACGGCAATAGAAGCTAAGGCAATAGTTTCATCCTTACTAGACAATTCTTTTTCATGAGGTTGTCTACCAAACTTGGAGAAATTGAATTCGTGTGACACACCTTCAAAGCAAACAGTGACACTTTGCTTCTCACGGTCAATATGAGCATTGAAAGTATTGAGGAAAGGTCTGCCAAATATGACGGGACAAAAGCTATCTTGTGTGGTAGCAAGAACAAGAAAATCACTAGGATACTTAGTTTTAGCACACAAGACTTCAACATCTCTAACAATTCCCAAAGGGCAGATAGTATCTCTATTGGCAAGCTGAATAGTGACATCAATAGGCTCTATCTCAACAGGTGTAATTTCGTCTTTGATTTCATCATATAAGGATTAAGGTATTGCACTAACACTATTACCCACGTCACATAAACCATGATAACAATGATCTCCTATCTTAACAGAAACCACAGGCATGCCAACAAGAGGCCTATGTTTGTCTCTAGCGTGAGGTTTAGCAATTCTAGCAGCATTTTCACAGAAGTGAATATTATCTCCCTCAACATCGTCGGACAGAAGATCTTTGATAATAGAAATGCTAGGTTCAACTCTAATTTGCTCAAGGGGTGTAGGTGTTCTAATATAGGCTCTACGTATCACAGTTGAAGCTTTAGAATGATCCTTTATCCTAACAGGGAAAGGTGGTTTCTCAATGTAAGCACTGGGAACCACAGGATCATTATAGGCAATGACTTTCTCTTCAACTGGAGTGGGTTTAACTACATTGACTTCTAAAGGAAGATGATATTTAAACCACTTCTCTTCGGGGAGATCAATATGAGCAGCAAAGGATTCACACAATGAAGCTACTATCTCAGAGTCAAGTCCATACTTAGCGCTAAAGGCACAAAAATTATTTGTCTCAACAAAGGGTTTAACGCAATCAAACGTGAAATTCATACCTGACTCCTTACCTTCTTCAAGATCCCAATATTCAGAGTTGCGTTTAATTATCTCCAATAAATTCCATTTGAATTCAATATCTCTCTTCGTAAAAGAACCGGTACAAGAAGTGTCAAGCATGGTGCGATCATCATGAGAAAGCCGAGCATAGAAGTTCTGAATGATAATTTCTCTCGAGAGCTCATGATTGGGGCATGAATATAACATTGATTTAAGCCTCCCCCAAGCTTGAGCGATGCTTTATCTGTCACGAGGCCAAAAATTATAAATATAATTCCGATCACGATGTACTAAATGCATAGGATAAAACTTTTGATGAAACTCCAATTTCAACCGATTGTAGTCCCAAGATCCAGTATCATCACATAGCCTATACCATGTCAACACCTTATCCTTCAAAGATAAAGGAAAGACCTTCTTCTTGACCTCATCCTGGGGCAAACCTGCAAGCTTAAATAAACCACAAACTTCATCTACATAGATTAGATGCAAGTCTGGATGTGATGTTCCATCTCGTGTAAAAGGATTAGCCAGTAGTTTCTCAAGCATACCCAAAGGAAATTCAAAAAAAATATTTTTAGTAGGTGCCGAAGGTTGAGGAGCAACTCTTTGTGCTTCCGTTCAAGGTGAAGATACCCCGAACAAGCCCCTCAAAGGATTAGTATCCATAGTGACAAGTGACAATAAATTTCAGCACACAATATGAATGTTTCCTTACCAAGTTCCACTTACTAAAGGCGGTTCACTCCCCGGAAACGGCGCCAGAAAAGAGTCTTGATGACCCACAAGTATAGGGGATCAATCGTAGTCCTTTCTATAAGTAAGAGTGTCGAACCCAACGAGGAGCAAAAGGATCTGACAAGTGGTTTTCAGCAAGGTAAAATCTGCATGCACTGAATTTGTCGGTAACAAGTGATTGTGTGGTGAGATGATTCGTAGCAAGCAACAAGTAACAAAAGTAGAAACGGTGCAGCAAAGTGTCCCAATCCCTTTTATAGCAAGGGACAAGCCTGGACAAAGTCTTATAGGAGGGAAAACGCTCCCGAGGACACACGGGAATTCCTGTCATGCTAGTTTTCATCATGTTCATATTATTCGCGTTTGTTACTTTGATATTTTGATATGTGGGTGGACCGGCGCTTGGGTACTTCCCTTACTTGGACAAGCATCCCACTTATTATTAACCCCTCTTGCAAGCATCCGCAACTACGAAAAAAGAATTAAGACAAAGTCTAACCATAGCATTAAACTAGTGGATCCAAATCAGCCCCTTACGAAGTAACGCATAAACTAGGGTTTAAGCTTCTGTCACTCTAGCAACCCATCATCTACTTACTACTTCCCAATGCCTTCCTCTAGGACCACATAATGGTGAAGTGTTATGTAGTCTATGTTCACATAACACAACTAGAGGAAAAACAACATACAACATATCAAATTACCGATCGAATACCAAATTCACATGACTACTATTAGCATGACTTATCCCATGTCCTCAGGAACAAAAGTAACTACTCACAAAGCATAATCATATTCATGACCAGAGAGGTAATGAGTAGCATCAAGGATTTGAGCATAAACTCTTCCACCAAATAATCCAACTAGCATCAACTACAAAGAGTAATCAATACTACTAGCAACCTTACAAGTACCAATCGGAGTCACGAGACGGAGATTGGTTACAAGTGATTAACTAGGGTTTGGAGATGAGATGGTGCTGATGAAGATGATGATGGTGACGAGTCCCCTCCGATGAGAGGAGTGTTGGTGATGACGATGGCGATGATTTCCCCCTCCGGGAGGGAAGTTTCCCCGGCAGGATCGTCCTGCCGTAGCTCTAGATTGGTTCTGCTCAAGTTCCGCCTCGTGGCGGCGGCGAATCGACAAAAAGCTCGTCCCTTATTTTTTCTGGACGAAACCCTTCATATAGCAGAAGAGGGGGACTAGTAGGCCAGCAGGCTGCCCACAAGCCCTCATGGCGCGGCCTAGGGGGGTGGTCGTGTTGTGCCGGCTTCTGGCCACGTGCTGGCGCCCCTCTAGCGCTTCTTCAGCCTAGTATGTTTTATAAATCCGGAAAAAAATCCTCCTTGATTTTTACGGCGTTTGGAGTTGCGCATAATAGGTATCTCAACTTTGCTCCACTTTTAGGCCAGAATTCCAGCTGCCGGCATTCTCCCTCTTTATGTAAACCTTGCAAAATAAGAGAGAAAAGGCATAAGAATTGTACCGTGAACTGAAATAACAGCCCAAGAAGCGATAAATAACAACATGAAAACATGATGCAAAATGGACGTATCAACCACCATCACCTTCGAAGGAAGACAATTAAGCACGGGTATGGGCACTCCTCTTGGCTTGTGCCAAGCTTGGGGGAGTTGCCCCAGTATCGTATCACCATCACATCTTTTGCATGTACCTTTATCTTAGTTCGATCCTTTTTCGTTTTATCTTTCCCTAGTAAAATAAAGTTCTTAGTATGATCTAGGCTTGAGTTTTGCTTTGTGTTACCCCCAATGTATTTGAGTTCGTGAGTCATATAATAAAGAGTGTTTTAGTTAACGGCCTTGCTTCATGCCATGATCTAAAAGAAAAGAATAATAAAAGAACAAAAGCATGAAAGATCATGTAATGATCTTATGGGAAGTGATGGCTTCACATATAAAAAGAATGTTGATTGAAACTTGTTGTGGGTGGACAAACGTAGACCTTGGTCATTGTTGCAATTAATAGGAAGTAATAAAGAAGGAGAGGTTCACACATAAATATATCATCTTTGACACCGTCTATGATTGTGAACTCTCATTAAACTATTACATGCTTAGAAGTAGATGTTGGACAAGGAAGATAACATAATGAATTATGTTTGCTTTGTTCCGAACAATGTTAGATGACTAGAGATCCCTTAGCATGTGACGCTTGCTTCCACCTGATATTAGTCAAAACTTCCGCACTAAGTAGAGATACTACTTGTGCATCCATAAACCTTCAACCCAGTTTTGCCATGAGAGTCCACCATACCAACATATGGATTGAATAAGATCCCTCAAGTAAGTTGTCATCGGTGCAAGCAATAAAAATTCCTCCCTAAATATGTATGTTCTATTAGTGTGTAGAAAATAAGCTTTGTACGAACCTGTGATGAGGAAGACATAAAAGCGACGGGCTGCATAATAAAGTTCTTTATCACAGGAGGCAATATAAAGTGACGTTCCTTCACACTAAGAGATCACACATACAAACCTCAAAAGCGCATGACAACCTCTGCTTCCCTCTGCGAAGGGCCTATCTTGTACCTTTACTTTTTATCTTTAAAAGAGTCATGGTGATCGACACCAATTCCTTATTTCGCCATTATCTTGGCTAACATCATGTCCTAGGGAAAGATCTATATTCATACGTTAACTTGGAAGTAAGTATTCATGAATTATTATTGTTGACATTACCGTTGAGATAAGCAGTTGGGAGGCGGAACTATAATCCCCTATCTTTCTCTCTGTCCAACTGAAACTTTGATCTCATGAGTACCACGTGAGTTTTAGCAATTCTAGAAGACGAAAGGATGATTGAGTACGTGGATTTGCTTGACAAGCTCTTATTTGACTCTTTCCGATGTTATGATAAATTGCAATTGCTTCAATGACTACATGATGTTTGTTGTTAATTCTCAATAAGGTTCTTGATCCATACTTTACTTTGTGAAGGAATTGTCACTTTAGCATAAGAGATTATATGACGACATTGTTGTTCTAAATATGATCATGATGCCTGCATGTCTGTATTTTGTTTTATCGACACCTCTATCTCTAAACATGTGGGCATATTTATTGTTCTCGGCTTCCGCTTGAGGACAAGCGAGGTCTAAGCTTGGGGGAGTTGATACGTCCATTTTGCATCATGCTTTTATGTTGATATTTAATGGTTTATGGGCAGTTATTACACATTACAGTACAATACTTATGCCTTTTCTCTCTTATCTTATAAGCTTTACATGAAGAGGGAGAATACCGGCAGCTGAAATTCTGGTCTGAAACAGGACCAATTTTGAGATACCTATTCTGCACAACTCCAAGAGCCGTGAAAATCAACGAGGAATTATTTTGGATCTTATAAAAAATACTGCGCGGAAGAAGTCCTCGAGGGGAGCGACCGTGAGGCCACAAGCCTGCCAGGCGCGGCCTACCCCCGTGGCCGCGCCTGGGTGGCTTGTGGGCCCCATGTTGCCCCTCCCGCTCCCATCTTCTGCTATAAGGAGGGTTTCATCCCAGAAAAAATCAGGAGGAGACTTTTGGGAAGAGACGTCATCGCCACGAGGCGGAACTTGAGCAGAACCAATCTAGAGCTCCGGCAGGGCCGTCCTGCCGGGGAAACTTCCCTCCCGGAGGGGGAAATCGTCGCCATCGTCATCACCAACACTCCTCTCATCTCCATCTCCATCAACATATTCATCAGCATCATCTCATCTCCAAACCCTAGTTCATCTCTTGTAACCAATCTCCGTCTCACGACTCCGATTGGTACTTCTAAGGTTGGTAGTAGTGTTAATTACTCTTTGTAGTTGGATTACTCGGTAGAAGATCATATTTTCAGATCCTTAATGCTATTCAATACCTCTCTAATCATGAACATAATTATGCTTTGTGAGTAGTTACTTTTTGTCGGACCCCTATCCTAAGCCATACAACTCCGGCGTGTAACACATTATATCCCTTTGTGGCCTCACGCACAGTAATCACCACGGCTGCCACCTTACCTTGGCCGGGACCGTTTGCGCCTTTTGGCTCACGTATATGACTATGTTGCCAGCAATCATATGTCAGAGAACCTGGGTCGACATGGCTAGTTATGAACCCAAGTGGCACATCCGTACAGGGACAGGCATATATAACCCAGCAAGGCAGGTGTCTGTCTACAGCGAGTGTAGATGAGTCATAGGAAGCTACAGGGACTCCATTACACCACGTGACATTTCCCCGAGGGGACAGACACAGCAGCCAAGAAGGATACATGTCGGTCAATCAATGTGTCTGGAGGAGTAGCAAGCTACCAAGGCTCGGTGGAAGCACAAAGAGGCATTTCCCTGTAAAGAGTACTACTAAAGGCACACAACTAGGTGTCGAATACGACACATATCAATGCATTGCAAACATACACACAATATGCACGATATGTGTAGATACAACATGGCATGACAACATAACTCTACAACACATCATTTATTTATTAGGCTCCGAAGAGCCAACATAGTATAATGTTACAAACTGAAGGGGTCACATGACCCAACATTCAGAGCAAACAAGCATCAAGCGGAAGTTACATGTCTGGGTATACACATCTATTAAAAGCGGGTGCAAGAGCCTAAAAGCTACAACGACCCTACCATAGGAGCCAAATCACTATCTGGGTTCCCAAGCTATTTCATCAATATTAACATCAAGAGGTAACGTAGAGAGAACAACGTCTATTTTTGCAAAAATGTAAATAAGCAACAGTGAGTACGAAGGTACTCAGCAAGACTTACATCAGAACTAACTACATATGCATCATGTATCAATGAACAGAATTGTGGGGTTTATTGCAGAAAAGCCAGCTTTGACTTTGGCTAACCTATTCTACGACAATGTTTTAATACCTCTCTCGTCTCCTTACGAGAGAGCGCACACGAGTCCACATAACCATCACGTCAATACACCACCATGGATCCTCTCTCATCATCCTACGAGAAGGCCATCCATAGCACTCACACTTATCAGGAGCATTTTAGAGTATCCGTTAAAGTTATCTATGAACCATGCAAGTATCCAAGCAGTCCATATCCGAGGCGCGACTATTCGAATAGATAATTACCCTGCAGGGCTGTACTTCGTCACACATGCTCCCACCACTTATCGCCAAGTGCACATAAAACAAGCACGTCACCAACCTTCAAGCGGAAGCCCAGGGAGGGAGTCGGCCACGGACGTTAACCTACTAAGACTCACGCCAAAGGCAGTCGCCTATCTGAGTTGGAGCCCATAATGGAAGTCCGGCCGAGGTTTCCAACATGGCCTCAAATGATGTGAGCAGGGCCCGAAGCCGGTCTCGACTGGGCCGTTCATCCACTTAGCAGGCCGTGCCACAACCTATGAACATTTCGAACTACTGCGACTCCTGGACTGAGAACAGAGTAGTTAATAGGCTGAGTGGGGTCGAGTTACCGAAACCCAATGTGCGGTAGTAGCTAGTCTTGGAACACCAACACAAGATCTCAGGTCCTAAGTGCGGCGACAAGGAAACAACCCACCATGTACTCCTACATGGCCTCTCATCGCTACCTTTATCAAAACAGGTTCACACACTTAACTCTTATCAGTAGGACATGATCATTCCAATTCATCATCCAGATGATCAGACCAGCTCAACTCTAAGCATAGCAAGCATATCAGTGTAATGGCACAACATGGCTCAAGCATCTACCAGGTATGCTAGGTTGCTTAGTCTAGCTATTTACTGTGACAAACACATGTCATGCAAAGGAATGGGTTCATCTACCGAACACAAGTAGCAGTTGAATCTTTATGTCCTAATGCATTGAAATGAGAGCAAGAGCGGGAGAGTGGAATTGTATCGGAATGCTCAAGGGGGTTTTTCTTGCCTGTTGATCAGAAGAACTTAGCTATTCTTCGATGTCGGTGAAAACTACATCTCACAAGGTCTATCAACAGATCAAACAAGAATAGGTTAATTACGACAAATGCTTCACAATGATGCATGAGCATGACAGGTTATCATGATGCTGATTGTACCTAATGCAAGTGATCACAAGTTGATTGAGGTTTATTTGATCTATATAAATCATTTTCAAAATCCAATTACATTTCATTTATAAACCTATTGTGCATTTGTCATTTTCAGCAAGGTTAAATTGTTCAAACATGCATGAAAATGGTGCAATTGGATTCCTTGCATTTTTTGATAATTTTTCATATATAAATTATTTTCATCCGAGTTATATTTTATTTTCTATGAATTTTTGAAGTTTTGGCAATAATATGGAAATAATTAAAATCAGAAAAGCTTTACTGCATCACTGTGATGTCAGACTGACGTCATTAGTCAACAGCGCCTGGACCAGGTCAAACCTGACCAGGGGGCCCACTGGTTAGTGACCCAGGGGCTAAACCCGCGCTGACCAGCACCTAATTGGGATTTGACCAGGCGTGGGGCCCTCTGGCAGTGGTTGTGGGGGGGTTTAATTAAGTGCTAATGTTCGGCCACGTCAATGCCCACCGGAGGGTGGTCGCCGGCGACCAAACCCATGGCGCAGGTTCGCCGGAGTTGGCCGGAATCGCGCTATGGGGCACTATTTGGCATGCGGTTTAGGGCTACGGGAAGCTGGCGAAGCGCCCGTTCTGGCAAGGGGTAGCAGGAGAGCTAGGGTGGCCGGAGAGGGTGCGGGCAACGAGCACACGCGGTGGACGGAGGTCGGGCTCGTCGGGGAAGAGCTCTGGAGGAAGTTTTCGCACGGGGGAGAGAGAGGGGAAGGCTCGAGGGCTCACGGCGGCTCTATTTCTGGCATCGGCGACGAAGGAGAGGCTCGGAGCAGGCCGAATCGACGGCGGCGGATCTCGGTGGCCGGAGGTGGAATAAGGTGGCGATGGCGACACTACGGAGGCTCAGGTGCTCGGGGAGGTTGACGGAGAGGAGCGGCTCGTCGAGGCGGAGCTAATGACTAGCCGGGGAACAAGGGCTGGCCGGAGACGCGCTAGAGGCCAGCTCGGGCAAACCGGCAATGGCAGCAAGATGAGGAAGAAACAGAGGAAGAGAGGAGGGGAATGGAGCAGGGAGAACATAAGGGAGAGGCGCTGCTCATCGTGCTGGCGCAAGGAGACAGGAGGGAGCGACACGGCTAAGTAGGAGGTGGCTCCTGGGGCTGTCTCCGTGCTCCTCTTCCCGTGTGCCTTCTGGCACGAGGAGGAAGACGACAGAGGAGACCCCCCTGGTGGGCTAGGCCACCAGGTGAGCGTAAGGTAAGGGTTTCTCCTCTCTTTTCTATTTTTATTTCATTTCTTTCCTGAAATTTAGGTTTAGGATTTTAATAAAATATTTAATCATTTTATAAAACCCTAAAATAGTATTATGTGACAATGATAATAATACCCAATGCCACATAATAGTTTCATAATTTTTAAAACTTCTAAATTATATTGATCAAAATAATTCCATTCCAAATAGTTATTTGATCAATTCAAAAATCCATTTCAAAATGTTTCTGTGACCTAAATATTGGTTTGAAAAATTTATATCATGTCACTATTTTTCCAAAATATTTGGAACATTTTCGTGGTTCATTTTAAGGTAATATTTATATTGCCTTTTTGTCAAATTTTAATTCCTTGGGGCCTGATCACTTCCCATTTCAAGTTCATACAAATTTAGATATGCATGCATGAATTCTTGGCAAGCAAATAGAAACTAGGGCTGTGACAACTCACGCCCATGAAACATGAATCTCGTCCTGAGATTCAGGCGTAGTCGGGAAGAGTTCGGGGTACTCAAGCCGAAGGAAACCTTCGTGCTCCTAGGTTGCTTCATTCTCGGAATGGTGAGACCACTGAACCTTGAGAAACTTAATGTTGCGATGTCGGGTGCTACGCTCGGTTTCATCAAGAATATGAACAGGATATTCGTGATATGAAAGGTCAGCTTGGAGATCAAGCGTCTCGTGGTCCACTTCGCGGATAGGATCCTTGAAGCAATACCTGAGTTGAGAAACGTGGAACACATCATGAACTTTGGAAAGCTGAGGGGGCAGTTCCAATTGGTAGGCAACTTCTCCTCGTTTAGCGATAATGAGGAAAGGACCAATGTAACGAGGAGCCAATTTTCCCTTGATACCGAAATGATGGGTACCCTTGAGGGGTGAAACCCGAAGGTAAGCATTCTCATCAACTTCATAACTTACTTCCTTATGATGACGGTCATATTGGCTCTTTTGACAAGATTGGGCGGTTTTTAAATTCTCACGAATAATGCGAACTTGCTCTTGTGCATCCTGGATCATATCCGGTCCAAAGAATTGTCTTTCACCGGTTTCTGACCAGTTTAATGGCATTCAACATCTTCGTCCATACACAACTTAGAAAGGAGCTTTGCCCAGACTAGACTGGAAACTATTGTTATAAGCAAATTCGACGAATGGAAGACACTTCTCCCAATACATGCCGAATGAAATAACACAGGCTCTGAGCATATCCTCGATAATTTGATTAACTCTTTCTACTTGACCACTTGACTGAGGGTGATAAGCAGTGCTAAAGGAGAGATGAGTTCCCATAGCATTTTCGAAACTTTCCCAAAATTGAGAGGTGAAAAGACTTCCATGGTCTGAATTGATTTCTAGAGGAACACCATGAAGAGAAACTATTCGAGAAATATATAGGTATGCTATCTGACTAGTAGTTATACTCTCTCGGACTGGAAGGAAGTGAGCAACTTTTGAAAGGCGATCGATGACAACAAAGATAGCATCATTCCCTTTCTTGGTCTTGGGAAATCCTGTGATGAAATCCATACTTACTTTATCCCATTTCCATTCAGGAATAGCTAAAGGTTGAAGGGTGCCAGCAGGCCTTTGATGCTCTGCCTTAACGCGACGACAAACATCACAGTTAGCAATAAATTGAGTGATTTCTCTTTTCATCCGGGTCCACCAGAACCTCTGGCGTAGGTCCTGATACATTTTAGTTCTACCGGGATGAATCGTGAGAGGCGCTTCATGAGCTTCCTTAAGAATCAAATCACGAAGTTGTTGCTTCTTAGGAACCACCAAACGATTCTCAAATAATACAACACCTTTATCATTTACCAAGAAACGACCAACAACTCCTTTGGCAATGTTGCTCTTGATCCGGGAAATTCCCGCATCATGTTTCTGGGCTTCTATAATCTGATTCTAAAGAGTCGGTTTCCTCACCAAGGTAGAAAGGAATCCTTGAGAAACAAGTTGAAGATTAAGCTTACGAAATTCCTCATGTAGAAGTGGTTGACTTTGTAGCAACATGAGGTTGTTACAATAGGATTTACGACTTAGTGCATCAGCCATGACATTGGCTTTGCCTGGGGTGTTAGATATTCCTAAATCGTAACCCTTGATCAACTAAACCCAACATCTTTGCCTGAGATTCAAATCCGGTTGGGTGAATATATACTTGAGACTCTGGTGATCGGTGTATATTTCGCAACAATTACCTAGGAGGTAATGTCGCCAGGTTAACGGTGCATAAACTACAGCGGCAATTTCCAGATCATGTGTTGGATAATTCTCCTCATGTGGACGCAACTGTCGAGATGCGTAGGCAATCACATGACGATCTTGCATAAGGATGCATCCAAGTCCTTGACGCGGGGCATCATAGTAGATAATAAAGTCCTTTATGAAATCTGGGGGCACAAGTACCGGGGCGGTAGTCAGTCATCTTTTCAACTCTTGAAAACTTTCCTGGCACCATGGGGTCCACTCGAACTTCTTATCTTTCTTGAGGAGTTCAGTTAGAGGTTTGGAAACTTTGGAGAAGTTCTCAACGAAGCGGCGACAATAGCTTGCTAAGCCAAGGAAACTCCTAACTTGCTTCACCGATTCAGGTGGAGTCCAATCAAGAACGGCCTGAACTCTCTCGGGATTGACAGCAATACCTTTCGTAGAGATTACGTGACCTAGATAGGTCACTTCTGGTAACTATAATTCACACTTAGAGAATTTGGCATAAAGGCGGTGCTCTCGAAGTTTCATCAATACCAGCCTAAGATGCTCAGCATGTTCTTCTTCGTTCTTCGAGTAAATCGGGATATCATCGAGGTAAACCATGACGAATTTGTCTAAGTACTCCATGAAGATCGAATTCATTAAGCGGGAGAAGGTGGCTGGGGCATTGGTTAGACCGAAGGACATCATGGTGTACTCGTATTGGCCATAACGAGTGACAAAGGCCGTCTTAGGAATGTCCCTGTTCCTAATTTTGATTTGATGATAACCTAATCTCAAATCCATCTTGGAAAAGAATGCAGATTCAGCGAGTTGATCATACAGATCATTGATCCTGGGGAGCGGATATTTGTTCTTTATTGTGACAAGATTAACCGGTCGATAATCTACAACCATCTGTTCCGTACCATCCTTCTTCTTGACGAATAGGACAAGGCAAGCCCAAGGAGAATAACTAGGACGGATGAAACCTTTCTTCAAAGATTCATCAAGTTGGGTTTTAAGCTCAGCTAATTCTTGAGGAGACATCTTATAGGGTCTTCTGGCAATTGGGGCAGTTCCAGGGACAAGTTCTATGACAAACTCTACTTCTCTGTCAGGTCAGACACCTGGCAGTTCTTCTGGAAAGACATCCGGAAAATCACGAACTACCGGGATGATTTCAAGGTCTGGAAGAGGATTGGCATTGAGGGCATATATCTGGCATTTTGAAATACCAGATGAGACATTGACTAACTAGCCAGAAGTATGAGTGAGCCGAACAGATCTAGAGAAGCAATCAATTTTGGCATGATGAGCTGTCAACCAGTCCATCCCCAAAATGATATTGATTTCTGAAGTCTTGAGAGGTATCAAGGAAGCAAGGAATACTAGACCATCAATAAAGATTTGGTTCCCATGACTTATTGCATTAGTTTTCCATTTGGAAACTGGAGCCTGAATTACTAATGGAGTGGGCATATCTACGAAAGCAATGTTATGCAAGGAGGCATAACATTCGGAGATGAAAGAGTGAGATGCTCCAGAGTCAAAAAGAACTGAAGTTGGATGAGAATTGACAAGGAGCGTCTTAAGCACGACATCATCATCATCTTGAGCTTCTTCTGCAGATACATGGTGCACACATCCACGGGTTAGCGAAACTGACTTTTCCTTAGACTTCTTAGTTGGCGGCTTGCAATGAACAACACCCATTCCTGAAGGGGGTGGAACATAACCATGCAAAGCACAATCCCTTGAATAGTGTCCTGGCCTGCTACACTTGAAGCATGCTCCATAAGTAGGGCGTAAGTCTGGGTTAAACACTTGATTGATGAGGTTGTTCTGGGGAACACTTGACATCGACGGACGAGGCGCCACATAGGATGGCCTCGGTACATATCTTGGAGTAAGAGCAGCATTCGGAATCCATATCCTACGCTTCTGGGATATAGAAGTTGAAGATGATCCAACATCACGACTGTGCTTACGGGATTCCTCGTAGGTCATTTTGCTTGTTTCTGCTTGGATGGCTTTGTTCACCAGGACCTCGAAACTAATGAACTCATGCAAACGGAGATCATGACGAAGCTTTGGGTTAAGACCTTTCCTCAACCTAGCTTGCTTCTTGGCATCCGTGGATACTTTGTCTGGTGCATAACGCGCAAGGCGTCCAGATTCACGACTATAAGCATCCACATCCATCTTGCCTTGAGTCAAATTGCAAAACTCTTCTTGCTTATGATCTATCAGGGCCTACAGAATATGATGCTTACGAAAAGCTTCACATAACTCCTTCCATGAAGTAACTTGGCCTGAAAGACGCATAGCCTCAAAGTTCTCCCACCGTAGACTAGCAGAACCTTCGAGGTGATATGTGGCATAGGTAACCTTGTCTCCTTCAGCCGTGTTTGCATAACGCAACTTGTTGTTGATACTTCGGAGCCAATCATCTACATCTAGTGGCTCAATGGAATGATGGAAGGTGGGTGGATTCAATTTGATGAAATCTCTGATGGATACTAGCTCATTGCGCTGATAGGTTGTATTCTTCTCAATGTGCTTAACAGGCGGTTGGTGGCATGCTTGTTCCTATCAATTTCTAACATAACCTCTGTCAACAAAGGCGGATTAAGAGGATCTTATTCATCCCTATCATCTCCATGGTTCTGATCACGACCTGCAGCATTCCGAGTTACTTGCGACATCCTGAAGAAACAATCCAGAGTTTAGAGACAAGGAAGAACACTAAGACACCACAATACTAGGAAAATCGGACAACATAACGGTTGTACTGGCGTGAAATATGAGGCATCCTGCAAGAGATTTGACAGCATAATAACTCAATGTCATGGATTCAAGGTGCAGCAAGAATAAAGACATGTCTTCTCACAATTCTGATGGAAGCAGGATTGACACAGAGCTACCATCCTACAAATCCATGGTTCAGTAACTCGTCATCCTAGCAGATAGATAAGGAGCCTAGTACTTAATCCCCATAGAAGAGAAGAGGTGACTCAGGATAGAGTGACTCGATGAAAGGAGTAAAAAGAGCCTTACGTTCCCTTCCACAATCAATTCCCTTATATAACTATTGATTTTCTGGACTCAACATCGACCAGTTTGGCTTGGTAATCCTATAGACTGTCAAGCTCTGATACCAACGCCTTCGGGACCATGATCCTAAGCCATACAACTCCGGCTTGTAACACATCATATCACTTTGTGGCCTCACGCACGGTAATCACCACGGCTGCCACCTTACCTTGGTCGGGATCGTTTGCGCCTTTTGGCTCACGTATATGACTATGTCGCCAGCAATCATATGTAAGAGAACCTGGGTCGACATGGCTAGTTATGAACCCAAGTGGCACATCCATACAGGGACAGACATACATAACCCAGCAAGGCAGGTGTTGGTCATCAGCGAGTGTAGACGAGTCGTAGCAAGCTACAGGGACTCCATTACACCGTGTGACATTTCCCCGAGGGGACAGACACAGCAGCCAAGAAGGATACATGCCGGTCAATCAATATGTACGGAGCAGTAGCAAGCTACCAGGGCTTGGTGGAAGCACAAAGAGGCATTTCCCTGTAAAGAGTACTACTAAAGGCACACAACTAGGTGTCGAATCCCACACATATCAATGCATTGCAAACATACACACAATATGCACGATATGTGTAGATAGAACATGGCATCACAACATAACTCTACAACACATCATTTATTTATTAGGATCCAAAGAGGCAACATAGTATAATGTTACAAACAGAAGGGGTCACATGACCCGACATTCAAAGCAAACAAGCATCAAGCGGAAGTTACATGTCTCGGTAGAGACATATATTAAAAGCGGCTGGAAGAGCCTAAAAGCTACAACGACCCTACCATAGGAGCCAGATCACTATCTGGGTTCCCAAGCTATTCCATCTATGTTAATGTTAAGAGGTAACGTACAGAGAACAATGTCTATTTCTGCAAAAATGTAAATAAGCAACAGTGAGTATGAAGGTACTCAGCAAGACTTACATCAGAACTAACTACATATGCATCATGTATCAATGAATGGAATTGTGGGGTTTATTGCAGAAAAGCCAGCTTTGACCTTTGGCTAACCTATTCTACGACAATGTTTTAATACCTCTCTCGTCTCCTTACGAGAGAGCGCACACAAGTCCACATAACCATCACATGAATACAACACCATGGATCCTCTCTCGTCATCCTACAAGAAGGTCGTCCATAGCACTCACACTTATCTTGACCATTTTAGAGTATCCGTTAAAGTTATCTATGAACCATGCAAGTATCCAAGCAGTCCATATCAGAGGAAGCGGCTATTCGAATAGATAATTACCCTGCAGGGGTGTACTTGGTCACACATGCTCCCGCCACTTATCGCCAAGTGCACATAAAACAAGCACCTCGGCAACCTTCAAGTGGAAGTCCAGCGAGGGAGTCGGCCACGGACGTTAACCTACTAAGACTCACACCCAAGGCAGTTGCCTATCTGAGTTGGAACCCATAATGGAAGTCCGACCGAGGTTTCCAACATGGCCTCAAACGATGTGAGCAGGGCCCCAAGCCGGTCCTGACTGGGCCGTTCATACACTTAGTAGGTCGTGCCACAACCTATGAACGTTTCAAACTACTACGACTCCTGTACTGAGAACAGAGGAGTTAATAGGCCGAGAGGGGTCGAGTTACCGGAACCCAATGTGCGGTTGTAGCTAGTCTTGGAACACCAACACAAGATCTCAGGTCCTAAGTGAGGCGACAATGAGACAACCCACCATGTACTCCTACATGGCCTCTCATCGCTACCTTTATCAAAACAGGTTCACACACTTAACTCTTATCAGTAGGACATGATCATTCCAATTCATCATCCAGATGATGAGACCAGCTCAACTCTAAGCATAGCAAGCATATCAGGGTAATGGCACAACATGGCTCAAGCATCTACCAGGTATACTAGGTTTCTTATTTTAGCTATTTAGTTTGACAAAGACAGGTCATGCAAAGGAATGGGTTCATCTACCGAACACAAGTAGCAGTTGTATCTCTATGTCCTAATGCATTGAAATGAGAGCAAGAGCGGGAGAGTGGGATTGTATCGGAATGCTCAAGGGGGTTTTTCTTGCCTGTTGATCAGAAGAACTTAGCTATTCTTCGATGTCGGTGAAAACTACATCTCACAAGGTCTATCAACACATCAAACAAGAATAGGTTAACTACGACATATGCTTCACAACGATGCATGAGCATGACAGGTTATCATGATGTTGATTATACCTAATGCAAGTGATCACAAGTTGATTGAGGTTTATTTCATCTATATAAATCATTTTCGAAATCCAATTACATTTCATTTATAAACCTATTGTGAATTTGTCATTTTCAGCAAGGTTAAATTGTTCAAACATGCATGAAAATGGTACAATTGGATTCCTTGCATTTTTTAATTTTTCATATATAAATTATTTTCATCCGGGTTATATTTTCTTTTCTATGAATTTTTGAAGTTTTGGCAATAATCTGGAAATAATTAAAATCAGAAAAGCTTTACTGCATCACTGTGACGTCAGACTGACGTCATTAGTCAACAGCGCCTGGGTCAGGTCAAACCTGACCAGGGGGCCCACTGGTTAGTGACCGAGGGGCTAAACCCGCGCTGACCAGCCCCTAATTGGGGTTTGACTAGGCGTGGGGCCCTCTGGCAGTGGCTGTGGGGGGGTTTAATTAAGCGCTAATGGTCGGCCACGTCAACGCCCATCGAAGGGTGGTCGCCGGAGACCAAACCCGCGGTGCCGACGACGAGCGCGCGCGGCGGCCAGAGGTCGGGCTTGTTGGGGAAGAGCTCTGGAGGGAGTTTTCACGCGGGAGAGAGAGGGGAAAGGCTCGAGGGCTCACAGCAGCTCCATTTCTGGCATCGGCAACGAATGAGAGGCTCGGAGCAGGCCGAATCGACGGCGGCGGATCCCGGTGGCCAGAGGTGGAAGAAGGTGGCGATGGTGATGCTGCAGAGGCTCGGGTGCTCGGGGAGGTTGACGGAGAGGACGGCTCATCGAGGCAGTGCTGATGGCTAGCCGGGGAATGTGGGGTGGCCGAAGACGCGCTCGAGGTGAGCTCGGGCAAACCGACAATGGCGGGGAGATGAGGAAGAAACAGAGGAAGAGAGGAGGGGACTGGAGCGGAGAGGAGATAAGGGAGAGGCGCTGCTCGTCGTGATAGCGCGAGGAAACAGGAGGTGGCTCCTGGGGCTGCCGCCGTGCTCCTCTTCCCCTCTACCTTGTGGCACGAGGAGGAAGACGACAGGGGAGACCCCCCTGGTGGGCTGGGCCAGCAGGCGAGCGTAAGGTAAGGGTTTCTCCTCTCTTTTCTGTTTTTATTTCATTTCTTTCCTGACATTTAGGTTTAGGATTTTAATAAAATATTTAATGATTTTATAAAACCCTAAAATAGTATTATGTGACACTGATAACAATACCCAATGCCACATAATAGTTTCATAATTTTTGAAACTTTTAAATTATATTGATCAAAATAATTCCATCCCAAATAGTTATTTTATCAATTCAAAAATCCATTTCAAAATGCTTGTGTGACCTAAATATTGGCTTGACAAATTTATATCATGTCACTATTTTCCCAAAATATTTGGAACATTTTCCTGGTTCATTTTAAGGTAATATTTATATTGCCCTTTTGTCAAATTTTTATTCCTTGGGGCTTGATCACTTCCCATTTCAAGTTCATACAAATTTAGATATGCATGCATGAATTCTTGGCAAGCAATTAGAAACTAGGGCTGTGACACTTTTGTTCCTGAGGACATGGGATAATTCTTGCTAGAAGTAGTCATGTGAATTTGGTATTCGTTCGATATTTTGATGTGTTGAATGTTGTCTTTCCTCTAGTGGTGTTATGTGAACGTCGACTACATGACACTTCACCATTATTTGGGCCTAGAGGAGGGCATTGGGAAGTAATAAATAGATGATGGGTTGCTAGAGTGACAGAAGCTTAAACCCTAGTTTATGCGTTGCTTCGTAAGGGGCTGATTTGGATCCACTAGTTTAATGCTATGGTTAGACTTTGTCTTAATTCTTCTTTCGTAGTTGTGCATGCTTCCGAGAGGGGTTAATCATAAGTGGGATATTTGTCCAAGTAAGGCAGCACCCAAGCACCGGTCCACCCACATATAAAACTATCAAAGTAGCGAATGCGAATCATATGAACATGATGAAAACTAGCTTGACGAAAATTCATATGTGTCCTCGGGAGCGCTTCACCTCATATAAGAGTTTGTCCATGCTTGTCCCTTGCTACAAAAGGGATTGGGCCATCTTGTTGTACCTTTTTTACTATTGTTACCTCCTACTACCTACGAATTATCTTATCACACAAGTATCTGTTACCGATAATTTCAGTGCTTGCAGTGAATACCTTGGTGGAAACCACTTGCCAGTTCCTTCTACTCCTCGTTGGGTTCGACACTCTTACTTATCAAAATGACTATGATAGATCCCCTACACTTGTGGGTCAAATATTACCAGAAATTTTGGGAGTTCTTAGGTGGGAATTCAAGTAGTTACTTATAGGACAATCTTCCAATAGATGCATGATGAGAGGTTGGGGTTTGATATCTAGTTGATTTGTTTGTTCACGATCGTCTTACATCGGTTCTCGTTGTGTCTTAAAGAGTCCTTTTAGCTTGCTAGGACTCAGGGACGCTTCGTATGTCGTGTGCACTGCATTGTACATGATGGCTACTATAGGATCGATCTCGTGCGATCCTATCCACGAAAATTTCAGACGGAATCTCTGTCATGAATTTGTTCTGGCTAATTTGCAAGCCTCACCCCTTGTTTTCTTGGAATATGGTAATTCGAGTTGCTTCAATGTAAAATGGTGATTTCATATCTTTTCCAAGAGGTGTTCTCATATTTTTTATGGGAATGCTAATTGATGTGCTTCTCTTCAAGTCAATTCTATCCTTTTTAGGATTTGCAAGATCCATCTCTCATTTCTTTCTGGAGTTTGTCTCATCTGTCCCAAGTTGTCTTTGTTTTCCCCGCCCTCCCGCCCTTTCCTCAAGTGATTAGATTATCATCCAAGTGCCTTTCTTTCATTATTACTTCTGCTATCCTTCTTTTGTGTCATATCACGTGATTCTGTGCGAAGATCCTCAGGAGTTTCAAGTTCTTCATTTTTCATTCTTGTTCTCTTTTTCGGTGAATTCAATTGAAGCTATCCGTGTTCATAATTTCCTTTTCATCCTTTAAATTCTTTTCCCATGTTTGTAATTTATATCAAGTCTTTCTTGTTTAATCCATCTCTGTTATATCCAGAGAGTTCAAGATACCTCTTTGTTTCTTGTTTTCAATCCTTTCAATTATTCGAGGTGCTAACCTCATCAAGTTTTCATTTGTATCGGCGCAATCAATATTTCTTAGCAATCCATTCATCCGGTGTTTTCCTGGTTCTTCAAATCTTTTCTGGTGATGTCTAATTCTTTTCAGTAAGACGTAGTATGGATTCCATCAGTCATATCCCTTCTCCAAGATTTATTCGGATTAATTCTCACCTTTGTCTCAACCTTTCATTCTTCATTATTCTGGAGTGTCTCAGTTATTCTTGGTGGTGTTCTCCTCATCATTTTCAGCTAGGAAGACCGAAGAGGTGTTTTTCTCATGTGTTGGCCATTCTTTCAATATTGTCATTTCAGCTCGTGCTATCTTCTCAATTGTTGTCTCATGAGTAATTCCTTCCATATCTATCCGGTGCATTTCAGATTTGTTTTCATTCTCGATCTTTTGAATGCCATCATTTCGGCAGATTTCCGCGTTCTCAACTTTCAGCTTTCGTTCTCAAATTCTTCACAATTGTTGTCTCTTCGTTCGTCTCTCAATTATTCCGGTGCTTTGTTCAAGTTTTTCTTGCAGGTGTCTCATGATCTCTTCATTCTCATGTATCTCCATTCATTCTTGTTATCCCCATTCATTCCAATTCTTACATGTGTCTCCTTCAAGACTGTTCAAGTTTATGCTCATATCTCTCATCAATCCTTTCAAGAAGAGTAAGTGGTATGCTAAGTCCATTGCTTGTCATCAATTTAACTTGATGAAGGATAAGCATAACATAATTCTTATTCTTGTTTCATAGTGATTTCAATTCTTCTTCCGGAGTGGGTCATGATATCAATTCTTTTCCCAACTCCTCCATCTTTTCTTTTCCTTTATCCTTTGAGGTGGTGTTATAGCATTCTTGTTAGTGGAGGAGTCTCGAAGAGAAGTTGATTGAAGAATTAAATATGTAAACCCACGAAATTCTATGATCCTGAGATATTTTTCAACCCATGATTCTTCATTGAGGTATCTTGGACTAGATTTCACCTAAAGCTTTTCCTAAGGATTGTTGCTATTATTGTGACGATCGTTGACCCAAGTTCTCAATATATCCTCTTAGTGTAAGAATTTTTTCCTTTTTTGTTGCTTCCAATCAATCCTTGTTTCTGTTAGTGGTTGGTTGTTACCTCATTATTTTGGGATTCTTTTCATAAGTCCACTACAAACTTTTTCTTTTCGTTGTTGTTTTTTCCAACAACCACGTTCAATCATCCTTGTTTGGAGTCTCTTCAATTCAATTGTGGTAGTAGTTTTCATTTTCTTCTCCATTCTTCTTCCCAACGATCTAGTTTCTATTATCTTGTTCCGGAGTTGTTGTGATGTTGCTCTCTTTTATCCATTATCTATTTTTGTCAAGACCGTGTTCTTCCATTCTTATTCATTTAACCGGAGTGTTGTGCCTTCTTTTGTGGCTTTCCTTGCATATCAATTTAGTTGGCTTGTTGTGAATCTTGTCAAGATCTTTCAATCTTATCAAAATTTTGTCCCCTTTTCCTACTCAAGTGTTGTCGAAACTTCTATTGAATTTTTGCTTGTTCTTCATGTCATTCTTCAACTCGTTGCAACCTTCAAGGATCGTTGGTTTCTCTCGTTTCTCAAAGAAGCGACTAAGTTTTACCGCTTGCTCTTCTCTTCCTCTTTCCCCGCTTTCATTCTTAGATCTGAGGGCGAGATCTCTTGTTAGTGTAGAAGATTTGTGACAATCCGAGACCAACACTCCAGAAGATTCCTCTTTTATTCCGTTGCAGCCGTGCGAATAGATTGGTTGTCACATTCATCATCGCATCATGCACATCATCTGCATTGCATCGGCACTCCGTTGCCACCAGTATTCAAAACCTGCATCCGTTATTAGTTGCCGGTTCTCTCAGTGTTCGTCATTGACAGTTTTGAGCCTGGCCCCACACGCACGCGCCCGTGGCATCGATAAAATATTGTTTCTAAAGGTATCCAAAAAATATTCTCGGATAGGGTTGAAACTTGGCGTGCGGTCTCTATATGTTGTAGGTTGGCCGCGTGCCAAATTTTGTCACAATCGGAGTCCATTTGATGCTCGAACGGTCGACCGTAGCGGCACTACCATCGGGTTATTGTCGGACGTTTTTTCGGTGTTTCAAATTCTCGTTGTCGGGCCGCACCATTTCCCTCATCCATACATAGCCCAACTATACACCCCATTAGAGCCATCTACACACTTCCTCCGTTCGTGGTTGTCGGATCACGATCAGATGGATGAGGTCCAACCCACCATAGACCAAACCAATATAAGAACCACCGCTTGGTGGAGCTCTCTCACTCCACTAGGGTTTTCCCTAGCCATTTTGCAGCCACCCCCTTAGAAAAAAACCACCAGCTAGCTCCACCTCCTCTCTCCCCGAAATCCAATCTCAGGTCAATCCCCACCTACCAGACATGTCTGCGGTCAAACCGGACATGTTCGGGCGACCACTCTGAAACCAGCTCCTCCCGAGCCCCTTCCATGGTAGCCAGCAGCCCACACTAGACCCACGCCTCCCTCCACGTCGGCCCCGTCAGCCCCTCGTCGCTGGCCGGCCACCAGAGTCTCGTCGGAGAAGCCCTCGTCGTCGTCCCCGTGCAAGGGAGCCGGAGCTCGCATCCAAGGAGCTCCTACTCACTACCGCCCTGATTTGCGCATCCGTCGCCTCTAGCCGCAACAGGACTGTTGGGATCTCGCCGCCCTGGCCAACCCCCACACCGTCGCCGGAATCCACCGCTGGCGTGAAACGGCCCGGACACACCCGCCGGCGGTCTTTACTCCTCGCGGGATCTAGACTGTCCCCACATAACAATACTAGTCTTTTTTGCGCACTTTGTCCTCACTCGTGTGCAGCGAGGATCAACTTCCCGGTCGGTCACCCATCCTATAACTACTCCAAGCCGAGCACGCTTAACGTGGGACTTCTGTTCGAATGGGCTCCCGGAAAAGAACGAATTCCTTATTTATGTGAGTAGTCTAGCATCCCTAATAAGCCAGGCTATCATACGGCGCCCTACCTCCCGATCCAGGCGGGATCGGGGACGGGCAGCATCATTGCCTCCTGGGCTGCCACCTCCCACTCGGCACACAAGGCCCACCTCTGCACAGCTCCACCGCCCCAGCCGCTCGCCTCGCTCCTCGGTCGCTTACCCCGACCAGGCCCAGCGCCCCCGCAAGCCGAGCCTCGTCTCCAGTCAGCCTTTTCTCGGCCCAAGGTGAGCCTACTCCTGAGCCTACTATCCCCTGCCCTAGGTGCAATATACTATGTCGCGCTCCCCTGTTTCAGCCCATTAGTTTTTTTTTTTGCGTTCTGTTTTTTTCAGTTAAGTGAGGATTTTCACAAAAAAAACATGATTTTCAAATGCCCGTATCTTTGAATATGTGCGTCGGATTGCGACAATTTACATATGTAACTTGGCTAGAATTTTGTGTAGATTAATATTTTCCCACTATCATGCATATTTGGAACTATTAGACATGTTTTTTGCATCGGTTTGCGTGTCAACGTGATAAAATGGTTTAGGTTGTAGTTATTTAACCATAGCTCCGTTGGAGATGAGCCATATATATAAATGGACTAGAACGATGAGTAGAATCATGTGAAACACTTTGTTTTGCCGTTTAACAAACATAAAATGTGATTAGGACAAATCAAGACAGATTACAAAGTTAACGCGTGGGGTCATTTCGGAGATGCTATATGTCGTTTCCGGCCTCACTTAAAATTGTCTAGATAGGTAGATTAATTTATGCTTAACCCCTTGCCATGTTAAAAACGTTTTAATATTGTCATGGAAATAAACAGGAGTGAACTAAATAACTAAATGTGGAGTTTCATCAATATGCAACTCGTTGCATATTGAGCTTCACTTAACGTGTAGTGTTTGATTTTTTTGAATTGCCATGCCATGCCTTGCATAATTTAAAATTGACATGCATCATATTAGGGTGTGCATCATATCATGTATGTGTGTGGTGAATATCGAGAGTTGATACTTGTTTTCGATTTGCTTCGTCTCGGTAGAGTTCCGCAAGCGTGTCGGAATGTGAGGACCCGTTCGACTACGTTGGTTCGTCTGCTTCACGGAGTCGTTCTTCTTCCAAGTGGGATCTTAGGAAAGATGATCATTTACCCAGATATTATTATTATCATTTCATGCTATTTGTGTCGTTTCTGTCACTATGTCTCGCTGCCTATCATTTGTTTAATATGCCTCCCAAAATTGCCATGAAAACCTTCAACCTGTTCACAACCTAGCAAACCACTGATTGGCTATGTTACCGCTTTCTTAACCATGTGTTAGCGTTGCTAGTTGTAGGTGCAGTTGCTTCCATGTGTTAACATGGGTTCCTTGTTATATTACCCTATTAAATGCTATTTAATTGAATGCACCTATATACTTGGTAAAAGGTGGAAGACTCGGCCTTTCTAGCCTGGTGTTTTGTTCCACCTTTGCCGCCTTAGTTTCGGCTACGGTGTTATGTTCCATAATTGAGTGCTCCGAACACGGTCGGGGTTGTTATGGGTACCCCCTTGCTAATTCGTTTTAGATTAAGACTGGTGTCGCAAGGCCCAACTTTGGTACTACATTTGCCTAATAACCTAATAAAATTGCAGAAGGACTTTCCAGACCACGTGGTAATTAATTAACCCTCGGGCGAGGGCTCCGCATGAGTGTTGGTCCAAACTGGCAGACTACGGGGCCGCCGCGGGGCAACCCAAGGTTTGATTCTACTCCTAGTGTGACCCATCCGTTATGTACTGAGAACGAGATACACGGCTCCTATCGGGGTCGTCAACACGTCGGGTGGCCTTAATGGATTAGTTTTACCTTTGACGAAATATCTTGATCATCGGGATTCCGGTGAAACTTTGGGTAATCTCAGAGTTGAGGTTCTCCACTAAGGACTCCGACGAGGTCATGAGTTTCGTGATCGAGGATTTCTACACGGTTGTTGTAATTTGTGATTGACCAGTTGGAGCGCCCTTGCTGGGTTAAATCTTTCGGAAAGCCGTGCCCGCGGTTATGTGGCAACGTGGAAACTCTGTTTAACGTCCGGTTCTAGATAACTTGAAGTAAGCTTAATTAAAATATGCCAACTGTGTGCGTAACCATGACTGTCTCTTTCGTGAGCTCCTTCTCCGATCGAGGACACGGTGGGGTTATGTCTGACGTAAGTTGGTGTTCAGGATCATTCGTTTGATCATCAATAGTTCACGTCCGTTATGCATAGATCATCCCCCTTTGTTATTCTTGTACTCGTAAGTTAGCCACCACATATAAATGCTTAGTTTCTTGTTACAGACTCACCACTTATCCTTAGCTCATCCATTAAGCTTTGCTAGTCTTGATACCTTTGGAAATGATATTGATGAGTCCCCGTGGCTCACAGATTACTACAACACCTGTTGCAGGTAGAGATAAACAGTTACTTTGACGTGAGCGCGCTGATTGTGCTATTTGGAGTTTCTTCTTCTTCATCATCATCGATCTAGGATGGGTTCCAGGCCTGCAGCCCGGGATAGCAAGGATGGACGTCGTTCTTTTATCATTTGTTTTCATCCGTAGTCGAACCCTACTCTTCTTCATGATGATGGTATATTGTTGTATTGATGCGATATTGATGTAGCTTGTGGCGAGTGTAAGCCAACTCCTTATACTCATCTTTTCAGTACATGTACTTTTAATGATATCCACTCTTGCGAAACGACGAGATGCGTTTCTATCCCTGTCGAGGCCCTCACGCTAAAATAAGGATAGGACCGCATCTTGGGCGTTACAGGCGGCTCGGGCTCCAGCTGACCGCCAGTCGCAGTGCCATTGTCAGCTCATGGACCTCCCTCCTTTGCCCGGATGCTGCATTATCTTCCAGTTGGATCTTAGCAGGCTCGCTGACTTCGGCTTCATCTTCACTACCGTTGGATACGCCGAGACGCGTCCTTCTGTTCCTGACGGGGTGAGGCTGGGCCTTTGTTTGGGCCTCCCTTTTCCCTCTTTTTTTCCTCCATCCAATCCCTAAGAGGAGAGGGTCAAGAAAGGCATTAAGGGGCACTTATCTCATTATAAAGCAAAAGATGTAGGCTCCTGCCAATATTTTACTAGTGGAAATGTAATTTATTTTATCCATTTTGTACTGAAGAATTAATAAAATAAGTGCCATTCATCTTTCTTGAGTACTCTCCTTTCATCCTTTTATTCATATTGTGTTGTATGTATGCTCTTCCCATACAGGATTCCTTGTCGGGTTGGTGCAGGACGCGAGTGTCGATGGGGGGGTGAGCCTCCTAACAATAGACGGGCACCGTCCCCGAGCAACGCCCCTCGTCGGTATCGATGCGGTCCCCCCAAGGCTAATAAGTGACAAGAGATGAAGGATGGCTCGTCCCGACAAGGGTTCCTGCCATGTAGAGGATTCCATTGTACACAATCAAAAAGGAGTGGCAAGGATTTCCTTAAGGAAAGGAACGGAACCGAGGTTAAGATAAGTTGTTTAAACTTATCTCTTTAGGGGAGGTGCCCTTGAAGGTGTGATGGTCCGCCATACATACAGAGCGAAAAAGAGGTTGCGTCCTCTTGAAAGAGGGAAAATGCCATAACAAGCATCATAAGTCCGTCAAGCACTCTTAATAACCTGTAAACTAAGGCAGTAGTGACATCATAACACAAGTAAATGAATAATGCACATGCAAATGATTATATGATGCAATGCCTAGCTTTATTTATGCACATGGTCTGTGTGTGGCTTCGTCCAAAGGGTTACATGCACTTCGACAAAGCTTGTACAAAAGGTCGTTGTCAGGGAATCGGCCCGGCAACCGTGCCTTACGGGTAGAACTTAGGAAGATGCTCAATGTTCCATGAGTTAAGCATTTTGATGCTATCTTCGGTCTCCAGACGCACCGCGCCAGGTCTAGTGACTTGTACTACCAGGTCAGGGCCTTCCCACTTGTTAGAACCCTTGGCGGAATGAACACACCTAAGGGCAAGGTCACCTTCCTAAAAGCTCTGGGCGTGGACCATGCGGCTATGATAGCAGTGCGGGGCCTGCTGATAGGGTGCGGCACGCACAGCGGCCGGAGGCGATCTTCCTTGAGGAGCATGTGATAGCGTGCGGCATGCACAGAGGATCTTCATAGCTGCTATTGCTCTACTTCATCATAGGCAAGCACTCGAGATGACCTGTCGGTGTTCTAGGAATGGGGGTACCAGACCTGCCTGCCTCTGGCCTAGGGCAGGCTCACCTCACCGAAACAAACCTACGGGCCTGGCACAGTTCAAGGCAAGGCCCTCGTGAGGGGCCAAGCCTCATGAGGAGGAGCAGCATCAAGACCCGTAGGGGGGCTCCTTAGGGCCCCTCCGGAGCGGCAGATATTCCGAGGCAAGGCCGGGCCTCACGAGTCAAGGGTGACGCCATGAAAGGATAGGCTAGCAGCATATGGCAGGACGGAACAGTTTCCCCTTTAGTGCAAAGGCGACTGAAGCATACCGGGGTTCCAAAGGCATCTTCCAATGGTTTCCCTTCTGGTGCAACGAAGCCACCACCGCCCGCTTTGGGCCCGTCCCTGCAGTGCTGGCAGTTACTTTGCATGCGAAGACCACCTTTGGGAAGGGGAGCATGTTCCCCTGTTCCCCTTCGAAAGTGGCCGTTGTGGGATGTTATAAATATGCCCTAGAGGTAAGATAAATTGGTTATTATTATATTTACTAGTTCATGATAATTATTTATTATTCATGTTATAATTGTATTAACCAGAAACGGTAATACATGTGTGAATACATAGATCACAATGTGTCCCTAGTAAGCCTCTAGTTGGCTAGCTCGTTAGTCCATAGATGATCATGGTTTCTTGATCATGGACATTGGATGTCATTGATAACGGGATCACATCATTGGGGAATGATGTGATGGACAAGACCCAATCCTAACCATAGCACTAGATCGTGTTGTTCGTATGCTAAAGATTTTCTAATGTCAAGTATCATTTCTTTAGACCATGAGATTGTGCAACTCCCGGATACCGTAGGAGTGCTTTGGGTGTACCGAACATCACAATCTAACTCGGTGATTATAAAGGTGCACTGCGGGTATCTCCGAAAGTGTCTGTTGAGTTGCTACGAATCGATACCCGGATTTGTCACTCCATTTGACGGAGAGGTATCTTTGGGCCCACTCGGTAGAACACCATCATAATGAGCTCAGTGTGACTAAGGAGTTAGCGACGAAATGATGTGCTATGGAACGAGTAAAGAGACTTGCAGGTAACGAGATTGAACAAGGTATAGGGATACCGACGATCGAATCTCGGGCAAGTATCATACCGATAGATAAAGGGAATTCCATACGGGATTGATTGAATCCTTGACATCGTGGTTCATCCGATGAGATCATCGTGGAACATGTAGGAACCAACATGGATATCCAGACTCTACTGTTGGTTATTGGCCGGAGACATGTCTCGGTCATGTCTGCGTGTGTCCCGAACCCGTAGGGTCTACACACTTAAGGTTCGATGATGCCAGGGTCATAGGAAAATAGTGCACGAGATTACTGAAGGTTGTTCGGAGTCCCGGATGAGATCCCGGAAGTCGCGAGGAGCTCCGGAATGGTCCGGAGGTAAAGAATTATATATAGCAAGTGAGGATTTGGTCGCCAGAATTGTTTCGGGCGACACCGGTAATGTACCGGGACCATCGAAAGGGTTTCAGGGGTCCACCGGGAGGGGCCACCAGCCCCAAAGGCTAGCATGGGACAAAAGGTGGAAAGGAACCAGCCCAGTGTTGGCTGGTGCGCCTCCCACCTAGGCCCAAGGCGCCACCAGAGAGGTAATGGGGGGAAACCCTAGTGCAGATGGGCCTAAGGCCCATCTGGGTTGCGCCACCCCCATCTCTCTTGCCCTGGCCGCCACCACCAGCCCTATATGGGGCTGCCGCACCCTTTGGGGGTGGGCACCCTAAAGGGGGCGCCCCTTCCCTCTCCCCCTATATATATTGGAGGTTTTGGCTGATTTGAGACACACGAAATCTCTCTCGGTGCAGCCCTGCTTCTCCACTTTCTCCTCTTCCGCACTGCTTGGCAAAGCCCTATCGGAATACCTCGTAGCTCCACTACCACCACGCCGTCGTGATGCCGGAGCTCTCCCTCAACCTCTCCCTCCTCCTTGCTGGATCAAGGCATGGGAGACGTCACCGGGTTGTACGTGTGTTGAACGCGGAGGTGTCGTGATTCGACACATAGATCGGAACCGACCGCGATCTGAATCGTTGCGAGTACGACTCCATCGACCGTGTTCAAAGGTATGAAGATGCTCTACAAAGGTATGAAGATGCTCTACAACCTCTCTCGTTGCTGCTCTCTCCATAGATAGATCCTTGTATGGCGTAGGAAAATTTTGAATTTACTACGTTCCCCAACAGTGGCATGAGAGCCAAGGTTCTATGCGTAGATTCTATGCACGAGTAGAACACAAAAGTTGTGGGCGCTGATTTTGTCAATTGCTTGCCGTTACTAGTCTTATATTGATTTGGCGGCATCGTGGGATGAAGCGGCCCGAACCAACTTTACACGTACTCTTACGTGAGAATGGTTCCACCGACAGACATGCACCAGTTGCATAAGGTGGCTAGCGGGTGACTGTCTCTCCCACTTTAGCAGGATCAGATTCGGTGAAGAGGGTCCTTATTAAGGGTAAATAGCATTGGCATATCAACATTGTGGCTGTCATGTAGGTAAGAAACGTTCTTGCTAGAAACCCAAATCGGCCACGTAAAACTTGCAACAACAATTAGAGAACGTCTAACTTGTTTTTGCAGGGTATACTATGTGATGTGATATAGCCAAAAGAATGTGATGTTGCATATGTGATGTATGAGATTAATCATGTTCTTGTAATAGGGTTCACGACTTGCATGTCGATGAGTATGACAACCGGCAGGAGCCATAGGAGTTGTCTTAATTTATTGTATGAGATGCAACGCCATGTTGGTTACTTTACTTTATTGCTAAACGTTAGCTATAGTAGTAGAAGTAATTGATTGGCGTGACGACTTCACAGAGACACAATGATGGAGATCATGATGATGGAGATCATGGTGTCATGCCGGTGACGATGATGATAATGGTGCCCCGAAGATGGTGATCAAAGGAGCAAGATGATAATCGCCATATCATGTCACTATATGATTGCATGTGATGTTTATCACGTTTTTTACATCTTATTGCTTAAAACGACGGTAGCAAAGATAAGATGATCCCTCATGAAAATTTCAAGAAAGTATTCCCCTAAGTGTGCACTGTTGCGAAGGATCGTTGTCTCGAAGCACCACGTGATGATCGGGTGTGATAGATTCTAACGTTCGCATACAACATGTGTAAGCCAGTTTACACACGCAGAACACTTAGGTTGACTCGACGAGCCTAGCATGTACAGACATAGCCTCGAATACAGGATACCGAAAGGTAGAACATGAGTCGTATGGTTGATACGATCAGCATGGAGATGCTCACCATTGATGACTAGTCCGTCTCACGTGATGATCGGACATGGGCTAGTCGACGTGGATCGTGTAACACTTGAATGACTAGAGGGATGTCGATCTAAGTGGGAGTTCATCAGATGAACTTAATTATCATGAACATAGTCAAATAGGTCTTTGCAAATTATGTTGTAACTTACAATATTGCTCTACGGTATTTGATACGTTCCTAGAGAAAATATGATTGAAAGATAGAAGTAGAAATTATGCGGACTCGGTCCGTTAACTTAGGATTATCCTCATTGCTAAACCGAAGGCTTATGTCCTTAACGCACCACTCGGTGTGCTGAACCCCAAGCGTGATCGATGGATGTTGCGAACATCCGACATACACGTTTTTTATAACTACATGATAGTTCAGTGCATATTGCTTGAACGACTTAGAATTAAGGCATTAAAGATGTTTCGAACGTCGCAGGCCATACGTGATGATCCAAGAGATGAAATTGGGATTTCATGCTCGTGCCCTTGTTGAGAGGTATGAGACCTCCGACAAGATTCTTTGTCTACAAAAGTAAAGGAGAAGAGCTCAATCATTGAACATGTTCTCAGATTGTCTGAGTACTACAATCGCTTGAATCGAGTGGGAGTTGATCTTCTAGATGAGATAGTGATAGTTCTCCAAAGTCATTGACACCAAGCTTCTAGAGCTTCGTGATGAACTATAACATATCAAGGATGGATATGATGATCCTTGAGCTATTCGCGATGTTTGACACCGCAGAAGTAGAAATCAAAAAGGAGCATCAATTGTTGATGGTTTGTGAAACCGCTAGTTTCAAGAAGGGAGGAGGCATGAAGGGATACTTCTTTAAACGCAAACCAGTTGCTTCTCTAGTGAAGAGACCCAAGGTTGAACCCAAACCTGAGACTAAGTGCTTCTGTAATGAGGGGAACTGTCACCAAAGAGGAACTACCCTAGACACTTGGTAGATGAGAAGGCTGGCAAAGTCGACAAAAGTATATTGGATATACATGATATTGATGTGTACTTTACTAGTACTTCTAGTAGCACCAGGGTATTAGATACCGGTTCGGTTGCTAAGTGTTAGTAACTCGAAATAAAATCTACGGAATAAACAGAGACTAGCTAAAGGGGAGGTGACGATGTGTGTTGGAAGTATTCCCAAGGTTGATATGATCACACATCGCACACTCCCTCTACCATCGAGATTAGTGTTAAACCTAAATAATTGTTATTTGGTGTTTGCGTTGAGCATAGACATGATTGGATTATGTTAATGGCAAATACGATTATTTATCTACAGAGAATAATGGTTATTCTTTTACTTGAATGGTACCTTAAATGGTCTTGCACCTAGAGTGAATGGTTTATTGAATCTCGATCGTAGTGATACACATGTTCATGATATTGTTGCCAAAAGATACAAATTAGCAATGATAGTACCACTTACTTGTGGCACTGCTGCTTGATTCTTATTGGTATAAAATGCATGAAGAAGCTCCATGCTGATGGATCTTTGTACTCACTCATTTTTGAAACGTTTGAGACATCCAAACCATGCGTGTTGGTATAAACGCATGAAGAAACTCCATGCGGATGGATCGTTTGACTCACTTGATTTTTGAATCACTTGAGACATGAAAATCATACAACATGGGCAAGATGACTGAAGACCTCTTTTTCCAGTGAGATGGAACAAGAATGTAACTTGTTGGAAGTAATACATTTCGATGTGTGCAGTCCGATAAGTACTGAGGTACGCAGTGGATATCATTATGTTCATACTTCACAAATGACTTGAATAGATACTAGTGTATTTACTTGATGAAACACATGTCTGAATTATTGAAAAAAGGTTCAAGTAATTTCAGATTGAAGTTGAAGATCATCGTGACAAGAGAATAATATGTCACGAGAGAGGCAATCCACCAAAAGCAGGAGTAGGGTTTTACGCTTCGCAGCGGCCCGAACCTGGGTAAACTGTTGTGTTCTGTGTTTCCCTCACCATCGAGTGAGTCCTTCATTGTTTCCATCAAGTAGAGGGCTAGGCGAGGCCGAGTAGGGAGAGATCTTCGTACACGCCCCTGTGTTCGCATCCTTAGGGTTTTGCGGAGCCCGAAATCTGACATTTGACGCGCCACGTAGGGACGTGTCGAGGTTTCCTTGATGCTCTGTCTTCACCAAGCTCCACCGCTCCGATGGCAGACGCTTGCCGGGTTCGCGCGGAGCACCACGCCACCCGCGTTTCCCAGACAGCATCCGTGGGTGCCGCCGGTGCGCGCCGGTCGCCGTCACCCGTGGTGAACGCTGCCACTAGCGCCGAGGTTCAAGAGCAACAATGTTCCTCCCAGCCGGTGACCGAGGAGGCCGATGGCCGCACCGCCACTCCTTCACTCGTCCGGCCTTCAGGATCGGTGTCGCGCTCCCGGCCAGAGATGCCCCACGGCCGACGTGCACTTGACCGCCACGACGACTGGCTCTAGCGCATCGAGGAGCTCATCACCGCCGCCGGTGACTCCACGGCGCTCTGCTACTCACTCCGACCCCAACCGTCCCTGGCAAACGATGAGGAGCAAGATGCGCCACCCCCACCTCCACGGCGCGTCGCGGACCCTGAGCCCAGGAAGGAATCGCGACGCCAAGATCGGCCTCGCAAACCATGGCGGGACCTGGAGATGAAGCAAGCTGCCAGGTGGTTCCCCGGCCCCACGCTGATGTGTGCGTGCCCCCGGCACTGCAAATTCCACATCGTGAACGCGCCCCGCTCGAAGCAGATCCCGTGGAGCAACAAGACTCGGCGACTCTCGCGCGCACAGTACCCGTCGGACCGGTGGAGTGCCCCGCCATCGCCCCCGAGCTCTACCCCGCTGCACAGCCCTACAAGTTCAAGCCCGACCTGCCCCCGCTCTACGATGGCACCCAAGACCCGGCTGAGCTCCTACAAGTTTACACGTTGAGCATCAGGGCGGCGGGAGGAGGGGACAAGGTCATGGCGTGTTGGTTCCCCATGGCGCTCAAGGGCGGCGCACTCTCGTAGCTCCTCAACCTCTCGAAGGCGTCCATCACCTCCTGGAATGGCCCGCGCGAGTGCTTCATCGCCAACGTCTAGGGCACCCGTGACCGCGCTCCTACCGTGAACGACCTGTGGCGCGTTAAGCAGCAGGAGGGAGAGACCCTGCACAAGTTCATACAGTGCTTCATGGTCATGCGCCTCAAGATCCCCAAGGCATCGGACGAAGCCATCATCTCCGCTTTCTTCGACTGAGTCACCGACCTCAAGATGAAGGAGGAGCTCGCCATGAACGATAAAATGAATACTGCACTGGAGATGTTCAACTTAGAAAGCAAGTGCACCAAGGCTGAACAATGGCGCTTGCCACTCCTCGGGCCCCAGGCAGCGGACCTAGAGGAGAAGAAGGCCAGGGCCAACGAGGTGAAACGCAAGGCTCCGGTGGTGCACGCCACCGAGCCCGAGGCGAAGCATGTTCGAGGGGGAGATCGCCCGTCCGGAGGGGGGCCAATATGCATATTCCATGGCACCAGCGGCCATGATACCTCCGAGTGTCAACAACACTGCCTAGTCCGTGTTGAACACTTCAGCAGGCGCCCCGGACGGTATGACACAGGCCCCGCGCGTGGAGGAGGCCACAGTGGGGGCCGCTGGGATGACCGTTGTGGCACCCCATCTCGGAGGAAACTGGAACGCCCCGTATTCCAGCCCAAGGACCGGTCTTCTAGAATACGGAAAAGATTACATGGATACATGGATTACATTGCCTTGGCGATACTACACCTACCTACGGTAAATCCTACGCTAGAAGCGGAACAGCTAACGATGTGATGAACTCCACTCCGCACGGACTCTGGCTGGAACGCGCATCCTAGCTCGCAACTTAGAATCCTCGGCAATCAAACACTCAAGGAATGACCTGCAAACTGGCATGATAAGCCAGGTGAGTACTTTGAATGTATTCGCAAGATCACAACAAACATTAGCATTAAGGCAAGACAACATCATAGCAATAAAGATTAGGAAAAGATATGTTATTACTAAAGGAGTAGAAGGGGACTAACTATACCAACTCATGTGATCTTACCAAGATCCTTTAGCGAGTATCCACAAGATGGATACCAGGACTTATCACCGGCACGATGCCCAACTGTAACACCGGCACGATGCCCAACTCTTACACCGGCACGATGCCCAACTGTTACGTACTCAGACGAGTTCTTCCACCATTACTATCATAGATACAGTTGACCATCTACTGAGGTCTGGTCGGGCAGTCCAATACCATGGACTCGGCTATTCGAATAGGTTTGACACTCTGTAGAGGTTGCACACTTTACCCACACTATGGAGCACTGACCTCGTGATCCCATTTGGGTGGACCAGTATTGCTCCAACGAAACTTGCCTGACCCATGACTCTTTCATCGTACCACCGACAATCATCCTCCCTCGGAGTCCTGCCCTAGGTGGCCTTGTGTCCTCATGACACCTGCCACCGTCATGGCCAAACAAAACTTTCCCAACCGGCGACGGGTACCCCCAAACAACTCAACTGGCTCACAGGGTTATCACCGCCTACCGGGCCAAGATAGCGCGCGTGCATAACCCTCCCTCTTTGGAGGTACCGGTGAAAGATCACGTGATCAGCTCAAATCAAAGCCGTCTCGTATCGGCAAATGTGGTTGCACTCATGATCCCGGACAGGTCACTCTGATCAACCAATTAGGTATCTTATTCGAATATTATCGGTCTTAGCTGACACTCCGATGTCATAGCAATCCGATAAGCTCTAGCCACTACTGTTGATCAATATTCACAACGTAATCATAGACAGCAATCTCAACCAAATGTTATCGACTAGTGTGTAAGATATTAACGATCTCGTACTCATCTCACTAATAATTTATTCAAAAGTGCATACTCACATTCCCGACTATCAACAGATATATTTATTATTAAAGTAGTTAATGAGACTGATATTGCAATGCAATGAAGCAAATTAAAGTTGTGGCTTGCCTGGAATGATGAAACCACCGGGAAGCAGCGCGAGAAACTCGCGGAAGGAATTGCCGGAAACAGTTCTCTCTCGTAAGAGGGGTTGTTTACGGCAAGGGCAACATGGTCATTTCCACTGTGATATCACATGGTACAAATGATACCATCTTGTCGGCCTCGACGAGATGAAGACGTGGGCTTTGGAATCACTTGAATCGGAGCTACGTGTAAAAAGTTATAAGGGTTTTGGTGCTAGGGACTAATCTGCAGAAAGTTTATTTACATCCGGGTCTCTGGCAGCCGAGTTGGTCGCGCACTCAGGGATAATACGCTTTCCCTTGAGGAAAGCGTAAAACCCTCCCGAGGCGTTTCCACTTAAACTGCGCGGGCCAGGTGGTTCACCTCTCTCTTTCTCTATGACAGGTGAGGCCCGCCTTATCCACTCCCCTTTCTCTCACTTACATGCGGGCCCTGCCCCCTTCTCTCTCTCTCTCTCCTCGTGTCGTCTTCTTCCTGCTCGTGACAGGGAACAGAGGAGGAGCGGGGCACTCGGCCGTCAACGGCCTGGTCGGCTCCGACCACCTCCGGCCGTGGCGAGGCCACCAGCGGGAACAGGGCGAGGCGCCTCGTCCGCCTGGACCTGCCCTGGGCGCCGAGGAGCAGCGGGACGACCGCACCATGCCATGGCCGCAAGCAGAGGCGGCGGTCGAGCAGGGAGACGCGACCACGCCTACTCCGGCAATGGGTTCGACCAGGAGAGGATGCGGGAGAGAGAGGTGGATCTGCCCGTGATCCGAAACGAGACCGGAGAGTGCTATATATAGCCAAGGGATTTCACCGGATAAGCTCGGCGCCCGTGGCATCCCCATCGTCTTACTGGAGATAGGGGACGCGTGGAGGGAGCGGGCGATGTCTGCGGGGTCCCTAGAGGAGCGGAGAAGCTCGCGGGAGCTTCGGAAGAGCTCGGAACAGAAGATGACAATGGCAGCCACGAGCAGAACTAAAACAGGGCTTGACGCGGCGCGGCGGGGAAAAACTGGAGGGGGAGAGAGCTCCAAGGACAAGAGGACGACGAGGGGAGGCTCTTGGACACGACAAGGCTTGCGGAAACGACGAGCAAAGGTGGTCACCACATGAACTCAGCGATGCCACGTATCTGAGTGCCCAAAACATGTCTGGAGTGAAGTCCCTTCAAGGAGTTGCTCCCTAGAGGTGATGGCTCGAAGCAGTGGACTGTGGCTAGATGGGGATGATCACCTGAAGTTTCCTGCAGCAAGCTTGGGCACCTCACTGTGATCAACGGGAAGAAGATAAGAGCAAACTACCATGTCTGGGAGGTTTAGGGTAGGAAGGACTACAATCGTGTGAAGTTTGAGGAACACAGGATCAAAATTGGACAAGGTTGCTTTGGAAGTGGCTAATCTGGTCCAGAATAGGGATTTTGATGTGGCACTCACATACTTTATTGGATGGAGCTGAAACTTGGAGGAGATAAATATTTTAGGGTTATGAAGATGTTGTATAAATTTCATGCCATCTTGATAAGCCAAAGTGGCACTTCCTTCAGACAATATCTCTGTGGACAGAAACTTAGAAGAATTACTAGGATTAATTGGCTAGATACAATGGGCTCAAAATTGGTTTAGCAAGGTTTTAGAGATAGGAGAATGTCGTGGTAAAAAATCAGAATTTATGGAGCAATATAAAATATAGTTGCTTCACAAATCCAAATAATGACCACAGACAAAGATTTGAAGCTATGGTCACATGGTTGAAGGTGTGATTCTAACATTTGGTGGAGAGGAATAATTTGAGCATATTGAGATGATGGAAAAGTTGTAACTCATTTGAACACTCCTAGCTAGCACTTGCTTCACAAAGCTTCTTGTGGATCAGAAATTTGGAAATTTGCCAAGAAATTTTTACAACCTAAATTGAGTTGAACTTTGGAATGAGGCAATGATATGGCTAGGAAGTAGTGCCCACAAATTGTGAGACCAATCAAGAAAATAAAAAGGGTACTTGCTTCACAACTTGACAGATTGGGCAGAATCAGAAAAGGAATTTTTGGGAAATATTTTTGAACATGGCAAGGAAATATTTTGTCATATCTGAGGAATATATGACTCAATAGATTTATGAGAATTATTTGGGAATTTTTGGAGAGATATAAATGGGGGTTGCGTCACAACGCAAGGCAAACATGCTTATTCCTTTAAAAGAAAAAGGAATATTCCCATGGAAAGGAATCTTGGGATTGGCTCAAGATGGAAATGGCTAGGTCTTGGGGTGATTTTAAGGTTGGCAATCCATTAGGAAAATGAAATCAAGGGTAATCCCTTTAGGTTTCAAAACTATCAAGCCACAAAAAGAAAAACCAGATTAAAATCAACAAAAAAAGAAATGGGAAAAATCCAGGGTGTTACAACCGTGAGCCGCGTTAGGGGTGGCGTGAATAGCCTCACGAAGACCACTCGCATGGCCAGCCTCAAGAGGGTAGCTGGCGTGACAACCCTCAAGAGGGGCAATGACACGGTCAGCCTCCTGAGGCTCGCTCTCGTGAGGTTGGGCTGCCCCCGTTGCCTCTGCCACCCAAGAGGAGGGATGAAGACAAGCAGGACGATGGGGCTGGGGGCTTCCAAGAGGTCAGGGCGGTGGCCTCCATCCTGGGCAGTGCCCAGACCCCAACCTCCAACCGCGCCTTCAAGAAGTTTGCCCGGGAGGTGAACGCCGCCCTCCCGAGGCATGAAGCAATGCGCCCCCTCAACTGATCCCAGACCACCATCGCCTTCGACCCAAGAGACCAGCTCAGGTGCTTGTTCATGGACGGCAAACTCCCAATGATGTGCACCCCGACCATCAGCAATGTCCTCGTCACCAAGACCCTCATCGACAGTGGATCAGGGCTCAACGTGCTCTCGGTTGAGACCTTCGAGAAACTCCAGTTGCCGTACGTACAGCTCATGCCGACCAAGCCCTTCTCAAGAGTCCCGGAGGGGTCCACCGTGCCCATCGGCCAAGTGCATCTGCCCGTCACCTTCGGCAAGAACAAGAACTACCACACTGAGATCATCGTCTTTGACGTCGCGCACATTCACCTGCCATACAACGCAATCCTCGGATACCTGGCACTCGCCAAGTTCATGGCAGTGATCCACCATGGTTACAATGTCCTCAAGATGCCAGGGAGCGGCAGCGTCATCACCATCCCCTGCGACGAGAAGGACACCGTCTGTACACTGGAGCGCGCCTACCGCATGGCAACAGTGGAGCGCTCCGAAGACGAGTTGCCTCATCAGGACCCACACAAGAAGAAGAAGGAACTCCTCCCCATGGAGCACCTGGGGGCTTTGGGCTCCGTCCCGGGGGACGGGGCCATGCCCCCATCACATAGGAAGTCGTGCTCGGAGCCCCCCTTGGGTCAAGGCCGAGGGCTCCCACCGGGGAGGTCCCTCGCCTGCCCAGTGAAGCAGGGGAGGCGTTCGAGCACATCCCGAGGCGCGCTCTAGAGCGCGTCCACCCAGCTCCGGTGAGTCCGTCCTCAACGTATTCCGAGAACTTTGAGGGGCCCAAGCCGTGCGACGTGGTGACTGCCCTGCACCACCAACCGCAATCGCCGTCGTCGACACGGTTGATCGGCCCCGCAGCTTCATCAACACATTCGCAACCAACATAGTCGTGGCTTACAGCCCCTTCTGGCCTACACTTGCTAGCTATCGGTGGGTGCACCCGGATGCCAATGCCTTCATGCCCTTCAGGCAGAGGAATGCGGCTGCCACCTACCAGAGGCCCCAACGGGCCATGCTCGTACCCCGCCTGCTGGGGCGCCGTGAGGAAGAGGAGGCTTTCCGATTTCGGGATCTACAAAACCCCAAGGATTCGAACACTGGGCGTGTACGAAGATCTCTCCAACTTTGCCTTGCCTAACTCACTACTCAATGGAAAAGATGAAGGACTCCCTCGATGGCGAGGGGAACACATAACAGAACAATTTACCCAGGTTCGGGCCGTTGCGAAGAGTAAAGCCCTACTCCTGCTTTTGGTGGATTGCCTCTCACGGAGGTGATGGATGAGTTAGTACACTCTTCTTGGGCCTCGGAAGGCTGAGCGACCTAGTGTGTTGTTCTACCGTCCGAATGAACTCCCTTCTCTCAGGTACCCTACCTTATCTATTTATAGCGGAGGACTAGGTCCTCTTCCCTCATAGGTTCGGTGAGAAGGGATCCCACAGCGGCCAATTTTCAAGGGGGAACAAGGGAACATGCTCCCCTGCCCAAAGGTGGTCTTCGCTTGCAAGGCAACTGTCCGCCTCGTAGGGACGGGCCCGTGGATGACGTTTGCCCTGCTCGCGGGAGACTACGGCCTTGTTGCACAAGAAGGGAAACCTTTGGGAGATGCCTTTAGGAAACATGTACGCCCCCGCCTCCTTTGCACCAAAGGGGAAACTGTCCTGTCCTACTATCTCCTCCTCGACTGTCCTTCCCTGGCGTCACCCTTGACTCCTGAGGCCCGGCCATGCCTCGGAATATCCGCCGCTCCGGAGGGGTCATGAGGAGGACCCCTGCGGGTCTTGACGCTCCTCCTCCTCGCGAGGCTTGGCCCCTCACAAGGGCCTTTCCCTGCGATGTGTCGGGTCCCTTGGTTTGCTCTGGTGAGGCGGGTCTACCCTTGGCCACAGGCAGGCAGGTCTGGGTACTCCCAATCCCAGAACGCCGACAGTAATCCCCGGTCCCGTGGCGTGCTCGGGTTGACTTCAGGATGGAGCATTGGAGGGCGGCATGAGACGCCATGGGCCCTCAAATGCGTGTGGGCCAGGCAGGCGTGCGTCACATGGCTGGTGTCTGGTCCTCCTTGTCCTCTATCTCTACCCTCCTTTATTGGGTGCCCTGCTTGTAGCTTCAGTTCCTTATTGCTTTCCTGCTTCCGCACTCGCCATCCTCCTTGAGTCTCCGCCACCTACCGGTGCTTCCCAGATCTAGCCCCGCATAGTTCCTTGCCAGTCCGGCAATGGCGCCCGTCGGCAAGCAGAAACCTGAGGGGCATGATCCGGCCCCGGCTTCTCCGCTCCTGGACTACGTCCTCTCCAAGGATGCGAATCTCGTCCTAGTGCTTCCATGGACTATGCCGTAGAGGAGCGGTGCGCGCCTGGGGCGGTGTACCCCTTCTTCCTTCACAGTGTTGATGTCGGGCTGGTGCCGCCATTCTCTCGATTCTTCTCCGCCGTCTTGGACCACTATCGGATTCAGTCCCTTCATCTCCAACCCAACTCTATCTTGCTTTTGTCCGTCTTCGCCTTCTACTACGTGGCTTTCGTTGGTGTGCAGCCTTCGGTCGCCCTCCTCCGCCACTTATTCAGCCTGCGCCTGCACAATGGTGCTCACTTGTTAGCGCGCGTTTCCTTCATGGCGGACCAGAGCGGTAACATGCTCCTGAAGGCCGGGAAGAAGGTGGAGAACTTCAGGCACCGCTGGGTCCTCATGTGTCTCAAGGATGCCAACATCCGGCTAGAAGAGCCGAAGGGGTTGCCGGAGAAGACCTCCGCCTAGAGCTCGGCGAAGCTCTCCGACCCTCGTGATGTGCCCGTACTGGAGCGCTTTTCCCGTGACATCAGCGCCAAGAGGCTGACTGAAGGGTTGATAGTGAAGGAGTTCCTAGCGCGGGGCTTGGCGCCCCACCAGGCACATTCCCGGCCCCTGTGCGAGTACTGGGTTGACGATGACAAACTCTGGCTTCGGTCCCGGGACCTTCCTTCAGAGGACCTGACCGGGGTCATGGCGATTTTGCTGGGTGCGACCCTGGTGACCTTCCCGAGATCCTGGTTCCGCTATATCGTCATGGCCACCAGACCGATCTGGTCGGCGTGATGCCCGTCTTCAATGAGCGGGGGCTTCTCCCTGGTGAAGACTCCGGTCCGGTGGAGGTGTCATCCGGTGACATCTCCGGGGAGGGAGGCTCGGAGAAGACCGTCGACAACCGCGCGGTGAGGGTGCTCCTCCCATCGTAGTCCGTCCTCCTGCGTGAGCTCGAAGATGATGGCGCCACTGATGATACCTCCACCGTCACCCCCTCGCGCTTGGCCAGGGCCTCCAGACGGCATGTGTCGACTCTGCGCGCTACACAGTCTGCATGTGTGCATGCTTCCCAAAATCTCGGGGTCGGGCCGTCCCCAGCGCACCCCACCTCTGCCGGCGAGGGGTCCAAGGTGCTGAGCTCACATCTTTCTATGGGGGGCCAGTTTCCTTTGTTGGCGCCGGGACGGAGAGGAGGAAGAGGTGGCGCGACGTCGAAGAGTAAGTCGCCTACTTGGGCGTGCTTTGTGCATCTACGTCCGTGCTTGGCTGATTTAACCCCTTTGCTTGACATCCAGGGATGTTGTCTCGCCGGGGGAGAAGAAGAAGAAGACGGTTGCCAAGACGAAGGCGTGTGTCGATGCCCCACCTGCCCTTGTCGACACGTCGACGTTTGCGATTGAGGAGGAGGAGGAGGCTCGTGGGGCGGCCTCCCTGGCCTTGGTCATCAAGCCCCCCGAGCCCCCGAAGCATTCTAAGGTGACCGTGGGGATGCCGCTGCCCGGGGAACATGCCCAAGAGGATCCCCAGGCTCCGGAGGTGCCGACGCCAGCAACTATTGAGCAGCCTTCGGGGTCCCTTTTTCTTCGTGGTGCTGCTACTCCAGTAGCGCCGCCTGCGCGAGTGTTGGAGGCTCCTCATGAGGGGATCCAGAAGGCCTCGGTGCTCCCCCGGGGCATAATGGACGCGAACTTCACCGCCCTGAATGGTGTCGTGGTCGAGATGAGGAATGTCAAGGAAGAGGCCATGGCAGCCCGTGTCACGTGTGAGGGGGCGCTGAAGGAGGCCAAGGCTACCGTCGAGCGCTACGAACGGGTGGAATCTTGCCTGAGCGCCTTCCAAGGGGAACATGTCAAGCTGGTCGAGCAATGACGCACGTAGGAGTCGGAAGTAAACGCCATGAGGCCAAGCTCGCCACTCGGGAGGGAGAGCTGTCTCGGGAGGCGAGCCCCCTGGACACAGAATAGGAGCGCTTGTTGAGCGGGAGATTGATGCCACCGCGAGGGAGGCTCTCCTTTATGCCCGGGAAAAAGCTCTCGCCGCGGCCGAGGAGAGGAAGGCCTCCGAGCTGGCTTGCTTTCCTGACGTCGAGCTTGGGCTTCACAAGGCGCTTCGCTCCCTTGTCGGGATGGGCTTGATGAGCTTCTGGCCACCCCGGAGGAAGGCTTCGTCGTGCTCAAGAAGGGACTCGTCACGGTGCTGGAAGCTGCCATCACGCAAATGGACAAGATCTTGGACATCAAGTGACGCGACCTCTTCTTCGCGGCTGCGACTCGCTGCTACTGAGACAACAAACCTTCCCTGGTACGGCGCCAGGAATCCTGGTGCAGCGGCTACGCCTTAGGGACTTCCTAGGAAAATATGCAAAGGATTCGCCCGTGGCCTTGGAGCCTTGCGTTGGTGTTCCCTCGAAGCGGAAAGGGTGATGTAACACAGCGGCGGTAAGTATTTTCCACAGTTTTGAGAACCAAGGTATCGATCTAGTGAAGGAGTATCACAAGTGCCTGCACAAACACAAAGAGCTTGCTCCCAACGCTATGAAGGCGTTGTCAATCCCTTATAGATTGTTTGCCAAGTGAGAACTGAAAGCAACAAAGTAACAAAGCAAAGTAAAAGCGGAGGTGTAAACGATGGGTGTGAATAGACCCGGGGACCGTAGTGTTTACTAGTGGCTTCTCTCATGAAAGCAAGTAGACGGTGGGTGAACGAATTACTGTCGAGCAATTGATAGAACCGTGCAAAGTCGTGACGATATCTATGGCAATGATTATATCTATAGGCATCACGTCCAAAACAACTAGACCGATACTTTCTGCATCTACTACTATTACTCCACACGTCGACCGCTATCCAGCATGCATCTAGTGTATTAAGTCCAAAAGAACAGAGTAACGCCTTAAGCAAGATGACATGATGTAGATGGAAAATATCATATCTACGACAAATCCCACCTTGTTACCCTCGATGGCAACTACACGATGTGGGCCTTGCTGCCCCTACTGTCACTGGGAAAGGTCACCACACGGTAAGAACCCAAAACCAAGCACTTCTCCCATTGCAAGAATCATAGATCTAGTTGGCCAAACAAAACCCAAGACTCGGAGAGACTTACAAGGATATCAAATCTAGAAATCAGCAAAGACTCAAATATATATCATAGATAGTCTGATCACAAATCCGCAATTCATCGGATCTTGACAAACACACCGCCAAAGAGGATTACATCGGATAGATCTCCATGAAGATCATGGAGAACTTTGTATTGAAGATCCAAGAGAGAGAAGAAGCCATCTAGCTACTAACTACGGACCCGTAGGTCTAAAGTGAACTACTCATGAGTCATTGGAGGGGCGATGATGTTGATGAAGAGGCCCTCCAACTCCAAAGTCCCCTCCGGTGGGGCACCGGGAAGGGTCTCCAAATGAGATCTCACGGAAGCAGGAATTTGTGGCGGCATCGTCTAGGGAAAGGAATTGATCGGGTACTTACCTCGGGTATGTTATATACCACAAGTCATGGATAACATAGAAGTTTCCCGGATCTCGTGGGTCGAGCATACTACCTCTGCAGAGTCTAAAACTATTCGAATAGCCGTGTCCATGGTCAAGGACAGTTGGGTACTCCTGCTTAAACTACGTCCAGTTGTTTCCGCATAAACCAAGTGTGTGTGAATTGTGATAAAAAGGAGTTATTATGAAAGTAAGGATATGATCAAGTTTGGTGACTTGGCATATAGGGTGAACCCAGGTTGTTCAGCCCTGGGCAGATATATTGATATTTGTAACCTGTTCTTCAAAAGTAGTTCTTAACTTACAATGCATACTTGTGATCATGTTTATTACCACCAAGAGATATCCACCAAAGAAGCATGTTATTGTTATCCTTGACTTGCATTGTTCATATCATGGGTTGTTTGCGAGTACATTCAAAAGTACTCACTGGCTTGCTACTGGTTATATTATTGACCAGACATGGAAGGACCGGAGTTTGGAGATGAGTACGTCTTTGGAGACACTCCTGTGAACTAGGACGCTTCCCAGTCAGAATGTCTGTTGGTGAAGGCTCATGGTATGGGCACCCACTAAGCCTATGAACTCCGCTACTAGTTGTATCAGTGTGATTTGGCCTTTTAGGCTACCTTGTGAACTTGACCATTCGGTCACGTGATGTAATAATTCAGTACTTGGATGTATGACTCTTATTATTCAGTATATGTGTGTTCGGTGAGCATTGATCTATGGGATCACTGAGCACGTTCATTCAGCGGTCTCGACTCATAAGTCGGGGTCCCCACAGAGCTGGTATTAGAGCATGCTGACTATAGGAAGCCTTAGGTAGCTTGGACGATAGCCGAGACGACTAGTGCACATAGACCATAACCTGAGATTTTGCACCCACTAAAAACTTTAAAACCTTCTCTCCTACATCTTGTAAATGGCCGCCGTACCTGAGATGCTTCTGGAGACTGGCTTTCCCCTACTTTTGGGTGATAGCCTCTAGAAGTGCCAAGTACGCCGCATGCCCATCTTACTCTACCACGAGCACTGGGTCAACACCGACACCAAGGAATATCACGTGGATGTGATAGTGAAGGCTAATGACTCCCCAACTAGCTGGTTCTTTGAAGGACCATAGATGGAGGATTTGATGTTGGCAGTGGAGACAGCCGCACGAGAGGCACTCGTGCCTCTCCGCGACATGCTTCCCGAGATGGCTAATGAGCCAGCTACTCGTCACCTACCTTTTGTTAAGGATGGGATAGACGGGAGTTGGACACTCAACCCATCTTCTGAGGACGGGACACCACTAAGGTTTCAGACCAACTTCAGCCTCTCCTCCGACACTTTGACGCACCTTTTGATCAAGGAGTCAACAAAGATTCGCCAAGAGCTGCACCAAGTCAAGGATCTACTCCGTGTGGATAAGATGAAGAGCCGCAAGGTGAAGAAGGAAGGAGCACCCGAAGGACAATCATGCATTGCTTTCCGAGGAGGAGTACCACCGCTTCAGGCCACTCCTATTCAGAGTCGCCGCCTGACCACGGAAGAGTACACTGAATTCTTCGCTGCCTAAGCCACCAAGAGACGCCATGATGGACCGCTTCCTTCTCCTACCCCTTTAAAGGAGGGAAGTACTGATGAAGATGAAGATGAAGACGAAGATCCCACAGAACCCGCCTATGAGACCGCGCAGTCCGCCGCTTAGTATTATGGCATAGGCAATTAGGAGCTTCGCCTCGAGTGTAGGAGTTCATGTATCGGTTCATCTGAACCATGAGTGTTGTGTAAGCATGTTGGATGCAAGTCGCATTCTGCCTTAGGCAGCTTGTGAGCGACTACATCGCTTGTTTTAATCTAATGCATTAAGCTTTTTCAAAAACCTTTGACTTAAAAATTTCACACTAGCACATCACCAGGCCCCTCTTTACTAGAACATCATCCCTTATGATTTCGGCCATTTCGGCAAATTGACCTGTCTATTCCCCTGACAGGATGGTGATCGCAACTCGCACCAGCACCTTCGGCAACCCCGGCTCGACCTCTTCAGGTCAGCAGCAGGGAACCGGAGGGGAAGCTCAAGCTGGAGATGACCACGAGCAGCAAGACGATGTTCAACCGCCTCCACCTCCTCCTGAAAGCTTGACTATGGCTCAGTTCCTGCAAGCCCTCCGAGAGGAACGTCAAGCCAATAATGCCGCTATTCAGCAGCTGGCTTAAGTCTTGGTGAACAACCCACCGCAGAACGGTAATGGTAATGGTCGCTCTACTCTCTCTGAGTTCTTGCAAACTACGCCACCCATATTCACGGAGACGACTGAACCATTGGATGCCGATGTCTGGATCCGTACTATCGAAGATCTCCTAGCGCTGGTCAAATGCACTCATGATCGTGAGAAAGTTCTCTATGCTTCTCACTATCTTGGAGGAACAACATGAGCTTGGTGGGATGGATTTCAGATCATGCGAGTAGGGCAAGTCATCACTTGGGCTATGTTCAAAGAATGGTGCTGCGCTGCTCACATTCCTCCCAGAATGAGGACCATCAAGAAGCGAGAATTCCGAGCCTTAAGGAAAGGTAGTGGATCCGTCAAGGATTATTTGCTGAAGTTCAACCTCCTATCAAGATATGCACCTAAGGATGTCAACACTAAGGCCGCCAAAGTGGAACACTTTATGAAAGGACTGCAGCAGTCACTCCAGTATCAGCTGGTCGTTTGTGAATGCCGGACCTTCAGCGATTTGGTTAATAAGGCCCTTATGTTGGAGGATAAGCATCGTGCAATGGACGACACCCGTAAGCACAAGCTGATGGGTACTGGAGGACCTGGTAACCCGAAGCCACGCCCATGACAGCCAGCTCCAGCAAGACCCAATTATCAGCAGCAACAGTGCAAGTATCCAACATTTCACCAGAACCACCAGCCTCAGCAGCAAGTCAACACCAAGCCATCATTGAACCCACCGAACAAAAGTGGAGTCAAGACCAATCTTCCAGCACAAGTTACCTGTTTTGGATGTGGATAGACAGGGCACTATTCCACGCAGTGTCCCAAGAAGAAGCCCGACGCATCGCGCCCCAATGCGCCAAACCAAGGCGGAGGAGCACCAGGCAGGAACCAAGCTCCCCGCAACCAGCAGTATCACAGCAGGGGCGGATCAATCATATCTCCGGAGAAGAGGAACAGGAAGACCCGGACTGCATTCTAGGTACATTCCCTGTCAACTCCACCCCAACAATAGTATTGTTTGATTGTGGTGCTTCACATTCTTTTGTTACACAAAGATTTGCGGAAAAATGTGGTTTAAAGCCTACTCTACTTAGCGGGAAAATGGCAATTCAAACCCCGGGAGCAGTGTTAAGGACCAACCTAGGATGTAGGAAGGTCGGCATTGTTATCAATGGGATAAGCTTCTCAACAGACCTCATTGTAATTAAGTCGCAAGGCCTAGAAGTAATTCTCGGCATGGATTGGTTGGCCAAACAGCAGAGCATCTTGGACTGTGCCAACATGGCTATTACCATGACAAGCAACCAAGGGGTCAAAGTCAAGCATGTCTCTGAGGCAGTAACCACTCGAGTACCGCAGGTTAACAGCCTGTCACAGGTAGAGCTCGATCAAGTGCCAATAGTCTATGAGTACGTGGACGTCTTTCTTGATGAGCTACCAGGGATGCCTCCTGATCGAGACATCGAGTTCATCGTTGAGCTCATGACCGGGTCAAGGCCTATTTATAGGAAGCCTTACTGGATGGGATCCAAAGAGCTAGCGGAGCTGAAGAAGCAGCTGGATGAGCAACTCAGGAAAGGGTTCATTCGTCCGAGTGCGTCCCGTTGGGGATCACCTGTTCTGCTCATGTCCAAGAAGGATGGAACTATCAGACTCTGTGTCGATTATCGTTCCCTCAATGAGGTCACGATCAAGAACAAGTATCCACTCCCAAAGATTGAAGACTTGTTTGATGAGTTAAATGGAGCCAAGGTATTTTCCAAGATCGATCTCCGATCTGGATATTACCAACTGAAGATCCGACCTGAAGACATACCCAAGAGTGCATTCGTGACCTGGTACGGTCTGTACGAATGCACTGTCATGTCTTTCGGGTTGACTAATGCCCCAACTTACTTCATGTAACTCATGAACAAGGTCTTCATGGAATACCTGGACAAGTTTGTTGTTGTATTTATTGATGACATATCAATATTTTCCAAGTCCAAAGAAGAGCTTGAGCAACACTTGAAGTTGGTATTGGAAAAGCTTCGAGAGCACCAGTTGTATGCCAAATTCAGCAAGTGCCAGGTCTGGCTGAATGAAGTTGGATTCTTGGGTCATACCATCAAAGCAAGTGGATTGGAAGTTGATCCCTCCAGGATTACTACGGTAACAAACTGGAGTCGCCAATTGATGTGAAGGAAGTCAGGAGCTTCCTCGGACTCGCGGGATATTACCGCAAGTTTGTAGAAGGATTCTCCCGCATCGCTCGACCCATGACTCAGCTCTTGAAGAAGGGCAAGAAGTTCGAATGGACGCCGAAGTGTGAAGCAAGATTCCAAGAGTTGAACAAGATATTAACTACCGCCCCGGTATTGGCCACTCCAGATATCAGCAATGAGTTTGTGATATATTGTGATGCCTCCAGAACTGGGCTTGGTGGAGTTCTAATGCAGGACAACAGAGTTGTGGCGTATCTGTCACGACAACTGCGCCCGCATGAGGAGAATTATGCCACCCATGACCTCGAGTTAGCTGCCGTGGTGCATGCTTTAAAGACATGGAAACATTACAGTCTGGGGAAGCGATGTGAAATATACACCGACCACAAAAGTATGAAGTATATCTTCACCCAAAGGAAATTGAATATGAGGCAACGAATATGGATGGAGTTAATCAAAGATTAGGACCTCAGCATTCAATTCACCCTGGTAAGTCCAATGTAGTGGCTGATGCCTTAAGCAAGAAGACCAGCACCTTGAACGTCATGCTCAAGGAAAGGCAACCCGCCTTATATGAAGAAATGGAGAACTTTAGGTTGGAGCTAGTGGAATCAGGATTCCTAGCTAACGTCGAAGTCAAACCAACGCTGGATGATGATATCAAGGAGGCCTAGAAGGGGAACAAGAGCATTGAAGGCATCAAGTAGAAGATCCAAGAAGGCAAGGCCCAGAATTCTCAGTGGATGAACAAGGAGAAGTGTGGTTCGGGAAACGAACATGCTTACCCAACAAGGCGGAACTCAAAGATTTGATCCTGCAGGAAGCACATGATACACCCTACTCTATTCACCCCGGTGGTACCAAGATATATCAAGATCTCCGAGAAAGATTCTGGTGGCATGACATGAAGAGGGAAATATCGTCTTATGTTGCCAAGTGTGACGTATGCCAGTGAGTCAAGGCTGAGCATCAGCGACCTGCTGGACTGCTACAACCACTTCAAGTGCCAGAATGGAAGTGGGACAAGGTAGGCATGGACTTCGTTACCGGCTTACCAAGGTCTAGCAGCGGCCATGACTCCATATGGGTCATTCTCGACCATCTGACCAAGGTGGCCCATTTCATTCCAGTCAACACCACTTATGATGGAAACAAGTTGGCTAGTCTCTATATTGAGCGTATTGTGAGCCTTCACGGAGTTCCCGAGGAGATTGTATCTGACCGAGGCACGCGGTTCACCTCAAGATTTTGGAAGAAGTTCCAAGAAGCCCTCAGAACCAAGCACTCTTTCAGCACCGCTTTCCACCCGCAAACGGGCGGACAAACAAAGAGAGTAAACCAGATACTCGAAGATATGCTCCACGCTTGTGTCTTGGCACATGGTACCAAATGGGAAGACTGTCTGCCGTTCGCTGAGTTCTCATACAACAAAAGCTACCAGTCTGGTCTCCAGATGGCCCCATTTGAAGTGTTGTATGGACGGAAGTGCCGCACCCCGCTCAACTGGTCCGAAACCAGAGAAGGGTTGATTTTCAGGCCAGAAGTTTTGCACAAGGCGGAAGAGAAGGTGCAGCTTGTCCGAGAGAACCTAAAAGTAGCCAAGTCGCGACAAAAGAGCTATGAGGATTCTTACCGCAGAGAGTTGGAATTTAACCTTGAAGACCTGGTATACCTCCGTGTTACACCTCTCAAGGGAACCAAGTGTTTCCACGTTAAAGGGAAACTTGCTCCAAGGTTCATTGGACCTTTTAAGGTCACGACAAGGCGTGGAGAAGTTGCCTACCAGTTGGAGCTACCTCTGGAACTTTCGGGTGTGCACAACGTCTTCCACGTGTCACAACTTTGGAAGTGTCTTCAAGCGCCAAACCGCTCTGATCTTTACAATGACATTGACCATCAGGCCATATAACTTCAGCCAGACCTCACCTACCGCGAGAAGCCGGTGTGCATCCTGGATGAAGCAGAGCGTTGCACCAGAAGCCGCACCATCAAATATTTCAAGGTTCAGTGGAGCAACCACACCGAAGCTGAAGCAACATGGGAACGTGAAGACTATCTCCGATCTGAGTTTCCAAACCTTTTTAGCACCTAGCTTAGGAATCTCGGGGACGAGATTCTTGTAAGGGGGATAGGTCTGCCACACCCTGTTTTCACTTCCATCTTTCTATGTAATGCAAAAATTTGAGTTTATTAAAACTTTTTCAAAACTAATGTTGTGAGTGCCATGATTGTCATTCTATGCTTGTATGCTTGATCATGTGATGAAAAACCACATTTCTCAAGATCAAATTATTTTCAAAACCCTTTTTTTATTTCTGCTTAAAGTAAAAGCCTACTTTGAGTTGCACTACATGCACTTGATGGCAAGGAGTGTTCTTACCCAAAGTTGGTGATTTGATTCAAGTATTATTTTGGTACTCCAAAACCACAAAATAATTATTTTATGAATTATTTTCCAAATTTATTTGCATATCCATTTTTGAGGCCAGAAATGGTATACCAGTATGGAAAAATACTTTTCTGCCTTAGAAAAATCTGATTAAATTTGGAGATGATCAGAAGGACCTATATTTTCCATACATAAGTTTTTAACCCCTATTTATATTATTATCATTTGAGTAAAACCCCGATAACCATTTATGTATGTTTTGACCTTTTGAAATAATTCCAAAGGAAATAATCTTAATAAATTCCTAGAAAATTCAAGTGATATCCCTTAGCCATATTTGGTGTCCACATAAAGTTTGACCTTGATGCAAGGTGATTAAGGACCCCAAATAACTGCAAAACCCCTTCTGTCCAGATTGAAGTTAGAGCAACTCTACATTGCAAAGTTTGTCCAATAATGTTGAAACTTTGCAGGAGTGCCTAATACCTCAAATGAGGGTTCCACACCAAAAATGGGATTTGTGGGACTTAGTTTGCCCACACTCTCTTTGGAAGGAACATATCTGGTCAAATGGTGAAGTTTTCAAGTTTACAAAGCTAAACTTGTCCAATGGAGCTCAAACTTGGTAAAACCCCATGTTTTAGCACCAAACCCAATCCTCTTAAGTTGCAGAACCGGTGGTGGGGTGAAATCTCCCCAAACCACTGTCGAGCACCTTCTGACAGACGGGTAAAATCCGCTCTAACCATAGCTAAACCCAATCCCTTTGCCCCAAATTCTCAGATTAGGTGGCCATTATCAATGCCCAGCCCCAGTCAACTCGGCCTTCTCTGGTTCAAAGTAGAAATGCCAAAATCTCCATTCTAAGCTTCAACTCAAAGCTGACAGCACCTGTTTCTCTTGTCTCCCTTGACCAGCCGAAGCTCCCACGGGTCTCCAATGGCTAGGCATCTCCCAGCCAGTGCCAAGGACATGTTAGCCACGTCCAAAGCACCTCCGAGCACACAAGCATCTCGTGGCATGCCAAAACTATGCTCTGGGCGCGCTATAGAGAGCTCCAAGGTGGGGGCGACGCCCTCGGCCAGTTCCAGCCTCCCCCGAGGTGTCCAACTTCTTCCCCGACAACCCCTCTGCATCAGGCAACCATCAGGGGCCCTCATCTCCCACGCTAAGAGCTGGTGTTACGCATGCCCGCGCGCACCAGAACCGACCAGGTTGCGCGGCCACGAATGCTCGTGTCTCTTCTCTCTCCCGTCCTTGAAGTGGGCCATGGCAGTACAAAACCACGTCCTAAGACCGTGGTTTTGACCCCAGCTCCTCTTTGCACCCCATGCGCACCATGGTGAGTCACCGGTGCTCCCGAGTCGGCTCACCGTCGCGGGCCTATAAATAGTCCTTCCCCTCGCTCGAGCACCCTTCAGACAGCATCACATCGACCTCTAGCACCTCCCTAGCCACCTCAGCAAGCCAGCAGAGCCCCAGTGCTCGAGATTGACCGAGACCCCTTCGTCTTGGAGCTCTGGTCGATATCCGGCTACACGACGGCTCTTGCGTCCCTCTACCCACCAAACCACTCCCCTTGACCTCAGGGAGCTTTCCTGCAACTTCCCCAAGCTAATCTGTGCCCCTAGCTACCCCCTCGACCTTCGCCCGAAATTCTTCTACCGCGGCCTCCTCGGCGCCGGTGAACCTGAACCTCTCCGTCGTTGTTTCGACCACCAGTAGGTAGGCGATGACGAGCCAGAACCATTTCCGTCATCGTTAGGGCCCGAGGACGTTGGTAGCCACGCTGGCGTGCTCCTCCTCCTCTCTGGCGAGAGGTAGGCGGCGACCCCGACAGGTGTGCCCCACCTGTCGGTGGCCCATCTCTCTCTCCCTCGCTGCCCACAGCCGCTGACCGGAGGGGCCCGCGCGTCACGTTCAAAACTGACAGCGCATGCGCGTGGGCCATGCCAGGGGCTGTAGCCCTTTTTCTTTATTTGAAAAATTGGATTTCAAAGATTTTTATGAAAAGACTTAACCAGTGTAAAAAAATAATTTTTCCTCTATTACTCTTCTAAAAATATGTATTATTTAATAAAACCATCGGTTGAATTTTTGCATCAACTATTCTGTTTTATAATAATAAAAAGGATTAAATTGGAATAGTTTTCCTTCTATTTAGTTGATTTTAAAAATATTTTTAAAATAACAACTTAGATTTATCAGAAATAAACAACATTTTTAAAATGACTTTGTGATCTGTTTTGGAGTGAGCTATTTCTTATTTTATCTTTTGACAACGATAGAAAATCCGTGTGGCGAGGTAATCGGAGCGGAAGACCTCGAAGACCCTGGATACCTAGCTGACCAAGGCAAGCATCCCTTTGACCATGAATGAACATATGATATATTGCAAGTTAGTATCACAAGTATTTCCGTTGCATATGATCATAAGTCCCGGTAAATCATAGAAGTGATGTTACCGATGGCTCCTCCGGAGCACATGCATTGAGCTTGATCCTACCACCTATGAGGGTCATGCTAATATCATGTTGTCAAGTAAAGTTAGAATAATATTAGGATGAGCATGTTGATGGTATAAATCGAAGGTTTATGCAAACCCCGTCGGGTGCCACTAATGCCCGAGGGTGATGATGAGTTAGGTGGCCACTTTTGGTGAAGTGGTGCACTAGGTATTTTTGTGAGTTTGGTTTTGGAAATGGGAATAGATTTATGACGTTTTAACCATCCTAACCTTACATGTATGCCCATGTTACCCCTTATGGGACGGGGCTGTGTCGATTACTCTGGTCGGTGCTAGCAAAGAGCGACATTACTAGTGGCGGGAGTGATGTGTGGTCACTCTCGTGATGGGGTCGTGCTAGGTCGGGCGACTATGCCGTTTTTACGTGTTCCAGGCACACCGTTGGTCCCTGCATGGTTGATACTGTCCAGAGTCGGTGCTCGTAAGATGTACAACATGTGGGCAGGGTACCAATCGAGTGGACCTCTTGTCTAGTATTGTCAGGGGAAAGGCATTGATCGGGCACTTAGCTCGGATATGTTATGTACCGCGAGTTGTGGATGACACGGAAGTTTCCCGGAACTCGTGGGTCCAGCATACTACCTCTGCAGAGTGTAAAACTATTCGAATAGTCGTGTCCTCGGTCAAGGACAGTTGGGTAATCCTGCTTAAACTACGTCCAGTTGTTTCCGCATAAACCAAGTGCGTGTGAATTGTGATAAAAAGGAGTTATTAGAAAAGTAAGGATATGATCCAGTTTGGTGACTTGGCATATAGGGTGAACCCAGGTGGCTCAGCCCTGGGCAGATATATTGATATCTGTAACGTGTTCTTTAAAAGTAGTTCTTAACTTACGATGCATACCTGTGATCATGTTTATTACCACCAAGAGATATCCACCAAAGAAGCATGTTATTGCTATCCTTCACTTGCATTGTTCATATCATGGGCTGTTTGCGAGTATATTCGAAAGTACTCATTGGCTTGCCACTGGTTATATTATTGACCAGACATGGAAGGACCGGAGTTTGGAGATGAGTACGTCTTGGGAGATGCCCCTGCGAACTAGGACACTTCCCAGTCAGAATGCCTGTTGGTGTAGGTTGATGGCATGGGCACCCGCTTAGCCTATGAATTCTGCTACTAGTTGTATCTGTGTGATTTGGCCTTTTAGGCTACCTTGTGAACTTGACCTTTCGGTCACGTGATGTAATAATTCAGTACTTGGATGTAAGACTCTTATTATTTAGTATCTGTGTGTCCGGTGAGCATTGATCTCTGGGTTCAATGAGCACATTCATTCGGCGGTCTCGACTCATAAGTCGGGGTCCCCACACGCAGAGGCACAACGGAGTCAGCTTGCCGGTTCAGAGCGGCGAACCGGCTGGGTGCGCGACAACTGCGCTGACCGGGGAGAGCTGAGACGGGAGTCGCCTGGTGCAGCGGCACGCGGAGCCGTACGCGTCAAGGCGGAGTAGAGCTGGGCAAGGTGGAGGGTGATGCTACGGCTGCTCCGGGCGCAGCAGAGGCCGGTGCAGCAGCGTCTCGAGGTGCGATGATGGTTCGAGACGAGGCGAGGAGGCAGGAGTGGTTCCGCGAGCGGGAGCGGCGAGCCGGAGCGAATCTTAGCGGGGCGAGGTGGAGAGCGGCCATGGCAGAGGCGAGGTGAGGTGGAGCCGCGGGGGAAGCGCGACGAGACGAAACGGGTGATAGGTATGGCGGGTCGATGGCACACCAGTGAAGGCGCACGCCAGGGGAGCCGGCCCGGCCAGCTCAGGTTCGCGACCGGTGTGGCGGTGGAGGCAGGTGCACTGATTCGGAGTGGAAATAATGCAGGCGTACGACGTGCAAGCACGGGCGGCAAGGCCGGCTCGAATGCGGCTGTGCCTCAAACATGGCGGCTCATCTGCGCCGACCGGTGACAGAGGCGGAAGTCGCGCTGGAATTTGGGAGTATGACGCGGATGCGGTAGGGCATAGTGCAGCGCGGTAGCAGCACTAGGGCGTCGCGGCGGCTCCTAGGCTCGGGCGGCTCGTCAGCGCCGGCCCGCGGCAGCGGCGGAAGTCGCGTCGGCGACTCGGACACAGCGGGACATTGAGTCGGACCCAAGGTGGAGGTGCAGCGCTGTAGGCGAATCAGAGCCGGGGCGAGGCGGCGGCGGCACATCAGCAGGGTCGAGCGCATCGCACGGGGCCACATGGCCGTGCGAGCGGATGGTGCAAGGTGAGGTGTCGCATAGGGCATACGGCTGAGTTGGTCTGGAGCCGCGGGTGCGCTCATAGTAGCGTAGCTGCCAAATCCGGGCGCGCATCAAAGACGTACATGGTGGTTCAAAGAGAGGCCATAGTGCCCAGACGAGTCAGCGATCCCATATGCTTCCACGTCAGAACTAGTTTTTGGCAATCCATGTCCGTTTCCTCCTCTTGATCATGTAAGGGCACCGACAGATGGATGTATCTGATAGTTCCGGTGGTGATGGTTAGTATAGGGATGGATCGTGGATCCTCGCCTCCTCTTGTTGACCTCGTAATCTCATACAATAATTTGCACCTTCGTTATACACGTTGATTCGCTTTCGGCGGTCGAGGTGCGACCTTGACTCGGATTTTTGCTTCCGTCGGCTTACTCGTGATTTTTCTTTTGCACTTTCCTTGTTCAGGTCGATATCCCTGGTACCACAACAGCGGTGTATAGTCAACAACCCTAACCTTCTGTCGATCTCAATTTCATCCACGCAGTTTCCGATTGTTCATCACGGTGACGATGTAGACCCTTCCGTGTTAATTTTTCTTCATCTGGCGCATCATGAGCTTCCCGATCCCTAGAAATATTCCCTTCATGAACACAATTCCACGTGCGCTGCCCCATGGTGGGTGCCAAATGTCGTGGTTTTGTCACGACATATGTCCGCGTGCAAGGACTTAGGTGTGAGGCCATCGCAACCATGTGCCGGCTTGAGAGGGGTTGGTCGGAATCGAGAGACGCGAGTTTACCCAGGTTCGACTCCACAGATTGAGGTAAAAGCCTATGTCCTGCTTGTGTTTCGTTGATGAAGTTGATAATCTCGATTACAAGGGTCCAAACTCGACACCTCTAATCTCGTGGGTGTCTAATCTTTCCATCTCATATTTGTCTTGTCTAGACCTAAGTTGTGAATGTGTCTCTCTTGGGGCGCCTTGCCCCTCCTTATATAAGTGGAAGCGGTAAGTTTACATGTAGAGTCCTACTAGGAGTAGGAATATGACTAGTCTCTCTGAAATCCTAATCCGGGTCTTGTTTCCTCTGTGAGGGAGTCTCTCCTCTTCTTGGGCCTTCTCTTGTAAGTCGGCCCTCTTGGCCTCTCTATGAGTCACCTTATACCGGGATGCACGCTGGGCCTTGGGCCTCCAGTCTTGTCATTCACATGACCCGCCTACCGAGTCACCAGTGAGTCGCCAAGCTCAGCCGAGTCACCAATGAGTCGTCAGTGAGTCGCCAAGTCCCAGCCGGGTAATACACCAAGTCGGGTTACACTGCGGGGTATATCCCTGACAACGGGCATCTGTGACAGGATATCTTGTGGTTTGGAGCCGTTGGTAGTGGTCTTGCCCCACGTGTCGCATTGGGCACATGAAGTGGAGAGGCGTGCGCACAGTGGCCATCCCACCTCCCGAAACTCTTTTGCCACACGCTAGGCATGCACAGTAACGGTCGGGCAAGTGGCATTCGTGGCCTTAAAAGTCGCAGCCGTGGCAGGGCCCGGCCCTGATATGAATTTGTGCAATAGGGCGGCTCCCTGTTCACCCTGGTCATGGGATATTGGGCAAGAGGGGCGGCGGTTTTTGAAGTGAGGAGGGCTAGCCCCCGCGCCTCGCCCTATAAGTTAGGGGGTTTCAGAGGGGGTTTTGCTCATCCATCCAACTCCTGGAACACACAGCACCCCAACCCGTTTTGTATTATCTTCCTTAGTTTCACGCGGTGCTCGCCTCTATCTATGGTTAGGGGACGAGGACGACCCCCATCAGCCGCCAAAGCGGCTAGAGCATCCCGTTTAGATTATGCCACAGCTTCAGGGTCCGCAACTGCGGAGGCTACCCCAAGCGCCCGAGTTGGCGGAGGTGCGAGGGGCCGCGGTCGCAGGGTAGGCCGTGGACGGGGAAGGCGGGATGCTACTCCAGCACCCCTGCCTTCTCCGAGGCTCGTTCCCATGGGGACTCATGTTGAAAGGACTCCGTTAGAGTTATTTGTCAAGCAACAAGGCCTCATCAGGTCCCGGCTTCAACTCCCCATCGCCTACGCCAAGGCGATGAGAGAAGAGAACCTCCCGATGGTGTAGCTCCGGGTGCATGTCTGTGGCAACGGCGCCGTACCGGTGGCCGTAGAGCAACCGGGGCCTCGTCTTCTTTTACTTGGCCGTGGGTGGAAGTGCTTCGCTCGCTCCCACAATCTCTGGGATGGGCATGTTCTTCGCTTCTAGACGATGGCGGACAACCTACTCTCCATCAAGATATACGGGGGCTGAAGTGTATGCCTCAGCCGCTGCAAAGAAAGCTCGAGCGGGGCTGAAAGCCCTTCCTCGCATGAGGGCGACGAGGAAGGGACAGACGGGAGCGGGAGCGGGTACGACTCAGATCCTCGGTAGGCTAAGCCTGGGTACGAGGACCTGATATCGGACTGACCGTCGGCCACACCATCACCGCCAGTCCGCGACTCTCCTCCTCCTGAGTTGGGGCCAACGCGCCGAAAGAACCACTGCTGCATATTGCTGGCAGCGCCTCGTCCCTAGCTCTGTCGTCCCTTCTGGCCTCGTTCTCCTTCGCGCAGTGCTGGTCCAGGAGGAACCATCCTGGGTTGCGCTGGGGGCCTTGCCGCTTTTTGTCTTCTTGAAATTCTGTCCGGCAAACATTGTCCCTCGCCAAAGATAGTATCATAGGTTAGAGTAGTAAAAATCATCCATGTAATATGTGTGAGCTTGCCTCAAACAAATGAATGAAATATTGTTTCCTTTTTTATGATCCCCCTCTTTGTATGATACACCCTTTGCGTTTTCTGGAAGCTTGCCAGTTTGACTGGTCCTGCCGCTATTGCTTTGAGGAACGGATCCTTAGCAGTTCATCGGAGGGGTCGTTATGGGCAAGACTCCTTGCCGCACTCAGTGCAACCGTTAAATCGTCGAGCGCGACTGGAGGCGAAATAAGGTGTTGCGTAGCTGCTTGGTCTGTTGAGCAAGTTCGTAATAGTGTGAGGGTGCTCTGTCGCCGTCCAGGTCGTTGAACGAGTTCAAAACAGAACCAAGGTGCACTGATCCTATCAAGGTTTCTTCTGCGTGCAGGTTTCTTAAACAAATATTGGGATTTCTAGAAATAAAACAACCGATCTAATCAAAAATCTTAACTGGAGTTTTTGTCACCTGCTGTGTTGCGGCATCTGAATCTTTTGTCGGGGCCTCAGATCCCCGGCAAGCAGGATGTTACACCCACTGGCAACCTCCTTGTCAGCAAGGTTCTTGCCGATAGTCTTTGACCATCGCGTGGGAAAGGTCTTTGGTGGGGGTGTAAGTCCTTTTTCTATTTTTTGGCCAGGCCATGCTGACGGAACCCCCTAGCGCCTCTCCGGCAGCGATGCGACACTTGTAGGGGAGAAAACGTTTCTGCTGGAGTGCGTGTTGTGGCTTCGGGACCTGTTGGTGCATCCTCGACGCCTAAGATTCACTCCAGAGAGGTGCGTCTGCCGGAGTATGCACCGGATACCTCGCCGATGCCCCCAGGCATACCCTTGACAGCAACGTATTGTCCTGGAGCGGCGTGTCAGCCTGATGGCATCGAACTTGGGGTCTTCGCTTCCTCGGTCTACGCTTGCGCAGCAGCGCTCCCGCGCAGGTGCTAGGAGGCCATAGCAGAGTGGAACGACCACCGCTGTGACCCGCTTCGGGGAACTGCGGCGGTGTGCTCAACTCCTAAAAATTCGACCCAAGAGGAAAGAAAAATTACTGCGCAAGAGGAAAGAAAAATTTCTTGCTTGTAAGTATAGCTATGATCTTGAGAAATTACTGCGCAAGAGGAAAGAAAAATCTCTGAACGCTAGGATGAAATACGACCCTAAGTTTGCTACTTCGCCTATCTTTGTGACCGATAAGGATTACGAATTCTCTGTCGATCCTGAGTTAATCACTTTGGTCGAATCTGATCCTTTTCATGGTTATGAATCTAAAACAGTTGTAGCACATCTCACTAAGCTGCACGATATAGCCACCCTATTCACGAGTGAGGAAAAGATCCGCCACTACTATATCCTTAAGTTGTTTCCTTTCTCACTAAAGGATGATTCTAAGACTTGGTTCACTTCTCTTGCTCCTGGTTGTGTGCGTAGTCCCCAGGATATGATCTACTACTTCTCTGAGAAATATTTTCCTACCCATAAGAAACAAGCTGCCTTGCAGGAAATATATAACTTTATGCAAGTTGAAGAATAGAGTCTCCCACTAGCTTGAGGGAGGCTTGTCCAGCTACTGAATGCTTTGCCTGATCACCCTCTTGAGAAGAATGAAATACTTGATATCTTCTATAATGGACTAACCGATGCTTCTAGGGACGACCTAGATAGTTGTGCTGGTTGTGTTTTCAGGGAACGAACTGTGGAACAAGCTGACATTCTATTGAATAATATCTTGTCCAATGAGAATGCTTGGACTATTCCCGAACCATCTCCGAAGCCAACTCCGAAGAAAAGAGGTATCCTATTCCTCATTCGTGAAGATATGCAAGGAGCTAAGAAATCTATGCAAGAGAAAGGCATTAAATCTGAAGGTGTCAAGAATCTACCACCTATCGAAGAGATCCATGGTCTTGATAACCCGACACAGGTAGTAGAGGTAAATTCTCTTCGTAGATTCAATGAGAGTGATATTCCTTTTGATAAACCTTCTAGCTTATGCTTAGATTAATTTGATAACTTTGTTGCCAAACAACAAAGTTTCAATGATTATGTTAGCACACAATTGGAACAGAATGCTCGTATGCTTACTCATTTAAGTGCTTGTGTGGATAGAAATGTCAATGATCTTAAGATTTTGAGTAAACATGCCTCTATGGCCACTACTCAGGTAGAACTAATACTTAAGGCTCAAAATGACTTGCTCAATGAGTTGAACGACAATTCAGTTAGAGTCGTCACTAGAGGCGGTATAATGACCCAGGAACCTTTGTATCCCGAGGGTCATCCTAGGAGAATTGAACAAGATTCTCAAGGAGTTAGCACTGAGGCCCCTAGTCATCCTGGTATTAGGAAGAAAAAGAAAGATGATAGGAACTTGCATGCTAGCAACCATGTTGCTGTTACATCCGAGAACCCAAACGACGTCTCTGTTTCTGATGCCAAAACACAATCTGGTGATTAACATGAGCCTAATGATAATATCGATAGTGGTGTTCATGATAATGATCAACCTAGCAATGATAAGGATGTGGAGATTGAACCTGTTGATCATGATAACCCACAACCTAAGAATAGGAGATATAATAAAAATGACTTCATTGCTAGGAAGCATGGTAAAGAAAGAGAACCATGGGTTCAGAAACCCATGCCCTTTCCTCCCAAACCATCCAAGATAAAGAATGATGAGGATTTTGAGCGCTTTGTTGAAATGATTAGACCTATCTTTCTGCAAATGCGTATGACAGATTTGCTCAAAATGTCTCCGTATGCTAAGTACATGAAGGATATTGTGAGTAATAAGAGGAGGATACCTAAGGTTGAGCTTTCCACCATGCTCGGTAATTACACCTTCAAGGGTGGAATTCCTAAGAAACTAGGTGATCCTCGAGTGCCCACTATACCTTGCTCCATTAAAGGAAACTACGTTAGAACTACTTTATGTGATCTTGGAGCTGGTGTTAGTGTTATGCCTCTCTCTTTATCATAGACTTGAATTGGATAAGTTGACACTCACTGAAATCTCCTTGCAAATGGCCGACAAATCAAGTGCTTTCCCTATCGGCATTTGCGAGGATGTGCGTGTTGTGGTTGCTAACGTTACTATCTTAACGGACTTTGTTATTCCGGATATTGCCGAGGATGATGCCTTGGCGGTCATCCTTGGAAGACCCTTTTTAAACACTGCAGGGGCTGTTATTGATTGCAACAAAGGCAATGTCACTTTCCATGTTTATGGTAATGAGCACACGGTGCACTTTCCGAAGAAACAATATCGAGTACATTGCATCAATGCTATTGAAAAAACTTCATCGATTCTTATTGGGACCTTTGAATGCCCTATACCTACTGTCAAGATGAAGTATGATTTACTTGTTGGGGATATGCACATCCCCATTGAGGTAACCTAGTGACTATTCGAAAATTCTCCGGTTTTATGCAATTTGAAAAAAGTTTTTCAAGGAGACTTGATCAACCTCATTGACGGATTTCTTTAGATGACCATGAGATGGATGAATCTAGGAGTCACAACCCTGTGTTCCAAACTTTTATTTTCTGTTTCTTAGAAGGAAAATGATAGATTTAGCTTTAGTTTTTCCTGTTTTCTTCTTTTTGCGTCCCTTAGAAAAGTGTCCCGAAAATAAAAGTTCTTCAAATGCCGTGAAATCAAGTATGATTTTTTCTGGAATTTTTGAAAAATTCTGAGATAAAGAGCTAGTCAGGGGGATGCACCAGTGGGCCACAAGCCGAGGAGGCGCGGGCACCCACCTGGCCGCACCTACCAGGCTTGTGGGGCCCACGTGCCCCCCTCAACTTATTCCAGCTCCCATCTCCTTCTCCTACCTCCAGAAAAAAATCATTCCACAACTCAAACCCGTGTTCTTGCTCTTCTTGCTGCGTTTTTTGATCTCCTTGTGCAAAGCCCCATTCACCAAACTGTTTTGGGAAAATTGTTCCTGGGTATGTGACTCCTCCATTGGTCCAAATAGTTTTTGCTCTAGTGCCTTATTTGTTGCATATTTTTGCTGCCTTGGTGACCCGATTCTTGAGCTTTGCATGCTAATTTTAGCTGGTCCCAAGTAGTTTCGATGCATGATATGGCCTCTAGGCACTTGAAGGAGTAGTTGCTATGAGTTTCGTTGAGCCTTGTTCCCTTTTCTTTTGAGTCACTGAAAATTTCAAAAAAACAAGATGTTCAGGATAAACTATCATGGTGGTTCCTCAAGCAAAAGGGGTCCCCGTTTCGCGATTCGGGAGCCCGACCCTTACCAACCGAGGAACGCACAGGTACAACCATGTGAATGGCCTTCTGATGAATTCATGATTGATGCAGGTTTCAAAGACGAGTTTGATACATTTGTTTGCAACGCCTTTCTCGAAGAATTCATCTCCGATAAATGTGAACAATATACTACTCTCACTGCCTCTTTTGTTCGTAGATTCAAACTTTCAGTTGGCCGTGACGCATCCATACTGTTTGATCTGTATGACAAATCGTATACCATGGATTTAGAGGATTTCAATAGAATTTGCAAGATACCTGATTGGGGTAGTCTCAATGATCCTTCTAAGTCTTCGGTTAGAGATTTTATCTCTAGTATAACTTCTGGAGAAACTAGAGATATTACGCACGCTACCATGGGAGCACTCATTTTCCCGCCTTGCATTACTTTGCCCTCTTCCTAGGTAGATGCATTAAAGGCAAGATTGAGCATTTTCACCTCTAAGCACCTAACCTTAGTATTCTTAAGAGCGCACTAACGGATGATAGAAGTTTCAATATGGGAGCTATAATCGCGAGGAGGCTAAATAATAATGCTAACGAAGGGGATTTCTTTGGTGGGATCTATGCCACTCGCATCGCAAATTTTCTTGGAGTACCCATCCGCGAAGGAGATCCCCCACTCCATATAGCTTTACTTGATCGCGTCGCTATGACACGTTATCAGTTCCTTGAGAGGGATAATGATTCCCTCCTATACTGGTTAATATTTAACCGACAATGTGTTTTCCATATTACCCTTCCTTCTCCTACTTTCTTTGACTTTCAGGTAAAACGGAGATATTACATAACTAGAGGCGACGTAGAGGAGTATGAGAGGGAGGCAAAAGCTGCTTGCCTCCGTGAGGCAGCTATTTAGGCAGTAGCCGCCGCGCTCCCGTACAACCCCCATTATGATTTTGGATATCGCCCGGACCACCCATGGGAGTAGACCAACTTAGGCCAAAATCCTAAGCTTGGGGCAGTACGTGTTTCTCACTGACTTTATATTCATGCTCACACATTCACTTTGATAGTCGGTGTTCACACCTTGCCACTGTATCATCCACGTTAGTTTATTTCTTTTCTCGCTTTCTTCTCGTGTGTTCGTTTAGATTGAGAAAATCTAAACATATTTCCTGTTCTTCTTTTGCTTGTTGGGAGCTTTCCCATTTAAATAGTTTTCTTTTTCTTTGGGTCAAGGTAGAAGACCATGGTTACAATGTTTCGTGGCTCTCGCATGCATATCTGTTTATCTGTCAAAGAGCCATATTACTTTGTCTTCTTCTTTGTGTTTGCTTGCAGATTCCAGCTTAGTACAATGCACGAACACTCTCATTATGATTCACATCATTCGGTCGTGCAAGTGAAAGGCAACAATGACGATATATGATGAAGTAATTGAGCCTGGAAAAGCTGGTATGAACTCGATCTATTTTGCTTTTGTAAATATGACTAGCTCATCGGTCCTAATTCAGCTTTGTTGTGAGAGAAACATGTTTGCAATGACAACTTAGAGATCATAGTTTCTCATGCCATGCTTAATTAGCTAGGAGCTTATAATGGTTTGTCTTGGATGCCAACATGAATTTCAAGATGATTATGATGTAGTATGATAGGATGGTATCCTACTTTGGATGATTCAAGTGGCTTGACTTGGCACATGTTCACGCATGTAGTTGAAACAAAATCAACATAGCCTCTATGATATTCATGTTCATGGTGATTTATATCCTACTCATGCTTTTACTCAATGTTGGTTAATTTCAATGCATATTGATGACTGTTGTCGCTCTCCAGTTGGTCGCTCTCTATTGATGACTGTTGTCGCTCTCTAGTTCGTCTTTTGCTAGCCTTCACTTGTACTAAGCGGGAATACCGCTTGTGCATCCACTTCGATAAACCCAAAGTTGTTCCATATGAGTCCACCATACCTACCTATATGCGGTATCTACCTGCCGTTGAAAGTAAATTTGCATGTTCCACTCTCTAAACCTTCAAGTGATAATCTGTTTTGCATGCCCGAACCGCTCATGTGGTGACAAGGGGCGATCAGTATCTTCCATGCTAGGCGTGTTATCCTCGATATGTGTTTATTCACTATCACTCACGAGAAAGGGGCCGGTAATTGGAATGCCCAGTTCCATGCTCAAATCAAAATGATAATTGCAAACAAAACTCCCACTAGATTGATGTTGGTATGGACGGCACCCGAGTATTCGGCTAGTCGTGGAGTGTGATTTATCGGTAGTGGGGGAGTCAAAACTTTACTTTTTATTTGGGAACCGCCTATAGTATCTGTAGCAAGGAATATGGTGAAAACTCTTGGTCATCGCGTTGACAATGAAAGCATGCCACCCAAAATTATTTGTCTATGTCTTCAAAGCTTGAGCTCTGGCACCTCTACAAATCAATGCTTCCCTCTCCGAAGGGCCTATCTATTTATGTTTCTGTTGAGTCATCCTCTCCTTATAAAGGCACCAATTAGAGAGCACCTCCTTCATTTTTTTGCTTTGATTTTAATTGTTATTGAGTATGACTGTGACTAGATCTTCTTTGCCATGAATAACAGTGTTCAGTCAGCCCTTGGTCTTTGAAGGTGCTCTACATTTATGTTTTGCGGTCTCAGAAAGAGCTAGCGAGATACCATCTGTTCATATTGCTTCATAATTGTTTTGATTGAAGTGTTGACATTTGAAACTTATTATTATTGCTCGCTAGTTGATTATGCCATTGATATGAGTACATCTTGAGACCTAAATGTCATTCCTTATGTGGTTAGCTTATGATCTTGCTGAAAATCTGAATATGAGTTGGACATAATTACAACAACAAGATCAAACAGAGTTCGTAAAAGTTTTTCTTTTGTCTCCTTCAGTTTGTCAACTGAATTGCTTGAGGACAAGCAAGGCTTTAAGCTTGGGGGAGTTGATACGTCTCCATCGTATCAACTTTTCCAAACTCTTTTGCCCTTGTTTTGGACTCTAATTTGCATTATTTGAATGGAACTAACCCGGAATGACGCTGTTTTCAGCAGAATTGCCATGGTGTTGTTTTTGCGCAGAAATAGAAGTTCTCGCAATGACCTGGAAATTTACGAGGATTTTTTGTGGAATATATAAAAAATACTGGCGCAAGAATCAACCGGAGACGTGGAGCGAGGAGCCCACAAGCCCAGGAGGCGCACCCCCTGGCCGCGTCTAGCGGCTTGTGGGACCCTCGGGGATCCGCCGCCTCCAACTCCAGCTCTATTTAGTATCTTTCGCCTGGAAAAAAGTCAAGAAGAAGAGTTCGTCGCGTTTTACGATACGGAGGCGCCGCCACCACCTGTTCTTCCTCTCGAGGGCAGATCTGGAGTCCGTTCTGGGCTCCGAAGAGGGGAGATCGTCGCCATCGTCATCACCAACCTTCCTTCATCGCCAATGCCATGATGCTCTTCATTGTTCGTGAGTAATCTCATCGTAGGCTTGCTGGACGGTGATGGGTTGGATGAGATCTATCATGTAATCGAGTTAGTTTTGATGGGGATTCATCCCTAGTATCCACTATGTTCTGAGATTGATGTTGCTACTACTTTGCCATGCTTAATGCTTGTCACTAGGGCCCAAGTGCCATGATTTCAGATCTGAACCTATTATGTTCTCGTCAATATATGTGTGTTCTTGATCCTATCTTGCAAGTTGTAGTCACCTACTATGTGTTATGACCTGGCAACCCCGGAGTGACAATAGCCGGTACCACTCCCGGAGATGACCATACTATGAGGAGTTCATGTATTCACTAAGTGCTAATGCTTTGTTCCGGTTCTCTATTAAAAGGAGAACCTTAATATCCCGTAGTTTCCATTAGGACCCTGTTTCCATGGGAGGGATGGACAATAGATGTCATGCAAGTTCTTTTCATAAGCATGTATGATTATGTACGGAATACATGCCTACATTACATTGACGAACTAGAGCTAGTTACATATCTCCCCATGTTATAACTGTTGCGTGATGAATGTCATCTGGCATAATTATTAATCACCGATCCAATGCCTACGAGTCTTTTCCTACTAGTCCTTGCTACGTTACTTTGCCGCTACTGCAGCCACTGCTGCTACTGTTACCGCTACTACTGTCACTACTGCTACTGTTACCGCTGCTACTGTTACTATCACACTACTTTCCTACTGAAACTTTGCCGCAGATACTATGTCTTTCAGGTGTGGTTGAATTGACAACTCAACTGCTAATACTCGAGAATATTCTTTGGCTTCCCTTGTGTCGAATCAACAAATTTGGGTTGAATACTCTACCCTCAAAAACTGTTGTGATCCCCTGTACTTGTGGATTATCACATGACAGTACAATTACTTTTATAAATTCTAAACACCACCGTGCTCTAAAAGATAAAATTGAAGGACTAGAGAAACTGCCTAGCTCAAAACATATAAGTGAAGAATATAGAGTATTATAACAAATTGTGATGAATAAAAAATGACTGTGGAAAATATTTTTGTACGGAGAACGATGATTGTGTGAAACAAAAATTAAATCAAACTATAATACGCGACGCTCCAAGAAAAACAAATATCATATAAGGAATAAAAATATAGCTCCAAGTGACATACCCATGGAGTGACCTGAAAGAGGGGATGCCTTCCGCAGCATCCCAAAGCTTAGACGCTTAGGTTTTCCATGAATATTGCACTAGGGGGCCTTGTAAATCCCCAAGCTTAAGTATTTCCGCTGGTTATTCCTTCATGCATCATTGTCTCAACCAAAACATGAAAACTTCAGCACACAAAACTCAACCAAAACCTCATGAGATCCATTAGTATAGTAGGAAAATCATAAACTTTAGGTACCGTTCTAAATTGATTCATATTTCATTATTGCATAAGGTAATGTATTCTAACTTCTCCATGACTTGTACCCCCCGATATAATCCATAGCATCATCAAAGGAAGCAAACTATGCAAGCAAAAAAAAATCTTTCTAAAACAAAACAATTTGTAATGATCAGCACCGAAACCATACTTATGTAAGTCTGAAAATTCTGAAAAATGAGCAAAACATGGGAAATTTGTATATGAATAATGTGTAAGACATTCAGATTGCAAAGGCGTTCTAGAAAATTAGAGAAATTCTGCATTGAACTTAAATTTTGTTTTTTTGCACAAGATCAATTATACTATCTTCCAAAGCATCCTAAAGGCTTTACTTCACACAAACACTAACGAAAACATAAAATCACAATCACTGTAGTATCAATAATCATGTCACCACACCAAAACAGAAAGTAAAAAAAATTTAAGATAACTAATAGGTTGCCAGCCAACAAGCATTATTGTTTTATGCCCCTAGCTAGGAATAATGCATAGTATCAAGTGTTGTCATCCTTCTTACTCATCTACATTTCTTGCTTATAAAAAATATGATCATGATCACTTACAATTAAATCCTTTTTCCAGCGAGATATTTTCTACTAGAGGAACTAAAATAATGGAAGAGGCTATCCTATGCAACTTTAATCTCTTCCAGTTTCAATTTAGAAGTAAAAAAGATCTCAATTGGATTTTATAGGTGATAGTAAATGCATCTTCTATAAGGGATCTAACCTTATCACAACTATCTTCACTAAACCCACCTTTATTAATCCTTACAATCAAATAATATTGACTATTGGTGCTATTGAATATTTGTTGGACTAAATGTTGGTGTGGTACTTCTTTCTTAGCATTCTCCCTGGAAGCACGAGGATCCCTAGACAAGTATCTTCTTACGAGATCTCCATCATAAAGAATATCATCTATCATTGGACATAAATAATCCACACCATAATGATAAAATATTTCCCTAGCTTATCGAACTTTATGATCAAACTAATTGATGAGAGCAATGGCAGCAAACTTCTTAACTCTAGAATCATTTATAGTAGGAACTCATAAATCAACCTTTGAAAAGTGGGGTGACTATGCACAAAGCGTCTTCCAAGTTTAAATATGTGAGCTGAAATATCTTGAGCATAATTATTGGTTCTTTTAAGAATAAGCTCATCATATTAACCAAGGCTCATGTACAAGCAAAGAACTCATGAATAACACTTTTTCCAATAATATTCTCAGTTTCCGTTACAAAAGTTTTAGTGTCCAAGTTCATGGGGGGTACATTATCATTGGGCTTAGGGCCCTAAATATCTTCTTTAGTAAGCACAAAACCGACATGATAGCAGCTAAGAAGCAAAACAAGAAATGAATCAAAGGTAAATATTTTTGTGTTTTTGATAATTGTAAGCAAGAAAAATAAAAAAACAAATGAAAAGTACAACAAGTGAATGATAGTTTGTGTGATGGACCCTCACGGGAATTTGATGATGTCCTCCCGACAATGGCACCATAAATTCTTCGTGCCACTTGTAACCTTTGTTTGGTTTTTCCCTCAAGAGGATGGGATATGCATGTAACACCCCTGGCTTTAGCTATAGTAATCCCTGTAATTAAGTTACAATAGAGAGTTATAATTAAGCTAATTATTTTACTAAATAGTGCTTGATCAATATTTGAATCATATCTCATTTCAAGCTCTAGTTTGAAATTCAAAATTCAAATAAAAATTGAATTAAACAAATTCACCAACATGAAGACACAAGTGTTGCAAGCGTTGCAAATAATCCATAACTAATTATGGAAATGAACCAACGTTTTTATAAATTGTTTAATTGTCATAATATAATTAGATTAGAGGCCAAATAATAATTTAAATGCCCTTTTAAAATATGGAAATCCCACACTTATTCAAATGACCCCCAAACTTTTCGTGGCAATGCTGAAAATTGCAATGTAAATAATAGGCTTAGTTCCATATATTACAAAAGTCAATTAGTTTTAGAACTAATACAAAATAGAAAAGAAATAATACAACAAAAAATAAAAATAAAGAGGACAGCCCCTATTCTCCCCTCGCCCCCATTCTCCTTGTCGCTCACTGACCCTCCCTGATGCGACGGTCGCAGCCGCCCTAGTCATTGTACTGCCTTGCCGCCCTGCTTCGTCTAGCCTCGCTGCCCCCTACTCTGCAACGGAAGGTGAGCACCCCTCTCTCTCCCCATTCTTGTCGCCCTGCTCATCCCCCTGGTCGCACCGGAGCTCCGCTCCCTCGCGTTTGGCCGAGCCCCTGCCTCACATATCTGTGCCCGGTAGCAACCGACGTCGTCCGTGCACCCGCCCCGTCATCGTCAGGACGGGCCCACTACTTCCTGTTGCCGATCGCCCTACTCTACTGTTGCTGTCGCTTAGTTGCCGCTACTGCTCTGGCCGCCGTTGGCCGGCGCCACTGCCACACCCGCCTTCGACTGCTCGTGTCTGTGGCCTGTTGTCCCCGCTGCCTGTTGCTGCTTCTGTGCATTGTGCCTCGCCGTAACCTCCGAGCCCCCGCTGTCGTTGCTCCTTGTTAGCACTACTACTACTATAGAGAGAGGGATTGGTAGTACTATTGTTGATGTATTGATAGGTGCCAAGGTGCATGTATATATAGAGTACAAGTGGGCATGTGGGCCTCTACCTCAACTATACAGAACTAGGAGGTTGGCCAGGCTATACGTAATATACATGCAATACATATGTCAACACCCCCCCGCGGTCAAAGCATCGCTGGAGAGACAGAGACTGGACCGAAACTCCTTAAAGACGGGAGTGGGCAATCCCTTAGTCATGACATCAGCAAACTGTTGCGACGTCGGCACGTGTAGAACTCGAACACGACCAAGTGCAACCTCCTCACGAACGAAGTGAATGTCGAGCTTGATATGCTTCGTATGTCGATGATGCACTGGGTTGGCAGAGAGATAGACCGTGCTGGCGTTGTCACAGAAGACAAGAGTGGCCTTGGAAATATCACAAAGCAACTCCTGAAGCAGCTCATGAACCCAAGAGCATTCCGCCACGGCGTTGGCGACGGCCCGATACTCTGCCTCGGCGCTGAGGAGTCAGACCGTGGGCTAGCGCTTCAAAGACCAAGAGATCAACGAGCGCCCAAGGTAGATGCAATAGCTGTATGTGGAGTGACGGGTATCGGGGTAGCCAGCCGAGTCGGTGTTCGAGTATGCGACGAGGTCGGTGGAGGTGGTGGCCATCAGTGTGAGACAAAGAGACATGGTGCCATGTATGTATGAGAGAATACGCCTCACTAGAGTCCAGTGGGATTCTCGTGGTGACTGCATGTGGAGGCACACCTGCTGAACATTGTTGTAGGTTCGGGTGAGTGAGCGTCAGGTACTGTAGAGCACCAATGATGGAGCAATAAAATGCTGCATTAGTGGCTAGAGACCCCTCCGTAGCAAAAACCTTCGCATTTGTGTCGACCGGATTGGGCGTCGGCTTGCATTCAAGCATGTCGGCACGCTCCAGAATCTCGTGAGCGTACTTCTGCGGAAGCAGAATGATGTCGTCAGCCCGGAGGACCACCTCGACGCCGAGAAAATAATGGAGAAGCCCCAAGTCCTTGAGGGTGAGCTCGGGGTGAAGACGAGCTATAAGCCGCTGAAGGAGCTCGGCACTAGAGGCTGTGAGGATGATGTCATCTACATAGAGGAGCAGGTAAGCCGTGAGAGTGCCCTGATGAAACACAAATAGCGAGGCATCGGAGTGGGTGTACCAAAAGCCCAGGACTGTCGGAAGGCAGAGATACACTAGTACCTAGCCCGTGGTGCCTGCTTAAGCCCGTAAAGGGAGCGGGAGAGCAAGCAGACACACTCTGGATGGTCAGTGTTGACTAAGCCTGTGAGCTGCTCACAGAAGACCTGCTCGGCAACATGACCATGCAGGAAGGTATTGGAGACATCCAACTGAAGTACTGGCCACGCGTGTGAGACCGCCAAATAAAGCACTGTCCGGATCGTCCCCGGTTTTACAAGTAGAGCGAACGTGTCGGTGAAGTCAATGCAATGCATTGACGAAAACCACGAACTACCCACTAGTCCTTATAGCGCTCGAGAGAGCCGGCTAGGCGAGTCTTTTGGAGTAACACCCACTTGCCAGAGACGACGTTGGCACGAGGGGGCCGCGGAACAAGTGGCCACGTGCGGTTGCGCTGCAAGGCATCGAACTCCTCTTGCATCGTGGCCAGCTAGTGAGGATCCTGAATGGCCGTGCGAATGGAGGTGGGGATGGGTGATGGTTTTGAGGTAGCGGCACCACACACATACTCATCGTAAGAGTAGCACGTGCTCGGGTGATGCATGCCGGTCCGAGCGCGGATCGTCATGCTGTGAGCTGGACCAGCAGAGGTGGTCGAGCCCATGTTGGCTGGCGGTTCATCGACGGAACCAACAGTCGGGCTGTTAGTGGCGACGGTGGTGGCAACGGGCGAGGGTGAAGTCGATCCCTTCGCAGAAGACTGGTGCTGGCTAGGGAGCCCGCCATGGCATCAGCGGGGGTGGCTGACGCAACCTCGAAGGAGGGAGCCATAGACCTAGAGACCCAATGCCACTCGATCTCGAGGGAGGGAGCCGGGAACCCAGGTGGCGCCGGTAGTAGTCGCTAAGTCGATGGCGCCAGTGGATAGTGTATCTGCGCATCGCGCCAAGAGAGGGGTGCGGCAGGCGGCGGCGAGGGAGCCGGAGTCGGGGGTACCTGAAAGAAGGGAAATACCGTCTCGACGAAATACACATGCCTCGAGGTGTACACATGATGAGTGACAGGATCATAGCACCAGTAGCCTTTGGTATTAGAAGGATAACCCAGAAAGATGCATGGAAGGGAACGTGGAGAAAGTTTGTGGGGAGTGGTTGTGACAGCCCAGGACCGACACTCTAGAAGATTCCCCTCTTATTCCATTGCAGTTGTGCGATTAGGTTGTCTATCGCATTCATCATCGCATCATTCTCATCATCGGCATTGCATCGACACTCCCTTGCCGCCAATTTTCAAAACCTACATCCGTTAGTAGTTGTCGGTTCCCTCCGTGTTCGTCGTTGTCCTTTCTGAGACCAACCACACACGCACGTGCCCACGACATCATTAAAATGTTGTTTTTAAAATTGCGTATAAAATATTCTCGGATTGACTTGAAAATTGGTGTGCAGTCTCATTTTGTTGAGGTAGGCCGCCTCCCAAATTTTGTCGCAATCGGAACTCGTTTGATACCCGTAGAGTTTATCATATAGCGGCACTATAGCTGGTTTAAATTGTCGGACGTTCGGTGTTTTAAAAACTCTGTCATAGGCCACGCCATTTTCCTCTCATCCCTACATAGCCCAACTACATGGTCCATTAAACCCATCTAGCCACTTCCTCCATTCGTGGTCGTCGGATCGCGATCGGACTAACGAGGTCCACCCCACCATAGCCCAACCTTATATAAGAACCACCCCATGGTGAAGCTCTCTCACTCCACTAGGGTCCCCCCTAGCAATTTGCAGCCACCCCCTAGAAAAAACACCACTTGCTAGGAAAACCCACTAAATCCCGCAGCCCAAACCCTTTGACCAAATCTGGCAATTGGATTTCCATATAATGTCTCAGATAAGCCCCAAACCCCACCTACCGAACATGTCTGGGCGACCACAGTGCAATAGAGCCATGCCCGCACCGTACCGTGCTCGAGCCGCTCGTGGCACTGCAGTAGCCCCGTGGCCGGCCGGTCCTACATCCCTCTCCTCTCCCCGCCGCATGTACCCGCCAGCCGGAGCGCCACCGGCCTACCAGCGAGCGTCCACCCGACCATGACCGTGTTCGCCGCGCCGCCGGTCTTCCGCGTCCGGCCTCCATCCTCCAGCAGTCCCGATCCGGCTGGATCCGACGAGATCTGGCCCGGGGGACCCGTCCCTGCCGCATCCCTCGCCGGAGGTCTACCGGACTTCGCCCCGACAACTGTCGGCCATATGTGCACGAGCATCTCATGCGGGATTAGCACGAGGACCGTGTGTGACTAGCGTGCTGGGCCGCCGCCTCGCGTAGGCCAGGCACCACACCCAGTTGCGCCACCTCCACCACCCGAGGCCCAGCCTGCCTCCCTACACCATGGGCTTGGCCCATGAGGTGAGCACCCCTCGTGTCGCCTCTATTTGGCGCCTAGACGGATGATAATGTTTAGTGCATGCCCAAATTCGGCCCGTAGTATTTTAGGATTTTTTTTGCGAATTAGTATTTTCAGGATAACGCTAGATTTTAAAACCCCCGCGGATTTTAATCTGTCCGTCGGATCGCGGCGAGGTATATACGTAACTTGGCTAGAATTTCACGTAGATTAATATTTTACTACTTCCATGCATGTTTAAAGTGGTTTGACCTGCCATTTGCCTAGATTTTCGTGCTGTCCTAACAAGTTAGATATTCCATAGCTATTTTTTGTGTGTAACCGGTTTGCTTGTTTCCATTAGGTAAAATGTTCATGTTGTTACAACTATCGGATTTCGGGCTCCGCAAAACTCTAAGGATTCGAACATAGGGTGTGTACGAAGGTCTCTCCCTGCTTTGCCTCACCTAGCCCACTACTCGATGGAAACGACGAAGGACTCACTCGATAGCGAGGGTAGCACAGGACACAACAGTTTACCCAGGTTCGGGCCGCTGCGAAGCGTAAAACCCAACTCCTGCTTTCGGTGGATTGCCTCTCGCGGTGGTGGTGGATGAATTAGTACAGTGCTGTTGATCCTCCGGAGGCCAAGTGGCTAGGTCTATTGTTCTACCGTCTGAATGAACTCCCTCTCTCAAGTATCCTACCCTCTGTATTTATAGCGGAGGCCCGGGTCCAATTCCCTCATAGCTTCGGCGGGAAGGGATCCCACAACGGCCAGTTTTTAAGGGGAACAGGGGAACATGCTCCCCTGCCCGAAGGTTGTCTTCGCTTGCAAAGTAACTATCCATGTTGCTAAGACGGGCCTGTCGGTGACGTTTGCCCTATTGGCGGGCGGTTGCGGCTTTGTTCCACGAGAAGGGAAACCTTTGGGAGATGCCTTTGGACCCCATGGATGCCGCTGCAAAGCGTAAAACCCTACTTCTGCTTTTGGTCGATTGCCTCCCACGAAGGTGATGGATGAGTTAGTACAGTGTTCTTGGGCCTCCGGAGACTGAGCGACTAAGTGTGTTGTTCTGCCGTTCGAATGAACTCCCCTTCTCGAGTACCGTACCTTCTCTATTTATAGCGGAGGCCCGGGTCCTCTTCCCTCATCGCTACGGCGGGAAGGGATCCCACAGAGGCCAATTTTGAAGCGGAACAGGGAACATGCTTCCCTGCCAAAGGTGCTCTTCGCCTGCAAAGTACTTGTCCACGTCGCAGAGACGGGCCCATGGATGACGTTTGCCCTACTGGTGGGGGGCTCCGGCTTTGTTGCCCCAGAAGGGAAACCTATCAGATGCCTTTGGAAAGCTTGAACGCTCCCGCCTCCTTCGCAACAAAGGGGGAATTGTCCCGTCCTGCAGGTGCTGCTCGCTTGTCCTTTTCTAGCGGCACCCTTGACTCGTGAGGCTTGGTCTTGCCTCGAGATATCCGCTGCTCTGGAGGGGTCTGGAGGAGGCCCCCTGCGGGTCATGACACTACTCCTCATCGTGAGGCTTTGCCCCCAATGAGGGCCTGGTTCAGGGTGGTTCTGCTCCTTGGTGATCTCGTGCTGATGAAGTGGGCTAGTCCTGGGCCGCATGGAGGCAGGTCTAGGTACACCGGTTCCCAGAACACCGACGGTAGCCCCGAGCCCAAGGCGTGCTTGGGTTGGACTCTCGGCGAAGCCTTGGAGGCGGCTCGATACTCCGCGGGCCCCATTTGCTTGCGTGCCGAGCCTTTAGAACGGAGAGTCGTTTCCATCTGCACTGTATCTCCTGATCTGAATCTATCGCCCGTCTCCACCCCTATCCATTCCATGGCTCGTTATTCCTTGTGTTCCATGCACGCCATGTCATCTTTGCCTTGTTCTCTCTGTCATGCCTCAGAAGGGAGGAGCTGGTGGGGGCTCGTGGGGCTCACTTGTCCTGGCGACGCCCTTGCCTGCGCTAGAGTGGTTTGCAGTGGTAAACTTCAAGGGGTTGGTGAAGGTTCGTCTAGTAGTTGCCGCCAACTCCAATGAGTGGGGGGGCACCCAGATACGGCTGGGCTCATGGCCTCTGGGTGAGAAGGTGTCTCCTGCGGTTCCTCTCCATTGTGTTCGCACTACCAGATCCATGAGGTGCTTTCGCACTACCAGATCCACGCGCTTCATCTGGACCCCTGCTCTTTGATCCTCCTCTCTGCCTTTGCGTTCTTGTGCGAGGCCTTTGTCGGCGTCACTCCCTCCGTGGCATTGCTCCGCAACTTCTTCTATCTTGAGTTGGCCTCCAAGATGAAGTGCTCTGGGTGTGCGTCCTCGAAAATTGATGACGCATCAGCCCTCGGGATCCCATGCGTCGAGCTCCTCCCAGAGGAGGAAGGGTTAGGTGGCAATGGGTGCTGGTTGAAGCTGCCGGGGCAAGAGCTCTGTTCTAACCTCCTCCATCCCTGGCGACGCCGAAACGGGGTGGGAGTGCGAAGAGCTCAGCGACCTCCGGCTCGCGCCTGTCTTGACCCGACTGGGACGACTGAGGCACGCGGGGGTGTCGATGGCGATGGTGGTGCGCGAGTTCATGTGTCGGTGGATTTCTCCCCTTCAACGCCACTCCTGCCCCATGTGGGCTTATGCAGGGCCCAACGACTCTATGAGGACACAAGACGCCCCCTTTGCCCCTAATGTTCTGCATGAGCTTCTTCGTCAGTTGACCGACGGCAATCCAGACAAGCTTCCCCGGACGGCCAACCATTGTACCGCCTCAAAGCCCCGAAGGATTTCACCGTGGAGATGCCACTCTTCGATGAATGGGGGCTCCTCCATGAGGGGAAGGAACATTCCCCGGGGTCCGTGCCTCCTGGGGTTCGGCCCCGCGAGGACCCTGATCGCGTGGTTGCCTCCGGGAACATGGTGGGCGATGCACCGACCCTTTCCCCCCAGCCCTGGCTCCACGTCGGGACGGGGTTGGTGGTGACGATTGGTCGACAATCGAAAGCGCCGCCCCACTAGAGAGCCTCGTGCGAGGGCTGCCGAGCCCCTCTGTTGAGGCGCCCCCGCCAAGTGGAAGAGGAAGTCGTCCCAGGGCGGCCGGCCCCCGGCTCGTGGGGTTCTGGCGAGGAAGAAGTGGATAGCCATTGACGAGTAAGCACCCGCCTCCCTTTCTATCCTCATTTACACGCCCGCCTTCTAAGCCTCCATTCTTCAGGTCTCCATTCGACGGCTAGGGGGGCAGATCTGTATTGCCCGCTTCGGAGGCCTCTTTGCGTCCCGCGACTTCTTCCCTCGCACTTCGTGTAGCATGGTCCTCGGAGGCTCGTGCGCGTGAACCCCCGCGGTCTTCTTTGCTGGAGGCCTTCAGTTCTTCGTGGGGGTGCCTCTACAGACCCGTGCCCATGTTGCACCTTACCCGTGGTCCCCTCCAGCATGGTGATGAGTGGCCTCATGGGACACTTGACGTCGATGAAATGGGCACAAGAGAGCCCCTAGCCCCCGAGGACGGGCTTGGGCCGGGCGACCCCTTGCGCGCTTATTTTGTTCACCGTTTGAGAAGTGAGGACTCACACCTGCGTTTGGAGCCTATCGCAGGTTCGCCCGCCTCACCCTAGGGCTTGCTCCACACCTCTACAGACGCGCTTCAACGTCTGGGTCGGGGCTTGCTAGTCACGAGGCCCGCCGGCAAGGAGAACGCCAGTACCTTGCGTCAGGGTGGCGTCAGCTTGAAGTCGCCGTGAACCTCGGCCGTCAGTGGGAGTGCGCCCACGCAGAGGTAGAGGCATCCCTTTTTGAGGAGGTAGAAGCCCGCGATCGCGCCCTTGCTCAGGCTCTCGAGGCTGATCGTCGATGCAGGGCCTCCGACGGCAACCACAAGGAGCTATGCGACCTCATCGCTTGCCTCGACGCGCAAGCTCCACCGATGGTTACCCAGGGGGTCCGCCGGTGGAATCCTTCCTCGTCGGTTCTCGAGCATCCGCAGACTCGCTGGTGCTTGAAATAGTGGAGCAGTACTTGGAGCAGGAGCGTTTAGATACGCAGGAGCGCCTGCTATCGCTTGCCGAGGAGTCCCTTGCCTCTCGTGAGGCGAAGCTTGAGGAGGAGGTAGACAGGAGGGTGGCGGAGGCCCGACGTTCCCTTTTCCTTGATTATCACGTGATGTTGAGGCTCCAGGAATCCCGCTTCCTTCGGCACCATGACTGCATGCAAAATGAGGTCAGTGCCCTCTGGAGGAGGTTGGATCAGGAAATGGAAAGCCGGCAGGCCGCGCTGGACAAGCATGCCATCGCCGAAGGTAAGCTGTCGAACATCTGCAAACCAGTGAAAGGCGTGTCTTCCCTGGTTGAAGAGGCTTCCGAAGAGGCCATCCGCGCTCGCAGCCTCCAACTTGAACGCTTCAAGATGTTCTAGTCCCATGAGTAGAGGGCTTCCCGCGCCCTGGGCGACATCTGCGGAGAAGGCGTTTTTGGTCCCCTGATTCCCGACGACTCCGGGTACTAGGGCTTTTTCTGCCGCGTCATGGAGAGTCTTGAGGCTTGCGCCGGGAGGGCCCTTGCGCTCACGGAGGAGAAGAGTCGCGACCTTTTAGGTCACGCTGCCTCGGACGTCTTCAGTCACCTTCTTCGCCAAGACCCTGATTTAAACTTCGCTTCGGTGTTGGATCCAGTGCCAGAGATGATCCGCACTGCCCTGGCTGAGTGCGTCGAGGTTCACGTAGAAGACCTGGTGGCAAGGCTTGCTCCAGAGGGCCGCGGCATGGGCCCCGATGAAGAGGTGCCCTCATGATCCTCAACCCCGTCCTCCTTATAGGTTCTGGTGTTAAGTTTAACATCAGCTAGGTCGTGTCTGGTGGGTACCTTTTGACATGTTTCCTAGTGTCGATGTACACCTGGTGCTTCTATCCTGGCCGCCGTCGTCGCCAGCCTGAGAAGTTGCAATGCTAATGTTTTGTCCTGCGAGCCCTGGCTCGTTCGCATGTCACCTTCCTCCTTTTGGGGTGGTTTGAAGACCCTTTCAGCACTTTGTGTCTGCACGTCCTGGTCCCGCACATCTCTCTGCCTCCGTGCGGTGCAACACGTTACCAAGGCAACTCCTCACTGGGCAAAGCCCCGACGCCCTGGGGGGCGGATGGCATTGTGACCAGTGAGTCCTCCGAGGCGTGCTGCTCAGGAGCCCCCTTTGACACTCAAGCTGCTCTGCGTCATTAGGCCCCAGTCCCGCACATATCCCTGCCACCACGAAGCTCCCGCTTCACCGGGCGGGGCCTCCCCACTCCCAACGCTGACGAAGTCTTCGCCGATAGCGGCGAGTGGCATTGTGACCGGTAAGGCTCCTAAGGTGGGAACCGAGAGCCTCCTTTCTAGCGCTCAAGCCATTCCGCATTCCACCCCTTTTTGCGATTGCCCCGGGAGGACTGGAGATCCACGAGGTTCCTATGAAATATCAATCAAAGCAAAGGGGAAAAGGGAACACCAGTCCAACAAGTGGAGAGAACACAAAAACGAAATCCCCACCCTCCTTGACAAAACGTCAAACTAGGAAACTCGTGAGCCCTTGACAGGTAAGGATACAACAGAAAAGGAAAGGCCTTAGGGGGGCTCAGCTTAAAACGCAATGAAGGAACGAGAAGAATCCACGTCCAGCATCCTAGCTATTCATCGCCTCCGTCTCCCCCCAAGTGTTGAGCATAGGGCTTCCATTAGGCGTGGGGCGGACCCCTTCCGTGTCGTCGGGGGCCATGGGCCTATACAGCCTCGGCTCGTTATTTCGTGAGAATTTCACGGTGGGGGTGTAAATGGGAGGTCACGAGGATGCTTTGGCCTCACGAATGTCCCTACCCCCGAGGCATTAGGCGCCTGATTTCCGAAGTCATTGGGGTACTTTGTTGATTCCTTCGTCTTTCTCCACTAGGCGTGGTGTGGAGCCCTTCCGCGTCCTCGGGGGGCCTTGGGCGTGTACAGCCTCGGCTCGTTATTACGTGAGAGTGTCACGGGATGAAGTAGGTTCCGGAAGAATTGAAGGACTATGCAGAGTCGAGGCGGTGGTGCCGCTGGGTGTTGCGGAGCTGCGCCGAGGTGCTACGGGTTGAAGCGGGGTCGGGGATGCTTTGAGGGCTCCGCGCCTCATGGGTGTGCGCCCCACTCGGGATCCCCAGGCTGGTAGCGTGACCCACCCTGAGCGAGCCTCCAAGCGTGGGGGTAGCCCCCGGCGCCCTCGGCCGAAAGACTCGTCCAGGCGGCGGGTGTGGGAACTCTGGGGCGATGCCCCAGCGTGGCTCGCTGGAGCACCCAGGGTTCCCTCGCTGATACCCTGGGCCGCGCCCCTAGGCTGGTCTGGCCCAGCCTAAGGGCAACGACGGGTATCCGAACACCTGCTGGTAATCGAATGAAACCTGCACCGGTGACAGGGGCGTGTGTTCCACCCTCCGTCCCCAAGTGAGCGTCGCGTGCCCTAGGGGCGGGAGGGGTATACCACCCCCGGCACCCAGGTTGGGTTCGTGTGGCCCGGGAACATTGGCGTATGTTCGACCCTCCGTCGCCAGACTCGGGCCCCTCGACCTGGACATGAGGGTGCATCCTCCCTATCCAGGGCGAGAGGTCCCCGGTCCCCAGACCTAGACGTCTGCTGAGGTAGCTCCCAGCCAGCAGGTGTGCCCTATGAGCGTACCCGTGCTGGGCACCCTCACGGAGCCACTCCCTTGGATCACCCCCACAACGTTGTTCATACCTGTTCGTGCGGGGGCGGTCCGTATGGTCGCGCTCATGCCTCCTGCTGTAGTGATGGCCCATGGGTCTCCTCCGTGGCGTGTTGACGGGCTGGTGTGGTTGTCGTCGGCTCGCGTGAGCCCTCGAGGGTTGATGTAGTTAGGCCTCTGATGCTCTCTCCCTACTTCGGGAAGCATGTCGGGGATCGCTGGATGACGCATTCCATGCGGAGCCAAGTCTTGCACACCCATCTGCTCCTGCCCGATCCCTTGCGGGGGCGAGCCTTGATGGAGGTTTAGGGCGCGCTCACGTGGTCCTTCGGTTGCATGTGCTGGCGGCGCGGGCTGGTGAGCACAGCTCGCGCGGGGACGATGTTAGGCTTCTCCGACGACAGAGAGCCCGGGATGGCGCGCGTGACCTTTGACACGGCGGTCACGCGCGGTGCGCCGGTGCCTGAGTTCATATTCCACCGGCAGCGTGACATGCCTGTGCGTCGGGTGTTGGCAGGCCCGGACAAGGGGAGGCGCCAGCGGGACGCGCGGAGGAGCTGGGACAACATGGGGATGTCGCACGGTTGGCGATGATGGCAAACTCCCGGGCTGGTTGAAGTCTGTCCAGCATGGCCGTCGGGCGCCGGGGTGGATGGGGGCACATGGGCACCGTGGCCTGCCCACGCCGTCCATGCTACATGGGCAACACGTCTCTCGCGCGGATTCGCCGTTTCCCCGCCATGGACGTGGTCAGTTGCGGCGAGACGAACTTTGGGGGGGGGCCTCGAAACACCCCTACCTAGCGCGCAAAATGTCAGATTTCAGGCTCCGCAAAACCCTAAGGATTCGAACACTAGGGCATGTACAAAGATCTCCCCTGCTTTGCCTTGCCTAACTCACTACGTGATGGAAACGAAGGACTCACTCGATGGCGAGCGGACACAGAACACAACAGTTTACCCAGGTTCAGGCCGCTGCGAAGCATAAAACCCTAATCCAGCTTTTGGTGGATTGCCTCTCATGGTGGTGATGGATGAGTTAGTACACTGTTCTTGTGCCTTCGGAGGCTGAGCGACTAAGTGTGTTGTTCTGCCGTTCGAAAGAACTGCCCTCCTCGAGTACCCAACCTTCTCTATTTATAGCGGAGGCCCGGGTCCTCTTCCCTGATAGCTTCGGGGGAAGGAATCACACAGCGACCAATTCTGGACGGGAATAGGGGAACATGCTCCCCTGCCCAAAGGTGGTCTTCGCGTGCAAAGTACCTGTCCGTGCCACAGAGCCGGGCCCATGGATGATGTTTGCCCTACTGGTGGGGGGCTGCGGCTTTGTTGCACCAGAAGGGAAACCTTTGGGAGATTCCTTTGGAAAGCCTGTACGCTCCCGCCTCCTTTGCACCAAAGGGGGAACTATCCCGTCCTGCCATCTTCTGCTCGCCTGTTGTTTTCTAGCGTCACCCATGACTCCTGAGGCTCGGCCTTGCCTTGAGATATTCGCTGCTCCGGAGGGGTCATGAGGAGGCCCCTTGCGGGTCTTGACGCTGCTCCCCCTCGTGAGGCTTGGCCCCCACGAGGGCCTAGTTCAGGGTGGTGCTGCTCCTTGCTGATCTCGCGTTGATGAAGTGGGCCCGTCCTGGGCCGCATGCAGGAGGTCTGGGTACCCTGGTTCCGAGAACGCCGACAGAAACCGGCCCTTCCTGTCGTCTGCTGCTCTCCTGTCATTTCCTGGCGTCACCCTTGACTCGTGAGGCTCGACCTTGCCTCGGAACATCCGTCGCTCCGAAGGGGTCCTGAGGAGGCCCCCTGCTGGTCTTGATGTTGCTCCTCCTCGTGAGGCTGGGCAGCTCACAAGGGCCTTACCTTGAATGGCGCCTAGCCCGTTGGTTTGATCTGATGAGGCGGGCTAGCCCTGGGCCACAGGCAGGCAGGTCTTGGTACCCCCATTACAAGAACGCCGATAGTAGCCCCCGGGCCCGCAGAGTGCTCGGGCTGGCTTCGGGGCGGAGCCTCGGGTGGAAACATGAGACATTGTGGGCCCTCAAATGCCTGTGGGCCAGACCGGCGCGTGTCACATGGCTAGTGTCAGGTCCTCCTTGTCCTCTATCTCTGCCCCCTTATTTGGTGACCTGCTTGAAGCTTCGGTGCCTTATTTCTTTCCTTCTTCGGTACTCGCCTTTTGTCTTAGGTCTCCGACTCCAACCTGCGCCTCCCAGATCTAGTGCCTCATAGTTCCTTGCCAGTTCAGCAACGGCGCTCTTCGGCAAGCAGAAGCCAGAGGGGCTTGGTCCGGCCCCGGCTTCTCCGCTCCTGGACTGTGCCCTCTGTAAGGACGCGGATCTTGTCCGCGGGCTGCCATGGACCACGACCGAGTCCAGCCAGCACGGGCGAACCTTGATCTGGCCTGGCGCCGTAGATGAGCGGCCTGTGTCCGGGGCGGTATACCTCTTCTTCCTTCACAGTATTTACGCTGGGCTGGTGCCGCCTTTCTCCCGGTTCTTCACTTCTATCTTGGACCAGTATGGGATCCAAGCCCTTCATCTCCAACATAACTCCATCTTGCTTATGTCCATCTTTGCCTTCTACTGTGAGGCTTTCGTTGGCGTGCAGCCTTCGGTTACCCTCCTCCGCCACTTCTTCAACCTGAGCCTGCAAGACGACGCTCATTTGTCGACGTGTGTTTCCTTCATGGCGGCCCAGAGCGGCAACATGCTCCTGAAGGCCGAGAAGAAAGTGGAGTACTTCAGGCTCCGCTGGGTCCTTATGTGCCTCAAGGATGCCAACCCTCAGGTGGAAGAGCCGAAGGAGTTGCCGGAGAAGACCTCCGCACGGAGCTCAGCGAAGCTCTCTCACCCTCTCACCCTCTGGAGGTCGGACATCAGTGCCAAGAGGCTGACCGGGGGAATGATAGTAAAGGACTTCCTGGCACAGCGCTTGGCGCCTCTCCACCCACACTCCAGGCCCCTGTGGTAGTATCGGGCTGGCGATGACAAGCTCCGTCTTCGGTCCCGTGTCCTTCCCACAGAGGACCTAAGCAGGGTCATGGCAATTTTGTTGGGCGGTGACCTTGGCGACCTTCCCGAGGCCCTGGGTCCGTTATAGTGTCGTGACGACCTGGCCGACCTGGTTGTTGCAATGCTTGTCTTCAACGAGCGGGGGCTCCTCCCGGCTGAAGGCTCCAATCCGGTGGAGGTGTCATCCGGTGAAGGAGGATCGGAGAAGACCGTTGATGACCACGTGACGAGCGTGCCTCTCCTGTCGCAATCGGTCCTTCTGCACAAGCTCGAGGATGATGGCGCCACTCGTGATAACTCCGTCGGGGCCCCTTTGCGCCTAGCCGGGCCCTCTAGGGGGCGTGTACCGACTCCGCGCGCCATGCGGTATGCATGCGTGCATGCTTCCCGGAAGCTCCGGGCTGAGCCGTCCCTGGCGCACCCCACTTCTGCCGGCGGGAGAACAAAGGCTCCGAGCTCGCCTCCCACCGTGGGGGGCCCCGTTTCCTCTGTCGTCGCCGGTGCGGGGAAGAGGAAGAGATGGCGCGATGTCAAAGAGTAAGTTACCTGCTTGGGCACACCTTGTGCGTCTATTGTCCATGCTTGGAAGATTTACTCCTTTTTGCTTGACGTCCAGGGATGTCGTATCGCCGGGGGTGAAGAGGAATAAAACGGTCGTCAAGCCGAAGGCGACTCCCGACGCCCCTCCTGCTCTCGTTGGCGCTTTGCCGTCTGTGGGTGGGGAGGACGAGGCTCGTGGGGCGGCCTCCTTGGCCTTGGTCGTCAAGCCCACCGAGCCCCAGAAGCATCCTGAAGCGACCGTGGGGATGCCACTGCCCGGGGGGCAGGCCTACGAGGGTCCTGAGACTACGTAGGTTTTGGCGCCCGCAACTGTTGAGCAGTTTTTGGGGCCCCTTGTTCTTCGCGGCACTGCTCCTCCAGCAGCAGCACCCGTGCCAGCGTTGGAGACTCTCCAGGAGGAGGTCCATAAGACCTCGGTGCTGACCCAATGCATATCGGATGCGGCCTTCACCGGCCTGAGTGGTGTCGCAGCCGAGATGAGGAAGGTCGAGGAAGAGGCCGAGGCCGCCCGCGCCGCGCGTGAGGAGTTGTTGAAGGAGGCCAAGGCGGCTGTCAAGCACTGCAAAGAGGCGGAGGCCTGCCTGAACACCCTCCAGGGGAACAAGTCGAGCAGCATCACTTGCAGGAGGAGGAATTTAAGGTTCGCGAGGCCAAGCTCGCCTCCCGGGAAGATGAGCTATCTCGGGAGGAGAGCCATCTGGGCACGGAGTAGGCGCGCTTGGAGGAACGGGAGAAGGATGTTACCACGAGGAAGGATCTCCTTGAGGTCTAGGAGAAAGCTCTCGGTGCGGCCAAGAAGAGGAAGGCAGTGAACTGGCTTTCTTCCCCAATGTCGAGCTCTGGCTTCGCAAGGCGCGCCACTCCCTTTGCCGGGACGAGTTCGGCGCGCCTCTAGCCACCCCGAAGGACGGCTTCGCCGCGCTCGCAAAGGGCTCATCGCGGCGCTGGAGGTTGCCGTTACGCAGATGGAAAAGATCTAGGACAACCAGTGCCGCGACCTCTTCTTTGCGGCTGCGGCTCGCGTCTTCTGTCACCTTCATCTTCACGACCCCGGATTCGATCTGAGCTCCCTGATCGTGTCGGTCCCTACCGAGGCCCGCGACCGCACCGCGGAGGCAGTGAGGGGTCCTGTGGATGTGCTAGTGAGGAGGTTCACCTGCGTCGCGGCTCCTCTTGTCCAGGTACCGCAGGAGCCGATGATGGGGAAGACGATGCCTTTGACGTTGATGACCAGCCCCCTGCGGAGGGGATGACCTGCGGCTCCTCCTCCTCATTGGTTATCAGTGTTATTTTCCTATAATGCACATCATGCCTCGTGGATGCGTTAAACTTATTTGCGTTTTTATGAACTTGGTCGTGGTGTGTAATAATTGAATGCTTGAATGTTCTCCCCGCCTTGTTCCTATCATGTTTTAGAGAAGGATGTCACCACGAGGAAGGCTCTCCTTGAGTTCTAGGAGAAAGCTCTCGCCGCGGCAGAGAAGAGGAAGGCCGCTGAGCTGGCTTGCCTCCTCGACGTCGAGCTCAGGTTTCGCAAGGCGCTCCGCTCCCTCTGCCGGAACGAGTTCGATGCCCCTCTGGCCACCCCGGAGGACGGCTTCACCGTGCTCATGAAGGGGCTCGTCGCGGCGCTGGAGGTTGCCGTCAAGCAGATGGACAAGATCTTGGACATCGAGTGCCGCGACCTCTTCTTCGCGGCTGTGACTCGCGTCTTCAGTCACCTTCATCTTTGCGACCCCGGATTCGATCTGAGCTCCGTGATCATGCTGGTCCCTGCCGAGGACCGCGACCGCGCAGCGGAGGCGGTGAGGGGTCCTATGGAGGCGCTGGTGAGGAGGTTCGCCCGTGTCGTGGCTCCATCGTCTCCAGGTACCATTGGAGCCGATGATGGGGAAGACGATGCCTCTGACGTAAACAACCAGCCCCCTGCGAAGGGGGTGACCGGCAACGGCTGCTCCTGATTCCTTATCCCTATTATTTTCCTGCAATGCAAATCGTGCCTATGGAGGCGTTAAACTTATTTGCGTTTTTATGAACTTGGTTGTGGTCTATAATAATTGAATGCCTGAATGTTTTCCTCCCCTTGTTCCTGTCATGTTTGTTGTGTTACTCTACGTCGGCAGGGCCCACCTTGTGCGTACCTCCCGCGATTGAACCGACCAGAAACCAAGGACGGCCCAAAGAGGGAAGGGGCTACGAGCGCAGTTAGGCACTTGAGTCGTGATGCTTAGGAGTCCCCCTTGACACGCGAGCTGCCCTCATGAGGAGAACGCGACGAAGATTTCGAAACATGGAATACCTTCAACACTCCCAATCGGCAGGGCCTGCCCCGCGCATACCTCCCCGCAATTGAACCGACCGGAAACCAAGGACGACCCAAAGGGGGGAGGGGATACGAGCATAGTTAGGCCCCTGAGTCGCGATGCTCAGGGGTCCCCCTTGATGTGCGAGCGACTCCGATGCTCCTCCGATGATATAAGATTCTCGAACTCCTTTAGCACTCTAGCGCTGCAAGGACCGCCCCGCGCATACCTCCCCATGGTTGAACCGACTAGAAAGGACGGCCAAAAGGGAAAGGGGCTACGAGCGCTGTTCAGGCTCCTGAGTCGCGATGCTCAGGAGTCCCCTTGATGTACGAGTGACTCCAGTGTTCTTCCTAAGAGATCCGAAGCGATTTGTCAAGCGCACTAGGCTCTGCGTCGGCAGGGCCCGCCCCGCGCGTACCTTTCTGCAATTGAAACGTCCAAGGAAGGCCCAAAGGGGGAAGGGACTACGGGCATAGTTAGGCCCCTGAGTAACGATGGTCAGGGGTCCTCCTAGACGTGCGAATGGCTCCGTACCTTCAACTGTTTACCCCACGCGCTGGGCGTGGGCAAAGTCATGGGTGGACTGCGCTGATCTGCTTGCTGGCCAAGGATGTAGCCCTTGACGGCTGTGTTGGTGCCAGCTGGGGGCGTAGTCATTGGTGGACTGCATTGGTGCCAGCTGAGGGCGTAGTCATTGGCGGACTATGTTGATTGCCCCTATATGTACCTAGTATGGAGCATATGTCTTCCACTAGGCGTGGGATGGACCCCTCCGTGTCCTTGGGGGGCCCTGGGCTTATACAGCCTCGGCTCGTTATTACATGAGAGTATCAGGGGTGGGGTCTATATGGGAGGTCGCGAGGAAGCTTTGGCCTCGCGAGTGTCCCTACCCCCGAGTCATTGGTGGACTAAGCTTCTCCCCCAGCGCGGAGCATAGGGCTTCCACTAGGCATGGGATGGAACCCTCCGCGTCCTTGGGGGGCCCTGGGCGTATATAGCCTCGGCTCGTTATTACGTTAGAGTATCACGGTGGGGGTGTATATGGGAGGTCGCGAGGACGCTATGGCCTCATGAGTGTCCCTACCCCCGAGTCATTGGTGGACTGAGTTGATTTTGTCTGGGTCATTGGCAAACCCTGATGACTTCTTCCTTGGGAGCGAGGCTGCGTATCTGCATGGACAACTTCGACTGGAGCCCCCAAGCGGGGGGCCGACCGCCTGACAATATAACCAAGGCAGGACGTTAGTATTCTGAACAGGTGAAAATGAACAACCAAACGATGCATAAACAGAAGTAGTAGCCAGTGGAGTGTCCGGAGCTCGGGGAGGCTGCATGGCCCCGGGGGTACCCTCTAACGGGGTGAACCAAAAAGTTACGTGGTAGTGGCCAACAAAAAGTCACCTGGCGCCCGTGCCGCTGAAGTGCTGAAGGCTATGTCGTCGCTTGATCTCTTGTCTCCGCGGTCGCGACCCTCACAGGTCCGTGACCTCCCGAGGCTCGGGTCCTTCGCTTGGCCTGAGCATCTCCTCCTCTTCCTCGCGGCGCCCCAGCAGGCAGGGTACGAGCATGGCCCGCTGGAACCTCTGGTAAGTGGCAGTCGCGTTCCCCAGCCCGAAGGACATGAAGGCATTGGCTCCCGGGTACTCCCACCGGTACCCAACCAGCATAGGCCAGAAGGGCCATGTGCCTCTGCTATGATCATTGTGGACGCGTTGATGCAGATGTGGGGTCAGTCAACCATGCCGACGACGGCGACTGCGATTAGTGGTGCAGGGCAGTCACCGCGTTGCATGGTCTGGGCCTCCCAAAGTTCTCGGATTGCTCTGATGACAGACTCGCGAGAGCTGGTCGGACGTGCTCTAGAGCACGCCCTCAGAATGTGCTCGAACGCCGCCTCTACCTCATTGATTAGACTAGGTACCTCCCCGGTTGGAGCTCCCACCTCTGACCCACAAGAGGGGCGCCGAGCACACATACCTATGTGATGGGGGGCAGGGCCCCATCTCCGGGCGCGGAGCCCGAAGACCCAAGGCACTCCGTGGGGACGAGTCCTTCTTCTTCTTGCGTGGGTCCTTGCGAGGTAGCTCTTCTTCTTCATCGTCCGAGCGCTCCGACGCTGCTGCGAGCGGTAGGCGCGCTCCAGTGCACAAACGACATCCTTCTCGTGGCATGGGATGGTGATGATGCCGCCGCTCCCTCGCATCTTGAGGACATTGTAACCATGGTGGACCACTGCCATGAACTTGGCAAGCGCCGGGTACCCGAGGATCGCGTTGTACGGCATGTAAATGTGCGCGACGTTGAAGACGATGATCTCAGTGTGTTAGTTCTTGTGCTCGCCAAAGGTCACGGGCAGATGCACTTGCCCAATGGGCACGATGGACCCCTCTGTTACTCCTAAGAAAGGCTTGGTAGGCATGAGTTGCTCAAATGGAAGCTGGACTTTCTTGAATGTGCCGACTGAGAGGACGTTGAGCCCTGCTCCACTGTCAATGATGGTCTTGGTGACAAGAACGTTGCTGATGGTCGGGGTGCACATCATTGGGAGCTTGCTGGCCATTAATGAGCACCTGAGCTGGTCGCTTGGGTCGAAGGCGATGGTGGTCTGGGACCAATTTAGGGGACGCATTGCTTCTGGCCTCGGGAGGGCGGCGTTCACCTCCTGGGCAAACTGCTTGAAGGCGCGGTTGGAGGCTGGGGTTTGGGTGGCTCCCAGGATGGAGGCCACCGCCTTGGGCTCCTCGAACACCCCATCCCCGCAGTCCTGCCTGTTTTCATCCCTCCTCCTGGGTTGCGGAGGCAACAGGGGCAGCCCAGCCTCCCGAGGGGGAGCCTCACGAGGCTGGCCGCGTCACTGCCCCTCCTGCGAATTATCACGCCAGCGATCCTCCTGAGGCTTGCCACACCAGGGGTCCTCCTGAGTCTATTCACGCCACCCCTGGCGCGGCTCATGGTCATCACAGCGGCCCCCATTGTGGCCTCCTCCGTGCGTGGGGCTTCTGTCAAACCGTCTGGGGTGCCTGTTGAAGTGCTCGACACGAACCAAACGGAGTTCTTGACATTCAGAGGTATCATGGCCGCTGGTGCCATGGAAGATGCATGTCGACCACCGGGGCCTTGCGCTTCACCGCCTTGGCTTTGGCTTTCTTCTCTTCTGGGTCCGCTGCGTGGGGCCCGAAGGGCGACAGTCGTCCTTCTTCAGCCTTGGCGCATTTGCTTGCCAAGTTGAACATCTCCAGTGCGGTACTCATTTCATCGTTTATGGAGAGCTCTTCCTTCATCTTGAGGTCGGTGACTCTGTCGGAGCAAGCCAAGATGAAGGCTTTTGTGGGGATCCTGACTTAGGAGTCGAAATCGCCGAATGAACGTGCTCAGTGATCCTAGAGATCAATGCTCATCGAACACATATATACTGAATATTAAGAGTCTTACATCCAAATACCGAATTATTACATCACGTGACTGAATGGTCAAGTTCACAAGGTAGGGCCTATAAGGACAATCACACGAATACAACTAGTAGCGGAAATCTTAGGGCTAAGCGGGTGCCCATGCCATCAGCCTACACCAATATGCATTCTGACTGGGAAGCGTCCTAGTTCGCAGGGGAGTCTCTGAAGACGTACTCTTCTCCAAACTCAGGTCCTTCCATGTATGGTCAATAATATAACCAGTGGCAAGCCAATAAGTACTTTTGAATGTACTCGCAAACAACCCATGATATGAACAATGCAAGTGAATGATAAAAATAATATGCATGTTTGGTGGATAACATCTTGGATGTCAATAAACATGATGATTGGTATGCAACATAAGTTAAATGTTATTTCAAGAACAGGCTACATATACCAATATGTCTGTCGAGGACTAAACACTCTGGGTTCACCCGATATGCCAAGTCACCAAACTTGGTCATATCAACTCTTTCATGCCAACTTCATTTACCACACACTCACACACACTTGGTTTATGTGGAAACGACTGGACGTAGTCTAAGAAGCACCACCCAACTGTCCTTGACTGTGGACACGGCTATTCGAATAGTTATACACTCTGGAGAGGTAGTACGCTGGACCCACGAGATATGGGAAACTTCCGTGTCATCCACGACTCGCGGTATACAACATACCCGAGGTAAGTACCCGATCAATGCCTTTCCCCTAACGATACTAGACAAAGAGATCCACTCGATTGGTACCCATCCCACATGTACGTCTTACGAGCACCAACTCTGGACTGTATCAACCATGCAGGGACCAAAGGTCTGCATGGAACACGAAAAAATGGCATAGTCGCCCTACCTGGCACAACCCCATCACAAGAGTGACCACACATCACTTCCGCTACTAGTAATGTGGCTCTTTGCTAGCACCGACCAGAGTAATCAACACAACCCTGTCCCATAAAGGGGTAACGTGGTCGTACATGTAAGGTTGGGACGGTCGACACATCATATATCTAATCCCATTTCTGAAACCATACACACTCAAAATACCCGGTGCACCACTTCACCAGAAGTGTCCACCTAACCCATCATCACCCTTGGGCATTCGTAAACCTTTGTTTTATACCAACATCATGCTCATGCTACTACTATTCTAGCTTTACTTGTCAACATGATATTAGTGTGACCCTCTTAGGTGGTAGGATCATGCTCAAAATGCAAGTGCTCCGTAGGAACCTTCGGTAACATCACTTAAATGATTTACCGGTACTTATGATCATATGCAACGGAAATATTTGCTACTCTAGCATGCAATATATCATATGCTCAGTCATAGTCAAACGGATGCTTGGCTTGGTCAGCTAGGTATTCAGGGTCTTCGAGGTCTTCCGCTCCGACTCCTTCGTCACACGGGTTTTCTATCGTCGTATAAAGATAAAAACAATAAGTAGCTCACTCCAAAATAGATCACAAAGTCACTTTAAAAATGTTGGTTATTTCTCATAAATCCAGGTTGTTATTTTAAAAATATTTTCTTCCAGTTTTAATGAAAGAATATTTTTAAAATCAACTTAGTAGAAGCAAAATTGTTCCAATTTAATCCTTTTTATAATTGTAAAACAGAACAGTTGCTGCAAAAATTCAACCAATGGTTTTGTTAAATACTACACTTTTTAGAAGAATAATAGCGGAAACATTATATTTTTGCACTGGTTAAATCTTTTTATAAAAATCATTTTAACTCAGGTTTTAAATCAAAAAGAAAAAGGCTACAAACCCTGGTCTGGCTTGGCTTGGGACTGGGCCGGTCCAATGGCCAGCCAACCAGTCTGCCCAGGCGTGCGCGCCGTCAGGTTTGAACCTGACATGCAGGCCCCTGTGTCTAGAGAGGAGGAGGAGCACCCCTGCGGGCAGCGAGGGAGCGAGAGATGGGTCACCGATAGGTGGGGCACAACTGTCGGGGTCGTCTCCTACCTCTGTCTAGAGAGGAGGAGGAGCACGCCTGCGTGGCTACCGACGTCCTCGGGCCCTAACGACAACGGGAATGGGTCCGGCTCTTCGTTTCCTACCTGATGATGGTCGAGATGATGGTGTAGGGGCTCAGGTTCACCGGAGACGAGGTAGCCGCGACGGAGGGGATTCTGGAGAAGGTGGAGGTGGTAGTTAGGGGCACGGATTTTCTCGGGGAAGCGAGGTGAAATCTTGCTGAGGTCACTGGTAGTGGTTTGGTGGGGAGAGGAACGCGGGATCCGACGTGTAGCCGGAGATCGACCGGAGCTCCGATGCGGAGGGGCCTCGGTCGATCTTGAGTACCAGGGCTTTGCTTCCTCAAAGAGGACACTAGGGAGGTGATTGAGGTTGTTGCGATGAGGAATGAGGGGTGCTGGAGCGAGGGGAGAGGCTATATATAGGCCCGCGACGGTGAGCCGACTCGGGAGCGCCGGTGATTCACTGTGGCGTTCAAGGGGGTTCACAGAGGAGCTGGGGTCCAAACCACGGTCTCAGGACGTGGTTTTGGACTGCCAGGACTCACTGCGAGAGAGGGAGACAGGAGAGGCGAGCTACCGTGGCCACGCATCTCTGGCCGGTTCTGGTGCGCGCGGGCACGTGTCGCACCAGCTCTTAGCGCGGGAGAGAAGGGGCCCTGATGGTCGCCTGATGCAGAGGAGTTGTCGGGGAAGAGGATAGAGACTTAGGGGGAGGCTGGAACTCGCCGAGAGGGTCGCCCCCAACTTGGTGGCTCTCTGTACCGCGCCCAGAGCATAGCTTTGGCATGCAAGGCATGCTGGCGCGCCATGGGGTGCCTTGGACATGTCTAGCGTCTCCTGGGCACTGGGTGAGATATGCCTAGCCATTGGAGACCCGTGGGAGCTTCGGCTGGTCAAGGGGGACAAGGGAAACAGGTGTTGTCAGCCTTCAACTGAAGCTTTGTTTGGGGTTTTTGGCATTTCTACTTTGTACCAGAGAGAGGCCAGTTGACTGGGGCTTGGCATTGATGCTAGCCACCTAATCTGAGAGTTTGAGAGAAAGGCTTGGGGTTTAGCTAAGGTTAGGAGGGGTTTTACCCATCTGTCAGAAGGTGCTCGACAGTGGTTTGGGGTGGTTGCACCCCACCACTGGCTCTGCAACTTAACATGATTTGGTTTGGTGCTAAAACTAGGGGCTTCACCAAGTTTCAGCTCCATTGGACAAGTTTAGCTTTGTAAACTTGAAAACTTCACCAAATGACCGGATCTGTTCCTTCCAAAGAGAGTGTGGGCAAATTAAGTCCCACAAATCCCATTTTTGGCATGGAGCCCTCATTTAAGGTATTAGGCACTAGTGCAAAGTTTCAACTCCATTGGACAAACTTTGCTATGTAGAGTTGCTCTAACTTCAATCTGGACAGAAGGGGTTTTACAACTATTTGGTGTCCTTAATCACGTTGGATCAAGGTGAAATTTTATATGGACACCAAATATGGCTTAGGGGTACCACTGGAATTTTCTAGGAAGTTATTGAGAGTATGTCCTTTGTAAATATTTCAAAAGGTCGAAACAGACAGAAAGGGTTTCCAGGGTTTTACTCAAATAATAATAATATAAAGAGGGGTTGAAAATATGGAAAATATATGTCCTTCTGATCATCTCCAATTTTTTCAGATTTTTCTAAGGCAGAAAACTATTTTTCCATATAGGAATACCATTCGGGGCCTCAGAAATGGACTAGCAATTAAATTAGAAAAATAATTCAAAAAATAATTATTATATGGTTTTGGTGCTCTAAAATGGTGCTAAAACCAGATCACCAACTTTGGGTAAGAACACTCCTTGCCATAAAGGACTTGTAGTGCAACCCAAAGCAGGGTTTTGCTTTAACAAAAAATAAGAAAAAGGTTTGGAAATTAATTAAGTCATGAGAATTGTGGTTTTTAATTTCACATGATCAAGCATACAAGCATACAATGACAATCATGGCAGTCACAACATTAGTTTTGAAAAAGTTTTAATAAACTCAGATTTTTGAATTACAGAAAAAGTGGTAGTGAAAGCAGGGTGTGACAGCTTCGTCCGATGCCTTGGGGATCTTGAAGCACATAACCGTGAATCGATGTATGAACTTGTGCAAGGTCTCTCCCTCCTGCTGCTTGATGCGCTGCAGGTCGTTCATGGTGGGGGCGTGGTCGCGGGTGCCCTGGAAGTTGGCGATGAAGCGCTAGCGCAGGTCGTCCCAGGAGGTGATGGACGCCTTCGGGAGATTGAGGAGCCACAAGAGTGCGCCGCCCTTGAGCGCTATTGGGAACCAACACGCCATGATCTTATTGCCTCCTCCCGCCGCCCTCATGCTCCGCATGTATAGTTGCAGGAACTCAGCTGGGTCTTGGGTGCCGTCGTAACGCGGGGGCATGTCGGGCTTGAACTTGTAGGGCCACGCAGCGGGGTAGAGCTCGAGGAGATAGCGAGGCACCCCACCGGCCCAACCGGTACGGCACGCGCGGGAGCCGCCTGGTGTTGTTGCCCCATAGGGTCTGCTTCAACGGGGCGCGCTCATGACGTGGAATTTGCACCGCCAGGGGCGTGTATACATTGGCGCCGGGTCGGGTGATCATCTAGCATCTTGCTTCATCTCTAGGCCCCGCCCTGGGTTCACAAGGCCGGGCGTGGGGTCAGGCTTCCTGTCTAGGCTCGAGGTCCACGACAAGCCGTGGAGGTGGGGGTGGCGAGTCTTGATACTTGTTATTCACTAGGGACGGCTGGGGTCGGAGCGAGCCTGAGAGCGCCGCTGAGTCGCGGGCGGCCGCGATGAGCTCCTCGATGCACTTGAGCCAGTCATCGTGGCGGTCAGGAGCGAGCAGGTAACAGAGCAGCTCGGAGGCCATGGCAAGCGCACGCCACCATGGGGCATCTCCGGCCGGGTAGGCGGTGCCGATCATGAAGGCATGGCGGGCGACGAAGTGGCGCTATGGCCGTCGACCGGCTCGGTCACCGGTTGGGAGGAGCCCTGTTGCTCTTGAACTTCGGGGCCGGTGACAGCGTTCACCATGGGTGACGGTGACCGGCGAGCGCCAGCGGCACCGGTGTGTGCGATCTTGGCGTTGTGGTTGGCGCGACGTTCTGCGCAGACCCGGCAAGCGTCAGCCATCCGAGCCGTGGAGCTTGGTGAAGGCGGAGCTTGGAGGAAACCTCGACACGCCCCTACATGGCGCGCCAAATGTTGGATTTCGGGCTCCGCAAAACCCTAAGGACTCGAACAATGGGGCGTATATGAAGGTCTCTCCCTGCTTTACCTGACCTAGCCGACTACTCAATGGAAACGACGAAGGACTCACTCGATGGCGAGGGTAGCACACGACACAACAATTTACCCAGGTTTGGGCCGCTGCGAAGCGTAAAACCCTACTCCTGCTTTCGGTGGATTGCCCCTCGCGAAGGTGGTGGATGAATTTGTATAGTGCTCTTGAGCCTCCGGAGGCCAATTGTCTAGGTTTATTGTTCTACCGTCCGAATGAACTCCCTCTCTCAAGTATCCTACCCTCTCTATTTATAGCGGAGGCCCAAGTCCTCTTCCCTCATAGCTTCGCCGGGAAGGGATCCCACAACGGCCAATTTTGAAGGAGAATATGGGAACATGCTCCCCAGCGCAAAGGTGGTCTTCGCCTGCAAAGTAACTATCTGCGCTGCAGAGACGGACCTGTGGGTGATGTTTGCCCTACTGGCGGGCGGCTGCGGCATTGCTGCACCATAAGGGAAACCTTTGGGAGATGCCTTTGGAACCCTTGTATGCTCCCGCCTTCTTTGCACCAAAGGGGAAACCGCCCCGTCCTGCCATCTGCTGCTCTCCTGTCCTTTCCTGGCGTCACCCTTGACTCCTGAGGCCCGGCCTTGCCTCGGAATATACGCTGCTCTGGAGGGGTCGTGAGGAGGCCCCCTGCGGGTCTTGACGCTGCTCCTCCTTGTGAGGATTGGCCCCTCACGAGGGCCTTACCTTGAAAGGCGCCGAGCCTGTTCGTTTGTTCCGGTGAGGCGGGCTTGCCCTGGGCCACAAGCAGGTAGGTCTGGGTACCCCCATTCCCAGAACACCGACAACAACCCCTTGCCATGTATTTTAGAAATAATTGTCTTGTTGTTTTCTTGTAGGTGACATCAATAGTTTGTTATGTCGTGTTTAGGACATATTCTTGCATATATGTGTGGCGTTAGTTTTATTTTTCAAGCCCACATATTATATATGTTTTCGGGGTAGAAAAATCCATAGAATTGAACTGTGCATTTAGTTTTGTCCTCCAAGTTAGTTGGCGTGCATGATATTTTTGCCATGACGCCCTTTTGTTTATTTGTGGGTTTTATTCAGTGTGTGTTATGATTTACTTGTGAACTAGAGATATGCCCTTGGACATGCATGTTAGCCCCTGGTAATTTTGGTTTCTATAGAAATCCATGTTTAGGTGTTGTTTTCTTGTTGCCAACATGCTAGAAAATAGTGTTGTTTTGAGATGCTGGAATATTTCCAAGTGTGAGATCTGTTATATTTTGTTGTTGTCTTCCCATAGTTTTGCTAGTGACCTACAACTCCTTTGGGGTTGGTGCAATGGAGTTATTTGTAGTGCTTAAGATTCTCTGGCATGTTGTAGAGTTTCATGCCATTCGGTGCCCCGTAGCATATAGTTTTACTGCTGCCAGTATGCCTTCTGGTTGAAAACTGCACTGTCAAAAGTGTTATTTTCAATAAGTCTGAAAGTGTGTGCTAGTTGCCATATTGTGAGTTCTTTTCCTAGTGATCCATGCCTCCATGCTAGTTGTTTTGAGTAGGGGGTTGTTGTGCATCTTGACCACAACTGTCTCATGTCTTGTTTGAGCATTTTAGAATTATGTAGCTTGTTGTTTAGGGTGTAGAAAATTCCATGTTACTGTTTACGGCAGATTGTAGCTATTTCTTGTTTAGCTTGTTGATACGTCCCAAACGTATCTATAATTCTCCTTGTTCCATGACCTTTTGGGTGACATTGTTATATGTTTTGCTACACTTTTATATCATTTTACACATATTTGGACTAACCTACTAACTGAGTGCACCCAGTGCCAGTTTCTGTGTGCTGATGTCCTTTTTTGCAGGGGCTTTTACCCAATTTTCTGAAGCCCGAAAAAATCCAGAAAAATATAAAAAAATAAGCGAAACAGAAGCTTCGGGATCACCGAAGGAGGGCCAGGGGCCTCCCAGGCGGCCTGCTGGCATGGCCAGGCCCCAGGCCGCGCCAGGAGATCACCTCAGTGGGCTCCACCTCCTTCGGTGCCCTCCTTTCGCCTATATTTAGTGTTCCATGAGGAAACTCTCGCAGATTTTCTGGAACCGAGAATTTCTCCATTGTTTCGCTGCCGCAGCGCTTCTGAGATCGGGAGCGTCAGGAGACCTCTTCCCGGCACTCTGCCGGAGGGAGGATTGACCTCCGGGAGCTTCTCCACAGATACGTCTCAAACGTATCTATAATTTTTGATGGTTTCATGCTGTTATCTTGTCATCTTTGGATGTTTTATGTACCTTTTATGTCTTTTTTGGGACTAACTTATTAATTCAGTGCCAAGTGTCAGTTCCTGTTTTTTCTGTGTTTTTGGCTCTTTTCATATCTTATTTTGGAACGGAGTCCAAACGGAATAAAATCCCTGAAATAAATTTTTCCCTAACGGAAGAAGATCGGGGGGCTTGTGGGCCAAGCCAGGAGAGATACAGGGAGCCCACAAGCCCTGTAGCCGCCACCAGGGGGCGGCGGTTAGCAGGCTTGTGGCCTCCCTGGCGCCCCCCTGACCTAGCTCTTTCACCTATATATTCCCTAAAATACAAAAAAAATCAAGGGATCCACGAAAATACTTTTCCGCCGCCGCAAGCTTCCGTTTCCGCGACATCTCATCTGGAGACCCTTCTTGGTGCCCTGCCGGAGGGGACTTTGGAGTTGGAGGGCTTCTACATCAACATCATCGCCCCTCCAATGACTCGTGAGTAGTTCACTTCATACCTACGGGTCCGTAGTTAGTACCTAGATGGCTTCTTCTCTCTCTTGGATCTTCAATACAAAGTTCTCCATGTTCTTCATGGAGATCTATCCGATGTAATCCTCTTTGGCGGTGTGTTTGTCGAGATCCGATGAATTGTGGATTTGTGATCAGATTATCTATGATATATATTTGAGTCTTTTATGATTTCTTATATGCATGATTTGATATGCTTGTAAGTCTCTCCGAGTCTTGGGTTTTGTTTGGCCAACTAGATATATGATTCTTGCAATGGGAGAAGTGCTTGGTTTTGGGTTCTTACCGTGTGGTGACCTTTCCCAGTGACACTAGGGACAGCAAGGCACACATCGTGTAGTTGCTATCAAGGGTAACAAGGTGGGCTTTGTCGTAGATATGAGATTTTCCATCTATATCATGTCATCTTGCTTAAGGCGTTACTCTGTTCTTTTGGACTTAATACACTAGATGCATGCTGGATAGCGGTTGACGTGTGGAGTAATAGTAGTAGATGCAGAAAGTATCGGTCTACTTGTTTTGGACGTGATGCCTATAGATATAATCATTGTCATAGATGACGTCACGACTTCGCGCGCTTCTATCAATTGCTCGACAGTAATTTGTTCACCCACCGTCTACTTGCTTTCATGAGAGAAGCCACTAGTGAACACTATGGCCCCCGGGTCTATTCACAGCTATCATTTCCACTTTCGCTTTTACTTTGCTTTGTTACTTTGTTGCTTTCAGTTCTCACTTGGCGAACAATCTATAAGGGATTGACAACCCCTTCATACTGTTGGGAGCAAGGTTTTTGTGTTTGTGCACGTACTTGTGATACTCCTTCACTGGATCGATACCTTGGTTCTCAAACTGAGGGAAATACTTACCACCACTACGCTACATCACCCTTTCCACTTTGAGGGAACACCAATGCAGGGCTCCAAGGCCACGGGGGAAATCCTTTGCATATTTGCCTAGGAAGTCCCTTAAGGCCTAGCCGTAGCAGAAGGATTTCTGATGCCGTTGCTGAGGAGTATCAAGACAAGAACAGTCTCCCGTCAGCACATTTCCGGCGCCGTTGGAAGGTCTTTTGTTGCACTCGCATCCACCACCATGGACGCCTCCCGGATGTATCGTGAGTAGTTTCCCTTGGACTGTGACTCCATTACAAGTAGCTATGCGATATCTTCTCTCCAATCTTGTGCTTCAATGGTTAGTCCTTGTGAGCTGCCCTACAAGATCAAGGCATCTATGTAACTCTCTTGCTATTACCATGCTCGGTTTGTTGGGATCCGATGGATTATGAGATTATATTCAGATTGTTATGAGTTATATATTTGATTATCCTTTTATATTATGCTCCTTAGTGATTCTTGCATGTTCTCCGTTTCTTTTTATTGCTTTGGCCAAGTAGTAGATCGTAATTCCAAGAGGGAGCGTTATGCGTGATTGTGGGTTCAGGCCCCTCGATGTCAAGCTTGAGTGATAGAAACAGGAGACTAGGGGATGTGTTTGTTTCCACCAGGGAGAAAACAACAGTGCTTGTGACCAAGGTTGCAACGATTGTTTACCTTACACGTAATTCATTAATGCAGTTGTCCGTTGCTTTGAGTTTACACTTTGGGTGGGGCTCGCAACTTAGTACCGGAGAGATGTTCTCGATAGATATCTCAAGGTGGATGATTAGTAAGTAGATGCTGATGAATTAATGGTCTACTTGTCTTGGCGTATTTCCCTTTACTATTGAACCTCTAACTATCAAGTAGCATAATTAGCATTGCGGTGCGATCAAAATTCTCTCGATTGCCAAATGTGATTTGTTTACCCTAGCATAGTTTTTTATCATCCTTTGGGAGAGAGACATCACTAGTGAACATCATGTGACTCCGCTCCATATCATCATCATTGTTTACACCTCCACTTTTTAGCGCTTTATTTACTTTTCTGTTGCAATCACTATTACCATCCCGCTTGTGTTTTGATCCTTTGCAAACTACAAGGCCGGAGAGATTGACAACCTCTCTGTACTCGTTGGGAGCAAAGTTATTTGTTGTGTGTGCATGTCCACGTCTTCTCCTGACCAGGAGAGGAGGCACCTACTTGTTGAGCCTAGTACTCCTCTTGGTTCGATAAATCTTACAGTGTCCGTGTAAGGGAACTTTGCTCCCGACTACATCTCCACCTTCCACTTGGGGTAACCAATGAGGGGCGAGACGTATATACATCATCTCGTCATCAATCCAATTTCTGGCGTCGTTGTCGGGGACTCCACTGTTGAAGATAGTGGAGTTGCACACTATCTTTTACCTTTGCATTTTAGTCTTGTTAGTTTGCTTTTCATTTTTTGCTTTAGAGTATTATACCCAAAAATCACAAAAAAATTAGTTACTTTGCCTTGTCGGTATTCCTAAATCCTTTGCCTCTAGTGTTGCAACCGAAGGAGGGATTCTCACCTCCAAACAAAGGATTGGAGAAAGTTTGAAAGATGCTTGGTATATAATAAAAATTCTCAAGATAGAGCCACCAAGAAGCAATCCACCACTATTTTTCTTAGAAATTTTTATGTTGGTATTACTTCTGGGCATAGGTTTGTTCTAGACACAGCAATAAGAGGGAATTTCTTGGAAGCTCCCGTTGGGGAGGCTTTAACGTTATGGAAAATCTTGTCAGAATCCCACCTATTGTTGACATAAATGATGATATCACTTTATCTCAAGTTATGAGTAAACTTGAGAAAGTAGAGCTAGAGATTCCAAGCATGAGTAAAATTAATGAAGTAGATCGTAGTATTCAAGGGAACTTAAATAGACTTGATAGCCCCATGAACAAAATTTACAAAATTTTGGAGACCCTTAAATCCCATGATATGGATCCTTTTAGGATTGATAAGATCAAGGATATTTTTTAAACTTTAGGAACTACTCTATCCTCCATCAAGACTAAAAAGGTAGAAACCCCCGAAACGAAGGGACCTAGGTTCCTTAACGTACCCAAGGTTGCTCAAGTATATCTATTGCTAAGGGTGTTGAAACTATGAAGACCTTGGAACAGATACCTCTCTAAAATAGAATCAGAAATGAAATTCCAATTGGTCTTAATACCTTGGCTTTTGCTTCTAGAAGTGTTTCCACTAAGCCTCTCTTTGAGAGTCCTCTTAAGACTAGTTGTATCATTCAAGAGCTCTTTGATTATCTTGATGATGGTTCAATTCATACAACTTGATCTTCTTGCATTGTACCTAGCTCAAAGGCATAAAAGAAAGCGCTTATTGGGAGGCAACCCAATATGTTTTTACTTTCTGTATTAGTGGTCTTGATGTGTATTACTACTGTAGCAACATCATTGTATCTTTATTTCTATGCTTCATGCCGAGTTATAGCCTCTGATTGCAAGAAAGTTCAAAAATTCTGATATGCTATCCAGAAACAGATTATGTCTGCTAGACGGAAAAAATCGCCAACAATCACCAGATCATCTTTTTTATCTGAATTGTTTTGGAAGCATGATCTATATAATTGTCTTTCTCGCATGTGTTCAGAGTTTTTTGATTTCAGTTGGAGAAGTGCCCCGAATAAATTATTTACTACCTATTGTTCTGTTTCTCACAGATTCTGCCATGTTTTGTGTTTTCATTGTTTTGCGAATCCTAATCTTGCTTTTGATTTGCGAAAATCTTTTGGCATTCATGAGAAGCAGTAGCTTTTCATGATAATCTTTATTTCCAGCAGATATTGAATTATTTTATTAAGGGAACTAACTACTATAATCAGCTTATGATGAGTTTTGTATGAAGGGAGTTTTCAAGTATTGTGATGGGAGAGATGATGGAAGAATATAAAGGAGTGTCAAACTCTCAAGCTTGGGAATGACCCCATGCACCCCAAGAAATATTCAAAGGAGACTTAAGCGTCTAAGCTTGGGGATGTCCCCGTGCATCCCCTTCTCTATCAACAATCATGAGGTCGTCCATCTCCGTACTATATTTTTATCACTTCATATGATATGTGCTATGCTTGGAGCATCCCACTATTTACCTTTTAGTTTGTTTTAGTTTTGATTTCTGTTCATAACAAGTCGTAACCTAGCCTACCTTGTTTGGGAGACACACACGCTCCATTCCACTCTAGAACACAACAAAGGTTTTCATGCTAATTCTTTTTGTGTGTTCTTCATCTTTTCCTAGCTACTGTCATGCTTAGCTCTTAGCTTTCATGCTTATCTTTTTCAGAGCTTTTATTTAGGTTCATTTCTCAGCTCTCCTGATTTATCATGCTTATCTTGTTTAGAGAGTTGGTTTGTTGCACTGAGTTGTGTGTCTTACATAATTAGGTAATTGAGGTTGCTATTTAAGTATACTAGTAACTTGCAATAGTTTTGAGGTATTGATTTGAGTAATGTTTGGACTATTGGTTCCAAGAGCTTGAGCCTATTAGTGATAGGTGTCGTATTTTGGGAAATCCGTGTGTTTTTAAAAAACTAAAAATTGGTTGAGAACTCTAGCTACTAAATTGATCGCTAACGTCTGGAGGGGTTGGAATATATAGAGTACCCTCACGTTTCCATGAGTCGAGGATGCGGAAGGATAACTAAACCCCAAAATACTCCTCCTCGGGGTACTTGTCTTTATGTTTAGTACTTCTTATAAAGTGCGATGATTTTTCTTTCTATTCATGTAAAATATAGAGTGTTGCCCTTAAGAAAGGGAAAGATCCCAAAGAGGACAAACAAAAGATATCGAAGAGGACAAATGAGAGATAAAAGAAAGAGCCAAAGAGGCCACAAAAATCATAAAAAATAAAAAAAAAGAAAAAAAAGAGAGAAGGGGGCAACACTACTATTCCTTTTGAAAGATGCACACTCGTACTCGTTTACTATATTGGTACTACATAGAGATTATCATTCATGCATAACTATGTGGGGACCCTTACACTATAGAACTTGGTTCGCATATTCCAATGATGAGCCTCATTAAATGAGCTCTAGGTCTTCATGAGCAAACAAGTTGGATGCACCCTCACTAGTTCCATCGGAGAGCTTACCTTAGCTCATATGTGCATCCGTTACATGGCTATCCCTACTGCTCACATCATATCTATCATTTGGCTTTCTCTCGCCTATGGTTGTCCTCATTGATGTGAGACTTTCACACCTTTTTGTCTTCCTTTCCCATCATTATTCTATGTGCCATCCTAAGTGCCAACATATCTTGCTTACAATCATACATTGCATGAGTGCTCAAAGTCGAAACGGAGAACATCATTTTGACTTGTGCCTGACAAGTAGTCTGGGGATGAGTCAAAATAAGATTCGAAAGGAGACTAAGTGTGAGGTTTAGTAGATTGAGTTCTCAATTAAAAAATATATTTTATCTCTGAACCCATCTCCCACTTCTTGCACGCAAACACCATTTGGAGACATTCAGGTCACGGACAAGAAGAGCTCTTGCACCTTTATGTTCTTACTTTGCTAAACTCAATACTAGGCATAGACTCCTGCTTGTTATTGTCTTGACTTGAATTGAATATCTCACTTGCTTTACTTTGAAGTTCTTATATGTGTGTTAGCATGTCACCACATAAATAATTGTGTTATCATTTATCTACTCGAGGACGAGCAGAAATTAAGCTTGGGATGTTGATACGTCCCAAACTTATCTATAATTTCTGCTTGTTCCATGATCTTTTGGGTGACATTGTTATATGTTTTTCTACACTTTTATATCATTTTACACATATTTGGGCTAACCTACTAACTCAGTGCACCCAGTGCCAGTTTCTGTCTGCAGATGTCTTTTTATGCAGGGGCTTTTACCTAATTTTCCGAAGTCCGAAAAATATAGAAAAAATATGAAAAAATAGCGAAACATAATCTTTGGGATCACCAAAGGAGGTCCACAGGGGGCCAGGGGCCTCCCAGGCGGCCTGCTGGCGTGGCTAGGCCCTAGGCTACGCCAGGAGGTCGCCTGGGTGGGCCTCACCTCTTCTAGTGCCCTCCTTTGGCTTATACTTAGTTTTCCATGAGGAAACCCTCACAGATTTTCTGGAATCGCGAATTGCTCAATCGTTCCGCCTCCGCCGCGCTTCCAAGATCGGGAGCATCACGAGACCTCTTCCCTACACCCTGCCGGAGTGAGGATTGACCTCCGAGACCTTCTCCACCACCATGGACGCCTCCCGGATATGTCGTGAGTAGTTTCCCTTGGACCATGAGTCCATGACCAGTAGCTATGTGATGTCTTCTCTCCAATATTGTGCTTGCATGGTTAGTCCTTGTGACATGCCCTACATGATCAAGCCATCTATGTAATTCTCTTGCTATTGCTATGCTCGCTTTTTTGGGATCCGATGGATTATGAGATATCTTCAGATTGTTATGAGTTATATATTTGATTATCCTTTTATATTATGTTCCTTAGTGATTCTTGCATGTTCTCCGTTGCTTTTTATTGCTTTGGCCAAGTAGTAGATCCTAACTCCAAGAGGGAGCATTATGCATGATTGTGGGTTCGGGCCCCTCGATGTCTAGCTTGAGTGATAGAAAAATGATATTAGGGGATGTGCTTCTTGCCACTAGGGAGAAAAGACCGGTGCTTGTGACCAAGGTTGCAAGGATTGTTTACCTTACGCATAGTTCGTTAATGCAGTTGTCCGTTGATTTGTGTTTACACTTTGGGTGGGGCTCGCAACTTAATACCGAAGAGATGTTCTGGATAGATATGTCAAGGTGGATGATTAGTAAGTAGATGTTGATGAATAAATGGTATACTTGTCTCGGCGTATAGCCCATTACTATTGAACCTCTAACTATCAAGGAGCATAATTAGCATTGCGGTGCGATCATAATTCTGTCGATTGCCCAATTGTGATTTGTTTACCCTGGCATAGTTGTTTATCGTCTTTTGGGAGAGAGACATCACTAGTGAACATCATGTGACTCCGGTCCATATGACCATCATTGTTTACACCTCCACTATTTACTTCTTTATTTACTTTTTTGTTGCAATCACTAGTACCTTCACGCTCGTGTTTTGATACTTTGCAAACTACAAGGCCGTAGAGATTGACAACCTCTTTGTACTCGTCGGGAGCAAAGTTCTTTGTTGTGTGTACAGGTCCATGTCTTGTGCTGACCAGGACAGGAGGCACCTACTTGTTGAGCCTAGGATTCCTCATGGTTCGATAAACCTTAGAGTCTCCGTGTAAGGGAAATTTGCTGCTGACTACATCTCCACCTTCCACTTGGGGTAACCAACAAGGGGCGAGAAGTATATACATCATCTCGCATCACTTGTATTTGTTGAACTGTTGCTCCCTTTTGATCATGTCCTATATGAAACTTGCTTAGAATCTCATGTACGTTCATATTATCTTCCTTCTTGTATGGTTTAGAATGCTTGAGACTGCCATTGCATACATATTGCATTCATGGCATCATATCATACATATTGCATTCATGGCATCATATCTTGCGGTGTTCGTATCTTTTGAACCGTAACTCCGTTTGCAACGATCTCCATGTGTAAACTGACTAGAATGACGTGAATGATCACATGCTTCACCTCTTACCACGATTAACAACATTTAATATTGTCGCGTAAATAAATGGGCGTGAACTAAAGTAATTACATGTGGAGTTTCGTCAATATGCAACTCGTTGCATATTGAGCTTCACTTAATGTGTAGTGTTTGCGTGATGTGAATTGCCATGCCATGCCTTGCATATTTGAAACTTCTCATGGATCATATGTGAATTGCATCATGTCGTGCATGTGCCGTGGTGAATATCATGTGTTGATGCTTGTTTCCGGTTTGCTTCATCTTGATAGTGTTCCGCAAGCGTGTCAGAATTTGAGGACCCGTTCGACTACGTCGGTTCGTATGCTTCACGGAGTCATCTTCTTCCAAGAAGGATCTCAGGCAAGATGATCATTTCCCTAGATGGCATTACTATCATTGCCATGCTAATTGTTTCGTTTCTATCGTTATGTCTCGCTGCCTACCACATGTTAAATATCAGCATCCCAACATTGCCATGAAAACCTTAAACCTTCTACAACCTAGCAAACCACTATTTGGCTATGTTAGCGCTTGGTTAACCATGTGTTAGCATTGCTACTTGCAGATCTAGTTGCTTCCATGTGATAACATGTGTTCCTTTTTATATCACCATATTATTTCTAATTAATTTAATGCACCTATATACTTGGTAAAAGGTGGATGGCTCGACCTTTCGAGCCTGGTGTTTTGTTCCACCTTTGCCACCTTAGTTTCAGCTACCGGTGTTATGTTCCATAAATGAGTACTCCTAACATGCTTGGGGTTGTTACAGGGACCCCCTAGATTATCTTTTTGCGATAAAGCTCGTCTGGCAAGGCCCAACATTGGTACTATTTTTCCCAACATAATAATTCTGTTAATACTAAAAAAGACATAGGGAGTTAGCGCTGCCCGAGGAGTAATTCAACATAATACACGGAGGGACAATGCTGATGGTGCTGGTCCTAAACAGAGTCGTGTGCGGGGTCAACCCGGGGCAACTCGGGTGATGTCTATCAGGCCACTATACGCTGTGCTCATCCGATTGTGCCCTGAGAACGAGATACGCGGATCCTATCGGGATTGTCTCGTTTTCCAATAGAAACCCGAGGAGATCACGGGTTTCCCTGACCGAGGCCATTTCATTGCAACGTGTGGTAGTTTGGGATGGACTAGTTGGAGCACCCCTATAGGGTTAAATCTTTCGGAAAGTCATGCCCGTGGTTATGTGGCAACGTGGAAACTTTGTTTAACATCCGGTTCTAGCTAACTTGAAGTAAGCCTAATTAAAACATGCCAACTGACTGCGTAGCCGTGACTGTCTCTTTCGTGAGCTCCTTCTCCGATCGAGGACACGGTGGGTTTTTGTCTGATGTAAGTAGGTCTTCAGGATCATTCTTTTGATCATCAGTAGTTCACGCCCGCTATGCGTTGATCATCCCCCCCTTTATTCTTGTACTCGTAAGTTAGCCGCTAAATAAATGCTTAGTCGCTTGCTGCAGCCTCACCACTTAACCATACCTCACCCATTAAGATTTGCTAGTCTTGATACTTTTGGAAATGAGATTGTTGAGTCCTTGTGGCTCACAGATTACTACAAGACTAGTTGCAGGTACAGGTAAAGGATATTAAGACGTGAGGACGATGATTGTTATTTGGTGTTTCTTCTTCTTATTCTTCGACCTAGGATGGGTTCCAGGCTGGCATCCTGGGATAGCAAGGATAGATGTCATTCTTTTATCATTTGTTTTCGTCCATAGACGAACCCTGCCCTTCTTCATGATGATTGTATGTATTGTAGTAAAGTGACTCTGATGTAGCTTGTGGTGAGTGTAAGCCAACTCCATATACTCATCTTCCCAGTACATGTACTTGTAAAGATATCCATTCTTGCGAAACGACGAGATGCCTTTCTATCCCTGTCGAGGCCCCCATGCCAAAATACGGATATGACCGCATTATGGGCGTTAAAGTGCTGGACGCGGTGCGAGGGTAGCAAAGGCACCCATATATGCGAAGACCATCGTAGGACGGTGGTGCTCCAAAAAGGAGGTGATGATGGGCTTAATTCCACCTAGGATGACACAGACGAATGATAATGAGGAGTGCAGCGGTGGCGAGGGCATTAGGCCAAAACCGAGCAGGCACGTTGACGTGGAAGAATAACGTGCGAGTGCAATCGTTAAGAGTGCGGAGGATGCGCTCGGCGCAGCCATTCTGATGCGAGGTGTACAGGCAAGTAAGATGGAAGATGGTGCCGCGAGAGGCAAGGAGAGTATGGAGAGCGAGGTTGTCGAACTCTTTTCCGTTGTGAGTTTGGAGTGAAAGTATAGGGAGACCGAAATGTGTGCTGACATAGGAGAAAAAAAGACTTGACTGTGGCTAGAGCATCGGATTTACGAGAAGGGGGAAAGTCCACACATAATGAGAGTAATCATCTAAAATCAGCAAATAGTATAGATAACCCGTGTTATTTGCAACGGGAGACGTCCAAACATCACTATGAAGCAGCTGAAACGGAAAAGTGGAGATAGTTGTAGACGCGCTAAAGGGAAGACGAACATGCTTGCATGGACGCCAAGCCTCACAAGTATGCTTATCGAGTTTATTACATGAGAAAGAAAAATGCCTAAGAATTTGAAGCAAAACGGTGGGGTTGGGGTGACCCAAGCGAGCATGCCAGAGGTCGACGCCGGCGGCCAATGCAATAGGTGTAGGGGAAGTAGTGTCGGCGCGCACATGGTAGAGATCCTTGGGGCTATCACATCGATGGAGCACCATTCGCGTGCAGGCATCCTACACAGAAAAACTAGCACCGTCAAATTCAGTAGTGAGAGGATTCTTACAAGCAAGACAACAAACAGGGGATAAGGTTTGTGACAAGTTCAGGTGAAACAAGAATGTTAGACATAGTGATAGGTGTGGAGTTGGAAGGGAAACTACTGCTACCGATGTGGGTGATAGGTAGAGAGGAACCGTTGCCAATGGTGATACGAGTAGGCGTATGAACAGGAGTGGAAGAGATAAGATTACCTGGATGAGTTGTCATGTGCGCAGTAGCCGGCGGCGGAGGCGGGCGCAGTTGATTCTGTGCGGACGGTGGAGTGGGTGGCCCATGGGTGGTTCCGCCGGCAAGGGCGGTGTCATGGACCCACTGCTTCAGCTTCGTCATGCAGTGCTCCTCAAGTTTGAGGTATGCAACGGTGCGTGGGAAGGTGGGCTCCCGCATCAAGGTGAGGTTGGAGGCCGCGTTGCCGAAGTCCTAGTTCAGGCCGTCGGTGAGCATGCTCAACATGAGTTCGTCGGACACTTTAGCCCCGATATCATGAAGCTCATAGGCGAGCATCTTAAGCCGCATGCAGTACTCATCGATGGGGGTGTTGTCCTGGTGACAGCCGACGACCTCATGGTACAAGAAAACAAGACGATGAAGCTTGTTCTCGATGAAGAGCGTGTTGATCTTGTTCCACACGACAATCGGCATCATTTTCAGCAACAACCGTGTGGAAGATGTCCTTCGAGACGGTTTGGTAAAACCATCGGATCAGAGTGGCCTTAATAGAGGACCACTTCGGCTCGCCCTTCATTAAGTCGGCGTCCACAGAGACATCGATGTGCTCCGTGAGATAGTACTCATGGAAGACAAGGGTGAACTAGGTCTTCCACACGGAGTACTAGCTGTTGGAGCTGTCGAGGCGGATGGGGACCCGGGCATCGATGTTGAGATCGCGGATGGCAGCGACGGAGGGCTCAGGACCAGCGAAGGGTTGGATGCGCGGGTGGTGGAGGAGCCGGGAGAGTCCATCGTAGGGTTAGGGTTAGGGTTTGGAAGGCGAGGAGAAGCGACACTAGAGAGGTGCGGTGGAGGCGGTCGGAGGCTGCGGCGTGGGAAGGGTAGCAACGGCAGGGTGGGGAGTAGGGGCTCGACGGGGCAACAAAGGTGGCTCGAGAGAGAGGGTCGTGACGACGGTAGCTGTCGCGTGTCGGCAAGGAGAGGGGCAGCTGAAGGGGTCGTGGCACGGAGCGGCGGCGGCGTTTGGAGGAGGACGTGGCGGTGGCGCGGTGCAGCGATGGTGGGTAGCAGCAGCGGCAACGGCTAAATCCTAGGGTTGGATCGGAAAGTACGATTCCATGTCGAGAGAGGGATTGGCAGTACTATTGTTGATGTATTGATAGTTGCGAAGCTGCACGTGTACACAGAGTACAAGTGGGCGTGTGGGCCTCTACCTCAACTATACACAACTAGGAGTTAGGCCAGGCTATACGTAATGTACATGCAACAAATATGTTCAACAACTTCTATTTGATGTTGCCGCTCTAGTGCGCCCATGCGCGCAGTGATGCACGCCCCTAAATGTGCACCGCGCGAATGCCACTCGCCTATTGTTGTTGCTGTGTTGCTGCTACCGCACCTGCAGTCGGCCACACCTCTGCCCCACCCCGGCCTCGCCCCGCGTGTTATAGCGTGTGTGCCTGCCGCGGCTTGACCACATTCACCAACACTACTGGTGCTGCCTGTGGCCTCCCTTGTCTGGCCGCTCCTCTTCGAGCTGCTGGCCGTGGCCGCTGATGCCTTGTGCAGGTGTGTGTCCAATGTTGCGGCTGGCCTCAGCCAGGGTTAGTGGGCCAACCTAGTTTAATTAGGGCATAACCTAGTATTAGTGCTAACCCCTACTTTTAAGTCACTAACTACTCACCCCCCTCTACTAAACAAAATAAATAGGTAAAATGTTTAACTAGATGACCCTATGACACGTAGGACCCACCTTACTGTGTTAACATTTGACTAGTCAACTGTTGATTGCTGAGTTAGCAATTGACCAGGCCCACGAGTAAGCCACTCTGTGGCGTGTCTAGGTACATTTTTTGGTGCACTTACCAATTTTACTAATTATTTCGAAATTAATAATAATTCCAAAAAATTAGTAAAACATTGAAAAATCGTATAAAACAATCTATAAGTGAGATGGAAATAATTTATATATGAATGTTGCTCAGAAAAATATAACGAATCTGGAGACACTATCCATGCATCTCTCACATTCCTCAAGCATGATGAACATGTAACATTCTCTCCGATTCATCTGACCAATAAATGCCTAAGACCGGGGAAATATCTACAGATATTTTCCCGCTCCGTTTGTAATGTGTAGCAGTGCGTTAGGTCACCCCTAGCACGGTGTATTACGATATCACGCTTTGTGTTGTATTTAATTGCTCTATTATTTATTGTGTTTCCCCTCTGTTACGTCCTTTCCGGTAGACCCCGGGACCAATGTTGATCCGGTGATTGACTACTTCATCGTCAAGGTTCTGTATATGTCTATAAAGCTACGAGGCAAGCAAACCCCCCTTGATCATCCCTATAACACCCAATTCTTTCTTCCTCATGCTTGCCTTAAAATTTGCTACTCTATTTGATTGCTCCTATTCTTATGCATAGCCTTATTTTGTAACCTGTTGTTGTTATCTTCCTCCTTATCCTATATGCTTGGTATAGGTAGGATAATGAGCCACTATTGATCCCAACCCTTGTCCTTGTTGCCCCACTACTTTAACAGAAGATTCGATCCAGGGGATCAACAAGCCAAGACCATCATCACATCACTCCACACCCCTCCTTAGCTGTACGACGCTACAAGACTACTATCGACTTTCGAGGATGATGGAAGTTTGAATCCATGTGATCGACGAGACAAGATCGGCACAACATCACACACACCCTGGATGGACAATGCTACACGACTACTATCGACTGTCGAGGGTGATACCTTCTAGTTCACTCTGACGGAATTATCGTTTGGAATTCCTCGTGGATGACAGGGACACACTATTACCTTTACCTTTTGCCCCTATTACTGGTATTGTGGGACTAAAGGAATAGGCAGTACCACCCCGGTTGAGGTGGACCTGAGTTCTCGACAGTCTCGTGGTGAGTTGGATTGTCCTGGAGGGTACGGGCGATATAGTTATGTGGCACGACCACACATTCTTTGCGCTTCCATAAGTCTGCGAGACAGGTTGACATGATCGGGAGGATCGTCGATCATTATCGCAAGCTACCAATATACTAATGTGTTTGGATATGTGATCCGAGTAGACCTCTAGCCTTTATCCCACTAACCAACGTGTGGGAATAAGTATGGGCACTCTTTTTCGTACATTCTCCCAAAAGTTCTTCAGATGCCGTATTGTGCGGCATCCATGGTTGTAACATTCTTTGGATAAAGTGGTTGCTAGGACTAATCCTGATCGTCCTTGTAACACGGAGGAGTGCAAAGGGCGATGAGTGCAGGACCCCTGCGAACTTAGGTGTAGACTAGTGTGTTGGCCTCTCTGTTCAGCCTAGGTACGACTACGGCGTGTCGATCAGCCAAGGTCGGGCATGACCCAGGAAAGTTTGTGCAAGTGGAGTTAATCGAGCGTGTTGGCTAAGTTGGTGTAATCCTGCAGGGAAGTATATATTTTTGAATAGTTGTGTCCACAGTAACGACTGCTCGCAGTTGTACCCTGAACTATACAAATAAAACAAGATACTTGTGACATGAAATGGAAATGACGACTCTCGGATCGCTTCCTCGGAGGGAGCCGAGGAAGGATCTCTCGGCCTGGGTACTACATTCTTGTAAATGTTATACTAATATGAACCCTTCTAATGCTGCAAGACACTAAAGATGCTAGTCTTCGATGGGACTAGACCTCTCTTCAAGCATTTCTGCAGTTTAGTCCACAGATACAATCCCTTCCTTTGATACTAAGGCACACTTAACATTAATCTAATGTAAGTATTGTGAGTACTTTGGATGAGCATTCATTGTTGCTTTGCTCCTCTTTTTTCCCTCATACGATTGCTGCGATTAGATGATGGAGCCTAGGAGCCTGTTGATCCCACTAGCGACTACTACTACCCCGATGGAGTTTACTACTGCATGGACGTTGCTAAGTAGTTATGAGGATCCCACGCAAGAGGCCAAGCCTTTTTGATCCATGTTTTTTTGTGCTAGCCTTCTTAAGGAAAACTTGCTTGTTAATGTTTGTACTCAGATATTGGTGTTTCTGCTGACTCGTTTGTATTCGAGCTTAAGTATTGAAGCCCTTGAGGCCCCTGGCTTGCTGTATACATCTTGTTTTATTTTATTTGTTTCTAGAGTTGTCTTGTGATATCTTCATGTGAGTTCCTTATCTTGATCAGATACATTTGTATGTATGATTAGCATACGATTAAGGTGGAACCGCCACAAGTTGTTATCACAGTCAGCTTCCTATAGGTAGTCCCCTTTCCAACTCCTTGGCCCAAGTTGAGTCTAGTCTTTGAAAAAAACTATTTACTAACATTGTTGTGTGGCTTACCGGCCCACATCACAAATGGGTGGTATTAATACCTTTCACTCCTCGTCTTTACTCTCGGATTCCGATCTCTCTTCTATTCCTGTTTAATATTTTTCTAACTCTAACTTAGGTTCTCATAATGACTTCATTTCGGAAAGCCCCTCATTCGAGATGATGGCTTGATTCATCAGAAGACTTCGAAGATATTCTTCTATGTTCTCTCGAGAACTTGTGCTCATCGCTTTTGCAAATACCCTTCTTTGATCAACCTCTATGGATAGATGCATATAACTGTCGTTCATACTTTCATTCCCCATTGTTCCTGTTATTACAAGATGCATAAAAATATTCATAGAATTTTTGAAAATCCTTTGTGATACTACGTGACAGTTCTAGTCGCATGAATACACCTACGAATAATTCCTCATACTTACGTGGGATTCATTCATCCCAGTTGATCATGTGTTTCACAAAATTCTTTGAAATATTATTCGATATTTTGAAAATCCTCTACATCCTATTGCTCTTGACTTCCTCGCTTGTTTGCATTATGGTTAATTCCATACGTCTATTAATCTTTGTTGACGTCCCTTGTCATTGTGAATTCAAGTGTTTGATTCAATGAGTTTACGAATACTCGCAATCACCAATTGATCCCTACGAATTGTACTTTTATCTTAGACGTCATTTTAAACATGAGCTAATTCTCGCAAATCAAATTTTCGTCGACTGTGACTCTAAGTCCATTCAACTTATCCATCCTTGGTAAGAGCGTCTACTTCTCATCCTTTGTTTCTGAAAGCATAATTCCTTTGTTATTTAAGCATCAAACTATACGGATGTTCTATAATCCGATGCCCTTGCATTCCTTTTTCGTCTGATTAAGTACCAATACTCACATAAGCTCCGTTGTGGATCACTAGATCCATTGTTGGATTATTATCTGATAGTGTCGTGCATATCCAGTCACCTTGTTTGTTATTCCCCCTGATACATAATGCCTTTTGGTAATTTATCCTCTACTTTTGTCAGCCATGCTCTACTATCGAGCTTGTGTTATTACTCTTGAATTTTGTGATATATGTTCCCAAGATTCCCCTATGGGTTGAACCTATGCCTTCCCTAACCCATGTGAACCCGAGAGTTCCCACGAGTCATATTCTTCTAGTGTTTTGCCCGATAAAATTTCAACACTACTACTTCATCAAAAGCGAGATCTGAATGATAGGTTATGTGTTGAAGAAGTGAGAGTCAACCTTTAACTTTGTGTTCATGCACATAGAAACGATGTAGATCTTATCATGGAAGCTTATTTTAAAATTAATTACCCCCTTGGTATAAGTTCATCTTATAACTTGAATTTTGTCTTCTGCAATCGTGGTTCTGAGAATATTGTTATTCGGTGATCCCTTTTTATCGGACAACTTAAAGTACGTGTCTTCTACAGATCAATATGCCTATCCAACTTGTATTCTGATGTCCCTTCAAGTTTTACCTCTAGTATCTGGAGAATATCACGAAACTACATAACTTCTCATGAGTTCTTCATCAAGTATTATTTATCACCGATTCCAAATTTTCCTCGTTTCTGATTTGTTAGACACTCAAGGTCACCAATGCCATAATCGAGTCTGCACTACAATTAAACAACTCTTAGTAATCTTCTTTGTTTATGAGTTTGTACTCGATCATGTTGTTCCAAGTCGATTGGCTACATTATCATCGACATGCTACAAGCTTGAGTGTGCTGCCTTGTCCTTCATCCTCGGAAAACAATTTCGGCGGTGTGCTAAGCTTATGATGAGGTTTCATCTTCTTGATATTTGTCTTGAAAGGTAATTTTGATTCCAAGCTTGCATCTTATATGTTGTTCCAATAACCCTTTGCTTCATCATTCCTTTTTCTTGTTGTTGATAATGATCGATTAAATCTTCATAAAATTCCTGGGCAAATGTGTCGTGATCATCGTTAACATTTTGACTTCCTACAAAAGGCCAATTGAATTCATGATGAGAAATATCATTCTTTCCCCTTGAATATTTGTGTTACCATCAACAACATTCTTGCCTTCCCTCCAACGCAAAATTGTTCATGTTTTGTGTTGTATGTTGATCTCCTTGCTCTCCATCTTATGTTACGTTCTACCCTGGAGTATTGACATCTTTTTTATCAAGAATGTTGTGAGAATTGTTCCACCTCTTAAAATTCTTGATATGTTGATAATTCTTGATATCACCATTAATTTCTTGGTTCCCTTGTTCTTTCTAACCAGAATAGTGACAAGTGAACCTTGAGGTGTGGTTTCGATACTTGTAGCAACCCCATTGCTATTAAGCTAATGACTAATAATTTATTTTTAGTGTGTTGGTTTCTGAACCAACATTCTAACATTGATATTGCCACCGAATCCATATTTCCGGGTATAGTTTTCAATCAATGTTTATTCGTGGATCTTTTCCCTCGAGCATACATCATCATATCTTTTGGTCTGACCAATGCTATGACCTTGTTCATATAATTATGGAAATCCATCTTTAAGGAAATCTCGATGAATTGTTGCAGAGCCCATCGACCATATCCTCAACTTCTCCAAGGTTCATGGTGAAGCTTTTTAAACCATTATATTTGAGTCTAGCCCATAAATTGTATGTTGATGCAAGGGTTGTCCTCCCTAAGTTTACGTGCATGTGGTGCAAACTACCCCTGTGAATATGAGAAAGTTTTGTGTTGCTTCCTCCAGGATCACCCTCATTCATGCATGTGCGAAGTATTCTATGGTTTGACAGTTTTTCTACCTTCTCCCCATATGTATTTCCTAGAACACCAGGCCACTAATTGATTTGACCAAAGGAAAGAAGTTGCTTCATAGAAGGTAATCCGGATTTACACATGGAACTTTGATATCTTCTATGATGGTTCGCAACTAGAACTTGATTGCATTCCATTCTAAACACTTCCATGTGGTCAGAATGTTTGGACATTGTGTTCATGTGTGTTACATCCCAACTCAAGATTCAAGGCTTGCCTCCGTAGTTCATATCCCAAGAATCTTGCATCATCATCTCGTGTGTTTCCCACTTTTCTTCTCACACATCCTGAGTATGAGGTATCCCGACACCAATCGGATATGAATTCTGGGCAGATATGATGGTTGGAACATTTTCCTGGAATGATAACATTGGTACTTATGTGATTTGGTATGGTGATGTCATGTCAAGCACACCTAGCCGAAGGACCTATTGTTATAGCATTTTCTTTAGTAGGGTTAGCCATTCTTCCATGAGGAAATTGTATGAGTTATTCTATAAGTTGTTCCTAATGGATCCTTTTGTGTTCCCAGTGTCCGACCTTTACCTGGTAACCATGTTGATACTTCCCCGAAGCATGACTGTGGTACTCATATCCTCAAACAAGAACATTTGGAAGCACAATGCTAAATATTTCCTACTCAATATCAAAACACCATTGTATAGGTAACATAGTACATTTCCTCGCCCCTTTACCTAAACGGTTATCTACTTGTTGTCCTGATATGTATATGTTGCTCTGCATGTTCTTGTGAAGGATTTACTCCAAATACCTGTGTTTAAACACATTTTGCTTTCCATTGGTCTGTTTAATATGATAATCACATTTTCCTTTCAATTGGTATATTTAACCTTTCTTGTAATCTAACTTATCTGAGCAGTGGTAATTCTCTGCTAAGGTAAACACCCCGGTGTACAACTCTTTGAGTAAGTCCTGGATACTTTTGTTGACGACATTCCGGTAACCATCGGTGGCCAAAAACTTGCCTATAGGTCCTCCTCATTTCAACGAGCACAAAAGTGGTTCTAGTCTTTCCTCATTCTTGGTACCGATGTTGTTGCCAACATAACTGATAGTGCTATTCTTCGACATGCCTTGCTGGCATAACCATGCAATATGCCAACGCTGTTTCTACTTTTTAACTCACATGGTGGGCCCATAACCCATAGTTCTACATGATCGAAACCTGACTTGCATGTACATCTTGACCCCAAGGTATCTCTTGCACTTGTCTTTGTATGTAATTCTTGATCCATCGTCCAATGTATGATATATTCTAGGATCAGACATAATATGTATTTCATCATATGTCTGAACCCCTTTCATAGCGTGATTGGTCATCAAATGATTGCCTACCCATTTGATACTTTTGTACCATCATTTATTGCTCTCAATGAATTCCCTAAGTTACAATGCAAGAAATAATTCATGTCTTCATCCCTGAGTTCACTGTCGGATGCCCAACTGTGTGGGCATACATTCTTCGAGAGTTTTCCCTCTTATCACACTCGTAGGACGATGCAAATTCAAAAGACAAGATGAAGACTTCATCAGGATGACATGAGACACAAAATAGCAGACATCAATGAAAGGGATCAACTTCTTTGAGAAGAGCAACCAAGAACGAGAAGATTCGTTTGAATTTCGTAACTTGAACTTTTCCCCCTAAATCCACCTCTTAAATATTAGGATGAGATTTCTTGTAGTGGAGGAGAGTTGTAACACCCCTAGTTTCATCTACAGTAATCCCTGTAATTAACCTACAATAACTTAATCATTTTGCAAAACAACGCTTGATCAATCTTTGAATCATATCTCATTTCAAATTCTAGTTTGAAACTCATAATTCAAATAAAAAGTGAGTTAAAGAAATTCACCAACATGAAAACAAAAGTGTTCAAAGTGTTGCAAATAATCCATAACTAATTCTGGTTAGATAATGAGCCACTAGTGACCCCTCCCCTTGTCCTTGAGGCCCCGCTACATTACGGAAGATTCAATCCAGGGGATTGATGAGCCAAGACCATCCCTTCGCCACACACCCTGCCTCCTTAGTTGTACGATGCTACCGGACTACTATCGACTGTCGAGGATGATGGAAGATTCAATTATGTGATCGACGAGACAAGATTGGCACATTATCGCACACCCCGTGGATGTACGATACTACAGGACTACTATCGACTATAGAGGGTGATACCTTCGAGTTCACTATGATAGTTAAATCAAATGGAAATCCATCGAGGGCGATTCTTCGGAATTCCCCCTTGAAGACAAGGACACACTTTTCCCTTTAGTTGTTACCCCCATTACTCGTATTGTGGGACTCAAGGGACATGCGGTACCACCTCGGTTGATGTGGACTTGAGTTCTCGAGAGTCTCGTGGTGAGTCGGGTTGACCTGGAGGGTACCCGTGAGATAATTACGCAGCACGAACGGGCATTTTGTGCCCCTGGCGTAAGTCCACGGGATGGGGCAATAGGATCAGGAGGATCGTGATCATTACTGCGAGCTACCACGACCATAACAGTTTGGATATGTGATCCGAGTAGGCTTTTGGCCTTTATCGCACTAACCACCATGTAGGGATAAGTATGGGCACTCTCCATTGTATATTCGCCCGAAAATTCTTCACATGCAAACGAGAGTGGCACACGGCCAGGTGGTCCGCATAGGCACCTGCTTTGGATTAAGAGGTTGCTAGGACTAACCCCGACCATCCTCATAACGCAGGAGTGCGAAGGGCGATGGGCCTAAGGTCCCTTAGCACTTAGGAGTAGACCGACGTGTTGGCCTCTCTATTGAGCCTAGGTAGGACTACTGCATGTCGATCAGCCTAGGCCGGGCATGAACCAAGAAAGTGTGTTCAGTTGGAGTTAATCGAGCATGTTGCATATGTGCACCCCTACGAGGAAGTATGTATATTCGAATTGACGTGTCCATGCTAAGGGACAATTGGAGTTGTATCCCGATCTATACAACAAGAACTGGATACTTGTGACATGAAATGGAAATGACGGCTCCGGGATCACTTCCTCGTAGGAAGTCGAGAAAGGATCTCTGGGCCTTGCTACTACATGCTTGTAAATGTTATACTAATATGTACTCTTCCTATGCTGCAAGACGCTGAAGAGGCTAGTCTTTGGTAGGACTAGGCCTACCTCTCTTTTCTGGCATTTCTGTAGTTTCATCCATAGATACAATCCCTTCTTTTGATACTAATGCATACTTAACATAGATTTGCTGTAAGTCTTGCAAGTACTTTGGATGAGTACTCGCCATTGCTTTGCTCCCCTTTTTCCCTCGATAAGTTTGCTGCAATCAGATGACGGTGTCGAGGAGACAGTTGATCCCACTGGTGACTACTACTACCCTAACATAGTTGACTACTGCATGGAGGTTGCTGAGTAGTTAGGAGGCTCCCGGGCAGGAGGGTTTGCCTTTTCGATCCATGCGGTTTGTGCTAGACTTCTTAGGAAAACTCGCTTGTTTATGTCCCAACTCACATATTGTTGCCTCCATCGACTTGTTTATTCAAGCCCTCGAGTCCCCTGGCTTGTAATATAAAGCTTGTTCTATTTTATTTGTGTCTAGAGTAGTGTTGTGACATCTACCCGTGAGACCGTGATCACGATCGTACACATTTGCGTGTATGATTAGCGTACGATTAAGGCGGTGACGTCACAATTTAGTACAACCAAGATAAGTGTTTCCACCAGTGAGAACCAACGTTATCGAACCAATAGGAGACTCACACCAACTCCATTTTTGCAGCGCCTACACAAACAAAACCAAACACTTCCACCCAACGCATGCAAGAGGGTTGTCCACCCGTTGAACTCGTTACTTGCAATGATGAAATATTGATAGATAAAAAATTTAAATATACATAAATTTAAATATATTGAACAAATTGCATCAAGGTATTTTTAGTTTTAGTAAATATGTTTAAGTAAACCCTGGGGCCATAGTTACTGATAGAGGCTTCTCTCTTGAACATAACACAGAGTGGGTAAACAAACGTTGGGCAATTGAGAGAATAGCGCATAGTTATGAGATGTTATTCCCGGTAATGGTCATGTATATAGGCATCACATCCATAAACAAGTTGTCCAATTCCTAACGACATCTGCTACTATTACTCGACTCGCCGACCAATATCCAACATGCATCTAGAGTATTAAGTATAAAACATAGTAATACCTGAAACAAGGTTACATGATGTAGAAAAGTAAGACAAGCAATATGTTCATACCCTATCATTTTATCCTTACTAGAAATAATACAAATATGTGGCATGTCCATTTTTGTCACTGGAGATAAATCAATCTAGCTGGCCAAGCCAATCCAGTAGAATGGAGATAATACGAAGCTATGACGATCATGCATAAAAGAATTCGGAGAAGACTCAATTAATATTCATGAATAATCTTATCATAAACCCAAAATTCATCGGATCCCAACAAACACACCACAAAATAGGATTACATCACATAGATCACCATGAGAATCGCGAAGATCTTTCTATTGAAGATCAAAAAGAGAGAAGGATCCATCTAGGTACTAGCTATGGACCCGTAGGTCTATGGTGCACTAGACACACATCATCACTGGGGCAATAAGGTTGATGTACACAACCTCCATGATCAATCCCCTCTCTAGCAAGGCACCGAAAAAGGTCTCCTAGCGGGATCACCGCGAAACAGAGACTTGCTGCGGCAAAAAAAGTGTTGTGGGTGGCTCTCCATTAGTTTCCCAATTATAGAGAATTAATGGAGCTGGAGTTAGTTCATACGGATCCATGAAGGCCCCACAAGGCATCAGGGCGCACGACAATTTACCTAGGTTCAGGCCATCGTATGGTGTAAAACCCTACGCCTTCTTTGTTAGATTGCTTGAGGTGGAAGAAGGGTATAAAGGTGGGTTCTTGCCCTAGTACAACACACTCCGCCCGGATCCCCTCTACGAACGCTGGGCTCCTCTTTTATACCGGCCTTGGTCCTCTTCCCTCGGAAAACACACCGACGGGAAGGGCATCCACAAAAACCATTCTGAAAGGAGACAAGTATGTTGCTCGCCATGGAAAAGGCGGTCTTCGCGTGTCAAAGCTTCCCTTAGTGACGCCCTAGTAAAACACTACTAGAAAAAGGCTTATCCCCAATATCACTATTAGTGGCGCACCAGAATCAGGTGCGCCATTGCTATGTTTTTACTAATGGCGCACCACATGAGCAGTGCGCCATTGCTATTTCTTGGTCCATCCCCCACCCCCACCAGAGATAGCAATGGCGCACCACACCTCGGTGCGCCACAACTATGCTACATAATAGTGGCGCACCTAGGCGTGGTGCGCCATTGCTATTTTTTGGTCCACCCCCCACCCATCGGACATAGCAATGGCGCACCACACCTAGGTGTGCCACTTCTATGCTATATAGTAGTGGCGCACCTGGGCGTGGTGCGCCATTACTAACGTCACACACACACTAACACCCCCCCCCCCCCCCCCCCCCCGTGGATCGCCTTTTAGGTTTTTTAAAAATAAAATAAAATGATAAAAGATATGGAAAAAATTCAAAAAAATAGATGCCCATGTGTTATGTGTTCTTGTTGTTAGGAAAATTCACAAACATGAATTTTTAACTTTTTTGCAAAAGGCCGCCGTGTTTCGGTAAAATGGCCGTAACTTTTGCAATGACCTCGGATGAAAAAGTTTTCTATATGGAAAATCATCGACTCGAAAAGTTACATCTGAATTCAAAGGGGAACCACGTTGAGGATTTTTAGAATCCCCAAAAACCTAATAGAAAAAAGTTATGATGCTTTTAAGATCTGGAGGCAAAAAAATTCAAAAAAAGCAAAAAATAAATAAATAGTAATGGCGCACAATGCCTAGGGGCGCCACTACTATGTTGCATAGCAATGGCGCCCTAGTGCAAGGTGCGCCACTTCTATTTTCCCGCCTTCACAATTCAAAAAAATAGCAATGGTGCACTAGTGCAAGGTGCGCCACTTCTAAGTTGGGCCAAAAGTGCCGCCCAGCCACTTACACCTTCATTCCTCTCCTCCTCTCCTCCTCTCCTCCTCTCCTGCACTCCATCTCCTCCCCTCCGGCGACCTCCTCCTCCTCACGGTGCTCCTCCTCCGGCGACCTCCTCCTCACGGTGCTCCTCCTCCGGCGACCTCCTCCTCACGGTGCTCCTCCTCCGGCAACCAACTCCTCCCTCCTATCCTCCTCACGGTGCTCCTCCTCCGGCGACATACTCCTCCCTCCTCTCCTCCTCATGGTGCTCCTCCTTCCTCTCCTGCTCACGGTCCTCCTCCTCCTCTCCGGCGACCTCCTCCTCCCTCCTCTCTTGATCCTCATGGTATCTCCTCTCTCTTCTCATCCTCACGGTCTCTCCTCCCTCCTCCTCTACTTCCGGCCACATGTGGAGCTCCCCCGGCACAAAGAACGTACCAGATCCAGGTCAAGAATGAAATTTGAAAAAATTCAAGCAAGAAAAAAGAGAAAAAAAACTAGATACAGATCCAAATTCAAAATTCAAAAATAGCAATGGCGCACGGTGGGGGTTAGACGGTGCACCACTACTATTTTCCCGCCTTCAAAATTTTAAAAAAAGTTACCATTGGCGTACCAGAGGTGCGCCATTGCTATTTGTTACTAGTAATGGCGCTCTATAAGGTGCGCCAGTGTTACCTGCAATACTAATGGTGCACCAGAGGTGCGCCATTAGTATTTGTTACTAGAGGCGTGGTAATAATGGCGCACCTATAGTTTGCCATTAATAGCAAAAAGTGGTGCGCCACTAATAGCCTTTTTTTCTAGTAGTGTCAGCAGCCTGACGTACGACGACCTGAATGGAGTCTTGGGGCCCCTGCTAGGTCATTGTCCCGATTATCTCCCTCAGGCCACACTGACGTTGTACGCCTGCGAGGACGTGGTGGAGAGGGTCGCGGAGATGCCCGTCTTCGGCAAATGGGGGCTCACTAGGCCACTCGAGGGCTGCCCCATCGTCATTTCATCCTGAAGCGGGGGTAGCAGCGACCATGATTCACAGGCGACGTCGGCCAGATTCCGCCGCGCGACATCCATCCCTACTTGCGCGGCCTTGGGGACGACACAGTTGCTAACGAGCGGCACTAGACGGTCCCTCGTGAGCCCTCGACCTCCAAAGATAGACTAGGGCTAGGATCAACAGTGGTCGAGGGGTCAGGGACTGGAGCCCTCGGTGATGATGCCGCGTCTCCCTCTGCGCAGGACGCGTTCCCCCCGGGGCCCCCACAGGCTGCTGGTGAGGAAGGAGGTCGGGGCTAGCCCGACGAAGAACTCGACCAGCGCCCCCCTGGCTGTAACACCCCCAATGCATTCCCTTACCCCTCTTGTAATCTCTTCCCTTGTATGGCAACTTTGTGATGTTATGTTAAGTGGTATTAGTTTTGGTGACATCATCTCATGTGCATCATGGCACCATGCAATACATCTTTTCCCTTTGGTTTTGTTTGTGTTGATGTGGGTGCACCATGATGTGATGTGCAAGTGCTATGGGGATGTGCTTTTGTGTGGGTGCAACAAGTGCACTTCAAACCCACTAGTTGCACCATAGGATCAAAACCCCTTCTCTCCTCTCTTATTTTCTTTTGAGGCCGATTTCTAAGTTTCTCTTTTGCCCTAATAAAATTTTTCCTCCTCTTCAAAAAACTTATTATTAATTTTGGAGGCAACCCCTCTGGTTCTATCTTTATTTTTCCTGTTGGTTTTATTTTAAAACAGAGCCATTTAAAAATAAAGGCATTTAATTTTTACTCTTAAAAAATGCCCAATTTATTTTTATAAATTGGAGCATGGTATTTAGGTGCCTAAACGTATTTTTATTTTTGTTTAATTATTTTTCTTTTTCCTGTGGCTTTTATTTCTAAGTCAGCTTTTATTTTTATTGCGTTAAGTGTTTTAAACCTGATAGAGAGAGAGTCGGGCCCATGCTTGTTTCCTTCGGCCCACAGCCCAGCCAGCGTCCTTCTTCTCCCACCGCATTGTCGTCACTATGTACGACCACAGCTCCACCATCGATCCCTCTCTCCCTAGATCAGGAGGCCATGCAGCCCTAATCCTAGCCAGATCCCCTCCTCCTCTTCCCCTCGCACCGTTGGAAGGGCTCCAGAGCCGCCGTCTTCATGATCAGCCCGATGCAAGCTTGACGTCATCGCTGATCGTCGCCCCCTTCTTCCCGAGCTGTACCCGAAGGACGCGGACGCCACGGAGGACCCATTTTAACGAAGAGAGGATGCCAAGGTCGACCACCTCGACGTCCATTATGATGGGGCCTTCTTGACCTCTAGTGGGCTCCTACTACAGCAGATCGACACACCGTCCTCTCCGTCGTCGGGCCCTTTCTCCTCTGAACCCTTGGTGAGCTTCGCCTCTCCGCTGCCCCTCTATGTTCGTAACCATCGCCATGCTAGTCCGATGAGTCGTCGGACTTGCACCGGTGTGCATAGCCGCAGCAGCTGCAGCGCTTCCGCATGCATGCACACATGGCCCCGTGGATCCCCTCTGCTCCTGTAGCGTAGGCCCCTCTGATTCGTAGAGTAGTTTGTCACGTACCCCCGCGTAGAGTACGCACGGTTGCTCGGGCGAGCAAAGTCACCGCCATCACCTCGCTTTTGAGCAGGAAGGTGCCGCCTAGTTTGATGTTAGCGAAGGAGGATCCCCTCTCAGAGCAGACCCCGCTCCTAGCCCGACTGGTTCGCTGAGCAGCGCGACAACCACGAGGTCGTGGGTTCTGTCCCCAGCGCCCCACCTTTTCTACCCTGAGTTTTTCTTCGTCTGTTATGCTAGTGGAGGAGCCGTTTAACTTGTTTGATGCCTCTGAATTAGCAGATGCACCGCAGCAGTGCATTGGCAATAGAGTCATAACGGGTGCACATGTTGTGCGTCCTACCTCGCATGACCCCGTCACGATAGTGACCACACATCACTCCCGCCACTAGTAATGTGGCTCTTTGCTAGCACGTACAAAAGTAATCAACAAAGCCCTGTCCCATTAAGGGGTAACATGGTCGCACATGTAAGGTTGTGACGGTCGACACATGATAAATCCATTCCCATTTCCGAAACCACTCACACCAAAATATACACGGTGCACCCCTCTTGACATGTGGCCACCTAACTCATCAACACCCTCGGGCATTAGTGGCACCCGACGGGGTTTTCATAAAACTTTGATTTTACCATCATCATGCTCATGCTTCTACTATGCTTAGCTCTACTTGTCAACATGATATTAGTGTGACCCTCATAGGTGGTAGAATCGTGGTCAAATGCAAGTGCTCCGGAGGAGCCATCGGAAACATCATATCGTTGATTTACCGACTATTCATGATCATATGCAATGAAAATAATTGTTCTACAAGCATGCAAATAATATCTTGCTCAAACATGGTCAAAGGGCTGCTTGCCATGATCAGCAACGTATCCGGGTTCTTCGGGGTCTTCAAGTCCAACTCCTTCGTCAAACGTGGTATCTATCATCGTAGTGAATAATAAAATAATAAGTAGCTCACTCAAAAACAAAGAACAAACTCACTTTAAAAATGTTCCTTTATTCTGATAAATCTATATTATCATGTTGAAAATATTTGTCTCTGGTTTTGATGAAAGGATTAATTTCAAAAATCATTTTAATAGAAGCTATAATATTTAAAATAGCCTTTATAATTATTACTAAACAGAAAATTTGTGCAAAGGCTCTATTAAATTCTATTCATTTTTAGAAGAATTGTGGTGGAAAAATAATAAAAATATATTGGATAACAAATTTTATAAAAAGTCCTCTAAAACTTGATTAAACGGAGAAAGGAAAAGGACTAAGGCTCAGGCCTGGCTTGGCTTATGGCTTGGGCCGGCCCAGCTAGCCAGCCAGTCAGCCAGCCCAGGCGCGCGTGCTGCAAGTTTCAAGCCTGATGTGCGGGCCCCTGCGGTCAGAGGCAGATAGGAGAGAGGGGGAGAGATAAGAGCCATCGACAGGTGTGTCCCACCTGTCGGGGTCGTCTACCACATTTGGACAGAGGGGAGGCATGGCATGCCAGCGACGCTGCCGATGCCCTCGAGCCCCGCCGATGGTAGGAATGGAACCAGCTCACCGTCGCCTACCTGCTGGTGGTCGAAGGGTCGACGGGGAGGCCCTGGTTCACCGACGACGAGGTTGGTGCGGCGGAGCCGGTTCAGGAGGTTGATGAACTAGGTGCTACGGGCAGGGATTAGCTCAGGGAGGTGATGGGGAAGCTCCGTGAGGCTGCTAGGGTCACGGAGAAGGAGAGAGAAGCGTCAGAGCTGGCCCGTAGCCCGAGATCGACGGAGCTCCGAAGCGGCGGGGCCTCAGTTGATCTCGAGCGCACGAGGTCGCTGTGCTCAAATGGAGTGGCTAGTGGTGGAATTTAGGCTCTGCAGGAGTGGGATGAGGGTGCTCGAGCGAGGGGGAAGGCCTATTTATAGGCCCCCGACGGTCCACCGTGCTGGAAGCACTGATGGTTTCACCATGGCTCGCAGGAGGGGTAGTGAGTGTTCGCGGTCGAAACCACGGTATTGCGGTAGTGGTTTAGGACCCCTGTGACCCACTTAGAGGGAGAGAGATCGAGGAGGAGCGTGCATGCATGACGCGGTCTTCTAGGTGGATCTGGCTTGCGCGGGCATGCGTCACTCCGGTCAACAAAGCGAGGGAGGAGGGGCCCTAGGGCTTTTCTGATACAGAAGAGTTGTCATGGACGCGAATGGGCAATGGGGGGAGGCTTGCTCCGGCCCGGGCTATCCACCTTTGCTTTGGGAGCGCCCAACAGCGTGCCTAGAGCGCAGTTTTGGCATGCCACGACATGCTGGCGCACTCTGGGGCGCCTTGGCTGTGTCTAGGGTGTCCTGGGGATGGGTCTAGAGATGCTTAGCAATTTGAGAGCCGAGAGACTCTCTGTTGGCCATGGGAAGTGATTAAAGGAGTGATGCCAGCTTTGAACCAGAAATTAGAATAGGTTTTTTGACTCTTCTGCTTGGATTCAACGAGGGGCCACTTTCCTGCAGTTGGGGAGTGGTGCTGGCTGCTTAGTCAAAGAGTTTGGAGGAAAGTGTATGGGTGTGGATTGAGGTAGGAACTGATTTACTAATATGGGAGAAGGTGTACGACAAGTGTTTGGGATAGCAACACTTCACCACTGGTGATGAGAGTTAACATGATTAAGTTTGATGCAAAAATAGGATACTCCACCAAATTTGAGCTTCATTGGACAAGTTTGGCAATGCAAACTTGAAATCACCCCCAAATGGGCAGATCTGTCCCTTCCAAAGGGAATATGGGTCGATTACCCCTGCAAATCCAATTTTTGGTAGAGACTCCTCATTTGAGGTGTTGAACACTCCTGCGAAGTTTCAAGCCATTTGGATAAACTTTGCAATGTAGAGATGTTTCAACCATATTCACGACACAGAGGGTTTTAGGATTATTTAGTGAACCAAATCACCTTGAAATGAGGTGAAACTTGGTGTGGCCACCAATTATATCTTGGAAAGGTTGTTGGAATTTTCAAGGATTTGTTTGGACATATTTCCTTTAGAAATGTTTCAAAAGATCAAAATAGATATAACAGGTTTTCAAGATTTTGCTCAAATATTCGGAATATAAATAGGGGTTGAAAATTTTATGTATGGAAAATATATGTCCTCTGAGTATCCCCAAATTTTCTTAGATTTTTCTAAGGTAGAAAAGTAATTGTTCAAACAGAAATATCATTTCTGGCCTGAGAAATGGACGTGCATATAAAGTAGGAAAATATTTGTAAAATATTTATTTTATGATTTTGGAGAGTTAAAATAGTTTTAAAACCATATTACCATATTTGGGTAAGGGCACTCCCTTGCCATCAAGGACCTGAAGTGCAACCCAAAGCTAGGTTTTGAAATAGTCAAAGTAAGAAAAAGAATCTTTGTTAATAATCATGTTACGAAAATATGGTTTTTGAACCCACTCATTCAAGCATTCAAATATACAATGACAATCATGGCACTCACATTATTGGTGTTTGAATTTTTTTAATAAACTCAGATTTTGAAACTAAAGTGGAAGTGAGGTAAAAACAGGGTGTGACATCATACTAGGGGCCCTGGTGAGTATGACTAGTGGGACCCCCTATTGAATTATTTGTGTGGTGTTTTTTTGACTGTTTTTGATGTATTTTCCAAATCTAGAATATTCCACAAGAGGAATATGCCAAATCTGGCATATGCAAGAACAACCCCTCTTCTTGACATGACTAGTTTATGATTCAGGGCAGAATTTCTTTATTGCTTTGTGGTGTTTTTCTACATGCATATATAGCAGTATAATATATCGATTTGGGGTAGAAAACCCCCAGGAATCCAATGGTGGAACTCGATTCCAGATTTGAGAAGTTCTCAAATAATGTCATTTTGTGATGAGGTGGCACTTGGTCTTGAGTAGGATTGTTTCTGTGCATATTTAGAATTTGTGCATGCATGCATCATTTTGATTGTTGTATAATATCTTGCTGGTGCTTATTGGGTCCAGAAATGAGTTTGGGTGAGTTCGTGCAGGAAGATCAGGAACAGTTCCACTCTGAAGATATCACAGGCTAGATGATCGTGACCTTGACACCGTTTCTAGATTTGTTATGCTTAGTTGATTCATTCCATCGTTATTTCTCACCTGCCTACCACATGATATATAGGCCATCAAACATTGCCATGAAACCTCAGACACCTTCCCTCCTAGAAAATATTGTGTGGCTAAGTTAGCATTGCTCAAACTTTATTATTAGCTTTGCTAGTTGCAGGTGCAAGGTGGTCCATGTGTTAACATGGGCAATTGATATCATCCTATTTAAATGTTATTTAATTAATGCACCTATATACTTGGTAAAGAGAGGAAGGCGAGGTCGTTTGCCGGGTGATTTGTTCCGTTCTTGCCGCCTTAGTTTGAGCTACCTGTGTTTTATTCCATAACTGAGCACGTTCGGGGTTGTTATGGGGACCCCCTTGATAAATAGTTTAGTGTTAAGGCTTGTCTGGTTAGACCCAACTTTGGTTTTAATTTGCTAACAAATTAATAAAAAGCATAGGGAATAGCTACCTCGAGGAATCTAATCACCCCCCGGGCCCGTGCTCCTCATGAGTGTTGGTCCAAACTAGGGCACTGTGCGAGGCCAACCCAGGGCAACTTGGGTGATTTCTATCAGGCTACTGTATGAGTAGCTTATCCGACGTGTCCTGCGACTGAGACACGCGGCTCTTATCGGGTTCATCACCACGCCGGGTGGTCTTGCTGGACTTGTCTTACCTTAGTGATATATCTTGTGCACTGGGAATCCGGTGAGAATTTAGGTTCTTCTCAGAGTTGAGGTTTTCCTCTAAGGAATGCAACGAGATCACGAGTTTCGTGGTCGAGGATTACTATGCAGCCTATGGTAATTTGTGATGGATTAGTTGGCCCACCCATGGAGAGTTAAATCTTTCGGAAAGCTGTGCCCGCAGTTATGTGGCAAACATGGACATTTTGTTAACATCCGGTTCTAGACAACTTAAAGTAACTTAATTAAAACCTGCCAACTATGTGTGTAACCGTGACTGTCTCCTTCAGAGCTCCTTCTCTGATCGAGAACATGGTGGGGTTATGACTGACATAAGTAGGAGTTCAGGATCACTTAGTGATCATTCTTAGATCTCAATCGTCTTACTTAGACTACCATAACTTATTCCTGTTCTTCGTAAGTTAGCCACATAAATGCTTAGGTTGCTGCTAACTCAACACTTTCCCCTACCTCACCTATTAACTTACTAAGACTCGATACCAAGGTAATGAGATTGCTAAGTCCTCGTGGCTCACAGTTTACTACAACCACCCACATGTACAGGTACTCCAGATGCAGATGCTCCCGAGGATACCCAGCTGAAGTGGGAGTTCGACGAGGACAGTGGCAGGCTATATGTCTGTTGTCGTGATCGTGATCGTGGGCCTAGCAAGGCGGATAGCATTAGCTTTTGTCGTTTATCTTGTCTGTTGTCAGACCCTGCTTTCCATTTGAATAATGTATAACCGTGTGACTTTGTAATTTAGCTTGTGGTGAGTGCAAGCCAAATCTTATTACTCTTCCATCCATTATGTATTGCGATGTTTATCCTTCTTGCGAAACACTTATATGTGCCTCTTTCCCCTTTTGAGGCCTCTCCCCCAAATAAGGAAAGTGTCGCATCTTAGTCGTTACGCTTGCGCTAGCGAGGCTGCGTGCGAAGGTGACGGAGACGCTCCTCCCGCCTCCGAGAAGAAGAGGAAGTGGGCCGCCGGCAACGAGTAAGTACCTCGGCCTGCCCTTGTGCTATTCCTTCTCGTTCGATCAGCTTAGACTGCCTCTTTCCGAGTGCAGGATCCTAGGCGGCGGCGAGGAAAAGAAGAAGAAGACCTTCGCTAAAGCAAGGGTCATGCAAGTCTCAAGGGAGCCTTCATCCATCGGTCGAGGCCTCGCTAGGGGCGGAGGCAGCTCGCACAGGGCACACGCCTCGCCTAAGCGCGCGGGCACCGCTACATATTTGGGCTCCTCCACCATACGGCAGGAGACACTATTGTCGGAGCCACGGTGGTTGAGGTACCGGTGCCGTCGGTCGAGCCCCCAGCACGAACTAACAGGGTGCGACCTCCGCCACGGCCCGAGAGGTGGGGGAGGTTGCCCCCATGGGTACGCTGTGGACTGATACGCCTCCGTCGTATCTACTTTTCCGAACTCTTTTGCCCTTGTTTTGGACTCTAATTTGCATGATTTGAATGGAATTAACCAGGAATAACGTTGTTTTCAGCAGAATTGCCATGGCGTTGTTTTTGCGCAGAAATAAAAGTTCTCGGAATGACCTGAGAATTTATGCAGAATTTTTCTGGAATTTATGAAAAATACTGGCGCAAGAATCAACGGAGGAAGTGGAGCCGTGAGCCCACAAGCCCACCAGGCGCGCCCCCCCTGGCCGTGCCTGGCAGGCTTGTGGGGCCCACAGAGCTCCACCGCCTCCAATCTCAGCTCTATATAGTCTGTGTCGCCCAGAAAAATATCAAGGAGAAGAGTTCATCGCATTTTACGATACGGAGGCGCCGCCACCTCCTGTTCTTCATCTCGAGGGCAGATCTGGAGTCCGTTCTGGGCTCCGGAGAGGGGAGATCGTCGCCATCGTCATCATCAACCTTCCTTCATCGCTAATTCCATGATGCTCTTCACCGTTCGTGAGTAATCTCATCGTAGGCTTGCTGGACGGTGATGGGTTGGATGAGATCTATCATGTAATCGAGTTAGTTTTGATGGGGATTGATCCCTAGGATCCACTATGTTCTGAGATTGATGTTGCTACTACTTTGCCATGCTTAATGCTTGTCACTAGGGCCCGAGTGCCATGATTTCAGATGTGAACCTATTATGTTGTCGCCAATATATATGTGTTTTAGATCCTATCTTGCAAGTTGTAGTCACCTACTATGTGTTATGACCCGGCAACCCCGGAGTGACAATAGCCGGAACCACTCCCGGAGATGACCATAGTATGAGGAGTTCATGTATTCACCAAGTGCTAATGCATTGATCCGGTTCTTTATTAAAAGGAGAACCTTAATATCGCGTAGTTTCCATTAGGACCCCCTGCCACGGGAGGGATGGACAATAGATGTCAGGCAAGTTCTTTTCTCTATGCACGTATGACTACATACGAAATACATGCCTACATTAGATTGACGAACTGGAGCTAGTTAGTTATCTCCCCGTGTTATAACTTTTGCATGATGAATCACATCCGACATAATCATCCATCACCGATCCAATGCCTATGAGTCTTTTACTACTGGTCCTCGCTACGTTACTTTGCTTCTACTGTTGTCACTGCTGCTACTGTTACTTTGCTGCTACTGCTGTTACTTTGCTTCTACTGGTTACTGTTGCTACTGCTATTATCATACTACCTTGCTACTGATACATTGCTGCAGATACTAAATCTTTTAGGTGTGGTTGAATTGACAACTCAACTGCTAATACTTGAGAATATTCTTTGGCTTCCCCTTGAGTCGATTCAATAAATCTGGGTTGAATACTCTACCCTCGAAAACTGTTGCGATCCCCTATACTTGTGGGTTATCAAGACTATTTTCTCGCTCCGTTGCCGGGGAAGCACAACTATATTCTGTGAGTCACTTGGGACTTACGTTTGCTGGTCACTATGAGGAATCTGCAAAAACTAAAGTCTTGCCCTCAACTACGAGGACATGTAAGGAACTGCCATCTAGCTCTGCACTTGATTCACCTTCATTTATGAGTAAGTTTGCGACACCACCTCCTTGAAATCTTGATATGTCGCATGTTCTTGATGATGCTACTTCTGCTACCCATGATGCTTATGATGATGCTATGCTTGATACTACTTTGCCTGATGATGCTATGCTTGATACTGCTTTGCCACTAGGTGCATTCCTTGATATACAAATTGCTAGAGTTGCTGCTAGATGTGATGATACTTCTCAAACTGCACATACTATTGAAGTAGAACGTGCTATTTTGCCTGCTGGAACTAGCTCTCCTTGACCTGAATTGCCTGATATGCCTGAGCGTTATGTTATGGAGGGAGAGATAGCTGAGGATTTTCTTGCGTGTAAGAAAAATCTCTGAACGCTAGAATGAAATACGACCCGAAGTTTTCTACTTCGCCTATCTTCGTGACTGATAAGGAATATGAATTCTCTGTCGACCCTGAGTTAATCACTCTGGTCGAATCTGATCCTTTTCACGGTTATGAGTCTGAAACGGTTGTATCCCATCTTACCAAACTGCATGATATAGCCACCCTATTCACGAGTGAGGAAAAGATCCGCCACTACTATATCCTCAAGCTATTTCCTTTTTCACTAAAGGATGATGCTAATACCTGGTTCACTTCTCTTGCTCCTGATTGTGTGCATAGCCCAAAGGATATGATCTGCTACTTCTCTGAAAAATATTTCCCTGCCCATAAGAAGCAAGCTGCCTTGCAGAAATATACAACTTTGCTCAAGCTGAATAAGAGAGTCTCCCACAAGCTTGGGGTAGGCTCGTCCAACTACTTAATGCTTTGCCTGATCACCCTCTTGAGAAGAATGAAATACTTGATATCTTCTATAATGGACTTAGTGATGCTTCTAGAGACCACCTAGATAGTTGTGCCGGTTGTGTTTCTAGGGAAAGAACCGTAGAACAAGCTGAGATCCTATTGAATAACATCTTGTGCAATGAGAATGCTTGGACTATTCCCGAACCAGCTCCTAAGACAACTCCGAAGAAAAGAGGTATTCTATTCCTCAGTCCTAAAGATATGCAAGAAGCTAAGAAATCTATGCGAGAGACACGCATTAAATCTGAAGATGTCAAAAATCTACCACCTATCAAAGAGATCCATGGTCTTGATAACCCGATACAGGTTGTAGAAGTAAATTCTCTGCGTAGGTTTGATGAGAGTGATATTCCTTTTGATAAACCTGCTAGCCTATGCATGGATGAATTTGATAACTTTGTTGCCAAACAACAAAGTTTCAATGATTATGTTAGCACACAATTGGAACAAAATGCTCGTATGCTTAGTCATTTAAGTGCTTGTATGGACAGAAATGTCAATGATCTTAAACTTCTGAGTAAACATGCCTCTATGGTTACTACTCAAGTAGAACAAGTACTTAAGGCTCAAAATGACTTGCTCAATGAGTTGAATGAAAATTCCATTAGAGTCGTCACTAGAGGCGGTAGAATGACCCAGGAACCTTTGTATCCTGAGGGTCATCCGAAGAGAACTGAACAAGATTCTTAAGGAGTTAGCACTGATGCACCTAGTCATCCTAGAGAGAAGAAGAAAGATGATAGGAACCTGCACGCTAGCAACCCTATTGCTGCTGCACCTGAGAGTCCAAACGATGATTCTGTATCTGATGCTGAAACACAATTTGGTGATGGACATGAGCCTAATGATAATATCAATAGTGATGTTCATGATGATGCTCAACCTAGAAATGATAAAGATGTGGAGATTGAACCAGTTGATCTTGATAACCTACAGCCTAAGAATAGAAGATACGATAAGAACGACTTCGCTGCTAGGAAGCATGGTAAAGAAAGGGAACCATGGGTTCAAAAACCCATGCCCTTTCCTCCCAAACCATACAAGAAAAAGGATGATGAGGATTTTGAGCGCTTTGTTGAAATGATTAGACCTGTCTTTCTGCAAATGCGTTGGACAGATATGCTCAAAATGTCTCTGTATGCTAAGTACATGAAGGATATTGTGACTAATAAGAGGAGGATACCTGACGTTGAGATTTCCACCATGCTTGCTAACTATACCTTCAAGGGTGGAACTCCTAAGAAACTAGGTGATCCCGGTGTGCCCACTATACCTTGCTCCATCAAAGGCAACTACGTTAGAACCGCTTTATGCGACCTTGGAGCCAGTGTTAGTGTTATGCCTATTTCTCTTTATCGTAGGCTTGAACTGGATAAGTTGACACCCACTAAAATCTCTCTGCAAATGGCTGACAAATCAACTGCTTTTCCTATCGGCATTTGCAAGCATGTGCCTGTTGTGGTTTCCAACGTCACTATCGTAACAAACTTTGTTATTTTGGATATCCCCAAGGACGATGCCACGGCGGTCATCCTCGGAAGACCCTTTTGAAACACTGCAGGGGTTGTTATAGATTTCAACAAAGGCAATGTCACTTTCCATGTCAACGGTAATGAGCATACGGTGCACTTTCCGAAGAAACAATATCGAGTACATTGCATCAATGCTATCGAAAAAACTTCATTGATACTTATTGGGAGCTTTGAATGCCCTATTCCTCCTGTTAAGATGAAGTATGATTTTCTTGTTGGGGAGATACACATTCCCATTGAGGTGACCTAGTGACTATTCAAAAATTCTCCATTCTCTTTTGCGATTCGAAAAAGTTTGTCAAGGAGACTTGATCAACCTCACTGACGGATTCCTTTTGATGACCATGAGACGGATGAATTGAGGAGTCACAAACTTCTGCTCCAAGCTTTCACCTTCGGTTGTTTAGTAGAAAAATGATAGGCTTAGTTTAGTTTTCCCTGTTTTCTTATTTAGCGTCCCGTGGAAAAGTACCCCGAAAATAAAAGTTCTCCGAACGTCGTGAAAATCAAGTATGATTTTTTCTAGAATTTTTGAAAAATACTGAGACGAAGAGCTAGTCTGGGGGATGCACCAGTGGGCCACAAGCCCTGGAGGCACGGGCACCCCCCTGGACGTGCCTACATGACTTGTGGGGCCCACGTGCACCCCCTCCACTCATTCTAGCTCCCATCTGCTTCTCCTACCTCCTGAAAAAATTGTTTCGCAGCTCAAACCCGTGTTATTGCTCTTCTTGCTGGGATTTTTGATCTCCTTGCTCAAAGCACCATTCTCCGAACTGTTTTGGGGAAATTGCTCCTTGGTAAGTGACTCCTCCATTGGTCCAATTAGTTTTTGCTCTAGTGCCTTATACTTCGCGTATTTTTGCTGCTTGGTGACCATGTTATTGAGCTTTGCATGCTTATTTTAGCTAGTCCCAAGTAGTTTTGATGCGTAATATGGCCTCTAGGCACTTGAGGGAGTAGTTGCTATGAGTTTTGTTGAGCCTTGTTCACTTTTCCTTAGAGTCACTAAAAAATTCAGAAAATTTCAGAGATAGAAAAGGGAAAAGGTGAGGAGGTTCTTAAGAGGCTCTTCAAGCCGTGACCCCAAGGATGATGGAAGTGACAAGAAGCCCAAGTATGCGGTCCCTCGAGTCGCAGAAGTTTGAGCGTGAGAATGGCCAAGCAATGTATTCTTACGCGCCGCCAGACTTTATGAGGACTTTTATCACTTGGTGGAGAACGCAGGCCTGACCGCCTTCGTTGAAGATAACTGTCCACAATACCTCCTCCTTACTAATATCTTCGTACAAAGCTTTAACTTCTATCCGAGGAAGAATCCTCCTATGGTTGAGGTCAAATTATATGATATCCCCCAGCGCATGTCACTCCAGAATTTTTGCAATGTTTGCAAATTACCTTACGTTCGGGATATTCATGAACCTCGTCCACGGGACTTGGAAGCTTTCATCGACACTATTGTTGTAGGAGAGGAGATAGGTGTGTCTTGCGCTTGAGCTGCTAGCATTCATTTTCCCATGCTTCGGTACTTCTCATTATTTATGGGAATTTTTTTGATTGGCCGTGGGAAAGCTGGGTCACTTAGTTCCCCAGATCTTGAGGTCTTACGTGAAGCCCTTTATAATGATAAAACTTATAGCTTGGGGGCCATAGTAGCTCAACGGTTGAACACGAACCATTCTAAAGGTGTTGTCTGTGGAGGTATCTATGCTACCCGTCTTGCTAGACACATTGAGATACCTATTAGACTAGACGAGGAAGAAGAGATTCTTCTGCCCGAGAGATATCTAGATTATGATAGCATGGTTTGCCATGACTTTCTTGATAGAGATATAAATAGAAGGATGATTTATAACCTGATATTTAGTCAGGGTACTCGTGAGACTATTACTATGATTGCTCCTTCTTTGTTCAATCTTCATGCACGCAGGTACATTATTATGCCCTCGGACATCTACGCATGTTGGGGCTTGGCCCAACCACAGGCACCGTGCCCGAGCCACCAGTCAAGTACCAGACACCAGTTTATCAGTGGGAGCCGGAGGAGCTCACACAGTAGTGGCATCCTCAGTCCACTCCGGAGTACCCCGGAGCTGGTTATTTCCCTCCTTGGGAGTAGACCAACTTAGGCCAAAAGCCTAAGCTTGGGGGAGTACGTGTTTCTCACCGACTTTACATTCTTGCTTATGCTTTCACTTTGTTCGTCGGTGTTCACACTTTGCCACTGTATCATCCATGCTAGTTTATTTTATTTTTCTCGTTTTCTTTTCGTGTGTCTGTCTAGTTTGAAAAAACCCAAAAAGATTTTCTTTTTCTTCTTTTTCTTGTTGGGAGATTTCCCGTGTAAAATAGTTTTCTTTTTCTTTGGGTCAAGGTAGAAGATAATGGTTACAATGTTTAGTGGCTCTCGCATGCATATCTGTTTATTTATTAAAGAGCCATATTACTCTGTCTTCGCCTTTGCGTTTGCTTGCAGATTCCAGCTTAGTCCAATGCACGAGCACTCTTATTGTTGTTCACATCGTTCGGTCATGCAAGTGAAAGGCAATAATAACGATATATGATGAAGTGACTGAGCCTGGAAAAGCTGTTATGAACTCGATCTATTTTGTTTTTGTAAATATGACTAGCTCATCGTTCCTGATTCAGTTTTGTTGGGAGAGAAACGTGTTTGCAATGAAAACTTAGAGATCATAGTTTCTGATTCCATGCTTAATTAGCTAGGAGCTTATAATGGTTTGCCTTGGATGCCAACAGGAATTTTGAGATGATTGTGATGTAGTATGATAGGATGGTATCCTCCTTTGAATGATTCAAGTGGCTTGACTTGCCGCATGTTCACGCATGTAGTTGAAACAAAATCAACATAGCCTCTATGATATTCATGTTCATTGTGCTTTACGTCCTACTCATGCTTGCACTCAATGTTAGTTAATCTCAATGCATTTTGATGACTGTTGTCGCTCTCTAGTTGGTTGCTTCGCAGTCTTTTGCTAGCCTTCACTTGTACTAAGCGGCAATACTGCTTGTGCATCCACTTCCATAAACCCAAAGTTGTTCCATATGAGTCCACCATACCTACCTATATGCGATATCTACCTGCCGTTCCAAGTAAATTTGCATGTGCCACTCTCTAATCCTTCAAGAAATAATCTGTTTTGCATGCCCGCACCGCTCATGTGGTGACAGGGGGCTATCAGTATCTTCCATGCTAGGCGTGTTATGCTCGATATGTGTTTATTCACTATCATTCACGAGAAAGGGCCGGTAATTGGAATTCCCAGTTCCATGCTCAAATCGAAAATATAACTTCAAACAAAACTCCCCCAGGATTGATGTTCGTATGGACGACACCCGAGGATTCGGCTAGTCGTGGAGTGTGATTGATTGGTGGTGAGGGAGTCAAAACTTTACTTTTCTGTTTGGGAACCGCCTATAGCATGTGTAGCATGGAAGATGGTGAGAACTCTTAGTCATTGCGTTGACAATGAAAGCATGCCACCCAAAATTATCATCTCTGTTTTAAAAGCTTGAGCTCTGGCACCTCTGCAAATCAATGCTTCCCTCTGCGAAGGGCCTGTCTATTTATGTTCCTGTTGAGTCATCCTCCTCTTATAAAAGCACCAATTAGAGAGCACCTCTGTCATTTTTATGCTTTGCTTTTAACTGTGATTGAGTATGACTGTGACTGGATCTTCTTTGCCATGAATTACAATGTTTAGTCAGCCCTTGGTCTTTGAAGGTGCTCTGCATTTATGTTTTGCAATCTCAGAAAGAGCTAGCGGGATACTATCTGTTCGTACTGCTTCATGATTGTTTTGATTGAAGTGTTGACGTTTGAGACTTGTTATTATTTGCTCGCTAGTTGATTATGCCATTGATATGAGTTTACCGTGAGACCTAGATGTCATTTGCTTATATGGTTAGGTTGTGATCTTGCTGAAATTCTGGTTATGAGTTAGACATAGTTGCAACAACAAGATCAAACAGAGTTCGTCAAAGTTTTTCTTTTTTCTCTTTCAGTTTGTCAACTGAATTGCTTAAGGACAAGCAAGGCTTTAAGCTTGGGGGAGTTGATACGCCTCCGTCGTATCAACTTTTCCGAACTCTTTTGCCCTTGTTTTGAACTCTAATTTGCATGATTTGAATGGAACTAACCCGGACTAACGCTGTTTTCAGCAGTATTGCTGTGGTGTTGTTTTTGCGCAAAAATAGAAGTTCTCGGAATGACCTGAAAATTTATGGAGAATTTTTCTGGAATTTATGAAAAATACTGGCGCAGGAATCAACGGAGGAAGTGGAGCCGTGAACCCACAAGCCCACCAGGCGCGGGGCCCCCTGGCCGCGCCTGACAGCCTTGTGTGGCCCACAGAGCTCCACCGCCTCCAATCTCAGCTCTATTTAGTCCGTCTTGCCCGGAAAAAATCAAGGAGAAGAGTTCATCGCGTTTTACGATACGGAGGCGCCGCCACCTCCTGTTCTTCATCTGGAGGGCAGATCTGGAGTCCGTTCTGGTCTCCGGAGAGGGGAGATCGTCGCCATCGTCATCATCAACCTTCCTTCATCGCTAATTACATGATGCTCTTCACCGTTCGTGAGTAATCTCATCGTAGGCTTGCTGGACGGTGATGGGTTGGATGAGATCTATCATGTAATCGAGTTAGTTTTGACGGGGATTGATCCCTAGTATCCACTATGTTCTGAGATTGATGTTGCTACTACTTTGCCATGCTTAATGCTTGTCATTTGGGCCAGAGTGCCATGATTTCAGATCTGAACTTATTATGTTGTCGCCAATATATGTGTGTTTTAGATCTTATCTTGCAAGTTGTAGTCACCTACTATGTGTTATGACCCGACAACCCCAGAGTGACAATAGCCGGAACCACTCCCGGAGATGACCATAGTATGAGGAGTTCATGTATTCACCAAGTGTTAATGCGTTGGTCCGGTTCTTTATTAAAAGGACAACCTTAATATCCCGTAGATTCCATTAGGACCCCGCTGCCACGGGAGGGATGGACAATAGATGTCATGCAAGTTCTTTTCCCTAAGGACGTATGACTACATACGGAATACATGCCTACATTAGATTGACGAACTGGAGCTAGTTACTTATCTCTCCATGTTATAACTGTTGCATGATGAATCACATCCAGCATAATCATCCATCACCGATCCAATACCTACGTGTCTTTTACTACTGGTCCTCGCTACGTTACTTTGCTGCTACTGCTGTCACTGCTGCTACTGTTACTTTGCTACTACTGTTGTTACTTTGCTGCTATTGGTTACTGTTGCTACTGCTGCTATCATACTACCTTGCTACTGATACTTTGCTGTAGATACTAAATCTTTTAGATGTGGTTGAATTTACAACTCAACTGCTAATACTTGAGAATATTCTTTGGCTTCCCCTTGAGCCGAATCAATAAATTTGGGTTGAATATTCTACCCTCGAAAACTGTTGCGATCCCCTATACTTGTGGGTTATCATGGAGGTCTGGAGCGGGGGGAGGCCGAGAGCCCCTAGTGCCTCAGGCGAAAGCGGTCGAGGCCGCTCTGGCCGCGACAGCAGGCAACGCAGGGGCGATGGTGGCTCCGGAAGCGGCCACCCCGCTGGGCCCAGACTGGCTACTCCAACCGGGGGTTCCGACCGACGCGCAGAAATTGCTCTCCTAGCTTGACGCGGATTTTTGGGACACCGACGTGCGTCTCTCCGCCCAGGCATCCATGAGTGAGGCCGAGGCCGTCTGTGCAGACGGCCGGCGGGTTGCCACCGACACCAAGGCCGCATATGCGAGCGCCCTACCAAGAAAGAAGCACTCGTCAAGTGTTGTGAGGAAGCGGAGGCTGACCTCAAAGAACTTCACGAGGTTGTCAAGACCCGCGAGGCGGCCTTGCCCACTGTGACTCCAAGCTAGCGAGGGTGGCAGCTGAAATGGTCAAGAAGCACGGGCGCTTAGAGACGCTCCGGCGAGAGGTGGCTCGGGCTCGGGATGCCCATGCAAAGCAGGTCTACGAGGCCACCTTGAAAGAGGTACCGGACCGTGTCGTGCTCTCTTCTGTGCACCTCAGGGCCCACCAGGCGTTGGGTTCCATTTGCAGGTCGAATCTCGAGTCCTCCCTCGTTGCTCAGGGTGCCGTCTATGTCTAGTTCTCTTCCGAGCTCGTGAAGGAGCTCAAAAGGGCAATCAAGAAGGTTGACAACGCCTTGGAGGAGGAGTGAGACGACCTCCTCTCCTTGCTCGCGGCCCGTGTCTTCATCCATCTCTTCCTTTGCGGTCCCCGCTTCGAGTTCACACGGGTGATGGTACTTGTGCCTGAGGAGTCCCGCGCCGACCTTGCGAATGCCATGGGGGGGGGGGCACGTGCGCACGCTGCTTGAAAAGTTCTCTTGCGAAGATGACCACGAGTCCGATGAGGAGCCCCTGCCATGCCGTGAAACAAATTGCCTTGGCATCGAGGAGGGGTTAGACTTGTATGGAACAATGTGAATTCTTTAATAACTCTTGCAAGTTGTAGTGCCTATTTCCACATTCGGTTTTCTCTTGCTCGTCTTTGTGCTCTGCGTCGCCAGAGCCCAATCCCGAACGTATCTTAGGCCTCTCTAGATTAGCAGGCGGAGAGAGGCCACAAGGCTAGTCTAGGCCCTGAGTCATGATGCTCAGGCGCCCCCTTTGACATGCAAGCGACTTGCTTGAGGACCTCCTCATTCCTCCTCAGGAGCTTTGATGCTCTACTTCGTCAGGGCCCAACCGTGCGCGTATCTCAACCGTCGCTGGATTACCAGGAGGTGAGAGGCTACAGGACCAGTGTAAACCCTGAGTCATGATGCTCAAGTGTCCCCCACCTTGACAAGCAAGCGACTCCCTTGAATTTCGTATGTTCTCCTCCGGAGGCCTTGGTACGTCGGCTGGGCCCAAACCTGCGCGTATTTCGACCACTGCCGGATTACAAGGAGGTGAGAGGCTACAGGGCCAGTGCAGGACCTGAATCACAATGATCAGGTACCCCCTTGACATGCAAGCAACCCCTCGAGGATCCTAGTACTCGTGGTGTGGATCCTTTGCGCTCTGCGTCGGCAGGGCCCAACTCCGCGCGTATCTCAACCGCCGCTGGATTACCATGAGGTGCGAGGCTACATGGTTAGCGCAGGTCCCGAGTCGCGATGCCCGAGGACGAACCTTGATGCGCAAGCGGCTCTATTATGGGCGAATTTGTCCGAGCCCGTCAGCGGTGCTCTTGGGTGTCGCGCGAGAACTAGACACCAAGGACCTTAGGAGGTGATGTGCATGGGGGTGAACCCGCGAGTCAGAGCTCGATCACTTGTATTTTTCAGAGCTATAGGGACGCACCCGAGCATAAGCACCGTGTGTAGCCCCCGCCCGTGTGAGGTATAAGGGGGAGCTGGCGGGCATGGAGTTCCAACGATACTCCCTAGCGCGATCCTTGGGCATTCCACTTGGACGTGGGTATAGTCGTGGTTCGACAGTAATTCCGCCTAGCGTAGAGCTTGGGGACTTCCACTTGGGTGTGGGAGGAGCCCCCTCCCAAGGCCACGGTGCGGCCCGTCGTGGGCTTCCACTTCAGGAGGCTCCAAGCGTGTACAGTCCAGAGTCGTTATTACGTGAGAGTGTCACGGGCGGCGATTTTCTGATGGGTTTGATACCCTAGGCACGAGGCTCAGGAGTTCCTAGCCTCAGCGTTCTGGCGGGTTGCGCCTCATCCTTAGCGCGTCAATGTACTCGCGGGAGCTGTAACATGAACAAAACAGGGCAGCATGGGTCGGGTGACTGGCGCTGGGTCACTGCATGAAAGAGCAAGTCACCGAGGACCCCAGGTACAGGCTCAAGCCCTTCTTCAGATCTCACACACTCGGGTTTAGCGACGCTTTAGGGACAAACCCGAGGCCAGATGCCATGCCAGGCTCCTTCATGGAACGGTCACGCAAGAAGCACCCACCGCATAGTGCCTGGAGTGACGAAGCGCCAAGATAACAATAGAACACTTGAGGCGAACAACATAAGTTTTGAAGGGAAATAACGAAGCTCGCCACAGAACCAAAAAGCGATAACTTTGTGAGGGTCGGCCCTGATGCCGGAGGGTGGTGTAGCTGAACGGGCGCCCTCGGTATTGGGTGAGACGAGGCTTCACCATGCGAAATTGTTGTGAGCAAGCTCGGTCGCTGAGTGAAGCGCGTTGTGACGGTAGATCTCCTCGGGGGTCGTCTGCCTCCTAAGGCCGCGGGGGCTCGTGGGGCCCTCGTGTCACCCGACGTGTGAGCGTGAAGCGCGCTAGCCTTTGGAAGGTAGTTGCGGCATTCTCCTATCCAAAAGGCATGCAGACACGACCAATGTGAGCACCTCAGCCTAGCCCTGCTCTTGTAGGCCAGAAGGAATTCCGGGAGGCGACCCCGTTGAGGCCCGTGACGTCAACCCTCATGCACGTCGTGATAGTCCCCTCGGGAGAGATGAGCCTTCTCAGGCAAAGCTCTGTGCGGCGACCCTTGTGCATGATGTGTGCTTCCCGCATCTTGTCGATCTCCATGGCGATGACCTCCTGAGCCCCCAGGGCCTAACGTTATACCCCTTGCTCGTGAGGGCACGGGGCGACGCGCCTCATCAGGTGGTTCCCAAGCTCTGCCCTCGGTGCAGCGGCTAGGTCAGGTCGCTTCCGGATGGAAGCCCCCGAGCCCGACCTGAGGGAGGCACCGGGCGCACTTTCCTATGCGTGAGTAGAGAAAGCACCCGCGGCACGCCCCGGCTTGTTGCCACGGCCTCGGTCGCTGGGCCTTTCACCTTGGCAGAACCAAAGGCGGGCATCGACTGCTTCTTCCTTGGAGGTGCGGCTCCGCGATGTCCATCACCTTCGGTATCGTCTAAGCGCTCCATAGCAACAACCTTGTAAGCATCCTCTATGGAGAAGACCGCTTCCTTCTCCTCACCCGTGACTGTGGTGATGCCGCTGCACCCGACATCTTGAGAATGTTGTAGCTGTGGTGTGTCGCGGCCATGAACTTGCCCAGTGCGTGGTCGCCCAGGATGGCATTGTATGAAAGTCTGATGTGCGCCATGTCGAAGTCAACGTGCTTAGTGTGATAGTTATCGCATGTGCCGAAGGTGACCGGGAGGCAAACCTGCCCCAGTGGGATGATGGAGCCACTAGTGACCGCCGAGAATGGCCTCATCGGCATCAGCTGGTGGTAAGGCACTTGTAGTGTATCGAAGGGTTCAACAGAGAGCACGTTGAGGCCCGCTCCTCCATCAATGAGAGTCTTGGTGACCGCCACGTTGCTGATGGTGGGGGTGCACATCATGGAGAGCATGCCCGTGACAGTTGCGGACTTCGTGTTGTCCTGAGCATCGAAAGTGATGGGGTATTGAGACCACTTTAGGATCCTCGCAGCCCCCAGCTTCAAGATGAACACGTTCACATCATGGCGGAGTTACTTGAAGTGGCAGATGGACGAGGGGGTGTGGGCCCCGTCGAGGATGCAGGCTACCGCACGAGGCTCCTAGTAGGCTCCGACCTCCTTGTCGTGCTGGTCGCCCTAGATCCTTCATGGAGGTGGTGAAGGCAGCGGAGGGAGCTACACGTTGTCCTGAGGGCAGCGTCGCGCTAGCCGTTGTCACGAGGCAGATCGTACCAGCCCGGGTGCGGGTTGCTCTTGCGGGCGTCCGTTCTGCCGCTAACGCGACCGCCATCGCGGCAAGCACCGCGATCATTGTGCTTCGGGCACCGGATGACACGTTCTTCCCGGAGGACTCTAAGCTCATGGCAATCTACGGTTTCGTGGTTGTGCATGTCGTGGTAGATGCAGTACAGATAGTGCTCCTTCTTGGGTAGGCTCCGGTCGCGGCCATGCTTCTACTCGGGCTCGGCTACGAGCATTGTAGGTGTAGCGGAGTGTTTTTCGGAAAATAATTCCCAGAAAACATATCTCTGTGTTTACCAGCCCCAGGATTGATGTTCGCTGGTAGACACTTACTTGATACAGAATATCCAAGCAAAATACAAAATCTGGGTTACAAGACCATCAAGGTCTACTTGGTTGAACAGAAGTTTGAGGGTGACGGCGGAAGCGACTCGAGGAATCTCCGGTGCCCATGGGACTCCAATCCCACAGGAACAACTGACATGGATAAATTCCTACCTCACAAGGCTGCTATCCTTGACTCCTAGGTTCCGGGGTTGTCACACCCTCTTTTCACTACCACTTTTTCTGTAATTCAAAAATCTGAGTTTATCAAAACTTTTTCAAACTAATGTTATGAGTGCCATGATTGTCACTGTATGCTTTTATGCTTGATCGTGTGATGATAAAAACCAGATTTCTCAAGATCAAATTATTTTCAAAACCCTTTTCTTATTTTGTAGTTAAAGTAAAACCCGGCTTTGAGTTGCACTACATGCCCTTGATGGCAAGGAGTTTTCTCACCCAAAGTGGATGATCTGATTCTAGCACCACTTTAGTGCACCAAAACCACAAAATAATTATTTTGTGAATTATTTTTCTAATTTATTTGCATGTCCATTTCTGAGGCCAGAAATGGGATTCCTATATGGAAAAATACTTTCCTGTCTTAGAAAAATCTGATTAAATTTGGAGATGATGAGAAGGACATATATTTTCCATACATTAGATTTTAATCCCTATTTATATTATTATTATTTGAGTGAAACCCTGAAAACAATTTATGTCTGTTTTGACCTTTTGAAATATTTCCAAAGCAAATATTCTCAATAAATTCCTAGAGAATTCGACTGGTATCCCTAAGCCTTATTTGGTGTCCACATAAAGTTTCACCTTGATCCAAGGTGATTAAGGACACTAACAACTACAAAACCCCTTTTGTCTAGATTGATGTTAGAGAAACTCTACATAGCAAAGTTTGTCCAATGGAGTTGAAACTTTCCAGGAGTGCCTAATACCTCAAATGAGGGTTCCACACCAAAAATGGGATTTGTGGGACTTAATTTGCCCACACTCTCTTTGGAAGGAACACATCTGGTCAAATGGTGAAGTTTTCAAGTTTACAAAGATAAACGTGTCCAATGGAGCTCAAACATGGTGAAACCCCATGTTTTTGCACTGAGCCCAATCATGTTAAGTTGCAGAACCACTGGTGGGGTGCAACCACCCCAAACCACTATCGAGCACCTTCTGACAGATGGGTAAAAGCCCCTCTAACCTTAGCTAAACCCCAACCCTTTGCCCCAAACTCTCAGATTAGGTGGCCAGTATCAATGCCCAGCCCCAGTCAACTGGCCCCTCTCTGGTTCAAAGTAGAAATGACAAAATCCCCATTCTAAGCTTTAGCTTAAGGCTGACAGCACTTGTTTTTGTTGTCTCCCTTGACCAGCCGAAGCTCGCACGGGTCTTCAATGGCTAGCCACACCACAGCTACTTCCAAGGACACGCTAGACACGGCCAAGGCACACTAGGGCGCGCCAGCATGCCGTGGCATGCCAAAGCTGCGCTCTGGGCACGCTACAGGTAGCCACCGAGGTGGGGGCGACGCTCTCGGCCAGTTCCAGCCTCCCCCGAGGTGTCTAACCTCTTCCCCGACAACCCCTCTGCATCACGTGACCATCAAGGCCCCTCCTCTCGCGCACTAAGAGCTGGTGCGACGCGTGCCCGCGCGCACCAGAACCAGCAGAGATGCGCTGCCACGGATGCTCGTCTCCCCTCTCTCTCCTTTGCCCGCAGTAGGTTCTGGCAGTCCAAAACCACGTCGTGAGATTGTGTTTTCGACCCCAGCTCCTCTCTGCACCCCATGCGTGCCACGGTAGGTCACTGGCGCTTCCGAATCGGCTCACCGTCACGGACCTATATATAGCCCTCCCCCTCGCTCCTGCACCCCTCAAACCGCATCGTAGCAACCTCTAGCACCTCCCTCGCCACCCTAGCAAGCGAGCAGAGCCCTGATGCTCGAGATCAACCGAGGACCCTACGCCTCGAAGCTCCGGACGATCTCCGGCTACACGTCGGCTCATGCGTCCCTCTGCCCCCCAAACCACTCCCCGTGACACCAGGGATCTTTCCCCCATTTTTCCCAAGCTAATCCATGCCCCTAGCTACCACCTCCACCTTTTCCCGAAACTCCTTCGTCGCGGCTTCCTCGTCGCCGGTGAACCTGAGCCTCTCCATCGTTGTCTCGACCACGAAAAGGTAGGTGACGACGAGCTGGACTCATTTCCGTCTTCGCCCAGAGGACGTCGGTAGCCACGCCGGCGTGCTCCTCCTGCTCTCTGGCCAGAGTTAGGAGACGCGCCCGACAGGTGTGCTCCACCTGTCGGTGATCCTTCTATCTCTCCCTTGCTGCCCGCAACCACTGACAGTAGGGGCCCGCGCGTCAGGTTCAAACATGACGGCGCACGTGCCTGGGCAGGGTAGCTGGCTGGCCTTTGGGCCAGCCAAGTTCCAGGCCAAGCCAGGCCAAGGGCTGTAGCCATTTTTCTTTTATTTTAAAACTTGATTTTAAATGATTTTTATAAAAAGATTTAACCGGTGTAAAAATATAATTTTTTCACTTTTATTCTTCTAAAAATGTGTAGTATTTAATAGAACCATTGGTTGAATTTTTGGAGCAACTATTCTGTTTTATAATAATAAAAGGATTAATTTGGAATAGTTTTGCTTCTGTTAAGTCGACTTTAAAAATATTCCTTCATTAGAAATAGAAGCAAATATTTTTCAAATAACAACCTAGATTTATCAGAAATAACCAACATTTTTAAAATAGCTTTGTGCTCTATTTTGGAGCGAGCTACTTATTATATTTACCTTATTACGATGATAGAAAACACGCGTGACGAAGGAATCGGAGCGGAACACCTTGGATACCTAGCTGACCAAGGCAAGCAACCCTTTGACCATGTCGGAGCATATGTTATGATGCATGCTAGTGTAGCAAATATTTTGTTGCATATGATCATAAGTACCGGTAAATCACTGAAGTGATGTTACCGATGGCTCCTCCAAAGCACATGCATTGAGCTTGATCCTACCACCTATGAGGGTCATGTTATTATCATGTTGGTAAGTAAAGTTAGAATAGTATTAGCATGAGCGTGATGATGACATAAATCAAAGATTTATGAAAACCCCGTCGGGTGCCACTAATGCCCGAGGGTGATGATGAGTTAGGTGGCCACTTTCAGAGAAGTGGTGCACCCGGTATTTTGAGTGAGTATGGTTTTGGAAATGGGATTAGATTTATGATGTGTCGACCGTCCCAACCTTACATGGACACCCACGTTACCCCTTTATGGGACAGGGCTGTGTTGATTTACTCTGTTCAGTGCTAGCAAAAGAGCCACATTACTAGTGGCGGGAGTGATGTGTGGTCACTCTTGTGATGGGGTCGTGCCAGGTAGGGCGACTATGTCGTTTTTATGTGTTCCAGGCACACCGTTGATGCCCGCATGGTTGATACTGTCCAGAGTCGGTGCTCGTAAGACGTACAACATGTGAGTTGGGTACCAATCGAGTGGACCTCTTTGTCTAGTATCGTCAGGGGAAAGGCATTGATCGGGTACTTACCTAGGGTATGTTATATACCACGAGTCGTGGATGACACCAAAGTTTCCCGGATCTCATGGGTCCAGCGTACTACCTCTGCAGAGTGTAAAACTATTCAAATAGCCGTGTCCACGGTCAAGGATGTTGGGTGGTGCTGCTTAAACTACGTTCAGTCGTTTCCGTATAAACCAAGTGTGTGTCTGTATGTGTTAAATGTTGTTAATATGAAAGAATTGATATGACCAAGTTTGGTGACTTGGCTTAAAGGGTGGACCCGGATGGTTCAGCCCGTGACAAATATATTGATATCTATAACCAGTTCTTCAAAAGTAGTTTTACTTATTATGCATACCTACGATCATGTTTATTTACCAACAAGAAGATATCCAGCAAAGATGCATATTATTGTTATCCTTCACTTGCATTTTTCGTATCATGGGCTGTTTGCGAGTACATTCGAAAGTACTCATTGGCTTGCCACTGGTTATATTATTGACCAGACATGGAAGGACCCGAGTTTTGGAGATGAGTACTTGTTCAGAGACGTCCCTAAGAAACTAGGACGCTTCCAGTAAGAATGCCTGTTGGTGAAGGCCGATGGCATGGGCACCCACTTAGCCCTAAGAATTCCGCTACTAGTTATATCAGTGTGATTTGGCCTTATAGGCCCTACCTTGTGAACTTGACCATTCGGTCACGTGATGTAAGAATTTCGTACTTGGATGTAAGACTCTTAATATTCAGTATATGTGTGTTCGGTGAGCACTGATCTCTGGGATCATTGAGCACGTTCATTCGGCGATCTCGACTCATAAGTCGGGGTCCCCACAGGGGTTGACGACATCGTGATCCTCTCCGAATGCAATCTGGCCAAGATAATAGCCAGGGACAAGCCAGTGAGTACTTTGAATGTAGTCTCAAACATCAAGAAAACAATTAAGTTTAGCAGGTGAGATGCATGCAATTTCCACTAACAATTATACCATGCCATTAGAGTTTAATTCATGGATGCATTCATGTAGATATGCAATGTTTCCACCAATGTCTTATAAACCAGCAAGGATGGTAATACGGAGTAAGTAATAATATGCGTGCCGTAGTCGGGCGTGTGAGCAACACCACATAAAGGGCTTATAAGAAATAATAACCATGCCGCAGTCGGGCATCTCAGCGAGACCACATAAAGGGCTTAGATGAAACAATAAGCATGCCACAGTCGGGCGTCTGAGAGACACCACATAAAAGGCTTATAAGAAAAATAATATATATTGAATATCCAGGAGGTAGAACCTTCCGAGGGATATCCAATAACATAATCATAGGGGTTAGTCCAGAGTAATAATCATAATATGATCCTGTCCCACATCATCATATGATTTTCCACATCCATTATTATTATCACCGTTCATACTCCAAAGATCGACTCTAGGACCGACACTAGACTCGTCAAACAACGTCCTTGACTAGGGACACTGCTACTCGAATAGCTTTGACTCTGCACAGGGTGTACTCTTTACCCACATATCATGGTTCTCGATAGTTGACAAAACTAATCCCGCGTACAACATTTTAGAAACGGACACTCAGAATCGACACACACCGATTTTCCTCCGCGAAGCCCGGCTTCACCCGGACTACGCTGCCAAGGCAAAACCATAAGATGGGGAGGCTCCGACCTCGACTAGCATGGGATCAAAAATTTATATCGTGCGCTCAGTGGGAAGGGCCATTCCCTCCCGGTCCCAGACCGGGAACACCCATGCCTCCTGACCGTATGACTGGATTTACTCCAGGGCCATGGATACCTTCATACCGGCCCCTCTACTTACTCTGTGACTGATAATAGGTCTGCAACTGACTTTATTGAATCCATTATCCAGGAAACGGTGGTAGCACGTTATAGAAGTATGACATGGACAAGACTTGATCTAGGTCGATACTCGAGTTTAACCAAATTTTACCGGCATCATCATGCACATTCCATGACCAGGCCATAAACTATCACGTTCTGCATGACTAGGTTATTCCATGACCTCTCATAACTAGCACATGCCATCATCATATTTCACCATTGATATAATGTGAGTAGCAAGCATGAATATGCAATGTATTATTTCATGTGAGACCATAACCTCAAATCACACGATATAAGCACCACTACAATCATCACATAACTTATGCAAAATTTGAATTCAAGATGCTTACCTCAAGTGTGTAGAGATGTAGATTTGCACTGCAAAATTTTAGAAAGTTTACTTCTCTCTCCATCTCCTATTCGAAAATAATACCATTCAACACGCAATTCCAAAACAGTACAAAAAAGCTGTTTGAATTTTTTTAAAATAAACTAGATGAAATTCTAAACAAGTAGGAAAAAGAACCAATTGTTTTGGAGTTTCCTATAAAAAGTTAGAGCTAGTCAAACTTTCTGGTCAAATTTGTTTTTAAAACCAAATAAAGGAAAACGCTTTGGGAAATAATATGCTTTCGCCATAGAGAAACATATTTACCAAATAATATACGCCCGAATGCGCTTTGCCTAAGGGAAAGCGTACCAGGGGGTTTTGCGCCACTAGGGGCTGCTGCTGGCTCACCGACAGGCGGGACCCGCTTGCGGGTTCTTCTCCCTCCTCCTGCGTGTGTGTGGGCAGGCAACAGAGGCACTAAAGCAAGGCTCACCGGCGGCACATGGCACCTCCCATCGCACATGAACTATGCACGCGCTCGTTGGAGTGAGCCGCATCCATTTTTGCTGGCTAGAGACGCGAAGGAGCTAGATTCTGAGTGGGGCTTCAACAATGGCGGATGGAGCTTCGGCCATCCTGCAGCTTCGGTCTCAGGTGGCTCCCTGTCGTGCAATACAATGGGAATGGGTTCCCTAGGGTGTGGGTAGGCTAGCAGGCTAGGTAGGGTAGCACTACAGGGCTTGTACTACGGGAATCGGGCAGAGGGTCGACGGCGGCGCTGTTGTCACAAATGAGCACAGAAGGCAGCTCTGGCGAGATTGGGCGATGGGGAGGGGGGCTGCTGGTCATAGGAGGCCGTTGAGGAGCTCGGAGGCCTCGGGAGGGGGGGTCCTTAAATAGCTAGCTTGAGTAGGTTCCGCAGCGACCTTCAGATTAGCTCGACGGTGGCAGTTACTGGCAATGGTTCACGCGCACACGAGTGGCAGCAGGGTGAAGCAGGGGCAGTAGGGCAGCAAATAGCAACAGGGGAAGCAAGGTAGGGGAGGGACCGCGACGAGCTGGCGATCGGAGGAAGCTTGGGCGGTGCCGTCCATGGCAGAAGCAGAGAAGTTGCCATGGTCTTCGCGCTGCCGTTGCACTGCTCGCGCGCAAGGCGACAACCGACGGTCGAGTAGGGTTTGACTTGGCTCTGCAGCAGACCAAAAGGAAAGGGGCACGGGACGCGGCGACTCGGTATCTATGCATGCAAAACGTGCGCTCTGGTGCACCCAAAGCATGCACGACACCTGCTCGACAAAATGACCGGCATGGCTACAGGGCTTAGGTGCTTACCAAAGTCACCAGGGTGGGGTTAGAGGGTAAGGTAAAGCTATTGCACATGGTGGTTGAGCCAGGGAAGAAACTCCATAGTGCAAGCTAAGTCTGATGCCAAATTTGGCCATGCCCATATGTGCTTGATGAAATGCCAGAGGCCTCCAAAGAACTATGATGCCAACCAAAATCTCCATATCATGGTCTCTCTAGGTGCTAGCAATGGTGGTAGGGTTAGTTTGGTAAAAATCAAAACTAGCTAATGCAAACTTTTGAAAATACAATCCTGGATAGAAACTTGGAGCTATTATCACATGCATTTACTTTCATCCAATGGGGCTCAACTCCGGGGGTTAAGGTTTTGGTAGGGTGCCATACAAGCATTCAAAATTTCAAAGCAATTACAGGAAAAAAAACTGTGGTTGCACTACAAAGTACCAAACTGGACGAGAACAGAAAATGGTTGTTCTGCTAAACTTTTACAAAGCATAAAGTGGGTTTTTTTGCATAAAAGTGAATCTCATGCTATGCTCGACATCCCCAATTTTTTATGGAATTCATAAAATATTATTTCTAGGGGTTGTAGTGCAAACTCAAATCTGGACCAGATTAGAAAAGTAGTTAATGTGCTCAAAATATTCAAAACACTTGGGTAGGTTATTGTATAAATGTGATCTAGGGACATCAAAGGTCATCTCCGAATTTTTATGGAATTTTTGGAACAAGTGATCAAAAGGTTGCAGTGCAAAACAACCCTATAAAGAAAATATTTTTTTTGAATAAGTGAAATATGGGTATAACAGATTAAAATAAAATATCCCAAGAATTTACCACAAGAAATAATTGTTACTCATGTTCCAACATAAATTGTCAAAAATATTTACCTAGGGAAAATACATTTTATAAAGGAAAAGGAGTGTTTCAAAGATTAATTAAAAATCCGGAAATTCAGATATTAAATAGACATAGCCAAAATGATATTACCATCTAATTAAATAAATAATTCAAATTGGTTTCAAGCAAGGGATCAAGTACAAAAGGATCTTTGGAAGGCCACTTGAAATGAAAGTTATTATTTGAAAGGGCATTGACCAGAGTCATGAAGCAAGAAAAATATTATTAAATTTTTGGGGTGTGACAAACACTAACCCCCTTAAAAATAAATCTCGTCCCCAAGATTTGCTTAGGAGAGAAAAACAATACACTCATGAATACACGAGACATGATCACTCAAATGCAAACGCAAACAAGGCAATCATATAGCAATCAATCATTCATATGCGGGTGTAATTAATGCAATCAAATAGTGCATCACTACTCACATAGTATCCGGAAGACATACTATCGGACTAACGTACACTCCGAGGACGGTCTATGGGATACGGGCAAGGGTTCCCGAGAAAATACTCTCGGTCGGGGAAAACCCATTTCGCTTCTCCTATAAGGAGTTTTGGAAAATATGTCCCCTTGGTCAGACAACAATCACCTACCAAAGGAAAAATCAGAAAATCATCCACTAGTCTGTGTGTGGAATTATTCCACCCGCCGATGGGTCAACACCCTTGGTGATGACGTGAAGGGCAAGGGATGGGCAAACCATTGCTACACTATACTGGGTTGCGAGGCAACACAGTTACCTTTGTGGGGTTGCATCCAGAATTTCCGGATGAGTCCCAGTGGTTACTCATGGGGAGGTCTGGCTTGGGGCAGCGCACTTGGTGTGAAGTGTTGGGAGCGGTCATGGGTGATCAAAAAGGGTACCTGGTTTAGGGACTCACACAGTATGACACTAGGGTGGCTTGGTTTACCCGGGTGAAAACTCGGGTATCAACTCTTAAGTGATACATCACTCGGGTAGCTGCCTTGGTGGCTGGGTGATCATGCCCAAAAATTTACTCTAAGGCCATGCGGACTAGTTTACGCAAATTTTACTTACAAAATCAAGGTGTGCACGCATCCTGCAATTTTATTAAAACCCGTTCTATTAAAAACACATGAATACAATGTTACATGGTAACGCGGTTGCTAGGGCTTGATAGCTTTTCTGACGGACTCGATCCGCCTTCTTTGGGATCTGTGCTGACGGGCTCAGTAGCCATTAAGGATCCTGCATTTGCCGAGGCTCCTGAGTCAACAGGGCCATGGAATGGGCCTGCAGGGTTACGGTGGCGACGACTTCTCGGACGACGCGCTCTTGGCACTGCGTCCTTGCAGAAGGCATCCAAACTACGGTGAAGCTCTGCTGGGGTCAAGGCTGGCGGGGCGAACCTTAAGGGTCCAATAGGTCTTCCAGCCAATATGTGCTTGTTGCTGGAGGTGGTTGCGGCCTCATAGCTTGCCGGGGACCGGCGAGCAATTGGCATGCGGCTCATGACCAAGTCAGAGGTGATCTAATCGATGAGTGCCTCCTGCGCTCTCAAATAGCGCACAACCTGCACCAGGATAGGGCCTGCCTCATGGTCTTCGCTGGCAACTCAGGTCAGACTACCATAGCCTTCACGGCTAGGATAGTGGCAGAACGGTCGGCTGTTCATCCATGGCGACTAATGTTGTAGTTGGACTATAGCTTCTCGGGTTGCAAGTTGACGGGCCTGGGCTTCGTTGGTGGCTGCTCTACCAGTGAAATGGTGAGGTTACTCCAACAAGGGATTCCCTCCATAGATGTGTACCGAGGACCAAAAGTAACGAATGGCATCACTCGTAGGCTCCTCATGTACAACATACACCGGGGGTTCCTCTATGCCAAAAACTTGCGACCCAGGTCGGCGAGGATGACTATGAAGTCTCCAGGCTCGGACATGGGGGGCTCGTTGGAAGGATAGTAACCAGGCATCTTGCAAGTCAAGGGTGTTACTAGGGTAGTGGTCTCAAAGTTGTGTTTTGCTGGGTTGAGGCAAGGCCTTACTATATAGGCTAAGGAGTCTTTCATTGCACGCTAAGGGATGCGAAAACTCCGGTGTCGGTCATAGACACGCGGCTTAAAGGCGTCAGATGGCCACTGTGGTTAGCTATTGGGTAGACTAGGCTGGGGATGGATATATAAATATCCGGCTTAGGGATAGTGACCTGGCTAAGATAGATTTAGCCAATGGTCAGCCTCACTCTGATACCAAGGTTGTAGCGACGTGTTTTTCGGAAAATAATTCCCATAAAACATGTCAGTGTGTTTACCAGCCCCAGGATTTCTGTTAGCTGGTAGACACTTACTTGATACATAATATCCAAGCAAAATACAAAATCTGGGTTACAAGACCATCAAGGTCTACTGGGTTGAACAAAAGTCCAAGGTTGACGGCGGAAGTGACTCGAGGAATCTCCAGTGCCCATGGGACTCCATTCCCACACGAACAACTGACCTGGATAAATTCCTATCTCACAAGGCTTCTATCCTTGACTCCTAGGTTCCGGAGTTGATGGCATCGTGCTCCTCTCCGAAAGCAATCTGGCCAAGACAATAGCCAGGGATAAGCCAGTGAGTACTTTGAATGTACCCGTAAACATCAAGAAAACAATTAAGTTAGGACGTGAGATGCATGCAATATCCACTAACAATTATACCATGCCATTAGAGTTTAATTCATGGATGCATTCACGCAGATATGCAATGTTTCCACCAATGTCTTATAAACCAACAAGGATGGTAATACGGAGTAAGTAATTATATGAGTGCCACAGTCAGGCGTCTGAGCGACACCACATAAAGGGCTTATAAGAAATAATAAGCATGCCACATTCGGGCGTCTCAGCGACACCACATAAAGGGCTTATATGAAACAATAAGGATGCTACAGTCGGGCGTCTGAGCGACACCACATAAAGGGCGTATAAGAAATAATAATAAATATTGAATATCCAGGAGGTAGAACCGTCCTAGGGATATCCAACAACATAATCATATGGGTTAGTCTAGAGTAATAATCATAATATGATCCTGTCCCACAAAGACGGACTCTAGGACCGACACTTGACTCGTCAAACAACGTCCTTGACCGGGGACACGGCTACTCGAATAATTTTGACTCTACAGAGGGTGTACTCTTTACCTACAGCTCACGGTTGCCGATATTCGACAGGACTAATCCCGCGTATGGCATTTTAGAAGCGGACACCGAAGATCAGCACACTCCGATTTTCCTCCGCGAAGTCTGGCTTCACCCGGACTACGATGCCAAGGCAAAACCATAATACGAGAAGGCTCCGACCTCGGCTAGCATGGGATCAAAAATTTATATGGCACGCTCACTCGAAAGGGCCGTTCCCTCCCGGTCCCAGACCGGGAACACCCATGCCCCCTGATCGGATGACTGGATTTACTCCAGGGCCATGGATACCTTCATACCGGCCCCTCTACTTCGTGTGTGATTGATAATAGGTCTACAACTGACTTTACGGAATCCATTATCCAAGAAACTGTGGTATCCCATTATAGAAGTTTGACACGGACAAGACTCGATCTAGGTCGATATTGGAGTTTAAGCAAATTTTACCGGCATCATCGTGTACATGCCATGACCAGGACATAACCAATCACGTTCTTCTTGATTAGATTATTACACGAGCTCTCATAACTAGACCATAAACTCAAATCACGCGATATAAGAACCACCACAATCATCACACAACTTATGCAAAATTTGAATTCAAGATGCTTTCCTCAAGTGTGTAGAGATGTAGATTTGTACTCCAAAACTTTTGAAAGTTTACTTCTCTCTCCATCTCCTATTTGAAAATAATACCATTCAACACGCAATTCCAAAACAGTACATAAAGTTATTTGATTTTTTTAAATAATTCTTAAAATAAACTAGATGACATTCTAAACAAGTAGGAAAAAGAATCAATTAATTTGGAGTTTCCTATGAAAAGTTGGAGCGAGTCAAACTTTCTGGTCAAATATGTTTTTAAAACCAAATAAAAGAAAACGCTTCGGGAAGTAATACACTTTCGACATAGAGAACCGTATTTACCGAATCATCTATGACTGAATGCACTTTGCCTAAGGGAAATCATACCAGGGGGTTTACGCCACTAGGGGCTACGGCTAGCTCACCGACAATAGGGACCCGCGTGTTGGTTCTTCTCCCTCCTCCCGCGTGTGCCTAGGCACGCAACAGAGGCACTCCGGCGAGGCTCACCGGTGGCACAGGGCACCTCCCGTCACACTCCAACTATGCACGCGCTCGTGGGAGTGAGACACATCCATTTTTGTCGGCTAGAGGCGCGAAGGAGCTCGGGTCTGAGCGGGGCTTCAACAATGGCCGATGGAGCTTCGGCCATCCTGCAGCTTCGGTCCCAGGTGGCTCCTGATCATGCAAGACGATGGGAATGGGTTCCCTAGGGTCTGGGTAGGCTAGAAGGATAGGTAGGGGAGCACTACAGGGCTTGTGCTGCCGAAATCGGGTAGGGGGTCGACGACGGCGTTGTTGTCAGAGGCGAGCACAGAAGGCAGCTCCGGCCAAATTGGGCGATGGGGAGGGGGCTGCTAGTCTTGGGAGGCTGTTTGGGAGCTCAGCAGACTGAGGGGGGGTCCTTAAATAGCTAGCTTGAGTCGGTTGCGCGGCGACCTTCCAATAAGCTCGACGGCAGCAGCTACTGGCAATGGTTCAGGCGCACAGGAGCGGCGGCAGGGCGAAGCAGGGGCAGCAAGGCAGCGAACAGCAACAAGGGGAAGCGAGGCACGGGAGGGAGCGCGACCATCTAGCGATCGAAGGGAGCTTCGGCGGTGCCGTCCATGGCAGAAGCAGAGAAGGAGCCACGGCCTTCGCGTTGTCGTTGCACTGCTCGCGCACAGGGAGACGACTGACAGTCGGGGAGGGTTGGACTTGGCTCTCCAGCAGACCAAAAGGCAACGGGCATGGGGACGCTGCGACTCGGCATCTGCTCGTGCAAAACATGCGCTCTGGTGCACCCAAAGCACACACGACAACTGCTCGATGAAATGACCAGCATGGCTACAGGGCTTAGGTGCTTACCAAAGTCACCGGGGTGGGGTTAGAGGGTAAGGTAAAGCTATTGGACATGCTATTTGAGACACATAAGAAACTCCATAGTGCAAGCTAAGTCGCATGGCAAATTTGGCCATGCGCATATGTGCTCAATGAAATGCTAGAAGCCTCCAAAGAGCTTTGATGCCCACCAAAATCTCCAGATCAGGGTCTCTCTAGGTGCTAGCAATGGTGGTAGGGTTAGTTTGGCAAAAATCAAAACTAGCTAATGCAAACTTTTGAAAATACAATTTTGGACATAAACTTGGAGCTATTATCACATGCATTTACTTTCATCCAATGGGGCTCAACTCCGGGGATTTAAGGTTTTGATAGGGTTCCAAACAAGCATGCCAAATTTCAGAGCAATTAGAGGAAGAAAAACTATGGTTGTAGTACAAAGTACAAAGTGGGGTTTTTGCATAAGAGTGAATCTCATGCTATACTGGACATCCCAATTTTTTATGGAATTTAAAAAATATTATTTCTAGGGGTTGTAGTGCAAACTCAAATCTGGAGCAGATTAGAAAAGTAGTTAATGTGCTCAAAATGTTCAAAACACTTGGGTAGGTTTTTGTATAAATGTGACTCAGGGACATCAAAGGTCATCTCCAATTTTTTATAGAATTTTTAGAAGAAGTGATCACAAGGTTGCATTGCAAAACCGCCCTATAAAGAAAATATAAATCTATTTTCAATAAGTGAAATTTGGGTAAATCAGATTGAAATAAACTATCCCAAGAATTTACTAGTAGAAATAAATATTTTTATGCAAGTACTCATGTTCCAACATAAATTATAAAAAATATTTACGTGGGGAAAATACCTTTATAAGGGAAAAGACGTTTTTTAAAGATTAATTAAAAATTCAAAAATTCAGATATTAAATAGACATAGCCAAAATGATATTCCCATCTAATTCAATAAAGAATTCAAATTGGTTTCAAGAAAGGGCTTAAGTACAAAAAGATCTTTGAAAACCCACTTGAAATGAAAAAAAAATTTGAAAGAGGCTTTGACTAGAGTCATGAAGCAAATTATTTTCTCAAAATATTTGTTCTAGGCAAAATTTTATTTAAGAAAAATATTATAAATTTTTTGGGGTGTGACAGTAGGCCCCTTTCTCTTGACCCCCTTGGCCTTGGCCTTGGCGTCCTCGGGCACGTCGTCCGGATTGTCGCTGGCAAATAGGCGGCCCTCTTCAGCTTTAGCGCACTTGTGGGCCAAGTTGAACATTTCCATGGCCGTGCTCAAGGTGTCACTGATGGCGAGCTTTTCACACATCTTGAGGTCTTTGACGCCGTTAGTAAATACCCTGATGACCGCTTCGTCGGGGGGACGTGGGATCTTGTTGGACCTGGCTGAACCTTTGGATGTACTTGCTGATGGTCTCGTCGGGGCGCTGCTTCAGGCGATGCAGGGCATTGACGGAGAGGGGAGGTCATGCGTGCCCTTGAAGTTGGCAACGAACATCACATAGAGGCAGCTCCGTGAAGAGACCGAGACCTCGGGAAGGTTCAGGAGCCAGGCCCACACGTCGTACTTAAGCGCCATTAGGACCCAGTTCGTCATGACCTTGTCATTGCCGCCCGTCGCTTCAATGCTCAGGGCATAGAGATGCAGGAACTCCGTTGGATCGAGGGAGTTGTCGTAGCATGGGGGCAGGTCGGGCTTGAACTTGGCCTGCCAAGCCACCTTACGCAGCTCGCAGGTGAAGGCCCGGCCACCCACGGTGCTGGTGTGACTGCCATGTGTGAGCGTCGCCCGGTTCTAATGTCCGGCGGTGATGACATCCTGGACAACCCTATCATTGTGCTGGTGCTACTGCTCGAGGACCACATGCACGTCCATCGGCGCCTCACGCTGGACGATTTGATAGTTGTCTCCATCCCCTTAGGCAAGCGGTTGTGGTTTGCGAGGCGGGATTCCGGGGCATGCGCCGCTCCCGGGCTCGACATGGCCACCACGCGAGTGAGGAGGAGGTGGTGGCGGCCCATGGGCCTCCTTGTCATCGTGAGATCGGCGATGGCGGAGCGAGCAAGTGGGCGTCGAGGCCTCCGCGGCGGCATTGACGAGCTGGGTGATGCGAGTCAGCCACATGACATAGCCGACGTTTGTCGGATGCTTACGAAGGAGCTCGCAGGCCAGGAGCAACACCGTCTGCCTGTTCATTCGGTCCATACGGGCGAGGGAGGAGGAACTCGTGGCACTACGGCCTTCCCTCTACACGGAATTGTGCACGGATGAGGCTTGGCATTCGCTGGCTGAGGGGTTGATGGCGGCAGCCTTGGCCCCGGCGGAATGACGGCGGGCGTCAAGGCTTGCGGGCGCGGTCATCACGACTGGTGCAGCCCTGCGCTTGGTGCGCACACGGCGAGCGTCAGCCATGGGGTTGGTGAAGCTGGAGCGAAACCGGAGTGGAAGAGCGGCTGCACACCCCTACCTGGCGCTCCAAATGTTGGAATCAAGGCACGTCACACCCAAGGAGAGGTTTGAACACTAGGGTGCGCTCGCTCTCCTACCGTTTTCAACCTCTCAACATCCCGGCGACTCTACGGCAACGCCGACTAAGGTGAAGACCTGGGACGCATGACAATTTACCCAGGTTCAGGCCATTGTATGGTGTAAAACTGTACTCCTGATTTGATAGATTTAATGAGGTGGAAAAATTGTACAAAGGTGGGTTCTTTCCCTAGTACAACACACAAAGCCCATGTCCCATCTACGGAGGTTGTGCTCCTCTTTTATACCGGCCTTGGTTCTCATCCCCTGGAAAACACACCCGACGGGAACGGCAGTCACAACGGCCATTTTGAAAGGAGACAAGTCTCTTGCTTGCCCTGGCAAAGATGTTCTTCGCCTATAAAAGCTTCCCTTAGTAACGCGCATGTGGGCTCGGGGGTGACCTCCGTCCTGCTGAGCCCCAGTCTTTCCTCCCTTGCACTAATTAGGAAAAAATTGGTGGGTCGCTTTGGGAACCCACAGCCGGCCTCGGCTCCCTTAGCACCAAAGTGGAAAGCCTCGCCTTCCATGATAGCCCGCACCGGTTGTAGCGCCGCACTGAGGGGCTCACGTCACCCACGTGGGGGGCTAGGCTGTGCGACCCCGGCAAGCCACCTTGGGAGATCCACCCCTTAGGAGGCAGGGCATCGGGAGGTGCTTCCCCGATGTGAGCCTTGTGAGGAATCTTCTTGGGAGAGGGCCTCGCGAGTGGCCCCTCACGAGGGAGGATCCTCGCGAGTGCCATTTCCATTGGCCTTGATAGGGGGTGCTCCGAGGCTCTCAAAGCGTAGTGGGCCCTAGACCGCAGGTGTGGGTACCCCTGGTCCGAGAGCCCCAACAAGGTTAGTTCCTAAAAATTATGAAAGAGCATTATATTGCATATAAAGTATCCAAGATTGAGAATATAATAGCATAAAACAATAAAAACTTATCGATGCATTCGAGACATATTTGTCACACCATGTGTCTTGCATCACAATACTAACTTAATAAAGCTCAAAAAGTTGTATCATCAAAAACTTTTTGTGTGCATACGATGCTTGATTTGATTGTTGTTTGTTTGCTTGTTTGAGTGTGCTCTTTATTCATAAAAATCCTCCCACTCTCAAAACTCCTCTCCGTGATACAAAACTTTTCCCAGCAACCATGCCATGTTTATAGGACATAAAACTATTTTTAGAAAATATTATTTTGGCCAAAATGCAATTATTCAATTTAAGTTTTCAGAAAACCCTGAATTGGGGTTTGAACTACAAGTCCTCAAATAAGGGAAACTGTTTTATCTCAAATATTTTATTTAGAACCTACTATCTATAAGGCTTCCCAAAACCACAAAATATTATTTTAAAAGTTATTTTTCTATTTTAGTTAAATGAATTTTTCTGAGGCGAGAAATAATTTTTTATAGGGAATTTTGTTTTAGTATTTTACAAATATTTGTGAAAAATTGGGGAAACTCAATGAGCATATATTTTCCGTATATATAAGGTTCAACACATGGTCATTTTCAAAATATTGGGAAAAACCCTCCAAAACCATTTATGGATATTTCAGGTATTTGAAATATTTCTATAAGAAATATTGCCAAATAAATTTAGGAAAATTCTAAAAATGTCACACATGCCTCATGTGATGTGCTTGCCATGTTTTTTCCAAATCTATACTATTTTGGTCCACAAAAGTGCCCCAAAACCCTGTGTGTCCAGATCCATATTTGAACAACTTTACAACGCCTAGTATCTCCTACTGATCTACAACTTTGTGAGGACATTCTGATCCCCTAATGATGCATCCACACAAAGTGGTGCGTCACAGAGAACAATGTAGATTTTCTAGACCTAAACAGATCCATTTTTGCCCATTTCTAGGGTTTGCAATCATTGTATTGTGAACTTCCTCCTAATGATCTAAAATTTTCTGGGCAAGGCTATTTAGTACTTCCATTCATCTCTGTTTAGTATCATCTGAAGTAGAACAACTTAGCTAGCCACAAATAATGTCAAACACCTTTTGCCAAATTTTTACGGTCAATCACTCGATCCCCAAACCTGTCCTCCTTGAGCCAATATTTTTACCACAACTCCACATGGCTGCCTTCAACCTACACTAGATATTTCCAGCCCTTTATCAATCATTCAGGGGGGGTTAGGTAAGGACCCCATTTTCATCACTGTTTTACCAAACCATCATCTCTCATACCTCTCCGCTCTTACTTCTACCATTTCCTTATCTCCTAAGCTTACTGGGGCATCTCAAAATCACATCGACACTAGAAAAGACGACAGAGCAAGTGGACAAGGTCAATGCTGGTCATTCGGGCTTTTTGGAGAGAACTACAGTGCACGTGCCCAGCCCAAGCACTACAGGAAAAACATAATTTGCCGACAGCTTTAAGCTTTGCCGTCAGCAATTTCATGGGGCTGACGGCAAAGAGACTTTGCCCTCAGCCAAAATAGATGCTGACGGCATAGGAGGGGCTGACGGCAAAGAAAATCTATGCCGTCCGCTTTTTCAAAGCCGGTAGCCAGCTGACGGCAAAGGACAAAAAAGCTGTCGGCATAGGAAGGCTGACGACATTGGGGGCTAACCCGGTCGCCGCCTCGACCAGTGCTTAACGGGGGCCGTCTTTGCCGACAGCCAGCTGAGGGCAAAGACTAACGGCAGTCTTTGCCGACAGCTGGCTGAGGGCAAAGACTAACGCCTTATCCCCCCGTGCCACGACCTCTTCTCTCTCTCACGTACCTCTCCCACCCTGCTCTCCCGACCCGACCTGCGCCGCCCAGCGCCGCCCCTGCTCGCCGGCGCCGCCCCGCGCCCGCCCCGCCCTGCGCTGCCCCGCGCCCGCCCCGCCATGCGCCGCCCCTCGCCTGCCCCGCCCTGCGCCGCCCCACGCCACCCCGCCCTGCCGTCGCCCCGCGCCAGCCGTCGTTGGACTCGCCGGTGAGCTCCTGCTCCCCCTTTTTTTGTTTATTTTTTCTATGTTAGGGCCTCTTAGATCCTATGAAACGTTTGAAATGGAAGCCTTAGTTAGCATTAGTTAGTATTAGCTTTATTTAGATTTTTAGTTAGATTTAGTTAGCAATACATGTTAGTGCATGTAAGTATTAGTATTAGTTAGCATTAGTTAGTATTAGCTTTAGTTAGATTTTTAGTTAGATTTAGTTAGCAATACATGTTAGTACATGTAAGTATTAGTATTAGTTAGCATTAGTTAGTACTAGCTTTAGTTAGATTTTTAGTTAGATTTAGTTAGCAATACATGTTAGTACATGTAAGTATTAGTATTAGTTAGCATTAGTTAGTATTAGCTTTAGTTAGTATTAGTTAGCATTAGTTAGTATTAGTTAGCATTAGTTGGTATTAGTTAGCATTAGTTAGTATTAGTTAGTAAGTGCAATAGAAAGAAAATAATAAGAAGTAAATAAATAGAAGAAGAGAAGAGTAACAAAACTTGAATAATAAATTATTAATAATAGATGTTAGTATTAGTTAGCTTAATTACCGCGAGTGCGTATTTGTGTTGATTGAGTGCATTTAAATGTGCAGTAGCTTCTCCGCGAGGGATTGGTTTTCGACGACCTCCCCTGCATACGAAAGTGAGCACATTTGTTAACTCCTCCTCCACCCCCTTTATTTTGCTCTGTTCCGGCCTTCGTGCTGATGACACTATCTAGCTAGGTATTTTTAGTATTAAAATGCAAAGGTGTTGCGTAACCAATATGCGTCTCCCGTTCGAAAGTGTTCCTGTCATAAATATGCATGCATTTGCATATTTATAACGGTGATTCTTTTGAATTGTCCAACGTTATCCAGGGACAGCCCGGGTATATGTAGATTGGGTCGTTTCCCACGCTTTGCTCCGGATCCCATGCAGAGTTTCGACAGCTGCTCCTTGTTGTTTGCCGGGTACACATCCTCTCGGTTAGTTGCCGAGACGTGTATCAGGAGAACAGCGGGGTGGTGCTGCCAAAATTTGTGTTGCGTCGGGAGCAGAGCAGTGGGAAATGACTCAATCTACACATACACGGGTGGGATTAGGACCCATCTTTACCTAGTAGCTGGTAGGTGTGCATGCCGTGCGTCCCAATGTATTAACCATGATTAAAAAATGGCCATAATTAATTTAACATACTTGATGAATTGATAATTTATATTGTTTTATATGTGGATACTATGTAGCTAGCTTGCCAGAATGACTGATCGTGAATGGATGTACACTGGTCACCATAGTCAGAGAGATATGACCGATGAATGGTTGAGCAAAACCTATGAATTCGTGGAAACGGCATTTTCTAAAGGCCAGCCAAAAACATGGTGCCCCTGCACTAAGTGCAAGAATTATTCGCGACAGACAAAGGATGTAATGGGTAAACACCTGCAGATGCGTGGTTTTACTCCCGGCTATACCTTGTGGACATTTCATGGTGAGTCGGCCCAACGTAACAGAGACGAGGTGTTGCGTCGGCCCACCGATGATCATGGTACAGGGATTGAAGACATGGTGAATGACTTTGATGATTCTCGGGATAAGGACGAAGAGATGGAGGAATCCGCGAAAGCCTTCTATGACATGTTGGAGTCTTCAAAACAACCTCTTCACGAGCACACTAAGATATCTCAGCTAGATGCCATCGCACAAGTAATGGCTCTGAAAGCCCAGTTCAACATTGGAAGAGATCTGTTTGACTCAGTTATGACCCTATTTGGGCGCTTTCTACCAGAAGGTCATATTATGCCTTCAAACCTATATGAGTCAGACAAAATCCTTAGTGCACTCAAGATGCCGTATGAGCAGATACATGCTTGTGAGAAGGGATGTGCCTTATTTAGGAAAGAGTATGCAGACGAAACATATTGTCCATTTTGCAACTCCTCCAGATATGTTGAGGTAGAAAACGGTGAAGGTGAGAAGAAGGAGAGAAAAATCCCCGTGAGTGTCCTACGGTATCTGCCGATCCTACCAAGACTTCAACGATTTACATGCTCGAAGAAACAGCAAAACAGATGACATGGCACAAACATGGAATTAGGAAAGAATTAGATGAACACGGAGTTCCGATGTTGGTACACCCTTCAGATGGTGATGCATGGAAGGCATTCGATAGTAGACATAAGGAAAAAAGCTAAAGAACCAAGGAATTGTCAAATCGCCATCAGCCTCGATGGGTTCAATCCTTTTGGTATGACGGCTACCCAATATAGGTGCTGTCCTGTATTTGTCATTCCCCTCAATCTTCCACCATCATCCATTATGCAAAGAAAGCACATATTTCTGACGTTGATAGTTCCAGGGCCAAAATACCCGGGGAAGAATATGAGTGTGTACATGCAACCGCTGATGGATGACTTGAAAGAAGCTTGGGTGAATGGGGTCAACACATACGACGCAGCTAAGAAAGAGAACTTTCAAATGTATATTTGGTACCAATACTCGTTGCATTTTCTGCCAGCATTTGCGCTTTTCGTTGCCTGGTGTGTGCATGGAATGTTCCCATGCCCACAATGCAAGGCAGCTCTTAAGTTTCATTGGTTGCCGGCGGGTGGGAAGTATTCCTGCTTTGACTCGCATAGACAGTTCTTGCCTATGGACCATCCATTCAGAAAAGACAAGAAGAATTTCATGAAAGGTAAAGTTGTCAAACACTCTGCACCACCTGCGTTGACGGTGGCACAAATTAATGAACAGTTAAAATCTATGGAGCCTGATCCAAACTGTCCAGGGTATTTCTTGGGTTATAATGAGGAACACGCCTGGACCCACAAGCCATGCATCTGGGATCTCCCCTACTTCGAAGACCTCTTACTTCCACACAACATTGACATGATGCACACTGAAAAGAATATCGCCGAGGCCCTTCTTGGCACATTTTTCGGCACTGATAAGGGCAAAGATAATACAAAGGCTAGAGTTGACCAGGAGACTCTGTGTGATAGGCCATCACTAAACATGCGAGAACCGAAAGGAAGAAAAAATTGGTCCAAACCACCTGCCTGGTACAATCTTGAGAAGGGAGCAATAAGGGAAATCCTCTTGTGGGTGCAAAAAAAGTTGTTGTTCCCCGATGGGTATGCTGCGAATCTAGCGAGGGGAGCGAACATTGAAAAAACGAAAAAATTTGGGCTCAAGAGTCATGATTGGCACATATGGCTTGAGCGGATAATGCCGGTGATGTTGCGTGGATATATCCCCGAGGCTGAATGGCTAGTATTGGCCGAGTTGATCTATTTCTTCCGTGTTCTTTGTGCTAAAGAGTTGTCGCGTGCCTTGATAGATGACATGGAAGAGTTGGCGCCTGAGTTGATCTGCAAGTTAGAGAAGATTTTTCCACCGGGCTTCTTTAATCCGATGCAACACATGATTTTGCATCTCCCAACCGAGGCAAGATTGGGTGGCCCTGTGCAAAATCGTTGGTGCTACGCAACTGAAAGAGTGCAGAAGACACTTCGAGGAAAATGTAAAAATAAACGTAGAATTGAAGCATCGATGGCCGAGGCGTTCATTACCGAGGAGGCGACAAACTTCGTAACAGCACACTATGATGCCACTATGCACAGCTTGCATAATCCAAAGGCTCGGTACAATCTGGGCGACCCCAAACGCGTGAATCCAATCTCAGCCTTTTCAAAGGGAAGCTCGCACCTTCTGGTGTGGGAAAACCAAAGTTTTTGTGCGTCGAGGAGTGGCGCACACTAACGATGTATATATTGAACAATTTAACAGAAGTTCGGCCATACATCGAGTAAGTGCTCTGTACATTGTTTCGCAACTTTTTACAAGTTTTGTGTCTAACAACTATTATTAATTGATATAGTAGATATGTCGAACAATTCTCGAATGGTGTTGCAATCCAAAAAGAATCCATTCTCGAGTATGAACTTCTTGAAAAGACAGGAGGCGGCTATCCCGGTTTCATCTCTTGGTTCAAAAAAACGGTACCTCCCTTATATATAATAAGTGATTTCCTTTGTTGCTATTACTCCTGAGTAACACACCAAACTCTATCTTTTCTTAACTTCTAGGCTAATTCAGATGAGCAAGTCGACGATGAATTGAGACAAATAGCTAATGGTTTTGACTTTAAGGTCCGTACATTTCAGAAGTAGAACATCAACGGGTATCGCTTTCGTACTGCTAGCAAAGAGCTTTCAATGCCCGGTCGAAAAACAAACAATGCCGGTGTCTCTGCTATAGGCGAGGGAGGTGTCGAGTATTATGGAAGACTTGAAGAAGTCTACGAACATCATTATTATGGTGAAAATCCTCCGAACGTTGTTGTGTTCAAATGTCATTGGTTCGATCCTACTAAGACAAGACGGACTCATGAACATCTTGGGATTGTCGAAATTCGACAAGACATGCAGTTAAGCGGTGCCGATGTCTATATTGTGGCTCAACACGCAACCCAAGTTTTCTATCTGCCATACTGTCGTCAAAGTGTTAAGAACCTAGAAGGTTGGTATGTCGTGTTCGATGTGCCGCCACATCTTAGACGACCTCCCCCAGATGAAGACGATTATGAACCTCAAATTGACCCAATAAGATATGATGGAGAATTTTTCCAAGAATCACGTGGTGTCACACTTCGTACCCGAAACTGCTCTACGTCCACCGTGAACACGGAAGAACAAGACTCACGTGATGATGAGGAAGAAGTGGAAGTAGAAGAAGTTACCAATGCCGGTGAGCTATCAATGCTTGATCGGTTACAAAAAGGCCTTCCACATGATGTCCCTGAACCCGATGAAGATATCAGTCATGACGACACGTGTGATACTGATGATGATTTTGCTTCAATTGACCATGGAGAAGAGGCAGATGATCCAGACTATTAGTACTTTGTATGCATCCAAACATTGTTGTTTAATTATTCAATTATTAGTTGAATTATTCATGTATTTATTATTGTTCATTTAATTATTGTCCTCGAATTTGTACTAATTATTTAACTATTTATCGTTACAGGTGGTGAGACATGGCAGGCGGGGATAAGTTGAGGATAGCACCTGGGCAGCTACGGAGAACTTTGTTGCAGAGCTTTGCCGAGGAGCCCCGTGGGAGAGGTGTAGGAAAGAAGAGAGGCAGAGGACGTGGTCGTGGGAGAGGGAGGCTGCATGATAGGAGCCAGTCGCCACCACCCTCGGCTACTTCTGTCTCAGCCACTTCACCTTTGCAGATGAGGGTGTCACTAGTGCGGGATCCTACCGTCCAGGAGCAGACACCGATGCAGGGGGCTAAGGCGGAGGCTGAGGCAGAGGGTGCTGAGGCGGAGGGTGCTGAGGCGGAGGGTGCTGAGGCGGAGGCTGAGGCGGAGGGTGCTGAGGCAGAGGATGAGGGGGCTGCCAGCAAGTCGGTCTACCAACGTGGTATGACACGAGTTCTAGACCAATTGGACTTGCAGCACAGGCCGTTAATTAAGCCAGATGGCGAGAAGTAAGTTGATATATATTGTGTACGTTATATCATTATATTTCACCAAGTAGCTAATGTCTTTGCCTTATCATTATGTAGGGGGTGGGATTACCCGCAGAATACCCGGAATCCAAACTGCCTCCTTGGTGCTTTACTTAGGGAGCACTTCCCCGGGATAGTGCAGTTGCCCGGTGAGGGTATGGTTCCCGAGCCAGGACTCAAGTGGGAGCACTACCAAGCCGCTCTGCTCCCGGAAAACACACATGTCAATGGTGTTGTTTGCGTGAGCGTGGCCGACAAGGTGTTGGCTGATTTTTGGGTAACTATTATTTTACCCAATAAACAATATACAATGTTATATATTCTTATTTCCTTCCAAATCATTTCACTATTCATCGGTGCATCTATTTGGCATAATTGCAGAGTTACTTTAGGGTCGAGGAGGGGACGGAGGAGGCGGCCAAGAAGAACCTCGTGAAAGAGTGCAAGAGTTTATTGAATAACATGAGGCACGAGCTGCGTGTTCAGGCTGTTCGAGATTGGTACGCCAAGCAAGGGGAGCCGAAGACAAAGACTGAATGTCGAAAGATTTTCCTTGATAAGACCGAGTACATAGAGGTATGTACATTCCAAAGATCAATTCTTAGGGCTAGTTAGGTCTATTTAGTTATAATACTTAGTTTCATTCTTCATTAACTTACATTCATAGGTGCCCCTGAGATGGTTGGCCGATAAGATGGATTGTTGGGAGATGATAGCGGACAGGTGGTGCACAGAGGCTTGGTTGAGCACCCAAACTATGGCCAAGGACCGTCGTGCCCAATTGGTTGGTGTGCCACACAACCAAGCCAATGCCAACATCAAGCAATACGCCAAAAAATGGGTATGTGTGCCTTGTTTTGTTTCATCAATAATTCGTTCGTTCATGATTTTTGTTGTCCTAATTCTTTCTCTTTTCATGTAGGTCAAACACAATAACCAGCCCGAGCCTGAGGGATACGCCGCGTTTAGCATGGCCCATAAGGGCTCGTACAAGACGGCGAAGGCATATTCTCAGGGGGACGGGTCATCGGCGTACACAAGCCTGTCCGCCTACAACAAGATGACGTCTTATTCTGAGGTGGTCAAGCAGCTGCGCGGGCCTGACTTTGACCCGAGCCAGAATCCTATCGATCCAGAGGCGTTAATGATCTCTGGTGGCGGTAAGAGTCATGGCACGCTGGCCATGTGTGATGGCTGCGTCCCTATCGCCGAGACTCTATCTCAGATCAAGTCGAGGCAAACGAGCTCCGCTCCTGCAATACGGCAACGCGCGAGGCCAGTTGATCTTGCCATCGAGGTTAGTTTTCTTCATTATTTCTTTCGTTCTTTTGTCCCTGGATGAATGATGAAAATTCCTTTTGAGGAGTGGTTGCAGGCCGCACTTATGAAGGAGAGGGAGGCCACAAGGCTCTTGTTGGAGGAGAGGGACCGGAATACGCAGAGGTTGCTTGACGAGGAGAGGGCACGCAATAATGCCCATGCGAAGGCCATGCACGACTTCGTTGCGGTAAGTCATTTGTGTGAGAAGCAAGGCTATGTGTGAGACGCAACAAGGCTATTTCTTTGACTCCTCGAAAACTAATTTGCAGGCTATGTGTGAGAAGCAAGGTTTGCCGCCCCCTCCGCCGATGCCTTCTCCGGTGGGAACGGTGAGTTCCCTTTCAATGACCAACCTTGCACGGTCTTATACCATTGTCTGTCGCCGTGCTAACCACATATTTTAACTCTTGCCTTGTTGCAGCATCATTCAAGAGTTGAATCCCACGATCCCTTTACTTCTCCTGGTGACAGCCCTAGCAACCCAGCGACCAACGGAGATGCAGCTTCTCCTTCGTTTCTTGGCATTCGGTAAGTTATTCCTCTCCTTCTTATTCTTCTTATTGTTTAGATCAACTTAGATTCTGCCAGGCTTTAGTTAGCTTAGTAAATTCTAGTTGATATTAGCCATGGTTTAGTTAGCTTAGTAAATTCTAGTTGATATTAGAGCTCAAAAATGACATAATTAGTTTATAAAGTTTTAAAAGAAACCAGAAGAGAAGAACAAACAAGAGATGAAGAAATAAGAGAAGAAGAAAGAGGAGAAAAATATAACTTCTCTTCTTTCTTTTTCTCTATCTTCTTCTTCTTCCACTTCTTCCACTTCTTCCACTTCTTCTTGTTCTCTTCTTCTTATTTTTCTTCTTCCACTTCTTCTTCTAATTGCTTAGCTTAATTTAGATAACTTCTTTCTTATTCTATTCTTCTTCTAAATTCTTTCTCATTATGCAGATTTTGATAAAGCAGCATGGCATATGGATGGATGCTCGAGACTTTGTAATGCACTTGTGTAGTCCTACATGAACTTTGTAATGCAATTGTATTTGTGGATGCACTTGTGAAGCTTTGTAATACTTTGTGATCTTGTTTGCACTTTAATGACATATATTCGTGTTGTTTGCACTTGTGTTGTGCTGTTTGCACTTTGTGATGCACTTGTGGTGCTGTTTAGGGGCAGATTCAATATATATATGTTGCTGTTTGTATCTATGTTTTGCAAATGCAGGGAATTAATAGAGAACAAATATGAAAAAAAAGCAGAGAGGGTCTTTGCCTACAGCTTACTGACAGCAAAGAAGACACGTGGCGGCAGCCTGTGTATTCTGGCAACTCTGGGAATACCAAATTTTCGGCTTTGCCGTCAGCTGGGCTCCAGCTGTCGGCAAAGAGGCGACCAAGGGGACCCAGGCGTAGGCTTTGCCGTCAGCTGGGCTCCAGCTGTCGGCAAAGAGGCGGCCAAGGGGCCCCAGGGGTTTCGGCTTGGCCGTCAGCTCTGCTACGGCTGTGGGCAACGAGGGGAGGCTTTGCCGTCAGCTTTGCTACGGCTGTGGGCAAAGCCTGCCGTTAACCTTCTAATGGAGCTCGGCCTACGCCGTTACCCGTGCTCTTTGTCGTTAGCCCGTGCCAGAAAGCTGATGGCAAAGTCTTTGCCGTCGGTCGAGCTCCGGCTGTAGGAAAAAAAGGTGATTGCCGATAAAATCTTGGCCGGTACCTTTGCCGACAGCACACTGACGACAAAGCCTTTGCCATCAGTTAAACTGTTCTTTGCCGTCAGCTCTGGCTGTCGGCAAACCAGCAGATTCCACTAGTGAAGGACTCGACAACCTCGATCCTCCCTGCCAACCTGTCGGTGCTCCTTGACAAGCGCAAGCCTTCAGCACACGACCCCCCTCCTCTCTCTCCCTTTTGCTGCCCCTCCTCACACACGCCCCTACCGCCCAAGAGCGCCAATAGGTGGCCTTGCATGCACGGGCATCAGATTGTTTCACTGCCCCCTCTCTTCCCCGTAGTCATGGACCACACTGTCGGCGTTCTGGGAATGGGGGTACCCAGACCTTCCTGCATGTGGCCCAGGGCCGACCCACTTCATCAAGCGAACCAACGGGCTCGGCGCCACTCAAATCAAGGCCCTCGTGAGGGGCCAAGCCTCGCGAGGAGGAACAACATCAAGACCCGCAGGGGGCCTCGTCGGGACCCCTTTGGGGTGACGACTATTCCGAGGCAAGACCCGTGCTCAGGAATCAAGGGTGACGCAAGGGAAGGACAGGCGAGCAGCAGGAAGCAGAGCAGAGCCGTTTCCCCTTTGGTGCAAAGGGGGCAAGGATGTACTAGGGCCCCGAAGGCATCTTCCAAAGGTTTCCTTTCTAGTGCAACAAGGCCGCCGCCGCCTGCCAGCCGGACAGACGTCATCCCCGGACCCGTCCCTACAGTGCGAGCAACCACTTTTTAGGCGAAGACCACCTTTGGGCAGGGGAGCATGTTCCCATGTTCCTCTTCAAAATTGGTCACTGCGGGATCCCTTCCCGCCAAAACGATAAGGGGAGAGGTATGGGGCTGCCACTATAAATAGAGGATAGGTTACTTCATAGAGGGGATCCGATCCCCGAACCACCTAATCACCCACTAGCACTCCGCAAGGTCATCGAGCCTTCAGAGGCGCCCAAGCACTATACTAGTTCATCCACCAACCTCCATGAGAGGCAATCCACCAAAGCAGGAATAGGGTTTTACGCTTCACTGCGACCCGAACCTGGGTAAACTATTGTGTTCCATGTTTCCCTCACCATAGAGTGAGTTTCTAGCCATCTGAAGCGAGTAGCGAGCTCGGGGAGGCGAATCGGTGAGAGATCTTCGTACATGCCCCTGAGTTGGAATCCTTAGGATTTTGCGGAGCCCGAAATCCGACATTTGGCGCGCCACGTAGGGGCCGTGTCAAGGTCTTCTCCAGGTTCCACCTCCACCAAGCTTCCTCGCTTCGATGGCTAACACTCGATGGGCTCGCGCTGAATGTCGCGCCGCCCGCATTACCCAGACGGTGCCCGCAGGCCCCATCAGTACTAGTCGTTCGCCATCGCGCGTTATGAACACCGCCACAGGCCCCGACACTCACGAACAACAGGGCTCCTCCCAACTGGTTACTGAGCACCGCGACGACCGCACCGCCACTCCGTCGCTTGTCCGAGGCTCTAGGGCGACCTCACACGTCCGACCAGAGATTCCACACGACCGACGAGCGCTCGCAATGGCCACCGAGTTGCTCCGCTACCGGCCAGCTCCTAACCGCCACCACGACTGACTCCAGCGCATCGAGGAGCTCTTCACTGTTGCCGGCGACTCCGCGGCACTCTCCTGTTTGTTTCGACCCCAACCATCCCAAGCAAATGAAAAAGAACAAGATGCGTCGCTCCCACCACCGCGGCGAGACGTGCACCTCGAGCCCAAATTGGAAGCGTGTCTCCACAGCCAACATCGCGAGCCCTGGGCGGGGCCAGGAGATGAAGCCAACTGTCAGGTGGTCCCTCGTCCCCGCGCTGGCGTGCACACACCCCGAGCGCTGCAACCCCCGCTCGAAGCAGACCTGGTGGAGCAACAAGGTCCGGCCGCTCCCGCACGCGTTGCACTCGTCGGGCCAGTGGGGTACCTCGCCATCGCCCCTGAACTCTACCCAACTACATGGACCTGCAAGTTCAAGCCCGACATACCCTGCGCTACGACGACACCCTAGACCCGGCAGAGTACCTGCAGCTTTGCACGGTGAGCATCAGGGCGGCAGGATGAGGCAACAAGGAAATGTTGTGTTGGTTCCCCATGGAGCTAAAGGTTGGCGGGCTCTCTTGGCTCCTCAACCTCCCGAAGTCGTCCATCACCTCGTGGGACAGTCTACGCGATTGCTTCATCGCCAATTTCCAGGGCACTCGCGACCCCACCCCCGCCGTGAACGATTTGTTGCGCATCAAGTAGCAAGAGGGGGAGACCCTATACGAGTTCATACAACGCTTCACGGTCATGCGCCTCAAGATCCCTAAGGCGTCGGCTGAGGCTGTCATCTCGGCCTTCTCTACCGGAGCCACCGACCTCAAGATGAAGGAGGAGCTCGCCATGAGTGACGAAATGAGCACCACATTGGAGATGTTCAATCTGCAAAAGAAGTGTGCCAGGGCTGAGGAAGGTCGCCTATCCCTCCTCGGGCCTCAGGCGGTGGAACCAGAGGAGAAGAATACCAAGGCCAAGGAGGTGAACCACAAGGCCCATGCGGTGCTCGCAGCCGAGCGTGAGGCGAGGTACTACCGAGGAGGAAAGCGCCCGTCAAAAGGGGGGCCAATGTGCATCTTCCACTGCACGAGTGGCCATGACACCTCTAAGTGCCAAGAGCTCCGGCTCGGCCGTGCAGAGCATTTTAGCAGGCGCCCTAGGCGGGGCGACAGAAGCCCCACACTACAGGAATCAGCTTCTTTGCCGTCTGCCATCACAGACGGCAAAGACAATATCCCGGACGGCAAAGACAATATCACAGACGACAAAGATTCTCACGACCGACAAAATTTCTGCGTCAGCCTACGATGGCATATGACCTTCTTTGTCGTCTGCCCCCCCCCCCCCCGAAGTGGACTGCAAAGCTCTTTGCCATCAGCTTTCCTTAGTAGCAGTCGGCAAAGTGCTCGAGACGGCAACCGACAGGCGTTGCCTCCGTTAGGGGTTAACGGAGGCTTTGCCGTCTGCCTCCCCCTCCATCTTTGTCGTCTGCCTCCCCGTCCATCTTTCTCGTCTGCCTTCTCCTCCCCTCCCCTCCCCCTCCATCTTTGCAGTCTGCCTCCCCGTTCATCTTTGTCGTCTTCCTGCTCCTCCCCTCCCCCCTCTCTCCACTCTTTGTCGTCTGCCTCCTCCTCCCCCCCTCCTCTGTTCCCTCTTCTTTGCCGTCTGCCCACCCTAGAGGCTGACGGCAAAGAGACTACATAGACACCCCAGGATGCACAGCTGGGTGCCATGTGGCACCTTTGCCATCTGCCAGCCGATGGCACAGGTCTTTGCCATCAGCTGGCAGACGGCAAAGAACCCATATAGTTCCTGTTTTTTTGTTTTATATTATTTCACAACACACACACACACACACACACACACACACACATATATATATATATTTGACAGCACATTTATATAATTCACCACACATATATGATGTATAGTTCACCACACATATACTTGCCAACACATATATATATAATTCACCACACATATATGATTCACCAATGTACATCCCCATATATCCAAAGAACCAACATACCAAGTATTGCACTGTTTATCCATATATACATATACATATAGTTCGACATTGTTCATCAACTCAAATGAAAACTAGATGATATACATGTAAAGTTCATCCATCGACATTGTTTAACTCCATGAATGCCAGCTTCCATGCATGTAGTATATCCAATCTGCAAAAATGTGAATAAGAAAGTTAGAAGAACAACAAAATATGATGTTTTTCAGCTAATTATGTCATTTTTAGCGGAAAACAAGCTAAGTATATGTGTGGTGAACTATATATCATTTGTTGGAGCTAAATTACCTAATTATGTCTTTTTTGAGCTAAATGGGCTAATTATGTCATTTTAGAGGAAAACAAGCTAAGTATATAATATTAATGAGCTAATCAAGGTTCTTATGCCATTTTGAGCTTATTATGGCATTTTGGAGCTAAATGGGCTAATTATGTTATTGTTGGGTTAATTAAAGCAAGGATAATATGAAAGTGGAGAAGAAAGAGGAGGAGGAGAAGAAGAAGAAATCAAGAAGAAGGAGGAGAAGGAGGAGAGGGAGGAGGAGGAGAAGGACTACAAGGTCCTTGGCCTTCTCCTCCTCGTCCTCCTCGTCCTCCTCCTCCTTCTCCTTCTTCTCTTCTTCTTCTTCTCTTCTTCTTCTTCTTCTTTCTTTTCATTTTGCCTATTTCTTCTCCTCTTCTCCTCTTGTTGGAGCTAAATTACCTAATTATGTCTTTTTTTGAGCTAAATGGGCTAATTATCCCATTTTAGAGGAAAACAAGCTAAGTATATAATATTAATGATCTAACCAAGGTTCTTATGCCATTTTGAGCTTATTATGGTATTTTGGAGCTAAATGGGCTAATTATGTCATTGTTGGGTTAATTAAAGCAAGGATAATATGAAAGAGGAGAAGAAAGAGGAGGAGGAGGAGAAGAAGAAGAAATCAAGAAGGAGGAGAAGGAGGAGGAGGAGAAGGACTAGAAGGTCCATGGCCTTCTCCTCCTCCTCCTCCTCCTCCTCCTTCTCCTTCTTCTCTTCTTCTTCTTCTCTTCTTGTTCTTCTTCTTCTTTCTTTTCATTTTGCCTATTTATTCTCCTCTTCTCCTCTTGTTGGAGCTAAATTACCTAATTATGTCTTTTTTGAGCTAAATGGGCTAATTATCCCATTTTAAAGGAAAACAAGCTAAGTATATAATATTAATGAGCTAACCAAGGTTCTTATGCCATTTTGAGCTTATTATGGTATTTGGGAGCTAAATGGGATAATTATTTCATTGTTGGGATAATTACCCTGGTGCATGGACATGCACCTACCACGCAAAGTTCGTAGGTGCAGAAGTTGCCCTTTTGGTCCAGAGGACTTTCCACGTTATCTAAACTACTTTTCAGGTTATATAAAACTTTTCGATATTTTCTACATTTGAGGATGGCAATATTATTTAAGTTGTCCTGTTTTGCTCCGGTACCAATAAATATAGACGATAAATTATTTTGACAGACTTGATTTCAACAAAAGAACATGTGATCTTCTTTGAAGTAGTCTTGAACCTAAGCAATAATGATGGGCGAATAAACTAACAGAATCTACCACTAAATCTACTAATTAACTAACAGAATCTACCACCAAAACTACTAATTAATTCCAAAAAACTAAATACCAAACAATAAAAAATCAACTTCTTCTTCTTTTTTCTCTTCTTCTCCTTCTTATTTTTTTCTTATTCTCTTCTTCTCTTCTTCTTTACTTCTTCTCCTTCTTATTTTTTTCTTTTCTTCTTCTTCTTCTTCTTCTTTTTCTTCTTCTTCTTCTTCTTCTTCTCCTCCTTCTTAATTTTTTCTTCTCCTCTTCTTCTTCTTCTTTTTCTTCTCCTCCTCATCCTCCTCCTACTCCTCCTCCTCCTACTCCTCTTATTCTTCTCCTCTTCTCCTCCTCTCCTCTTATTCTTCTTCTTCCTCCAAAAACTAAATAACAAGGGGGTGGGGTGTGGGGGCTTACCGGCAGTGTTGGGGCTGCGGGGGTGGCGCCGGGGCCTGCGGGGCAGTTCCTGGGCCGGCGGCGCCGGTAGTGGGGCTGTGGGGGCAGCAGGGGCGCCGGCGATGGGGCTGTGGGGGCGGCACCAGGGGCACCAGCGGTGCCGGCGGTGGGGCTGCCGGGCGGCACCAGGGGTGCCGGAGGGTTGTGGGGCACCGGGGGGGCCGGGGGTGGCTGGGCGACGGTGGTGGCGGCGTTGGGCGTCGGGGGAGGAGAGAGAGAGAGTGGTCGTTTGAGAGAGAGAGGGCCGGGGTGGGGGCGGGACGGCCGTTTGAGTAGATTCAGGACCTTTGCCGTGTGCTGGCGGACGGCAAACGGGTCTATACTCTTTGCCGTCTGCATCTTGCATCTTTGCCGTCCGCGAGCAGACGGCAAAGAAGGGCGTAGGTTGACCTAAGGTTCCCCCGGCCAGATGAGCTTCTTTGCCGTCTGCTGTCCCCTTCTTTGCCGTGTGCGGCAGACGACAAAGAATTGACTGCTCAGCCAGTTCTTTGCCACATGCTTTCTGAGAGCTGACGGCAAAGACACTCTTTACCATCAGGTAGCAGACGGCAAAGATTTGGCAGACGGCAAAAAACTGATTTCCAGTAGTGCCACCCGCAGCGGAGGCCGCTCGGATGACCGAGAGTCTCCTAAGGGGTGGCGCGAGGAGCCTCATGAGGACCATTGGCATGGACAACCTCAGGAGGACCACTGGCGCGGCGAGGCTCAAGAGAACCGCTGGCACGACAACCCTTAGGAGGGGCAACGATGCGGCCAGCCTCGTGAGAACTGCCCTCGTGAGGCTAGGCTGCCTCCTGTGCCTCTGCCAACCAGGACGAGGAATGAAGACATGTAGGACGATGAGGCTGGGGGCTTCCACGAGGTCAGGGCGGTGGCCTCCATCTTGGGCGGCGTCCAGACCCCAGCCTCCAACCGCGCCTTCAAGTAGTTCGCACGGGAGGTGAATGCCGCTCTTCCAAAGCCTTAAGCGATGTTGTCACACCCTGTTTTCACTATCACTTCTTCTGTAATTCCAAAGTCTGAGCTTATTAAAACTTTTTCAAAACTAATGTTGTGAGTTCCATGATTGTCATTGTATGCTTGTATGATTGATTGTGTGATATCGAAAACCATATTTCTCCTAACCTAATTATTTTTGAAACCCTTTTTCTTATTTCTGGTTAATGCAGAACCCTGCTTTGGGTTGCACTACAAGTCCTTGATGGCAAGAAGTGCTCTTACCCAAAGCTGGTGATTTGGTTCTAACACCATTTTAGTTCACCAAAACCATAAAATAATTATTTTATGAATTATTTTACTATTTTATTTGCATGTCCATTTCTGAGGACACAAATGATATTCCTATACGGAAATATACTTTTCTGTCTTTGAAAAATCTGAGAAAATTTGGATATAGTTAGAAGGACATATATTTTCCATATGTAAGCTTTTCAACCCCTATTTATATTCTAAATATTTGAATAAAACCTTGAAAACCTATTCTGTCTGTTTTGACCTTTGGAAATATTTCCAACGAAAATATTCTCAATAAATTCCTAGAAAATTCGAGTGGCCTCCCTAAGCCATATTTGGTGCCCATGTAATGTTCCACCTTGATCCAAGCTGGTTAAGGTCACCAAATAATTGCAAAACCCCTTCTGTCCATTATGAAGTTGCAGCAACTCCACATAGCAAAGTTTACCCAATGGAGCTGAAACTTTGCAGGCGTGCCTAATACCTCAAATGAGTACTCCATGCCAAAAATGGGATTTGTATGACTTGATTTACCAACACTCCCTTTGGAAGGAACAGATCTAGTCATTTAGGGATGTTTTCAAGTTAAACTTGTCCAATGGAGCTCAAACTTGGTGTAGCCTCATGTTTTAGCACCAAACTCAATCATGTTAAGTTGCATAGCTAGTGGTGGGTGCAACCACCCCAAACCACTGTCGAACACCTTCCGACAGTTGGGTAAAACCCCTCCTAACCGCAGCTAAACCCAATCCCTTTCTCCCAAACTCATAGATTAGGTGGCTGACATCAGTGCCTAACTCCAGTCAAGTGGCCCCTCCCTGGTTTAAAGTAGATAAACCAAAATCTTCAAATTGAGCTTCATCCCAAGGCTGACAGCACATTTTCCCTGTCTTCCTTTGACGAGCCGAGGCACCCACGGGACTCCAACGACTAGGCATCTCCAAGCCAGTGCCCAGGACATGCTAGACACGTCCAAGGCACCCAGAGCGCTCCAGCATGCCGTGGCATGCCAAAGATGCGCTCTGGGCATGCTGCAAAGAGCAACTAAGGTGGGGGCGACTCCCTCGGCCAGCTCCAGCCTCCCCGCGGTGTCTCTCCTCTCCACCGAAAGCCCCTCTGCATCAGGCAGCCCTCAGGGCCCCTTCTTTCCCGCACTAAGAGCCAGTGCGATGCGTGCCCACACGCACCAGAAGCGACATTAGAGTGCGGCCACGATAGCGCGCCTCTCCTCTCTCCCTCTCTCTCGCCGTGAGTCATGGAGGTCCAAAACCACGTCCTGAGACCGTGGTTTCGACCCCAGCCTCTCTATCTACCCCCATGCACGACATGGTGGATCACCGGCACTCCCGAGTCGGCTCACCGTCGCGGGCCTATATATAGCCCCTCCCCTCGCTCCAGAACCCCTCACTCCACCTCACCAAGACCTCAATGACCTCCCTAGCCACCCCATTGAGCAAGAAGAAACGCGATGCTCGAAATCGATCGAGGCCCCTCCGCCTCGGAGCTCACGTCCATCTCCAGCTACACAACGGCTCTCGCGTCCCTCTGCCCACCAAAGCAATCCTCGTTACCCCAGGTAGCTTTCCCCTCTCATCCACGCACGAATCCGTGCCCATAGCTGCCACCTTCACCTCCACCCGAAACCCCTCCGATGTGGCAACCTCGTCGCCAGTGAACCAGAGCCCCTCCGTCGTCGACTCGACCATCAGCAGGTAGGCGATGATGAGCTGGTCCCATTCCTGCCGTCGGTAGGGCCTAAGGACTTCGGTAGTCACACCGGCGTGCTCCTCCTCCTCTCTGGTCAGAGGTAGGAGACGACCCCGTCTCGTGTGCCACACCTGTCGGTGGCCCATCTCTCTCTCCCTCGCTGCCCACAGCCACTGACCGCAGGGGCCCACGTGTGAGGTTCAAACCTGACGGCGCGCACGCCTGGGCAGGCTGGTTAGCTGGCCTCTGGGTCGGCACAGTCCTAGGCCAAGCAAGACCGGGGCTGTAGCCCTTTTTCTTTTTATTTAAAACCTGGTTTTGAATGATTTTTGTAAAAATACTTATCAAGTGAAAAAAATGAATCTTCCATTGTTATTTTTCTAAAAATGTGTTGTATTTAAGATAACCCTTGGATGAATGTTTTCAACAACTATTATGTTTTATAATAATTAAAAGGGTTAATTTGGAATAGTTTTCCTTCTGTTAAATTGATTTTAAAAATATTCCTTCACCAAAACCAGAGATAAATATTTTTAAAATAACAATGTGGATATTTTAAAAGTGACTTTGTGAACTATTTTGGAGTGAGCTACTTATTGCTTTTATTTATTACGACGATAGAAAACCCGTGTGAGGAAGTAGTTGGACTTGAAGACATCGAAGACCCCTGATACTTAGCTGACCAAGGCAAGAAGCCCATCGAGCATGTGTGAGCATATGTTATATTGCATGCTAGTTAAGCTAATTTTTCCGTTGCATGTGATCATAAGTATCGGTAAATCATTGAAGTGATGGTACCGATGGCTCCTCCGGAGCACTTGCATTTTGAGCATGATCCTACCACCTATGAGGGTCACGCTAATATCATGTTGACAAGTAGAGCTAAGCATAGTAGCATGAGCATGATGATGGTATAAATCAAAGGTTTATGAAAACCCCGTCGGGTGCCACTAATGCCCGAGGGTGATGATGACTTAGGTGGCCACTTTTGGTGAAGTGGTGCACCGGGTATTTTGTATGTATGGTTTCGGAAATGGGATTAGATTTATGATGTGTCCATTGTCCCAACCTTACATGTATGACCACGTTACCCCTTTATGGGACGGGGCTTTATTGATTACTCTGGTCAGTGCTAGTAAAGAGCCACATTACTAGTGGCGGGAGTGATATGTGGTCACTGTCATGATGGGGTCGTGCCAGGTAGGGTGACTATGTCGTTTTTAAGTGTTCCAGGCACACCGTTGGTCCCTGCATGGTTGCTACTGTCCATAAGCGGTGCTCGTAAGACGTACAACATGTGGGTTGGGTACCAATTGAGTGGACCTCTTTGTCTAGTATCGTTAGGGTAAAGGCATTGATCGGGTAGTTACCTTAGGTATGATATATACAACGAGTCGTGGATGACACGGAACTTTCCCGGATCTCGTGGGTCCAGCGTACTACCTCTGCAGTGTGTAAAACTATTCAAATAGCCGTGTCCATGGTCAAGAACAGTTGGATGGTGCTTCTTAAACTACGTCCAGTCGTTTCCGCCCAAACCAAGTGTGAGTGAGTGTGTGTGTGTGTGTTTAATGGTGTTATCATGAGAGAGTTGATATGACCAAGTTTGGTGACTTGGCATATCGGGTGATCCCGGAGTGTTCCACCCTCAACTTATATGTTGATATCTGTAACATGTTCTTCAACTCAACATTTAGCTTATGTTGCACAACCATGATTATGTTTACTTACAATCAAGTCGTTATCCACAAAAGATGCATATTACCTGTTATCCTATCTATTAAATTGTCCATACCATGGTCTTTTTGCGAGTACATTCAAAAGTACTCATTGGCTTGTCACATGTTATATTATTTACCAGACATGGAAGGACCGGAGTTTGGAGAAGAGTACGTCTTCGGAGACGGCCCAGCAAACTAGGACGCTTCCTAGTGAGAATGCCTATTGGTGTAGGCTGATGGCATGAGCACTCGCTTAGCCCTAAGTTTCCGCTACTAGTTGTATCAGTGTTATTTGGCCTTATCGGCCCTACCTTGTGAACTTGACCATTCGGTCATGTGATGTAGTAATTCGGTACTTGGATGTAGGACTCTAAATATTTAGTATATGTGTGTTCGGTGAGCATTGATCACTCGGAGCACTGAGCACGTTCATTCGACTATCTCGACTTGTAAGTCGGGTTCCCCACAGAGCTGGTATCACAGCCATCCTGACTATAGGAAGCCTTAGGTAGCATGGACGATAGCCGAGTAGACTTTGTGTCTAAGAAGGATGGGACTATCAGACTCTACGTCGATTACCGTTCTCTCAATGAAGTCACGATCAGGAACCAGTACCCACTCCCCAAGATTGAAGACTTGTTTGACCAGTTAAATGGAGCCAAGGTATTTTCCAAGATCGATCTCCGATCTGGATATTACCAACTGAAAATCCAACCTGAAGACATACCCAAGGCTGCGTTTGTGACTCGTTATGGTCTGTAAGAGTGCACTGTCATATCTTACGGGTTGACAAATGCCCCAGCTTACTTCATGTACCTCATGAACAATGTCTTCATGGAATACCTGGATAAGTTTGTCGTCGTATTTATCGATGACATATTAATCTTCTCCAAGTCCGAAGAAGAGCATGAGCAACACTTGAGGTTAGTGTTGGAGAATCTTTGAGAGCACCAAAGTTATGCCAAATTTTGCAAATGCCAATTCTGATTGAACGAAGTGGGATTCTTGGGTCATACCATGACGGCAAGTGGATTGGCGGTCGATGCTTCTAAGGTTACTACGGTAACCAACTGGGAGTCGCCAATCAATGTGAAGGAACTCAGGAGCTTCCTCGGACTCGCGGGATATTACCGCAAGTTCGTAGAAGGATTCTCCCATATCGCTCAACACATGACCCAGCTCTTTAAGAAAGGCAAGAATTTCGAATGGATGCCGGAGTGTGAAGCGAGCTTCCAGGAGTTGAAGAAGAGATTGACAACCGTCCCGGTATTGCCTACTCCAGATATCAGCAAGGAGTTTGTGATATATTGTGATGCCTCCAGAACCGGGCTCGGTGGAGACCTAATGCAAGATGGTAGAATCGTGGCATATTTGTCACGGCCATTGCGCCCGCATGGGGAGAATCATGCGACCCGTGATCTCCAGTTGGCAGTAGTAGTGCATGCCCTAAAGACATGGCGACATTACCTTCTGGGGAAGCGATGTGAAATATACATTGATCACAAAAGTCTGAAGTATATCTTTACTCAGCGGGAATTTAATATGAGGCAGCAAAGATGGTTAGACTTAATCAAAGACTACGACCTCAACAGTCAATACCACCATGGTAAGGCTAATGTTGTGGCCGATGCCTTAAGCCGGAAGGCCAGCACATTGAATATTATGCTCAAGGAAAGGCTACCCACCTTGTATAAAGAAATGGAAAGCTTCGGGTTGGAGCTAGTAGAACCAGGATTCCTGGCTAACCTCGAAGTCAAACCAATGCTGGCAGACGATATCAAGGAGGCCCAGAAGGGGCACAAGAGCATTGAAGGCATCAAGAAGAAGATCCGGGAAGGCAAGGCCCCAGAATTCTCGGTGGATGAGCAAGTAGTAGTGTGGTTTGGGAAACGTTTATGCGTACCCAACAGGGCAGAACTCAAGGACTTGATCCTGTAGGAAGCACATGACACACCCTACTCTATTCACCCCGGTGGTACCAAGATGTATCAAGATCTGTGAGAAAGATTCTGGTGTCATGACATGAAGAGGGAAATAATGTCTTATGTTGCCAAGTGCGACGTGTGCCATCGAGTCAAGACTGAGTATGAGCGACCTGCTGGATTGCTACAACCTCTCCAAGTGCCTGAATGGAAGTGGGACAAAGTCGGCATGGACTTCATCACTAGATTGCCCGGATCAAGCAAGGGGCATAATTCCATATGGGTCATTGTCGACCATGTGACCAAGGTGGCACATTTCATTCCAGTCAATACCACTTATGATGGGAGCCAGTTGGCTAGTCTATACATCCATCATAAAGTGAGTCTCCACGAAGTTCCCAAGGAGATTGTATCTGACCGAGGCACGCAGTTCACCTAAAGATTCTGGAAAAAGTTCTAACAAGCCCTTGGAACCCAGCTCTCTTTCAGCACCGCTTTCCACCTACAAACGGGTGGAAAAACGAAAAGAGTGAATCAGATACTCGAAGATATGCTCTGGGCTTGTGTCTTGGCACATGGTGCCAAATGGGAAGACTGTCTGTCGTTCGGTGAGTTCTCATACAACAACAGCTACCAGTCCAAACTCAAGATGGCCCCATTTGAAGTGTTGTACGGACGAAAGTGCCACACCCCTGTCAACAGGTCCAAACCCGGTGAAGGGTAGATTTTCGGGCCGGAAGTTTTGCAAGAGGCAGAAAGTAAGGTGCATCTTGTCCAAGCAAATTTGAAGGCAGCTAAGTCGCGCCAGAAGAGTTATGCGGATTCTCACCATAGAGAAGTGGAGTTCATCCCCGGAGACTAGGTGTACCTTCGTGTCACACCTCTCAAGGGAACCAAGCATTTCCACGTCAAGGGGAAACTTGCTCCAAGGTTCATTGGACCTTTTAATATCACGGCAAGGCATGGAGATGTCGCTTACCAGTTGTAGCTACCTACAGAACTTTCACATGTGCACAACGTCTTCCACGTGTCACACCTCCAGAAGTGTCTCGAAGCGCCAAACCGTCCAGATCTTTACAAGGACATTGACCATCAGGCCATCGACCTTCAGCCAGATCTCACTTATCGTGCGAGGCCTATCCGCATCCTGGATGAAGCAGAGCGTTGCACTAGAAGCCGCACCATCAAGAATTTCAAGGTTCAGTGGAGCATGCACACCGAAGCAGAAGCAACATGGGAGCATGAAGACTATCTCCGACCTGAGTTTCCATACCTTTTTAGCACCTAGCTTAGAAATCTCGGGGACGAGATTCTTGTAAGGGGCATAGGTTTGTCACACCCTGTTTTTACTATCACTTTTTGTGTAATTCAAAAATCTGAGTTTATTAAAAGTTTTTCAAAACTAATGATGTGAATGCCATGATTGTCATTGTATGCTTGTATGCTTGATTGTGTGACATCAAAAACCATATTTCTCATAACCTAATTATTTTCAAAACCCTTTTTCTTATTTCTCGTTAATGCAAAACCGTGCTTTGGGTTGCACTACAAGTCCTTGATGGCAAGAAGTGCTCTTACCCAAAGCTGGCGATTTGGTTCTAACACCATTTTAGTTCAGCAAAACCATAAAATAATTATTTTATGAATTATTTTCCTATTTTATTTGCATGTCCATTTCTGAGGACAGAAATGATATTCCTATCAGGAAAAATACTTTTCTGCCTTACAAAAATCTGAGAAAATTTGGACATACTCAGAAGGATATATATTTTCCATACATAAGATTTTCAACTCCTATTTATATTATAAATATTTGAGTAAAACCCTGAAAACCTATTCTATCTGTTTTGACCTTTTGAAATATGTCCAAAGGAAATATTCTCAATAAGTTCCTAGAAAAGTCTAGTGGCCTCCCTAAGCAAGATTTGGTGCCCATATAAATTTTCATCTTGATCCAAGGTGTTTAAGGTCACAAAATAATTGTAAAACCCCTTCTGTCCAGTATGAAATTAGAGCAAGTCTACGTAGCAAAGTTTAGCCAGTGGAGCTGAAACTATGCACGAGTGCCTAATACCTCAAATAAGGACTCCATGCCTAAAATGGGATTTGTGGGACTTGATTTTCCCCCACTCCCTTTGGAAGGAACAGATCTGGTCATTTAGGGATGTTTTCAAGTTTACAAAGCTAAACTTGTCCAAAGAGCTCAAACTTGGTGTAGACCCTTGTTTTAGCACCAAACCAATCCTGTTAAGTTGCATAGCTAGTGGTGGGGTGCAACCACCCCAAACCACTGTCGAGCACCTTCTGACAGTTGGGTAAAACCCCTCCTAAGCCCAAATAAACCCAATCCCTTTCTCCCAAACTCATAGATTAGGTGGCTGACATCAGTGCCTAACTCCATTCAAGTGGCCCCTCTCTGGTTCAAAGTAGATAAACCAAAATCTTCTATTTGAGCTTCAGCCGAAGGCTGACAGCACTTGTTTCCCTGTCTTCCTTTGACCAGCCGAGGCTCCCACGGGACTCCAACAGTTAGGCATCTCCAAGCCAGTCCCAAGACATGCTAGACATGTCCAAGGCACCCAGAGAACTCCAGCATGTTGTGGCATGCCAAAGCTGCGCTCTGGGCGTGCTATAGAGAGCAACCGAGGTTAGGGCGACTCCCTCGGCCAGTTCCAGCCTCCACGTAGTGTCTCTCCTCTCCCTCGACAGCCCCTCTGCATCAGGCAGCCCTCAGGGCCCCTCCTTTCCTGTGCTAAGATCCAGTGCAACGCGTCCCCGCATGCACTAGAAGTGCTAGAGGAGCGCGGCCATGATAGGGTGCCTCTCCTCTCTCCCTCTTTCTCGAAGTGAGTCCTCGAGGTCCGAAACCACGTCTTCAGACCGTGGTTTGAACCCCAGCCTCTCTCTGCACCCCCATGCATGCTACGGTGGATCACCGGCACTCCTGAGTCGGCTCACCATCGCGGCCCATATATAGCCCCTCCAGAACACCTCACTCCACCTAACCGAGCCCTCAATCACCTCCCTAGACACCCCATTGAGCAAGCAGAGCCCCGGTGCTCGAGATCTACCGAGGCCCCTCCGCCTTGGAGGTCCGGTCGATCTATGGCTACACGATGGTTCGTGCGTCCCTCTGCCCTCCAAAGCACTCCCCGTAACCCCAGGAAGCTTTCCCCTCTCTTCCCCGAGCGAATCTGTGCCCGTAGCTGCCACCTCCACCTTCACCCGAATCCCCTCCGCCGCGAAAACCTCGTCGCCGATGAACCAGAGCCCCTCGGGTGTTGACTCGACCATCAACAGGTAGGCGACGACGAGCCGGACCCATTACTGTCGTTGCTAGGGCCTAAGGACGTTGGTAGCCACGCCGGCATGATCCTCCTCCTATCTGGCCAGAGGTAGGAGACGACCCTTACAAGTGTGCCCCACCTGTCGGTGGCACATCCCTCTCTCCCTCGCTACCCACAACCACTGACCATAGGGGCCCACGCGTTAGGTTCAAACCTGACGGTGCGCGCACCTGGGTAGGCTGGTTGGTTCGCCTCTAGGCCGGCCTAGTCCCAGGCCAAGACAGGCCGGGGCTGTAACCGTTTTTCTTTTTATTCAAAACCTGGTTTTAAATAATTTTTGTAAAAAGATTTATCTAGGGAAAATTTATGATTCTTCCACTATTGTTTTTCCAAAAAAGTGTAGTATTTAAGAGAATCCTTGGATGAATTTTTCTAACAACTATTCTATTTTATAATAATTAAAAGGGTTAATTTTGAATAGTTTTGCTTCTGTTAAATTGATTTTAAAAATATTCCATTACGAAAACAATAGACAAATATGTTTGAAATAACAATGTGGATTTATCAGAATTAAACAATATTTTTAAAGTGACTTTTTGAACTGATTTGGAGTGAGCTACTTATTGCTTTTATTTATTAGGACGATAGAAAACCCATGTGACGAAGGACTTGAACTTGAAGACCTCGAAGACCCTAGATACTTAGCTGACCAGGGCAAGCAGCCCTTTGACCATGTCTGAGCATATGTTATATTACATGCTAGTTAAGAAAATATTTTTGTTGCATGTGATCATAAGTATTGGTAAACCATTGAAGTGATGTTACCGATGGCTCCTTCGGAGCACTTGCATTTTGAGCATGATCCTACCACCTATGAGGGTCACGCTAATATCATGTTGACAAGTAGAGCTAAGGATAGTAGCATGAGCATGATGATGGTATAAATCAAAAGTTTAAGAAAACCCCGTCGGGTGCCACTAATGCTCGAGGGTGATGATGAGTTAGGTGCCACTTTTGGTGAAGTGGGGCACCGGGTATTTTGTGTGGTATGGTTTCTGAAATGGGATTAGATTTATGATGTGTCGACCGTCCCAACCTTACATGTATGACCACGTTACCCCTTTATGGGATGGGGCTTTGTTGATTACTCTGGTCAGCGCTAGCAAAGAGCCACATTACTAGTTGCGGGAGTGATATGTGGTCACTCTCATGATGGGGTTGTGGTAGGTAAGGCGACTATGTCGCTTTTACGTGTTCCAGGCACATCGTTGGTCCCCGCATGGTTGCTACTATCCAGGGTCGGTGCTCGTAAGACGTACAACATGTGGGCTGGGTACCAATCGAGTGGACCTCTTTGTCTAGTATCGTCAGGGGAAAGACATTGATCGGGTACTTATCTCGGGTATGATACATACCGCGAGTCATGGATGACACAGAAGTTTCTCGGATCTCGTGGGTCCAGCGTACTACCTCTGCAGAGTGTAAAACTATTCGAATAGCCGTGTCCACGGTCAAGGACAGTTGGGTTGTGCTGCTTAAACTACGTCCAGTCGTTTCCGTACAAACCAAGCGCGCGCGTGTGTGTGTGTGTGTGTGTGTGTGTTTAATGGTGTTATCATGAGAGAGTTGATATGAGAAAGTTTGGTGACTTGGCATATCGTGTGAACTCGGAGTGTTCAGCCCTCAACAGATATGTTGATATATGTAACCTGTTCATCAAATCAACATTTAGCTTATGTTGCACAACCATGATCATGTTTACTTACAATCAAGTCGTTATACACCAAAGATGCATATTACGTGTTATCCTACCTATTGCATTGTTCATATCATGGGCTATTTGCGAGTACATTCAAAAGTACTCATTGGCTTGCCAATGGTTATATTATTGACTAGACATGGAAGGACCGAAGTTTGGAGAAGAGTACGTCTTCGGAGACAGCCATGCGAACTAGGACGCTTTCGAGTCAGAATGCCTATTGGTGTAGGCTGATGGCATCGGCACCCGCTTAGACCTAAGTTTCAGCTACTAGTTGTACCGGTGTGATTTGGCCTTATAGGTCCTACCTTGTGAACTTGACCATTCGGTAATGCGATGTCATAATTCGGTACTTGGGTGTAAGACTCTTAATATACATTATTTATGTGTTCATTGAGCATTGATCTCTGGGATCACTGAGCACGTTCATTTAGTCATCTCGACTCGTATGTCGGGGTCCCCACAGATGCGCCCCCTCAACTGGTCCCAGACCACCATCGCCTTCGATCCCAACGATCAGCTCAGGTGCTCGTTCATAGCCGGCAAGCTCCCCATGATGTGCAACCCGACCATCAGCAACGTCCTTGTCACCAAAACCCTAATCGACAGTGGAGCGGGGCTCAACGTCCTCTCGGTCGATTCCTTCGAGAAACTCTAGCTGTCGTACGCACAGCTCATGCCGACTAAGCCCTTCTCAGGAGTCACGGAGGGGTCCACCATGCCTATCGGGCAGGTGCACCTGCCAGTCACCTTTGGCGAGCGCAAAACTACCATACTGAGGTCATCGTCTTCGACGTCGCGCACATCCACCCGCCGTACAATGCGATCCTTGGATACCCGGCTCTCGCCAAGTTCATGGCAGTGACCCACCATAGATACAACATCCTCAAGATGATAGGGAGCAGCAGCGTCATCACCATTGCCTGCGATGAGAAGGATACCATCAGCGAACTCGAGTATGCTTACCGTGCAACGGCAGCAGAGCACTTGGACAACGAAGAAGACGAACTGCCTCGCGAGGACCCATGCAAGAAGAAGAAGGAACTCCTCCCTACGGAACTGTCGGCGTTCTGGGAACGGGGGTACCTAGACCTGCCTGCCTGTGGTCCAGGGAAAGCCCACTTCATCAACGCAGGGATCGGCAAGGAGCAGCACCACCCTGAACAAGGACCTCGCGAGGGGCCAAGCCTTACGAGGAAGAACGACATCAAGCCCCGAGAGGACCTCCTCATGACCCCTCCGGAGTGGCTGATATTTCAAGGCACAACCGGACCTCAGGAGTCAAGTATGACGCCATGGAAAGACGGGCGAGCAGCAGGTGGCACAGCGGGGTAGTTTCCCCTTTAGTGCAAAGTAGATAGGAGCGTACAGGGGTTCCAAAGGAGTCTCCCAGAGGTTTCCGTTCTGGTGCAACGAAGCCGCCGCCACCCGTCAGTAGGGCATACGTCACCATGGGCCTTTTTCTGATGTGCGGACAGTTATTTTGCAGGCGAAGACCACTTTTGACAGGGGAGGCATGTTCCTCGTCTCCCACTGAAACTGGCCGTTGTGGGATCCCTACCCGCCTACGATAAGGGAAGAGGGCCCTGGCCTCCACTATAAATAGAGACGGTAGGATACTTCGCAAAGGGGAGATCATTGAAACCCTAGAGCAACACACCGAACCACTTGGCCTCCTAAGGCTCGAGAGCAATATAGTGGTTCGTGCATCAAGGCAATCCACCAAAAAGCAGGAGTAGGGTTTTACGCTTCGCAGCGTCCTGAACCTAGGTAAACCGTTGTGTTCTATGTTCTCCCCACCATCGCGTCAGTTCTTAGCTTTGCCCATCGTGTAGCGAGTCCGGAAAACCAAATCTATTCAGTGGCCTCTGCGTGCGCCCGTGAGTTTGAATCCCTAGGGTTTTGTGGAGCCCGAAATCCGACATTTGGGACACCAGGTAGGGGGCGCGTGTCGGAGCCTCTACGCCAACACGAGGAACCAGATCTCGTCTCGGCAACACTATGGAAAGTACAACCATCGATAACCACCGGTCCGCGATGGCGGGCGGCGTCCGAGCAAGCAGGGCCGCCAATGCGGTCGCGTGCATTCTCGGCGGATCGCAGGCGCCACCTAATAGCCACGACATCAAGCGTTTCCTGCATCACGGGGGGGTGGGGGGGTGGGGTGGGTGGCCTGCCTAAGGCTCAAGCCCCTGGAACACCGTGTCTGGCCAGAGGTTGACATCACCTTCGGCCAAGAAGACCACCCTAAAGCCACGACGGGTGCCGGGGCACTTCCCATGTTGTGCACGGCGACGATCTCCGTTGTGGCTGTGTCCAAGACCCTCATCGATGGCGGCAAGGGGCACAACGTCATCTCAGTGGATACCTACGACGCGCAACGGTTGCCCCGAGAGCATCTCGCGCACTCGAAGCCCTTTTCTGGGGTCGTGGCGGGATCCGTCGTTCCCGTCGGATGTATCAGTCTCCCTGTTACGTTTGACACCCGCTCCAACTTCCGCACTGAGCGGATTGACTTCGACGTTGCTCAAATCCACCTTCCATACAATTCTATACTCGGTTACCCCGCCCTCGTGCACTTCATGGCAGCAACGCACCCGGGCTACAACGTCATCAAGTTGCCAGGGAGCGGCGGCGTGCTTACCGTCATGGGGGACATCAAGGACGCCTCGCGGGTGCTCGGGTTATCCTGTAAGGCCGCGGTCGCGGCACGTGCCGACTGCAGTGGCGAGGCGCGCGTCGTCACGGACCCAGGAGACGCCCTCGACATCGCGCCCGTGAAGAAGAAGGAGTTGTTTCCCCAGGACCGGGCGGAGAAGAAGTAGGTGTAGGTGGACGAAGGGAGCCTCACCCCAGCCTTCACCATCAGCGTGAATCTCCCCCAAGACCAAGAGAAGGCATTGGTGGATTTCCTCAGGGCGCACAAGAGCGCGTTCTCGTGGAGTGCCTCCGACCTTGTGGGGATCCCTAGGGACGTCATGGAGCACAACCTCATGGTGTGCCCAAACGCGCGTCCGATGAAGAAGTAGGCAAGGAGGCAGGTTTCGGAGAAGCATGCCTTCATAACTCAGAAGGTGCATAAGCTGAAGGAAGCAAGGGTCATAAGGGAGGTGCGCTACCCGGAGTGGGTGGCAAACCCGATGGTTTTCCCGAAGAAGTGTGGAAAGGAGCGCATGTGCGTCGACTTCACGAACCTCAACAAGGCGTGCCCTCAAGACCCGTTCCCGCTACCGCGCACGGACCAAATCGTGGACTCCATCGCAGAGTGCGACCTTCTGTGCTTATTGGATGCCTTCTCGGGCTACCACCAGATCAAGATGGCGGTGCGGGACGTTGAGAAGATGGCCATCCTCTCTCCGTGCGGGGTGTACTGCTACGAGTTTATGCTTTTCGGGCTGCGGAACACCGGGGCGACCATCCAGCGGTTGATGTACATTTCCTTGGGGCCGAAGCACGGGATGCATGTTGAGTCCTACGTCGACGACATCGTGGTCAAGTCAAGGAAAACCAAAACCCTGGTGGAGGATCTAGAAGAGACCTTTGCCAGCTTGTCGCAGGTGAACCTGAAGCTCAATCCCGAGAAGTGTGTCTTCGGAATCCCGTCAGGCCAGCTACTTGGTTTCCTGGTGTCGCACCGGGAGATCGAGACTAATCCAGTACAGGTAAATGCCATAAACAAGATGAGCGCGCCCACGACCCTCGAGGAAATGTAGAAGCTGGCAGGGTGTGTCACGTCCTTGGGTTGTTTCATCTCCAAGCTTGGCGAGCAGGCACTGCCCTTCTTCAAGATCATAAAAAGGAAGGGGCCCTTCGAGTGGACCCCACAGGCCGACGCTGCCTTCGATGAGATCAAGCGTTACCTCATGAGGCTACCGGTCATGTTGGCGCCTCTCCCTCGGGAGGCCATGCTTTTGTACCTCGCTGCCACCCCACACTCCGCCAGCGCCGTTTTGGTGGCAGTAAGGGAGGAGTGAGCCGGCAAAGGCGCTACTGCGGGAAGCCACAGCGGGTCCTCGCCCAGTGCTCCAGAGGGCTCGCTCGACCCACAAGCTCCAACTCCCCTTCGAGTGGAGGGACCGGAGGTCCAGACTAGAGAATCATGTATTGAAGAGCCTTGTCCTCCCGAGGCCCCGGCTTTCCCTCTGGACGACGAAGCGTACCAACCTCCTAAAGCCACCAAGCATCACAATGCCCAGGGCGGTCGCGTCCTTGTCGAGCACCCCTTGTACTTCGTCAGCACGGTACCACGGGACGCCCGCTTGTCCTACCCCATGTAGTAGAAATTCCTTCTGACGCTCCTCGTTGCCTCGCACCAGCTGTGTTAGTACTTCCAAGGACACCCGATCAAGGTCGTCTCCGCTTACCCCTTGGAGTAGATATTGCACAACCCAAATGCAGCAGGAAGAGTCACTGATTGGAACATCGAACTTCAGGCCTTCAACATCGAACTCAACACGACCAGGATCATCAAAGGATCCACCTTAGCCGACTTCGTGGCGGAATGGATGGACGCGCCTGACCGGGGGCTGGAAGGGAACCAATCCCTTGCCCCTGGAGCAGAGGCACCAGAGAGATGGACAATGCACTTTGACGGAGCCTTCGCAGGAATGGGAGCAGGGATGGCGTCCTGCTCAATTCCCCGATGGGAGATAAGCTTCACTACACCATGCAGCTTTGCTTCCAAAGGCGGGAGAAGGTGTCCAACAACATAGCGGAGTACCAGGGCCTCATCTCCGGCCTCAAGGCAGTGACGGCCTTGGGGGTCCAGCGCCTCACCATGATGGGCAACTCTGAGCTCCTCGTCAACTTCTCCAACAAGGATTACACACCCAAACATGAGCATATGGAGGCATACTTGCAATAGGTATGTAAGATCGTGAAACGTTTTCAGGGCCGGTGTTGCAGCACGTCCCGTGAGGCAAAAATAAGGAGGCGGGCGACATTGCCAAAAGAGCTTCGCGTCGTGAAGCTCAGGGGCCTGTTGTCTTTGAGGAGAGACTCTTCAAGCCTTCTACGATGCTATCACCCAAGGACCTGGCGCCGCGCGGAAAGGAGCTCCCCCAGCACCGCCCTCAATGGCTTCGGACTGCGGCTAGGCCTCGGGGGCTCGACTGATCTTGGCGTTGGAAGTTCAAGACGATGATTGAATGTAGGAACTCGGAGCGTATCTACTGTGCGGTGAATTGACGGAGAAGGAAGACGATGCGGAACGTGTGGTACGAGAAGCTTCGGCTTACTATGTGCGAGACGGAGCCTTGTACCGCAGGCGCTCGAATGACGTCTCACTACGGTGCATTTCCAGGGAACAGGGGCACGAGCTACTGTCCGACATTCACGGAGGGGACTGCGGACATCACTCTTCCTCGCGCACGCTCGCATGTAAGGTGTTCAGGTCAGGTTTTTACTGACCCACAGCTCTGGACGAGGCCCCCGAGCTGGTCAGGTCTTGCGAGGCCTGCCAGTTCCATGCCAAGCAAATCCATCAGCCCACGCAGGGCCTCCAGACCATCCCGCTCACCTGGCCCTTTCAGGTCAGGGGGCTGGACATATTGGGGCCATTCCCGCAGGCCGCGGGGGGTTTCCACTACCTCTACATCACCATCGACAAATTCACCAAGTGGGAGGAGATCGAGCCCGTGTGCACCATCCCGGCCGGGTCTGCCGTCAAGTTCAGCAAGGGCCTCGTGAGTCGCTTCGGCGTCCCCAACCACATCATCACTGATAACGGTTCACAGTTCACCAATCAGCTCTTCAAGATTTACTCTTCTAACCTCGGTACATAGACATGCTACGCATTGGTGGACCATCCGCGGAGCAGTGGCAACGTGGAGCGCGCCAACACTGAGGTCCTGCGGGGTCTCAAAGTGAGGAGTTTCAAGAAGAAGCTCGAGGCTTGCGACCGAGGTTGGGTCGATGAGCTTTCATCGGTACTGTGGTCCATCCACACCACTGCAACCAACCCCAATGGCGAGACCCTTTTCTTCCTCGTCTACGGAGCAGAGGCGGTCTTTCCCCACGAAATCAAGCACCGCTCCCCGCGGGTCCTGGCGTTCGATGAGGAGCGTCAGAAGGCTGCGCATGAGACGGACCTTGTACTTGGAGAGGAGGTGTGCCGCCGGGCCTCTCTACGAGCCGCGGGGTACCAGCAGGCCTTGCGGCGCTACCACTGCCGCAACATCCGCTCCAGGACCCTCGTAGTCGGTGACCTTGTCCTGAGGCGTGTCCTATCCAGGGAAGGCTTGCATAAGCTTTCGCCCATGTGGGAAGGCCCAATCAAGGTCGTCTATGTCTCCAGGCTTGGATCCGTGCATCTGGAGACTCAAGATGGAGTCCCCATCCAGAATGCCTCGAACATCCAACACCTCCAGAAGTTCTACCCATGACGACTCTGCACCGCCCCTGCACTGCTTCCGCACCACCTCTGCATCGACCTTGCATCGTTCTTCAACTCTTCCAGAACCTACTTCATCCCATGACACTCTCACGTAATAACGAGCCGAGGGTGTATACACCCGGGGCCCCTCGAGGATGCGGAAGGGATCCATCCCACGCCTAGTGGAGAAGACAAAGGAAATCAACACAGTCCACCAATGACTCCGGAATCAGGCGCCTAATGCCTCGGGGGTTGGGACACTCGCGAGGACAAAGCATCCTCGCGACCTCCCAGATACATCCCCACCGTGACACGCTCAAGTAATAACGAGCCGAGGCTGTATATGCCCACGGCCCCTCAAGGACGCAGAAGGGGTCCACCCCACGCCTCGTGGAAGACCTTAGCTCCACGGTGGGTGGCGATGGAGGCGGAGAATAGATTAGGTGCCGGACGCGGCTTGAATTTTATTTTTCTTGCTTTGGTTTAATGGTATTTATGAAGTCAAAACTCGGGGCCTTTGCAAATGAAGCTTTCCGCAAAAACTTATTTTCCCTACATTCTTCGCAGCGCACTCTTTTCCTCCAAGTCGTGTGTCCGTCTGCCCTCTCCCGCTCGTACCCCGTGAGCATGGGCTGGGGGCACGGTGTCGGCACCTCGCCAAGGCCTTGGCACCTGAATCTACATGTGGTACTCACTGATGAGTCGGCATAATCACGCCAACTAGCACTCACTCTAGAGGTCCATTCGCGGCTCGACGCACCGTCTTGGAGAGGGAACAACATTTGGTTTTTCCTCACAATAGCTGTTTATGTTGGTACAGTTTGAGCGCCTAAGGGGGTTCCTGAGCACAACGCCTCAGGAGCCTTACCGGTCATAAAGCCACTTGGCACCCCGGTGCCACGGCTTGTCCCCCACGAGGAACCACCTTGGTAACGGGTCGCACCGCATGACGACAAGGAAATGTGCGGAACTGGGACCTGCCGACACAGAGCTTCCTGCGTGCCGATTAGGGACTTCCAAAAACAAAACTTGCGAAGGCCTCCTGAATGTCTAAGGGGGCTCCTGAGCATCACGCATCAGGAACCTTACCGGTCGCAAAGCCACCTGGTACCCTGGTTCCGCAAGGGGTGACCTTGACAAGTCGCTCCTCGCGGCAGGGAAATATGCGGGGCTGGGACCTGTCGACGTAGAGCCGCTTGAATGCCTAAGGGGGCTCCGTAGCTCAGTGCCTCAGGAGCCTTATCGGTCACAAGGCCACCTGGCACCCAGGTGCCAGTGCTATGCCCCGTGAGGAACGACCTTGGTGACGGGTCGTACCTCACGGCGACAGGGAGATGTGCGGGACCGGATCGAGCAGACATAGAGCATCGACCCACTTCACCTGCAGCAATGGAAAGACCAACCAACCAATGAGGCCCCTCCTGAGAACCACAATCATGCATCGCAAAAGATGAATTCCCCACAAACATACCAAGCTGAGTATGGAAACTATCAGAGAAACAACATCACTAACAAAAAGGGGAGCGGCTGCAAAAATCCATTACATGCCCGAAGAGTCTATACCTGTTCCTATGGATGCAGGGTCGAGAGCAAGGAGAAAATAGCTAGCGATGGATATCCAGGAGGAGGGTTGCCGCCGCCGATTCCCGAAGCTCGGGCACGGCGGCGAGGTGGCTTGTCATAGCTGTTGTCGTTGTTGTCGCTCAAGCTCTTTCCGGAGGGGGTCTCGCTGCTGCTGGAAGCATCGCGCCCATCGCCAGAGACGGGGCTCATCTACAGGACCGCCACGGCCGGTGTCTTCCGGGCAGCGACCCAGACGATCGCCCTCAATACCGAAGATCTTGACCAAGAGCGTTGCCTCCCCGTCGAACTTGAAGTGGAGGTAGGACCTCCCATTGAAGCCTCGGGCGCGGGCGAATGCGTGCCACCCATGGTTCAGATACACGTTGCCCGGGGGGTGACCAATGACCTCGACCCAGGACGCCTCGCCGCAGCAGCCGTCCGCCTGCAGCCAGAGGCCCGAGAGCCCGCCTGCCGGCAGCGCCTTCACGAAGAATATTGGGAGTTCGAGCCAAGCGATCTCTGGCATGTCCACCCACGTCATGAACTCCATCATCGTATCATCCGAGTGGAGCCGCGGGAGAGGCGGCCGGGTGGCCAACACCGACCTCCCGCTCCGGCCGCTACAGGCACCCGTACCAGTCGACGCCCCGCCATGGCCGCCGATGGTGATTTCTGGAGGCCGCTGTCGGCGTCGCCTCGTATTTCCGAGGGCGATCTCGTCCCCTCTTGGTAGGTGGAGCAGCAAGACCTTCGTCAGAGGCCTTCCCCTTATTGGCAGCAGAGAATCTCCTCACCGGCGCCATGCTGAGAGAGTGGAGGACTGAAGGTGGAAGGCCAAGAAGAATGAGGCGACGCAAGCCTTATCGTCCTCATCGGGTTAAATAGGCCGCCGAGAGCCAGCAGGCGTCCGTTTATGTCCCCGGTCCCACGCAATCCGAGAGGGGACGCGACCGCGTGGCGTGTGTACACGTGCCACCCCAGGGACCAATAATGGTTGGTGCAGCATCCAAGCATCACATCAATTTGACCAGGCGCAACTCCGGGTGCTTCGGGAACAGGAGTGTTGCCACCGGGCTGCATGGCGTGTGTGAAGCCTGGCCCGCAGAAATTTAGGGCCCGCGACGCATCAAGATGCCTCCAAAGCTTCGCCAGGAAGCTAGTCCGGGCACGCCTTGGGCCCGGGGGTATTGTCGGCGTTCTAGGAACGGGGGTTAGCTAGACCTGCCTGCCTGCGGTCTTGGGCTGGCCCATTTCATCAACGCAGGGATCGGCAAGGAGCAGCACCACCCTGAACAAGGCACTCGTGAGGGGCCAAGCCTCCCGAGGAAGAATGACATCAAGACCCGTGGGGGGCCTCCTCAGGCCCCTCCGGAGCGGTGGATAATTCAAGGCACAAACGGACCTCAGGAGTCATGGATGACGCCATGGAAAGACGAGCGAGCAGCAGGTTGTAGAGCAGGGCAGTTTCCTCTCTAGAGCAAAGTAGACATGAGCATATAGGGGTTCCAAAGGCATCTCCCAGAGGTTTCCCTTCTGGTGCAGCAAAGCCGCCTCGCCCGTTAGTAGGGCAGACGTCACCATGGGCCTTTCCCTGCCATGCAGATAGTTACATTGTAGGCGAAGACCACTTTTTACACGGGAGGAATGTTCCCTAGTCTCCCACCGAAACTGGCCATTGTGGGATCCCTTCCCTCCTACGATAAGGGAAGAGAGCCATGGCCTCCACTATAAATAGAGACTGTAGGATACTTGGCAAAGGGGAGATCATTGAAACCCTAGAGCAACACACCTAACCACTTGGCCTCCTGAGGCTCGAGAGCATTGTACTGGTTTGTTCATCAACCTTTGAGAGAGTCAATCCACCAAAAAGCAGGAGTAGGGTTTTACGCTTCGCAACGGCCTGAACCTGGGTAAACTGTTGTGTTATGTGTTCTTCTCACCATCACGTGAGTTCTTAGCCTTGCCGAGCGTGTAGCGAGTCCAGAAAACTAAATCTGTTGAGTGGCCTTGATACGTCTCCATCGGATCTACCTTTCCAAAGTCTTTTGCCCTTGTTTTGGACTCTAATTTGCATGATTTGAATGGAACTAACCCGGACTGACGCTGTTTTCAGCAGAATTGGCATGGTGTTGTTTTTGCACAGAAATAAAAGTTCTCGGAATAACCTAGAAATTTACGAGGATTTTTTGTGAAATATATAAAAAATACTGGCGCAAGAATTACCTGGAGGGACGGAGCTAGGAGCCCACAAGCCCAGGAGGCGCGGCCCCCCTGGCCGCGCTTGGCAGGCTTGTGAGGCCCTCATGGCTCCGCCGCCTCCAACTCCAGCCCTATATAGTCTCTCTCGCCCAGAAAAAATTAATAGAGAAGAGTTCATCGTGTTTTACGATATGGAGCCGCCGCCACCACCTGTTCTTCCTCTGGAGGGAAGATCTGTTGTCCGTTCTGGGCTCAGGAGAGGGGAAATCATAGCCGTTGTCATCACCAACCATCCTTCATCACCAATTCCATGATGATCTTCATTGTTCATGAGTAATATCATCGTAGGCTTGCTGGACGGTGATGGGTTGGATGGGATCTATCATGTAATCGAGTTAGTTTAGACGGGGTTTGATCCCTAGTATCCACTATGTTCTAAGATTGATGTTGCTACTACTTTGTTATGCTTAATGCTTGTCACTGGGGCCCGAGTGTCAGGATTTCAGATTTGAACCTATTATGTTTTCATCAATATATGTATGTTCTTGATCCTATCTTGCAAGTTGTAGTCACCTAGTATGTGTTATGACCCGGCAACCCCGGAGTGACAATAGTCGGAACCACTCCCGGAGATGACCATAGTATGCGGAGTTCATGTATTCACTAAGTGCTAATTCTTTGTTCCGGTTCTCTATTAAAAGGAGACCTTAATATCCCTTAGTTTCCATTAGGACCCCGCTGCCACGGGAGGGATGGACAATAGATGTCATGCAAGTTCTTTTCCATAAGCATGTATCACTATATACGGAATAAATGCCTACATTACATTGACGAACTGGAGCTCGTTACAAATCACCCCATGTTATAACTATTATATGATGAATGTCATCCGACATAATTATCCATCACCGATCCAATGCCTACGAGCTTTTCCTATACTGCTATCACTATTGCTACTGTTACCGCTACTGCTGTCACTACTACTACTATTATCGCTACTGCTGTCACTACTGCTACTGTTAGCACTACTACCATTACTATCACACTACTTTGCTACTGAAACTTTGCTACAGATACTAAATCGTTCAGGTGTGGTTGAATTGACCACTCAACTGCTAATACTCGAGAATATTCTTTGGCTCCCCCTTGTGTCGAATCAACAAATTTGGGTTGAATATTGTACCCTCGAAAACTGTTGTGATCCCCTATACTTGTGGGTTATCAAGTCTATTATCTGGCGCCGTTGTCGGGGAGGCATAGCTCTATTCTCTGAGTTACTTGGGATTTATGTCTATTGATCAGTATGAGGAATCCGAGAGATCCAAAAACTAAAGTCTTGCCCTCAACTACGAGGACAGGTAAGGAACTGCCATCTAGCTCTGCACTTGATTCACCTTCAGTTATGAGTAAGTTTGTGACACCACTACGTACTAGAAATTCTGATATGTCGCCTGTGCTTGATGATGCTACTTTTGCTATCCATGATGCTTATAATGATGCTTTGCTTGATACTGCTTTGCCACTAGGTTCGAACATGTTGTTTCACCTGTTAGAACTAGCTCTCCTAGATATGAATTGCCTGATATACCTGAGGGTTATGTTACGGAGGGAGAGGTAGCTGAGGACTTTCTTGATTTTAAGGATAGCTATGATCTTGAGAATTTATTGCACAAGTGGAAAGAAAAATCTCTGAATGCTAGAATGAAATATGATCCTAAGTTTGCTACCTTTCCCTTCTTTGTCACTGATAAGGATTATGAATTCTCTGTCGATCCTGAGTTAATCACTTTGGTAGAATCTGATCCTTTTCACGGTTATGAGTCTGAAACGGTTGTAGCACATCTTACTAAGCTGAATTATATAGCCACCCTATTCACGAATGAGGAAAAGATTTGCCATTACTATATCCTTAAGTTGTTTCCTTTCTCGCTAAAGGGTGATGCTAAGACTTGGTTTACTTCTCTTGCTCCTTGTTGTGTGCATAGTCCCCACGATATGATATACTACTTCTCTGAGAAATATTTTCCTGCCCATAAGAAACAAGCAGCCTGGCAGGATATATATATATCATTGTGCAAGTTGAAGAAGAGAGTCTCCCACAAGCTTGGGGAGGCTTGTCCAGTTACTGAATGCTTTTCCTGATCACCCTATTGAGAAAAATAAAATACTTGATATCTTTTATAATGGACTAACCGATGCTTATAGGGACCACCTAGATAGTTGTGTTGGTTGTGTTTTCAGGGAACAAATTGTGGAACAAGCTGAAATTCTATTGAATAATATCTTGAGCAATGATAATGCTTGGACTATTCCCGAACCACCTCCGAAGCCAACTCCGAAGAAAAGAGGTATTCTATTCCTCAGTCCTGAAGATATGCAAGAAGCCAAGAAATCTATGCAAGAGCAAGGTATTAAATCTGAAGATGGTAAGAATCTACCACCTATCAAAGAAATACATCGTCTTGATAACCCGACACAGGTAGTACAGGTAAATTCTCTTCATAGATTCAATGAGAGTGATATTCCTTATGATAAACCTGCTAGCTTATGCTTAGATGAATTTGATAACTTCGTTGCCAAACAACAAAGTTTCAATGATTATGTTAGCAGACAATTGGAACAAAATGCTCGCATGATTAATCATATAAGTTCTTGTGTGGATAGAAGTGTCAATGATCTTAAGCTTTTGAGTAAATATGCCTCTATGGTCACTACTCAAGTAGAACAAGTACTTAAGGCTCAAAATGACTTGCTTAATGAGTTGAATGACATTTCTATTAGAGTCATCACTAGAGGTGGTAGAATGACTCAGGAGCCTTTGTATTCTGAGGGCCATCCTAAGAGAATTGAACAAGATTCTCAAGGAGTTAGCACTGATGCACCTAGTCATCCTGGTAATAGGAAGAAAAAGAAAGATGAAAGGAACTTGCATGCTAGGAAACCTATTGCTATTACACCTGAGTATCCAAATGATGTCTCTATTTCTGATGCCGAAACACCATCTGGTGATCAACATGATCCTATTGATAATATTGATAGTGGTGTTCGTGTTGATGCTTAACCTAGTAATGATAAGGATGTGGACATTGAACCTGTTGTTGATCTTGATAACCCACAACCTAAGAACATGAGATATGATAGGAACAACTTTACTGCTAGGAAGCATGATAAAGAAAGAGAACCATGGATTCAGAAACACATGCCCTTTCCTCCCAAACCATCCATGAAAAAGGATGATGAGGATTTTGAGCGCTTTGTTGAAATGATTAGACCTGTCTTTCTGAAAATGCATTTGACAGATATGCTCAAAATGTATCCTTATGCTAAGTAAATGAAAGATATTGTGACTAATAAAAGGAAGATACCTGAGGTTGAGATTTCCACCATGCTTGCTAATTACACCTTCAAGGGTGGAACTCCTAAGAAACTAGATGATCCCGGAGTTCCCACTATACCTTGCTCCATTAAAGGAAATTATGTTAGAACTGCTTTATGCGATCTTCGAGCTGGTGTTAGTGTTATGCCTCTCTCTCTTTATTGTAGACTTGAATTGGATAAGTTGACACCCACTTAAATTTCTTTGCAAATGGCCAACAAATCAACTGCTTTTCCTATCGGCATTTGCGAGGATGTGCCTGTTGTGGTTGCTAATGTTACTATCTTAACGGACTTTGTTATTTTGGATATTCTCGCGGATGATGCCATGGCGGTCATCCTTGGAAGACCCCTTTTAAACACTTCAGGGGCTGTTATTGATTGCAACAAAGGGAATTTCACTTTCCAAGTTAATGGTAATTAGCACACGGTGCACTTTCCGAAGAAACAATATCGAGTACATTGCATCAATGCTATTGAAAAAACTTCATCAATTCTTAGTGGAAGCTTTGAATGCCCTATACCTACTGTCAAGACGAAGTATGATTTACTTGTTGGGGATATGCACATCCCCATTGAGGTTACCTAGTGATTATTCGAAAATTCTCCAGTTTTATGTGATTAGAAAAAAGTTTGTCAAGGAGACATGATCAACCTCATTGACGGATTTCTTTTGATGACCATGAGATGGATGAATCTAGGAGTCACAACCTTCTATTCCGAACTTTTATTTTCTGTTGTTTAGAAAAAAATGATAAATTTAGCTTTATTTTCCTGTCTTCTGCTTTTTCCGTCCCTTAGAAAAGTGTCTCGAAAATAAAAGTTCTTCAAATGCCCTAAAAATCAAGTATGATTTTTCTGGAATTTTTGAAAAATTATGAGATAGAGAGCTAGTCACGGGGATGCACCAGTGGGCCACAAGCCCAGGAGGCGCGGGCACCCCCCTGGCCGCGCCTGGCAGGCTTGTGTGTCCCATGTGGCCCCCCTCCACTTATTCCAGCTCCCATCTCCTTCTCCTACTTCCAGAAAAAATCATTCCACAGCTCAAACCCGTGTTCTTGCTCTTCTTGCTGCATTTTCCATCTCCTTGTGCAAAGCCCCATTTACCAAACTGTTTGGGGGGAATTGTTGCTTGGTATGTGACTCCTCCATCGGTCCAATTAGTTTTTGCTCTAGTGCTTTATTCGTTGCATATTTTTGCTGCCTTGGTGACCCCGTTCTTGAGATTTGCATGTAAACTTTAGTTGGTCCCAGGTAGTTTTGATGCATGATATGGCCTCTAGGCACTTGTAGGAGTAGTTGCTATGAGTTTTCTTGAGCCTTGTTCACTTTTCTTTTGAGTCACTAAAAATTTCAGAAATTTTCACAGAAAGAAAAAGGAAAAGATGAGGAGGTTCCTAAGGGGCTCTTCAAGCCGTGACCCCAAGGAAGATGAAAATGAGAAGAAGAAACCCAAGTATCTGGTCCCCCGAGTTGCAGAAGTTCGAGGGTGCGAGTGGCCAAGCGATGTGTTCTTACGTGTCGTCGGTCTTTAAGAGGATTTTTATTAGTTGGTGGAGAATGAAGTCCTTACCGCATTTGTTGAATATAAGTGTCCACAATATCTCCTCCTCACTAATATTTTCATGCAAAGCTTTAATTTTTGTCCAAGGAAGAGTCCTCCTATGGTTGAGTTCAAGTTATATGATATCTCCCAGCGCATGTCACTTCAGCATTTTTGTAATGTTTGCAAATTACCTTATGTTGGAGATATTCATGAACCGCGTCCATGGGACTTGGAGGCTTTCGTTGATACTATTGCTGTAGGAGAGGAGAGAGGAGTATCTTGCGCTAGAGTTGCTAGTGTACATTTTCCCATGCTTCGGTATCTGTCATTATTCATGGGAAAATGTTTGATTGGTCGTGGGAAAGCTAGGGCTCTTAGCTCCCCAGATCTTGCGGTTTTGTGTGAAGCTCTTTATAATGATAAAACTTATAGCTTGGGCGCTATAGTGGCTCAACGGTTGAACATGAACCGTACTAAAGGCGCTGTTTATGGAGCTACCTATGCTACCCGTCTTGCTAAACATTTTGAGATACCTATTAGACTGTACGAGGAAGAAGAGATGCTTCTTCCTGAGAGATATTTAGATTATGATAGCATGGTTCGCCATGACTTTCTTGATAAAGATATAAATAAGAAGATGATTTATAACTTGGTATTTAGTCAGGGTACTTGTGAGACTATTACTTTTCCTGCTCCTTCTTTGTTCAATCTTCATCTAGGCAGGTACATTATTATGCCCTCGGACATCTACACATATTGGGTCATAGTGGAACCACAAGCGCCCATGCCCGAGCTACCAGTCGAGTACCAGACGCCAGTTTATCAGTGGGAGCCAGAGGAGCTCACCCAGCAATGGCACCCTCAGTACACTCTGGAGTACCTCGGAGACGGTTAATTCCCTCCATGGGAGTAGACCAACTTAGGCCAAAAGCCTAAGCTTGGGGGAGTACGTGTTTCTCACCGACTTTATATTCATGCTCACACTTTCACTTTGATAGTCGGTGTTCACACTTTGCCATTGTATCATCCATGCTAGTTTATTTCTTTCTATCGCTTTCTTCTCGTGTGTTTGTCTAGTTTGAGAAAATCGAAAAAAAATAGTTGTAAGTTTACTTTCCAGCTTGCTTAGTGGTGTTTAAAAAAGAAAACCCAAAAATATTTTCCTTTCTTCTTTTGCTTGTTGGGAGCTTTCACGTGTAAATAGTTTTCTTTTTCTTTGGGTCAAGGTAGAAGACCATGGTTAAAATGTTTAGTGGCTCTCACATGCATATCTGTTTATCCGTCAAAGAGCCATATTACTTTGTCTTCTCTTTTGAGTTTGCTTGCAGATTCCATCTTAGTCCAATGCACGAACACTCTCATTATTATTCGCATCATTCGGTCGTCCAAGTGAAAGGCAATAATGACGATATATGATGAAGTAACTGAGCCTGGAAAAGCTGGTTTGAACTCGACCTATTTTGTTTTTGTAAATATGACTAGCTCATCATTCCTAATTTAGCTTTGTTATGACAGAAATATGTTTGCAATGACAACTTAGAGATCATAGTTTCTCATGCCATGCTTAATTAGCTAGGAGCTTATAATGGTTCATCTTGGATGCCAACATGAATTTCAAGATGATTATGAAGTACTATGATAGGATGGTATCCTCCTTTGAATGATTCAAGTGGATTGACTTCGCACATGTTCACGCATGTAGTTGAAACAAAATCAACATAGTCTCTATGATATTCATGTTTATGGTTATTTACATCATACTCATGCTTGCACTAAACGTTGGTTAATTTCAATGCTTATTGATGACTGTTGTCGCTCTCTAGTTGGTCGATTCCCATTCTTTTGCTAGCCTTCACTTGTACTAAGCGGGAATACTGCTTGTGCATCCACTTCCATAAACCCAAAGTTGTTCCATATGCATCCACCATACCTACCTATATGCGGTATCTACATGTCGTTCCAAGTTAATTTGCATGTGCCACTCTCTAAATCTTCAAGTAGTAATTTGTTTTGTATGCTCGAACCGCTCATGTGGTGACAAGGGGCGGTCAGTATCTTCCATGCTAGGCGTGTTATCCTCGATACGTGTTTATTCACTATCACTCACGAGAAAGGAGCCGGTAATCGGAATACCCAGTTCCATGCTCAAATCAAAAATATAATTGCAAACAAAACTCCCCCTCGATTGTTGTTGGTATGGACGGCACCCGAGGATTCGGCTAGTCGTGGAGTGTCATTGATTGGTGGTGGGGGAGTCAAACTTTACTTTTCTCTTTGGGAACCACCTATAATATGTGTAGCATGCAAGATGGTGAAAACTCTTGGTCATTGCATTGACAATGAGAGCATACCACTCAAAATTATTTGTCTCTGTTTTAAAAGCTTGAGCTCTGGCACCTCTGCGAATCAATGCTTCCCTCTGCGAAGGGCCTATCTATTTACATTTCTGTTGAGTCCTCCTCTCCTTATAAAAGCACCAGTTAGAGAGCACCTCTGTCATTTTTATGCCTTGCTATTAATTGATATTGAGTATGACTGTGACTGGATCTTAATTTCCATGAATTACAATGTTCAGTCAGCCTTGGTCTTTGAAGGTGCTCTACATTTATGTTTTGCGGTCTCAGAAAGAGCTAGCGAGATACCACCCGTTCATATTGTGTTATGATTGTTTTGATTGAAGTGTTGACATTTAAAACTTACTATTATTGCTCGCTAGTTGATTATGCCATTGATATGAGTACATCATGAGACCTAAATGTCATTTCTCATGTGGTTAGCTTATGATCTTGCTGAAAATCTGAATATGTGTTAGACATAATTACAACAACAAGATCAAACAGAGTTCGTAAAAGTTTTTCTTTTGTCTCTTTTAGTTTGTCAACTGAATTGCTTGAGGACAAGCAAGGCTTTCAGCTTGGGTGAGTTGATACTCTCCATCGTATCTACTTCTCCAAACTCTTTTGCCCTTGTTTTGGACTCTAATTTGCATGATTTGAATTTAACTAACCCGGACTGACGCTGTTTTCAGCACAATTGCCATGGTGTTGTTTTTGCGCAGAAATAAAAGTTCTCGGAATGACCTGGAAATTTATGAGGATTTTTTGTGGAATATATAAAAAATACTGGCGCAAGAATTACGTGGAGGGACGGAGCCAGGAGCCCACAAGCCCAGGAGGCGCCCCCCCCCCTGGCCGCGCCTGGCAGGCTTGTGAGTCCGTCGTGGCTCCGCCGCTTCCAACTCCAGCTCTATATAGTCTCTCTCGCCCAGAAAAAATTAAGAGAGAAGAGCTCATCGCGTTTTACGATACGGAGCTGCCGCCACCACTTGTTCTTCCATCTGGAGGTCAGATCTGGAGTCCGTTCTGGGCTCCGGAGAGGGGAAATCGTCGTCGTCGTCATCACCAACCATCCTTCATCACCAATTCCATGATGCTCTTCATCGTTTGTGAGTAATCTCATCGTAGGCTTGCTGGACGGTGATGGGTTGGATGAGATCTATCATGCAATCGAGTTAGTTTTGATGGGGTTTAATCCCTAGTATCCACTATGTTCTAATATTGATGATGCTACTACTTTGCTATGCTTAATGCTTGTCACTAGGGCCCGAGTGCCATTATTTCAGAGCTGAACCTATTATGTTCTCATCAATATATGTGTGTTCTTGATCCTATCTTGCAAGTTGTAGTCACCTACTATGTGTTATGAACTGGCAACCCCGGAGTGACAATAGCGGGAACCACTCCCGGAGATGACGATGGTATTAGAAGTTCATGTATTCACTAAGTGCTAATGCTTTGTTCCGGTTCTCTATTAAAAGGAGACCTTAATATCCCTTAGTTTACATTACGAACCCGCTGCCACAAGAGGGATGGACAATACATGTCATGCAAGTTCTTTTCCATAAGTACGTATGACTATATACGGAATAAATGCCTGCATTACATTGACGAACTGGAGCTAGTTACAAATCACCCGATGTTATAATTGTTACATGATAAATGTCATCCGACAAAATTATCCATCACCGATCCAATGCCTACGGCCTTTTCCTATAGTGCTGTCACTACTGCTACTGTTACCGCTACTGTTGTCAATACTACTACTGTTACCACTGCTACCGTTACTATCACACTACTTTACTACTGAAACTTTGCTGCAGATACTAAATCCTTCAGGTGTGGTTGAGTTGACAACTCAACTGCTAATACTCGAGAATATTCTTTGGCATCCCCTTGTGTCGAATCAACAAATTTGGGTTGAATACTCTACCCTCGAAAACTGTTGCGATCCCCTATACTTGTGGGTTATCAGGCCTCTGCGCACTTCCCTGAGTTCAAATCCCTGGGGTCTTGCGGAGTCGGAAATCCTATAGGAGCGCCAAGGGGCAATGGGCTCCGTGCCGCGGGACGAGGCCCTGTCCCCCATTGCATTGGAATGTGCGCTCGGCGCCCCCCTTGGGTCGGGCCTGGGGGCTCCCACCAGGGAGATCCCTGTCAAGGCCAGTGAGGAAAGGGAGGTTCTCGAGCACAACTCGAGGGCGAGCACCGGCGCGCGCCAGCTCAGCTCTTGCGAGTCTGTCATCTGAGCAATCCGATAACTTAGAGAAGCCCAAGCCGTGCGAGGCAGGGGCTACCCTGCACCACCAAGCACAGCTGCCATCGGCGGCACGGTCGACGGGCCTCGTGTCTGCATCAACGCGCTCACAAATTGGCAGAGCCGTGACCCAAGGCCCTTTTTCGCCCGCGCCAACTGAGCACCGGTGGGAGTACCCGCGCGCCGGTGCCCACATGTTCTCCGGGCTGGAAAACACGGCTGCCACTTATCAGCGGCTCCAGCGGGCCAAGCTCATGCCCAGCCCACTGGGGCGTGTCGGGGAGGAGGAGGAGGCGCTCGGTCCGAGCGAAGGCCCCGAGCCTCGGGAGACGGCAGACCCGTGAGGGTCGCGACCATGGAGATAGGAGATCGGACCACGACGGTGCTTTTGACACTTCACCGGCATGGCCTCCAGGTGACTTTTTGTTGGCTGCTGCCAGGTAACTTTTTTGCTCACCCCGTCCGAGGACACCCACAAGGCCATGTGTTCTCCAGGAGCTCAGGGCACTCCCAACCACTATTTTCATTTAACCGTCTTTCAGTTGTTTCTACATCACTCGCTTCGAACCCCAACATTCTACCTTGCTTACATCTTTGGGCGGTCAACCCCCACATGGGGGCTCCGGTCGAAGCTTATCTTTGCAGGCCGCGTGAGACATCAAACACCCAATCTCACTCCCAAATAAAAGGAATCAACATGGTTTACCAGTGACCCAAAAGAAGCTCAGTCCACCAATGACTCGGGGGTAGGGACACTCGCGAGGACAAAGCATCCTCGCAACCTCCCAAGTACACCCCCATCGTGACACTCTCATGTAATAACGATACGAGGTTGTATACGCCCAGGGCCCCCCGAGGACGCAGAGGGGTCCATCCCATGCCGAGTGGCAGCCCTATGCTCCGTGCTAGGGAGAAGCTCGGTCCACCAATGACTCGGGGGTAAGGACACTCGCGAGGCAAAAGGGCCCTCGCGACCTCCCATATACACCCCCACCGTGACACTCTCACGTAATAACTAGCCGAAGTTGTATACGCCCAGGGCCCCCGAGGACACAGAGGGGTCCACCCCACATCTTGTGGAAGACCTATGCTCCGTGCTGGGTACAAATGGAAGCAATCAACACAATCCGCCAATGACTATGCCCACAGCTAGAACCAACACAGCCCATCAATGGCTACACCCGCGTCCGACAAGGAAATCGACATAGTCCGCACGCGACTACGCCCACGCCTAGTGCGTGGGACAAATAGCTGAAGGTACATAGCCGCTCGTACGTCAAGGGGGATCCCTGAACATCGCGACTTAGGGACCTATCTGCGCTAGTAGCCGCTTACCCCTTTGGGCCGTCCTCGGTTTCTGGTCGGTTCAATCATGAGGAGGTACGCGCAAGGCAGGCCCTGCCGACGCAGAGCCTTGTGCGCTCATCAAGCCACCAAAGATCCCTTAGGAGGGACATTGGAATCGCTCGAACGTCAAGGGGACCCCTAAGCTTCACGACTCAGGGGCCGAACTGTGCTCGTAGCCCCTTCCCCCTTTCGGCTGTCCTTGGTTTCCGGTCGGTTCAATCGCAGGGAGGTACGCGCGGGGCGGGCCCTGCCGACGCAGAGTGCTGAAAGTGTTCTAAAAATTTTACAATCCTCATCGCATTCTCTTCATGAGGGCAGCTCGTGCATCAAGGGGGACTCCTGAGCATCGCGACTCAGAGGCCTAACTGCGCTCGTATCCCCTTCCCCCTTTGGGCCGTCCTTGGTTTCCGTTCGGTCCAATCGCGGGGAAGTACACATGGGGTTGGCCTACCGATGCAGAGTAACACAACAAACATGACAGGAACGAGGCGAAGAAAACATTCAAGAATTCAGTTATTACAAGCCTTGACAAGTTCATGAAAATGCAAATAAGTTTAAAGCCTCCACAAGGCACGATGGGCATTGCAGGGAAAAGGCAGGGACAACAAATAAGGAGGAGCTTCCGCCGGCCGCCCTCTCCGCAGGGGGCTGGTCGTCGACGTCAGAAGCGCCCTCTCCCCTGTCGTTGGCTTCAATGACACCTGGAAACGAAGTAGCTGTGACGCGGGCGAACCTCCTCACCAATGCCTCCACGGAGCCCTTCACCGCCTCCATGGCACGGTCACGGGCCTCGGCGGGGACCGGCAAGATCATGGAGCCGAGATCAATTCCCGGCTCGCGAAGATGAAGGTGGCTGAATACGCGAATCGCAGCCGCGAAGAAAAGGTCGCAACACTCATTGTCCAAGATCATGTCTACCTGCATGGCGGAGCCCTCCAGCGCCACGACGAGCTCCTTTGCGAGTGAGGCAAAGCCGTCCTCCGGGGTGGCCATAGGCTCGTCATACCCGTCCCCACAGAGGAAGTGGAGCGCCATGCGAAGGTCGAGCTCAATTCAGGGAAGCAGGCCAGTTCCGCAACCTTCTTCTCCTCGGCCGAGGCAAGGGCTTTCTCCTAGGTATCAAGGAGGGCCTTCCTCGAGGCAGCCTCCTTCTCCCGCTCTTCGAAGCGACTCACCTCCTGGGACAGCTCTTCGTCCCGGGCAACGAGCTTTGCTTCGTAGGCCTTAAGCTTCTCCTCCTACAGGCGGCGCTGCTCGGCTAGCTTGGCCTACTCCCTCGAAGGGCGTGCAAGCGGGCCTCCACCCCTTCGCAGCATTCGACCGTCGCCATGTCTCCCTCGAGCGCCTCATCACGCACAACGCGGGCAGCCTTGGCTTCCCTCTCGGCCTTCCCTATCTCGGCTGCGACCTTGCCCAGGGCAGTGAAGGCCGCGTTCAGGATACCCTGGGTGAACACCGAGGTCCTCCCGACCTCCTCCTGGAGAGCCTCCAATATTGTCGCGGACGATGCCATTGGGGAGGCGGCGTCACGAAGAATAAGGGGTTCTCAAGGTTGCCTGGAGGTTGCAGGCGCTAGTGCATCAGCAGGCCGCGGGGCTTATAAAGCTCGCCCCTCAGGAAACGACGTCAACACGGCCGCCTCAGGGCGCTTTGCGGGCTCGGGGGACGCGATGCTCAAGCACTGGGAGGTTGCCTTGCAAGCCTCCTCCTCTCCAGTGGCAGGCGACAACGTGTTGCAGAGAACTGGCAGTGCATCAGGAGCTACCTTCAGCTTGACGCCAGACTTCTTCCGACAGTCCTCGACGGAGGGGGGGCGAGTCCGGCGCCTCTGGTTTTCCATCAGCGGAGGTGGGACGCGGCAAGGATGAGGGGAGAGCACGCACGCACACCGCATAGCACGTGGGGTCGACGCGGGTCCCCGAGAGGTCGGGATCAGGCGTGAGGGAACCCCCACGGAGACCAGACCGGCGACATCATCAACCGCGAGCCAACACAGAAGGACAGCCTGTGACGGGAGGGGCGCGCTCGTCAGGCACTCCTCGACGGTCTTCTCCGAGTCCCACTCACCGGAGGTATCGTCGGACGACACCTCTACCTGACCGGAACCCGCGGCTGGGAGGAGCCCACGCTCATCAAAGACAGGAAGCCTAACAATCACGTCGGCCCGGTCGTCAAGACGGTTGACGGACCTAGACCCTTAGGCAAGTCACCAGGGTCGCCGCGGAGCAAGATTGCCACGACCCTGCTCACCTCATGAGTAGGGAGGTCTTGGTACCAAAGCCTAAGCTCGTCGTCACGAGCGTGGTAGCCACACAGGGGCCTAGAGTGGGCCTGAAGGGGCGCCAGGCGTTGCGCCAAGAAATCCTTCACTATCATCCCAGCAGTCAGCCTCCTGGCGGTGATGTCGCTGGAGAATCGCTCCAGGATGGGCGCAGCCCGAGGGTCGGAAAGCTTTGCCGAGCTCCACGCGGGGGTCTTCTCCGGCAATCCCTTCGGCTCCTCCAGTCGGGGGTTGACGTCCTTGAGGACCATAAGGATATAGCGTTGCCTGAAGTTTTCCACCTTCTTCCCGGCCTTTAGGAGCAGGTTGCCGCTCTGGGCCACCACGAAGGAGACATACACAAACAAGTGGGTTCCGTCATGCATACGCAGGCTGAAGAAGTCGCGGAAGAGGGCCACCGAAGGCTACACTCCTACGAAAGCCTCGCAGTAGAAAGCAAAGACGGACAGGAGAAAGATAGAGATGGGCTGGAGAAGAAGAGCCTCGATCCCGTAGTGGTTCAAGAAGGCGGTGAAGAACGAGGAGAAAGGTGGCACTAGTCCGGCAAAGACGCTATGGAGGAAGAAGGGGTACACCGCCTTCGACATGGGCCGCTCCTCTATGGCGCCAGGCCAAATCGGGGTCCGCCCGAACTCGTTGGACTCGGCCGTAGTCCAAGGAAGCGTTGGGGCGAGATCCACCTCCTTGGCAAGGACGCACTCCAAGACCGGAGAAGCCAAGGCTGGACCTTGCGCCTCTGGTTTCTGCTTGCTGGTGGGCACCATCGCTGGATTAGCAAAGGAGCGGCGTGATGCTAGATCTGGGGATGCCAGTTGGAGTTGGAGACCAAGGAGAAAGAGCGATCGTGGGAGAAGGAAAGCAATAATGCACCGACGCAACAAGCAAGGCTCCCAATAACTCGCGCAATGACTGAAGGCAAGGAAGACTCAACGCCAGCCACGTGACGCGCATCGGCCAGGCCCACATGCATTTAGGGCCTGCGACATCTGAGGTCGCCCCCGAGGCTTCGCCTAGAAGCCAACCCGAGCGCGTCGTGGGCCCGGGGGCTACTGTTGGTGTTCTGGGATGGGGGTACCCAGACCTGCCTGCATGTGGACCAAGGCCGACCCACTTCATCAAGCGAACCAACGGGCTCGGCGCCACTCAAGGCAAGGCCCTCGTGAGGGGCCAAGTCTCGCGAGGAGGAACAACATCAATACCCGCAAGGGGGCCTCCTTAGGACCCCTCTGGGGCGGCGGATATTCCGAGGCGAAGCCCGGCGTCACGAGTCAAGGGTGACGCAAGGGAAGGACATGCTAGCAGTAAAAAGCAGAGCGGAGCAGTTTACCCTTTGGTGCAAAGGGGGCAAGGATGTATCGGGGACCCGAAGGTATCTTCCAAAGGTTTCCCTTCTGGTGCAACAACGCCGCTGCCGCCCGCCAGCCAGGCAGACGTCATCCCCGGGCTCGTCCCTGCAGCGTGGGCAGCCACTTGACACGCGAAGGCCACCTTTGGGCAGCAGAGCATGTACCCCTGTTCCCCTTCAAAATTGGTCACTCTGGGATCCCTTCCCGCCGAAATGATAAGGGCAGAGGACCGGGGCCGCCTCTATAAATAGAGCATAGGGTGCTTTGTAAAGGGGATCCGATCCCTGAACGACCTATTCACCCACCAGCACTCCGCAAGGTCATCCAGCCTCCGGAAGCGCCCAAGCACTATACTAGTTCATCGACCAACCTCCATGAGAGGCAATCCAATAATGCAGGAGTAGGGTTTTACGCTTCATAGTGGCCCAAACCTGGGTAAACTGTTGTATTATGTGTTTCTCTCACCATCGAGTGAGTTTCTAGCCATCCGAAGCGAGTAGCAAGCTAGGGAAGGCGAATCAGTGAGAGATCTTCATACACGACCCTGAGTAATACAACTCATGACCTAGTTTACTTCCTAGTCATTTCGTTTCTCAAATATGGGATTTTTTTATGTCTCCCCCTCTAAGCCAGCCCGCCAGGTACTGGACCACGAGCCAGGCTTCATAGACGAGCTGCCTGTTGGTCCTTGAGCTTGAGGGCTTCCACGGCCCACACGATGACCCTAGCTATTAGCCACCACTTTAATGCCCTATCATACCCTGGACGGGTCATCTCATGGGGTATATCCCCAACATTAGCCCCAAGTTTGACTTGGATTTATCCATGTTAAACTTCATCCTAAAATAGACAAACAAAAATGTGAAGGTTAGATTTTAAATCCAGTTCTCAAGCCGACATATCTCTTCTCACCACACGGTGTTCCTTGGCAGTACGTCCGAGTAAATATTCTGTCGTGTCATTTTCCCTTCTTCAGGACATAGTTTCTTTTGGGCTACCACCATAATGACATCATCATACTAACTTATGTCATGCATTTGTAATCATGGTGAACTTTTTTAAGCAAATGTCAAATCTGGTCAGATGCGGAAATGATGCATCTTTGTTGCCACAAATTGCTACAACAGTCCGCTTTTCTATCGCTGCACCTCGGGTTTTCCGCCATTATAACAATACCATTGAGGGTTCAAGATTTACCTTTTACCCTCCTCTTCTTCCTTTTGTCTGTAGCGCCACTATCGAGCCGTCTGGTGTTTCCAAGTGTGAGCGAGTTTGTCCCAGCGCTGTTGCTACCCGAGCTCATGTGCGTCGTCTGTTGTCTTCCTCCAGAGCACGGTTTCCACGGATCCTCCTCCACGTCAAGCCTTCTAAATTTCAATTAATATTTTAGATGATGTCCGTTCTTGAAAGTTCATCGTGTTTCATCGGAGTTCATTGGAGTCCACCAGTAGATTTTAGTTGTAGACCCAATCACGTATGTAGCTTTCTTATCAACAAATGCATAGTTGTCCCTCCCGCGTATTTCCATCGTATTATAGATCCATGATAATTTACCTTACAAGATCCAACAAATGTTTTATTTTCGGTTCCTCCTCTGGTTTTTAGGGAATTTGTTTTCTTTTTCCCATGCTCATTAGATCAATTTGATCTTTGGTTCTGCCGGGAAAACTGCTTGTGCATGTGCTGAATTTTCTAAGTCCTTACGGACCCTTTGGTACACTTATTGGCCGGCTGGTGTGAACATCGTCTGATTCCTGCACCAATGAATTTATCACCTTGCTAGCTCTTCGATTAGTATTGATCAGTTTTAACTTGCCGGCTTAATAAGGAATCATGTCATTAAACATTTGTGTTAAATTCATATAATAGAAAGTCTTCCATCTTTCCCTTAAAATGTGATTCAATCTTGTCGTCTTATAAACTACCTTTCATATCCTCACTTAGGCTAATTTTATCTTTGATACTGCCGGCTTGCGCATTTGCGTCTCACTTATTTGGTTTGGAAAATCTCATGACCTGACAACCGGCTTAATCTCTTTGCCTTTACCTTGTAGTTGGCTTAAGTCCAAGGAATGTATGCTCACTTTGGATAATCTAGTGAGCCAGAATCTTTTGCCGACTTATGCAGAGATCAGTTGGAGGGCTTCTGGGGAAGAACATCCCCCCCAACCTCAACATGGGAAAATTGTTGTTTTCGAGATCATTTGCACATAGGTTTTCGGCCACTCGATCAAAGTTTTTCAGAGATCTTCTCAACTTTTTCAACCTTAGACTACAAGATATAGGTCCCAACTCCATGAAATATCTCCGTCAGTTCCAAGACATTTGTGAGGTCTATCTTAAAATCAAGCCAATATCACCCTCTGTCGTGAATTTTTCTACATTAATCATCAAACGAAGTGCAAAGATGGGGCGAGCGTAGAGCTTGGGGAATCTCAATCCAGAAATGCAAAAAATATTGATATTCCCGAAGCCAGAATCGCGAGTCATCCCAAAGGTTGGGCCAAAACTTGGTTCTATTGTAAGAAGTCTACTCCTCGGGGACAAAATTCCTTCGCCGGGTTACAAGTTGGAACGGATCCGCTCCATCGTCACATTTTTGGGATGGCCGTCCGACGAAGAAAGAAAGCAACTCATGCCTCTTGGCCTAAGGTTGAGTGCTTTGAGATCTCATGGACTCGCCGAGATTGATCTAATCTGGTGTTAGATAAGCTGGTGAATCCAACCCCTTAGCTTGAGGGTGAACTTGATGTGCTACTATACACCCATGTTAACAAATGTTCAACGCTTTAGTGAAGTTGACTTGTCTGAGGATGATGTCACCCAAACAACTAATATGTTTTTTAGTGATCCTCAGGAGAATGCAGCGTAACCGGGTTGGCTCCATTTTGTTTGACCAATCCAGTTCCTCAAGGAAGTATCCTCAGACATGCTCAAAATTTCTTTTATACTTTTGTTATTTATCGTACTTAATCTTCGGCTCAACTGTGCCTCTAGGCGGACCCTCATTGGTGGAAACCCAGAACCAGAACTCCAATTGCCCCCAACTGGTCGAGAGGGTGAGTTGGCAGGCGAAACAACCGCTGGAGAAGAATCTAACATAGAACTCAATTCACTTGGTCGCCTCTTTATTAAAGTTGCTAATGCTCCTTCTTCCGAGGATAACACCGAATCCAGCCAAGCCAGCAACATTGAGGCAATTTCAGTTCAATCCAACTCAGCAAAAATATATCTCCCGAAGAGAACGAGATGAGGCGTCCGAAAAGTTAAGTTTTCTCATCCAGACGCTCATTTAGATCCCAAATTTCTTTTGAAGAAAAATCAACAAGTCGGCATGTCAACGCGCAAAACTCGGAGTAGCCCCGAGGAGTTATCTTCCAACTTACTCCTAGAGACAGTTGCCTGCAAGGAGCGAGTCGAGGTGCCTCATAGTCCAACCTCATCTCATTCTCGAGCCAGTCTTTTTACACAACCACTCAATCTTTCTAACTCGGATTATCAAGAATCACCACCTTTTTCTATATATTCGATCACAACCCAGCCCTGGCCTTCACGATCAAATGCGGGTAAGTATCCTAGGGTCACAGATAAACTTGTATTGCCACAATTGTTTCTTTAGCCTCATATCTTACGTTCATGATTTGCAGGGCCAAATCCTTTGTGACGAGAAGGGTTGGTGAGTCATGTTCTGCTGCTGCCGCGTCTAATGTTCAACACCTGCCAGTGGTCGAGCCAGAAATTAATCCTTCTTTGCCAAATAATCAACACCTTGGGAATGAACAAGCGCATGAGGGCGAGCCTATTCATGCTGATGAGACGGATTCCACGGAAGAATCTTTGGAACAACAAACTCATGTTGACGAACCGGCCCAGCATGCTCACCCGCCAAGCCCTGCACACGCCTCCATTCCTGTGCAGGAGGTTAATGGCATTGCCCCATCATAGGCAATGGAAGACATAGAGATGGCCATCGATGGAGAAGCCAAAAAATACCAAGAACTTCAACTGTTGTGGCTAAGATTGTAGCCAAGGATGAGCCGGCAATTACCTCCAAAGGGAAGGCCAAGCTAGAACTCCTAGGCTTGGACAAACTTGGTGTCAATGACTTGCACCAGGAATTTCTAACCCGGCTATCTGAGAGTCGAGATACTGAAGCGAGCTTGATAAGTATTCTCAAGAAGAAGTATGACGTATTAAGTCCTAGCCTTTATCCGTTTGTTTTGTATAGTCTTGTAGCTGACAAGAACCAACTCAATAATAATAGTAGTGAGCTCGGTCTTGAAACAATGGACTGTGAACTTGTAAGAAATGACCATAGCCCCCAAGGAATGGGTCATTATGAAAATAATGAGAGGCTGCTTTAATAAGCCTAAAATCAATATGATAAACTTCAACCTACAGCCCCCAAGGACAAGGTTATTATGGAAATCATGAGCCGATAGTTGAAGAAGCCTGGAATTAGTATGATAAACTTTAACCTGTATTCCCCAAGGGTGGGCTCGTCTTTTTGAGATAGTCGGGTCTTTTCATAAAGAAAATGAAATGTCTTGCATTATCCCCCAAGTTCCATGTCGAATGCTTGCAAATGTATGGGACTTGAGTAGAATACAATTTTTAAGAAATGTAGGCCTCAAGTGCTTGGTCGTCTGTGTGTGGAGGCTCGGTGCTTTTAAATTTATTCTAATATCTTCTATGTTGATGGAAATGTTGGATGAATCTCAATCATCCGTTGCCAGCTTGCAATATAGGCTCAAACAAGATAAAGAGCTCAAGAGGATAGTAGAAGCTTTGGCGGCTAACCTTCAAATGTCCTTGAGCCAATCTATTGATATACTTCACAAGACTAGGACAGGCTTCGATGAAGAAAAAGTTGTCTCCCAACAACGTGCTGTGACAATCGAGGAACAATTTGGTTCAACAAAGGAAGAATGGCAACTCTACAATGTCATATTACCCATATGACTTCGGCCATATTTGGTAAGTGATTATTTCATAGTCATTTTTCGGTTTTAAATTACCAACCGGATTTTTTGATGTACCTTTCTTGCTCACATGCAGGAATAGTGACAATCTTTGGGATGAAATTGAAGGCCATATTCACAAACCTGGAACAAATGGTCACAGAATGTATTTATACTATAAGGGCTATGACAAATGCCAAGAAAGCTCCTAGCCGGCTCAAAAGCATGCTCACAGAGTTGTCAACAATTCGTGAGCAGATCGAGGAGTTGAAAAGATTGGCGGCTCATCTCGGGGCCAACGCAACACTTTCACGTGCAAAGGAGTATTTGCGTGAGTTAGGGCCGATTTAAATGGAGGGGATTTGCTTAATATAATTTGGACAACTCAGATTTAACACACGAAGATTACGCCAAGTGTGTGAGGGAAACCCGAATGCTAGCGACTCAACTTTCGCACGAGCTGGACCTGTCCAAATATCAACCACGCTATACCAAGGACAACAAGCGCATCAACCAACTGGAATACAAGCCTTTCAAGCTTGTCCCTCGTTGCTATAAGAAAGACTTTGCTCATGATGTTGACCCATCCATTATCATCTGTAAAGACTCAATTTTCCCACCTTAGTCACCAATTCAGTGGATGCCAGGGGACCCCCAAATAGAAAAGGATGAGCCGATTCAAAGTGACTCGGAGGATCAATGGAGGTACGTGAACCCAGAAGAGTGATGAGTTGACGTGCAAGAATAATCATTCTCTGATTGTAAAGAAAAAATTTAATATTTTATGGCCCAATTTGGGCTCGTAGTACGAGTTCTTGAAATACCGAGCCAACTATTGTGCCATCGAGCACTTGATACTGATGAAGTATTATTCCATGAAAATAATAAGTCATCCATTGTGGTTGCTTTTAATGGACTTGTCTTTACTTTTGCTCTTCTCCAACAAGCTGGCTGTTGGCATCTTGCCATAAGCCGAACAAGATGAGGTGAAGCTGACTTTAACAAAAGGGCCTTGATAACTGTACCAAGTAGAATATATAGTCATTGTGTGATCTAGTATGCCATCATTTTAAGAGGATAAAAATAACCTAGATGTCTATCATTGACCCAAAAAGAACGAAGAGAAAAATTATACCTGGAAATTAGGAAATAAAGAGGTATATATAATGTGTACATATATTGCATAATTTATAAGCCGTCTTTTGAGGCTCGGTATTAAGGCTGGCTTTCGAGGCTCAAGTCCTCCTTGAGTACACCTGGCATGATACCCCGTTGTTTATCCTCGCTCTCTATTAGTCGGCTCTCATGTGACTTAAACTAGAGTTTTAACATGGATAAGTTCAGGGCCCATATGGATTGACTTATCAAGAGTACACTCGATCACCTTTTCGGAGTAGCATCTTGCAAACAAGCAGATTTATCCAAGTTTATAGTGGCATTTAGCCGGGTTAAGAGGGATATTAATGGCTAACTCATTGATTTGGGAGCCCCCAAGTGACTTATGATCAAAGAATAAAGACTAATGCACAACCTTTTGAGATGAAACGACAAATACCCCAAGTTTCGAGGGTGCCGGTGATACTTGTGATCTACGTTGGGTTTTCCGTGAAGAGGAACGGGTTATCACAGCACAATGTTGGTAAGTATTTCTCTCAGTTATGAAACCAAGGTTTATCGAACCAATAGGAATATCAACCACAACCATCTACAATGACTGCACATAAAAGAAAAAACAACTTACACCCAACGCGGGCAAGAGGGTTGCCAATCCTCTTGTCTTGTTAGTTGCAAGCAAGTGAGGTTTATAGAGAACTGTATATAGCAAGATAAAAAAGTAAATGGAAGCAAGTTAATGAAGGTTTTCTCAGTATGTTATGAATAGACCCGGGGGGCATAGCTTTCCCTAATGGCATCTCTCATGTAAAATAGCATTCGGTGGGTAAACAAATTACTGTTGGACAATTGAAAGAAAAGCGGATTGTTATGCAATATTCAAGGCAATGATCACTTCCATAAACAAATTGGTGGAATCCTACCTTCACCTACTACTATTACTCTACTCATCGACTGCTATCCAGCATGCATCTAGAGTATTAGGTGAAACACAGTAATGCATGGACAACAATGACATGATGTAGACACTGTGAACTCAAGCAATATGAATAAATCCCATCGTTTTATTCTTAGTACCAGCAACACAAAGATGCATCTTGTCCCTTTCTATCACTCAGATATAGAAATTTGCCATGTTGAACCTACCACAATGCACCTCCCTTACCGAAGAAATATTGATCTAGTTGTCCAAACTATTTCAATAGATCGGAGATAATTAAGAAGATATCATAATCATGCACATAAGAATCATATAAGTATTGAGAGGAGACTCAAATATTTATCATGAATAGTATGAACATAAATCCACAATTCATCGGATCCCAATAAACGAACCGCACAAAACGAATTACATCGTATGGATCAAAGCGAAGATGTGATGATCATTGTATTGAAGATCAAAGAGAGAGAGATTGCCATCTAGGTACTCGCCATGGACCCAAAGTTGTATGGTGAACTACTCACTCATTATCCTGAAGGCCCCAAGGTTGATGAAGAGGCCCACCGTTATCAATCCCCTCCAACAGGGTGCCAGAACTATGCTCGAGATGGCCTGCCGTCGGAACAGAGACTTGCGGTAGCGTAAAAAGTGTTTCGGGACTCCCTGTGTTGTTTTGAGGGTAGATGAGAATTTATAAGCCAAAGAATGGAGTTGGCAGGGCCACGACGGAGGCACAATCCATCATGGAACGACGCCCCCAGGTCGCGCCCTGTTGGCTTGTGACCCCCTCGTGAGGCCTCTAGCCTTCTTTCGATGCTCGTTGATCTTCTTTTTATCCAGAAAAAATCACCAAAAAGTTTTAGGGAAATTAGACTTCGTTTGGTATGGAAAACCTGAAAAGTGAAAAACACGCAGAAAACAACAACTGTCACTGGGCACTAGGTCAATACTTTAGTGATCAAAATAATATAAAATGGTAAATAAATACCCCAAAAGTATTCTAGAATGATAATATATCAGCATGGAACAATAAAAAATTATAGATACATTGGAGATGTATTAGCCGGCTTTATTTTATTGAACACAAAGGTATATACATATGTATTTACAATGAGTTGGATCTAATGGATCTAAGTATAATAAGACCAAAGGTTAGCAATATCCCAAGGCCTATTGACCCCTCTTCAGATGTGTGTGGCTTCTTGTGTTCATGTATGTCAATCGGGTAATATGACCCGATGTTGATATTCTTGCTGATGACAAAATCCCATTACCAAGGTGGTGATAGATTAAGCATGGATTTCTAAACCCATGTTTCATTTTCTTACTGTGTTTCCTACCAACAAAGTCTCACCTATCATAATGTTTATTCCTAGCAGATGGGTTATCAAGATCAATGGCAGGTTCTATTTGAACATCATTGTTATGTTCATCATCATTTTCTAGATGAGCATCTACATGAACATCACCATTGTCATTTTCATCATTACTAGGTGAATGTTCATTACGAGATTGTGTTTCACCATCAGAAATAGAGACACCTTATTATCCTCAAAATGTTTTTCTACCTCAGGTTCACTAGAAGTATGCAAAGTCCTAACATTTTTTGTTTTTGTTTTTGGATGCACTAGGTGCATCAATATTAGTTCTTTGAGAATATCATTCAATTATTTTAGGTTGTCCCTCAATATAAAGTGGTTCATGTGTCATTTTACCTCCTCTAGTCGTTACTCTAACATCCTAGACATTCATACTATTGTTTATTTCACTAAGCAATTCACTTTGAGATTTAGCAACCTGCTCTAACTGAGTTTGAACCATAGAACCATGTTTACTAACACCTTTTACATCATTAGCAATTCTAAATAGCAAGTCACTTAATCATTCATCATATCAAATTTTTGTTTCAATTATTTCATAACATTTGTATTGAAGTGATCTTGCTTTATAATGTAATTGTCAAACTCATACAACCATTGACTAGGATGTTTATTGTAAGGAATCTCACCTTCATCAAACTTTATAAAAGAATTTAACTTTACGAACTGTGGTGGTGTGTCAAGACCATGTATTTCTTAAATAGGTGGTAAATTCTCAATATCTTTAGCTTTAATACCCTTTTCCTTCATACATTTCTTTGCTTCTTGCATATCTTCGTGATTGAGATATAAGATACCCCTATTACGAGGAGTGGGTCTAGGCGGTGGTTCATGAAGTGTCCAATCATTATCATTTTTCAATATATTGTTCACTAATTCCTCGTCTTTATCAATAGTTCGTTCCCTGAAACACATCTAGCACATGTATCTAGGTAGTTCCTAGAAGCATCGACTAGTCCATTATAGAAGTTATAAGTTATTTCATTTTTCTTAAGATGATGAACAAGCAAAGTTGTAAGATTGGAGAAGCCTCCCCGAAGCTTCTGGGAGACTCTCTTCTTCAATTTGCACAAAGTTAAATATTTCCTGTAAGGAAGATTTATTTCTTATGAGCATGAAAATATTTTCCAGACAAGTAATAAATCATGTCCTAGGGACTACGCACACATCTAGGAGCAAGAGTATTATACCATATCTTAGCATCCCCTGTTAATGAAAAATAAAACAACTTAAGAATATAGTAATAGTGAATTTTTCCTAATGGGCATATAGGGTGGCTACATCATTTAATTTAGTGATATGTGCCACAATAGTTTCGGTTTCATAGCCATAGAAAGGATTGGATTCAACGAAAGTAATTAACTCTGGGTAGATAGAGAATTCGTAATACTTATCAGTAATAAATATAGGTGAAGGGGCAAACATAGGATCATATTTCATTCTAGCATTCAAAGATTTCTTTCAGCTTGCATAGTAATTTCTTAAGATCATTTCTATCCTTACAAGCAAGAAAGTCTCTAGCTACTTCCCCATCCATAACATAACCCTCAAGTATCTCAGGTAGTTCATATCTAGGAGAACTTGTTCCAAGAGGTGAATCATAATTTTTAGTTTCAATAATTTCATCAGTTTCAGTAATTTCATGAGTTTCAGCATGCTCAGTTTCTCTAGCTTTAGCAAGTTGTTCATCAAGAAATTCACCCAATGGCACAGTCTTATCAAGTAAAGTACTAGCATCATCAATAGCACCATTCCTAGGATCATGCATAGTAGAAGTGGAAACGTCAATTACTTACGACATATCAGAAATAATAGCAGGTGGTGGTGTTGTAAGTTTACTTAAAACAGAAGGTGAATCAAGTACAAAGCTAGATAACAAATCCTTACCACCACTCGTCTTAGAGGGAAAGATCTTGGTTCTATCATCCTTAAGATTCTTTATGGTGATAAAAAATATAAATCCCAAGTGACTCAACAAATATAGCTATGATCCCCGACAACGGTGCCAGAAAAAGGTCTTGATACCACAAGTATACGGGATCACAATAGTTTTTGAGGGTAGAGTATTCTACCCAAATTTATTGATTCTAAATAAGGGGAGCCAAAGAATATTTTTAAGTATTATAAGTTGAGTTTTCGGTTCAACCACACATGGAGGCTAAATATGTTTTGTAGGGTGATCAATAGCACAATAGTGTGATAGTTTGATAGCAACAGTAATGGTAGCAATAGAAACAGTAATAGTAATAGTAGCCGTTTTGTAGGAACTGTAACAGTAGAAGAAATAGTAGTAACTTAGCAAAGCTCAATATGAGAAAAGATAGTAGGCTTTGGATCAATGGTAACATTGGATAATATTCATCATGTAACAGCCATAACATATGGTGACACAAAACTAGCTCCAATTCATCAATATAATGTAGGCATGTATTTCGTATATAGTTATACGTGTTGACACAAAAGAACTTGCATGACATCTTTTGTCCTACCCACCCGTGGCAGCATAGTCCATAAGGAAACTAATGGATATGAAGGACTCCTTTTAATAGAGAACCTGAACAAAACATTAAAACCTGGTCAATACATCAACTCATCAAACTACGGTCATCACGAGAAAGAATCCCAATTATTATCACCTTGGGTTATGGAGATCATAACATGTAGTAGGTCCATATAACTTGCATGGTAGGATCTAGAACACAAATATATTGGTGAACAACTAAATGGTTCAGATCTGAAATCATGGCACTCAGACCCTAGTGACAAGCATTAAGCACAACGATGTCATAGCAACATTAATCTCAGAATATAGTTGACACTAGGGATCAATCCCTAAGAAAACTAACCCGATCACCTCATGAATCACATCCAACACATCATCCTCTAGCAAGCCTACGAAGATATTACTCACTCCGGGTTATGAGCATCATGACATTGGTGATAGAGGATGGTTGTTGATAACAATGACGACGAATCTTCCTCTCCGGAGCCCAAAACAAATTCAAGATCTGGCCTCCTGATGAAGATCAGGAGGTCGCGACGACTCCGTATCGTAAAACGCGATGAAATTTCCTCTTCTATTTTTTCTCGAGAAATAGGAATTAATAGTATCTACATTAGGGTCAGCAAAGCATTGAGGCCCCCAGTACCCACTAGAGCACGCCATAAGGTGGTGTCGCGCCCTAGTGCCTAGTGGGCAGCTCGGGACCCCCACTACTGGGTCTTGGTTCCAAAAAGATTCGCCCAATTCCGAGAACTATTATTTCTGCACGAAAACAACACCATGGTAGTTCTGCTGAAAATATCGTTAGTCTGGGTTAGTTTCATTAAAATCATGAAATTAGAGTCCAAAACAAGAGCAAAAGAGTTAGGAAAAGTAGATACATCAAAGACGAATCAACGTGCTCGACACCGCCCCAAGCGACCCATCCCTCGCCTCTCACACATGAGCCCCTGATGCTCCCCCGTTCTCGCTCTTCCTCCCATTGGACCTATACCACCCCAAGTATGACCCGATACACAACAATTTAAGCCCCCACAGCAATTGGTCATGGACACGACCATGTTGGACTGATGTCCACGATGCATCGATGGTGAGGCTATTTAAACTACCCCCGGACCCCTTCCTCCCCTCTGGAACCTCTGTTTGCTCCCCAATTGCACCCCAGCATCGTACATTACACTGTTGGGGTGCCCGACATGCAGATCGACCCAAAGCTCCGCTGAATCGGCTCACCGTCAATCTCATGGTACGAGCCACCTCTGGCATCCCTTTCCTCCTCTTCGGATCGCCCTCACCTCACTGATGCATATCCCCTTCCTCCACTTGTATTTTGTTGTTGGAGTCGACACTGATAACCTCCTCCCAAGCCCTCTGTCGTGCCTTCCTAATCGCTGGCAAGACCCTGCACTCTGGCAACCCTATCCACCTCCATCAGAATGGTGGGAGTGCCCTGAGCACATTCCTTCCTCCAGCGCATCCTGACGATCCCTCTATCTCCGCCGGTGAGCTTGACGCCTCCCCTGACTGAGAGGTTGAAAATTACAGATGGGCTGCACATTTCGTCCTTACCTTGGTTTCTCCTCCTCCCTCTGCCTCTAATTGATGGGCCTCACCTGTTGGGTTTAAATCCAGGCTGGCGTGCGCGCCCCAGCCCACCCTGCGCTGGCTAGCCACTCAGCCGACCCATCAGTTGGCTTTTCTCGTCCAGCTACAGCTAGCCTTTTTATTTTCCTTTTGCATCAGTTTTATAAAAATTCCACAAGTTTATATAATTATCCAACACCTAAAATCTTGTAAAAACCCAAGCTATTTAACGATGCTGCCTGTGCACAATTTGGGAATTTGTTTCTGTACTGTTTTTATTTCAAACCGTTTTAAGCCATTTAAACCCATTGTTAAGGTGCTTTTCACTATTTTAACCCTCCAAATCCAAAAGATAATAATTTTGGTATTGTTAGTTTTCACCCTAGCATTTTAAAAAAATAGTTTGACATTTTTAGGAGTGATGTATTATTCCTGTTTTTGTCGTGGACTTATTTTTTCCCATTATATTTCAATGATAGATTGCATTGTTGACAAAGAAGTTTCACCAGAAGGATTTGAAGACGCCGAAGAATTTGTTGATCCAGACAAGAAGCCCTTTGAACATGATGATGAAACCCATTCTTATGCATGTTATATAGCACATTAATTAGTTGCATCAGAATCATGATGAAGTGGTGACCACTTCGGTGGGTTGCCACCGTTACTTTCCTTGTTGATACTTCCATTGCGATGACTCTACTTTGTACTTAGAGTTGTGTGGGTGGGAAGTAGAGAGGATGCTAGTAGATGCTACGCAAGTGGGACAGTAATATGCATGGTGTAGGAAACAAAAGTGTTTTCAAATACTTTTGCAAAACCCCGTCGGGTGCCACTAATGCCCGAGGGACATGTTGATCTAAGTAACCACTTGATAAAAAGTGGTGTACCGAGGTAAGTGAGTGTGTTGTTCTTGAAAACATATTGGTTTAAGTTGGGACCATTACTCGAACCTTACATGCACGACCACAAAACCCCTTATGTGATGGGGCATTGTTGAGTACTTTGGTCGATGCTAGCAGAGAGCCCGCATCACTACTGGCAGGAGTGATGTGATCAATCTCGATATGGGGTTGTACCGGAAAGGACGACTATGACTGTTTTCACAGACACCGGGCATACCTTTAGTCCCCTCATGGGTGGTACTTGTGATGTACATCATGCAGGCTGGGTACCAAAGAGTGGACTCTTTATTAGTATTGTCAGGGGAAAGGCATTTTCCAGGTACTTACCACGTGTATGCAATCTACCACGAGTCGTGGCTTGACACGAAAGTTTCTCGAGTCTTTTTGAATAAAGTGTGCAACCTATGAGAGTGTAAGACTATTCAAATGGACGTCTCCATGGTCAAGGATAGTTGGATGACCGCTCTTGACTACATCCATTGTTTACAAAATGTGGTGTGTGTGTGAAAAACGAGGGACATGAGTTGAGTGAGATGACTCAGTGTGATGATTAAACTGGGGTTCTTGTGAACTCTATTTTAATTGATATTCGTAACCTGTTCATATGAATACTGGTAGGCTCATGATGCATGCTTTTACAAGCTGACATGCCATGTCATTACACTAAAAATTAGCTTTCTACAAAATTACCTGCTTAGTTCTATACCATGCATTGTTGTACCTTGTTCCAAACATGGGTTGCTTGTGAGTCAATTCAAAGTACTAATTGTCTTGCCATTGGTTATTTAATTAGCTAGGCATGGAAGAACAGGAGTGTCGGTGGACTAAGAAACGTGGTCCTTAGCACCCAGAATTAGACATAGGAAACTGCGGCCCTCAGGCCGACAACTCCTTGTCGAGCTCACATCAACCCCCGAAGCAAGCCAAAGCCAAGACCAAAGAGAGGAGACAAGACTCTCATGAGTCAATAAAGCCGCCCACAAGCAACGCCCGACAAGATTCCAGCCCGCCAAGCCACCGCTCCACCTCACCAAGGGGCTGATTATCTACATCAGCTGATGTGTCGAGCGGGCAAGCGGACAGGCGGAGCTGGCAGGGTCACCTGGACACAGCGGCAGACATGTTGCATCTTTAATGACACATGTCCCATGGCGTGGCAGACAAAGAGGACGTAGCTAGGAGAACGACACAGAAGGAAAGTTAATCCTTGTCGGGGAACTTCGCCAGTACGCCACCTCATAGCGCATTCAATGCGGCTCTCCTAGTCCGTCGGAATTAGGTATTTCCCACAACCTGTCCTGACAATCGGTCTCTATAGCTGCAATACTCACTGTACACACAGGAAAATACCATTATAGCAGTTGTGGTGACCCCTTGAACTATAAAAGGATTCCACGGGCTATCTTTTAGGGGGTCGACACCTTTCTCAATTGCACGCGTAGTTGCACCTCTCGTGCATCTTTGTCGGGTTGTTGCGCTCTAGTACTTGAACTCAGATAATCAACCAAACACAGACATGAGGTAGAGTCTTATGCTCCAGAGCAGCCTCAACCTGTATAAACCCCGTGCGGAATCTGATCATTGATGGTCTTTGTGCACTTGACGCCCCTGCAGAATCATAAAGGGACCTTCTAGGTCCCATAGATCGTCGTGAATTTCTTGCCCTGACATCTTTGGTATGCCAAGTAGGGGGCCTTCTAGTGCAATAATCTTCACCGACGTTTCTGCGTGCTCTCATCGACGCCCATGGCACACAAGAGGGCCAAGGCTGGCCCCGTCGACGTCCTAGCTGCTCACGTCGGCCACAATGTGCGATGGAGGCTGGGGCAAACAACATGCGCGTCACACCGGAGAGCGCAGCCACAACATCGCGCGGAGATCCGCGAGCCATGACCCGGACCCTGTCATCGTGATAGGTCAAAATGCACCGGCGTAGACTCGGGACGACACCACGACCATGGCGGCAGCGACGGCGGCTACAACCGGACCTCCACCATGCTCTTCACAAGACAACCGTGTCCCGTGCGCGTGAGATGACAACCTGCGGTGGCGCGTGGACAAGACCCTTGCACAAGGAGCGCAAGGCCAGTCTCAACCACCTCCCCCTAGTAAGGGGCAGGGAACGGGCGACTGTGCGGGAAAGCGCTCCTTCTGGCACTGCTAGGAGTAAGAGCGCTACCAATGCTGCAACCCGTCCGATCCCCAAAACCATGGGGGAAGCTTTAGTCGAGGCCCAACTGCTGGTGAACTTTCGACCTCCACCAGAGATGATAGAGGAGTGGAGGGCTACGATACAAAGCTTTCTAATTTTCGTCAACAATGACAAGCCAGATGCGGCGGGTTCCTCGCGCTCGGCGCGCTGCTCCCATAGGACCCACCGCCGGTGCGACACTGGTTGAACACACACAGTGCACTCACCCCCACGACAACAGCAAACTTCCTGTCCGACCAACATACAAGACGAGGAATCTCAAGCCTCGATGGACCCGCGGCTCAAGCAAGACCTGCGGCAAATCTTGAAGGACATGTGCAAGGAGGACGCGCCCACCACCATCAACGGGCGACGAGAAACACGTCGCCAATCCTGTGGTCGCACAAATCCAGCAGTCGATGACCCCGCACTACGGACACCCGGTAGCCCACCTTACGTGGTGGGATGCCCACATTCACCCGCTAGCTGCAGCAAGTCCGTTGGCCCTACAATAGAGCCTTCAAGTCGGAGTTGCCGGACAAATACGACGGAAGTACGAGTCCATCGGGGTTCTTGGGCATCTACACCATTGCGGTGCAGGCTAATGGGAGACGAGACGAGAAAGTGCTCGCCAACTACTTCCCGCTGGCACTCAAGCCCAACGTGACGAATTGGCTAATGAACTTGTCTAAAGGGTCCATCTCCTCTTGGAAGGATCTCTGCAACAGTTTGTCGGAGCTTTCCATGGGGTCCACAAGTTCCCGGGGTAGTCCAACGATCTACACCCGCTCCCCCAACGAGATGGCGAGACCCTTCGCAAGTACATCCAGAGGTTCAGCCACATGCAGAACAACATCCCAGATATCCACCCTACTGCGGTGATAGCTGTGTTTCACACGAACGTAGGCAATCGTCGCATGCCCGAGGAGATGAGCAAGGTGCAGGATGTAGCTGAGCTCTACACAATGGCCAAGAATTGCGCATGGTATGAAGAAGGAAGAAGTCTCCCACGGGAGGACGCTAGAGTGTAGGTTGACTCCGATAACGATGAGAACACATCCGCCTCCTTGAAGAAGGGATGCAAGCACAACCAGAAGAACAAGGGAAAGGTAGTGATGGCTATCGAGAGTTTTGGCAAGCCTAACATCGACAAGAAGGCCAAATCTGGGGAGTACGGCAAGGACGTTGTTGTTTGCTCTGGAGACGATGAAGCCGCGATAGGCGAGCAGGCCGGCAAGCCGTACTGCAAGATCAACCTCAACAAGGGCTATGACATCACCGAATGCCACCAAGAAGAAAAACTTGCTGAGAAGAAGAAGCAAGAGTATGAAAGGGGCGACAAGGAGAAGAGCGGAGATGGTGTGGGTTGATCCGACAAGAAGAGCCGCAACGGCCGAGGTGGCCACAACGGAAAGGCCAAACAGCACAACGAGAAGCCCGTTAGAGGCTGGTACGACAAATTTGACGGTGATGATGACAATGACAAGGATGAAGAGGAATCTGACACACAATAATTCCAGAAGGCCACGGATGCTATATTCGTTGACGGAGGCGCATCTTTGTACTCCTCCCACATGCAGCTCAAGCAATGGGCCCGCGAAGTCAATGCGGTAGAACCGATGGCAGAAGAAAGGAAGCCCCTCAAGTGGTCCAACACACCCATCATCTTCGACGCCGAGGACCACCCTGATCGCATCACCACGGTCTGGTGCGTGCGTTCTTGGTCTCACCAACAATTCGCAACCACAGTGTCACGAAGATGTTGGTTGACAGTGTGGCCAGCCTGAACCTGATTTCACTCGATGTGAGCAAGCGGCTGCAGACATCTGATTCAGACGTCAAACCGATGGGGTCCTTCCAAGGAGTGGACGGGGGAGATCTCAGCCAAAGGGGAAGATAACCCTTCCAGTCAAATTTGGTAGCAAGCTCAATTTCTAGACAGACTGGGTCGTCTTGGACGTCGCCAAGATGTCGCTGCCATACATTGGAATCCTGGGCCGTCTAGCATTGGCAAAGTTCATAGTGGTGTCGCACCATTTCTACAACATAGTTGAGATGCGAGAGACAATCAACATCATTACCATATGTGTCGACCTGAAGGACGCAATCCTCTGTGTCAACAAGATCTAACGAGAGGTAGTTGCATAGTCTGCCTATGAGGCACCCGATCCTGCCGGCGAAACCCCGAGGTGGGTGGATAACAAGTCCAAGACCCCCGGCAAGACTCGTCAAGAATCTAGGAAGCGCGCCGCTGAGAACAGCGCACCCGGTCAATGACTCAACTTATACTTCTACCACCGGGAGAAAGAAAAGTAATGTGACCATCCCCAAGATGAACCAAGTGGCTCCACGCGGGGACAACGAGGGGGATACTTTCACCATAAGTGCCACCGTCGATAGCAAATAGGTTTTCTCGCACATCTCCTTCATGTGGGTGAATTTCAACGTGTTTGTCTGGCAACTTTGTACATCCCCGGTGTTCCCAGGGAGGTGATCTAGAACCACCTTGTTGTGTGCCCTCATGCGCGCCCTGTCAAGCATAAGGTGTGAAAAGATGCACTAGAGCGGCAAGAATTTATTGCCGAAGAGATTAAAAAGTTGGAAGTAGCAGGGCTAGTCAGGGGCGTGCATCGATTTCAAAAATGTCAACAAGGCTTGCCCAAAAGAACCCTTTACCTAGTCGTGCATTGAGCAAATAGTGGACTCAACTGCCGGCGGCGACCTGTTGTCGTTCCTTGATGCCTACTATGGTTATCATGAGATCTTCATGGCCGAGGAGGACAAAGAGAAAGCATCATTCATCAACCCCCTGCGAGACATACTACTTCAGACGCATGCCTTTTGCCCTGAAGAGTGCAGGTTCAACCTTTGTGAGGGCCTTCCATATTGGTCTTGGACTATAGATGCACAGAAATGTGCAGGCCTACATGAACAACATCGTAGTCAGAGCAAGGACAAAACCACACTAGTCCAAGATCAAGAAGATACCTTTGCTAATTTGCACAAAATCAATTTGTAGCTCAACCGCAAGAAGTGTGTGTTCGGGGTCCCATCCGGCAAGCTCCTCGGTTTCTTCATATCTCAGCGCGGGATAGAAGCTAGTCCTGCCAAGATTGAGGTGATCGAGCAACTGGAGGCCCCAAAGCGCATCAAGGGCGTATGCCGACTCGCAGGTTGTGTCGCTGCCATTAGCAGGTTCGTCTCAAAATCCGTAGAGCGCGCCCTGCCATTTTCAAGATCATCAAGAAGGAAGGCTCAATGACGTGGACTTCGAAAGCAGAGGCAGCATTGCAAGTCCTGAAGAAGTACCTGTCCTCGGCCCCGGTCCTAGTGGCGCCCAAGCCCGAGGAACCATTACTGTTATATTTGGCCACAATGAACCCGGTGGTTAACGCTGCACTAATGGCAGAAAGGGAAGGTGAGGATAGAGAAACAATGGCCCCTGAACCGGCAGCCAGCAAACCTAGGCCAACCCTGATGAGCCAAGAAATAAATACGAAAGTGGCGCTAGAAGCAGAAAAGCTAGCAGTGTAGAAGAAGAAGGTGGTGCAGCGACTGGTGTACTTTGTCACCTCTCTCCTGCAAGGGGACTGGTCAAGGTACACTAGGATTCAGAAACCTCTCTTCGTCCTCCTCATACCTCGCCCCCGCAAGCTACGCAACCACTTCCAAGTGCACCGTATCGCAGTCGACACTCGCTTCTCGTTGCAGCTGATCCTTAGGAATCCAGAGGCAACTAACCGAATTGTTGAGTGGGCCCTGGAACAAGCTAGTTTTGATCTCAACTTTGAATGCACGGCGACAATCAAGAGTCGAGAACTGGCAGAGTTTCTTGTCGAATGGACGCCAACACCAGACGAAGAAATCCTGAAGATAGTCCTTCGCGGCAAGAAAACACCTCAGACATGGGTCATGTACTTTGATGGAGCTTTCTCGCCGCAAGGCGTTGGTGCCGGCGTACTTCTCATAGCACTCACAAGTGAGCATCTCAGGTATGTGATCCAAATGCACTTCACTTCTAAGGTGTCAACCAACAACACAATTAAGTACAAGGGTTCACTTCATGGGCTGCAGATAGGAGCAGAGTTGGGGATCAGGAAGTTAATAGTCCGAGGGGACTCATAGTTGGTTGTGTGCTAGGTCAATAAGGATTACCAAAGCCCCCTGATGGAAGCATGTGTTGATGAAGTGAGGAAGTTGGAGGAGCGTTTCGACAGTCTACAGATGAAACAGATCACCAGGACGGAGAATGACATCACTGACGACCTGTCGAAATGAACAGCTTAGAAGTCGCCTGTGGAACCAGGCACCTTTGTGCTCCGACTCACCTAGCCTTCAGTTACACCATCACGACAATAAGCTAAGAAGAGAAAAATCAGCTCCGGTGACCATTTCTCGGCAGATCCACCTGTGGCTACCAACAAGGTTACCGGGGGTGACAAAGTGCTCGACGTTGAGCTCCAAGATCCATCGGGATAGGCGGTCCTTCCTATCGAAGATAGTGCTCACGCGGTAGAAGAGACACCTTTAGTCCTTGTCGTCGAGCCAAGGGTTCTTGCATGGGCGCAACGGATTGTCCGATACATCCAGTCAGGAGACCTCCCCGAAGAGCAAGAAGAAGCCATATCGTAGCCCATAAGTTGAGTGTGTATCAGTTCATGGTCAACAATTTGTACAGGATGCGACCCAATTGGGTCAAATTAAGGTACACCACCCAAGAGGAAGGACAACGACTGTTGGCGGAGATACACGAGGGGATTTGTGACTCCCACGTAGGATCACGATCCCTTGTTGGGAAGGTGTTCTGGAAAGGCTTCTACTGGCCCACAACCCTTGAAGACGCCTTGGACGTGGTGATGACATGTGAAGCATGCCAATACCACGCCAAGCATAGACACCAACCAGCACAAGCCATCGCTATACTGGCCATTTTTGGTGTGGGGCTCGATATGGTCGGTCCCCTCCCCCGTGCTACCCGGGGCTCCAAGTTCTTGTTCTACGCTTGTTCCGGAAGTGGACCGAGTTTAAGCCGGTGAGAAAGATAACAATGCAAGTAGCGGTCAAGTTCCTCAGACTGATTGCCGTTTCAGGGTCCCAAACAGGATCATCACCTTTAATGGCAATCGGTTCACAAGTAGCACTTTGATGCAATATTGTCAAAATATCGGTACCAAGGTCTACTTGCCTCAGTATCTCACCCGAGGAGCAACGGCAAGTGGTGAGGGAAAATGCTAAAGTGTTGTGGGGCCTCATTACGATGCCGAATCGAGTGACACACGAGACACCCTTCGCCCAAGTCTATGGGGCAGATGCATTTCTCCCCATGGAACTAATGTACGGGTCACCGAGAGTGCACGCCTTTGATGAGGACCAGCAAGAGTGGATACAACATGATGAGGCCACACTCCTCGAGGAAGACCATCTCCAGGCCACAGTACATACTGCTAGGTACCCGCACGCCTTGCACCACTACCATAGCCACAAAGTGTGTGCCAGGATTGTTGACGAAGGTGACTTTGTACTTCGACATATTCAGTACGTGATAGGATCAGACAAGTTGACATCAAAGTGAGAAGGCCCTTACCGGGTAATACGAGTCACCAGACCTGGCGCACTTGTGGGGACCCCGACTCATAAGTCATGGTCACCGAATGCACGTGTATACTGATCCAGAGATCAATGCTCATTGAACACACAAAATCTGAATAATAAGGACCATCAAGGTCATGTCTTACACAGATAGGGCCATGAAGTCCAAATACCAAACAAAAACTAGCAGCAGAAATCTTGTTCGGAAGCGTGAACCCATGCCATCTACCTTAACCTATGTGCATTCTTACTGGGGAGCGTCGTAGTTCGTATGTTCGTCTCCAACAAACTCTTTGTCATACTCCCGTTCATCCATGTGTGGACAATTAAATAACCAGTGGCAAGAAAATGATTAATTTGAATGTACTCGCAAGCAACCCATGTTTGGAACGAGGTAACAAAAATGCATGGTACAACACTAACAGGTGAGTTGCAGAAAGCTTATTTTCAAGTGCAATGGCATGATCGATAACTTAAGAAGGTGTGCTTCACGATGTATCTGATATCCGTATGAACAATTTATAGATATCAATATAAATTGGGGTTGAACGTCTCATGTTCACCCACCATGCCAAGTCATCTGACTTAGCTCAAGTATCACACCAACATGTTTCTCATGCACACACACCAAGTTGTGAAAACATCTGGACATAGTCTACGTAGGTCCACCAACTCTCCATGAGAGTGGACACGACTATTCGAATAGTTTTACACTCAGTAGAGGTTGCACACTTTACCCACAAGACTCGGGAAACTTCCGTGTCAATCCACGACTTGCGGTATTTTCCATACACGAGGTAAGTACACACACATTGCCTTCCCGTGTCGATACTAACCAAGATTCCAGTCGTTGGTGCCATCCCTCGTGATGTACATTACAAGTATCATCCATGAGGGAACGCATCGTTGTGCTCGGTGTTTGTGAAAGAAGCCCAAGGTCGTCCTTTCCGGCACGACCCTATATCAAGGGTGACCATGTCACTCCCGTCACTCGCAATGCGGGCTCTCTGCTAGCACAACCCAAAGTAATCTACAAAACCGCATCCCATAAGGAGTATCTTGGTTGCACATGTAAGGTTGGGACCGTCAGGACATCTTAAATCTAATCCATTTTTGGAAAACAGGCGCATCTTTCCTTGGTACCCCACTTCTTTCCCAAGTGGTGACCTAACTCATCACATCTCCCTCGGGAATTAGTGGCACAAAATGGGGTTTTCAAAAAGTGTTTGAAATCACCGTTGCTTCCAACACATGCATAAACCCATCCTATTTGTGTAGCAACTAGTTTAGCATCCTATCTATTGCCCACCGGCGCAACTTTAAGCACAAGTAGAGTCATGTCATGCAAGTACCAATGAGGAAATAACGGGGGCAATCCCTAAAGGTGGTAACCATAGTCGTCATGATTCAATGTAACAAGTAGGTGTTATATGCCATGCAAAAAGAGTTTCAAGTCATGGACAAGAGGCTGCTTGCCTGGCTGAACAAAGTCCTCGCAGTCTTGAAATCCGTCTTGTCTGAGCTATTCGCCAATAATACAATCTACTCGCTGGAATGAAACAGGCAAAATAAGGCCACGGCAAAAACAGGGCAAACAAATCACTGAAAAAATGTCAACTTATTTTTTTTTAAAACGAGGGTGAATGTAGGACTTGTAAAAACAACTAGTTTCTCATTTTAAAATATAGAAAGTGGTGGAATGTATTTTATTACACAGCTAAAATACCTAAAACAAGGTTTTTAAATAAAAGAGTGACTCCATCTTTATCAAAAAAATTCACAAGTGGCACCATAAAACAGGTTGCAATATTACAAGATTTTACAAATTGTAATTATTAAATTTGGATAATTATTCATTTCTGTAGAATTTACATAAAACACACAAAAAGAAAAAGAGAAAATGGCACTATGCCACGATGCGAGAATTGGCCGATAGAGCCGGCCCAACTAGGGAAGCCAGCCAAGGCAGGCAAGGCGCGTGCACACGTGAGGCCCTAAACCCGACAGGCGGGGTCCAGCCGCTAGTGACACAGAGGGGAGGTGAGGGAGAGGTGGGATGATAGGTGGCCCCCACCTGTTATCTTCAACCTCGAGACACAGAGGGGCGGCAATCTCACCGGCGATGGTAGAGGACACGACGATGATAGCCAGGGGTGGGAATGGACTTTGGGGCGAGTTGTCGTTCGAGGGGAGGTAGAGCCAGTCGGAGAGGGGCCTAACTTGTTGGCAACGAGGTCCTGCATTGGAGGTGCTTCGGGAAGTGCTTGTCGGACCCGTCTAGAGCTGCAAACATTGCGAGGAGGAGGGTAAACACACCAGTGGGGAGAGGGTACTCGAGAGTAAGAAGAAATAGAGACATAGGGGCTCTCTCTACCTCGGGATCGATAGCGGCCTGAGGCGGTAAAGCTCCGGCTCGATGTCGAGCTCAGGAAGCTGATGGGAGGAAACGGGGGTACTATCGCTCAATGAGGAGGTGGAGAAGAAGATCATAGGGGAAGAGAGGTCTTGGGAAGGCTTAATATAGCCAGGGCGAGGTTGCAAACGAGGCTGCGGGTCAGAGCAGAGGGCCAGGTTGCTCGAGAGTGTTCATGAGACTGGTCTATGACCGATGGAGAGAAGAGAGCAAGAGGGGGTTGCGCGAATATGAGCTCATGCATTGGCCAGCTCGGGCGGCCATGGGAGCGCACTGAAGGAGGTGAGAGATAGAGGCGGCCTTTGACACTCTAACGTGTCATAGATGCCGAGGGGCCTCGACTAGCACGAGAGGAGTGGCTTAAGGCGGCCAAGAGATGGGCATAGAGCAAGGTTAGCGTTCGGTTGTCCTGTAGCACACCCCCGAGCGTACTTTTGGCCGGCATGATGATGCCCTTGATGTTCTCTGGCATGACCAATAGTGCCCTTTAGGAGCAAAGTGATTAAACAAGGGGGAAGGCAACTCGAGATGCTCTGGTTGAAGGTCAGGGAAGAGTAGAAGCTCAAGAAGGAAGAAAACATGTTGTCTAGAGGGGTGTAAGTGGGGTTTCACATCCTAAAAAATGGAGCTAGCCATTGGGTTTGACTCTGGAGATGCCTTGGGTCTTAGTGGGTTTGTGGGAAAAGTTTGGGGGCAAGGATATTAAGTTAAGAGGTCAAAATAACTATTTTTAGATTCAGTTGGAAGTTGTTTGATTGGATTTTGGGAAAAATATATCTTTGTCCACTTGTTGTGATAATTAACATGATCAAATAGTGGGAATAATTGAGCTCTATCACAAATTTGTGCTCATTTGGGGAGAGTTGGCAATGCAAACCCAAAAAACCCTAGAAAACAACACAATTAGGTTTCTTTAGATCTAGCTCAGCAAATCAATTCCCACAAATGCACAACTTGGTGTAGCTTCCTTATTTGGCGTCTAGATTGCTCCTGCAAAGTTTGAGAGCAATTGGGGAAACTTGGCAACGTAGAGTTGCTTAAATTTCATTATGGATAGAGAGGGTTTTGGAATATTTTGGTGAAGCAAATCAACTTTTATTGAGATGAAACTTGGCAAGACCATCACATATATCATGTGTCACCTGATAGAATGTTTCTGGAATTTATTGAGAATATTTCTTATGGAAATATTTCAAAATCTTGAAAAGGCACAAAGGGTTATGAGAGGTTTTGTCCAACATTTTGAACTTGACAATGTCTTGAAACTCTTATATATAGAAAGTATAAGTCGAGTGAGTTCCCCAAAATTTTCTCAAATATTTTTGAAGCAAGTATGTAATTTTCCTTCGCAAAAGACCATTTTTGGCCTTCTAAATAAGTAATTAACTAAAATAGGAAAAATTACATTAAAAATAATGGTTTTGTTGTTAGGGAAGTGTTTTTGATAATAGGTACTAAATGAACATTTGGGACAAAACATTCTCCTAAATTGAGGACTTGTAGTACAAATGTCAACTCACGGGTTTTTGAGGGCTTAAAATGAATAAATGTGTTGGGGTCAAAATAATATTTTTTAAAAACATTTTTTGGTCCTATGCACATGGTATGATCACGAGGCAAGGATTTGGAGCAAGAATATTAGTATTGGGAGAGGGAAATAATTGTTTTTGAATAAAAAGCCAAATAGGCAAACAAGCACATATCAACCAATTCATTCTTCACATGCATAAAAAAGTTTTAAGTGGCTCCAAAATTTACAAACAAAAGGTGTGACATACCTGCCCCCTTAGAAGAATCTCGTCCCCAAGATTCCCAGCCTATAATTAGCACTAAAGAGATAAGGGAACTTTAATCTAAGGTAGTCTTCACGCTCCCATGTTGCTTGTGCTTCCGTGTGGTTGCTCCATTGGACCTTGAAGTACTTGATGTTGTGACTTTGGGTGCAACGTTCGGCTTCATCCAACATGTGAACGAGTCTCTCACGATAAGTAAGGTGTGGATAAAGGTTGATGGCTTGATGATCGATGTGCTTGTAGAGATCTGGGCGGTTGGGAACTGGGAGACAATTCCGGAGTTGTGACACATGGAAAACGATGTGCACACCCAAATCTCGGAAGGTAGATCTAGCTCGTAGGCATGTTCTACTCATCTTGCTATGATCTTGAAGGGGCCTATGTACCTTGGTGCGAGTTTTCCCTTGATGTGGAACAACTTGGTTCCCTTGAGAGGTCTGACTCAAAGGTAGACATGGTATCCATTGTTGAAACTCACTTCTCGACGACGGGAGTCGGAGTAGATCTTCTGTCTGGACTTGGCAGTGTACGGACCTTCCCTGACAAGTTGAACTTACTCGTCTACTTTAGGGAAAATATCTGGTCCAAAGACTAGTCCTTCTCCGGTTTCTGATCAGTTGAGAGCTTTTTCGTGCATTCAAGCAAGTTCTGTGTCAGATCTTGGGAAGTAGCATGTACCACTGCTCCCTCGAAGCAGGGCGCAGCGGTGGTCGCTCAACTTCAACACGGCATCCTAACGCTTGTGCGGGCACCTCGCTGCATGAGCACAGGCTAGGGAGACAGAGGCCACGAGATTGAAGGCATTAGGCTGGCGCACCGCTGTAGGACTGTGCACTGCTGTCGAGGGTGTGCCTGGGGGCTTCGGCGATGCCTCCGGCGCATGCTCCGGCCGACGCACCTCTGTGAAGAGATGCTTAGCCGTCGAGAATGCGCCTACAGGCCCTGGAACCCATGCACACACTCCAACCGATGTCCTTTCCCCCTGGATTGTGAGGAACCCAACTTACAAGTCGAGATCGCCGAATGGTTGTGCTCAGTGATCCCAGAGATTAATGCTCACCGAACACATAGATACTGAATAATAAGAGTCTTACATCCGAGTACCGAATTATTACATCACATGAACGGAAGGTCAAGTTCACAAGGTTTGGCCTAAGGCCAAATCATAGTGATACAACTAATAGCGGAAATCATAGGGGCTAACGGGTGCCTATGCCATCAAGCCTGCACCGACAGGCATTCTGACTCGGAAGCGTCCTAGTTCGCAGGGCCGTCTCCAAAGACTTACTCATCTCCAAACTCTGGTCCTTGCATGCCTGGTCAATAATATAACCAGTGGCAAGCCAATGAGTACTTTTGAATGTACTCGCAAACAACCCATGATATGAACAACGAAAGTGAAGGATAACCATAACATGCATCTTTGGTGGAATTTATCTTGGTGGTATGATCATGTATATGCATCAAGTTAAAGAATTACTTTTGAAGAAAAGCTTACATATATCAATATATCTGTCGAGGGCTGAACCATCCGGGCTCAACCTATATGCCAAGTCACCAAACTTGGTCATATCATTACTTCCATAACAACACCTTTTTATTACCACTCACACACACTTGGTTTATGCGGAAACAACTGGACATAGTTTAAGAAGGCTTAACCAACTGTCCTTGATCGTGGACACGACTATTCAAATAGTTTTACACTCTGCAGAGGTAGTACACTGGACCCACGAGATCCGGCAAACTTCCGTGTCATCCACGACTCGTGGTATATAACATACCCGAGGTAAGTACCCGATTAATTCCTTTCCCCTAACGATACTAGACAAAGAGGTCCACTCGATTGGTGCCCATCCCACATGTTGTACATCTTACGAGCATCGACTCTGGACAGTATCAACCATGCGGGAACCAACGGTGTGCTTGGAACTCATAAAAATGGCATAGTCGTCCTACCTGGCACGACCCCAAAACGAGAGTGACCACACATCACTCCCGCCACTAGTAATTTGGCTCTTTGCTAGCACCGACCAGAGTAATCATCATAGCCCCGTCCCATAAGGGCTAACGTGTTCGTACTAGTAAGGTTGGGATGGTCGACACATCATAAATCTAATCCCATTTCCGAAACCATACTCACTCAAGATACCCGGTGCGCCACTTCACCAAAAGTGGCCATCTAAATCATCATAACCCTCGGGCATTAGTGGCACCCGACAGGGTTTTCATAAACTTTGATTTATGTCATCAACATGCTCATGCTAATATTATTCCAATATTACTTGTGAAAGTGCTACTAGCATGATTCTCAAAAGGGCTAGGATCAAGCTCAATCCAAGTGCTCCGGAAGAGCCATTGGTATCATCACATCAAATGATTTACCGGCACTTATGATCATATCCAACGGAAATACTTGCTATTTTAACATGCAATTTTAACATATGCTCAGTCATGGTCAAAGGGTTGCTTGCCTTGGTGAGCTAGGTATCCGGGCTCTTCGAGGTCTTCCGCTACGATTCCCTCGTCACACGGATTTTCTATCGTCGTCAAAAGAATAAATAAGAAATAGCTCACTCAAAAATAAATCACAAAGTTATTTTAAAAATGTTCTTTATTATTGATAAATCTAAGTTGTTATTTTGAAAAATGTTTGCCTCTGTTTCCAATGAAGGAACATTTTTAAAATCAACCATACAAAAGCTAACTATTCCAATTTAGTCCTTTTTATTATTGCAAAACAGAATAGTTGTTTGAAAAATTCATCTCAAGGTCTTATTAAATACTACATATTTTTAGAAGAATAACAGTGGAAAATTTATATTTTTACACTGGTTAAATGTTTTTATAAAAAATACTAGAAATCAGATTTTAAAAATAAAAGAAAAATGGGCTAAGCCTATGGCCTCGCTCGGCCTGGAACTGGGCCGGCCCCAGGCGAGCCGACAGCCTGCCCAGGCACATGCGTCGTCAGGTTTGAACCTAACGTGCGGGGCCCTGCGGTCAGCGGCTACGGGCAGCACGGAGGAGGGAGCTGGGCCACCAACAGGTGGGGCACACCTGTCGGGGTCGTCTCCTACCTCTGGCCAGAGAGGAGAAGGAGCACGCCGGCTAGGCTGCCGACATTCTTAAGCCCCAACGAGGATAGAAATGGGCTCGGCATGACGTCGCCTACCTGCTCGTGGTCGGAACAACGTCGGAGAGGCAAGGGTTCACCGGCGACGAGGAGGCCGCGGCGGAGGAGTTTCGGGAGGTGGTCGAGGAGGCAGCTAGGGGCACGGAAATGCCCGAGGAAATTGGGGCAAAGCTTCCTGGGGTCGAGGGGATCAGTTTGGTGGGTCGAGGGACGTAGGAGTCGTTGTGTAGCTGGAGATCGACCGGAGCTCTGAGGCGGAGTGGCCTTGATCGATCTCGAGCACCGGGGCTTTGCTGGTTTGCTGGGGTGGCTAGGGAGGTGCTAGTGGTCGTGGTGCAGCTATCTCAGGGGTGCAGGAGCAAGGGGGGCTATAAATAGGACCGCGACGGTGAGCCGATTCGGGAGCGGTGCTGACTCACCGCGGCGCGCATGGGGGTGCAGGGAGGAGCTGTGGTCGAAACCGCGACCGCAGGACGTGGTTTTGGACTGCCAGGACCATCTGCAATAGCGGGAGAGAGAGAGGAGTCGAGCATCCATGGCCGTACAACCTTGGCCGGTTCTAGTGCGCGCGGGCACGCGTTGCACGAGCTCTAGTGCGGCAGAGGAAGAACTCGACGCAGAGGGGTTGTCGGGGAATAGGTTGGACACCTCGGGGGAGGCTGTAACTGGCCGAGAGCATCTCCCCCACCTCGGTGGCTACCTGTAGCGTGCCCAGAGCTTAGTTTTGGCATGCCACAGCATGCTGGTGTGGTCTGAGGCACTTTGGACGGGTCTAGCATGTCCTGGCACTGGTTGGGAGTGAGGCTACCCGTTTGGGTCTCGTGGGAGCTTCGACTGGTCAAGGGAGACAAGAAATACTGGTGCTGTCAGCCTTGAACTGAAGCTTAGATTGGGTTGTTTGGCATTTCCACTTTGAACCAGTGAGGGGCCAGTTGACTCGGGTCGGGCATTGATACTAGCAACCTAATCTATGAGTTTGGAGCAAAGGGGTTGAGTTTAGCTGTGGCTAAGAGGGCTTTTTCCAATCTGTCAGAAGGTGCTCGACAATGGTTTCAAGGGGTTGCACCCCACCCCTGGTGTTGCAACTTAACATGTTTGGGTTTGGTGCTAAAACATGGGGTTTCACCAAGTTTGAGCTCCATCGGACAAGTTTAGCTTTGTAAACTTGAAAACACCACTATGTGACCAGATATATCCCTTCCAAAGAGAGTGTGGGCAAACTAAGTCCAACAAATCCCATTTCTGGTGTGGAACCCTCATTTGAGGTATTAGGCACTCCTGCAAAGTTTCAGCATCATAAGACAAACGTTGCTATGTGGAGTTGCTCTAACTCTATTTTGGACAAAAGGGGTTTTGGGTTATTTGAGGTCCTTAATCACCTTGGATCAAAGTGATACTTTATGTGGACACCAAATATGGCTTAGGGATACCCCTGGAATTTTCTAGGATTTTATTGAGAATATTTCCTTTGGGGTTTACTCAAATAATTATAATAAAAATAGGGGTTTAAAATCCTATGTATGGAAAATATATGTCCTTCTCATCATCTCCAAATTTAATCATATTTTTCTAACGCAGAAAAGTATTTTTTTCATGTAGGAATACCATTTATGTCCACAGAAATGGAGTTGTAAATAAATTAAGAAAACAATTCTAAAAATAATTATTTTTGTGATTTTGAAATACTAAAATAAGTTAAAATCAGATCACCAACTTTGGGTAGAAACCAATCTTGCAATCAAGGGCAAGTGGTGCAACTCAAAGTAGGGTTTTACCCTGATCACAAACAAGAAGAAGGTTTTGAAAATAATTCAATATTCTGAAACGGGGTTTTATCATCACATGATCATCACACAAGTCATTCAATGACAAACATGACACTCACATCATTAGTTTTGAAAAAGTTTTAACAAGCCGAGATTTTTGCATTACACAGAAGTGGCAGTAAAAACAGGGTGTGACACGGAAGCACCATGTCATTGCCAAAGGTGCGTTCAGGGGCTCCGTCAGCATGGCCAGCCAAAATAGGAAAAGGAGTTATGCTCCGGCAACCAGTTTCAGTACGATAGTCAAGAACTATCGGCAAGTATCTAGCCGGAGGGAGAGTTGCCGGGAAATTATAGTCTCCTGCTTGCTCGGGCTCTAAGCCCCCTGCAAAGGACCCCAGCGCGACGGGGAGAAGTGTCGCGGCACGACTGATAAGTGACAAATATTTCAAATGAGATTTCAGAGTAGATAGCTTGTTTCCTTTCTCGAATATCCCAAACCTTGTTTGAGAAACCTGCGCGTAGATGGAACCTTGTCAGGATCAGTGCACCTTAGTTCTGTTTCGAACTAGTTCAACGACCTGAACAGCCACAGAGCGCCTTCACACTGTTTCGAACTTGTTCAACAGACTAAGAAGCTACATAAGTCCTTATTTTGCCTCGAGCTGCTCGATGATCTAATGGTTTCACTAAGTGCAGCAAGGAGCCTTGCTGGTAACAACCCCTCAAGCGAACTGCTAAGGATCCATTCCTCAAAGCACTAGCTGTAGGACCAATCAAGCCGGCAAGTTTTCGGAAAATTCAAAAGGCGTATCATACAAGGGGGAGGATCAGATGCAAGGGAAACAACATTTCATTCATTTGTTTGAAACAAACTCAGACATATTACATGAATGATTTTTGCTACTCGAACATATGGTACTTTCTTTTGGCGGGGGACATGCTCGCTGGACAGAAGTTCAAGAAGACAAAAAGCGGGACGGCACCCAGCACAACCCAGGCTGGTTTCTCCTGGAGAAGCACTGTGCGGAGGAGAACAAGGGCGGAGGAAAGGGCGACCGGATGGGATGAAGAAGCCAGAGCCCTCGATCGCGCCTCCTCAAAGACGAGCCGTCTATGCCGGCTCTGGTAGATTAACCCCACCGGGAGGGGGATAGGCGTGAGCGGGCCTAGGTGGCAGGGCCGGCAGTTAGTCGGAGCTCGGCGAGTCGTACTCTGACTTGACCCCCCCCCCCCCCCCCCCGAGATCTTGACCTTCCAAGAGGGACATTCGGCAACGCTCGAGCTCTCTTCGCAGCAGCCAAGACGCACACCTGAGCACCCATAAAACTTGACGGATAGCATATTATCCTCCGCTAGCTTAAAGCGGAGGATATGCCAAACCTTGAGGCTGTGGGCGTGAGCGAAGGCTTTCCAGCCCTGCCAGAGCAACATGGAGCGGCGTTTTGGGTACTCCACGTGCACCGGCATAGCACCGTTAGAGCAAACGTATGCCCGCAACCACAAGATAGGGGCTTGGCAGCCTCCATCGCCCTAGCAAAAGGGCGAGGGAGGAGCAAATGGCCCCAAGGGACACCGTGCAGTTCCACGACAAACTCCAGCACCGTCCCGTCTGATTGCCCGTCCCGCGGAGGAGAAGACGGAGGTCCTGGAGTACCACTCCGCCTCCCCCGGCCACGACCTCCACGGCGACCGCGGCCCCTCGCCCCTCCGCCACCACGGACGCTCGTGCCGCCCTATGTAGCTGCGGCCCGTGAAGATGTGGCATGATCCAAGTGGGATACCCTTGTCGACCTCGCGGCCGATGGTGGCCTCCCTCGTCCCCTAGCCATGGTTAAGGGCGAGCGCCACCAGGAACTAGAGATATATTCTATAAATGCAAGCTGGGGGTGATGAATGTTTCAAGAGTTGATGGATGTGCAAAACCCCCTCGCAGACTTCCTGATTTATAGGGCGGGGTGGGGGTGGGGGGGCTAGATCCCCTCACTGCAGAAACCGCCGGCCCTCTCGCCCAATCACCGATGATCACGGGCGAACAGGGAACCGCCGTGCTGCACCAATCCATGCGGGGGCGGGTCCTACCACGATGGCCACGAACGCCACTTTCCTGACCGTTACTGCGCATGCTTCACGCGTGGCACTAATGCGTCGGGAGGTGGGGAGGCTACTGTGCGCGCACTTCTCCACCTCGCGCGCTTGATGCGCGACATGGGGAAGGGTCGTCTGCAACGTCTCCTAAGCTACATAGTCTCCTGCCAAGGGAGCCCGTGCACTACTTTGAGCCTGGCCTACCAACGCCCCCCGCGTGTGCATGGCCCACGCCCGGGGGCTCCTATCGGTGCACTAGAGACTGGGGCCCCTTGTGCACCAGACTTGTGCGCGGGCATCGGCGACGCACCTAACAACAGTGCACCGGGAAGAACAACACGAAGGCTATCCAAGACCCACTTCACCGGGAAGACTCCCGAATAATAGCGAGACCCTAGGAAGCCTCCCTTGCTGGGAAGACTCGCACACAGTGGCGAGGCCCCCTGCAATCCGTCGTTGCCGGGAAAGTATTCAAGCCCCCGGCAAGTACCCCTTGCCGGGAAGGTGACCAAGTCGTCCGACAGATACTCCAGCCAGCGAGCCCCTTCCGCTCGCCACGTGTCCTTCCTAGTTTGTACCACAATCCGACCGCTCCAGCACATCCCTCGTGTGCTAGCACAAGACCCAGGTGTCGATTCACTTGGGTACGTGTCGCGACCACCTTGCGGCATGTCAGGGGTCAGAAGAGGCATTTACAGCCCCTAACACCACCGAAGAAGAAGAGCAGTGAATACTGTTCACTATACACCCCGTGAACACACTCTTGGTGACCCCTTTGCCTATAAAAGGAGGCCCAAAGCTCATTCTTAGAGGAGGGACTTTTTGGGATCAGAGACTCCCTAATCACGTACTAATTTACTGTAGCAAATCACCCTACAGTAAGCACATAATACAAACTAAGCAGGAGTAGGGTTTTACGTGCCAAGCGGACCAAACCTGCGTAAAAGACCTTGCAGGTGTTGATCGCTAGCTCCGCTCTCGATGCCATACTTTTCTTTCCCCGCCAAACGATCAAGGGACTCCTCAAGTTTCCGATAGGCGTCGATTTCCCCGACACTATCCCCCAACAAGCGCGAGCCAATCTACCACCGCTCCACCTCATCGCCACACCAGTGACTTATTGATGAGGTGTCGAGCTCCGGAATGGCTAACTCACTCTCGGTGGGCACGGGCTGGTAGATAAATTACGACCAGTTGACACCCGTCCAGAGGCGTGTCAAGACTCCAAGCAACAACCAGCTAAATGTCGACATGAGCTTACCGGGGACGCACCCCTGCTCGCCACCTAAGGCTGCATTTATGGAATTTTGTCTCGAGTGCTAGAGTTAGGTATGATAACACTATTAGCTATCTAATCATTTATGTTTGACACTTTGGACGCTTCTTGAGATATTAAAGGAGGCCCAAGGCAACCTAGAAGAGGATTCAGGCCCCAAAGGATTCAGATCCAAGAACATCTTTACACACGTAGTGGTTATCCACGGCTACCCTCCCGGGGAGAATACTGTGCGAGCTCCGTCTTCCCGAATCAATCCACCAAAGCAGGAGTATGGTTTTACGCATCTCAGCAGCCAGAACCTGGGTAAAATCCTCGAGTCCCATCGTTGTGCTGCCTTGTAGTTTCTGGTCTTTGTGCAACACGATCTCCCTGCCGAACCACGAAGGGGCCAAAGTTCCCATAGGTGATCGAGTGCACACCTGCCCCGACACGTCTTCAGCTGCATACCTCGACAAGTGATTGAACTTATGCAGGTACTCCTTGATGGAGCCACTTCCTTGCTTCAACGCTCGAAATTCCCGCTTCTTGATAGCCATAATCCCAAAAGGATTGTGGGCAGCGTGGAATCCTTGTTTGAAATCAGCCAAGGTGATCAAACGATCGCATTGCATGATCTTGAGTCCATCCCACCAAGATCTGGCGGTACCTAAAAGGTTGTGAGAGGCGTAGAGAACATTCTCTCGATCCTCATTGCAGTTGACCGGTGCAAGGAAGTCCTTGATGGTGTTGATCCAGTCATCAGCATTCAAAGGTTCAGCCAACTTGATGAAGGTTGGGCGAATTCCTCATGAACTCCGACAGAGTGGAATGGCCATTGCCATACCTACCTTGTTGTTGGTTGTTCACAAGGTGCTGGCTTGGATAGAAATGGTGCTGGCTTGGCATTCCTCTCAGAAAACTAGGAGAAACTGAGCTATATTCATGTTTTCCGGTGGTGGTGGGGGCGTGGGAATGTTGCCTCGTGGCTGCCCCTAGTAAACTCCAGCTGGAGCAAACGCACCACCCTCCGCCTGCTGGCTAGAGTTGCCCGTGCGGGGGCTGCCTAAAGTACTGGTGCGAGTTGCAGTCACCATCCTGTTTGGAGCAGCCAAGTCAAAGGGGGTTGGTACAATGCCTAAGGGGGTTGCTACAGGGCAAGTGTGATAAAGTACTAAGATAAAGTGTGATAAATTACTAAGATAAAGTAGTAAGATAAACTGTGATAAAGTGCAACTAGAATAGACCCAAGGGAAAGCAATAAGAGGCAAACGCGCCTAAGGGGGTTGGTATAGTGCAAGTGTGATTAAGTAATTGTCGAATGACCGAACATCAATATTAAGATAAGATAGGCGATGTGGTCGCTTATATGTTGCCTAAGGCAACAACACGACTTGCATCGAAACACGAACAATAAAACAAAAAACAAGCACACATGGTTTCATATGAAACATAACACAGACTCGACTTCACATGAGGGATACATGACATATCTATAACAGCCCGAGATCGACACTCCAGAAGATTCCCCTTTTATTCCATTGTCGCCCTGTGATTATCTGGTTGTTGCATTCATCATCTCATCATCCGCATCATCTGCACTGCATCGCCACTCCGTTGCCGTTAGTTTTCAAAATTGCATCCGTTATTAGTTGTTGGTTCTCTCCGTTTTTGTCGTAGACTGTTTTGAGACCAACACCACACACACGCGCCCGCACCATTGTTAAAATATTTGTTTTGACAAGCTGTGTATAAACCTTTCTCGGATTGGGTTGAAACTTGGCGTGCGGTCTTATTTTATTATAGGTAGGCCACCTGCCAAATTTTATCACAATCGGAGTTGGTTTGATACCCGAAACGTTAAACCAATAGTGGCACTATAGCCGATCAATTGTCGGACGTTTCGGTGTTTTAAAACTTTCTCATGGGCCGCAATATTTCTCTCTCATCCCCACATAGCCCAACTACACAGCCCACAAGACCCACCTAGTCCCTCCCTCCGTTCGTGGTCGTCAGATCGCGATCGGACGGACGAGGTCCATCCTACCATAGAGCAAACCCTATATAGAACAACCCCATGGAGAGAGCTCTCTCACTCCACTAGGGTTTTCCCCTAGCCAAATTATAGCCACCCCCTCAAAAATCCCACTCGGTAGCTCCACCTCCTCTCCCCCCGAAATCCAACTCCAGGGCCAAATTTGGACCATTGGATCCATATCCAATGGCCCCAAATCACCTAGGTCACCACCTATCGGACATGTCCGCTGTCAAACCCGACACACCTGGGCGACCGCACCCCCTCTCGTTCCCCATCTTGTTTTCTACACCATCCACCTCGCTCTCCCCACCCAGGTTAAGTCAGAGTACGACTTCCTCTAATGCGGCCACCCGCGTGTGGGAGGAGATCTGCCACTACGATGTGGTGATCGATCCGGGAACGGCCCCACAGGCAGGGCATCATCTTCCAGATCCCTGCATGGCTCTGGCCATGCTACTTGGAGTCGTCCCCTTCCTGCTTGACTACGAAGACGTTCCTGTCGTCGCCACTTCTGTTGGAGGTGTCGACGTTGCTGCCACTTGAAGTTTCAACACAGCACTCCAGACAGACTCCACTTGCTCCAAAGAACTTCAAGTAGAGGGTGGTGGAGCCGTTGAACCAGTAATGGAGAAGATGCCCGGGGACAATCCACCGGGAACGGGCGAACGACTTCCACCTCCGCGTTAAGAACATGGCGCTTCCGAGGGTGAAGTCGATGGCCACCCACATGGGTCCATTGCAGCAACCTTCCGCCCCAAGCCACAAGCCACGGGGTCGGCAACCCTCCATGGCCATCGCAAAAATGTCCGGGAGTCACAACCAGCTCTGGTGCCCCCGTATGAATCCCTGCATGGGTGTTTGAGGGAGGAATGCCACCGCGACCGCCGCGGACCGACGAGGCCTCCCTGGCACGGCCCATGGACGTCGTCCGTCTGTGAGAGCTGGAGCCTGATGACCCACAAGTATAGGGAATCAATCGTAGTCCTTTCGATAAGTAAGAGGGTCGAACACAACAAGGAGCAGAAGGAAATGACAAGCGGTTTTCACGAAGGTAAATTCTGCAAGAAATAAAATAGTGGTAAATAGTTGTTTGATAGCAAGATAATTGTAACAAGTGACAAGTAGCAATAGTAACAAAAGGTGCAACACGGTAGGCCAATCCTTTTGTGTCAAAGGACAGGCCAAAACAAATTCTTATAATAGGCAAGCATTCTTGAGGGCACACGGGAATTTCATCTAGTCACTTTCATCATGTTGGGTTTATTTGCGTTCAGTATTTTCATAATGTGATATGTGGGTGGACCTGTGATTGGGTGCTATTCTTACTTGAACACACCTCCCACTTATGATTAACCCTCCCACAAGCATCCGCAACTATGAGAAAATTATTAAGAATAAATTCTAACCATAGCATTAAACATAGGGATCCAAATCAGCCCCTTACGAAGTAGTGCATAGACTATGGTTTAAGTTTCTGTCACACTCGCAACCCACCCTCCAATTACTACTCCACAATGCATTCCCTTAAGCTCAAAATATGGTGAAGTGTTATGTAGTCAATGTTCACATAACACCACTAAGTGAATCACAACGTTCATATCATGAAAATATCGAACGAATATCAACTTCACATAACTACTTGCAACATTATATCTCCCATGGCCCCAAGAACAAAAGTAACTACTCAGAACTGATAAACATGTTCATGATCAGAGAGGTTTATATAGCATAATGAAACTGAACATATGATCTTCCACCAAATAAACCATAAAGCATCAACAACAAGATGCAATTAACACCAGTATACACACCCCATGTACCAATCCAAGGTTCTGGTACAAGATTGAGTACAAGAGATGAACTAACGTTTTGAGAGGAGATGGTGTTGATGAAGAGGTTGATGAAGATTGGCCTCCCCAATATGAGAGGGTTGTTGGTGATGATGATGGCCTCGATTTCCCCCTACGAGAGAGAAGTTCCTCCGGCGGAATCGCTCCACCGAAGGGCAAAAGTGCTCCTGCCCAGGTTCCACTTCGAGACGGTGGCACTTCATCCCGAATATCCTCTCCTTAAGTATTTTAGGGTGAAGGAGAATTTATACCAGGAGATGATCTCCAGAGGTGGGCGAGGTGGGCCACTAGACATCAGGCCGCACGAGTGGTGCCTCGCGCACCCTGGTGTCTAGTGGCCGCCTGGTGGTCCCCTTCTGGTTCTTGTTCGCTCCAGTATTTTTTATTGTTTATTAAATAGATCTTCGTAAATTTTCAGCCCAATTGGAGATGTGCAAAATAGGTATCTCTCACGTAGCTTTTTGAGGTCCACAATTCCATCTACCGATATTCTCCCACTTGATGTAAACCTTGCATATTATAAGAGGAAAGGCATTAGAATTACTCCGCGAAGTGGAAAAATGCATAAAAACACTATAAATAACAGTAACAAAACATGATGCAAAATGGACGTATCACAGACGGCCCCCACTGCCATAATCACGATGCGCATCGGACTCTAGGAGCTCCCCCTTCCAGCACCCGCGGAGCATCGGGCCCGTCTGCGACCCTCACCATCACAGAGGGGGCCCGCTGTAGGTACAGCGGAGGAAGAAGATGAAGTTGCTGGCCAGTAAGAGATCTCGAGTGAGGTGCTGCCTCCCTACGACCCCCCCCCTATTTATAGGTCCTAGCACAAGGAGACGTGAGGGAGGGGCTTGGCTCACCGTGAACTAGGGCAGACATGCATCAGCGCGCGCACGCGACCCTAGCGGCATCCCTCCTCTACCAATGGAAAAGCGTGCGTCACCCAAGGCGTAATCAAGACACGAGGGGGAACGCCTCCCTTTAATGATGGAAGGCGGGCAGGCGCCACGTCGTGTCCCCATTACACACCCCTATGAAGGCTAGGGAGAAGGCCACCCGTTTACCGACGTGACCGATCGGTGTAGAGCATGCTGCTTGGGTGACCGCCACTCTCCAATAATGTCGTCCCTCGTAGGTCCACACTTGGTGGGAATGGCCAAAAAAATAATCATTTCACAGAAGCGTGGCCACGCATGCCCGTGCACTATTTTGGGCCTACCCTAACAATGTTACGCGCGCACGTGTATGGTCGAGGCCCAAGGGCTACTATTGCTATCCTCAGAAACGGGGTCCTTAGTCCCCCTGAATTAGGCTCGGGCAGCCGAGGCCCCTAGACCAGAAACTCTTTATCGGGTTCACTATGAGCCCCTAGGCAAACGAAGACCAAGACAAAGGAGGGGTGGCAAGACTCCCATCGGCCTATGCAGACGTCCGCTCACGGTGCCCGACATGATCCCAACCCGCCAAGTCATCGCTCCACCTCACTAGGGGGCTGATTGTCTACATCGGCCGAGGTGTCAAGCCGGCAGGCGGGCGGCCAGAGCTGGCAGGGGCACGTGGCTATGGCGGCGTGCGCGTTCCAGCCTTGATGACACCCATCCCGGGGCGTGGCAGCAGAATAAGAGGTAGCTGGGTGGACGACACATAGAGAGCAAATCCTTGTCGGGAGACGCCGCCCGCGCGTCGCCTGACCATGCATCCAATGTGCATGTCCGAGTACGTAAGAGTTGGTATTTCACACCACCTATTCTGGCAAGCAGTCCCGTCAGTTCAGTCTGTGTTGTACACCTAGTAAAAAGAACGTTATAGCCACTCTGGTAACCCCTTTACCCTATAAAAGGAGGTCTATGGCTACCGCAAGAAGAGTCAACACTCTGTTCAATTGCACGCATAGCTGCACCCCTCGAGCATCCTTGCCGGATGGCTGCGCTCGTGTACTTGAACCCACCAAATCAACTACCAGCAAAAAGATGACATAGGGTTTTATGCTCCCGAGCGTCCCAAACCTCTACAAACCCTCATGTGTGATCTGGCTCATTGATGCTCTTCGCGCGCTGGAGCCCCCTTTAGAACCGTAAAGGGGCCTCCCAGGTGCCATAGACCATCGTTTGTCCTCTTCCCCGACAGAGAGTGAACGCATCACTGCTGCCACTAGTAATGCAGTTTCTCTAGTAGTATCGACCAAAGTAATCAACGAAGCCCCTTCCCATAAAGGGTATCATGGTTTCCATGTAAAGATGGGATGGTCAGCACAACTTAAATCTAATCCGTTTTCAATAAAACACACACATCTTGCCTTGGTACCCCACTTCTTTCCCAAGTGGTTACCTAACTCATCACATCTCCCTCGCGCATTAGTGGCACCCGACGGGGTTTGCGAAAAGTCTTAGCAATCACCGTTGCTTTCAACACATGCATAAACACATCCCATTTGCGTAGCAACTAGTTTAGCAGTCCTATCTACTACCCATCCGCACAACTTTAACCACAAGTATAGTCATGTCATGTAGGTACCAATGAGAAAATAACATGGCAACCCATACAGGTGGTCACCATAGCCATCATCATTCAATGCAAAAAGTAGGTGCCATATGCCATGCAAGCATGGTTTCAAGTCAAGGTCAAGGGGATGCTGGCCTCGCTAAACAAAGTCCTCGCGGTCTTCAATTCCTTTTTCTCCAAGATCTTCGTCAACAATCTATTTGTTGGAATAAAACCGGCAAAATAAGGCCCTCGCAAAAACAGGGAAAATAAATCACACACAAAAAGGTCAACTTAATTTAGTAAAATACTAGGGTGGATGTAGGCTTTGTAAAAATTATTAGTTTGTGGTTTTGAAATATAAAAAATTGGGATGTATTTTAAAACAAAGCTAAAATACCTAAAACAAGATTTTTAAATAAAACAGTGAATCAAACTTTATCCAAAAATTGCACAAGTGGATAATTATTCGTTTTTGTAGAATTTACATAAAACGCACAAAAATAAAGAAAGAAAACGTAACTATGTCACTGGGCCAGAAGCGGCTGGTAGAGTCGGCCCGGCCAGCGAAGCCAGCACACGCGGGCCAGGAACACGCACCCACGAGGGTTTAAACCCGACAGGCGGGGTCCAACCACTAGTGAGAGAGAGGGGAGGCGAGGGAGAGGGGAGGATGACAGAGGACACGACCAGGGCAGTCAGGGGTAGGAGTGGACTCAAGGGCGAGTCGTTGTTCGAGGGGAGGTGGATCAAGTCGGAGAGGGGCACCGGCTTGCCGGCAACGAGGTCCTGTGGTGAATGTGCTTCGGGAAGTGCTCGCCGGGTCCGTGTGGAGCTGCAAACAATGCGAGGAGAGGAAACGCATCAGTGAGGTGAGAGGACTCGAGAGGAAGAAGAAACAGAGGCAGAGAGGCTCTCTACCTCGAGATCGACGGTGGCCCAAGGTGGTGGAGCTCTGGCTCGATCTGGAGCTGAGGAAGCTTAGGGGAGGAAATGGGGGCACTGTCGCTCGATTAGTAGGTGGAGAAGAATACCGTAGGGGAAGAGAGGGCTTGGGGAGGATTTATATAGCCAGGGCATGGGCCCATCATGGACCCGTGCATCGGCGAGGTTGCAGACGAGGCTCTGGCTCATAGGAGAGGGCCAGGCTGCTCGAGGGTGTTCGTGGGGCTGGTCTATAACTGAGTGAGAAAATATAGTGAGCGAAGGATTGTATGCGTATGAGTTCATGCATTGGTAGGCTCGGGCAGCCACGGGCTCATGCTGTAGTAGGTGAGAGAGAGAGAGTGAGAGAGAGAGATACGGCCTTCGACACTCCAGTGTGTCGCAGACGCAGAGGGGCCTCGACTTGCACGAGGGGAGTGTCTCGAGGCGGCCAGGGAATGTGGGAGCAAGGTCAGTGCTTGGCTGTCTTGTAGCACGCTCTAGAGCGTGCTTTTTTGGCCGGCATGATGATGCCCTTGATGCGAAGGAATAAACAAAGGGGGAGGGAGCTTGGGATGCTCTGGTTGTAGGCTAGGGAAGAGGCAAAGCTGAAGAAGCAAGAAATACTTCTTGTCGAGAGGGGTGCAAGTGGGGTTTCACCCCCTAAACAATGGAGCTAGCCGTTGGGTTTGACTCTGGAGATGTCTTGGGTCTCTGTGGGGTTGTGCGGAAAGTTTGGGGATAATGAGTTTAAGTTAAGAGGTCAAAATAGCAGTTTTAAATTCTACAAGAAGGTGTTTGATGGGATTTTGGGCAATATATCTTTGTCCACTTGTTTTGATATTTAACAGGATCAAATGGTGGGAATAACTAAGCATGATCACCAAGTTTGGGCTCATTTGAGGAGAGTTGGCAATGCAAACACACAAAACATTAGAAATCAACAAAACCGGGTTTCTATAGATCTAGCTCGGCAAATCAACTCCCACAAATGCACAACTTGGTGTATCATCCCTATTTGCGGTCTAGATCACTCGTGCAAAGTTTGAGAGCAATTGGAGAAACTTGGCAATTTAGAGTTTCTCATAATTGGTTCTACACAGAGCGGTTTTTGGAATACTTTGGGGAACAAAATCAACATGGATTAACATGAAACTTGGCACGACCATCACATATATCATGTGTGACTTGATAAACTTTTCCTGGAATTTATTGATTATATTTCATATGGAAATATTTCAAAAGCTTGAAATAGGCAGAAAGGGTTTCGAGAGGTTTGTCCAGCATGTTGAACATGTCCATGTGTTGAACCTCTTATATATGAAAAGTATATGTCGACTAAGTTCCCCTAAAGTTTCTCAAATATTTTTGAAGAAGAAAATAATTTTCCTTCACAAAAGACCATTTATGGCCTCAGAAAGAAGTATTTATTTAACATAGGAAAATTACATTCAAAATAATAATTTTTTAGTTTTGGAAAGTCTTTTTTAAATAGGTTCCAAATAAAACATTTAGGGCAAAACATTCCTCTTAAATTGAGGTCTTTTAGTACGAATCTCAACTTATGGCGTTTTGAGGGCTCAAAATGAATAAATTTCCGGGTCAAAATAATTTTAGGTCCTATAAACATGGTATGATCATTGGGCAAGGATTTGGAGCAAGAAGACGAGTGTTTGGAGAGGGAAATAATTTTCGTGAATAAAAACCAAAATTGGAAAGCAAGCACATAGCAACCAATTCAATCATCGCATGCATACAAAAAGTTTTAAGTGGATCCAAAATTTATAATATCACATTGTGGCCAAGTGGTAGAAACATAGGGTGTGACAGCACTCCTCCTGGAGACCGAGGATGGCACCAGGTGCAAAAATCATGGAATATGGAGCATCTCCACAAGTTATACACTTTTGTACAATTCTCGCAGCAACTCGTGTATTCCTTTGTACAAAGCTAGGTGATGACCCTGTGCATAGTTAATAAAACTAGATACGTCCCAACTTTTTCTTCTGCCCAAGTCCATATTTACATTATGTTCATTGTGCGGATTATTGCGGTAGTTCATTCCCGGTATAAGGACGTTATCGAAGTGCTAAAAGCCCCTAGTGCATACTATTTTTCTCTTCTTTCTTTTTCTCAAAAGAAAGCAGGGTTCTCGCAAAAGGGCGGTCCCCACGCCCAAGTCATCCCGGCGGAAGGAGGAACAATGAGGGGGGATGAGTTCGGGGCAACCACCTCGTGGCAAGAAGCTCGGCACAAGAAGTAAAAAATAACTAAATTCTTTCCCTGCTACATAGTTACTGCGTGTATGAGAGCACCTGTGCGCGGTTGGGCCCTTGTCAGAATCATTGTGCATCGGGGGGTTGGAAGCATGCCCAACGCCTCGGCTGGTCGCGGCGAAGATAACAAGTCAACCTTGTCGGGTGTAGCGCTGCCAAAGTTGTGCTTGGGATCTATCCTTTGAGCGTTGAGGTCGGAAGGGTGCCTGGGCCATCCTTTGCGTTCGGAAAGAAGTCAACACACATTGATGGAAAGAAGCAAGAAAAATCCTTGACACACCAATGGTAGCCATCGTTTTTATTTGATTTTCTTTCAGGATTACACTGGGTATTATTCAAATACAAAAGGAGAACTCCGAGGTTGGCGGCAAAAATGAAGAGGTCAAGTTGGAGTATTATTTCATCTAACGTCAGCGTCGGTATCTCGGAGGAGATCTGCCACTATGATGTGGCGATTGTCCCGAAAACGTCCACACGGGCGAGGCCTCGACTTCTGAATCCCTCTAGAACGCTAGCCGAGCTACTCGGAGTCGTCTCCTTTAATCTTGACACCATGGACACTATTGTCTGTGTCTTGCTGGAGGAGTCAAAGTCGCTGCCGCTCGATCTTTCAGCAGAGCACTGCAAGCGGAAGCAAGTCATTCCAAACAACTTCAAGTAGAGGGTGGCGGAGCCGTCGAACCTAAAGTGGAGAAGATGGCAGAGGCCGAATCCTCGGCTACGAGGGAATGACTTCCACCCATGTGTTAAGAACATGGCGCTTCCGAGGGAGAGGTCGACTGCCGCCCACACATGCCCATTGTTGCAGCCATCCGCCCGGAGCCACAAGCCACAAGGTCGGATGCCTTCCATGGTCCTCACGAAAGTGTGAGGACGTCGCAGCCAGCTCCGACGCCGTCGAGGGACCACCATGAAGAACTCCTGCACATCTTCCCCCGCATGGATCCCCTCATGGGGCTACAGGAGAGGAGCGCCACCGGGACCGCCGCAATTCGATGGGGCCACCCCCACGCGACCACTAGACGACACCTTCCACGAGATCTAGAGCCGGCGCCCACCGCCGTCACCACAATGCACATCGAGATCTATGGGCTACCCCTCCCGACGGCCCTGGAACCTCGATAACGATCGAGACCCCTTGCCATCATAGAGGAAGTGCGCTAGGAGAAGTGTCGGAGAAAGCAAATGGAGGCACTAAGGAGCTGAGAGGAGCTAGAGACCATAGATGAGATGCACCCCCTTCGATCACTCTCTATTTATAGGGGCGAGCGCAAGGAGAAGAAGAGGGGTCTGGCTCCTCACGGTCCAAGAAAAGTACGCATTGGCTTGTGTGCGCGGCCCTAGCGGCCGCTCTCTACGACCAATAGGGAATCACGCACGCGGCACACATCATCCAAGGCGTAGTCAAGACAGATGAGGGAACAACGTGAGTTAATGGTGCAAGGCGGACGAGCGCCACATCATTTCCCCACTACTTACCCTGAGTAATGCCAGGGGCTGGCCAACCATTTACCAAAGTGACAGCTCGCTACCAGGCATGCGACTTGGGTAGCCTCCCCTCTCCACCAGTGTCGTCCCTCATGGGACTGCCCATCATGGGAAAGGTCAACAAAAGTCATCATAACCAGAGGGAAACACTGACACGCATGCTCGTGCACTGTTTTGGGCCTAGCCCAACAATGTTGCACGCGCGCGTATATGGCCCAAGCACTGGGCAACTGTAAGTTTACTAAGAAATGGGGTCCACACCACCCGGACTTAGGCACGGGCAACCGCGACCCATAGGCCGCCAACTCCTTGCCGAGCTCACACGAACCCACAAAGCAAGCCAAATCTAAGACCGAAGCGAGCCGGCAGAACTATCACCAGTCAATAAAGCCGCCCGCAAGCAACGCCCGACAAGATTCTAGCTCACCAAGGCAACGCTACACCTCACCAAGGGGCTGATTGTCTACATCAACTGAGGTGTCGAGCACGCAGGCGAACAAGAGGGGATGGTAGGAGCACGTGGCCACAACAGCAGGCCTGTTGCAGCTTTAATGACACCTGTCCTGCAGCGTGGCTGAAAAATAGGAGGTAGCTAGGCATACGACACAAAAGGAGAGGCAATCCGTGCCAGGAAATATCGCCAGCGCGCCACCTCATGGCACATTCAATGTGCTTGTCCTAGTGAGTAAGAGTTAGATATTTCCCACTACCTATCCTGACAAGCAGTCTATGTAGCTACAGTATGCACTGTACACCCAGGAAAGGACCATTATAGCCATTGTGGTGACCCCTTGAACTATAAAACGAGGCACGAGGCTACCTTTCAGGGGGTCAACACCCTGTTCAATTCCACATGTAGTTGCACCTCTTGAGCATCCTTGTCGGGTTGTTGCGCTCCTATAATTGAACTCACATAATAACCAAACACACACATGATGTAGGGTCTTACGCTCCCGAGTGGCGTGAACTTGTATAAATTCCTCGCGTAATTTGATTATTGATGCTCTTTGTGTACTAGACACCCGTGTAGAACCATAAAGGGACCCCATAGGTCAAATAGATCGTCGTGGATCTCTCGCCCCGACAAGGAGTATGCTGAAGAATACCTTGGTGATGATCATGTGAATTAGGACACTTTCCAATTAAAATGTGTATAGGGTTAAGGCAGATGGCATGTGTCACTGTTTGGCCTTCGTGGACCTATCTATGTAAGACTTGATCATAATGGTCATAATTTGTGTAAGACGGTATGTATGGATGTAAGACTCTTGTTATTCATGTTATGTGTGTTCTGTGAGCATTGATCTCTCGGATCACTATACACGTGTATCCAGTGATCACGACTTATGAGTTGGGGTCCCCACATTGATGCATAAATTCAAAATTAGGTTTTAATCATCTAGGCGTGCACGAAAGTTTCCAAAAATGTGAAAACTAACACTTTGGATAGATCAAGATTTTTGGAGTCTGTAGGAATTTGAATCATCAAATTTGGAGTTCATATGAAATCTCTATGAATTTTTGAACCTATCTGGAAAAACAAAAAATAATATAAAAAGCTATTTAACAAAATGGGCTAAGTAGTGCATTAAACGCAGCACAGGAACCGCGCCGGCCCGGTGGCTCGGCCGGGGTGGGAAGTAGCAACATCGAAGACATACTAGCGTAAATACGTTTTTCCTGAGCGAAGGTGGCTTTTGCAGAAACTGTCTCCACTTAACCCGAGCGGGTCCGGTTGGACACATCGGCAGAGACTGTCTGGTGGGGTGACCGACCCCATCAGTCGACCTTCTTCTTCCTACCATGGTTCTCCCGCGCTGCAGGGGCAGAGGAGGCGAGGTCGAGCTTGTGCCGGCAAACTGGGGCACCCCTACCAGCGCTAATCATACTGGGGATCTCAAGAGGGGGCCTGCTACACCCCTGGATGGGTTTTGAGCCCTGGAGAGCCCAAGGCCGAGCGTCGTGTCAGCCATGGTGGAAGATGGCATCGGTGATTGCAGGCATAGTGCTGCGGCCAACGAGAGGAGAGAAACAGAGCACAGGGAAGGTTCTGCGGTGGAGGTGATAGTCCGGTGATGCTTAAAGAGGGAGGGAGCGACCTAGGGGCTCAACTTTGAGCAGCATCTGACGGGAGGGCTTCGGCCATGGTGATGGATGGAGAGCATGGGAGGTCCATGAGGTCTGCGAGAGGAAGAGAGACCAAATGGCAACATGAGGGAGATCATGGAGGCCTCTTATAGCCGGGGCCCTACTCCGTTGTGGACGGCATCCATGGTCGTTAGTAGGGGTCACGGGGGTACTCCGGTGCATGTCTAAGGGCTTCGTTAGTGCGCTCCAGGGTTGATGAGAGGAAGAGGGAATCCGGGGACATTATCAGGAGCTCACATGTGTGAGGCCTACTTCTGGCCGAGCGGAGCAACACCAGGCATGCTCGGTAGGAGGAGAGGGCACAACCAAGGAGGGGGCGATCGACAATCTTGATGCACACCTCAAGGCGGTCGTAGGGGACATTTTCCTTGATGTCCCAGGTGATCGGAGCCTCGGGATAGTGGCAGCTACAATGCACCAGAGCACTGTAGCGCACCTTGGATCATATATTTTGTGCCATGGTCATGTCCTTTCATGTCGAGGGTTCCGGGGTGGAATAGAATAATTTTAGTAATGCTTTGGGTGCCCTAAGGGTTCCTAAGGAGAGAAGAAAAGTTGAGAGAGAGGAGAAAATTCTTGTCTAGAGGGGGTAAAAGGAGGTTTTTACCCCACTCAATCCTTGAGCTGAGTCCAGTTGAGAGTTAATGGAGGTTGAGGGGGAATAGTAAGAGCTTACGTAAAAGTCTAGGTTTAAGGAGAACACTTAGTTTCCTTCAATTATTGAGCACGAATAATTGAAAGAAGGTGTTTGATGCTGATTTGAGATAGGTACCTTGATCTCCTAGCCATCACAGATAACACGATGGACAAATAGGATCAAATGAACTAGCTCATAAATTTTGAGCCATTTGGAGAAAGTACCCAATGCGGTTATTTCTAACCCTAGAAATGGGCAAAAGTAACTTTGTTTAGACCTAGCTAGTCCAAGTATTCTCCTTAATGCACCACTTTGTGTAGTTGCGTTACTAGGGGATTAGAGCATGTCCACAAAGTTTGAGATCATTTGAAGATACTTGGGAATGTAGAGTTGTTTAAATTTGGATCTGGAAAGAGAGGGTTTTGGGGCATTTTTGTGAACCAAAACAATTTGGACACGATTGAAACTTGGCAAGATCATAAATGAGGCATATGTGACTTGCTAGAATTTTTCTTGGATTGAAACTTGACAAAATTTCTTATAGAAATATTTCAAATACTTCAAATATCGAGAAAGGGTTTTTGATGGTTTTCTCCAATATTTTGAACATGACTATGTGTTGAAACTCATATATATGGAAAATATATGTCCATTATGTTTTCCTAATTTTTATCAAATATTTTTTAAAGATAAAAATTATTTTTCCTTATAAAATATCATTTCTGGCGTGAGAAAAAGGCATTAAAATAAAATTAAATTAAATTATAAAATAATTTTTTTGTGGCTTTGTGAAGTCTTATATATAATAGGTTTTAAATAAAATCTTTGTGAGAAAATATTTACCCTGATTTGAGGACTTGTAGTTCAAACCTCAATTCTAGGGGTTTTGAAAATCTAAATTGAATAAATCCTTTGTGGTCAAAATATTTTTGTATAATAATAGTTTTATTTCCTATACACATGTCATGATCATTGGGAAAAGTTTTGGATCAAAGAGATGAGTTTTGGGAGTGGGAGGATTTTTGCGAATTAAGCTCATACAAGCAAACAAGAAAATAGCAATACATCTAAACATATTATGCACACAAAAAGCTTTTGTTGGACCAAATTTGGAGCTTTATTAACTTACTAATGTGAGGCAAAAGAGAGGGTGTGATCGTGACCCACTTTTCTGGCCGGTTGCCTCACGATTGGAACCTCCCCGGCCACACCTCGCTGCCGTCATCGTCATCATCATCATCTGGGCAGTATCTCAGCACTAGTTCAGGGCGAGACTCACCTGCTGCCCCGGACCCATTAAAGCTGGTGTCGGATGGCTTTGCCTCTAGTGAGCTCTCCCAGCTGGATTCAGCGTCATCGTTACCTCTACCAACCTCGAGGTCCTCCTTGTGCGACTCGGCATGGTCCACATGCAAGACCTGAGGGTGCGCCCATTTGGCGCCATCTGCTGCACAAACCGCTGATGCTGGAGTTGGTGCAGCATATGAGAACAAAACCGGGAGAATAGAAAACACAAGGGAAGCGCCTACAAAGACTTGCCACCTGTGTTGGGTCGTCCCGCCTGTACGACTCCTACGAACCACAACATCACTGTGTCCAACTTGAAGTTGGTGATGACGTTCACCCGACCAGCTATGAGGGCCGGTGCCAGCTCGAAGCTCGTTCGCCGGCGGGGGTTCTAGTGGGCTGCTACTCGAGCTGCAGCACCCAGCGGTGATGAATGCCGCCACCTTGTCCGAGGCCAATAGGCCCTTGCTGCTTGTCAATCTCGTGAACTCGGCCGCGGATCCACGTGAGGTCGGCTTCATGTCCATAATCCACAATTTCCTTCACGGCGCCACGTTGACGAACCTTGTGAATGATACGTCTCCAACATATCAATATTTTGTATTGTTAAATGCTATCATATTATCAATCTTCGATACTTTATATGCAATAATCTACTATTTTATATTATTTTGGGGAACTAATAGACTAACAGAGTTCAAATATGAAACATAGTTCAAATACGAAACAGAGTTCAAATACCGGTGCTAGTCCTTTATTTTTACGTATGTTTGACTTCTGAAGAAAATCAATACAAAACAGAGTTCAAATACGACACAATTTTTTGTGGAAGATTTTGGACCCATGAAGCTTAAGGAGGAGGCCAGCTGCCACACGAGGTGGCGAGAAGCCTGGAGGGCGTTCCCTGGGGTAGGACGCGCCCTGAAGATTTGTGCGCCCCTCGTTCGTTCTCCTAACGTAATTCCACTTCTATAAATTTTGAACTATTCTCAAAACATCATAGAGCCACCTGAAACAATTTTCACACTGTCGCAAGTTTCTGTCCCACCATGGTCGCAAATTGATCATGAAGGTCATGTACATCAATCTTGTTGCGTCCATGATGATGTGTTAGTAGTCCACCATACACCTACGAGTCCATAGCTAGTACCTAGATGGTTAATTCTCTATCAAGGATCCGATGTAGTCCTCTTTTATGGTATGTTTGTTGGGATCCGATGAATTGTCAGTTTATGATCAGATTATTCATTGAAAGTAATAGAGCAGCCTTTGAACTATATTTGCATCATTATTATAGCTTCATATTTGTCTCCAATATATTTGTTTGGCTTCGCCAACTAGAATGATTTATCTTTACTGGGAGTGGTGGGTTGTAGTGGGTTCAATCTTGTGGTGCCCTATATCCCACTGACAGAAGGTGACAAGGCACATATTTGTATTGTTGCCACAAAGGAGAGAACGACGGGGTGTGAACATATTGCTTGTCTTACATTGTCTACACCATGTCATCATGCTCCAATCATTACTCTACGTACTTGTCATGTAGGATCGTTTCGGTCTACTTGATTATAGAAGTGATGCCTATATACACATAATCATTGCCATGAATAACATGCGTAACTATGCGCTATTCGGTCAATTGCGCGACAGTAGTTTGTTTACCCACCACATGCTATGTTCAAGAGAGAAGCCTATAGTGAAAACTATGCCCCCGGGGTCAATTTAAACATATTGCTAAAAACCAAAAATATCTCGCTACACTTCTATAACTATTTATTTAATTCTGTTATTTATATCTATCAGAATTAATCCATCCAAGTAATGAGTTCAAGGGGTTGAGAACCCAGTTGCCTGGGTTGGTTGCAATTTTTGGTTTTCTGTGTGTAGGTTCTCACGACAAGAGATTGCTTGATTCTTCTATTGGTTCGATAACCTCTATCCTCACCGAGGGAGATACTCAGATCTACTATATTGTTTCACCCCTCCCCTTCGGGGAAACCCAACGCAGTTTACAAATAGTAGGGAAGCAGACGAAGTGTGCGTGGGGTTCACGTTCTTCATGTAGAAGAACAAGTGTTGCTATTTCTTGGCCTGTTCGACGAGGATGAGGCATGGGCAGTTGCCACTGAGTCATGCATATACTACCGTTGCCCCGTAGATGTATGGATCCTCATTGTTCCTTTGTAGTCGAAGTAGAAAAACTTCATCCACAGCTCCAGGTAGGACAGAAGACCCATAGACCCCTCGTAGATGTTGATGAAGCTTGCGATCTGGAGGAAGAAATTCAGTCATATGTCATGGGGTTTGATACGTCCATTTTGCATCATACTTTTATGTTGATATTTATAGCTTTATGGGCTGTTATTACACATATGCCTTTTCTCTCTTATTTTACAAGGTTTACATGAAGAGGGAGAATGTCGGCAGCTGGAATTCTGGCCTGAAAAAGGAGCAAGTTTGAGATACCTATTCTGCGCAACTCCAAAAGCCGTGAAAATAAACGAGGAATTATTTTGGAATTTATTAAAAATACCGGGCGGAAGAACTACCAGAGAGGAGCCACCAGGAGGCCACAAGCCTGCTAGGCGCGGCTTACCCCCTGGTCGCGCCTAGGGGGCTTGTAGGCTCCCTGTTGGCCCTCTGGCTCCCCTCTTTTGCTATAAGGAGGGGTTCGTTCCAGAAAAATAATGAGGAGGCTTTCGGGAGGAATCGCCGCCGCCACGAGGCGGAACTTGAGCAGAACCAATCTAGAGCTCCGACAGGGTCGTCCTGCCGGGGAAACTTCCCTCCCGAAGGGGGACATCGTTGCCATCGTCACCACCAACACTCCTCTCATCGGAGGGGACTCATATCCATCAACATCTTCATCAGCACCATCTCATCTCCAAACCCTAGTTACTCTCTTGTAACCAATCTCCGTCTCGCGACTCTGATTGGTACTTGTAAGGTTGCTAGTAGTGTTAATTACTCTTTGTAGTTGATGCTAGTTGGATTACTCGGTGGAAGATTATATGTTCAGATCCTTGATGCTATTCAATACCTCTCTGGTCATGAACATAATTATGCTTTGTGAGTAGTCACTTCTGTTCCCAAGGACATGGCATAAGTCTTGCTATAAGTAGTCATGTAAATTTGGTATTCGTTCGATATTTTGATGCGTTGTATGTTATTTTTCCTCTAGTGGTGTTATGTGAACGTCGACTACATAACACTTCACCATTATTTGGGCCTAGAGTAAGGCATTGGGAAGTAATAAGTAGATGATGGGTTGGTAGAGTGACAGAAGCTTAAACCCTAGTTTATGCGTTGCTTCGTAAGGGGCTGATTTGGATCCACTAGTTTAATGCTATGGTTAGACTTTTTATTTATTCTTCTTTCGTAGTTGCGGATGCTTGCGAGAGTGCTTAATCATAAGTGGGATGTTTGTCCAAGTAAGGGCAGCACCCAGGCACCGGTCCACCCACATATCAGACTATCAAAGTAGCGAACGCCAATCATATGAACATGATGAAAACTAGCTTGACAGAAATTCCCATGTGTCCTCGGGAGCTCTTTACCTCCTATAAGAGTTTGTCCAGGCTTGTCCCTTGCTACAAAATTGATTGGGACACTTTGCTGCACTGTTGTTACTTGCTACTTGCTACGAATCATGTTATCACACAACTATCTTTATCAATAATTTCAATGCTTGCAGAGAATACCTTGCTGAAAACAACTTGTCACATCCTTCTGCTCCTCGTTGGGTTCGACACACTTGCTTATCGAAAGTACTATGATAGATCCCCTACACTTGTGGGTCATCAAGACTCTTTTCTGGCGCCGTTACCGGGGAGTGAAGCGCCTTTGGTAAGTGGAATTTGGTAAGGAAACATTTATATAGTGTGCGGAAATTTATTGTCACTTGTCACTATGGAAACTAATCCTTTGAGGAGCTTGTTCAGGGTATCTTCACCGCGAACGGAAGCACAAGGAGCTGATCCTCAACCTGCTGTACCTACTGAAAATATTTTTTATGAATTTCCTTCGGGTATGCTTGAGAAACTATTGGCTAATCCTTTTACAGGAGATGGAACATCACATCCCAACTTGCATCTAATCTATGTAGATGAAGTTTGTGGTTTATTTAAGCTTGCAGGTTTGCCTGAGGAAGAGGTCAAGAAGAAGGTATTTCCCTTATCTTTGAGGGATAAAGCGTTGACATGGTATAGGCTATGTGATGATACTGGATCATGGAACTACAACCGATTGAAATTGGAATTTCATCAAAAGTTTTATCCTATGCATCTAGTACAGCGTGATCGGAATTATATTTATAATTTTTGGCCTTGTGATAGGCAAAGCATCGCTCAAGCTTGGGGGGGGGGGGGGCTTAAATCAATGTTATATTCATGCCCCAACCATGAGGTTTCGAGAGAAATTATCATTCAGAACTTCTATGCTCGGCTTTCTCATGATAATCGCACCATGCTTGACACTTCTTGTACCGGTTCTTTTATGAAGAGAGATATTGACTTCAAATGGAATTTATTGGAAAGAATCAAACGCAACTCTAAAGATTGGGAGTTTGATGAAGGTAAGGAGTCAGGTATGAATCTCAAGTTTGATTGCGTTAAATCCTTTGTTGAAACAAATGCTTTTTGTGATTTTAGTGCTAAACATGGACTTGACTCTAAGATAGTAGCTTCATTGTTTGAATCATTAGCTTCTCATATTGATCTCCCTAAGGAGAAGTGGTTTAAATATCATCCTCCCTTAGAAGTCAATGTAGTTAAAACCAATCCAGTTGAAGATAAAGTCATCGCTTATAATGATCCTATTGTTCCTAGTGCTTACATTGAGAAACCACCTTTCCCTGTTAGGATAAAGGATCATTATAAAGTTTCAACTGTGATACGTAGGGGCTACATTAGAACACCTACACCCTATGAGAAAATTAGAGTTGAACCTAGCATTGCTATTATCGAAGATCTCCTGTCCGACAATGTTGATGGCGATGATATTCACTTCTGTGAAGATGCTGCTAGAATTGCTAAACCACATGCTAGAGACAAACATAGGCCTGTTGTTGGCACGCCTGTTGTTTCTGTTAAGACATGAGATCATTGTTATCATGGTTTATGTGACGTGGGTGCTAGTGTTAGTGCAATACCTCAATCTTTATATGATGAAATTAAAGACGAGATTGCACCTGTCGAGATGGAACCTATTGATGTCACTATTCTGCTTGCCAATAGAGATACTATCTGCCCTTTGGGAATTGTTAGAGATGTTGAAGTCTTGTGTGGTAAAACTAAGTATCCTGCTGATTTCTTGTTCTTGCTACCACACAAGATAGCTTTTTGTCCCATCATATTTGGCAGACCTTTCCTCAACACTGTGAATGCTCATATTGACTGTGAGAAGCAAACTTTCACCGTTGGCATTGAAGGTGAGTCACATGAGTTCAATTTCTCCAAGTTTGGTACACAACCTCATGAAAAAGAGTTGCCTAGTAAGGATGAAATTATTTCTCTAGTTTCTATTGTTGTGCCTCCTACTGATCCTTTAGAGCAATACTTGCTTGAGCATGAAAATAATATGCATATGGATGAAAGGAATGAGATTGATAGAGTTATCTTTGAACAACATCCTCTCCTTAAGAATAATTTTCCTCTTGAACTGCTTGGAGATCCACCCCCACCAAAGGGTGATCCTGTGTTCGAGCTTAAACAGTTGCCTGATACTCTTAAGTATGCTTATCTTGATGAAAAAGAGATATATCCTGTTATTATTAGTGCTAGCCTCTCAGAGCATGAAGAAAAGAAGTTACTAAAAACTCCGAGGAAGCACCGTGCTGCTATTGGGTATACTCTTGATGATCTTAAGGGCATTAGTCCCACTCTATGCCAGCACAAAATTAAAACCGATGCTGATTCCAAACCAGTTGCCGATCATCAACGGAGATTAAATCCTAAGATGGAAGAGGCAGTAACAAAACAAATACTAAAGCTCCTGGAAGAAGGTATTATCTATCATGTTTCTCATAGTGATTGGGTAAGTCCGGTGCATTGCGTCCCTAAGAAGGGATGTATTACCGTTGTCGCTAATGATAAGAATGAATTCATCCCACACAGGATTATTACTGGCTATAGGATGGTGATTGATTTTAGGAAATTATATAAGGCCGCTAGGAAAGATCATTACCCTTCGCCTTTTATCGACCAAATGCTAGAAAGACTTTCTAAACACACACAATTCTGCTTTCTAGATGGTTATTATGGTTTCTCCCAAATACGTGTTGCACAATCTGATCAGGACAAAACCACTTTCACCTTCCCTTTTGGTACCTTCGCTTACAGACGTATGCCTTTTGGCTTATGTAATGCACCTGCTACCTTTCAAAGATGTATGATGGCTATATTCTCTGACTTTTCTGAAAAGATTGTTGAGGTTTTCGTGGATGCACTACTAGGAAAAGGGCTATAGATAATATAGACACTAATGGCGCACCAGACAAGTGGTGCGACACTACTATATAGCAGTGGCGCACCATGTGCAGGTGCACCATTAGTGTGATGGACGATAATGGCGCACCACACACTCGGTGCGCCACTACTAACAAACTTTTTTTTCCAAAAGTACTAATGGCGCACCGGTGGAGAGTGCGCCATTACTAGTTTAACTAGTAATGGGGCACCACTCACCCAGTGCGTCACTACTATATTTTTTTTTTGCAAAACTACTAATCTCGCACGACCAGCTGGTGCGCCATTAGTAATCAGGGTTACTAATGGCGCACCTCTCTAGGATGCGCCATTGCTATAATTCACACGGATTACTACATGCACGACCTGCCCTCCACTTACAACCTCGTGCTGCTCGTCCTCGTCAGCCGCGGCCGCTTCGTCAAGTCCGTCCTCTGTAAGCACGACGAGGGCCTCCTCCTCGTCAAGGTGTACTTCAAGCGCGCCACCGAGCCCCTCGACCTCAAGGTAAACACTAGCCGCCGCATCCACATCCGCACATCCCCTTCCCCCTTCGCTTTGGGCGGACCATGAGGAGATCTGACTGTCGCCTCGCAGGACCGTGAGCGGAGGGTGGAGCGGATCCGGAGGGCGTTCCAGGGGCTCGAGGGCTCCCACGTCTGGCCCTTCCAGGTCACTATCTCCCGCATAGCTCCCTCGATCCCCTTTATCTTGCGCTCTCCTCACTCCATCTCTCCACAAATCGCAGCCGCCGCCGCCGTTCCTCCTGCGCACGACCAACTCCGGCGCCGACATAAATAGGCAAGGCTCCACCTCGCCTCACTCTACTGATTCGTTGCCCTATCCGTTGCACTACGCCCTAGTTGTGCCCGCACAACTAACTCTAGCCTCTTACAGGAAGGAGATGAGGTGGGGAAGAGGGCATGAAGGTCAAGCCGGAGGAAGAAGAAGCCATGGAGGTCGTGGGAGAGAGGATCAAGAGGACACCAGTATCCCCCCATCTTTCCTGAAGTTGGTCTTCCCCTCAACTGCCATGGTTGAACCAAGTTGTGCTTGGACGTGTTCATTTGTTGTTGCTCATATGCGATATTTTCTTCATTTTCCCTGCAGATTGCTCCATAGATTCTCTTCATTTTGGTTGGTCAGTCCCCTGGATGTTCCTCCTTTGATATCTACGTCTACATCCCTTATAAGCATCCTCACGGGTTTCCTTTCATGGATCTGGCGGTCAACCCCTCTTCTTCTCCTTCTTTGCACTCATATTCTTTTCCACACCTAGGTGTGCGGTTGTATGGCAATTTGTTTCTGGGATTCGCTATGTTCTTCTTGTCTTGGTTGCTGTGTGTGTAACATGTGTTGATACGCAGGTTCCCCATTGAGGGCTTTCTTTTTCGGTAAAGGCCAAAAGCACAATTATTTGTGCTTTGGATTTTCGTAGCTCCCTTGTTTCCATGTTGCCTTGTTTTAAACGGAGGTGTTAAACTGAATTTATGCCTTTTGTTCTTTGTCTGGATCTAGGTAGGGCCTACAATTATTGTTCCTTTGTGCATGGAAATGTTGGTGTTCGACATGCATAGACAATTCCTGGATCCTGACCATAAGTTCAGAAAAGACAAGAAGAATTTCATCAAAGGTAGAATTGTCAAAAACACTTCACCAGTTGCGTTGATAGGCCAACAGACCCTTGATCAGTTAAACGCTCTCGAGTCTGATCCTTGGCGTCCAGGATACTTCAAAGGGTATAATACGGAACACGCCTGGACTCAAAACCCATGCTTATGGGATCTGCCTTACTTCAAAGACCTCCTTTGCCCACACAACATCGACGTGATGCACACTGAAAAGTATATTGCGGAGGCCATTTTGGTACATTATTCGGCATAGAGGGGAAGTCAAAAGATATTCCTAAGGCTAGAATCGACGTGGAGGCTTTATGTGATAGACCATTGCAAAACTTGCTACAACGGAAAGGAAAGCAAAGCATAGCGAAGCCAAAGGCATGGTTCAATCTTGAAAGGCCATCTATGAGGGAAATGCTATTGTGGGTCAAAATGCGGTTGATGTTCCCCAATGGGTATGCTGCGAATCTAAAGAGGGGGCGAATCTTGAGAAATTGAAAATATTTGGTCTCAAGAGTCATGATTGGCACATATGGATTGAGCGTGTAATGCCGGTGATGTTGCGTGGCTTTATCCCTAAGGATGAATGGCTAGTACTGACAGAGCTGAGCTATTTCTTCCGTTCTCTTTGTGCAAAAGAACTATCGCCTGGCGTGCTAGATGAAATGGAAGAGTTGGTGGCGGAGTTGATCTACAAATTAGAAAAGATCTTTCCATCGGGCTTCTTTAATCCAATGCAGCATTTTATTTTGCATCTCCTGACCGAGGCAAGAATCGGGTCCCGTTCAAAATCGATGGTGCTACTCATCTGAGAGGATGCAGACGACCATTCGAGCTGAGTGTAAAAATAAACGTAGAATTGAAGCATCGATGGCCGAGGCATTCATTACTGAGGAGGCGGAAAACTTCGCGAGAGGACACTAAGAAGCCAAAAATCATCATTTGCATAACCCGAAGCCTCGGTACAATGATGGCGATCCAAAAAGAGGTCGATCCAACCTCAGCCTATTCAAAGTTAAGTTCGCACCATCCGGTGCTTTGAAAGGGAAATCGTTGGATGTTGAAGACTAGCGGACCATTTCATTGTATATCTTCACCAACCTAACAGAAGTGCGACCGTACATCGAGTAAGTTCTCGGTAAATTATTGTTCCGCAACTTCTAATTCCTTTGAACTACTCTTATTCCCGGATATTTGATATAGTCAATACGTCGCCGAATTCTAGGATGGAGCAGTCATCGAAAAGGATCCCGTCGAAGAGTATGAGCTTCTCGCAAAGCATGGAGGCGACTATCCCGGTTTCATCTCTTGGTTCCATGAAAGGGTAATTAATTACCATTAATGGCCCATTTGATATCTTGGTCTAATTTGCGGCTAATGCATCCATTCTTTCGTATTAAACTTGTAGGCTGATGCAGAGTCTATGGACGCCGAGTTGAGACATGTTGCTAATCGTTTTGACTATAAGGTCCGTTCATTTGACAAATACAACATCAACGGGTATCACTTTCTTACCTTTGGCAAAGAGCTATCTATGCCCGACCTAAAGACTACAATGTGTTCTGTCTCTATTATCGGCGAAGGAGGCACCGAGTATTATGGAAGAGTTGAAGCAATTTATGAACTTCTATTCTATGGTGAAAACCCACCGACCGTCATAGTCTTCAAATGTTATTGGTTTGAGCCGAGGGATACTAGAATGACTCATGAACATATCGGACTAGTCGAAATCAACCAAAACACCCACTTAGATGTTCCCGATGTCTATATTACGGCCCAACAGGCGACACAAGTTTTCTATCTACCGTGGGCCTGCCAAACTGATCCAAATCTCAAAGGTTGGGATGTCGTTTATGAAGTGCCACCACATTTTAGACAACCTACCCTCAATGAAGAGGATTACGAACCTCACATTAACCCAGACACATATGAAGGAGAATTCTTCCAAGAAACACGTATGTCGAAGAAACGTTTCAAGAACCGCTCTACTTCACCCCAAAAGATTGAAGTAAACAGCGACAGTGAATCTGTCTTAACCCCTGAGCCCGAACAGGAAGAGCTAGAAGAAGAAGAGGTTACTGCTGCGGATGACCTGTCACTTCTTGACCGATTACGTAATGGTGGCCTTCCACATGTTCTTCCTAATAGTGATGATGATGATGCATTTATTCATGATAGTTATGATCATGATGCATTTATTGACCCCGAAGCATATATAGACGAGCACGATGGTTATTAGTCATGTTGGTCTTTATGACGATGATACACTTAAATTATATACATTTTATTACTCATGTTGGTATTTATGTTGTACTAATTTCATTTACTCTTTGTCATGATAGGTGTTGAAAGATGGTGGGAAAATGTCGAAAGCACTCCGCGGCTCCTTCTTCGTCGGCGGGTGGTGGGATGGGTACTTCCATTCCTGCCTCGCCTCTTCGGAGAGCGTTGCTCTCTACTCTGCATGGAGTACCCCCCGTGAGAGGAGGTCGACCCCCGCGAAGCCAAGAGGTACTAAAGGTACACGTTGTATTCATGTTGGTATTTATGTTGTACTCATGTTGTATGCATGTTGGTATTTATATACATTTTATTACTCATGTTGGTATTTATGTTGTACTAAAGGTACATGTCGACGCGGGAGAGGTAGGGCGGTGGCTGCCACGCCTTCTGAGGTGGAGGCTACATGGTCTCCGCCACCACCCCAAGTTGATTCACCTGAGCACATGACTTCTGGGGTGGATTCGTCTGAGGTGGAGGCTACACGGTCTCCAGTTCACGAGCCTCGGGTCGACGAGCCTCACGTCGACGAGCCTTCGACCCACGAGACTCGTGTCCCAGAGGCTTCGTTCCAGGCGACTCTGGAGCAAAGCAGGGATGAGGGTTCGTCCCTAGAGGCCAAGTGGGATACCTGGGCTGAGCCAAGTGGCCATGCTGATAGCGAGGAGGAGCTGGGTGAGGGGGCTACCGTCTACCAGCGTGGTAGTTTGGGGCTCCCGCTCGTGCCGGCGACCCGCAAGCAGAGGTGGTCGATTAAGCCAAAAGGGGACAAGTAAGTTAATTTACTCTTATTTAACCTTTTGCCTTCACGTTTCCTCAAATATCTAATGTTTTGGCTTTAATTTGTCATACTGTAGGGGTTGGATTGTTGCCAAGGGTGTCAGCAAGCCCAACAACATCCTTGGTGTGGTTTGCCATCAAAACTTCCCAGGGTTTGTTATGTTGCCCGGTCGGGAGGTAGGAATGACCTGGGAGCACTACTTGGGTGCCCCGACCCCGTCGGAGGTGGAGATCTATGGTGTTTTGTGCCACACGAGGGCCGACATGGTGATCGGACAGTTCTGGGTAATTTCTCCTTCACACAATTATAAATCAACCATAGCTAGTTATTGTACTAATCGGTGTTGTCTCATTTGCAGACCTACTACAGGTGTGAGGAGGGATACGAGGAGGAGGCGACAAAGGTTATCAAAACCGAATGTCGCCGGCTACTTCAGAACTTTCGGCATGAGACTCGGGTGTAGGCTGTTCGAGACTACTATGCCTCGCGGCGTATTACGAAGGACAAGGCGAAGTGTCGTGATTCTAAGATGGAGAAGGAGCATTACATGAAGGTAATTACGTATTATTAAGGCTTTGTAGTTAGTTTACTTGATTTGGTTCTTATGCGCTCAAATTTCTCTTTATTAACTTAGTTGCCCCCGAGATGGTGTGTGGATAAGATGGATTGTTTGGAGGCCTTAATGGATCAGTGGTGCTCCGAAACGTGGGAGGCCAGCCAAAACAAGGCCAAGGAGAGGCATGGCAAAATGGTTGGTGTGCCACACCATCAAGGGAGCGTCAACTTAATCCAAATTGGCGAGAACTGGGTATGTGGTTTGCTTCATGCCTCATGCAATTCATTCTTAATTCTATCTTGATCCCTTTACTAGTACAATTTTCCTCTGTCTCTCTTTTAGGCGCGTCACAATAAGACGGAGGTGCCACAGATGTACGACCTGTATGTGATGGCCCATACTGCCTCGTACAAGAAGGTCAAGGCATTATCCGACTTTGACCTTGAGCATCTAGAAAACTTGACCAACATCTCCTCCCACCACAAGCTCGTGAAGTACATAGATCACGGGAAGGCGAGGAAAGGGGAGGACTTTAACCCGAGCGAGGGGCCTATTGATCCATAGTTGGTGATGATAGCTGGCAACATGAGGACCCATGGCTCGATCGTCATTGGAGACGACCTTATACGTTGTCCTAGCACTCTCCGGCACATAAAGGCACGCCAAACGAGCTCCTGTCCTGAGATAACACCTCGCCCACGGCCAATCGAGCTTGCCATCGAGGTTAGTTTAATGGACTCAACTATCTTTCCGCATTATGTTGTGCGTTGGAACCAATATGATTACAATGCTAACAATGAGTTGTGTTGCAGGCTGCTATTCTGAAAGAGAGAGAGGCAATGTAGGCGGTTTGGCAGAGAAGGATAAGGAGATGAGGGAGCTGAAGGAGACGACGACTACATTGGTGGAGGTGGAGAGGGCACGAAATGATGCGTCTAACAGGACCATATACGAGCTCTTCGTGGTAAGTTTCTTCTTCATATTATTTCAAATCTTGCATTTTAATGTCCGTTTCATTAATAACTAAAAAGTTTGACTTGTCGAAACCAAATGTACACTCTATGTTCGAGAAGACCGGCCAAGTCCCTCCGGCGATGCCAGTCATTAACATGGCGGGGACGGTGAGTTTCATTTCAGTGCAATGATCTTAAGAGTGTCCTCATGCTAACGACACATTGCAAATGATGTTTGGTGCAGAATATCTCCCGAAATGCATTGCACGACCCTTTTATAGTGGAGCCTTCTCCAGGGCAGCCTTCTCCAGGTGAAACAAGCCACAGCCACCGTCCTTCACCGCCGTGATGACGATAATGGTATGTTATTTCTAGTGTTTTGCTGAACAACCGCATAATGGTCCAATATGGCTTAATAAGCATAGTTAGCTCCAGAATGACATATTTAACCCAAGTTAGCTCCAAAACGACATATATTTAGCTCGGCTTCCACCTAAATGACATAATTAGCTTAGTTAGCTCCAAAATGACCTATTTACTAAAAAAAGACCTATAGTTAGGTAAGTTTTCTCCTAAATGACATAATAAGGCTTACGTAGCTCCAAGATGACCTATTCCCACTAACTTAGGTATTAAATGGCCTATAATTAGCTTAGCTAGATCCAAAATGGCTTAATAAGCATAGTTTGCTCCGGAATGACCTATTTTACCCATGTTAGCTCCGAAATGACCTATAGTTAGCTAGGCTTCCACCTAAATGACATAAATAGCTTAGTTAGGTCCAAAATGGTCTATTTAATAAAACATGACCTATACTTAGATAATTATCCTCAAAATGACATAATTAGCTCCAAAAAGGCATAATTAGCTAATTTAGCCCGAAGAAGGGGACATGAGGAGAAGAAAGAGGAAAATTGAAAAGAAGGAAGAAGAAGATAAGGAGAAGAGAAGAAGAAGGAGAAGGAGAAGGAGGAAGAAGAAGGAGAAGAAGGAGAAGGAGGAGAGAAGCTCCTTCTCCTTCTTCTCCTTCTTCTTTTCTTTTTCTTCTCCTCTTCCATCTCCTTCTCGTCCTCCTCCTCCTTCTTATTTTACTTCTCCTTCTTCTTCTCTTCTTGCTTCTTCTCTTTCTCTTCTTTTACATAGCTTAGACTCATCCAACAAAGACTAAATTGGCTAATTATCCTACAAAATGACATAATTAGCTTAATTAGGTGAAAGCATCAGAAGAACCGTGGTTAGGTCATTAAAATGACCAATTAGCTCAAAAATGAAATAATAAGCTCAAAATGGCATAAGAAACTTGGTTAGCTCATGAATATTGTATACTTAGCTTGGCTTTCACCTAAATGATATAATTAGCCAATTTAGCTCCAATATGGCTTAATAAGCATAGTTAGCTCCAAAATGACATATTTAACCCAAGTTAGCTCCAAATCGACATATAGTTAGCTTGGCTTCCACCTAAATGACATAATTAGCTTAGTTAGCTCCAAAATGACCTATTTAATAAAAAATGACCTATACTTAGCTAACTTCTTTCCTAAATGACATAATGAGGCTAACTTAGCTCCAAGATGACCTATTCCCCCTAACTTAGGTATTAAATGGCCTATAATTAGCGTAGCTAGATCCAAAATGGCTTAATAAGCATAGTTTGCTCCAGAATGACATATTTTCCCCAAGTTAGCTCCGAAATGACCTATAGTTAGCTAGGCTTCCACCTAAATGACATAATTAGCTTAGTTAGGTCCAAAATGGTCTATTTAATAAAACATGACCTATAATTAGCTTTTTATCCCCAAAATGACATAATTAGCTCCAAAAAGGCATAATTAGCTAATTTAGCCCGAAGAAGGGGACAAGAGGAGAAGAAAGAGGAAAATTGAAAAGAAGGAATAAGAAGAAGAAGAGAAGGAGAAGAGAAGAAGGAGAAGGAGAAGGAGGAAGAAGAAGGAGAAGAAGGAGAAGGAGGAGAGAAGCTCCTTCTCCTTCTTCTCCTCCTTTTTCTCCATCTTCTTGTCCTTATTATTTTCTTCTTGTCCTCCTCTTCCTTCTCCTTCTCGTCCTCCTTCTCGTTCTCCTCCTCCTTCTTCTTTTACTTCTCCTTCTTCTTCTCTTCTTGCTTGTTCTCTTTCTCTTCTTCTACGTAGCTTAGACTCATCAAACAAAGACTAAATTGGCTAATTATCCTACAAAATGACATAATTAGCTCAGTTAGGTGAAAACATCATAAGAACCTTGGTTAGCTCATTAAAATGACCAATTTAGCTCAAAAATGAAATAATAAGCTCAAAATGGCATAAGAACCTTGGTTAGCTCATGAATATTATATAATTTAGCTCCAATATGGCTTAAGAAGCACAGTTAGCTCCAAAATGACATATTTAACCCAAGTTAGCTCCAAAACGACATATAGTTAGCTTGGCTTCCACCTAAATGACATAATTAGCTTAGTTAGCTCCAAAATGACCTATTTAAAAAAAATGACCTATACTTAGCTAAGTTCGCTCCTAAATGACATAATAAGGCTAACTTAGCTCCAAGATGACCTATTCCCCCTAACTTTGGTATTAAATGGCCTATAACTAGCTTAGCTAGATCCAAAATGGCTTAATAAGCATAGTTTGCTCCAGAATGACATATTTTACCCAAGTTAGCTCCGAAATGACCTATTGTTAGCTAGGCTTCCACCTAAATGACATAATTAGATTAGTTAGGTCCAAAATGGTCTATTTAATAAAACATGACCTATACTTAGCTAATTATCCTCAAAATGACATAATTAGTTCCAAAAGGCATAATTAGCTAATTTAGCCCAAAGAAGGGGACAAGAGGAGAAGAAAGAAGAAAATTGAAAAGAAGGAAGAAGAAGAAGAAGACAAGAAGAAGAGAAGAAGAAGGACAAGAAGAAGGAGAAGGAGAAGGAGAAGGAGGAAGAAGAAGGAGAAGGAGGAGAGAAGCTCCTTCTCCTTCTTCTTGTCCTTCTTCTTTTCTTCTTCTTCTCATCTTCCTTCTCCTTCTCCTCCTCCTCCTCTTCCTTCTTGTTTTTCTTTTTCTTCTCCTTCTTCTTCTCTTCTTGATTCTTCTCTTCTTGCTTGTTCTCTTTCTTCTTCTACGAAGGTCATTTTCCCCAACAAAGACATACTTAGCTAATTATCCTCCAAAATGACATAATTAGCATAGTTAGATATAAACTTCATAAGAACCTTTTGGTTAGCTCATTAAAATGACTAATTTAGCTCCAAAATGACATAATAAGGTCAAAATGGATTAATAATCATAGTTGGCTACCAAATTACATATTTTATCCAAGTTAGCTCTAGAATGACCTATACTTAGCTAAGTTCTCTCCTAAATGACATAATAAGGCTATGTAGCTCCAAGATGACCTATTCCACCTAACTTAGCTATTAAATGGCATATACTTAGCTAAGTTATCTTCGAAATAACCTATATATACTTCTTCATCTAGTATTCTTCTTCTAACTTTCTTATTTGTCATTTTGCAGATTACATTCACTTCACGGGAAGCTTGGATTATATTGATGGAATGCTTGAATATGATTTCTTGTACCATGGCTTCATGGAAGCTTGTATTGAAACTATTGTAGTATATGGATATATATGAAACTTTGTATGCATGGATGAAACTGGTGTAATATATGGTTTGGTACGGATGCAACTTGCATAATATGTATGTACTATGGATGAACGTTATTTTAATATGGTTATGAGTACGGAAACACATTTATTTTTGTCAAATATATACATATATCCTGATTATTGTGAAAATTGCTGGATATAATAGGAAATAAAATAAAAAGGGGCTATTTTCAGCCTTTGCCGTCTGCCCCCTCATGGCAATGGGGTGACGGCAGACGGCAAAGAGGGGAGAGAGGGGCTTGGTCCCCCCTTTGCCGTCAGCCCCCTCATGAAAAAGGGGTGAGGGCAGACAACAAAGAGGGGAGAGAGAGGGGCTGGGTCCCCCCTTTGCCGTCAGTCCCCTCTTGGCAAAGGGTTGGGGGGCAGACAACAAAGAGGGGAGAAAGAGGGGCTGGGTCCCCCCTTTGCCGTCAGCCCCCTCATGGCAAGGGGGGGCAGATGGCAAAGAGGGGAGAGAGAGGGGTTGGGTCCCCCCTTTGCCGTCAGCCCCCTCATGGCAAAGGGGGAGGGGGCAGATGGCAAAGAGGGGAGGCATGCCGTTAACACTTAACGGGACCGTATGTGGATTTGCCGTCCCATTTAGTTTGCCGTCTACCCCCTCATGGCAAAGCTTCCTTGCCGTCCGCCTTACAAAAGAAGACGGCAAAGAACCTCTTCACCGGATATTTTTTTGCCGTCTATTTTGCCGTCTGCTGACGGACGGCAAAGCCTTTGCCGTCCGTGGTTCCCCCCTTTTTCGTCTGCAATGGCAGACGGCAAATTCTCAGACTCCTGTAGTGCTTATAGAACTACTTATAAGAATCCCATGGGCATGTCTCCGTACAATATGGTTTACGGTAAAGCATGTCATTTACCTCTTGAACTAGAGCATAAGGCTTATTGGGCAATCAAAGAGCTCAACTTTGATTTCAAACTTGCTAGTGAGAAGAGGTTATTTGATATTAGCTCACTTGATGAGTGGAGAACAGAGGCATATGAAAATGCCAAGTTGTCAAAAGAAAAGGTTAACATGTGGCATGATAAAAGGGTACAAAAACGTGAGTTCAACGTAGGTGATTATGTCTTGCTATATAATTCTCGTTTAAGATTTTTTGCAGGCAAGCTTCTCTCTAAATGGGATGGTCCTTACATTGTTGAGGAAGTATATCGTTCTGGTGCCATCAAGATAAACAACACGCAAGGTAATTTTCCGAGAGTGGTAAATGGGCAAAGAATCAAGCATTATATCTCAGGTACTCCCATAAATGTTTAAAGCAATATTATCAATACCGTAACTCCGGAGGAGTACATAAGGGATATTTATCAACCCGTTTCAGACTCCGAAAACGAAGAGGTATGTGATTCGGTAAGTAAACCGACTCCAAAACTTTTCCAGTAGGAATTTTTCTCCGTTTTGGATTTCTTAGAAAAATAGAAAAATTAAAAGTAGTCCGGAAAGCGCACGAGGAGGCGACAAGCCTGTCAGGCGCGGGCCACCCCCCTCGCCGCGCCTAGGGGGCTTGTGACCACCTCGTGTGCCTCCTGGACTCCATTTTCTTGTGGAGTACTCCTTCTGGTCAAAAAAATGATTATATATTCTCCCGAAAGGTCTGACCCTCGTATCACGCAATTTTCCTCTGTTTTCGTTTTGAGCCTGTTTCTGTCGCAGATTTAGAGCAAGATGTCATCTCAGGAATCTGTAGGGGAGAACGATCTTCCTCAAGTCTATGAAGAAGTAAATGCTGATCTGAAAAGAATGGAGGTCATGGAGGCCAAGGAAAGGCTACTTGAAGAAACTAAGGGCAAAAGTAAGGAAAAGAATCCGGCGTTGGACGAAGGGCAATCTGTACTCAACAAGGAAGAAGCTGAGGAAGAGGATTTTCTACAACCCTACCTCCACCTTTTGCCTCCATCCTTGATCGAGCTCTTGAGGTTATGTTAAATAACTCGTGTTTGTAATACTTATCTCACTCGTGAAGTTGTTTTGCTGGAGAAACATATCACAAAGGTCCAAGGTATAAATCAAAGATTGATGGCCCTCTTGGAATCAAAAGACAAGACAGCTCCACCACCATCACCTCCGAAGGAAGGCAACTAAGCACGGGTATGGGCAATCCCCTTGGCTTGTGCCAAGCTTGGGGGAGTTGCCCCGGTATCGTATCACCATCACATCTTTTTCCTTTACCTTTTTCTTAGTTCGATCCTTTTTGGTTTTATCTTTCTCTAGTAGAATAAAGTTTTTAGTCTGTTCTAGGGTTGAGTTTTGGTTTGTGTCACCCCCGATGTATTCGAGTTCGTGAGTCATATAATAAAGAGAGATTTAGTTAAGGGCGTTGCTTCATGCCATGATCTAAAGGAAGAATGATGGAAGAACAAAATCATGAAAGATCATGTAATGATCTTATGGGAAGTGATGGCTTCACATATAAAAAGACTGTTGATTGGAACTTGTTAAGGGTGGACAAACATAGACCTTGGTCATTTTTGCATATAAATATATCATCTTGGACACCATCTATGATTGTGAACACTCATTAAACTATTACATGCTTAGAAGTATATGTTAGACGAGGAAGACAACATAATGAATTATGTTTGCTTGGTTCCGAACAATGTTATATGACTAGAGATCCCTTAGCATGTGACGCTTGCTTCCACCTCATATCAGCCAAAACTTCTGCACTAAGTAGAGATACTACTTGTGCATCCATAAACCTTCAACCTAGTTTTGCCATGAGAGTCCATCATACCTACCTATGGATTGAAGAAGATCCCTCAAAGTAAGTTGTCATTGGTGCAAGCAATAAAAATTGCTCCCTAAATATGTATGATCTATTAGTTTGTGGAAAATAAGCTTTGTACGAACCTGTGATGAGTAAGACATAAAAGCGACGGACTGCATAATAAAGTTCTTTATCACAGGAGGCAATATAAAGTGACGTTCCTTCACACTAAGAGGTCACACATCCAAACCTCAAAAGCGCATGACAACCTCTGCTTCCCTCTGCGAAGGGCCTATCTTGTACCTTTACTTTTTGTCCTTAAGAGAGTCATGGTGATCGACACCAATTCCTTATTTCGCCTTTATCTTGGATAACGTCATATGCTAGCGAAAGATGTATATTCATATGTCAACTTGGAAGTAAGTATTCGTGAATTATTATTGTTGACATTACCCTTGATGTATGTAGTTGGGAGGCGAAACTATAAGCCCCTATCTTTCTCTGTGTCCGACTGAAACTTTGATCTCATGAGTATCACGTGACTTGTAGCAATTGGAGAAGACGAAAGGATGATTGAGTATGTGGATTTGGTTTACAAGCTCTTATTTGACTCTGTCCGATGTTATGATATATTGCAATTGCTTCAATGACTAAAGGCTATTGGTTGTTAATTCTCCATAAGGTTCTTGATCCATACTTTACTTTGTGTAGGAATTATCACTTTAGCATAAGAGATTATATGATGATATTGTTGTTCTGATTATGATCATGATGCCTGCATGTTCATATTTTGTTTTCTCGACACCTCTCTGTCTAAACATGTGGGCATATTTATTGATCTCGGTTTACGCTTGAGGACAAGCAAAGTCTAAGCTTGAGGGAGTTGATACATATATTTTGCATCATGCTTTTATGTTGATATTTATCGTTTTACGAGCTGTTATTACACTTCACGGTACAATACTTATGCCTTTTCTCTCTTATTTTACAAGGTTTACATGAAGAGGGAGAATGCCGGCAGCTAGAATTCTGGCCTAAAAAAGGAGCAAGTTTGAGATACCTATTCTGCACAACTCCAAAAGCCGTGAAAATCAACGAGGAATTATTTTGGAATTTATAAAAAATACCGGGCGGAAGAAGTACCAGAGGGGAGCCACCAGGTGGCCACAAGCCTGTTGGGCTTGGCCTACCCCCCTAGCCGCGCCTAAGGGGCTTGTGGGCTCCCTGTTGGCCCTCCAGCTCCCCTCTTTTTCTATGAGGAGGGTTTCGTTCCAGAAAAAATAAAGAGGAGGCTTTCTGGAGGAATCGCCTCCGCCACGAGGAGGAACTTGAGAAGAACCAATCTAGAGCTCCCGCAGGGTCGTCCTGCCGGGGAAACTTCCCTCCCGGACGTGGAAATTATCGCCATTTTCACCACCAACACTCCTCTCATCGGAGGGGAGTCATCTCCATCAACGTCTTCGTCAGCACCATCTCATCTCCAAATGCTAGTTCATCTCTTGTAACCAATCTCGGTCTCGCGACTCCGATTGGTACTTGTAAGGTTGCTAGTAGTGTTAATTACTCTTTGTACTTGATGCTAGTTGGATTACTTGGTGGAAGATTATATGTTCAGATCCTTGATGCTATTCAATACATCTCTGGTCATGAACATAATTATGCTTTGTGAGTAGTCACTTTTGTTCCTGAGGACATGGGATAAGTCTTGCTATAAGTAGTAATGTGAATTTGGTATTCGTTCGATATTTTGATGTGTTGTATGTCGTTTTTCCTCTAGTGGTGTTATGTGAACGTCGACAACATAACACTTCACCATTATTTGGGCATAGAGGAAGCCATTCGGAAGTAATAAGTAGATGATGGGTTGCTAGAGTGACAGAAGCTTAAACCCTAGTTTATGCGTTGCTTCGTAGGGGGCTGATTTGGATCCACTAGTTTAATGCTATGGTTAGACTTTGTATTAATTCTTCTTTCGTAGTTGCGGATGCTTGCGAGAGGGGTTAATCATAAGTGGGATGTTTGTCCAAGTAAGGGCAGCACCCAGGCACTGGTTCACCCACATATCAAACTATCAAAGTAGGGAACGCGAATCATATGAACGTTATGAAAACTAGCTTGACAGAAATTCCCATGTGTCCTCGCGAGCGCTTAACCTCCTATAAGAGTTTGTCCAGGCTTGTCCCTTGCTACAAAAGGGATTGGGCCACTTTTCTGCACCGTTGTTACTTGCTACTTGCTACGAATCATCTTATCACACAACTATCTGTTACCGATAATTTCAGTGCTTGCAGAGAATACCTTGCTGAAAACCACTTGTCAGATCCTTCTGCTCCTCGTTGGGTTCGGCACTCTTACTTATCGAAAGGACTACGATAGATCCCCTACACTTGTGGGTCATCAGGGTTGCAGAGTCCAAATCTCCAGGAAATACTTGAAGAGCTGGCTCACCGGGTGGCCGAAACCGCACGTGAAATGTGTGGCGAAGATGACGAAAGCCCCCGGCTGCGGCTGCGGAGCAAGCTCATCTCCAATGGAACAGATGGCGACTTGTTTTGTCGAGGTTGGGGGGGGGGGGTTCCGGGCACACATGAGGCCCTCGATCTCCTTGGGTGTCATGGTAAATCCCTTCCACGAATGAGAGAAAGACTCCACAATTCCGGGCTTGGTAGCAGCGTCAAAGTGACAGCTGCACGGAGCAGGACAAAAATGGTGCCAAATGGGACGCCGAAGCAATGATGCGGGTGTTACGAGAAAAAGTAAGGGGCAGAGAAGCAGTGGTGTGTAGGTGCATTTACTGCGGGGGGGGGGGGACCTGAACCGTGAGGCGCGCAACCTGAAGAAGATTCTACACACGGGACGAGGCCTATTGGGCTAGGCCCGTGGTGGAGTCTTGTCGCGCGCGCTAACAACACCTACATGATAATCCAAAACTTGCACCCATCACGGGCAAGAGAGTTCTCAAGCCCCTTGAACTTGTTACTTGCAAGGAGTAAATACTGGTAGATAGATAATATAAATAAAAAAACAACAATAAATAAATTACAACAAAGTATTGTTGGAGTTTTTCTTATTATGTTGAAGTAAATTGGGGGCCATAGTTTTCTCTAGAGGCTTCTCTCTTAACATAGCATATGGTTGGTAAAGAAATTATTGCTGGGCAATTGACATAATAACACATAGTTATGACATGTTATTCATGGCAATGATCATCTATATAGGTAGCACATCCATAAACAGGTAGACCAACTCCTTCCTGCATCTACTACTATTACTTGACTCACCGACCACTATCCAGCATGCATCTAGAGTATTAAGTATGTAACAAAGTAATGCTAGGAGCAAGATTATGGCACTACTAGGGAAAATATAATAGGTAGAATGTCAGTAATAGTGCCGGTTATGGGCCAAGTGCTACTACTATGTACGAGCGGCACGCAGCAAATCACATGCTATTGGTACAACTTAGCAGCCGCTCTTGCTTGTTCTAAGAGCACTACACCTAAGTGGGCGAAAGTGTACACGAGGTTCAACATAAATTAGCAGCACTCCAAAAAAGCGCTACAACTACCGGTGCATCTGTAGGACGTTACTTGCTACGAGCGCTGTAGATATGTTTCTACCATTAAGTTCGTGGGTCGAATTTATCAGCATCGCGTTCCCTCTTGAAGCATTGTTGCTGACGTAATTATTAGTAGCATGTTTCTCATAACCAACACTATTGATAAATTCCCAAGATTACATTGGTGGGCCCCACTTAGCAGCAGTGCATGTTGCAAGGCGGCGCTACTGCTAATTTATATAGTAGTAGCACGGATGTACCAGCAGACTCTACTGCCATGGTCGTCATCCACAAATGTGCCACCTTTCCCCCACCTCCTCTTCTTCTTCCTTCCTTCCTTCTTCCCCACCTCATTTTCTTCTTCCTTCAATGTTGTCCCTCCTCCCACTCTCTTCTTTGCCCCTCCATCACATTTTGCCCACTTCCTCTTCTTCTCCCTTCCTTCTTCCCACCCTCCTCTTCTTGTTCACTCAATGCTCCCCCTCCTTTAACTACCTTCTTTGCCCCTCCATCACCTCCATTAATGCCCTCCCTCCCCCTCTCGTATCTTTCATTGCCCTCCACCCCCACCTCCATTAATTAATGACCTCACCTACCCTCTCTTTAATAGTTTAGCCCCCACTAGCTAGCTTGTTCTATCTCCCTCCCTAGTCAGAGCTATATATCTTCGTACCATGCTTGATCTATCCCGACATACAGGTGAGAAAAAAGAAGAGATAACATCAAGAATGGAAATATGTGTATGTGTTTGTGCGTGCACGCGGTAGGAGCTCTGTGATTTTGTGTGTGCATGTGTGAGATGCTTATGTATAATGTATTTGTTGAAATGTGTGTGACCTGAGTTGACTACGTTTTGTCGAAATATCGATTCATTTCTGTTTTGGGGAATTTTGTGCAAACTCTACATGTCCTATGTTTAGGGAACGTTATGTCAAAACTTTGTGTGAATTTGTTTCATGCATGCGTATGTTATTATAATCGTTTGGCATCATGTAGGCAATCATGAAGGTCAATGGAAGGAAGGTGCAAAGATACTGACAATCCGTAGTGGATGACATGTATGAAAATAGACAGAAGGAGGTTTTATGTTTATGTCATAAATGTAAAGATAAAGTATGGCTCGACCCCTTTAAGGTTGGCAAATTCAAGGCACACCTTCTCGTGCATGGTTTTATAAATGGCCATACTCGATGGATAAGTGAAGGCGATGATGATGAGGACGTGTAGCGACCGATTTTCTAGGAAATAAGATTAATAGAAAATAGGCCCTTGTGTTAACCAGCCCCAGGATTAATGTTAGCTGGTGGATGTCGTTGAAGGATCAACACCTATGGGGGCTCAACGGTCCCCTTTTTGCTGGAATGGAGGGGAGAGGGGACGCAGCAAGAGCAGAACCAACAGTCAGGGCCCGCCAAGATCTTTTTACCCAGGTTCGGGCCACGTGGTGCGTAAAACCCAACTCCTGCATGCGTTTAGTTATTTGTTTTGGGTTACTATAGATTTGTCCCTTTTTACAGCCTTTCGATTTTCCAAAAAGCCAAAAGCCAAAAGCCACTACTACTAAACCTCGGGCCTCCTTTTATAGGCAAAGGGGTCACCACACTGCCTCAGTGGGTGAACGGTGGGTTCATGGGTGAAATAGGGCCGACCGACAATTACAGTGTTACTGCCTTGTCAGAGGTGCAATAAATGTTTCGACAGACTTCCCTGACCTCGTCAGGGGGGTTGGACACGTACCCACACGTGGCAACTCCGGGGCGTTGAGGTGGCGCGCGGGCGGACGCGTGGCGCATGCATCATCGGTGGCGTGCTCGCCGATGGAGGCGTTCGTAGGTCGCGTGTGCGCGTTAGGTCCGTGCCTCTTGTTCCTCTCGGCATGGAGGTGATGGCCTGCCGAGGCCTTGTCAGCCTTCTCGGCAAGGGTAGCCTTCCGGGACTCAGTCCTTATTCCTCGGCAGGAGGGTCTTGCCGTGGTATTGTCTATCTCCCCGACAGGGAACTCCTGCCAGGGTCTCTTCTTCCTTCCCAACAAGTGAGTGCTTGTCGGGGCTTGTAATCTACACTTGGTGGTCTCTGAGTCTCGCTTTCGCCCTCAGCCTCACCGACGCACCTTGCCGCTGTGGAGGGGCTGCCGGTATCCGCGCACAAGTCTGGGGCACTGGAGACCCCAGTGTTTAGTGCACCGACAGGAGCCCCCGGGCATGGGCCACACACACATGTGTAGCGTTGTTGGGCCGAGGCCAAAGCGGTGCGCGGACTCGTGAGCGCTGGGCTTATCGGAATCAAGCTGTTACATGCTTCCTTTCCCTACGTCGATCATTGAACGCGCGAAGTGGGAGGTGTGCGGTGTGCGCGTGATGGCCTCTTTATTCCTTGAAAACGCCTCTGCCACGTGTAAGACATGCGCAACGGCAGTCAGGCAAGTGGTGATCGTGGCCTCAAAAGTCGTGGGCGTGGATGAGCACACCCCTGCATGCATTGGTGCAGCAGGGCGGTTCCCTGTTCCGCTTCGTGACTTCCGGGCGATTGGGCGAGAGGGGCGGTGGCTTCTCGAGCGAGGAGGGTGGCCTTCTAGCTTTGCCCTATAAATCAGGGTGTTTGCGCGGAGGTTTTTCCCATCCATCTCACTATCGAAGCCTTCAGTGCCTATCACCATGCCTTCTCTTGTTTCTTTCAGCTTTGTCGGCGGCGCCCGCCCCTAACCATGGTCAGGGGACGGGACCGGCCTCCGTCATCCGCCATGCTGGCAAGGGGACCCCGTTTGGATTATGCCACAACTTCAGGAGCCGCAGCTAGCGGCAGACCCACCGTCCGTGGCGGGAGAGACCCGAGTGGCTGAGGACGCCGGGGTTGTGGCCGAGGGAGGCGGAGTGCCACTCCAACGTCTCCGCCTTTCTACTGGGCTTGGCACACACTCGGACGGGACGGTGCTGGAGTTCGTCATGGAGTTGCATGGTGTTTTGCGGCGCCATCTGCATCTCCCCCGCCCTTTCGATAGGGCGATGGAGGCCGCCATGCCCACCTGTCTTGTGGTTGCGGGCGCACGGCTGCTCCCACAGCGCTTTCCAGGCATGTGTGGAGTACCCGAAGCGCCACTCCATGCTGCTCGGTCGGGGCTGGAAAGCTTTCGCACGCGCCCATAGCCTCGAGGATGGGCATACCCTCCGTTTTAAGTTAACGGAGGACGATATGCTATCCGTCAAGTTTTATGGGCGCTCAGGTGTGTACCTCGGCTGCTGCAAAGAGAGATCGAGCGGCACCGAGAGTCCCCCCTTGAGTGATAGCGACCATGAGGATAGAGGCGGTAGTGGCGCTCTTGGCAGGTCAGGATCTCGGGGGGTCAAGTCGGAGTACGACTCCCTAAGCTCCAACTGACTGCTAGCACTGCCGCCGAGGCCTGCTCACGCATCTCCCCCGCCTAGCGGGGTTACCTTGCCGGAGCTAGCTTCGGTGTCTCATGTTCGAGAAGGAGGCACCTCCACAAGCTCTTACTTCTCCATGCCCTCTGCTTGGGCCACCTCACCGGAGCGGGTGCTGGCCTCCCTGCTCCAGGAGGAGGCGCGCTCGCGGACTCCGGATCCTTCGCCCCTTCCTGTGCCCTGCCTATTGGGGAACGTTGCATGGGAAACAAAATAATTCCTATGCACACGAAGACCTATCATGGTGATGTTCATATACAAGAGGGATATTGGGTCCACATACCCTTGTAGATCGCTAAGAGGGAAGCGTTAAGAAATGCGGTTGATGTAGTGGTACTGCTTCGTGATTCAAATCACCGTCGTCCCACGATCCGTCCCGATCTAGCACCGAACGGACGGCACCTCCTCATTCAGGACATGTAGTGCTCAATGACGATCTCCACCTTCATGATCCAGCAAGAGAGACGGGGTAGTAGATGAGTTCCCCAGCAGCGTGACGGCGCGCCGATGATGGTGATGATCTTATTCCTGCAGGGCTCCGCCCGAGCTTCGCAGAAATCCGATCTAGAGGAAGAACTACGAAGTAGAGGTTTAGGGTTGCGCGTGGCAATGTTGTGTCTCAAAAACCCTAAAACCTCTAGTATATATAGGAGGAGGGGAGGGGCTAGCCTTAAGGCTCGAGGGAGTCTCCAAGGCATCGGCCGAAGGGGAGGAGGGATCCTCCTCCAATTCGGTTTGGAGGGAGGAGTCCCTTCCTTCCTTCCTACCTCCCTCCGTTTTTTCCTTTTGCATTGTTTTTTCGCCTTGGCCGAAATAGCCCTATTGGGATGGCTTCACCAGCACACTAAAGGGCTGGTGTGCCACCCATGGGCCTATTAGGTTCTCTCCCGGGTGGGTAGCCCCTCCTAGTAGAACCCTGGAACCCATTCGTCACTCCTAGTACACTGCTGGGAATGTTCGAAATCTTTCCGGAAGCTAAATGCAACAATCCTATATATCAATCTTCCTTTCCGGACCATTCCGGAAACCCTCGTGACACCCGGAATCTTATCCTGGACTCCAAATAAAACTTCGGTCACCAGCACCTATAACTCAACTATACCGAAATGTCATCGAACCTTAACGGAGCAGACCCCGCGGGTTTGAGAACTATGTAGACATGACCTGAGACACTCCGCTGTCAATATCCAATAGCGGGATCTGGATGTCCATATTGGATCCTACATATTCTACGAAGATTTTATCGGTTTAACCTCTATGCCTAGGATTCATATAATCCCGTATATCATTCCCTTTGTCCTTCGGTATCTTACTTGCCCGATATTTGATCGTCGGTATCCCTATACCTATTTCAATCTCGTTACCGGCAAGTCTCTTTACTCGTTCCATAATACAAGATCCCGTGACTAACACTTTAGTCACATTGCTTGCAAGGCTTGTATGTGATGTTGTATTACCGAGTGGGCCCCGACATATCTCTGTGTCACACGGGCTGACAAATCCCAATCTTGATCCATGCTAACTCAACGGACACCTTCGGAGATACCTATAGTGCACCTTTAAAGTCACCCAGTAACGTTGCGACGTTTGATACACACAATGTATTCCTCCGGTCTCGGTGAGTTACATGATCTCATGGTCATAGGAATGAATACTTGACATGCAGAAAACAATAGCAACAAAATGACATGATCACATGCTACGTTTATAGTTTCGGTCTTGTCCATCATGTCATTCTCCCAATGATGTGATCCACTCATCAAGTGACAACACTTGTATATTGTCAGAAAACCTTAACCATCCTTGATCAACTGGCTAGTCAACTAGAGGCTTACTAGGGACATAGTTTTGTCTATATATCCGCACATGCATTTATGTTTTCATTCAATACAATTATAGCATGGATAATAAACGATTATCTTGAAGCAGGAAATATAATAATAACTATTTTATCATTGCCTCTAGGGCATATTTCCAACAGTCTCCCATTTGCACTAGAGTCAATAATCTAGTTCCACATAGTTATGTGATTTACACTAGAATTAATCTAACACCCATACAGTTTTGGTGTTGATCATGCTTCGTTCGTGGAAGAGGTTTAGTCAGCGGATCTGCAATATTCAGATCCATGTGCACTTGGCAAATATTTACGTCCTCTCATTCGACATAGTCGCTGATGAGGTTGAAGCATCGTTTAATGTGTCTGGTCTTCTTGTGAAACATTGGTTCCTTGGCTAGAGCAATGGCACCGGTGTTCTCACAAAACATAGTTATTGGATTCAGTGTGCTCGGCACAACTCCAAGATCCATCATGAACTGCTTCATCCAGACACCCTCCTTAGCTGCTTCCAAGGCAGCCATGTACTCCTCTTTGCATGTAGAATCGGCTGTGACGCTTTGCTTGGAACTGCACCAGCTTACAGCACCCCCATTGAGAATAAATATGTATCCCGTTTGTGACCTGGAGTCATCCGGATCAGTGTCAAAGCTTGCATCGTTGTAACCCTTTACAACGAGCTCTTCATCACCTCCGTAAACGAGAAACATTTCCTTAGTCCTTTTCAGGTACTTCAGAATATTCTTGACCTCCGCCAGTGTACCACTCCTGGATCACTTTGAAACCTGCTTGCCATACTTATGGCCAGGCTGACGTCCGGTCTTGTGCACAACATTGCATACATGATAGACCCTATGGCTGAAGCATAGGGGACGGTACTCATCTTTTCTCTATCTTCTGCACTTACTGGACATTGAGTCTTACTCAACTTTATACCTTCTAACACAGGCAACAACCCTTTCTTGGATTGTTCCATTTTGAACTTCTTCAAAACTTTATCAAGGTATGTGCTTTTTGAAAGTCCTATTAGGCGCCTCGATCTATCTCTATAGATCTTAATGCCTAATATGTAAGCAACTTCTCCTAGGTCTTTCATTGATTTTTTTGTTCAAGTAATCCTTTAAGCTCTCCAAAAACTCCACATTGTTTCCAATCAGCAATATGTCATCCACATATAATATTAGAAATGCTACAGAGCTCCCACTCACTTTCTTGTAAATACAAGCTTCTCCTACAACTTGTATAAACCCAAATGCCTTGATCACCTCATCAAAGCGCTTATTCCAACTCCGAGATGCTTGCACCAGTCCATCAATGGATCGTTGGAGCTTGCATACTTTATCAGCATTCTCTGGATCGACAAAACCTTTGAGTTGCATCATATACAACTCTTCCTTGAGAAACCCATTAAGGAACGCTGTTTTGACATCCATCTGCCAGATTTCATAATCGAAAAATGCAACTATTGCTAACATGATTAGGACGGACTTAAGCATCGCTACGGGTGAGAATGTCTCATCGTAGTCAACTCCTAGAACTTGTGAAAAACACTTTGCCACAAGTCGAGATTTATAAACGGTCACATTACCGTCCGCGTCCGTCTTATTCTTCAAGATCCATTTGTTCGGAATAGCCTTGCGACCTTCAGGTAATACTTCCAAAGTCCACACTTTGTTTTAGTACATAGATCCTATCTCGGATTTCATGGCCTCTATCCATTTGTTGGAACCTGGGCCCACCATTGCTTCTAGATAACTCGCAGGCTCATTGTTGTCTAACAACATGATAGATAAGACAGGATTCCCGTACCACTCAGGAGCAGTACGTGATCTTGTCGACCTACGAGGTCCGATGGTAACTTCATCTGAAGATTCATGATCATCATCATTAGCTTCCTCCTCAACTGGTGTTGCCTCGGCAGAGATTTCCATCTGCCCTGCGCCACCATTCTATTGAAACAGAGGTTCAACAACCTCATCAAGTTTTATCTTCCTCCCACTCAATTCTTTCGAGAGAAACTCTTTCTCAAGAAAAGCTCTGTTCTTAGCGACAAACACTTTGCCCTCGGATATGAGATAGAAGGTGTACTCACCTATCTCTTTTGGGTAACCTATGAAGACACACTTTTCTGCTTTGGGTTCCAGCGTTTCAGGCTGAAGCTTCTTGACATAAGCATCGCATCCCCAAACTTTAAGAAACGACAACTTTCTTTTCTTGCCATGCCATAGCTCATATGGTGTCGTCTCAACGGATTTTGATGGTGCCCTATTTAAAGTGAATGCAGTTGTCTCTAATGCATAGTCCCAAAACGATAATGGCAAATTGGTGAGAGACATCATGGATCGCACCATATCTAACAAAGTGCGATTACGACGTTCGGACACACCATTACACTGTGGTGTTCCAGGTGGTGTCAACTGTGAAACAATCACATTGTCTTAAGTGAGCACCAAACTCATAACTCAGATATTCACCCCCTCGATCAGATCGTAGGAACTTGATCTTCTTGCTATGATGATTTTCAACTTCACTCTGAAACTGTTTGAACTTTTCAAATGTTTCAGACTTGTGCTTCATCAAGTAGATATATCCATACCTACTCAAATCATCAGTGAAGGTGAGAAAATAACGATATCCGCCGCGCGCCTCCACACTCATTGGTCCACACACATCAGTATGTATAATTTCCAACAAGTCACTTGCACGCTCCATTGTTCCAGAGAACGGAGTGTTAGTCATCTTGCTCATGAGGCATGGTTCGCACGTATCAAGTGATTCAAAATCAAGTGACTCCAAAAGCCCATCAGCATGGAGTTTCTTCATGCGCTTTACACCAATGTGACCTAAGCGGTAGTGCCACAAAAAGGTGGCGCTATCATTGTTAACTCTACATCTTTTGGTCTCAATGTTATGGATATGAGTGTCACCACAATCAAGATTCAATATGAACAACCATTATTCTCTGACTTAAATGAGTAACCGTATCGCTATAAACAAGATCTAGATATAATGTTCATGCTTAACGCAGACACTAAATAAAAATTATTTAAGTTCGTAACTAATCCCTATGGTAACTGAAGTGAGACCATGCCAACGGCGATTGCAACAACCTTGGAACCATTTCCCACGCGCATCATCACTTCATCCTTCACCATCCTTCGTTTATTCCGAAGTTCCTGCTTCGAGTTGCAAATGTGAGCAACAAAACCGGTATCAAATACTCAGGCACTACTACGAGAGTTGGTTAGGTACACATCAATAACATGTATATCAAATATACATTGCTTGGCATTGGTCGCCTTCTTATCGGCCAAATACTTGGGGCAGTTGCGCTTCCAGTTACCAGTCCCCTTGCAATAATAGCACTCAGTTTCTGGCTTAGGTCCATCCTTGGGTTTCTCCATCGGAGGGGCAACAGTTATTCCGGTCTTCTTGGAGTTACCCTTCTTGCCTTTGCCGTTTTTCTTGAAACCAGTGGTCTTATTGACCATCAACACTTGATGTTCTTTTCGGATTTCTCACTCTGCGACTTTCAGCATCACGAATAACTCGCGGGGTGACTTATTCATCCCTTGCATGTTATAGTTCAACACAAAGCTCTTGTAGCTAGGTGGCAGTGATTGAATAATTCTTTCAGTGATAGCTTCTTGCGGGAGTTCAATGCCAAGCTCAGCTAGACGGTTTGAGTACACAGACATTCTGAGCACATGTTCATTCACAGACGAATTCTCCTCTACCTTGCAAGCATATAATTTATCGAAGTTCTCATACCTCTCGATCCGGGTGTTCTTATCAAATATAAACATTAACTCCTGGAACATCTCATATGTCCATGAAGTTCAAAACGTCTTTGAAGTCCCGGTTCTAAGCCATACAAGATTGGACATTGAACTAGTGAGTAGTCATCCAAACACGCTTGCCAAGCGTTTCGAATGTCTTGGTCAGCCGTGGTGGGTGGTGCATCTCCTAGAGCAGCATCAATGACATAATTCTTTTGGCCAGTGGCGATGATAAGCCTCAGATTATGAGCCCAGTCAACAAACTTGCTTCCATCATCTTTCAACTTAGCTTTCTCTAGGAACGTATTGAAATTCAGGGTTGCTATTGCGGGATCCATTGATCTACAACATAAAATATTGCAAAGTTTACATAGACTATGTTCAAGAAAATTAGAGATTAGCTAATCATATTACTAATAAACTCCCGCTCAATTAGACACCCCTCTAGTTATTTGAGTGTGGCATGATCCAAATTCACTAACTCAAGTCCGATATCATGTGAGTTCAGTGTAGTTTCAGTGGTAAACATCTCTATGTTAATCATATCAGCCATACGATTCATGCTCGACCTTTCGGTCTCTTGTGTTCCGAGGCCATGTCTGTACATGCTAGGATCGTCAAGTTTAACCCGAGTGTTCCGCGTGTGCAACTGTTTTGCACCCGTTGTATGTGAATGTTGCGTCTATCACACCCGATCATCACGTGGTGTCTCGAAACGACAAATTGTCGCAATGGTGCACGGTCGGGGAGAACACAATTTTATCTTGAAATTTTAGTGAAGGATTACCTTATAATGCTACCGTTGTTCTAAGCAAGATTAGGTGCATAAAAGGATTAACATCATATGCAATTCATAAGTGACATGATATGGCCATGATCGTGTTCTTCTTGATCTCCATCACCAAAGCACCGGCTTGATCTTCATCGTCACCGGCGCCACACCATGATCTACATCATCATGCCGCCATCGAGGTTATTGTGCTATCTATGCTATAACTACTAAAGCTACAACCTAGCAATATAGTAAACGCATGTGTAAGCACAAACGTTAGTTTAAAGACAACCCTATGGCTCCTGCCGGTTGCCGTTGCATCGACGTGCAAGTCGATATTTATGTATTACAACATGATCATCTCATACATCCAATATATCACATGATGTCTTTGGACATATCACATGCATACCCTACAAAAACAAGTTAGACGTCCTCTAATTTGTTGTTGCATGTTTTACGTGGCTGCTATGGGTATCTAGTATGATCGCATTTTACTGACGCAAAGCCACAACGGTGATATGCAAATTTCTATTTAACCTTTATCCAAGGACCACCTCGGTCAAATCCAATTCAAGTAAAGTTGAATAAACAGACATCCGGCAGTCATCTTTATGCAACAAGTTCATGTTAGTCGATGACACCGGTCTCTCGTAAGCGTATGAGTAAGGTTGGTCCTGGCCGCTTCAATCCAACAATAACACCGAATTGAGAAAAGACTAAGGAGAGCAACAAATTGAACATCAATGCCCACATAAACTTTTGTGTTCTACTCGAGATTACATCTACGCATGAACCTAGCTCATGATGCCACTGTTGGGGAACGTTGCATGCGAAACAAAAATTTTCCTAAGCACATGAAGACCTATCATGGTGATGTTCAACTACCGGAGGGAGATTGGATCCACATACCCTTGTGGATCTCTAAGGGGGAAGCGTTAAGAAAAGTGGTTGATGTAGTGGAACTGCTTCATGATTCAAATCACCGTCGTCCCACGATCTGTCCCGATCTAGCACCGAACGGACGGCACCTACGCGTTCAGCACACATACAGCTCGATGACGATCTCCGCCTTCTTGCTCCAGCAAGTGAGACGGGGAAGTAGATGAGTTCTTTGGAAGCGTAACGGTGCGCCGGTGATGGTGATGATCTTATTCCTGCAGGGCTTCGCCCGAGCTCCGCAGAAATCCGATCTAGAGGAAGAACTACGAAGTAGAGGTTTAGGGTTGCACGTGGCAAAGTTGTGTCTCAAAAACCGTAAAACCTCTAGTATATGTAGGAGGAGGGGAGGGCTAGCCTTGATGCTCAATGGAGCCTCCAAGGCGTCGGCTGAAGGGGAGGAGGGATCCTCCTCCAATTCGGTTTGGAGGGAGGAGTTCCTTCCTTCCTTCCCACCTCCCTCTTTTTTTTCTTTTGCATTGTTTTTTCTCCTTGGCTGAAATAGCCCTATTGGGTTGGCTTCACCAGCCCACTAAGGGCTGGTGTGCCACCCATGGGCCTATTAGGTTCTCTCCTGGGTGGGTGGCCCCTCCCAGTAAAACCCCCGAACCCATTCGTCACTCCCGGTACACTCTCGGCAATGGGTGAAATATTTCTTGAAGCCAAATGCAACAATCCTATATATCAATCTTCGTTTCCGGACCATTCCGGAAACCCTTGTGACGTCCGGCATCTCATCCGAGACTCCAAACAAAACTTCGGTCACCAGCACCTATAGCTCAACTATACCGAAACGTCACCGAACCTTAAGTGTGCAGACCCTGCGGGTTCGAGAACTATGTTGACATGACCTGAGACACTCCCCGGTTAATATCCAATAGCGGGATCTGGATGTCCATATTGGATCCTACATATTCGACGAAGATCTTATCGTTTGAACCTCTATGCCAAGGATTCATATAATCTCGTATATCATTCCCTTTGTCCTTCGGTATGTTACTTGCCCGAGATTTGATCGTCGGTATCCCTATACCTATTTCAATCTCGTTCCCGGCAAGTCTCTTTACTCGTTCCGTAATACAAGATCCCATGATAACACTTTAGTCACATTGCTTCCAAGGCTTGTATGTGATGTTGTATTACCGAGTGGGCCCCGAGATACCTCTCCATCACATAGAGTGACAAATCCCAGTCTTGATCCATGCTAACTCAACAGACAGCTTCGGAGATACCTGTAGTGCACCTTTATAGTCACCCAGTAATGTTGCGACGTTCGATACACACAAGGTAATCCTATGGTGCTAGTGAGTTACATGATCTCATGGTCATAGGAATGAATACTTGACATGCAAAATACAATAGCAACAAAATGACACGATCACATGCTACATTTATAGTTTGAGTCTTGTCCATCACATCATTCTCCCAATGATGTGATCCAGTCATCAAGTGACAACACTTGTATATGGTCAGAAAACCTTAACCATCCTTGATCAACTGGCTAGTCAACTAGAGGCTTACTAGGGACATAGTTTTGTCTATATATCCACACATGCATTTATGTTTTTATTCACTACAATTATAGCATGGATAATAAATGATTATCTTGAAACAGGAAAATAATAATAACTATTTTATCATTGCCTCTAGGGCATATTTCCAACAGTGCCCTCTAGTATCAAGCTACAAGGGGCTAGGTGGTGCTTGTCGGGGCTCGTCCCGTTCTCGTCGGCACAGTGCTAGTCCTGGGGAGCCAGTCGTGCCCGTGATGCGGGCTCCGCCTTTTTGTCTTCTTGAGTTTCACTCCTTCGCTTCTGTCGTCCCTCGTTAAAATATAGAGTCTTTAGGTTAGGACAACAATGCTTTCTAAGTGGTATCAAGTGTATCCAGACAAATGAATGAATAGTTGCATCCTTTATTTGACTTTCCGGAAGCTTGCCGGCTTGACTTATCCTGCCGCGAGCCCTTAGAGGAGCAGATCCTTAGAAAACTCAACAGAGGAGGTCATCACCGACCAGACCCCTTGCCGCACTCAGTGCAACCATTTAAATCGTCGAGCACGGCTCGAGGCAAAATAAGGTGCTACGTAGCCGTCTAAAACGTTGAACGAGTTCGAAACTAGATAAGGGTGCTCTTTGGCCGCTCAAGTCGTTGAACATGCTCGAAACGGAGTCGGAGTGCACTGATCCTAGCAAGGTCCATCTACACGCAGGGTTCTCATACAAAAGTTGATACTTCAAAAGGATACAACTGGTCTACCACGAGTCTGGTAAGGAGTCTGCTTCTGTACTTATCTCGCGCATCATGGCATTCCTAGCCGAAGCGTCTGAAGATGCTGCCAAGGAGGAGTATTCATATCCCCGGCAAGCTGACATTGCCTACAGCAGCCTTCTTGCCGACGAGGTTTTCGTGGGTGGCCTTCGGCCACTCTGGAGGAAAGAGGCACGCTCGGGCGTAACACTTTCTTATCTCTTTTGCAAGAGTTTTGCTGGCGGAGCCCCCGAGCGCACCTTCTTAGCGTCATTGTGCTCATAGGAGAAACGCGAGCTGGAGGGCACGTGAAGGGGCGGTTCGGGGCCTCGGACGTGTCCTCGACGACCATGCAACGCTCCGGGGAGGTGCGTCAGTCGGAGTAAGCGTCGGAGGCCTGGCCGAAGCCCCCTGTCATGCCCTCGACAGCAGCGCGACATTCCAAGGAGGTGTGTCGGCCGAGCGATATGGAGCTCGGGGCTTCCGCTCCTTCCAACCGCGCTCGCATAGCACCTATGGAGGCGCTATGTGCTCTTGCGCCGGCAGAGCAGCCACTGCTTCCTCCCTCTTAGGGAAGATGCAGCGGCAAATTGGGATCCGTGGACCCGACGGGCAGCTCGTCAGATCGGAGTGGCAGCAACGCTGACCTGCTCCCGGCTACCCCCCTACCTGGCATGCCAAAGATGTCGGTGAAGGATCGACACCTATGGGGGCCTCAACGGTCCCCTTTTTGCTGGTTTGGCGGGGAGAGGGGTCGCGGCAAGAGCAGAACCAACAGTCAGGGTCGACAAGATCTTTTTACCCAGGTTCGGGCCGCGTGGTGCGTAAAACCTTACTCCTGCATGCGTTTAGTTATTCGTTTTGGGTTATTATAGATCTGTCCCTTTTTACAGCCTTTTGATTTGCCAAAAATCCAAAAGCCAGAAGCCAGAAGCCACTACTATTGAGCCTTGGGCCTCCTTTTATAGGCAAACGGGTCACCACAGTGGCTCAATGGGTGAATGGTGGGTTTACGGGTGAAACAACGCCGACCGACAATTACAGTGTTACTGCCTTGTCAGAGGTGCAATAAATGTTTCGACAGACTTCCCTGACCTCATCAAGGCGGGGGGGGGGGTGGACACGTACCCACATGTGGCAACTTTGGGCCGTTGCGATGGCGTGCGGGCGGACACGTGGCACATGCATCATCGGTGGAGGCGTTCGTAGGTCGCGAGGGCGCCCTGGGACCGTGCCTCTTCTGGGCCTTTCTCTTTCTTCTCGGAAGGGTTACCTTGCCGGGGCTCTTCTGTTCCTCTCGGCAGGGAGGTGATAGCCTCCCGTGGCCTTGTCAGCCTTTTCGGCAAGGGAGGCTTGCCGGGGCTCAGTCTTTCCTCCTTGGTGGGAGGGTCTCGCCATGGCATTGTCCATCTCCCCGGTAGGTAACTCCTGCCGGGGTCTCGCCTTCCTTCCCAACAAGCGAGTGCTTGCGAGGGATTGCAATCTGCACTTGGTGGTCTCTAAGTCTCGCTTTCACCCTAAGCCTCAGCGATGCACCTTGCCGTTGCGGAAGGGTTGCCGGTGTCCGTGCACAAGTCTGGGGCACGGGAGACCCCAGTCTTTAGTGCACCGACAGTGGACACTTACTTGATATAGAAATTCCAAGCAAATACAAAATTTGGGGTACTAGACAATGAAGGTTCAGAGGGTTGAACAAAATGTCTAAAGGCTGACGGCGGAAGCGACTTGTGGATCTCCAGTGCCCATGGGACTCCATTGCCACAAGAAGAGCTGACATGGATAATTCCTATCTCGCAAGTGCTATCCTTGACTCTTGGGTTTCGGGTTTTATATCATTGTGTTCCTCTGAAAAATACGCAATCACAATTGCCATGGGCAAGCCAGTGAGTACTTTGAATGTACTCGCAAACATCATGAAAATAGATAAGTTAAAGCAGGTGAGATTTATGCAAAAAATAAAATAACACCTAATTTTCCATAAGATTTAATTTATGGATGCACTTATGCTCCTAAATCATTTCTACTCATGATGTATAAGCAAGCAGGGAAGAGACTAACAATCAATTTGAATGTGTCAATCGGGCATCTGGGTTGACACGTCATAAGGACACGCAATATAAGCCATAGTCGGGTGTGTGTGTGAAACCACATAGTGGGCTTATAATGGAATAATAACATGTGTGCCACAGTTGGGCATCTGGATCGGCACAAAGGGCTTATAGAAATGTAATAACAATGGAATAATAACAGGTGTGACACAGTCAGGCTTCTAAGCAACAACACGTAAAGGGCTTATATGAAAGAAATAATGATTGCCACAGTTGGTAGTCTACGGTGACACTACATAAAGGGCTTGTACGATAATACCAACAGTTGTCAGAGTCGGGCGTCTAAGCAACACCACATAAAGGGCTTGAATGCTAATAATAACAGTTTCCACAGTCGGGCGTCTAAGCGACACCAGATAAAGGGCTTATATAACAGTAAAAATATTGAGTATCCAGGAGGTAGAATAGACCCAAGGATACTCAAAAAATAATATACCACAAATAATTAGTTCACAATGAAATTCATAGTAATTATGGTTACCATCGTGGTTCATGATCATCATCATGTTTCAGTTAATTCCTCCGGATCCGCTTCCCCTGGAGGAAAGTACACGGCGGAGCAAGCGCCATCGAGGCCAAGGCTGGCTCGCCGACAGGTTGTAACAAGGAAACAACACCTAAACATGTTGGCAACAAGCAAACACCACCTAATCATGGATTTCTAAAGAAACTAAAATTATTAGGAGCTAGCATACATGTCCAAGGGCATAACTCATGTTCAAAACTAATTCATATCATGCACGGAATAATTCACACGAAATAAACAAGAGGGCAACATCGAAAAATAGCATGCACGTTAGCTTGCTCAAAAGGCAAAAATAAATGCACAGTTAAATTCTATGGATGTTTCTACCCGGAAAACATATATAATATGTCGGGGTTGAAATAAAACTAAGGCCACCACATATATGCGAGAATATGACATAAACCCTTCATACCAAACTCTTTATGCCACATACATAAAAACAACAAGATAACTATTTTACCATGCATGGAAATGCTTTGCAAACAACATGAATAGATTACACACTAGGTTTGATTAATTCGGATGCATGCTTAAATAGCTACGAAATAAAAACACCTAAACATAATAGAATGCAAAATTATGCAAACATCAGGTCAAACAGTTTCAAACATGCATGCAAGTTGGAAAATATTAATCTACGCAAAATTCTCCATGATTTGCATATAAAACTTATTTCGATCCAACACACGGTTTAAAAGGTATGAGCGTGTTAAAAAATATTGCGTTAAACTGTAATTAAAAGGTCCTCGTTAAGTGGAAAAATTGTCCTAAGAAAAATACATACGGTCGGTTGAATCTGACTGGCCCAACAACTCAGATGGGTGCAACACACTATTTAACGACAAGAGCGATACATAGCAGGGAACAAGCGGGCTTTACGGAGCTCACCACTGGGCTTGGCCTCGGTCGGTGATGGGCTAGCGATGGAGCAGACTCGGCCACTCGTTTGGCTGGCTGACGCTAGCCGGAGGCCCACGGGGCGATGGAGGGGCCCAACCGTTCCTGTCTCCCGATCCAATCAGGATCGAACAGAGGCGCTGACGCTTCCGTCCAAGGCATCGGCCTCCAAAGGCGGGGGTAGGCGGCAAGGCGGCTGGGGTAGGCGACAGATCCGGGGTGGGGCGACTCCGAGGGCATGAGATCCGGCCGGAGTTGGCCAGGGCATGGCCGGATCACAGCTGGCACGCAGATCGGGGCCGGCGATGTGGAACCGCAACACGGGCTACTCCCGGTGGCTGGAGCTCCATTGGTTCGCTCGGGACATGGTCGGAGCGCGGCGCGCGGTTACTGCCGGCGACGGGGCAGCGACTGGCCGGCAATGGCGGGTCTCGGACGACGGCGGCGATCGGTGGTACGCTCGAGCTTGGGCAGCGGCGCTCGGTTGCCAGGGGAGGCTGCGGTCTATGTCTGCTGTGTGGTTGCCGGGACGTGTCCGGTTTGACCACGGACATATCCGGTAGGTGTGGATTTGGGCGATTCTAGGCCATTGGATGGGGATCCAATGGTACAGATTTTGATCTGGGATTGGAATTCGGGGGAGAGAGGAGGTGGAGCTAGTAGGTGGGGTTTTCTAGGGGGTGGCTGCAAATTTGGCTAGGGGGAAACCCTAGTGAAGTGGGAGAGCTCATTCCATGGGGTGGTTCTTATATAGGGTTTGGTCTATGATGGGATGGACCTGGTCCGTCCGATCGCAATCCGACGACTACGAATGGAGGGAGTGGCTAGATGGGTATAGTGTCCTGCGTAGTTGGGCTATGTAGGAATGAGAGGAAAATGATGCAGCCCGTGATAGAGTTTTAAAACACCGAACTTCCGACAATTAAACCGGCTATAGTGCTGCTATAGGTTTAATGGTTCGAGAATGAAACGAATTCCAATTGCAACGAAATTCGGCACGCGGCCTACCTACATTAAAATAAGACCGCACGCCGAGTTTCAACCCAATCAGAGAATATTTTATACACATTTTATAAACAATATTGAAATGATACCACGGGCGCATGTGTGTGTGGTTGGTCTCGAAACGGTAAAGGACAAGAAGAAAGAGAACCAACAACGAATAACGGATTCAAGTTTGAAAACTAGCGGCAACGGAGTGTTGATGCAATGGCGATGATGCGATGATGAATAAGAGAAAAACTAAATGCCTTGGCGACAACGAAATAAAAGGGGAATCTTCTAGAGCGTAGGTATTGAGCTGTTACAATTCTCCTACTCTAACAAGAGATATCGCCCTGAGATATAAGAATGAAATAGGGAAGAGGATGAGAAAGAAGAGGTAAAACTTCATCGCTCCTTTGACAAACGAGTGAAACCAATGAATTTTAAATGTTGCAAAGAGATGAAGAATGATATGAGAAACAAGCAAGAATTCAAACAAATTTTGGGCAGCACTTCGGTAGGAAAAGAGGACTAAATTTGATAAGATGGAAAGAACTTGAAAAGATTGATAGCAAAACACCTAAATGGAATAAGCAAGGAGAGAACATGATCTTGACAAGAAGAGATGATTGACTCAAAAGAGATACATCACAATGCCTCCGGAATAAAGAATAGAAACTAGATCATTGGGAAGAAGGAATGGAGAAGAAAATGAAAACGTCTACCACAATTGAATTTGACAAGCAGCCTTGCAAGAAGAATTGAACGGAGTTGTTGGCAAACCAACAAAGGACAGAACAAGCTTGTAGTGGACTTATGAAAACTATCTCAACAATGAGGTGACAACTAGCCACTAAAGGAGAAAATGATAGCTTAAGAATAACAAGATATGCAAAAATTATTTCACCAAGAGGATACCTTGAGAACTTGGGTCAATAATAATCACCATAATAGCAACAATCCTTAAGAAAAACTTTATGTGAAATCTAATCCAAGATAACTCAATGAAGAAACCATGGGTTAAACATATCCAATGATCAATGGATTAGTGGGTTTAATTATCTCATTCTTGAAACAAATTCTCTTCTAGACTCCTCCACTAACAAGAATGCTATAACACCACCTTAAAGGATAAAGGAGGGGGAATTGCACTTGTAATGCAAAACACATGATATTTGAGTCTCTCCAACAAGAATGTTGAAGAACACATCAAGAAAGAATTAAAACCTTGATGAATCACCATGAAGAATCACTTAGAGAATGATATAAAGAGTTGAATGTTGAAAAGAATAATATTGAAGCCTTGCAAATATTTAGATGAAGCTTCGTGAAGAGATAATAGAGAAAATCTTGGAACTCTAGAAGGAAAAGATGAAGCACTTGGGATAAAGAATTGATATCATGGACCACTCCTGGAGAAGAATTGAAATCACCCTGATGAAATAAGAATAAGAATTATGTTATGCCTATCCTTCACCAAGTTAAATTCATGACAAGAAACTGATTTAACATAGCACTTATTCTTCTCAAAAAAATTGGAGATAGAGAGAAAGTGCACAAACTTGAAGAAGTCTTGAAAGAACCACCGGTAAGAATTTGGAATGAAAGAGGATAACACAAATGAACTGGGCTACATGAGGCAAAAAGAGCATGATTCGATGATGAATGCTTGAACAAGCCACGGTAAGAATTCACAAATGAATGGGAATACCATGAGTGAATGAAGATACATAAGAACGAAGAAATCATGATGCACCCGACAAAAAACTTGAACAAGGCACCGAAATAATTGAGAGACGAATGAAGAGACCACAAATGAGAAGAATTTGAGAATGAAAGCTGAAAACAGAGAACAAAGAAATCTTCCGAAATGATGGCCTTCGGAGGATCGAGAAATGAACAAAACACTGAAATGCACCAGATAGATATGGAAAGAATTACTCATGATTGACAACAATTGAGAAGATAGCACGAGCTGAGTTGACAATCTTCAAAGGAATGGACAAGATTTGAGAGAAACTCTCCTTCGGTCTTCCAAGCTGAACATGATGAGGAGAACACCACGAAGAATAACTAAGACATTATAGATTAAGAATACGAAAAGTAAAGCCAATGATGAGATAATTCAGATTGACCTTGAGGAAGGAATATGACTCATGGAATCCATTCTTATGTCATGTTTAAAAAGAACTAGAGATCTCCAGAAAGATTTGAAGAGCCAGGTAAGATCCTGGGAAAACCTGTGGGTTATGGGCCCACTCAAGGAAATCACCGTTGAAACAATTGTTTACAAAATAGATCTTGCACCGGTACAAATGAAACTAGATGAGTTGAGTCCTCGAAATAATTGAATGGATTGAAACAAGAAGCTGTGAGATATCTTGAACATGGAAAATCATTAGAGGAAGAAAAGGATATAATGATCACCGAGAGCTTGAATTGAATCCACCAGAGAATAAAACATGAATGAAGAATGATGAACACGAAACTCCTGAGAATCTTCACAATGAATCACCAGGAACAAAAGAAAAGAAAACATAGTGGAAGAAATAATGAAAGGAAGATATTTGGATGATAATTAAAACATTCAAGAAAAGGGCGGGAGGTAAGGAAACCAAAGACAACTTGGGACAGATGAGAAGAACTCCGAAAATAAATGAGAGATTGATCTTGCAAAAAAAGTGGAAAGGATAGAATTATCTTGAGGAGAAGCACTCTGGTTGAAAGGGGTTGACATGATGACTCCGGTTGAAAAAGAATTGATAAGACAATTTGATTGAGCAAAAGAATTTGCATTTCCATAAAAATATGAGAATACCTCTTGGAAGGTCATGAATTCACTACTTGACACCGAAGCAACTCGAATTACCATACTCCAACAAAACAAAAGCGGAGGCTTGCAAATTAGCCAGAACAAACATATGACCCAGATTCCGCTCAATATTGTCGTGGATAGGATCGCACGGGCTCGATCGTACATTGGATTGTCATATTGAAATGGCGCTCGATTATGCTCCCTAGGCATAGCGAACTACAAGGCTTATCGAAGCATACTAATAACATATATCGAGATTTTCCTTTGTAAAAACAACCGTGAACAAATGAATCCACTCAATGTCGAACCCAAACCTCACATCATGCATTTGTTGGAAGATTGTCATATGAGTAACTACTTGAATTCCTACCTAAGAACTCCCAAAAATTTTCAGATCATGCAATCGGGTCCACGGATACAAGTAGTAAAATCTATCACTCCAATCGTAGCAATAACGCTAACCCGTCCAGTGTATCACATCCGTCAACACATAACAAGAGTTCTCGGAAACTCATCTATCTCACCTCCTCGAACACACAACTATACTAAGTATGGCAGTACATCCGAACACTCTCCACTAGTACTGGGGATGCGGGACTCCTCTCGCCACAACTAGTATTGAAGCAATTTCGAACATCCTCCGTCGTGAGATACTAAGAAATATGAATAATAACGATGTGCTCAAGAATCCCGTGGAGATCAACTCCCCGGAAGAAATCAAGTACGATTGGAGGCACCAAGTCAGAGGTCCGTCACATCGACATCATATAGATTCCAAAATAATCTAGTGATCCTAATATTTTTGAGTGAGAAGAGGAGTAGAATTAAAATTATTACATCAATATTCCTCACCAAAGCATAGAAGAGGAGAAAAAAGAATCCCACTCTCTGATATATAACTAGACTCAAAGTAGTTTTTTACTAGACTCAACTCGAGCAAGTTCGATCAATCAAGGGGGCTCCTAGGTCGGTAATGCTCTGATACCAACTTGTAACGCCCAACATGCGATCCTATCCTTATTTTGGCGTGAGGGCCTCGACAAGGATAGAAGTGCATCTCGTCGTTCTGCAAGAATGGATATCGTTACAAGTACATGTACTGAAAAGATGAGTATATGGAACTCGCTTACACTCGCCATAAGCTACATCATGTTCACATTAGTACATCAACATATTCAATCACCATGTAGAAGAGCAGGGTCCGACTACGGACGAAAACAAACAATAAAAGAATGACGTCCATCCTTGTTATCCCAGGCTGTAGGCCAGGAAACCATCCTAGATCGATGAAGAAAAAGAAGAAACTCCAAGTAGAACAATCATCACGCTCACGTCAAAGTATTGTTTTACCTGTACCTGCAACTTTGTTGTAGTAATCTGTGAGCCAGAGGGGACTGAGCAATCTCATTTCCAAAGGTATCAAGACTAGCAAAGCTTAATGGGTGAGGTATGGTTAAGTGGTGAGGCTCGAGCAAGTGACTAAGCATTTGTTTGGGTGGCTAACTTATGACTACAAGAATAAGAGGGGTGATCTACGCATAATCGAAAGTGAACTAATAATGATAAAATGAATGATCCTGAACACCTACTTATGTCAGACATAACCCCACCACGTCCTCTTTCGGATACATAACTCATGCGAAGAGACAGGCACGGTTACGCACACAATTGACATATTTTAATTAAGTTTACTTCAAGTTTTCTAAAACCGGATGTTAAACAAAGTTTCCAAGTTTGCCACATAACTGCGGGCACAATTTTCCGAAATATTTAACCCTGCAGGCGTGCTCCAACTAGTCCATCACGAATTACCACACGCCGCATAGAAAGCCTCGATCGCAAAACTCGTGACCTCTTAGGATTCTTTAGTGGAAAACCTCAACTCTGAGATAGCCCAAAGCATCACCGAAATCCCGATGCACATGATATTTATTAAAAGGTAAAACGAGTTAAGCAAGGGCGTGCAACGCGTCGACGAACACGATAGGAGCCGCGTATCTCATTCTCAAAACACGATGGATGTGTCACACTAGGAGTAAAACCAGACCTCGGGTTGCCCCACGGTGGCCCTGTAGTCTGCCAGTTTGGACGGGAACTCATGAGGAGCACTGGCCCGGGGGTTGATTAATTATCCACATGGGTTGACTTGCCTGAGATCCCGCTTGGAAGAAGAACGAATCCGTGAAGCAGACGAACCGACGTAGTCAAACGGATCCTCACATTCCGGCATACTTGCAGAATTCTATCGAGACGAAGCAAACCAAAAACAAGAATAAACACACGATATTCAGCACGACACATCCACGATATTACGCACAACCAAATATGATGCATGTCCATTCCAAATATGCAAGGCATGGCAATTCACAACAATCAAACACTAAACATTAAGTGAAGCTCAATATGAAACGAGTTGCATATTGACGAAACTCCACATTTGAGTTATTTAATTCACTCCCGTTTAGGTACACATTAATATTAAATGTTGTTAAACATGGCATGAGGTGAAGCATAATTAAACTACCTGCCAAGCATTTTAAATGAGGTCGAAAACAACATATAGCATCTCCGAAATGACCCCATTTGTTAATTTCGAATTCTGTCCAGATCTGAACTAACATGTTGTAATATTTGTTAAGCAGCTGAATAAAGAGGTTCACGTGAATCTACGCATCATTCTAGTCGATTTACATATAGAGATCATTGCAAACGGAGCTATGATTCAAAAGATATGGTCACCGCAAGAAATGATGCCATGAATGCAATATGTACGCAAATGACAACAACAAACATTCCAAACCATAGAGTCAACAAGACATAATGAGACTACATGAGATTCTAAGCAAGTTTCATATATGGCCCATTCAAAACGGAGCAACGGTTCAACAATTACAAGGAAAACAAGAAATAGCTACAATTTGTCAAAAACAACAACATGGCATTTTCTACACCCTAAAACAACACGCTATGTAATTCTAAAATGCTCAAACAAGACATGAGGCAGTAGTTGTCAAGATGCACAACAACACCCTACTGAATACAACTAGCATGGAAGATGGATCACTATGAAAAGAACTCACAAAACGGCAAGTAGCACACAGTTTCGGACTAGGTGAAAATAACAGTTTTGACAGTGCAGTTTTCAACCAGAACGCATATTGGTAGCAGTAAAACTATATTCTACCGGGCATAGAATGGCATGAAAACTTACAGCATGCTAGAGAATCTTAAGAATTACAAATAACTACTTTGCACCAAACCCAAAGGAGCTATACATCACTAGCAAATCTCATGGCAAGACAACAACAAAACATTATAGATCCCAGACTTATTTCAACATCTCGAAACAGCCCTATTTTCTAGCATGTTGGCAACACGCAAACAACACCTAAACATGGAATTCTATAGCAACCAAAATTACCAGGAGCTAGCATACATGTCCAAGGGCATAACTCATGTTCAAAACTAATTCATATCATTCACAAAAGAATTCACACGAAATAAACAAGACGGCAACATGGCAAAATATCATGCACGTTAACTTCCTCAAAAGGCAAAACTATAGCATACATGTCCAAGGGCATAACTCATGTTGAAAACTAATTCATATCATGCACGGAATAATTCACATGAAATAAACAAGAGGGCAACATGGCAAAATATCATCCACGTTAACTTGCTCGAAAGGCAAAACCAAATGCACAGTTAAATTCTATGGTTTTTTCTACCCCGAAAACATATATAATATGTGGGGTTTGAAATAAAACTAAGGCCACCACATATATGCGAGAATATGACATAAACCCGACATAGTAAACTTTTAATGCCACCTACATGAAAACAACAAGACAACTATTTTACCATGCGTGGAAATGTGTTTCAAACAACATGAACATCTTACACACTAAGTTTGATCAATTCGAATGCATGCTTAAATAGCTACGAAATAAAAACACGTAATCATAACAACATGGAAAACTATGCAAACAGTAGTTCAAACCGTTTCAAACATGCATGCAAGTTGGGAAATATTAATCTACACGAAATTCTACATGATTTACATATAAAACTTATTTTGATCCGACACACGGTTTAAAAGTTATGAGCGTGTTAACATAATATTGCATTAAACTCTAATGAAAGGTACTGGTTAAGTGGAAAAATCGTCGTGCGAAAAATACCTCCGGTGGGCTGAATCTGATTGGCCCAACAACTCACAGGTGTGCAACACACTATTTAACACCCACAGTGATACATAACAGGGAACAAGCATAGCAGGGAACAAGCAGGTATGAGGGACCTCACCACTAGGCATGTCCAGGGTCGGTGTTGGGCTCGCGCTATAGCGGACTAGGCCACTGGCTGGGCTGGCCGACACTCGAAGGAGGACAAAAGGGTGATGGAGGGGCCCAACCGTTCCCCTCGCCCGATCCAATCAGTATCGAGCAAACGAGATCGCGGTTCCGTCCATGACACCGACGGCCAAAGGCAGGGGCGAGCTGGCAAGGCGGCTGGGGCAGGCGACGGATCCGGGACGGGGTGACTTCAGGGGTGCGAGCTGGCAAGGCGGCTGGGACAGGCAATCGGGCGGCAACCCGGAACCACAAGAGGGGCTGCTCCCAAGGGCTGGAGCTCCATCGGCTCGCTTGAGACATGGCCGGAGCGCGGCGCGCGGTGCCTGCCGGCGACGGGGCGCCGGCGGGCCGGCAATGGCATGCCTCGGATGGCGGCTGTAACCGGTGGCAGGCTGGAGCTACGGATAGCAAAACTCGGTCTTCATGGGAAGCTGCGGGGTCTCGCTGCTCTATGGTCACCCCGACGTGTCCGGTTTGACCGCGGACATGTCCGGTAGGTGGGGATTTGGGAGATTCTGGTCCATTGGATGGGGATCCAATGGTCCAGATTTTGATCTCGGTTAGCATTTTGGGGGAGAGAGGAGGTGGAGCTAGCACGTGGGGTTTTCTAGGGGGGTGGCTGCAGATTTGGCTAGGGGGCAACCCTAGTGAAGTGCGAGAGTTGTCTTATATATGGTTTGGTCTATGGTGGGATGGACCTTGTCTGTCTGATCGCGATCCGACGACCACGAACGGAGGGAGTGGCTATATGGGTCTAGTGGGTTGTGTAGTTGGGCTATGTAGGCATGAGTGGAAAATGGTGCGGCCGCGACAGAGGTTTAGAACACCGAATGTCCGACAATTAAACCGGCTATAGTGTCGTTATAGGTTTAATGGTTTGGGTATGAAACGACCTCCGATTGGGACAAAATTCGACATCAAAATAAGACCGCACACCAAGTTTCAACCCAATCTGAGAATATATTATTCAGCTTTTAAAAACAATATTTAAAAGATGTCGCGCGCGCATGCGTGTGTGGTTGGTCTCGAAACGGTCAACGACAAAAATGGAGAGAACCGGCAACTAATAACGGATTCAATTTTGAAAACTGGCGGCAACTGAGTGCCGATGCAATGCGGTTGCTGCGACTAATGTGACAATGAATACGACAAAAACTAAATAACATGGCGACAACAGAATAAGATGGGAATCTTCTGGAGCATCGGTCTCAGGCTGTTACAATAATGCTTGTGCATACAAATCCTAAACCTAAAGTTGTGCCAAAGGAGTCCACCATACCTACCTATATGTGGTATTTCAACACCATTCCAAGTAAATTTGCAAGTGCCAACCCTAATGTTCAAAATAAATTTTTGTTTTGTGTGCCCGTACCTCTCATGAAGCGGCGAGGGGTGGCTGGTATCTTCCATGTTAAATAGGTTATTATCAAGATGAGTGTTTATTCACTTATCATTGCACGAGAGTACGGCGGAAATAGGGATGCCCAGTCCCAAAAAGAAAACAAAAATTATGTTGTCAAATAATAACTTTCTTGGGAAGTGTTGGTATGGACGGTACCCGTGGATAGGGCTAGCCGGGGAATGTGAAAGAATGGTGGAAGAAGTAATAAACTTTATTATTAGTTTGGGAATAGCCTATAATTATTATAGCACGGAGGATATTGGAAACTGATAGTCATTCTCGTTGATAGGAATGGCGTACCACCTAATTTTTTTATCTCTAAGTTTTTCACTTTGAGCTCTGGCACCTCTATAAATTCATGCTTCCCTCTGCGAAGGACCTATCTATTTACTTGATGCAAATTGTATTTTTAAATTTGAGTCTTATTTTTGGTTCTCCAAACGAATCTTTCAATGAAAAGTTTGCTACACTAATGACCAAGAAGTTTGAAATGTCTATGATGGGAGAGATGAAGTTCTTTCTCGGGTTTGAGATCAAACAAGGAAGAGAAGGAACATTCATCAAATAAGCTAAATAAACTCAAGACATGCTCAAAAGGTTCGAGCTCGAGGACGTCAAGACGGTCAAATTTCCCATGCCAACCAAATGCAAGCTTGACAATGATCCCAATGGTAAAGAAGTGGATCAAAAGGTATATCGCTCCATGATTGGATCCTTGCTTTATCTTTGTGCATCTAAACCAGATATCATGTTGAGTGTGGGAATTTGTGCAAGGTTTCAATCCACACCACAGGAAAGCCACTAAGTGACAGTCAAACGAATCTTTTGATATTTCGCTCATACCCCAGAATTTGGCTTATGGTACCCCAAAGGATCAAGCTTTAGTTTAGTAGGTTACTCTGACTCAGATTGGGCTGGAGACTGTGTGGGAAGGAAGTCGACTTCTGGAAGATGCCAATTCCTTGGTCACTCTTTGGTAAGTTGGTCTTCGAAGAAACAAAACTGTGTGTCATTCTCTTCCATCGTGGCTGAGTATGTAGCTACCGCAAGTTGTTGTGCTCAATTATTATGGATGAGTCAAACTTTGAAGAATTATGGTGTCACTTGTGACAAAGTGCCTCTCCTATTTGACAATGAAAGTGCCATCAAGATATCTTTCAATCCAGTGCAACATACAAAGACCAAGCATATTGATATTCATCATCATTTCATTCGAGATCATATCAAAAAGGAGATATTGAGGTCCTCTTCATCAATACTCAAGAGCAACTTGCGGATATTTTCACTAAACCTCTAGATGAAGCAATGTTTCGTGAGGTAAGGCATGAGCTAAATATCATTTATTCAAGTAACGTGGATTGAAACTAGGCACACCACACCTCACTCATCATTATATTTTGCTCTAGGTGTAGGCATGGACATAGGGGGGGGTGTTTCTCTCTCGATGAACTTTCCCTCCCCCCATTATACATAAATTGATCATGTAGATCACATTAGCCATTGTTGATGGCACTTGTGCTTCAAAGAAGAGCTGAGGTCATGAACCCATGGATAATTCTTCGCGGTGTCATACCATTTATCTCAAACATTGGTGGCTCCAGCCACCGCCCTCTATTCGTGAGAAGACTCAGATCTATGTTCAAGTGTGGGCGTGTCTATTTTTATCTTCCCTTGGGGTTTCCTCTGCTTTTTCTCTTCCTCTGGCAAGGTTCAAAGTGTTTTCATAAAAAGAGGGCAATGTTTCATTGTGTTTTTGTCTAAAGAGGCACGGTAGTACTGCTCCACGCACGACAGTAAACTTTTACTGCCGCTAGACGAGCAGTACTACTGCTCAGCTAGCAGTAATAAATTTTTTACCACCGCGATGATTGTGGTATTACCGCGTCACCAGGGCCACAAGGGGTTATTTTAGGGCACGAGGAAGTTCTTTCTCCCTCACACCCATTCATCTTGTGGCTCTCATTGTTTTCTCTCTCTCTTCTCAAGAAACGTTGCCGGAGAGACTTGCCGGATCTCCTTCTCAGGCCACTCTCCTACAATTCCGTTTGGTGGGATCGTCCCCCTCCTCTCCCTCATGCCATGGACCTCGGTATTGCCCCTCGTTCCCTTCTCTTTTCCTTGTTTTTGTTGAATCTAGGGTTAGGGGCATGTGTGTTCGTTCATTGGTTCATGGAACCATCTCTTCATGCTAGGAGAGTTGAAGAATATTTGTGTGGTAGAATTGTTGTCAGTATTGGTTGCAACATGTGGGCTTGGGTCTCCGGTATCTACACTTTCCCTTGCAGATCTAGAACTTCCTCGCCCGTGCGGTGCTACCGCTCTTCCTGGAGCGGTACTACTGCTGCGGAGTTGTACTACCGTTATCAGAGTGGTAGTAATGTTTTACAACAACTTGAGAAGTGGTACTACCGCTGTCATGGCGGTACTAGCGCAGTCAAAGCGGTAGTAAAATTTTAGTACCGCTTGAACATTGGTACTACCGATGTTTCCTGAGCGCACATGTTACATCCTTCCAGTTCTCCTTGTTGTGGGATTTTCTGGTCTACTTTGGTCTTTGCCTTGACTTATTTTATCGTTTCTTGTTTTTGAGTTTCCTGTCACAGGTGGTGGCTCCACGCGCTCTAACCCACCTCGGGATGCGAGTTCCAAGCGACCTCGTTCTTCACATGCACTGTCACACCCTGTTTTCACTTGGCCTCAACTGTAGTATTTTCAAATTTGGATTTAATTCAAACTTTTTAAGAAAATGTTGTGAGTGCCATGATTGTCATTGATTGTATGTATGCTTGAGTGTATGGATCCAAAAATATTTTTTATAACATAATATTTCCATAAACAAAATCCATTTTCTCATTTTTGTTAGTTCAAAACCTTGCTTTGGGGGTTTGCACTATAAGTCCACGATTTCAAGGGGGTGCCTTCACGCAAAGATTGTATTATGATTCTAGCACTATTATAACTCTCCAAAATAAAAAACTAATTATTTTATAAAGTATTTTCCTATTTTATTTACATGTCCTTTTCTCAGGCCACAAATGATATTTCTGAGTGGACAATTATTTTTCTACCCTACAAAAATCTAAGAAAATTTGGAGGTACTTCGAGGACATATAATTTCAATATATAAGATTTTCAACCCCTATTTATGTTCAAAATATTTGAGCAAACTTTGAAAGACTACTATGCCTGTTTTGACCTTTTGAAATATTTCCAAAGGAAATATTCTCAATAAATTCCCAGAAAATTCTAGAATGTTCTCCAAGCTATATTTTGTGATCATGCCAAGTTTCACCTCATTCCAAGTTGGTTTGGTTCACAAAATAATCCTAAAACACTTCCTGTCTAGACTCAAGTTGAAGCAACTGTACATTACAAAGTTTGTCGAAATGGCCTAAAACTTTGCAGGAGTGTTCAATACCCCAAATGAGGTGACCTTGGCAAGAATTGGAATTTTTGGGATTAATTTTCTCACAATTCGTCTTAATAAGGTAGAACTGTCCATTAGGGGGATTTTCAAGATTACATTGCCAAACCTATCCAATGGAGCTAACATTTGGTAGAGCATCCTAATCTTGCCTAAAACTCAATCATGTTAACTTTCAGCCTCATTGGTAAAGGTTAGTTGCCCCAAACACAGATCAAACACGTTCAACCAGATTGCTCAAACAAGATCTAGCACTCTCTACACCCACTGCCTTCTCTCCAAACTCCTAGCACAGACTTCCAGCACTACTCCTCAACTGTAGACGAGTGGCCCCTCCTTTGTTCATAGTGAGTAAGCCAAAAAACCCCAATTTAGCTCCTAGGTCGATGCTGGCAGAGCCTCTTTAAGCACCTCCCTTTGACGAGCATTGAGTTTTTAGGTTCCTAGCAACCGAGGGGCATCTAACCCACCCCACAGACACGCCAGACAAGGCCAAAGCGTGCCAGAGCGCGCCCGCTTGTTGTGGCATGCCAAAACTGCGCTCTAAATGCACTACAGGGCACACCCGAGGCTCGGGAGGCCAGTGCCGGCCGGTTCTAACCTCTCCACGATGTCTCACCTCGCCCTCGACAACGACCCAACTCAGGGCAGCCTTAGGGCACCTTTCTTCCGCTCTCCATTGACTCTAGTGACGCCTGCCCGGGCGCGCCCGATTCGGTCAGGAGGGCGCGGCCCCGCAGCACGCCTGCGTAGCTGCCCCCGCTCCCCCTGTTGCGTCCGCAGAGCCCTAAACCACGTTCACAAACCGTGGTTTTGGCCCCGAGCCCTATCTCCCTCTCCTGCAGCCGTGGTGAAAACCACCGGCACTCCCCGGTCGGTGCCCCGTCGCCGAGCTTTAAATAGGATCCCCCCGTTGTTGTAGCACCTCATTCCTCTCCTCCCAACCTTGAATCGAGCCCCTAGGACCCCCACTTGAGAAAGTAGAGCCCCAATGCTTGAAATCGACCAAGGCACCGCTGCATCGGATCTCCGTCGATCTCGGGCTACAGGCTCGCTCTCGAGCTCCAATCACTTCCCCCGTGACCACAGCAAGCTCCGGATCCTCCTCCAGCACTCCCCGGGCTTCTCCCCGCTCGGAACACCCTTCTTCACCGCAACCCAAAACTCCTCCACCGCGGTCTCATCATCGCGGGTGACACAAGTCCTCCCCATCGGTCCCTCGACCCCTACCAGGTAGGCGGAGACGCCACGAGCCCATTCCCGTGCTCACTTGGCCACGAGGACATCGGAGCACCGCCGACATTCCTGCCCTTTCTCTGTCTGGAGGTGGAAGACGACCCCGACAAGAGGGTACCATCTGTCGGTGGACAATCTCTCCCCTTTCCTCCCTCTCTGTCGCTGACCATAGGGGCCCGCGTGTCATGTTTAAACCTGACGGTGCGTGTGCCTGGGCTGGCTGGTTGGCAAGCTGGAGTCTTAGATTAATCCCTTTTCTTTATCTTTTAATCTGGAGTCTTAGATTATTTCTACAGGATAAAATATTTAATTAAATTCAAATATATGTCCACCATAATTCCTCTAAAAATATCTATAATTTCTTAGTGATGTTGTGTAAATATTTGTAAAGACTTTTATGCACAACATCAATTAAATACCTAGTTTGGGTATTTCTAGCTCTTGTAAATGAGACTTTAAAAATACCTTTCTACTTAAAAAACAGAAACAAACACTTCTAAAACTAAAGATACAATTTCTCAGAATAGGTTAACATTTTTAATATGAGTTTGTGCTCTGTTTTTGAGTGTGCTTATTATTATTGTTATTATTATTATTATTATTATTATTATTATTATTATTATTATTATGAGGATAGATCACGCGTTTGACGAAGGACTTGGACCCGAAGACCTCTAAGACCCTGGATACCTAGCTGATCAAGGCAAGCAGCCCATTGACCATGTTTGAGAAAACATTTTTATGCATGCCATGTTGAATACTTTATTCTGGTGCATATGATCATGAAATAGTCGGTAACTCCTCGGTAGGGTGTTCCCGATGGCTCCTCTGGAGGTCTTGCATTTGAGCATAACCCTACCACATATGAGGGTCACGAAGGTAAAATGTTGACTAGTAGTACTAATGTTACACATAGGATGAACGTATGCATGGTGATGGTAACAATGAGGTGATATCAAATATTTTTCGAAAACCCCGTCGGGTGCCACTAATGCCCGAGGGTGATGGTGTTGAGTTGGATGACCACTTGAGAAAGAAGTGGTGTACTAGAAAGGTTTTGTGTGAGTGGTTTGAGAAATGGATTAGATTTATGATGTGTCGACCATCCCAAACTTACATGTGCGACCACGATACCTCGTTATGGGATGGGGCCTTGTTGATTACTTTCGTCGGTTCTAACGAATATCCCTCATTACTAGTGGCCGGAGTGATATGGTCACTCTCATAACGGGGTCGTACCAGGTAAGTCGACTATGTCGTTTTTACGTGTTCCGGGCACACCGTTGGTCCCCGCATGGATGATACGGTCTAGAGGTGGTGCTCGTAAGACGTACATCATATGGGCTGGGTACCAATCGAGTGGACTATTTGTCTAGAGTTGTCAAGGGAAAGGCAATGATAGAGTTCTTACCTCATATATGTTATATACCGTGTGTCGTGGATGACACGGAAGTTTTCCGGATCTCATGGGTACATACAACCTCTACAGAGTGTAAAACTACTTGAATAGCCGTGTCCACGGTCAAGGACAGTTGGGTAATCCTGCTTAAACTACATCCAGTTGTTTCCGCATAAACCATGTGTGTGTGTGTATAAAGTTGTTATCTGAGTAAGATGATATGACAAGTCTGGTGACTTGGCATATAGGGAGAATCTGTGGTGTTCAACCCTCAGTAGATATGTTAATATCTGTTACGTATTCTTATGAATACCATCTAGTTATGATGCATGTCCATACAAGAAATTAATCATGCTTAATTACAATCAAAACTTGCTTGCCGAGAAGGCTGCATAATATTTTATTATTGTACCAACTGCATTATCCATGTCATGGGTTGTTTGCGAGTACATTCAATGTACTCATTGGCTTGCCACTGGTTATTTTATTGACCAGATATGGAGAAACCAGAGTATGGAGAAGAATTCGTCATTGGAGACGGACACACGAACTAGGACGCTTCCCAGTCAGAATGCATGTTGGTTAAGGCTGATGGCATGGGTTCTCGTTTACTACCAAGTATTCAGCTAGTAGGTGTGTTCTTGGGGGATTGACCTTCTTGGCCCTATCTATGTAAGACTTGAGCGTGACGGTCCTTTATTGTACCAGACGTTAATTTTAGATGTAGGACTCTTGTTATTCAGTATATGTGTGTTCAATGAGCATTGATCTCAGGGATCACTGTACACGTGCATTCGGCGACCTCGACGTGTAAGTCGGGGTCCCCACATGCAACCGAGGGATCACAGACACTGAAGTGCAATGTCAAGCGGCCCGCTCACAAGAACAAGACAAACAATGTTGATTGGGATGCTATGCCACTTGAAGGGTTTTAGCTTTTCCGAAAGGTCAACCCCTATGACGGCCCTAGGGTTCAGTTCCCCAGAGGTGAGATGTTCTAGTCTAAGCAGTAGTCTCTTATTTACGAAAATGTGATCCAGACCAAGAATAATATATATGTACCAGTTCAGTGGATTGACATGGACCATCTGAAGAAGGATCCTGCATACTTTGGTGAAGCTCTGGCCATGGTGGAACAACTTCAGATTGAGGAGCTCATCACGCTTCAGTCGAATTGGAGCTCTGAGGGGCTATCTTCGGGTCAAGGAAGGGCGGTGCAATGTTAGAGGGATCGGGGCAGCCATTTATAGGTGCCATGTTGGTTCTGTCGAGCTCTGAGGATAAGCTCGACGACGACCATCTCTGATGCATTACAAGGGAGCAGAGCTAGCATGCGAGGGATGTAAGGGCTCATGGACGACGCCTTGAGGGTCTCCGTGGCAAGTGTGGTACATGGCTACGTGGGTTTATGTCTTCCCAAACAAATCGATGCACAGGATGAGAAGACAACAACGCATCTTGGCAAATCCAAAAATTGGCCGATCGTGTGGTCGAAGAATCTTATTGGTTTGGCAAATTAACCCTCTAGATGTCGCCTCAACCCAAGCTCAACTAAGCCAGGGTCGTGCAATGCTCAGCCCGATAACACTGATGGGCTATGGTGAGGCGTGGTCTCGCAGAACCACCAAAAAGAAGCAGAGGAAGAGATCAGGGAAGAATTTCCCGGTTTTCGCCAAAGCTGCCATAGTGGCTTCTAGTAGGTAGTCACCTCTGCAGACCCGGGTTGCAGACACTGTAGTGACCAAAAGGTGCGTCATCTATACATAATGCGGGACAACCAATGTTATTGAAGCATGCGGTAGCCGCCATAACACGGGATCTCAGGAGACATCATGACCATGTGTTGTGGACGGAGAAAAGCCTTCTCTCGTCGAATGATCCAGGATACCCTGTTTGGACGGTCCATGTGTTGTCTCACGACAAGGAGTACGTCCAGGACTGCCTTGCAAACATATTCTTCGTGTGATTTGACTACATCTTCGAGATGTTACTAATGAGGCGGCTCGATTTAGTGCTCATCCGATTTTTTGCTTCATATGAACTAGATCGTTAGGAGAGAGAAAATCAGTGGTATTGCGGTCGCGGACCCATACTACATGCGTGAGGGCTACTTCTGAGTTGACTAAGACAACCATAAATATGCGATGCAGTACATCAAAGAGTTCATGGTCAACAATAAGGACAAGGAAGCGATTATCGTACCTTTAAGGCAGTTCAAATATTTTCCCCTTCATTGACAAATCTAGTGAAGTCCTTTTTATAAATATTTTATTTAAATTTTCCATTATTCAAAATTGTATTTTAATTTTATTAAGGACTCAATTTGAACTGCAACCAATTGGTAACTTCATTTGAAAATTTTCCAAAAAATTGTGGATGACCTATGATGTTCCTGGATCAATTTTATACAAAACCTAGCCAAGTATTTTGGAATAATTGAGGACATTATCTTCTTTTCTATTCTGCTCCAATTTAGTGCCTTGTACTACAACCCCTTGATAATACTATTTCAAAAAATCTACAAAAAATTGGAGTTGTCAAGGAGTTCATATAAATCACTTTTATGAAAAAACCCACATTGGTGTTTTGAAATTTTTGAGCACCCCAAGCCCTTTTTCGTTGTGCATCAGACTTGCAGTTTTTACTAGAACCTTGTTTTATCTTGCCCCAACTCTCTTGAGATTTTTACTGATCATAATAGGCCCTACCAAACCCTTAAGTCCACGAGATCAGTCCCATCTGTATATATTAAGCCCCTATTTTAATCTCCCAAAGTTGCTACCCAAAATTGTTTTTCTCAAATTAGTGCACTAACAAGTTTTTGGTTTTCAAAAACTAACTATGCTATCTTTGTTAGCATCCAAATAGACCCCAACCTAGAAAAATTGGTAGCTATAAAGACCACCTAGAGGCCCCTGGAACTTTACCAAACAGTTAAGGTGCATGACCTGAATTGGCGTAGTTCTTTGTGTGCATTTGGAACTTGCCTCGCTGGCCATACCAGCATGTCTACTAGCCTCCCCTCTGGCATTAACCTAGCCCTGTTAATTTGGATTTGCAACCAAACCCTCTAGGACCCCCTGCCATTATGTCGAACACTTGGCCGACATGTCCAGAGCACGGCGAGAGCACGTGTTTTGCACGTGCTGTATAGGGGTTGTCGGGCCCACCTCCTCTGTTTCAATGATGCCCCGCAGTGACAGCCCGTAGCCCCCTTTGCTAGCATTGCAACCCCATTGCTGCGCGCTTGAGCCACTGCCGCCGTGTTGGCCGCCGATGTTAGCAGCGCCTTCCGCGGCGATGCAGTACCGCCCATGCCTTAGCTACTCGCCAGCTCGCCTCCCTGCGGCCGATGCCCTCTCGTCCTCTAGCTAACCACCCGCCATGACGCCTTTGACAACCTCCTGCGCCGCCAAGTTCCCCTGCAACTACAGAGACGGTCGGCGTGCGATCTTATCGCAATGACCTGGGAACCGACCTCGAGGCCCTATAAAAAGGCGCCCTCGAGCCCTTCTACTGACGGCAACCAAATCTATGCAGCCATAGGAGACCTCCCCTTCCTCCAATTTTGACCGGGGCCTTCATATTCCCCAACTCGGATGACTTCGACCGCCGCCGTGTTTCGGTCAAATTTGGCCAAGACGAAGCCCTCTAGCCCCTCTAGAGCCACCCTCGACTCCCCTCAACCCCACAAGCCACCCCACCTCTCAGACCCGACCTAGAGCCACCCTAGCTCACAACCCTGGTTCTGCCGAAAGCTCCTCAACCATGGATGAAGGGCCGCTCGCCTAAGAGCTCCACCACATTTCTAGCCTCAAAAAATGCATGCGCCACATCCTCCTGAGTAGGTGCATAGCTGGAGCACATCGATTGGTGCACTGTGTCACCGGCAATCATCGCCACAGTCCATCCATACTCACTGTCAGCATGCACGCGGGAGGAAGAAGGCAAACCCGACAGATGGGTCCCTTCTGTTGGTGAGGGGACTGACCCCTTCGGTCACACACTCGTGTAAATACGATTTCCTTTTAGGAAGACGTAGAAGCCTCGGTATGCCTCCCTATTTCAATAAGCATAGTTTTCCTTTGTGATTTGATTAAAAAACACATTCATTGACCAAACTTTGACTGGCTCTAAGTTTTACAAATAAAACTCCAAATGAGTTGATTCTTTGTCTCGCCTGTTTCAAATTTGGTCTACTTTTTTTAGTATTTAATTGAAAAATTTCCAAACATATTTTGAGTGATGTTTGTGTTGATTATTGATTTGAGCATTTTCTTTAAATAGGAATTTGACGAAAGATCAAAACTTCCAAAAGTTTTGATGTGCACCTCACCTACCTACAAATTGAAGGCAATCATTCTGACCTTGGACTTATATTATTGTGTGGTTTGTTGGGATGACGAAAACTACTATTATGTTAAATAAGTTTGATGGTATTTCATGTGGTAGTATAACCATACACATAGGTACATGGTGAGAAAATATATTGATTACATTTGTGATGCTTGTGACAGTAGCCACTCTCTTCTGCCATACATGCCTTTCTGGATGGGATCCGAGAAGAGTTGGTGTCTCGGGAAGACACGACGGTGGGGACCGACATCTCGAAGAACGAGAATGGTCAGTGAGGCATGTTGGGATATGAAAGGTGGTGATTCTGTAAGGTATTATGAAACAATTTTGTTGTACTAACCATGTAGGGAATAACTTAAACCTCCCAAGTCGACCGTAGATTGAGTCTTGTCAGTGTGTCACCTTAACCTTTCGTGCTGCCATAGGTCTTCCTGAAAGGGAATATGGTTCGGTAGGTCGTAAACCTATTACTAGGGACACACCAAGCAAAGGGGCTGAGATGAAGGTATTTGGGGCGCCGGACTAAATCCAGTCATCCGGTCAGGGGGCATGGGTGTTTCCGGTCTAGGACCGAGAGGGAGGGCACTCCCATGTAGTGCGCGATATAAATTTGATCCCATGCTAGTCGAGGTTGGAGCCTCCCCGTCTTATGGTTTTTCCCTAGAAGCGTAATCCGAGTGATACCGGTCTTCGTGGGGGAAAAATGGGTGTGTACTGGTTCTGAGTGTTTACTTATGAGATATTGTACGCGGGATTAGTCCGAGTGACTATTGAAACCCGTGGGCTTTGGTTAAAGAGTTCACCCTGTGCAGAGTAAAAACTATTCGAGTAGCCGTGTCCATGGTCAAGGATGAATAGTTGACTAGTCAAGTGTCGGCCTTCACAGGAAGTTAACAAAATTGTGAGACAAATATTGTAGTATGGTGGATGATCAGGACTAATATTTTTTTATGTACTAACCGTTATGATTATTAATGTTGAATTTCCCTCAGACAGTTCTACATCCTTGATATTAATTGTTATTACTTCATATAAGCCCTTTATGTGGTGTCGCTGAGACGCCCGACTTTGGCATGTTTGTTATCATTTCTTATAAGCCCTTTATATGGTGTCGCTCAAACGCCCAACTGTGGCATGCTTGTTATTACTTCATATAAGCCCTTTAAGTGGTGTCTCCCACACGCCCGACTATGTCATGCTTGTTATTATTTCTTATAAGCCCTTTATGTGGCGTCGCTCAGACGCCCGACTGAGGCATGTCATATATCTTATCTGTCAATTTTTTTACTCTCTTTGATTGCTTATTAAATTCGGTTAAATTACACGGTTACCAGTAGTTAAGAATTTAATTAAGGATTGACGGAACATTGTTGGATTAGTGCAAGTGCATGTTAACCACCAGCCATTTTATGTCTGATTTCATGATGTTTGCGAGTACATTCAAAGTACTCACTGGCTTGTCCCTGGCTATTGTCTTGCCCAGATTGCGTGCTTGGAAAGGAGGATCCCGATGATAACCCCGGAACCTAGGCACTGAAGATAGCAGTCGCGTGAGATAGGAATTATCGAGGTCAGCTATTCGTGTGGGAAATGGAGTCCCATAGACGCTGGATATCCTCAAACCGCTTCCGCCACCAACCAGTAGAAACCTTTTTGACGTACTCCATAGGCCACCTTGGCCTTGTACCTTAAATTTGTAATTTTCTTAGACTTTTGTATCAAGGAATTGTGGAGCAGCTAATAGAATTCCTACAACTAGTATGCAGAAGGGCCATTTTGAAGGAAAATTAAACCCCAGAAAAACCGGTCCTGGCAAAGGTGGGATGACGTGTACATAGGGAGGGTTCTGGGGTGTACAAGGAGTGGCCATATTTTCAGGCCCATGTGTATCGCATCCTGGGTAGCAGCCGGAAAGGGTTTGATAGAAGAATCAAGGCGGAAGCTAGTTACTTGAGGTGGACGCTAGCGTGCTAGAGAAATTAGAACTGATGCCTTAAAAACTACTACATAATCCTGCTTCTCCTCATCGTGACTGGCCATCTCTTGTATGCGATCAGATCATAGCTAGGTTACATAGATGATGAAACATGAGTGTGACCATGGTTAGATGCATGTATTCGAGACTGGTCATAACCTGTATCCTTATCGCTTCGAAACTTGTAATAACATGTTCGACCATTAGTGATGATGATGAGATGAAATCCTTCTTTTATTGATCGACGCCGACGGTTAGACATTTTGGTATCATATCTGTTTCAGTGAATATGCATGTTCTTATTTTACGAATATTACCCCCGTCGAGTCCGGTCTCCGGGGGTGCTAATTCCTGGTACCGGAAGCTGCATTTGTTTCAATAAAGCGAAAACTGTAAAAAGCATAAAACACTAGTAGTAGCATTGGTCATAGGTCTACCAGCCGTGTGTGCTTAATACCAGCGCTGCCAGAAATTGAGCATTGTAGATAGCTCACATGAGCACCTACACAAAGCGCGCTACTAATAGAGGATATTACTAGTAGTGCTGGGTGTAAAGCGCGCTACTGCTAAAAATTAGCTGTAGCGCCATAGCAGTAGCGCTCCTACGAATGCTATTGGTAGCCTAAAACCCAGTGCTACTAATAGGGTTTTCCGTAGTAGTGTGATGTAGACAAAGAAAAACAAGATATATGTTCAAACCCGGTTCTTTATCCTTAAGGGAAGCAATACAATAACTTTCATGTCCCTTTCAGTCAGTGGGATTGAGCAATGCAAGAGTCATCTCATCACAACGCACTTCTCCCTCAGAAGATAAATCAATCTAGTTGGTCGAACCAAACCGATAGATCGATCAGAATTACGAATCTATAACAATCATGAATAAAATAATTCAGGAAATACTAAACATATATTCGTGAATAATGTTATCATAAACCCACAATTCACTAGATACCAACAAACACACCATAAAATATGATTACATCGAATTGATCACCTCGGGAATCACGATGAACTTTGTATTGAAGATCAAAGAGAGACACGAAGCCATCTAGGTCCTAGCTATGGACCAGTAGGTCTGTGGTGGAATACTCACACATCATCATGGAGGAAGCAAGGTTGGTCTAGATAGCCTCCATGGTTTATTTCCCCTCTAGCAAGGCACCGAAAAAGGTCTCCCTATGGCCTCCCATCGGAACAGAAACTTGCAGCGACTAAAAAAGTGTTTCTATTGGCTCTCTTGGTTTCATGATTTTAGAGAATTTATGGAGGTGGAATTAGGTCAGATGGAGCTATGTGGGGCCCACAAGGCATCGGTGCACGCCTACCCCCTGTACGCGCCCTGTTGCCTTTTCGTTTCCTGGCGTGTCAACCGGTCTCCCTCCAAAGTTTCCACGTCCTATTTTGGTCCAGAAAAAATCATTGAAAAGTTTCATGGCATTTGGACTCCGTTTGGTACTAGTTTCCTGAAAAGCCAAGAACATGCAAGAAATAGCAAGTTGCACTTTGCAGTGGGTTAATAGGTTACTTCCCAAAATATGTATAAAATAGCATATAATTGCATATAAATCATCCAAGATTGATAATATAATAGAATAAAAAAATAAAAAACTAGTGATACGTTGGAAAAGTATTATGCGTGGGGCGTGGCCCACCCCCTCCACGGTCCGCACTTGGCATAAGGTGTCCTGGCAGTGTATACGAAATGGCACACGAAACACTCGGGCGGGGCACGCATAGCCAGTGTCCGCTTGGCCAGGTGAAAGACAGTCGGATGCCGGTCACGCACCTCTTCAACGGCAAGTGATATGTCCATTTTGCATCATCCTTTCATGTTGATATTTATTGCTTTTTGGGATGTTATATTACTTGTGGTACCATATTTATGCCTTTTCTCTCTTATTTTGCAAGGATTATTTAAAGAGGGAGAACTGAGGCAGCTGGAATTCTGGATTGGAAAAGGAGCAAATCCTAGTCAACTATTCTGCACATCTCTAAATGCCCTGAAAATTTACGTGGATTTTTCTGGAATATATTAAAAATACTGGGCGAAAGAACTACCGGAGGGGGGCCACAAGGGCCCCACAAGTCCTCACTCCGCCACCACCCCCTGGTGGCGGTGGGCAAGCTTGTGGGCTTCCTGAAGGCCCACTAGCCCCCCTCTTTTGCTTTATGAAGCGTCCTGGTCTGGAAAAAATCAGTCGGGAGCTTTTTCGTGGTTTCGCCGCCGCCACGAGGCGGAACTTGAGCAGATCCAATCTAGAGCTCCGGCAGGACGATCCTGCCGGGGAAATTTCCCTCCCGGAGGTGGAAATCTTCGCCATCGTCATCACCAACACTCCTCTCGTCGGAGGAGAGGCATCTTCATCAACATCTTCATCAGCACCATCTCCTCTCCAATCCCTAGTTCATCTCTTGTAATCAATCTTTCTCTCGCAACTCAGATTGGAACTTGTAAGGTTGTTAGTAGTGTTGATTACTCTTTGTAGTTGATGCTAGTTAGATTATTTGGTGGAAGAGTTTATGTTCAGATCCTTGATGCTATTCATTACACCTCTCGTCATGATTATGATTATGTCTTGTGAGTAGTTACTTTTGTTCCTGAGGACATGGGATAAGTCATGTTAATAATAGTCATGTGAATTTGATATTTGTTCGGTATTTTGATATGATCTACGTTGTCTTTTCCTCTAGTGGTGTTATGTGAACGTCGACTACATAACACTTCACCATATTTGGGCCTAGAGGAAGGCACTGGGAAGTAGTAAGTAGATGATGGGTTGCTGGAGTAACAGAAGCTTAAACCCCAGTCTATGCGTTGCTTCGTGAGGGGCGGATTTGGATCCACTAGTTTAATGCTATGGTTAGACTTTGTCTTAATTCTTCTTTTGTAGTTGCGGATGCTTGCGAGAGAGGTTAATCATAAGTGGGATGCTTGTCCAAGTAAGGGCAGTACCCAAGTGCCGGTCCACCCACATATCAAACTATCAAAGTAACGAACGCGAATCATATGAACATGATGAAACTAGCATGACAGAAATTCCCGTGTGTCCTTTGGAGCATTTTTCCTCCTATAAGACATTGTTCAGGCTTGTCCCTTGCTACAAAAGGTATTGGGACACTTGTTGCACCGTTGCTACTACTTGTTACTTGTTACTCTCTGCTTGCTACGTTTCACCTCGCTACACAATCACTTGTTACCTCTACTTTCAGTGCTTGCAGTTATTACCTTGCTGAAATCCGTTTATGAGAGCCTTCTACTCCTCGTTGGGTTCGACACTCTTACTTATCGAAAGGACTACGATTGATCCCCTATACTTGTGGCTCATCAAGACTCTTTCCTGGCGCCGTTGCCGGGGAGTGAAGCGCCTTTGGTAAGTGGAAATTGGTAAGGAAACATTTTTATAGTGTGCTGAAATTTATTGTCACTTGTCACTATGGAAATTCTTCCTTTGAGGAGTTTGTTCGGGGTATCTTCACCACAAACGGAAGCACGAGGAGTTTCTCCTCAACCTGAGGTACGTACTGAAAATATCTTTTATGAAATTCCTTTGGGTATGCTTGAGAAATTGCTGGCTAATCCTTTTACAAGAGATGGGTCTTCACATCCAGACTTTCATCTAATCTATGTAGATGAAGTTTGTGGTTTATTTAAGCTTGCAGGTTTGCCCGAGGATGAGGTAAAGAAGAAAGTCTTTCCTTTATCTTTGAAGGATAAGGCGTTGAAATGGTATAGACTATGTGATGATGCTGGATCATGGGGCTACAATCGGTTGAAATTGGAATTTCATCAAAAGTTCTATCCTATGCATTTAGTACATCGTGATCGGAACTTTATTTATAACTTTTGGCCTCGTGGCAGGGAAAGCATAGCTCAAGCTTGGGGGAGGCTTAAATCAATGCTATATTCATGCCCCAATCATGAGCTCTCGAGAGAAATCATCACTCAAAATTTTTATGCTCGGCTTTCCCATGAAGATCGTACCATGCTTGACACTTCTTGTGCCGGTTCTTTTATGAAGAAGGATATTGATCACAAATGGAATTTATTGGAGAGAATCAAACGCAACTATGAAGATTGGGAGCTGGAGGAAGGTAAGGACTCAGGTATGAATTTCCAGTTTGATTGTGTTAAATCTTTTGTTGCGACAAAAACTTCTAGAGATTTTAGCGCTAAGTATGGACTTGACTCTGAGATAGTAGCTTCTCTATGTGAATCTTTTGCTGCTCATGTTGATCTTCCCAAAGAGAAGTGGTTTAAATATCATCCTCCTATAGAAAGCAACATAGCAAAAACCAATCTAGTTGAGGATAAAATCATAGCTTTTAGTGATCCTGTTGTTCCTTGTGCTTACACTGAGAAACCACCATACCCTGCTAGGATGAAAGATTATTCTAAAGCTACAACTGTGATACGTAGGGGTTACATTACACCACTTGCACCCCCTGAAGAGATTAGAGTTGAACCTAGTGTTGCTATTATCAAAGATCTCCTAGCCGAAGACATAGATGGGCATGTTATCAAATTATGTGAGGACTCCGCTAGAATTGCTAAACTTCATGTGAAAGACAAGCACGAACCTGTAGTTGGCCTGCCCGTTGTTTCTGTTAAGATAGGAGATCACTGTTACCATGGTTTATGTGATATGGGAGCTAGTGTTAGTGCAATACCCCGTTCTCTATATGATGAAATCAAAGATGAGATTGCACCTGCTGAGTTAGAACCCATTGATGTCGCTATTACACTAGCTAATAGAGACACTATCTGCCCTCTCGGAATTGTGAGAGACGTAGAAGTCCTATGTGGTAAGACAAAGTATCCTACCGATTTCCTCGTCCTTGGTACTGCACAAGATAGCTTTTGTCCCATCAAATTTGATAGACCCTTTCTCAACACTGTCAATGCTCACATTGATTGCATTAAGCAGACTGTGACAGTAAGTTTCGAGGGTGTGTCTCGTGAATTTAACTTCTCCAAGTTTGGAAGACAACCCCATGAAAGAGAGTCGTCTGGTAGGGATGAAATCATTGCTCTTGCCTCTATTGACGTACCTCCTACGGATCCTTTAGAGAAATATCTTCTTGAGCATGAAAATGATATGCATATGGAGGAGAGAGATGAGATAGATAGAATTGTCTTAGAACAACATCCTATTCTCAAGAATAATCTGCCTGTTGAACTGCTTGGGGATCCCCCCCCCACCAAAGGGTGATCCTGTGTTCGAGCTTAAACAGTTGCCTGATACACTTAAGTATGCCTATCTTGATGAGAAGGAGATATATCTTGTCATTATTAGTGCTCTCCTCTAAGAGCGCGAAGAGAAGAAGTTACTAAAAACTCTGAGGAAGCACCGCGCTGCTATTGGATATACTCTTGATGATCTTAAGGGTATTAGTCCTACTCTATGTCAGCACAAGATTAAAACCGATCCTGTCTTTAAACCAGTTGCTGATCATCAAAGGAGATTAAATCCTAAGATGAAATAGGTCGTTAGAAAAGAAATATTAAAGCTTCTGGAAGCAAGAATCATTTAACATGTTGCTCATAGTGATTGGGTAAGTCCAGTACATTGCGTACCTAAGAAGGGAGGTATCACCGTTGTTCCTAATGATAAGGATGAACTAATCCCACAAAGGATTATTACCGGCTATAGAATGGTGATAGACTTCCGGAAACTGAACAAGGCAACTAGGAAAGATCATTATCCTTCGTCGTTCATCGACCAAATGCTAGAAAGGCAATCAAAACACACACACACACACTTCTGCTTTCTAGACGGTTATTCAGGTTTCTCACAAATACCTGTTGCACAATCTGATGAAGAGAAAACCACTTTCACCTGCCCTTTCGGTACCTTTGCCTATAAACGTATGCCTTTTGGATTATGTAATGCACCTGCCACCTTCCAAAGATGTATGATGGCTATATTCTCTGAGTTTTGTGAAAAGATTGTCGAGGTTTTCATGGATGACTTCTCCGTTTACGGGTCTTCCTTTGATGATTGCCTCAGCAACCTTGATCGAGTCTTACAGAGATTTGAAGAAACCAACCTCGTCTTGAATTGGGAGAAGTGCCACTTTATGGTTAATGAAGGTATCATCTTAGGACACAAAATATCTGAAAGAGGCATTGAAGTTGATAAGGCTAAGGTTGATGCAATTGAGAAAATGCCTTGCCCCACAAATATCAGAGGTATACAAAGTTTCTTAGGTCATGCTGGTTTCTATAGAAGGTTCATTAAAGACTTCTCTAAGATTTCTGGGCCTCTTACCAACCTCTTGCAGAAGGATGTTCCTTTTGTTTTTGATGAGGATTGTGAGGAAGCCTTTGAAATACTTAAGAAGGCTTTGATAACCGCACCTATTGTTCAACCACCTGACTGGAACTTGCCCTTTGAAATCATGTGTGATGCTAGTGATTATGCTATTGGTGCTGTTCTAGGACAAAGAGTTGACAAGAAGTTGAATGTCATTCACTATGCTAGTAAAACTCTAGACAGTGCCCAAAGAAACTATGCCACTACAGAGAAGGAATTTTTAGTAGCCATGTTTGCATGTGAAAAGTTTAGATCTTACATAGTTGACTCCAAAGTCACTATTCACTCTGATCATGCTGCTATTAAGTACCTTACGCAGAAGAAGGACGTTAAGCCTAGGCTGATCAGATGGGTTCTCCTGCTACAGGAATTTGATTTGCACGTCGTTGACCGAAAGGGTGCTGATAACCCTGTAGCAGATAACTTGTCTAGGCTAGAGAATGTCCTTGATGACCCACTACCAATTGATGACAACTTTCCTGATGAGCAATTAAATGTCATCCGCACTTCACTTAGTGCAACGTGGTATGCCGATTATGCAAACTATATCGTAGCCAAATACATACCACCCAGTTTCACCTATCAACAAAAGAATAAATTCTTCTTTGATTTGAGACACTACTTTTGGGATGATCCTCACTTTTATAAGGAAGGAGTAGATGGTGTTATTAGACGTTGTGTGCATGAACATGAACAGGGACAGATCTTGCAGAAGTGTCATTCTGAAGCCTACGGAGGACACCATGCTCGAGATAGAACTGCCCATAAGGTATTGCAATCAGGTTTCTATTGGCCCACTCTCTTCAAGGATGCCCGTAAGTTTGTCTTGTCTTGCGACGAATGCCAAAGGATAGGGAACATCAGTAAGCGTCAAGAAATGCCTATGAACTATTCACTTGTCATTGAACCATTTGATGTCTGGGGCTTTGATTATATGGGACCCTTCCCGAATTACAATGGGTATACTCACATCTTAGTTGCTGTGGATTACGTTACTAAGTGGGTAGAAGCTATCCCCACTAAAAGTGATGATCACCACACCTCTATTAAGATGCTTAAAGAAGTCATATTCCCAAGATTTGGAGGCCCTAGATACTTGATGACTGATGGCGGTTCACACTTCATTCATGGTGTTTTCCGCAAGATGCTAGCTAAGTATGATGTCAACCATAGAGTTGCATCTCCTTATCATCCTCAGTCCAGTGGTCAAGTTGAGTTGAGTAATAGGGAGATCAAGTTGATCCTACAAAGTACCATCAATAGATCTCGAAAGAACTGGTCTAGCAAACTTGACGGTGCACTATGGGCTTATAGGACTGCTTATAAGAATCCCATGGGCTTGTCACCGTATAAAATGGTTATCGGTAAGGCCTGTCATTTACCTCTTGAGCTGGAACACAAAGCTTATTGGGCAATCAAAGAGCTCAACTTTGATTTCAAACTTGCCGGTGAGAAGCGGTTGTTTGATATCAGCTTGTTAGATGAATGGAGAGCCCAGGCATGTGAGAATGCCAGGTTGTTCAAGGAAAAGGTTAAGAGATGGCACGACAAACGAATACAGAAACAAGAGTTCAATGTAGTTGATTATGTCTTGCTATACAATTCTCGTTTGAGATTCTTTGCAGGCAAGCTTCTCTCTAAATGGGAAGATCCCTATGTTGTGGAGGAAGTATATCGTTCCGGTGCCATCAAAATAAATAACACAGAAGGAAATTTTCCTAGAGTGGTAATTGGGCAAAGAATCAAGCATTACATATTTGGTACTCCCATATATGTTGAGACCAATATCATCAAAGTCATAACTCCAGAGGAGTACATAAGGGATGTTTATCAGCCTGTTTCAGACCTTGAAAACGAAGATGTATCTGTTTCGACAAGAAACTGGACTCCGATACTTTTCCAATAGGAAATTTCCTCAGTTTTGGAATTTTTGGGAAATTAGAAAAATAAAAAGCAGTCCGGAGAGCAAACGAGGCAGCCACAAGGGTCCACCCCGCCACCACCCCCTTGTGGCTGTGGGCAAGCTTGTGGGCACCTCGTGTGCCTCCCGGACTCCGTTTTCTTGCGGAGGACTCCTTCTGGCCCAAAAAAATCAATATATAGTCACCCGAAGGTTTTGATCTCCGTATCGAGTAGTTTTCCTCTATTTTCGTTTTGAGCTTGTTGTCTGCCGCAGATTTAGAGCAAAGATGTCTCATGAATCTGTTCGGGAGAATGATCTTCACCAAGTTCATGAGGAAGTAGATGCTGATATGAAAAGAGTAGAAGTTACAGAAGCCAGGGACCAAGCTAAGGAGAAAACCCAAGCTAGGGAGGAAGTTCAACCTATGTTCAACTTTGAAGACGTTGAAGGGGTAGACTTTCTCCAACCCTTCCTCCACATGATGTCCCCATCCTTGATTGAAGTCTTGAGGTTTTGGAAAACAACTCGTGCTCGCAATATTTCTCTATCTCGTGAAGTTATTTTGCTGGAAAACCATGTCACAGATCTCAAAGGTATAAATCAAAAGTTGATAGCTCTCTTGGAATTAAAGGCGACAACAATACCACCATCACCGCCAAAGGAAGACAACTGGGCATTGGTATGGGCAATCCCCTTGGCTTCTGCCAAGCTTGGGGGAGTCGCCCTGGTATCGTATCACCTTTATATCTTTTGCTTTTACCTTTGTTTTAGTTCTTTCCTTTTCAGTTTTTATTTCTTCTTTTAGAGGAATAAGTCTTTAGTTTTTAGTTTGAGTCTTTTGCGTTTGTCTCTCCCCTGATGTATTCGAGCTTACGAGCTATATGATAAAGAGTGTCTTAGTCAAGGGCTTTGCTTTGTGCCATGATCAAAAGTATGAAAACAACAATAGCATGAAATATCATGAGACGATCTTATGGAAAGTGATAACTTCACTTATGACACGGATGATGATTGAAACTTGTTGAGAATAAAACAACATAGACCTCACTCATTGTTGCAATTAATAAGAAGTAATAAGGAAAGAGAGGTTCACATATAAATATATCATCTTAGACACTTTTTGCAATTGTGAGCACTCACCAAACTATTACATGCCTAGGAGTAGATGTTGGACAAGGAAGACAACATAATGAATTGTGTTTGCTTGGTTCAAAACAATGTTATATGATTAGAGATCCCTTAGCATGTGACGATTGCTTCCACCTCTTATTAGCCTAAACTCCCGCACCAAGTACAGATACTACTTGTGCATCCATAAACCTTCAACCCAGTTTTGCCATGAGAGTCCACCATACCTACCTATGGATTGAATAAGATCCTTCAAGTAAGTTGTCATCGGTGCAAGCAATAAAAATTGCTCTCTAATATGTATGATCTATTAGTGTGTGGAAAATCAGCTTTGTACGAACATGTGATGAGGAAGACATAAAAGCGACAGACTGCATAATAAAGTTCTATGTCACAGGAGGCAATATAAAGTGACGTTCCTCCGCACTAAGAGGACACACATTCAAAACCTCAAAAGCGTATGACAACCTCTGCTTCCCTCTGCGAAGGGCCTATCTTGTAACTTTACTTTTTACCCTTGTAAGAGTCATGGTGATCTTCACCAAATCCCTTTTTTCCTTTGTCTTGGCTACAGTCACATGCTTGGGAAAGATCTATATTCATATATCAACTTGGAGTTGAGTACTTATGTTTTATTGTTGTTGACTTTACCCTTGAGGTAAATGGTTGGGAGGCAAACTATAAGCCCCTATCTTCCTCTGTGTCCAGCTGAAACTTTGACACCATGAGTACCACGTGAGTTGTAACAATTGTGGAAAACAAAAGAGATGATTGAGTATGTGGGTTTGCCTTACAAGCTCTTATTTGACTCTTTCTGATGTTATGATAAATTGCAATTGCTTCAATGACTATGGACTATTGTTGGTTACTTCTCGGTAAGGTTTTTGCTTCATGCTTTGCTTTGTGATGGAATTGTTACTTTCCCATAAGAATCTTTATGATATATTGCTGTTCTGTGTGTGATCATGATGCCCTCATGTACGTATTATGTTTTATCGACACCTTCGTCCCCAAACATGTGGACATGTTTATGGAATTTGGTTTTTGCATGAGGACAAGCGAGGTCTAAGCTTGGGGGAGTTGATACGTCCATTTTGCATCATGCTTTCATGTTGATATTTATTGCTTTTTGGGCTGTTATATTACTTGTGGTACCATATTTATGCCTTTTCTCTCTTATTTTGCAAGGATTATTTGAAGATGGAGAATTCAGGTAGCTGGAATTCTCGACTGGAAAAGGAGGAAATCATAGTCCACTATTCTGCACATCTCCAAATTCCCTGAATATTTACGTGGATTTTTTCTGGAATATATTGAAAATACTCGGCGAAAGAACTACCGGAGGGGGGCCCCCAGGGCCCCACAAGCCCCCACTCCGCCACCACGCCCCTGGTGGCGGTCGGCAAGCTTGTGGGCTGCCTGATGGCCCACTAGCCCCCCCTCTTTTGCTTTATGAAGCATCCTGGTCTGGAAAAAATCAATCGGGAGCTTTTTCGTGGTTTCGCCGCCGCCACAAGGGGAGGCATCTTCATCAACATCTTCATCAGCACCATCTCCTCTCCAATCCCTAGTTCATCTCTTGTAATCAATCTTCGTCTCGCAACTCAGATTGGTACTTGTAAGGTTGCTAGTAGTGTTGATTACTCTTTGTAGTTGATGCTAGTTGGATTATTTGGTGGAAGAGTTTATGTTCAGATCCTTGATGCTATTCATTACACCTCTAGTCATGTTTATGATTATGTCTTGTGAGTAGTTACTTTTGTTCCTGAGGACATGGGATAAGTCATGTAAATAATAGTCATGTGAATTTGATATTCGTTCGGTATTTTGATATGATCCATGTTGTCTTTTCCTCTAGTGGTGTTATGTGAACGTCGACTACATAACACTTCACCATATTTGGGCCTAGAGGAAGGCATTGGGTAGTAGTAAGTACATGATGGGTTGCTGGAGTGACAGAAGCTTAAACCCCAGTCTATGCGTTGCTTCATGAGGGGCTGATTTGGATCTACTAGTTTAATGCTATGGTTAGACTTTGTCTTAATTATTCTTTTGTAGTTGCGGATGCTTGCGAGAGAGGTTAATCATAAGTGGGATGCTAGTCCAAGTAAGGGCAGTACCCAAGCACCGATCCACCCTTATATCAAACTATCAAAGTAACGAACGCGAATCATATGAACATGATGAAACTAGCATGACAGAAATTCCCGTGTGTCCTCGGTAGCGTTTTTCCTCCTATAAGACTTTGTTCAGGCTTGTCCCTTTCTACAAAAGGGATTGGGCCACTTGCTGCACCGTTGCTACTACTTGTTACTTGTTACTCTTTGCTTGCCACGGTTGACGTCGCTACACAATCACTTGTTCGCTACTTTCAGTGCTTGCAGTTATTACCTTGCTGAAATCCGTTTATCAGAGCTTTCTGCTCCTCGTTGGGTTCAACACTCTTACTTATCAAAAGGACTACGATTGATCCCCTATACTTGTGGGTCATCAGCAGGCCGGGAGGCCTTTTTGTTCCGCGGGGAAACCTACTCGGCCCCTTTGTTGTGGCATCCAATCCGCACCGGTTTAGGGGCTAGTGTCGGGGATATAACCCCTCGGTAGGCCAATGCGAAGGAGACAATTCTCCGAACCATTTAGGGCGGCTATGTCCCTTTGGCCAGCTAGCCAGCTTGTTAGTTGGCCATGCGGGCCTTCGAAGCTGAGGCGTGAGTCCGCCTGCCACCGAGGGTTGGCTGGGCGTGAGTCGGCTCCCCTAGCCAAAAAGGCAATGGACGATGGGGTCAGCACCCATCCCATCTGGCTATACCGAAATACAAGGAGGAGACAAGAACCACCCAAGGTGTCAAATCGTGGCTATAGGATCGACGATACTCCTCACCTCGACCGGGCGGCCCGGTCTTGTAGCAACATGCACTACTTACTCCGTGACACCGACACTTACATGCCATAGTGACGGGTAGCTGTCGGGACCTACGTGCGACAAGACCTTGCAGCAGGTAGGCCCCATGATAGACTAGAGAGGGTGGCAGCCGGGGTCCACCCCTATTTCACATTCATATTGTAAGCTCAGTGTTTTACCTATAAAATAAACTAGTAGCCCTACTAGCAGAGGTCTGGCTGATTCACACACACAAACATACAAGACAGGTAAGATAGTAGGGCTACTTGGTCAAGTTTGAAACTAACTAATGTACTCAGAATCATACAAGATGTGCAATATAGTATATTTATATGTCAGATATCTCTTCCTTCATTATTCTTTCATGAATTGCATTAATGACCAATGCTACTTGCTACTTGTAAATTGCATTCGGTTTTCCCCCGAAGGGGAAGGGAGAAGTAGCACATTAGAGATAAGTACTTCCATGAATGAAAACCAAGGTTATCTAACCAATAGGAGAATCACACAAACTCTCACCGCAAGCACCTACACACAAAAGAGCAAACACTTGCAACAAACACGGGTAAGAGGGTTGTCAAGCCCCTTGAACTCACTACTTTCAAGGTTTAAATAATGATAGGAAGATCTTATAAATTTAAAAGAAAATAGTTAAAAATAAATGGCAGCAATATGTTTGGGTTTTTAGTAATATATATTATAACTCCGCCTATGTTGTCTCAACATTGCCGGTCCCAAGCCTGGGTAAAGGAGGAGGGCTGTGACAGGCTTGGCGAGCCAACGTCAAACTCAGCCACTCTTATAGAGATGAAACCCAAAATATTTTTGTTGGGGTGTAATCCTCTGAGTGACGCGCCACATCGGAACCCGGTTGTGGTGGAAAATGGGCAAGGGCTGGGCCGTCACCCCCCAGGTGGCGCGCCGCATCGTGATCTGGATACGGTCACTAGTGAGCAAGGATCGGGTCGTCGCATCCTTAGTGGCGCGCTACCTGAGCGCCCGGGTGTAGTGGAAAATGAGAAAGGGTCTTCGCATTTGACCCGACGAGTGCGAAGGGTAAGGAATCTAGCCGAGCCTAGGAGGATTCACTTAGGTAGCTGGAACGTAGGGTCTCTGACAAGTAAGCTTCGGGAGGTAGTTGATATAGCGGTGAGGATCGGCATTGATATCCTTTGCGTCCAAGATACCAAATGGAGGGGACAAATGGCGAAGGAGGTGGAGGGTACCAGCTTCAAGCTATGGTACATGGGGACGGTTGCAAATAGAAATGGAGTAGGCATCTTGACCAACAAAAGCCTCAAGTATGGACTGGTAGACGTCAAGAGACGTGGGGACTGGATTATCCTGGTCATGCTGGTAGTTGGGGACTTAGTTCTTAATATTATCAGTGCGTGTGCCCCGCAAGTAGGCCACAATGACAACACCAAGAGGGCGTTCCGGGAAGGCTTGGAGGACATTGTTATGAGTGTACCAGTTGGCGAGAGGCGCTTCATAGGAGGAGACCTCAATGGCCACGTGGGCAGATCTAACACAAGTTTTGAAGGGGTGCATGGGGGATTTGTCTATGGCATCAGGAATCAAGACAGAGAAGACGTCCTATGATTTTCACTAGCCTACAACATGATCGTAGCTCATAACCTCTTTAAGAAGAGATAACCACATCTAGTGACTTACAATAGTGGGTAACACTCTAGCCAGATTAATTTCATCCTCTCGAGAAGAGAAGACACGCTACATGCCTAGACTGTAAGGTGATACCTGGAGAGAGTGTTGTCCCTCAACATAAGCTTGTGGTTGCTGACTTCCGTTTTCAGATTCGTGTCCAGCGGGACAACCAAGCTAAAGTCGCTAGAACGATGTGCTGGAAGCTCAAGTGGGAGGTAGCTAAGGCGTTTAAGGAGATGGTCATTAAGGAGGGCCCTTGGGAGGAAGGAGGTGATGCATACAACATGTGGATCAAAATGGCGACTTGCATTCGTAAGGTGGCCTCAGAGGAGTTTGGAGTGGCTAGGGGAAGTAGAAGAGAAGCTAGAGATGCCTGGTGGTGGAACGATGATGTCCAGAAGGAAATTAAGGATAAGAAAGATTGTTTCAGATGCCTATATCTGGATAGGAGTGTAGACAACATAGAGAAGAAGGCTGCAAAGCGAGCTGTGAGTGAAGCAAGGGGTCGGGTGTATGAGGACCTCTACTAACGGTTAGACACGAAGGAAGGTGAAAGGGACATCTATAAGATGGCCAAGATCCGAGAGAGGAAGATGAGGGATGTTGACAAGATCAAGTGCATCAAGGATGGAGCAGAGCAACTCCTTGTGAAGAATCAGGAGATTTAGCTTCGATGGAGATAGTACTTTGACAAGCTTTTCAATGGGGAGAGTGAGAGCTCTACCATTGATTTGGACGACTCCTTTGATGATAGTAGCAAGCGTTTTGTGCGGCGAATCCACGAGTCGGAGGTCAAGGAGGCTTTAAAGAGGATGAAAGGAGGCAAGGCGACGGGCCCTGATTGTATCCCCTTTGAGGTGTGGAGAGGCCTCGGGGACATAGCGGTAATATGGCTAGCCAAACTTTTGAACCTCATTTTTTGAGCGAACAAGATGCGAGAAGAATGGAGACAGAGTATATTAGTACCAATCTTCAAGAACAAGGGGGATGTTCAGAGTTGTACTAATTACCGTGGAATTAAATTGATGAGCCATACAATGAAGCTATGTGAGAGATTCATTGATCATCGCTTGAGAAGAATGACAAGCGTGACCAGAAACCAGTTTGGTTTCATGCCTGGGAGGTCGACCATGGAAACCATTTTCTTGGTACAAAAACTTATGGAGAGATATAGGGAGCAAAAGAAGGACTTGCATATGGTGTCCATTGACTTGGAGAAGGCATATGATAAGATATCGTGGAATGTTATGTGGTGAGCCTTGGAGAAACGCAAAGTCCCAGCAAAGTACATTACCCTCATCAAGGACATGTACGATAATGTTGTGACAAGTGTTCAAACAAGTGATGGTGACACTGATGACTTCCCGATTAAGATAGGACTGCATGAGGGGCCAGCTTTGAACCCTTATCTTTTTGCCTTGGTGATGGATGAGGTCACAAGGGATATACAAGGAGATATTCCATGGTGTATGCTCTTTGCGGACGATGAGGTGCTAGTGTATGATAGTCGAATGGCGGTCAACAGAAAGTTGGAGTTATGGAGGCAAACCTTGTAATTGAAAGGTTTTAGACTTAGTAGGACTAAGACCGAATAAATGAGGTGTGCTTTCACTACTACTAAGCACGAGGAGGAGGGGGTGTTAGCCTTGATGTGCAGGTGGTACCTTAGAAGGACACCTTCCATTATTTGGTGTCAATGTTGCAGAAGGATGTGGATATTATTGAAGATGTGAACCATCGAATTAAAGCTGGATGGATGAAGTGGCGCCAAGCTTCTGGCATTGTCTATGATAAGAGGGTGCGACAAAAACTAAAAGGCAAGTTCTATAGGACGGTGGTTTGACCCGCAATGTTGTATGGTGCTGAGTATTGGTCGACTAAAAGGTGACATGTGCAACAGCTAGGTGTGGCGGAGATGTGCATGCTGAGATGGATGTGTGGCCACACAAGGAAGGACCGAATCCGGAATGATGATATACAGAATAGAGTTGGGGTAGCGCGAATTGAATAGAAGCTTGTCCAACATCGTCTAAGATGGTTTGGCCATATTCAGAGCAGGCCTCCAGAAGCGCAGTGCATAGTGGACGGCTAAAGCATGCTAATAATGTCAAGGGAGGTCGGGGTAGACCGACCTTGACATGGGAAGAGTCCATAAAGAGAGATCTAAAGGATTGGGGCATCACCAAAGAACTAGCCATGGACATGGGTGCGTGGAAGCTTGCTATCCATGTGCCAGAACCATGAGTTGGTCGCGAGATCTTAAGGGTATCACCTCTAGCCTACACCAACTTGTTTGGGACTAAAGGATTTGTTGTTGTTATTGTTGTTGTTGTTGTAGTAATATGTATTATGTAGACTGAGGAGCCATAGTTTTTTCTAGTGGCATCTCTCTCGAGGATAGCATACAGTGGGTAGACAAATTACTGTTAGGCAATTTACATAACATAACAAAAATGAAATATTTAGTCACGGCAATGATCATGTATATAGGCAACACGTCCGTAAGAATGTAAACCAACTCCTGCCTGCATCTACTATTATTACTCCACTCATCGATCGCTATTGAGCATGCATCTAGATTATTAAGGACTGCTTGGAGCAAGGTGACATGATAATGATATAGTAAACTCAATTAATATGAGTTAACCTCCTCGTTTTATCCTTAATGGCAACAATTAAAATATGTGGGATGCCCTTTCTGTCATTGGGATTGAGCACCGAAAGACTAAACCCATGACAACACACCCCTTACACGGAAGATAACCCAATCTAGTTGGCAAAACTAAACCGATATATGAGACATAAATATGAAGCGATAACAATCATCCATATAGGAAATCAACAAAGACTCAATATATTTTCTGGAAAAATCTTATCATAAACTCACAATTAATCATATCCCAACAAACACACTTCAAGAAGATTACATCGAATAGATCATCGCGAGAATCGTGATGAACTTTGTAGTGAAGAACATAGAGAGAGATAGCCATCTAGGTATTAGCTATGCACTCGAAGGTCTCTGATAGACTACTCACACAACAACACAGGAGCAAAAACGTTGACATAGAGGACCTCCATGATTGATCCCCCTTTGGTAGTCACTAGAACAAGGCTCCAGATGGGATCACAACTGCACATAGACATGCGGCGGCAGAAAAAGTATTTTGGGTTGATCTTTGGTATTTTTTGATCATTGAAGATTTATAAAGGCAGTGTTAGGTAAGGTTGCGCGATGGGGTGGCCCCAAGGCATTAGGGCGCGCCGACCCCCTCGGGCGCGCCCTGTTGGCATGGCACCGCCTCGTGGGGCCTCTGGCCTCCCTCTAGAGCTTCTAGGTCTTATTTTTGTACAGAAAAATCATAAAAAAGTTTCATGGCATTTGGACTTCATTTGGTACTTGTTCTCTGAAAAGCCAAAAACACGCAGAAAACAACAACTTTCAGTAGGCACTGGGTTAATAGGTTAGTTCCCAAAAATGATATAAAACAACATATAAATGCATTAAAGTATCCAAGAATGATAATATAATAGCATGAAACAATCAAAAATTATATATATTTTGGAGACATATCACTACGTTTGTTAACTTACAATAAATTTCACCAATTGTACTTCTCTTATGTGGAGTCATTACTCTCTATGGGATTATCATAGGAACTTTTAGTATTTTTTCTAATATTGCAATAAGAAAGTAAAGCGACAAAACTCATACTACCCTTTATTATATAACTCTCACACATGATTACATAGATAGATCGCGAAACAAGAAATCAAAAACTACTTCATGCTAAGACTTTATTCTTCTAAATGACGGAATAAATAAAGATTGAAGTAAGATAGATAAGGATGATAAATGTGATGTGTGGGATCACTAGAAGAGATGTCTAGGGGGGTGAATAGACTACATGGAAAAATTAAAACCTAACCTTTTCCTAGTTTTAATGATTGGAACATTTTAGCATTTATACCAAGTCAAGCACACCCTACCCATGCAAGTCTACGAGTATAGCAAAGGAAAGTAAAGACATGAACATGAAAATAAGGAGTTAAGTTAGGAAGATTAAAGCCAAGATTAGCATGGTGATTTTTGCCATGGTTCCGATGGGTGGTGCTATTGTACATCCACATTTATGGAGACTTCAACCCATAGAGGGTAATGACCCTGAGAGTCCACAGAGGGCTCAACCCATGAAGGGTCCATGGATAAGCAACCTTGTCTATTCCATCATTGCTTACATCCACGAAGGATTAGCATCACTCGGGGTAGATCTTCACGAAGTAAGCAATCTCCTCGCCTTTACAAACTTCTTGGTTCAACTCCACATGAAGCTAGAGGCTCCCAAGCGACACCTAACCAATCTAGGATACACCACTCTCCAAAAGGTAATAGATGTGGTAGTATGATGAACTCCTTGCTTTTGTGGTTCAAAAGATAATCTCATCAACACTCAATCACTCTCTCACAGATTTGGCTTGGGTAGAAGAGACTAATTTGGTGGAAAGCAACTTGGGGAGGCTAGAAATCAAGATTCATATGGTATGAATGGAATATGTTGATCTCCACACATGATTACGTGGCTCTCTCTGAGAAAAATGGATGGATCAGGTGTTTGTTTGTTCTGAGTACTTCCTATCCGAATGAGAGGTACATGGAGGGTTATATATAGGCATCTCCAAATTCCAACCGTTGCAATATTGCCAAATCAGTGAAACCAAAGTAAAAATCTCGGCTGCACCGATTAGTGCAAAATGTGGCTATTTTAGGATTTTTGGTGAGACCAATATATGAATGTTGGAGGGTCCGATTTTGGCAGGCCCAAGAAGTTACTAGACTCGGTGGCACTAATTTATAAAACTAAGAAATTCTGATTTTAACAAATTGCTAACCAGGGAGTTGGTCACTATTTTTTGGTCAGACCAAAATCAAACTTGTTGGTACCGTGATTCTATGGTTTCTCATATGTTCTATCTAGGATAAACTCGGTGGGGCCGATTTGGGAATATTGGAGGCACCGAATTTGACTTTGTGGTTTGGACAAAATATTTGTGGGAGAATTTCATTAGTATATTTGGTGGCTAATCTCTAAGCACTTGAGAAACCAGATCATCATAGTCACCTCATCCGCTTTTAATAGTATTGGCTTTCCTATGGACTCAAAAGTGATTTCTCACAAAATATAAAATGTAGAGTTTCGAGCTTGAGGCGTGGCCAATCATATTCTCTCCTTCATTGGAGCTTTGCCTCACAACCCTTTGTCAATCCTCTCCATGGATTATATCTGATATATACTAGATAAAAATATTAGTCCAAGAGACTATGTATGTTTCATGAATTATCAAATCCACCAAGGGATCATATGTGACTTCATGATTGTGATACGATATCGAGGCACCTCGCCCAAGCTTGGAATAATCCAAGGGTGGTGCCCATTCCCATGTACTCAAGTTTCCTTCTTGAAAAGTGGTGATGAAACGGCGGTGGACTTGTCTTGCACCTTCCAAGGCATGTGATCCCAATAAAGAAATAAGAATGAGTCTTTGGAATCCTGAGTCTGCAGCTAGGTTCATCCTTTTAAACTAGGATTCATATTCGCAGTTTTGCTTTTGTAGGTAAAAGGTTTGAGCTTGGAGATCCTCAGTTCGTGTGTGAAGGATAAATATAGCTTCCCAGTCTCCTTGATGTCCCACTTACAATCCCAAATAAAATTTGTGATCATGGAGTAGTTGGCGTAGAGCCTATGCTCCACCATCCCTTGGCACTTGGAGATTTCCTGCTGCATTGCTTCAAGCTTGGCCTTCACGCTTCCCTCCTTCTTGGGTCCTTGGACGCCACGGGAGTGAAGCACCCCCTTACGCATCTCCATGGTTTCAGGGTGTTTCATCACCTTTCGAAGGTAAGGATTGATGACGTTTTCGAAGAAATTGTCCTTCTACAAGCTTCATGATGACATAGTGATCAAGATATGACAAAGAAAAATAGACCAAAACTAGAACAAACTAGAAACTTGTGAACTGAGGTCAAAACTGCGAGGAGTATATATAATGAATTTTTATCTTGCAGGATAAGCATACGAGAGGAATAGAGGGGAAGGTTCACGAGGGCCCAACAAGCCTACTAGTGCGCCCCAGGGGGTAGGGCGTGCCACCTGAGCTTATGGCCCCTCGTGGACTCTCTGAGTTGTTTCTTACTTTCCTAATTTTTCATATATTCCAATACGGGCAGGAAGTATTACGGAATTTTTGGAATCGGTCTATTTACCGTATCACATACCTATTTTTTTAGGCTTTCAGAGCATTTTTAAACGTCTCTACTAGATTTTCCGCTGGTGTAATTACTTGAATAACATTGGTTTCAACATTATTGTGGGTACATCCAATATAACATTTAATTATTTGGCCAATAACCACCTTCAGACTATTTCCTTGAGCATTATTAATTTTGATGGCTCTAGAACGACAAACTTCTTCGACGATGTAGGGTCCTTCCCATTTGGAGATAAGTTTTCCTACATAATGTACGAGAATTGTACAACAGAACATTGTCACCTATATTAAATTTTCGTTTCTGAATTCCTTTAGGATGTCATATTTAAATTTGTCACCTATAATTTGTTATTTTGATAATCTTGCACTCTCCACTCATCTAGAGAACTAATACCAAATAACCTCTTTTCACGAGGAAGTTTGAAATCAAAATTAAGTTCTTTAATTGCCCAATAAGCTTTATATTCCAATTCAAGAGGTGAATGACATGATTTACCTTGTACCAACTTTTACACGGACATACCCATAGGATTTTTATAAGTGATTCTATAGGTTTTAAGGGTTGCACCATGAATAACATGTGAACCACCATGAGTCATTAAATATCTAGGGACTCCAAAACTATAGAAAATTACTTATTTAAGCATTTGTGTTATGATCGGCAGAACTAGTTGGAATGGCATCCACCCACTTAGTAACATAATCAACAATAACTAAATATGTGTATAACCATTAGAGGAAGAAAAAGGCCCCATATAATCAAAGCCCCAAACACCAAATGGTTCAATAACAAGTGAATAATTCATGGGCAGTACTCCGCGTCGGCACGCCGGCGGGAACGCTTGCGGCGGTCGCAGTGCGACCGTCAGATACGCGAGGCGTACCGTTAGATATATCCAAGCAACATTTTTTCTCGATGCAGCAAATTTCGGCTTGATGCAGCAATTTTCGCCAATGTTTGCAAAAAAAAAATTGTAGCAAAAAAAATATCTACATGATCGTAGCAAAGAAACGAAGTTGATGATGCGTAGTAGCAAAATTCAAACGCCAGTTGTAGAAAATATCTACGTGAACGTGTATGCGACTTTTTTAGTGAACGGTTGTAGCAAAAATTAACACAGTTGTAGCAAAAATTAACACGGTTGTAGAAAAAGTCAAATGCCGGTTGTAGCAAAAATCCAGCAAAGTCGAGTTGCAACCAAGCGTGGATGTGGCTTTTTGAATGAACAAAATGTAGCAAAATGACAAACGTTTGCATCAAATTTACACATGGTTGCAGCAAATCTGAGCGAAAAAAATGTTGCAAGGCTGCCTGACAGGCGCGCGGGCCACGAGCGACCGGCCGAACGATTCGGCCGGCGCTCTGGCTGCAAGCATTTACCATAATTCATAGGCATTTCTTAACATCTACCAATATTACCAATTCTTTGACAATAATCACAAGAGAGGACAAACTTACGTGGATCCGTGAAGAGAGTATGCCAACAAAAACCAGATTGCAATACCTTATGTGCAATTCCGTCTCTAGCATGGTGTCATCCATATGCATCTGAGTGGAAATTCTATATGATTTGTTCCTACTCATACTCAGATAAATAAAATTTAAGAACATCATCTACTCCTTCTTTATATAGATGTGGTTCATCCAAAAAGTAATGTCTTATATCAAACACAAATATTTTCTTTTGTTGATTTGTGTAATTAGGTGGTATATATTTAGCAACGATGAAATTAGCATAATGTGCATACCAAGATTATAACGAGAAGTAGAAGCATTTATAAAAACTGGTTGTCCATGAAGAAAACTATTATTGATAGGTATTGGGTCATCAAGTCCTCGACTAATTATCTGCTATAAGATTATCAGCTCCCTTTCTATCAAGAATATGCAAATCAATATCTTATATGCAAAGCACCCACCTAATCAATATAGAGTTAGGATATTTATTACTCATGTGATATTTAATAGTAGCATGATCAGTGCGAATAGGAACTTTAGGATGAACAATATTAGGTCTGAACTTATCACATGCAAACACAACTACTAAGAATTCCTTCTCAATAGTTGCATAGTTTCATCGAGTGGTGTCCAAGGTCTTACTAGCGTAATTAATAACATTTAATTTCTTATCAAATCCTTGACCTAGAACAACACCAATAGCTTAATTACTTACACCACACATTATTACAGAAGGTAGATTCCACTCAAGTGGTTGAACAATAGGTGCATGACATGGCATTTTCTCAATTGCGTAAATTTTAGTTTTGTCATGTTCAATGAATATTTTAGAAATCTTATGACCAAGGACTATACCTTCATTCACCATAAAGTGGCACTTCTCCCAATTCAAGACAAGATTGGTCTTGTCACATCGGTGCAAAACTTTATCAAGATTACTCAAGCAGTCATCAAAAGCGGTACCATAAAAGGAAAAATCATCCATGAATAACTTAGCAATTTTCTCACAAAAATCATACAATATAGCCGACATACATATTTGAAAGCTAGCACGTGCATTACAGAAATCAAAAGGCATACATCTATAAGCATAAGTTCCAAAAGGACATGTAAAACTAGTTTTCTCTTGATCTTCTTCTGATATAGGTATTTGAGAGAAACCAAAATACTCCATTTAGGAAACAAAAGTGTGCATGCATAGAAAATCTTTCTAAGATTTGATCAAAAGAAGGAAAAGAATAATGATCTTTCCTGGTAGCTCCATTTAATTACCTGAAGTCAATTACCATCATATAACCAATCACAATATTAGTTCATTTTTATCATTAGGAACAATAGTAATGCCTCCTTTTTTTGGGACACAATGAACAAGACTTACACATCTACTATCAGCTACAGGATACTATGTGTGTACCTAAATTATTGTAGTTGGGGAGAGCTAGTATATTCTCCCCATCTACAATTATTTAGGTACACAAGGAGTAGAATATACCTGCCTCAAGAAGCTTTAATATTTTTGTTCTTACCACATCCTTCATTCTTCGATTCACGCGAAGTTGATGATCAACAACTTGTTTAGCATCAAGTTCCATATTAATATTATGTTGACACAAAGTAGGTTTAATGGTTTTAAGATCATAAAGTGTATATCCCATTGCAGTATGATGCTTCCTCAAAGTTTTCAGTAATCTTTTTCTTTGTGCACTAAAAGGTTAACACTGTTAATAACCGGATATATTTTGATTTCATCAAGATAATCATATTTTAATGTATCATGAAGTTTCTTTAATTAAAACACCAAATCACTCTAAGGGGGAAAACGGTCCCCCAAAGTTTCAATAAGAAAATTATGCTTCCGAATACGTGCTTGTGTGAATAATATTTCACCAATTTTGTTTCTCCCATTCATATGCGTGAGGATGGGGGCTCCAGGGACCCAAGGATGTTCGAACTGTGGAGTGCGCAAAATATTCGGCCTTACTCTATAGTGCTACCTCGCATCCCTGCTCCGGTGCGATTGATCTAGGAAAGAGGGACATCGGACACCACGAGTTACCCAGGTTCGGGCAACCTTGCGTTGTACGAAAGAGTTTACAAGAGTCCTCTCCTTCTACGACAACATCGTGTTCTCCTTTATACTGGTGAAAGTGCATTAAGTCGACTAGAGAGGGGTGAATAGGAGATTTTTACAAATTCGTCAGTGAGAAAATTCCTAGTGAGGAAAGTCCTCAGTCACGAACTGAGTTCAGCGGAATAGGTACTCAAATAGATGTGCAGAAACAACTATAGCTTAGTCCTCAGAGTAAAATGAAATGTTCACGTTCCATAGGTAGAGTGATCAGGATAAGTAGGGGACGAATAACATAAGTGAAGAATTTGATGTGAGGAATTTGAGAAAGTCTTCAATCAAATTCTTCAAACAGTAAAGATCGAAGTAGACAACATATAATTGAGGAAGTGAAAGGGTTGAGGAATTAGAACCTGTTTCTCGATGAAGACAGTGATATGATGACCCACTTCCAACTGTTTAGACAGTCGTACATCTGGTTTGGAGCGACTTAGTATTTAAACCAAAGGACAAACAGTCCTTATCGTAATCTCCTTGAGCTAAAGACACACAGTCCTTGCCCAACACTCGTCGTAAGTCTTTAGGGCATACTTCCAAACCCTCACAAACTTGGTCACCCGAATGCTCCACAATTTACTGATGGATGCTCTAGATCATGACACCTAACCATTTGGAGGATGCATAATCCTCAAAGGTAACAAGCGTCGGTTCCACACGGGAACAATCTCTCCATTGATGCTGAATCACTTTGGGTTTTGGGTTATGGTTTGGGTGTTTGGGGTTTTTCCTCACTGATGATTTTCTCTCAAAGTTTTCAAGGATTAGGTTTATCTCAAATGACAGGTGGCAGTATCTCTCGAGGATCAGCCAACCAACTAGTGGTTATGGGGGTGGCTATTTATAGCTGGGGAGCAATCCCGACATGAATTGACATTAGTGCCGTGATCATATGACCGTTAGGTGGATAAGGTTGGGGACACCTAGCGCACAACACAGTAACAGTCGCAACCTTTCTACTATGAAAGTCCTGATGTCACTCATGTTCCTCCCATGTAGGTGATTCTCACTGGCGAAGGGCTAACTCCTCAGTTAGAGAAAATTCCTTAGAGACCAGAAAACCTTCGTCTCTGTCACTGAAGAATTTGACTAAGTTGTTCAAGATTTCCAAAGGCTTCATCCGAATGGTTTGAATTTGTAGGCTTTGATATGAGCAGCACTTGGATACCTTTCATTACTTTTACCTCGACCCCCTTTAACAGTACGGTGGTCCTATGATACATAATACAAAAATTGAAACTATGAGAATGAAAGACTTCACGCTTCAGAGTCTTCACTTTGATTTCTTCACAGACACACCAGTTTCCTCACTTTCAAAGTCTTCATAGGAAATAGCAAAGTCTTCAGTCGAAGACATACACTTTTAGGGGTCGATATTCTTCGAATAACTCAAACTCCTCATCGACTTATAGAGCCTGTATACACTGCCAAACAAATCAGTCTCTTAACCTATAAGTCTTCAATACACCGAAATCACTAAGGGGCACTAGATGCACATACAGTCTCCCCCTCTTTGGCGATTCATGACAAATAGGTTAAGTTTTCAACGGGGATAATAATATGAAGTGTAAGTACATAGTTTGAGGAGTTTGAATGCAAGATATAGAGAGACTCCCCCTGAAGATGTTCATATTTGTGGAATTTGCTTTGGACTACAAATGCACATTGAGGATTTCTACCATGGAGATCTCCCCTATATCTTGTAATCCATGTAGGCATTTGGCATATAACTTGAGGAAATAGAAATGCATCATGTAAAGTGGAGTCTGACGAATTTCATCATGCATGCATTAATCATGAGGAGGAAATAAGCATGAAAGAAAGTGGTTCAAAAGTGTCAAACCACCACCGGGCATAAGTTTACAACTCATACAACCAAACACTTCAGAAGAACGAGAGTTGTAACATAAAGAAAATATAGTTCAAACGCTCATAAACTGATAAAATAGACCCGCTTGAAGACTAACTCAGATTTCTCCCCCTTTTTCATCAAGTGACGAAAAGGGATGAAACTGAGGACTAACACCCTTGAAGAATATCACATAGTTGGTGGAGGAGGAGCATTGGGGTTGTCCGGCGCTGCAGTGTTGTCAAGGTCTTCAACGCCATCAGTTGTGTGTGTTGAGGAAAATGAGGTGGCCACCAGTTGAGGAACTGGAATCTTCTTGAACTTATTCTTTGGCTGCCATGTGGGAACCCTGACTTGCAAGTCGAGATAGCCGAATGAACATGCTCGGTGATCCCAGAGATCAATGCTCACCGAATACACAAATACTGAATATTAAGAGTCTTACATCCAACATACCGAAATAATACATCAAAGGACCATCAAGGTCAAGTTCACATAGGTAGGGCCTATAAGGCCAAATCACACTGATACATCTGCTAGCGGAAATCTTGGGGCTAAGCGGGTGCCCATGCCATCATCCTACACCAATAGGCATTCTGACTAGGAAGCGTCCTTGTTCGCAAGTACGTCTCCAATGACGTACTCTTCTCCAAACCCCGTTCCTTCCATGTTTGGTCAATAACATAACCAGTGGCAAGCCAGTGAGTACTTTGAATGTACTCGCAAACAACCCATGATATGGATAATGGAGTAGGTATGACAACAAGTCATATGCAGTTTTCGTGGATAGCAGCTTAACTTTAAAACATGATCATAAATGGATGTGCAACATAAGCTAGATGGTATTTAGAAGAACATGTCATAGATATCAACATATCTGTTCAGGGTTGAACACTCTGGTTCACCCAATATGCCAAGTCACCTAACTTGGTCATATCAAGTTTTTCACATAACTCCTTGAACACACATACACTTGGTTTATGCGGAACGAATGGACGTAGTTTAACCAGGATTACCCAACTGTCCTTGACCGTGGACACGGCTATTCGAATAGTTTTACACTCTGTAGAGATTGTACGCTGTACCCATGTGATCCGGGAAACATTCGTGTCATCTACGACTCGCGGTATATAACATACCCGAGGTAAGTACCCGATCATTGCCTTTCCCCTGACGATACTAGACAAAGAGTTCCACTCGATTGGTAGCCAGTCCACATGATGTATGTCTTACGAGCATCAACTCTGGACTGTATCATCCATGCGGGGACCAACGGTATGCCCGGAACACGTAAAAAGAACATAGTCCTCCTACCTGGCACGACCCCGTCACGAGAGTGACCACATACCACTCCCACCACTAGTATTGTGGCTCTTTGCTAGCACCGACCAAAGTAATCAACAACTCCCAGTCCCATAAAGGGGTAACGTGGTCGCACATGTAAGGTTGGGACGGTCGACACATCATAAATCTAGTCTCATTTCCGAAACCACTCATACCAAAATATTTTCCCGGTGCACCACTTCTTCACAAGTGGCCACCTAACTCATCATTACCCTCGGGCATTAGTGACACCCAACGGGGTTTTCATGAACCTTTTGATATCATCATGCTCATGCTTCTACTATGCTTAGCTCTACTTGTCATCATGATATTAGTTTGACCCTCATAGGTGGTAGGATCATGCTAAAAATGCAAGTGCTCCGGAGGAGCCATACGAAACATCGTATCGATGATTTACCGAATATTCATGATCATATACAATGGTAATAATTGCTCTACTTAGCATGCAAATAATGTTTTTCTCAAACATGGTCAAAGGGCTACTTGGCTTGATCAGCTAAGTATCCCGGGTCTTTGGAGTCTTCGAGTCCAACTCCCTCGTCAAACGTGGTATCTATCGTCGTAGTAAATAATAAAATAATAAGTAGCTCACTCAAAAACAGAGCAACAAATCACTTTAAAAATGTTGCCTTATTCTGATAAATCTACATTACTATTTTGAAAGCATTTGTCTCTCGTTTTGATGAAAAGATTATATTTAAAATCATTTTGACAGAAGCTAAAGTATTTGAAATAGCCTTTTTAATTATTACTATATAGAAAAGTTGTCTTAAAAATTTGTGTGAAGGTTCTTTTAAATTGTACTCATTTTAAGAAGAATTGTGGTGCGTAAAAAATTAAATTATATTGGATAACAGATTCTACAAAAATCATTTGAAACAAGGTTAAATAGAAAAAGAAAAAGGGGTTCTAACCTAGGCCTTGCTCGGCCTGTGGCTTGGGATGGCCCAGCTGGCCAGCCAGCGAGCCAGCCCATGCGCAGGTGCGACCAGGTTCAAATGTAACACGCGAGCCCGTGCGGTCAGCTGTAGAGAGGAGAGCGGGGGAGAGAGAAGAGCCGCCGACACGTGTGCCCCACATGTCGGGGTCGTCTTCCACCTTTGTATAGAGGGGAGGGGAGGCACTCCGGCGGCGATACCGATGCCCTCGAGCCCAACGGATGGCAGGAATGGAACCAGCTCACCGTTCACCGACAACGAGGTTGATGAACTAGGTGCTACGGGCAGGGATTAGCTCGGGGAAGTGGGAGGAAAGCTTCCTGAGCTCACTACATTTAAGAAGGAGAAGAAAGGAGCATCGGAGCTCGCATGTACCCCGAGATTGATGGAGCTTCAAAACGGCGGGGCCTTGGTCGATCTCGAGCACTGGAGCTCGTTGTGCTCGAATGGAGTGGCTAGGGGCTCAATATAGGATCTGGAGGATTGGGATGAGGGTGCAGGAGCGAGGGGGGAGGCCTATTTATAGGCCCCCGATGGTGCACTGAGCTAGAAGCGCCGGTGGTTTCACCATGGCTCGCAGGAGTGGCAGTGAGCGCTCGGGGTCAAAACCACGGTATTGCGGACGTGATTTAGAACCTCTTCGAGTCACTGAGAGGGAGAGAGAGCGAGGAGGGGCGTGCATGCGTGGCCGCGGTCTTCTGGCCAAATCTGGCGCGCGCGGGCACGCGTTACTCCGGTGAACAGCGAGGGAGGAGGGGCCCTGAGGCTGCCCTGATGCAGAGGGATTGTCGGGGACGCGGAAGGGCAACGGGGGGAAGCTTGAACCGGCCGGGGCGGGCCACCTTTGCCTCGGGTGCGCCCTACAGCATGCCCAAAGCATAGTTTTGGCATGCCACAGCATGCTGGCGCGCTCTGGGGAGCCTTGGCCGTGTTTGGGGTGTCCTAGGGCTGGGTTTGAAGATACTTAGCCGTTTGAGAGCTAACAGACTCATTGTTGGTCTAGGGAAGTGATTAAAGGAGTGATACCAGACTTGACCCAGAAATTAGAATGGGGTTTTTGGCTCTTCTGCTTAGATTCAAGTAGGGGCCACTCACCTGCAGTTGCGGAGTGGTGCTGGCTGTTTGGTCTATGAGTTTGGAGGAAAGTGTATGGGTGTGGAGTGAGGTAGGAGTTGTTTTACTAATATGGCAGAAGGTGTTTGACAAGTGTTTGGGGTAGCTACACTTCACCATTGGTGATGAAAGTAAAGAGGATCAGGTTTGATGCAAAAATAAGATGCTCCACCAAATTTGAGCTTCAATGGACAAGTCTGGCAATGCAAACTTGAAATCACCCCCAAACGGGCAGTTTTGTCCCTTCCAAAAGGAATGTCGGTAGATTACCCCGTGCATATCCCATTCTTCGCAGAGACTCCTCATTTGGGGTGTTGAACAATCCTGCAAACTTTCAAGCCATTTGGATAATGTTTGCCATGTAGAGATGTTTCAACTTGATTCAGGACAAAGAAGGTCTTAGGATTATTTGGTGAAGCAAACCACCTTGGAAAGAGGCGAAACTTGGTGTGGCCATCAAATATAGCTTGGGAAGGTTGTTGGAATTTTCTAGGAATTTATTGGAAATTGGAAATATTTGAAAAGGTCAAAACAGACAGATTTGGTTTTCAAGGGTTTGCTCAAATATTGTGAATGTAAATACGGGTTGAAAATCTTATGTATGGAAAATATATGTCCTCTGCGTATCTCCAAATTTTCTGAGATATTTCTAAGGCAAAAATGTATTTTTTCATTTAGAAATATCATTTATGGCCTCAGAAATGGACATGCATATAAAATAGGAAAATAATTTGAAAATAATAATTATTTTATGATATTCGAGAGTAAAAATAGTTCTAAAATCAGATTACCATCTTTGGGTAAAGGCACTCCCTTGTCATCAGGGACTTGTAGTGCAACTCAAAGCAAGGCTTTTGAAATAGTCAAAATAAGAAAGAACCTTTTGAGAATAATAATGTTATAAAAATATGGTTTTTGAATATACTCACTGAAGCATACAAACACACAATGACAATCATGGCACTCACAACATTGGTTTTTTAATTTTTTTTAATAAACTCAGATTTTGAAACTACAGTTGAACTGAGGCAAAAGCAGGGTGTGACAGGCCAGGACCAGTCGAAGTCTTGGTGGAACTCCATTTCAGTGAGTTCTTCAGAAGTATTGAGGTGAGACAAAATAGCCCATGTGCGGTAAAAGATCTCATGAAGATAATAGTGATTTTTCTTCACTACATTCTGAGTCGCATTGAGGTCTTTCACAATAGCACCAATTTGATGCTTGACCCATTTGTGGTTGTGATCAACCTTCTGATGAAGACATAGCAGGAGCTCACGGTTAGTCATCGGACACGGTATAGTTGGACTAGGGGATCATTGGTGGAGTATGATGCTACTTTGCGAAATTGGCTATCAAGGGGCGAGTTCCTTCATCAATCATAGAGTTTCCTTTGCCTTCAATCATGTAGAAAGAGCTCTTGATATCTTCATGTGGAGGTAAGTAGGTGTGGTGATTCAGAATATCAGCCTTGTATGGAATTCCAGATCTTTTCCTGATGAATATCATGATCAATTCGTTTGCGAGAAATGTGGTCCTCATGAAGGTTAATTGGAATTCCATGGATGACATTGAAGATCAGATTCTTCGTAATTATTAAACAAAGGTGACAGAGTAGAGTAGGACAAAGTAGAGTGGGACAGAGTAAAGTGGGACAAAGTCCTCATGAAGAAATCATGAAGGTTAATTGGGATTCCATGGATGATATTGAAGATCAAATTCTTCATAATGCCCACAATCTCTTCATCATTTGAGTAATGGCCCTTGATTGGACACAAGGTTTTGGCCAGAATGCGGTACACTGTCTTGGGCACATAGCTCAATTCGTTTGCAAGGAATTTGGTTCTTGGAGCTTGGCAAGGATCCAAAGGCTTCATGAGAACTTGCATCAGGTGGTTTGGAAGTTTAGGTTCGTCATAGACGCATCTGGCTCCTTCTTAGGGAATTGGAATTAGAAGGGCCCGAAGCAATTCTGATGGTGGGGCTTTGAAGTGAGTATCTTGAGTCTTCCAGTCTAGAATCCAAGTGGCGACATCTGAGACATCTCCTGAGATGTGCAACGTAGCATGGAATTGAAGAATGATTTGTTCATTCCAGTCACAGATGTCAACGCGGAATTGTAGTAGTCCGGCTTCTTAAAGAACTTGAAGAAGTGGATTGTAGCAGGGAATATTCTGCATATATATGTCCATGAGGAATTTGCATGTGTGGAAAAACCTTGTCCTTGTTGAAGAGTATGATGTCATAGTAGTTCATCTGACTGAGGGTCCAGAATCTGCTTCGTCTGATGTCGTGGGAATGATCCTCACAATAGTACCAGGGCTACGAACTAAGGGGCGAAGTCTAGCTAGGCACAGTGGATGCACTCAGATTTACGAGTTCAGGCCCCACACGGAGGTGGTAATAGCCCTACATCTCGAGCCCGGAGGTTGGTGCTTTCTTATAGGGGGTGTAAAAGATTACAAGTGCTCAACCTTCAGCCGGTGACCTGGAGTGGCTTATATAGTTGCTGCCACGACCGGTCGAGCACCATTACAAGGAAGTAAATGATAATAAAGAGGGAAGTTACACGTAACGACGGCCTTAATCCATGGCATTACTGGTAACGCGGGTCTTCAAGGGCCTTCACACATGTGTATAAGTCCTTTGTCGTTACATTAGCTTCGTCGTCCCTGCCTTCCTGTGGACCGAGTGCTGGGAGTGTCCGATTGCCGCAAAGTAGACCGAGTGACTTCACGTGACCGAGTGAGAGCACAATGACTGAATGAGGTTGAGACTATCACGATGACTTGTAGGACACTGATGTCCTTACGGGTACTTAGGTGGGCCTATGGAAACATGTTTGTAGGCCTACCCCTTAAGTATAACCCCATCAGTAGCCCCCGCATCGGTAGATGTTTTTTGGCCAAGTGAGTGACTCCCTTGGTGTTTGGGAGACACATGGGTCTCCATTAGAGGCAGCGTCATTCGGACTCTTAGATAGCCACTACGGATTCAAGAGCAAGAAATCCCAAATGCCCGGGCGTGGACGTAAGTTCACATTCGATAAGAAAGAACACCTTTCGGGGAGATTTGTTCGATGATTAGGACGATCATGGGCCCAGAGCTCCATGTATCTAGTCGACGAGCTTGAACGGATCCACTCGTATCGGGGTAGAGGCGACCTGATCGCATTTTTGTGTTGCGCAAATGATCAGGGTCCCATGGAGGGATAGGTGGGAAGAGTGCCAATCCCGTCACACGCCATGGACGCGGAGTCCATTTGGATCAAGGGGAGCGGTTTCCTTCGTCGATTTTGAATAGGATACGGGCGCAGGGGCGGCCAAATAGGAGGCAATGTGATTAGTGGAGGTAGTGGCACGACGCCCCGATTTCCATGCCTGCATTGTTGCGTCGTGCTACAGTGTGCGCTGTCGGGATCCTATGGATCTTCCTCGGGGCAGCAGCGCACTTGATGGGGCATCTTCTCTGATGGTATTTAAGGCCTTCAGCTGGGAGGGAAACATACTGTGCCTCAGATTTGTACTCTTCTCCCGTGTTTCCAAGCCTCACAGCCGAAACCACCCACCATGTTTTGGCGCCGGCGTCTGCTCGTTCCTCTCCTTCCACCGACCGCCATGGTGAAAGGGGCGACGACGAAGGCCGAGCGAGCCAAGAGCGGATCACATGGATCTTCTTCGAGCACTGGGGAAATCCTTCCGGGCTGGATCCACGGTGATTGGCTACCATCCCGGGTCACGGTCACGCGTCTCCAGGAGCTAGAAGGCGAGGGTCTCATTGCTCTGGGCAGCTAGTGGCTGCCCGGTGCTAGCTAAGTTCGAGCCAACGTTGAGAGACGATGAGCGAGTGTTGCACGACACTCACGTCGAGAGAGGTTTCTCCTTGCCTCCACATCCTTCCCTCCGAGCTTTCTTAGCCTTCTTCGGTGCACAGTTGCATCATATTCCTCGGAATGCTCTCTCCTACTTAGTTGCTTTTGTTTATTTGTGTGAGAACTTCCTCGGTTTCCATCCACACTGGGGTTTGTTCAAACACCTGTTCACTTGCTGAGTGATGACTGTTAAGAAGTCCTCTCAATCAGGAGGCAAAACCAACGTAGTGCAGCTCTGTGGAGGTCTAGGTATCTAGCTCAGGGGTTAGAGTAGCTTCCCCCAAATGAGTTATCCCGATTATGTGAAGGGGTGGCAGGACTCTTGGTTCTAATCCCAGGATGTTGCTATTGGCGAGGGTCATTCGGGCCTTCCACCATATTCCACCGACAGGTTGCAGATGGCTCCTACCTTGCCCGTGTCAAAGGCGGAGAATGTGGATGTAGAGATTCTGGTGATTGCGCTAATTGTTGTGATGCACAAAGGTATCAACAGAATGGACCTCCTGGAAGTCTTCTTTCAGAGTAGGATCCAGCCCCTTTAGGGCAGAGCCCATCCCATGTGGATGCACAAGGGGTCGGATGACCGAACTCGTGTTCACCTGGAGGAGCTCATAGAGAAGCAGCTGGAAGAAAAGATCATGTCCATCACTCTGGTGAGGGACAGCCCCAGGGGGACTAGGGCGGTGCCTCCTTTCTCACTGGAGATTCTGTCGAATGAAGTAAGCTACTGACCTTTACGTCCGAGTGATTTTCCTCTTCCCCACTCGGTAGGCTTTTACCGGGCTAGTCAGCTCCGTCCAGGTGGTTGACCAAATCCCCATTGATGTGGAGAGCGACACCGAGTGCCCGGATGGCTCGGATGTAGGTGATGTTGAAGACAACATGATGAAGATGATGACGAGGAGGTGGAGGTAAGTGACGCGATGATTAGGGAGATGAGTCGGAGTCCTCTCCATCTGATGAGGTCCTGCCAGAGGCCTGCAGCAAGGCGTGTGAGGATCCTTGGACCCTCGCTGGCACCTTGAGGACCCCGATGGTGACAAAGCCGACCCGTAGTTCCAAACGGGGCCGAAGTGAGCCCACGACGCTGCCAGAGAAGACTGCCAAACTGCCCAAGGTCTCGAGCTCGAGACCCTAGAAGGTTGTCCTGCCGCGCATCAAGGCCGATGTGCTCATCACTTCGGTGTAAGTTTCGTCGCTGAATGACTTTCTCTTTGTTGGCTCTGTTTCACCAAATGATTGTTCTATTCTTGTTTTCTATATTGTAGGGTCGATACTTCGACCGCTTCTATGGAAGCCCAGACCGCTGACAAGGGGAAGAGTGATGCTGATGCTGCTTCTTCCAAAGGTAAGACTTGATTTTTCTGAAGGCTCACTCGGTATTCAGCGTTTGGCCATTTACTTCTTGTGAACATGTGCAGGACCACGATACATGATTGAACTTGACCCCGAGGGTCCTTGTGTTGTTGAAGAAGCGCCCAAGCACGCCACCACTCCCAGTCACGTGGTTGCCATAACCAAGACTTCTGAGGCCTGCGAGACCACCTCGGTCGGGACGTCACTCGAAACGGGTCCGTTGCCTCCTCCAACGGATCGCCGCATGTTCCAGCTCCACCAGATCCCACACGATCAGGAGGAGGCGTGCAAGGAAGCCTTGGCTCACCTAGACCTGTTGCTTGAACGATTGAAGGAGGCGTATGACGCCAGCGAGGCCGTGTCCATGAATGTTCGGGTAAGTTGGAATCCGAGTGGGTGTCCCGAGTAGATACACATCCACTAGGTGTAGGTGTTTCTTTAGAGTGGGGGTGCGTTGAGCGCAGCCACTGGGTGTAGTCCCCGAGGCTATTGTCGATTGTGGCAGTCAGCGATAGTCTCAGTTTCTATTCATGTTTAGTAGTAGTCAACAAGGTACGGAGCATTGTCTCCTCTTATCCTTCCAGTGGAGGCGCGCTAAGCGCACCCACTGGGTGTAGTCCCCAAGACTGTCGTCGACTAAGGCAGTCGACGATAGTCTTAGAGTTGCTGTTGTATTTTTGCTGACTTGACCATGCTGTCGGAAGAGTGCTTGTGGGCCCATGGACCGTATTGAAGCATCTGACCAAGAGCTATTCGATTTGCGCCTCAACCTTGAAGCTAGAAAAGCCAGGTGCACTCGTCTCGAGCATGAGAAGAAAGCTGTTGAAGGTAATCTGTGCTGACCGAATGAATCTCGAATTGATTTTCTTTCCTGTCCGACTTAGGCTATCTATCCAGATCGCTTGGTTGAGAGGCTAAAGAATTCCATTCATTTAGTCACCATTAAGGAGGCCCTCGAGAAGAGAGATGGCTGAAGAAGGAAGCCAGTCAAAATACCAAGGTGGCCGAGGCGAAGTTGAAGGCCATTGAGAAACTCGTGGAGGAGAACCGACTGTTGAAGTCGGCCGATGAAAAGACTATAGCAGAGGTTGCCAACGTGAAGAAGAGATACACGGAGTGGGAGACCTAGTTCTTGGAGGTTAGTGCCAAAAGAGCCGATTTGGAGAAGTTCATTGAGGACTTCGGCTTAGACCTCGTCGGCAAGATCAAAGGTATGTTTGAATCCCGAATGATTTCTATTGTTGTCTTGTCACTTCCGAGTGGTGATCCTCATCCCGCTCTTCGATTGAATCTAGCTTTCTATGTCGATCTCGAGGATGAGACTACTTCGATTGAGAAGGAACTAAACCCGGAGACTGGGCTTATGAAGGACAGTACTGCCATCACTCTCCTCTGACTAGAAGCTCGCATCAAATACGCACTGGCTGCTTTAGATGGACCTATTCGGCCATGGCGGAGGTTAATGAGGGGACCAGCCCTGAAGAAGAACTCTTGAAGGATTCTCACACGATTTTTAACCGGGCAAAAGCTATTCCCGGGCAACTTTAGTCTTGGAAGAAGTTGGCAGCTCGTGCTGGAGCGGACATCGCCCTCTCGCTTGTCCTAATCCACAGCAGGGGTGGATGAGGAGAAGCTGAAGCATCTCCGAGTGGTCAACAAGAAGATCATCAAGTTTCAGGACTTCATGCAGATGTTCATGGAGGCGGACACCCAGATAGCTAATGGCAGCGACCTTGATACCTTCGTGGAGGTAGTGTAGTCTTTGTCCTCTGAGTGCTCCTCGGAAAAACTCTTAAGTTTCAATTCACCTCGGTATGCTGAGTGGTTTTATGTAACCCTTTAAACTCTGACTGAACTTTGTTCTTTCTCGCACGCACCTTTTGTTTGAACTTAAGTGCGACTTTGTTCGCTTTGAATTGCAGTTCGATTTTCCTACCATTGTATGGATTTGCTTTTACTCGAACAAAGACTGGTTCGTGACCAAGTCCCCGGGCATGGAGGTTCGTCCTCACTCGGGGGACGTCATTCCTTAGACGAAAACATATTTCATTGCTTAAGGATGATCGTTCTGTTCATCTTGGCATCCGAATGGAGGTCTTGCCTACACTCAGGGTAGGTTCACCTTAGGCGAAACACGTTCGCTACCAAGATGATAGTTCTTTCGAACTCGTCGATGGCCCTGTCCATCATGGCGTTTGAATGGTGATTGTGTCGTCATTCGAAGACGCTTTGACTTAGGTGTAAACTGGTTCGTAGCTAAGGCAAGAACATGTCCGCAGCTAGGAATGATTGTCCTATTCATCTTAGCGCTCGAATGGAGGTCTTGCCGCTCACTCGGAACCCCTTTTATTTATGCGAGGGTAGGTTTGCGGCTAAGCCCACTGGTGTGGAGGTTCCCACGGTTAGTCGGGGTAGGGTTCTCCTTAGGCAAAGCAGGTTCGCTACCAAGAAATGATCCTCCTGTTCATCTAGGCGCCCGAATGGAGGTCTTGCCTTCATTCGGAACCCCTCTAGCTTAGGCGAAAACTGGTTCATGGCTAAATCCCGAGTTGTGGAGGTTTCCTCGATCACTCAGGGTAGGGTTCACCTTCGGCAAAATAGGTTCGCTACCGAGATGATAGTTCTTCCGAACTCGCTGATGGTCCTGATCATCAAGGTATCCAAATGATGATCACGACTTCATTCGGACCCATCTTGAATTAGGCGAAAACTGGTCTGTTGCTAAGCCCCCGAGTGAAGAAGTTGCCTTCACTCAAGCCAAGATTTTCCCTAGGCAAAAGAGGAATCGCAGAAAAGGAACGATTGTTCTGTTCATCTTGGCGTCTGAACGGAGGTCTTGCCTTCATTCGGAACCCGTTTAACTTAGGCGAAAACTGGTTCGCGCCTAAGCCCCCGGGTGTGGATGTTCCCACTATCACTTGGGGTAGGATTTACCTTAGGTGAAACAGATTCGCTATTAAGAAATGATTGTCTTGTTCATCTTGGCGCCTGAATGGAGGTCTTGCCTCCATTCGGAACCCCTCTAAGTTAGGCGAAAGCTGGTTCGCAGCGGAGCCCAAGAGTGTAGAGGTTTCCACGATCACTCGGGGTAGGGTTCACCTTAGGCAAAATAGGTTCTCCACCGAGATCATAGTTCTTGCAAACTTTCTAATGGTCCTTTCCATCAATGTATCCAAATGACGATCATGACTTCATTCGGACCTATCTTGACTTAGGCGAAATCCGGTCCGCAGCTAAGCCGCTGAGTGAATAGTTCGTCTCCACTCGAGGCAGGATTCACCTTAAACAAAGACAGGTTTGCGGTTAAGGTGTTACGCCCACTGGGGGTGTGTTTCACCGGAGTGAAGTATTCGAAGATAGTCGAAAAAAGTGAGCACTTTATTCTGCTATTCATTTGGATTCATTACAGGAATGAAGAAAGTTTTATGTGTAGAACTTGCACAGCAGGTCCACATTCCAAGCACTGGGTTCCTCCGTGTCATTGTCAATGTTGTATAGTCAGTAAGCCCCATTCTGCAGAACTTTGGAGATGGCGTATAGCCCTTGCCACTGAGGCTCCAGCTTGTGGGGTCTCTGTTGGTCCAGTCGAAATACTAGATCCACCTCTTGAAACGCTCGGCCCCTGACTTGTCTATGATCGTAGCGTCAAAGGTCCTGCTAGTGCGTCGTGGATCGGATGAGGGCTAGCTCTCTCTATTCCACTAAAATATCAAGGTTATCTTGGCGCGCTGCTTCAACTTCGGCTTCATTGTACTCCTCCACTCAGGGGAGAGCTGTGATGCAGGTCACTTGATGGGACAACTTCCGAGGCGTACACCAAGAAGAAGGGAGTTCGCCCGATGGAGCGAGTTGGAGTCATTCACATACCCCATAGGATAGATGGCAACTCCTCGACCCACGCGCCAGCGGCGTATTTGAGAACCCTCATCAGCCGGGGCTTCAAACCTTGGATTATCATGCCATTCGCCCGCTTGGCTTGTCCATTCGACTGCAGGTGTGCCATGGAGGCATAGTTAACTCGAGTACCCTAGGAGAGGCAGAACTCGCGGAATTCATCCGAGTCGAAGTTGGACCTGTTCTCGGTGTTCATGTCGTGGGAGACTCCGAATCAAAAGATGATCTGCCGAATGAAACTGACGGCGGTCGCCGAGTCCAAGCTTTTTATGGGCTTGGTTTCGACCCACTTGGTGAACTTATCCACCGCAACCAGCAAGTGAGTGAATCTACTCTACCAGGTGCGCACAGTGCCAACCATGTCGTGGCCCCATACATCGAATGGCCAAGTGAGTGGGATCGTCTTCAGCGTATATGTAGGCTTGTGCAACTGGTTTTAGTAGAACTGGCATCCGACGCACAAGTCCACCATGTCCTTTGCCACTTGATTGGCGTGGGGCCAACAAAACACGATCGGTAGGCCTTTGCCACCAAGGTCCGAGAGGACGTATGGTCGCCGCAGGTTCCCGAGTGGATCTCGTGCAGGATTTGAAGCCCTTCCTCCGGAAAAATACACTTCTGGCTGACTCATGTAGCACTCTTTTTGTATAATTTGTCCCCGAGCACTTCGAATGCTTTAGACCGGTTAACGATCTGGCGGGCTTCCTCCTCATCCTCGGGAACCTCTTGCCGGAGCAAGTAAGCTAAGTAAGGTTGTGTCCACTCTGGAGTGATGACCATCATCTCGTGGATGATATCGACCACGACCGGGACATCAATCTCAGTCGGATCAGACAAAACGATTGCTTGTGGGGGCTCCTCGATCAAAGCGTCCTCCTTAACCAAGGGGGCACGTTGGTGCTCGAGGAACACACCCTTCGTAACAATCCTCCGAGTGGACCCGATCTTCGCCAAGTCGTGAGCTCCTTGTTCTTGGCTCGGGGCACATGGTGTAGTTCCAATCCTTCAAAGTTCTTCTCTAGCTTCCTGACCACGCTGAAATAGGATGTTATAGCTGGTATTCGAATGTCCCGTTCCTTCATGACTTGGTTGATGACGAGATCCGAGTCACCGTAAACCATCAATCGGCGGATACCGAGTGAGGTGGCCATGGGGAGCCCATACAAGAGGGCCTCGTACTCGGCCTCATACGACTCAAAGTAAATGTAGAGCATGTAGCTCAACCAGTTTCCCCTGGGGAAACAAGAACCATGATACGTCTCCATCGTATCTACTTTTCCAAACTCTTTTGCCCTTGTTTTGGACTCTAGTTTGCATGATTTGAATGGAACTAACTGAGACTAACGTTGTTTTCAGCAGAATTTCCTTGGTGTTGTTTTTGCGCAGAAATAAAATTTCTCGGAATGACCTGGAAATTTACGGGTATTTTTTGTGGAATATATAAAAAATACTAGAGCAAGCATCAACCAGAGGGGTGGAGCTGAGAGCCCACAAGCCCACCAGGCACGGGCCCCCTGGTCGCGCCTGGCAGGCTTGTGGGGGCCACGTTGCTCCACCGCCTCCAATCTCAGCACTATTTAGTCCCTTTCGTCCGGAAAAAAATTAAGGAGAAGAGTTCATCGCGTTTTACGATACGGAGGCGCCGCCAGCTCCTGTTCTTCCTCTGGAGGGCAGATCTGGAGTCCGTTCTGGGCTCCCGAGAGGGGACATCGTCGCCATCGTCATCACCAACCTTCCTTCATCGCCAATTCCATGATGCTCTTCACCGTTCGTGAGTAATCTCATCGTAGGCTTGCTGGACGGTGATGGGTTGGATGAGATCTATCATGTAATCGAGTTAGTTTTGACGGGGATTGATACCTAGTGTCCACTATGTTCTCAGATCTAAACCTATTATGTTGTCGCCAATATATGTGTGTTCTTGATCCTATCTTGCAAGTTGTAGTCACCTACTATTGTTATGACCCGGCAACCCCGGAGTGACAATAGACGGAACCACTCCCGGAGATGACCATAGTATGAGGAGTTCATGTATTCACTAAGTGTTAATGCATTGGTCCGGTTCTTTATTAAAAGGATAACCTTAATATCCCGTAGTTTCCATTAGGACCCCGCTGCCACGGGAGGGATGGAAAATAGATGTCATGCATGTTCTTTTCCTAAGCACGTATGACTACATACGGAATACATGCCTACATTACATTGACGAACTGGAGCTAGTTACATAGCTCTCCGTGTTATAACTGGTAAATGACGAATAGCATCTAGTATAATCACCCATCACCGATCCAATGCCTACGAGTTTTTCCTACTGGTCCTTGCTACATTACTTTGCTGCTACTGCTGTCATTGCTGCTACTGTTAGTCTATCGCTACTGCTGTTACTGCTGCTACAGTTACTCTATCACTACTGTTGTCACTTTGCTGCTACTGGTTACTGTTGCTACAGTTGCTATCACACTACTCTGCTACTGATACTTTGCTGCAGATACTAAATCTTTCAGGTGTGGTTGAATTGACAACTCAACTGCTAATACTTGAGAATATTCTTTGGCTTCCCCTTGTGTCGAATCAATAAATTTGGGTTGAATACTCTACCCTGAAAACTGTTGCGATCCCCTATACTTGTGGGTTATCAAGACCTTTTTCTGGCGCCGTTGCCGGGGAAGCTTAGCAATATTCTCCGAGTCACTTGGGATTTACGTCTGCTGATCACTATGAGGAATCCGAAAGATCCAAGAACTAAAGTCTTGCCCTCAACTACGAGGACAGGTAAGGAACTGCCATCTAGCTCTGCACTTGATTCACCTTCAGTTATGAGTAAGTTTGCGACACCACCTCTTGCTAGAAATCTTGATATGTCGCCTGTGCTTGATGATGCTACTTCTTCTGTCCATGATGCTTGTGATGATGCTATGCTTCATACTACTTTGCCACTAGGTGCATTCCTTGATGCACAAATTGCTAGAGTTGCTGTTAGATGTGATGATACTTCTGAAACTGCTGATACTATTGAAGTAGAACCCGCTATTTCGCCTGTTAGAACTAGCTCTCCTAGATATGAATTGCCTGATATGCCTGAGGGTTATGTTATGGAGGGAGAGATAGCTGAGGACTTTCTTGCTTGTGAGGATAGCTATGATGTTGAGAAATTACTGTGCAAGTGGAAAGAAAAAACTTTGAACGCTAGGATGGAATACGACCCAAAGTTTGCTACTTCTCCTATCTTTGTGACCGATAAGGATAAGGAATTATCTGTTGACCCTCAGTTAATCACTTTGGTCGAATCTCATCCTTTTCACGGTTATGAGTCTGAAACGGTTGTAGCCCTTCTTACCAAACTGCACGATATAGCCACCATGTTCACTAGTGAGGAAAAGATCCACCACTACTATATCCTTAAGTTGTTTCCTTTCTCGCTAAAGGATGATGCTAAGACTTGGTTCACTTCTCTTGCTCCTGGTTGTGTGCGTAGCCCCCAGGATATGCTCTACTACTTCTCCAAGAAATATTTCCCTGCCCATAAGAAGCAAGCTGCCTTGCAGGAAATATACAACTTTGTGCAAGTTGAAGAAGAGAGTCTCCCACAAGCTTGGGGAGGCTCGTCCAGCTGCTGAATGCTTTGCCTGACCACCCTCTTGAGAAGAATGAAATACTTGATATCTTCTATAACAGACTAAACGATGCTTCTAGAGACCACCTAGATAGTTGTGCCTATTGTGTTTTTAGGGAACAAACCATAGAACAAGCTGAGATCCTATTGAATAATATCCCGTGGAATGAGAATGCTTTGACTATTCCCGAACCACCTCCAAAGCCAACTCCGAAGAAAAGATGTATTCTATTCCTCAGTCCCGAAGATATGCAAGAAGCTAAGAAATCTATGAAAGAGACAGGCATTAAATCTGAAGATGTCAAAAATCTATGACCTATCGAAGAGATCCATGGTCTTGATAACCCGATACAGGTAGTAGAAGTAAATTCGCTACGTAGATTCAATGAGAGTGATATTCCTTTTGATAAACCTATTAGCTTATGACTGGATGAATTTGATAACTTTGTTGCCACACAACAAAGTTTCATTGATTATGTTAGCAGACAAATGGAACATAATGCTCGTATGCTTAGTCATTTAAGTGCTTGTGTGGAGGGAAACGTCAATGATCTTAAGCTTCTGAGTAAACATACCTCTACGGTTACTACTCAGGTAGAACAAGTACTTGAGGCTCAAATTGAGTTGATCGATGAGTTGAATGACAATTCTGTCAGAGTCGTCACTAGAGGCGGTAGAATGACTCAGGAACCTTTGTATCCTGAGGGTCATCCTAAGGGAATTGAACAAGATTCTCAAGGAGTTAGCACTGATGCACCTAGTCATCCTAGGAAGAAGAAGAAAGTTGATAGGAACTTGCACGCTAGCAACCCTGTTGTTGTTACACTTGAGAGTCCATACGATGTCTCTGTCTCTGATGCCGAAACACAATCTGGTGATGAACATGAGACTAATGACAATAACGATAGTGATGTTCATGTTAATGCTCAACCTAGCAATGATAAGGATGTGGAGATTGAACGTGTTGATCTTGATAACCCACAGCCTAAGAATAAGAGATACGATAAGAATGACTTCGTTGCTAGGAAGCATGGTAAAGAAAGGGAACCATGCGTTCAGAAACCCATGCCCTTTCTTCCCGAACCATCCAAGGAAAAGGATGATGAGGATTTTGAGCGATTTGTTGAAATGATTAGACCTGTCTTTCTACAAATGCATTTGACAGATATGCTCAAAATGTCTCTGTATGCTAAGTACATGAAGGATATTGTGACTAATAAGAAGAGGATACCTGAGGTTGAGTTTTCCACCATGCTCGCTAATTATACCTTCAAGGGTGGAACTCCTAAGAATCTAGGTGATCCCGGAGTGCCCACTATACCTTGCTCCATTAAAGGCAACTACGTTAGAACTGCTTCATGCGACCTTGGAGCCGGTGTTAGTGTCATGCCTCTTTCTCTTTATCGTAGGCTTGAACTGGATAAGTTGACACCCACTGAAATCTCTCAGCAAATGGCCGACAAATCAACTGCTTTCCCTATCGGCATTTGCGAGGATGTGCCTGTTGTGGTTGCTAACGTTACTATCTTAACGGACTTTGTTATTCTGGATATTCCCAGGACTGTGTCATGGCGGTCATCCTTGGAAGACCATTTCTAAAAACCGTAGGGGATGTTATTGATTGCAACAAAGGCAATGTCACTTTCCATGTGAACGGTAATGAGCATACGGTGCACTTTCCGAAGAAACAATATGGAGTACATTGCATCAATGATATCTAAAAAAATTCATCGATTCTTATTGGGAGCTTTGAATGCCCTATACCTCCTGTCAAGATGAAGTGTGATTTGCTTGTTGGGGATATCCACATCCCCATTGAGCTAACCTAGTGACTATTCGAAAATTCTCCGTTTCCTTTTGCGATTCGAAAAAGTTTGTCAAGGAGACTTGATCAACCTCATTGACGGATTTCTTTCGATGACCATGAGATGGATGAATCGAGGAGTCACAAGCCTCTATTCCAAGCTTTCACCTTTGGTTGCTTAGAAGAAAAATGATAGATTTAGTTTAGTTTTCCCTGTTTTCTGCTTCGAGCGTCCCCTAGAAAAGTACCCCGAAAATAGAAGTTCTCCGAATGCCGTGAAAATCAAGTATGATTTTTTCTGGAATTTTTGAAAAATACTGAGACGAAGAGCTAGTCAGGGGGCTGCACCAGTGGGCCACAAGCCCTGGAGACTCGGTCACCCCCTGGACGCGCCTCCCATCCTAGTGGGGCCCACGTGTACCCCCTCCACTTATTCTAGCTCCCATCTGCTTCTCCTACCTCTAGAAAAAATCGTTTTGCAGCTCAAACCCGTGTTCTTGCTCTTCTTGCTAGGATTTTCGATCTCCTTGTGCAAAGCACAATTCACCAAGCTGTTTTGGGGAAATTGCTCCTTGGTAAGTTACTCCTCCATTGGTCCAATTAGTTTTTTGCTCTAGTGCCTTATACATCGCATATTTTTGATGCCTTGGTGACCCTGTTCTTGAGCGTTGCATGCTAATTTTAGCTGGTCCCAAGTAGTTTTGATGCGTAATATGGCTTCTAGGCACTTGTGGGAGTAGTTGCTATGAGTTTTGTTGGGCCTTGTTCACTTTTCCTTAGAGTCACTAAAAATTTCAGAAATTTTCAGAGGTAGAAAAGGGAAAAGATGAGGAGGTTCTTAAGAGGCTCTTCAAGCCATGACCCCAAGGATGATGGGAGTGCGAAGAAGAAACCCAAGTATCCAGTCCCCCGAGTTGCAGAAGTTCAAGCGTGCGAGTGGCCAAGCGATGTGTTCTTATGCGCCGCCGGACTTTATGAGGACTTTTATTACTTGGTGGAGAACGCAGGCCTTACCGCCTTCGTTGAAGATAAGTGTCCGCAATACATCCTCCTCACTAATATTTTCATGCGAAGCTTTAACTTCTATCCAAGGAAGAATCCTCCTATGGTTGAGTTCAAATTATATGATATCCCCCAGCGCATGTCACTCCAGGATTTTTGCAATGTTTGCAAATTTCCTTTTGTTGGGGATATTCAAGAACCTCGTCCACGGGACTTGGAGGCTTTCATAGATACTATTGCTGTAGGAGAGGACAGAGGAGTGTCTTGCGGTAGAGCTGCTAGCATACATTTTCCCGTGCTTCGGTACTTCTCATTATTCGTGGGAAAATGTTTGATTGGCCGTGGGAAAGCTAGGTCCCTTAGCTCCCCAGATCTTGCGGTCTTGCGCGAAGCCCTTTATAATGATACAACTTATAGCTTGGGCGCTATAGTAGCTCAACGGTTGAACACGAACCGTTCTAAAGGCATTGTCTATGGAGGTATCTATGCTACTCGTCTTGCTAGAAATTTTGAGATACCTATTAGACTGGACGAGGAAGAAGAGATTCTTCTTCATGAGAGATATCTAGATTATGATAGCATGGTTCACCATGACTTTTTTGATAGAGATATAAATAGAAGGATGATTTATAACCTGGTATTTAGTTAGGGTAGTCGTGAGACTATTACTTTGCCTGCTCCTTCTTTGTTCAATCTTCATACAGGCAGGTACATTATTATGCCCTCGGACATCTACGCATATTGGGGCATAGCCCAACCGCAGGCGCCAATGCCCGAGCTACCAGTTGTGTACCAGACGCCAGTTTATCAGTCGGAGCCAGAGGAGCTCACACAGCAGTGGCACCCTCAGTCCACTCCGGAGTACCCCTTGGGAGTAGACCAACTTATGCCAAAAGCCTAAGCTTGGGGGAGTATGTGTTTCTCACCGACTTTATATTCTTGCTTACGCTTTCACTTTGTTAGTCGGTGTTCACACTTTGCCACTGTATCATCCATGCTAGTTTATTTATTTTTATTGTTTTATTTTTGTGTGTTTGTCTAGTTTGAGAAAAAACCAAAAAGATTTTCTTGTTTTTCTTTTGCTTGTTGGGAGCTTTCCCGTGTAAATAGTTTTTTTTTCTTTGGGTCAAGGTACAAGACCATGGTTACAATGTTTAGTGGCTCTCGCATGCATATCTGTTTATGTGTCAAAGAGCCATATTACTTTGTCTTCTTCTTTGTGTTTGCCTGCAGATTCCAGCGTAGTCCAATGCACGAGCACTCTTATTATTGTTCACATCATTCGGTCGTGCAAGTGAAAGGCAATAATGACGATATATGATGAAGTGACTGAGCCTGGAAAAGCTGGTATGAACTCGATCTATTTTGTTTTTGTAAATATGACTAGCTCATCGTTCCTGATTTAGCTTTGTTATGAGAGAAACATGTTTGCAATGACAACTTAGAGATCATAGTTTCTGATGCCATGCTTAATTAGCTAGGAGCTTATAATGGTTTGTCTTGGATGCCAACATGAATCTTGAGATGAATATGATGTAGTATGATAGGATGGTATCCTCCATTGAATGATTCAAGTGGCTTGACTTGGCGCATGTTTACGCATGTAGTTGAAACAAAATCAACATAGCCTCTATTATATTCATGTTCATGGTGATTTATGTCCTACTCATGCTTGCACTCAATGTTGGTTAATATCAATGCATTTTGATGACTGTTGTCGCTCTCTAGTTGGTCGCTTCCTAGTCTTTTGCTAGCCTTCACTTGTACTAAGCGGGAATAATGCTTGTGTATCCACTTCCATAAACCCAAAGTTGTTCCATATGAGTCCACCATACCTACCTATATGCAGTATCTACCTGCCGTTCCAAGTAAATTTGCATTTGCCACTCTCTATATCTACAAGAAATAATCTGTTTTGGATGCCCGAACCGCTCATGTGGTGACAGGGGGCTATCAGTATCTTCCATTCTAGGCGTGTTATCCTCGATATGTGTTTATTCACTATCATTCACGAGAAAGGGGCTGATAATTGGAATGCCCAGTTCCATGCTCAAATAGAAAAGATAATTGCAAACAAAACTTCCAATGGATTGTTGTTGGTATGGACGGCACCCAAGTATTCGGCCAGTCATGGAGTGTCATTGATCGGTGGTGGGGGAGTCAAAACTTTACTTTTCTGTTTGGGAACCGCCTATAGCATGTGTAGCGTGGAAGATGGTGAAAAATCTTGGTCATTGCGTTGACAATGAAAGTATGCCACCCAAAATTATTATCTCTGTTTTCAAAGCTTGAGCTCTGGCACCTCTGCAAATCAATGCTTCCCTCTGCGAAGGGCCTATCTATTTATGTTCCTGTTGAGTCATTCTCTTCTTATAAAAGCACCAATTAGAGAGCACCTCTGTCAGTTTTATGCTTTTCTTTTGACTGATATTGAGTATGATTGTGACTGGATCTTCTTTGCCATGAATTACCATGTTTAGTTAGCCCTTGGTCTGTGAAGGTGCTCTACATTTATGTTTTGCGATCTCAGAAAGCGCTAGCGAGATACCATCTGTTCGTACTACTTCATTATTGTTTTGATTGAAGTGTTGAAGTTTTAAACTCATTATTATTTGCTCGCTAGTTGATTATGCCATTGATATGAGTTTATCGTGAGTGCTAGATGTCATTTGCTTATGTGGTTTTCTTGTGATCTTGCTGAAATTCTGGATATGAGTTAGGCATAATTGCAACAACAAGATCAAATAGAGTTCGGAAAAGTTTTTCTTTTGTCCCTTTCAGTTTGTCAACTGAATTTCTTGAGGACAAGCAAGGCTTTAAGCTTGGGGGAGTTGATACGTCTCCATCGTATCTACTTTTCCAAACTCTTTTGCCCTTGTTTTGGACTCTAATTTGCATGATTTGAATGGAACTAACCCGGACTAACGCTGTTTTCAGCAGAATTGCCTTGGTTTTGTTTTGCACAGAAATAAAATTTCTCAGAATGACCTGGAAATTTACTGTTATTTTTTGTGGAATATATAAAAAATATTGGCGCAAGAATCAACCGGAGGGGTGAAGCTGATAGCCCACAAGCCCACCAGGGCCCCCCCCGGCCGTGCCTGGCAGGCTTATGGGGCCCACGTTGCTCCACCGCCTCCAATCGCACCTCTATTTAGTCCCTTTCGTCCGGAAAAAAATCAAGGAGAAGAGTTCATCGCGTTTTACGATACGGAGGCGCCGCCACCTCCTGTTCTTCCTCTAGAGGGCAGATCTAGAGTCCGTTCTGGGCTCCGGAGAGGGGAGATTATCGCCATCGTCATCACCAACCTTCCTTCATAGCCAAGTCCATGATGCTCTTCACCGTTTGTGAGTAATGTCATCGTAGGCTTGCTGGACGGTGATGGGTTGGATGAGACCTATCATGCAATCGAGTTAGTTTTGACGGGGATTGATCCCTAGTATCCACTATGTTCTGAGATTGATGTTGCTACTACTTTGCCATGCTTAATGCTTGTCACTAGGGCCTGAGTGCCATGATTTCAGATCTGAACCTATTATGTTGTCGCCAATATTTGTGTATTCTTGATCCTATCTTGCAAGTTGTACTCACCTACTATGTGTTATGACCCGGCAACCCCGGAGTGACAATAGCCGGAACCACTCCCGGAGATGACCATAGTATGAGGAGTTCATGTATTCACTAAGTGTTAATGCGTTGGTCCGGTTCTTTATTAAAAGGAGAACCTTAATATCCCATAGTTTCCATTAGGACCCCGCTGCCACGGGAGGGATGGACAATAGATGTCATGCAAGTTCTTTTCCCTAAGCACGTATGACTACATACGGAATACATGCCTACATTACATTGACGAACTGGAGCTAGTTACATATCTCTCCGTGTTATAACTGTTAAATGATGAATAGCATCCGGCATAATCACCCATCACCGATCCAATGCCTACGAGTTTTTCCTACTGGTCCTTGCTACGTTACTTTGCTGCTACTGATGTCACTACTGCTACTGTTACTCTATCGCTACTGCTGTTACTGCTGCTACTGTTACTCTCTCGCTACTTCTGTCACTTTGCTGCTACTGGTTAATGTTGCTACTGTTCCTATCACACTACTCTGCTACTGATACTTTGCTGCATATACTAAATCTTTCAGGTGTGGTTGAATTGACAACTCAACTTGTGAATATTCTTTGGCTTCCCCTTGTGTCGAATCAATAAATTTGGGTTGAATACTCTACCCTCAAAAACTGTTGCGATTGTCCATACTTGAGTGTTATCAAACCACCCCAGCCCCCAAGCCATGGAGCATCTTGGAGCCATCAAATAACATAGTCCAATGATCGGGAATGTATGGAGTAGGCTGCTCTTGCTCTACCCACTCGGCGAGAAAATCTGCTAGGGCCTGAGACTTGGTTACTTTCCTGGCTTCAAACTTGACCTCCAGTGATAGGAGTTCAATCGCCCATTTGGCCACTCAGCCAGTAGCGTTCCGATTGTGCAGAATTTCTGCTAGGGGAGCGCCGCTGATGACTGTGACCGAATAATCTTGGAAGTAGTGGACCACCATTTTCACGGTCAGGTATATCCCATAAACCAACTTCTGATAGTGCGGGAACCTTTGCTTTGAAGGGGTCAACACTTCGGAAATGTAGTTTATTGGTCTTTGTACCTTGTGAGCTTTGCCTGATTCTTCCCGCTCCACGGTGAGTATGATGCTAACCATTTGGCTTGTGGCAGCAATGTACAGGAGCAAGGGCTCCTGGCTGCATGGAGCAGCCAACACTGGCTGGGTGGAAAAGCAGGGCCTGTGCCTCATCAGTCTACTCGAACTTGTAGGATTGCTTCATCAATCTGTAGAGAGGCAAGGCCTTTTCACCGAGTCGCGAGATAAAACCGACCGAGGGCCGCAAGGCAGCCCGTAAGTCTTTTCACATAGTGAATGCGCTCCGGCCGTCTCATCTGGGCGATGGCTCCGATCTTGTCGGGTTAGCATTGATCCCTCACTCGAAAACAAGAAAACTGAGTAACTTACCAGCCGGTACACCGAAGGTGCACTTGGCTGGGATGAGCTTGATACCGAAGCATTGAAGGTTGTCGAAGGTTTCGACACGGTCAGCCAGAAGGTCGGAACCTTTCCTGGACTTGACCACAATGTCGTCCATGTACGCTTCGACGTTTCGGCTGATCTGTCTCTGCAAACATTTTTGAATCATACGCTGGCACGTAGCCGAACATTTTTGCGACCAAATGGCATGGTGATGTAACAGAAACACCCGGATGAGGTGATAAAGGTTGTTTTTATTTTATCCGGTCCCTTCATTCGGATCTGGTGGTACCCGGAGTACGCATCCAGAAACAATAGGCATTCACATACGGCAGTAGCATCCACGATTTGATCTATGCGAGGTAAAGGGACGTGGTCCTTCGGGCAGGCTCGGTTTAGGTTCTTGAAGTCAATACTCTTTGGCACCAGGACCACGTTCGCTAACCACTCGAAGTGGTAGACCTCGCGGATGAACTCAACAACTAGGAGTTGAGCGAACTCCTCGCCGATCGCCTTGCGCTTCTCCATGGAGGAGCGACGCAGTTGCTCCTTTACGGGCTTGATCTTCGAGTCCACTCGGAGGCGAGGCTCAGCGAGCTCCCTGGGGAGCCTCGGCATGTTAGATGGTTGCCATGCCAAGATGTCCCAGTTCTCACAGAGGAACTAGATGAGGTCGACTTCCTATTTATCATCGATAGAAGTGGAGATGTTCGTCGCAAAGGCACTCGGATCGGTTGGATGGATCTGGACCTGCTTCGTCTCACCAGTAGAGTAAAAAGCGGATTCAGAAGCTGGCCGCTTTGACTTGAGCAGATGTGCGGCATCCAATACCTTCTTGTACCATCCAGCTCGGCTCCAAGGACCTGCTCCTTGGAGATCTTAGAGCCTTGCGGAGGCAATCTTTGGGAACCTTCCAATCGCCGGTCACCGTGATCACACCCTTCGAATCTGGCATCTTAAGTTTAAGATACAAGTAACATGGGCGTGCCATGAAACGTGCGTAGGCGGGCCTACCGAGGATGGCATGATAGGCGCAGCGAAAGTTGACCACCTCGAAGGTCAATCTCTCCTTGTGATTTTTTTCTCATTGCCGAATACCACCCTCAGACTTATCTGACCTAGTGACTTGGCTTTCTTCCCGGGAATGACCCCATGGAACTGCATGTTGCTCTTGCACAGCCGGGACAACATGATGTCCATGGCCTTAGAGTGTCCACATAGATGATGTTGAGGCTGCTGCCTCCGTCCATAAGGACTTTCCGCAGTTGGAAACCCGTTGACTGTGGGGTCGACCACCAGTGCCTGCCTCCCGGGGGTAGATATGTTGGCCGGGTGGTCTGACTGTTCGAAAGTTACGGGCGTTTTTTCCCTATTGAGGTACTTTGTGACACCCGGAGTTGCGATGTTCACCTTCCGATTGATGACTTTCAATCGGATATTGCTCTCCACGTTGGTGAAGATCATGAGGGTCGCCTGAATGTTTGGATACCTAGAGGCATTCGCTGGGTCCTCCTCATCTTCCTTGTCCTGGGAGGTCTCTCTATCCATCTCCTTCTGGAGAAGACGACAGTCATGAGCTATGTGTTTTGCGGGGATAGTCTCCCCTTCCTCGTCTTTGCGAGAATGGATTGGAAATGGCTGGTCCAGTAGAGTGCTCTTCCACTAGGCTTTCTTCTTGCCATCCCCTTGGCCCTGTCCTGGGACATCAGCCACTTTGGCTTTACCAGATGGGTTGCCTTTTCGCTTTTGCTTCTTTCCAGTGTTGCCCGACTAAGGGGCCTTGCTGGCTTGGCCCTTGCCGCTACGGAGGCGGTCTTCTTCCTCGCAAGTCGCGTACCAATTGGCGATCTCCATAGTCCTACCGAGAGACAGGTCCCCCGATCGACCGAACTTGAGGATAACCTCACGATACCGATTGCCTGCTTTGAAAGCGCCCGCCGCCTGGTGCTCGGTGACGTTATCAATGGTGTTGCGGAGAGTGGTCCATCACTGACTGTACTCTCAGAGAGTCTCATTAGGCTTTTAGACGCAGTGTTGCATCTTCGTCAATCCGCCCACGCATTCGTACATGACCTCGAATATTTTGACGAACACTCGAGCGTGATCACCCCAACTTTGGATGCTGCTTGGGGGCAACTGGTTGAGCCACCCCCATGCGGACCCCTCCAACATGAGGGGCAGGTGCTTCATTGCAACGTAATCGTGGCTGCCGCCAATCTGGACGGCCTCTCGGTAGTCTTCCAGCTAGGTCTCTGGCTTTGACTCGCCATTGAATTTGCCAATCACCATGGCCAACCAGTAGTTGGAGGGGATTTCGGCCTCTCGGATGTGTCGGTCGAAGCACTCGAGGCCAGACACTCCTCGTACCGCTCGTGATCGGTCTATCACCTGTGAAGAGATGATGGATCGAGCGTTGAACTCAGGGGCCTGGTAGTCGCCGCCCTCATGACCCCGCCGCTGATTTGGGCTTGGTCGGCGGTCGTGAGGACGATGACCGAGTGAACCACTCCCCTAAGGAGTTTGACTTTCTTAAGTCTTGATGACCTTGCCTCCAGTCTCCCTGTGGGCCTATCGGAAGAGGAGGAGACCTTGTGCGTCGCCTGTGCATGTGCGGGCTATGAGCCGAATGCATGGTGTCCGCCTGGACATACTTTCTATGAACGCAGTGCCGCGACTACGACACTGCAAAGTTTTGTTATAGCGCCGTCTTCAGCAGAGCTTGGATCGGCCGAATGCCTTCTCCGACCGCGTTATCACTCGACTGAATGGAATCAACGATCCGATTAGCAACGACCAGGTTCAGCAGAGGCGTCCGCATCACTGCGATGTGCCATGGGCGGTCGTTCGGAAACAACTGCCTGTGACTAGAGCTTGGCTGGTCTCTAGCAGCCCGAGCATCAAGTGAGCGCTGGAGCCGCTGGAGGCGCTCGTGCTCGGCCAAGTTGGCCAATCGCCCGTTCTCCTCCAGGCTATTCCCGGTGATGGCGGTTCGAAGGGCTTGGTCGCTCCTCCGCTGTAGTTCTTCATGTTGCTGCTCGGTGAGCGGTTGCGGAATATGGTGGAGGCCGTCGTCGTGGTGATGCTCCCTGCCATCACGCCTGAGAGGGTTCTCAGAGGCGTGGTCAGGGTTGTTTCCCCTGTTGGTGTCGGCCATCAGAATCTCGGCTACACCCCTGCTCCTGTAGGAGTTGGAATCATCGAGTGACTCCTCGCTCACCGAAGGGAAGAGGCTGACGGTGGTCTCAGGAGAACTGAGCATGGCCACATGTTCGTATATGGCCTGGTTTGCCATAGCATGATTGATCCATTGTTGCATCCGCGAGCACCCACAGCGCGTGCGGTGTATGGCAATAGGTCATGGCGATGCCTAGTGATATGACACCGAGGGCTGCCAGATCAGGACTCCATGCGCTAATGTGCTGAAGTGTGACGAACCTCACGCGGGAAGGGTGTCGGTGTCCAGTGGCGCGTCCTGCACACACACCGAATCATCGACGACGAAGCTGAGGGAACCGAAGTGGATCTCTCCGCCAAGTGTCATCATGATGGCGAAAGTGTGGAAAATCTCCAACTATGCTGAATTTGCTAGAAGCGCAGCCCCATGGCGGGCGCCAACTGTCGTGGGAATGATCTTGACAATAGTACTAGGGGTATGAACTAAGGGGCGAAGTCTAGCTACGCGTAGTGGATGCACTCGGATTTACGGGTTCAGGCCGCACTCGGAGGTGGTAATAGCCCTACGTCTCGAGCCCGATGACTGGTGCTTTCTCATAGGGGGTGTAAAAGATTACAAGTACTGGACCTTGAGCCGGTTCCCGGCAGTGGCTTATATAGTGGCTGCCACGACTAGCCGAGCCCCACTATAAGGTAATCAATGATAATAAAGAGGGAAGTTACAGGTAACGGCGACCTTAATCCCTGGCGCTACTAGTAACGTGGGTCTTCATGGGCCTTCACGCATGTGTTTAAGTCGTTGGTCGTTGCAGTCCCTTTGTGGTACCTGCCTTGCTATGGACCGAGTGCTAGGAGCGTCCGATTGCCACAAAGCAGAGCGAGTGACTTCACATGACCGAGTGAGACTTCACATGATCCAGTGAGACCAGAATGACCGAATGAGGTTGAGACTATCACGATGACTTGTAGGACACTTATGTCCTTATGGGTACTTCGGTGGGCCGTATGGAAATGTGTCTGTAGGCTCACCCCTTAAGTATAACCCTGCTACCTGACCTATGGAGAGTCATAAGGATCGACGCCTATGAAATAGTGATGTTCATCAAAGAATTTGGCCCTGTGAAACTTTGGCCCTTTTGTTCCTTTGAAGGGCTAAAGACTCTTCACTTAAATATTTGGCTTGAAACGGCCAACAAGTCTTCGAAGCTTTTCAGTTTGAGGAATTTCAGCCGCGACAACTGCCAACTGAGGATTATCAACATGAGGTTCAGATGCATTGTCTTTAGTGTGAGGAACATTTTCTTAAGTGCCACCCTTCTCAATCTGAGGAATAAGTTGTATAGATTCATCAACTTCTGAAGCAACAGTTTCCTTATTTCCAGTTTGTTTAGTAGTGTCTTTAGCTGATGCAACTGATTCAGTTTCCGGGATAGACTTCACCGGAGTGCTCATTTCGGTTGCGGCGCGAGACATACGCACATGAGGAATTGGAGTGGCCAATGGTGAGTTGGGATGAGTCTTTCCCAGAATTCATCATATATCACCGGTGTTGTGCTGCCAATGTCCGCATCTTCATCCTTTTCTTCATCATCCACATCAATGTTCTGTTGTGGTAGAGAAGTTGATACTTGAGGAATTAAAGGATATGGACCAACATCAATTTCCTCATTAATTGGTGTGGAAGCCGCAGAGCAAGTGTCTTCCATTTCTTCATCTCCTTCTTGGATAACTTGCTCAGCACCAAATGGTGCCATCACATAGGCAGGAGAAAAATTGATAGGGGTGGCATCAATTGGAGCAGTTGACGAAGATGTCAAAGTCCTCAAACATTTTTCCTCTCAGGACTTTGATCTCGTTGAGGCCTCTCTTCTTTGTTGCCTCCTTTTTAGCAGCCTTAGTTTTCTTCAGTTCTGTTGCAGAAGGAAGCTTCACTTTCTTCACTTGTGAAGATTTTGGAGCAAGAGGGGGATTTTCTTCAGGCACGGGTGATGTAGTCGTCCTAGCTGGAATGGTTTCTTGACGCGTAGATATTTCTTCACCTGCACTGCCAGGTTCGTCAGTTGGAGGAAGTTCATCACCAGAGTCGTCAGGCAGCTCAACTATGTACTTTGCGTGAGAATTTTTAGGTTGCGTCTTGTCTGTAACATACTTGTTGTGTTCAGTGATGACTCTGTTGGCAACATTGATGAATCTGACCTTTGCTCCCTTCCAATCAGCATTTAAGCTAATGTTCTCTTCACTTAGGTTTTTGATCTGAGTTTGAGCTTTGAGGAGTTGATCAGGGGTCATAGTCAAAATTTTGTTCTTCAGAAAGGTCTCTTTCTAAGCATGAGCCTTTTTAGCTTGCTTGGCTTTGTGCACCTTCCATTTTTCTTTATTGATGAAGGTTGTCAACATGTGGCTCGGTGCAGGTGGAAGCTTCAAGTCATCAATTGGTGTTTGAGGATTATCATACCAGATGTCTATGAAGTCGAGTATAACCTTTGGATCCATCATGAGGGGAATGGTGGTGCCTTTGGCTAGTTCGACCCTTTCTTGTTTGGTTCTGATGATTGCTTCGAGTGTTTCATCATCACCTACATCTTCATCCTGTGATACAGAGGGAACATTTAGGACTTTGCTAGGATTGGGCCTTTTTCCTCACCCAGTAGTCACTTTCTTCTTCACATTTGCACTGGACGAAGTGTGTCTAGAGCCTGAAGCAGATGGCCCTGAGGGATTCTGAGTGGTCATCAGCTTCAGTGGCAGGGAAGACTCCGTGGCAGCAGTTGAGGACTTTGATGGCACTGTAGTAGTTGTCTCAGGATTTTGCACTGAAGGTTGAGTAGTTGAGGACTTTGGCTTGACATCATACTTCTTCAGAATGCTTCAGTTTGGAGCAGTCTTACTCCCAGAGTCCACAGCTACAGAGGAGGAGGCAACAACAACTGAAGTCACAGAATCCTCATTGAACTTCTTCACACCTAGGTGTGAAACTTTCTGCATTTTGGCCTAGTGCTTGGTACATTCTTTAGGAAAGTCATGAATAGTTGCAAGACTTGTTGATGTTGAGTGCCGAGGGGAGCCCTTTTGGATGGAGGCTTTAAGGCGAATTTCTTCATGTATTTGGGAGGCACATATCTATACTCCCTCCATTCGTTGGCACACCTCCTCTCAATTTTATGCAAACGCGTTCCATAAACAGCTTCATCACGTGTGCAATATTCATCATAACTGTCATTAGGAATCTCAAAGGCGGTGTTGAGCTCTGCCTTCTTTCCACCCTTCTGTTTCTTCTCATCGGTCATTTTCTTCACTTAAGTAGTATGAACTTTTGAGGAATTTTATGAGGCATGCAAATATTCTTCAAGAAAGGATGCAAATGAATTAAGCTAATGAGAACCTAGAGATTCATCAGCTGACATTTTGTACGTGCGGACAGAGTATAGGTGGGAAGCATTTGAAGTGGTCATATGTTTTCTCATAAGATTTACAAAAATGACTCAAGTTGAGAAATTGACCCATATTGCTTTTGAGGAATTTCACTAAGTGTCCTGGACTTGGGTTCCATAGTTGTGTAGATCCAAACATTTACACAACTGAGGAATCTCTTGAGGAATTGACTGACTTTGTGAAATGTTTCAAGTGTTGTTAGGCATGGAAGTGTTCATGTGATGAATTTGCTGAGGAATAACACTTCTCAAAGATTTAATGGAAACATTAGATTTAAAAAGGGAAGTAGAACTAGATTTTAATTACCGTGGATGAAGAACACGAAGAACATGATGAACTGTAGACGGTGAAAACAGAAGCTCATTGGTTCAGATCTTAAGAGCCCTGACTCGGTGGCTCAATATCTGCGGCGACGATGGAGGAAGAAGATCTACGGCCGGTGTGAGTGTGTCGTCGATGAGGTCGAGGCAGCGAAACTTTTCATTCACGACGGCGATGATTTATAGCAGCGTTGCTAGATCTAGCTTCGAGCTATTGGAAGTGGGAGCGAGAGGAAGAAATGACCTTGGGTTAAGAGTGGGGTATTTATAGCCCACGTGAGAAATGGCACGGTCCGAAAATATTAGACCAGAATGCCCCTGCCCCTTCCTATCTGCTCAATAGGTGGCACACATGTATTAAGCGGTGGAGTTAGTGGAGATCGTGCTTACCCAATCATGGGTAATGTGTGCGGTTTGAGCGGTAACGGCTAGCAAAAAAATTTGAAATAATTTTTTGAGGACTTTATTCGCAAATTCTTCATCTGACAAGTACTGAGTGAAGACATTGAACGAGTTTCAAACAGAACGCATATGAAGAATTTGAGAACAGACTGGGTTGAGCTTAGCATAGAGGGGGAACGGGTCTGATCACATTCACTTAGAAGAAAAACACCGCATGAAGACTAGGTATAAATGAATGCTATTGAGGACTTTGAAAGCTCATAACATGGTATATAGCCAGTGAAGACCATATTTAAAAGTTCTTAAGAAATTGAACTTTTGAGGAATTTGCAATCTTGAGGATTTCAAAAATCTAAAGACTTTGAAGATTTGAAGAATTTGCAAGAAAATCTCAACTTCGAAGAATTTTAACTCGAAGAATTTCAAATTGGTTGGTGGCGTGACCGACCATATAAGAATGATGATTTCAGGCACCGCGGACAATTATCATAGGGTCGTGAGAATCAAATTCTTCCTTAATTTCTTCACACTTAGAGTGTTATTCTTCATTGATTGAAGAAAAACATTACTTCATGTGTTGCACATCTAAGTCGTCAGTTTTGCATAAGTGTTAGGATGTGTGTCCTTTTCACAAAACATTCAAAGATTCTAAGGTATTTAGCTCACATCGCAACTTGCAAAATATATTTTAATCCAAGGGCTTAGTGAAGATATCCACTAGTTGGACTTCAGTCTTCACGTGGTCGATGACGATCTTCCCCTTGAATACATGATCATGAAGAAAATGATGACAAATCTAGACGTGCTTGGTCTTCGAGTGTTGTACTGGGTTGTACGCAATCATTATTGCACTCTCATTGTCACAGTCGAGTGGCACATTCTTCATGTTGATGCAGTAGTCCTTGAGGGTTTGCTTCATCAACAACAGTTGAGCATAGCAAGAACCAGCATCACTGTACTCAGCTTTAACAGTGGAAAGTGACATGAAGTTGTGCTGCTTTGAGGAACGATAGACTAAGTATCATCCGAGGAAATGGCATGTGTCTGATGTTGACTTGCGATGCACACAGTCACGAGCATAATCAGAATGAGAGTATCAAACGAGGTGAAGATTTGAGCCCTTGGGGGTACCATAATCCAAGCGTTGGTGTGTCAGCTAGATATCAAAAATAGGGTTCACAACCTTATGGTGTGATTCCTTTAGTTTTGCTTGGAAGTGGGCACACATGTGAATACAAATCACAATGTCTCGCCTAGATGCACATAGGTACAACAAAGATCCAATCATATAGCGATATACCTGCTGATCGAAATCTTTACCATTTTCATCCGTGCAAAGGCGATCGTTGGTAGGCATGGGAATTTTTATGCATTTGAATTCATCCATGTCGAATGTCTTGAGGGCATACTTAAGGTATTTCTCTTGAGAAATGAAGATGTCGTTCCGTTGTTGACGAATTTGAAGACCTAGGAAGAATTTCAGCCGTCATGGACATTTGATATTCTTCATCGACATTTGATATTCTTCATCGAGCCTAGTCTTCACTTTCAACTCCTTCTCAATCGAAGTCCTCTCCTCCTCGAGATCGACAAAGAAAGCTGGATTCTATCGAACACAAAGGATGAGAATCACCACTCAGAAATGACAAGACAACAATAGAAATCATTTGGATTCAGCCATACCTTTAAGCTTGCCGACGATGTCTAAGTCGAAGTCATCAACGAACTTCTCCACCTCTGCTCTTTTGGAACTAACCTCCAAGAACTTGGTCTCCCACTTGGCGTAGCTCTTCTTCAGGTCGACAATCTATCCTGCAGTCTTTTCAGTGGCCTCCTTCAGGAGTCGGTTCTCCTCCTTGAGATTCTCAACGGCCTGCAACTTGGCCTCGACCACCTTGGTCTTTTGGCTGGCTTCCTTCTGAGCCTACACTAGTTCTACATCCCTCTTCTCGAGGGCCTCCTTCACGGCAACAAAATAAATGGGATTATTTAGCCTCCCAGCAAGGCGATGTGGCAAGATAGCCTCAGTTGAACAGGAAAGAAAATCAATTCAAGATTCATTTGGTCAGCAGAGTTTACCTTCAACAACTTTCTTCTCTTGCTCGAGACGAATGCACTTGGCTTTTTCAGCTTCGAGGTTGAGGTTAGATCCAACAACTCTTGATGCACCACTTCATTATGGTCCCTGGGCCCACAAGCAGACCGCCGACAGCAAGGTCAAGTGAGCAAAAATACAACAGCAACTCTAAGACTACCGCCGACTGCCTCAGTCAACAGCAGTCTCAGGGACTACACCCAGTGGGTGCGCTCAGCGCGCCCCCACTGGAAGGATGAGAGGAGATAAGGCTCCGTACCTTGTTAACTACTACTAAACAGGAATAGAAACTAACACTATCGCCGACTGCCACAGTCGATGATAGCCTCGGGACTACACCCAGTGGATGCCTTCAGCACGCCCCCACTTTAAAGCAACACCAACACCGAGTAGGTGTGTACCCACTCGGATTCAAACTTACCCGAACATTCTTGGCCATGGCCTCACTGGTCCCATACGCCTCCTTCAATCGTCCGACCATCAGGTCCAGCTAAGCCAAGGCTTCCTTGCGCACCTCCTTGTGATCCTATGGGATTTGGTGGAGCTGGAACATGCAGAGATCCGATGGAGGAGGCAACGGGCCCATTCCAGTGACGTCCCAGCCGAGGTGGTCTCACGGGCCACAGAAGTCTTGGTTCTGGCAACCACTCGGCTAGGAGTGGCAGACTGCTTGGGCGCCTCTTCAACTACACAAGGAGCCTCAGGGTCAAGTTAAATCAAGTCTCGTGGTTCTACAGATGTTCACAAGGTGTAAATGGCCAAGCGCCGAATACCGAGTGAACCTTCAAAAAATTCAAGACTTACCTTTGAAGAAGCAGCATCGGCGTTAGTTTTCCCCTTGACAGTGGCCTTGGCTTCCACAGAAGCGGCTCAAGTATCAGCTCTACAATGAACACAACAAGAATACAACAATCATTCACCGTAACCTAGCCAAGAAAGACAAAGTCATTTGACGACAAAACTTACACCGAAGCAATGGGCTGATCTACCTTGATGCGCGGGAGGACAGCCTTCCGAGGTTTGGAGCTTGCGACCTTGGGCTCTTTGGCAGTCTTCTCCGGCAGCGTCGTAGCCTCACTACGGCCCCGTTTGGCACTGCCGATACACTCGGCTTTGTCACCCTCGGGGTCCTCAAGGTGCCAGCACGGGTCCCCGGATCCTGGCGTGCCTTGCTGCGGGCCTCGGGCGAGACCTCATCAAACGGAGAAGACTGTGCCTCATCCCCTGATCATTCTCATCACTCTCCTCCACCTCCTCCTCGTCGTCTTTATCATCGCTATCTTCATCGTCACGTGCATCCGAGCCGTCTAGGCGTTGGGTGTCGCTCTCCACATTAACGGGCATTCGGTCAACCGCTGGGACGGAGCTAACTAGCCCGGTAAAATCCTGCCGAGTGGAGAAGATCACGTTATAAACAAGTACCGGGACAATGAAGAAAATCACTCGGACGTAAAGGGTAGTAGATCACCTCATTCGGCGAAATATCCACCGAGAAAGGAGGAACCGTCCTAGTCCCCGTGGGATTGTCCCTCACCGGAGTGATGGCCATGATCTTTTCTTCGAGCTGCTGCTCTGTGAGCTCCTCCGGGTGAACACGAGTTCGGCCATCCGACCCCTGGTACATCCACAAGGGATGGGATCTGGCCTGAAGAGGTTGGATCCTATGCTGAAAGAAGACTTCCAGGAGGTCCATTCCATTGAGGCCTTTGCGCATCATAGCAACCAGCGCAATCACCAGAATCTCTATGTAACCTTTTTTCGTATTCGACATGATCAAGGAAGGAGCCGACTGAACCCTATTGGTGGAATATGATGGTAGACCCGAATGACCCTCGCGAATAGGAATATCCTGGCAGTAGAACCAAGAGTTCTGCCACCCCTTCATAGAATCGGGAATGCTCATTTGGGGGAAGCTACTCTTGCCCCTGAGCTGGATACCTAGACATCCGCAGAGCTGCACTACGTTGGTTTCTGCCCCCCCCCCCCCCCCGACTCAGAGGACTTCTTAACACTTATCACTCGGCAAGTAAATAGGTGTTTGAACAAACCCCTGTGTTGATGGAAACGAGGAAGTTCTCACATAGAGATACAAAAGCAGCTAAGTAGGAAACAATATTCGGAGGAAGATGGTGCAACTGTGCACCGAAGAAGGCTAAGAAAGCTGGGAGCAAAGGATGTGGAGGCACGGAGAAATCTCTCTCGACGTGAGTGACAACCAGCACTTGCTCATCATCTCTCTGCGCTGGCTGGAACTCGCCGGCGCCGGGGAGCCGCCAGATCCCCGGAGCGTTGAGGTCCTCGCCCTCCAGCTCCTGCAGATCCCCAGCCGTGACCCAGGACGGCAACCAATCACACTGGATCCAACCCGGCGGCAGCGTCCCAGTGCTCGTAGTCCGTGTGATCCCCTCTTGGCTTGCTCGGCCTTCGCTGTCGCTCCTTTCACCATGGCGCTCGGTGGAAGGAGAGGGACGAGCAGATGCCGGCACCAGAACACGGTGTGTCGTTTCAGTTGTGTGACTTGGATACGGGGAGAAAAGAGTCTGCATCTGAGGCACAATACCTTCCCCCTCTCAGTTGAAGGCCTTAAATACCATCGGATAAGATGCCCATCAAGTGCGCTGCCGCCCCGAGGAAGATCCATAGGATGCCCACGACAGCGTACGTGCACTATAGCACGACGCGACAGTGCAGGCGTGGAAGTGAGGGCGTCGTGCCACTACCTCCACTAACCACGTCACCTCCAATTTCGCCTTGCGCGCGCCGTCAATTCAAATTCCGCGGAGATATCCGCTCCCCCTCACGACCCGAATGGATACCGCGTCAGCAGCGTGTGACGAGAATGGCTAAGCGCTCTTCCCATGTGTCCCTTCGCGAGACCCCGATCATTCGAGCAACAGAAAAAGGCGATCAGGTCGCCCCTACCCCGGGACGAGTGGCTCCGTTCCGGCTCACCGACTGGATACCTGGAGCTCTGGGTCCATGATCGTCGGAATCATCAAACAGATCTCCCCGAAAGGTGTTCGATCTTACCGAATGTGAATTTGCCGGCACGCCCGGACATTCGGGATTTCTTGCTCTTGAATCCGTATTGGTTGTCTAAGAATCAGAATTACGCTGCGTCTGACAATGATCCCTGTGTCTCTGAAACACCAAGGGAGTCATTTACTCACCCGGAAAACCTCTAGTGATTCGGGGGCTACTGACGGGGTTATACTTAAGGGGTAGGCCTACGGACCCGTTTCCATAGGGCCCACCTAAGTACCCGTAAGGATATCAGTGTACTGCAAGTCATCTTGGTAGTCTCAACCTCACTCGGTCATCGTGCTCTCAGTTGGTCATGTGAGGTCACTCGGTCTGATTTGCGGCAATCGGACGCTCCCCAACACCCGGTCCATACCAAGGCAGGGACAATGAAGGGACTGCAACAGTCAAGGACTTAAACACGTGCGTGAAGGCTCATGAAGACTCGCGTAACCTGTAACTTTGTAATTAAAGCCACCTTTTGTAGCAACTCATATAGTTAGTGGCATTTAGCATATGGGCTCGAGATGTAGGGCTATTACCACTTCCGAGTGGAGCATGAACTCGTAAATCCGAGTGCATCGATTGTTCCTAGCTAGATTTCGCCCTTTAGTTCCTAGCTAGAGGGTGACAGTGGATACCAGTTGAATGCCTACTCATGAGTCAACTCGAGACTCTGACTCGTCAAAGGGGGTCCAATGGACCCCACATGTCATACACACTGGTCTAGTTAGCAGTTCTGTTTTATTACTTAAAACCAAACTAATTTAGTTAGTTGCCTCGGACCCGCATGTTAGTGGGTAATTAGGGGCTATGATAGTGGGACTAGTTAATTAGCCCCTAATTAAAAGGGCAGCGGTTGTCCCCATTTGGATGCAGCCCAGGCTAGCCGAACCAGCCAAGTTGTTGGGCACGCATGCGGGGCATGGCGGGGCACTGAAGCCTAGCGCCACGAGGCCACGTGGGTCGGTGGGGGGCAATGGTGGCGGCCAGAGGTGGCTGGAAGCAGCGTGGTAAGGCGCCCACATGGCGGGGCAAGGGCAAGGACACGCACGGTTGCGGTGGCTGCGATAGTGGCAAACAACGGCGAGCAGAGCAGCAAGGTGGATGCAGGCGGGCGCGGGCGGCCTCATGTAACAGCAACACAGTTGCACTCGCAAGTAGAAGCGCAACAGCACATCACAGTTTCAGCAAGGAGCAGCACCAGCTTGGCAGCAGTAGCAACAGTGCGGAGTAGTGGAGACGACGAGCCCAGTGAGAGGGGGCGTCACACACAGGCGCGGGTGCGTGAGGGCTTGGGCGGGGGCGTGACGGTTGCAACCTATACCCGACGGGAGTGCGGGGTGAGCGCAGCCGGTGGCGTCGCACGGGAGCGATCCGGGAATGGCGAGCGTGGACGGGCATGTGTGCACGCGAGCGGGGAAAGAAAGGAGAGGTGAGCCGGTCTCATCGTTATTGCAGCGAAGGTGGCGACGAGGCTCGGTGGAACCCTTAGGGAGGAGTACGGAGGTGGGCGCGGCGTTTGGGGGCAAGTGAGCCTGCTGAGGCGCAAATGGGCAAAGGCCGAGGGGGAAAATGAGGAGGGGGCCCTTTCCTTTCATTTAACTATTTTGATTTGTTTTAGTTTATTCCATTTGAAATAATTTAGTACTATATGTCTTATGCATAAATAAGTGACCTAGGCCATAACTCATATAGCAATTTAGGTACTGCCATAAAAAGATTGGGGTCCATTTTAAAAGTGTGGGAATTTTCTTAATTCAAAAGGCATTTAATTAATTTTTTTGGCATCTATTATACTTATTTTGAGGCACCATAATACTTGATAAAATGTTTGTTCATATTTTATAATTACTAGGTGAATATTTGCAATCCAACCATGATTTTAGTTTTGATGTTTGCCAAAAGATTTTATCCACTTATTAAAATGAGTTTGAATTTCAAATGGATTTGAAATCAGAAATGATTGTAAGATTCATCGAGCACTGTTTAGCGAAAGCATTTAGCTTCATCTTGTCCATCATTGTATCTTAATTACAATAAATTAGAATGATTATTTATGTTGGAAATATGCCCTAGAGGCAATAATAAATTATTTATTATTATATTTCTTTGTTCAAGATAATCGTTTATTATCCATGTTATAATTGTATTGATTGCAAACACAAATACATGTGTGGATGCATCGACAAAACACTATCCCTATTAAGCCTCTAGTTGACTATCTCGTTGAGCAAAGGTGGTTAAGGTTTCCTAACCATAGACAGGTGTTGTCACTTGATAACGGGATCACATCAATAGGAGAATGATGTGATGGACAAGACCCAAACTATAAACGTAGCATATGATCGTGTCAGTTTATTGTTATTGTTTTCTGCATGTCAATGTATCTCTTCCTATGCCCATGAGATCATGCAACTCCCAAACAACGGAGGAATACCTTGTGGGTTATCATACGTGGAAACGTAACTGGGTGACTATAAAGGTGCTCCACAGGTATCTCCAAAGTGTCTGTTGGGTTGCCATGGATCAAGAATGGGATTTGTCACTCCGTGTGACGGAGAGCTATCTCGGGGCCCACTCGGTAATAGAACACCACAACAAGCCTTGCAAGCAATGTTACAAAGGAGTTAGGCATGGGATCTTGTATTATGTAACGAGTAAAGTGACTTGCTGGTAACGAGATTGAACTAGGTATGGTGATACTGAGGATCGAATCTCGGGAAAGTAACATACCGAAGGACAAAGGGAATAGTATACGGGATTATATGAGTCCTTAACATAGAGGTTCAACCAATAGAGATCTTTGTAGAATATGTAGGAGCCACGATGGACATCCAGGTCCTGCTATTGGTTATTGACCAGAGAGTGTCTGAGGTCATGTCTCCATAGTTCTCGAACCCGCGGGGTGTGCACACTTAAGGTTCGATGAAGTTTCGGTATTGTTGAGTTATATGTGTTGGTGACCGAAATTTTGTTCGGAGTCCCGGATGAGATCTCAGACGTCACAAGGAGTTCCGGAATGGTGTGTAATCGAAGATTGATATACAGGAAGTTGGTATTTGGATTCTGGAAGGTTTTCGGGCATTGCCGACAGTGTACCGGGAGCGACGAATGGGTTGCGGGGGCCCAATGGGTGGGCCCACCACGCCCCAAGGGGTCCACATGGGTTTATTGGATGCGCAATAAGGCATAATGGGCTGACAAAGTCATCCAAGAAAAGCCCACGGGGAAAAAGTGGAAAACCCAAAAGAGGTGGGAAATTGAGGAAGGAGTCCTAATCCAAGTGGGATTGGAGGAGGACTTATCTCTCCTCCACTTCGGCCGACCCAAGGGCTCCTCCCTTCTGGTGCCAAGGCTGCCTCCTCCCTACTCCTATATATAATAGAGGTTTAGGGATTTTGAGACACAACTTTGCCACGTGCCGCCCTCTCCTCTAGATTATAGTTCTTCCTCTAGATCGGTTTTCTGTGGAGCTTGGGAGGAGCCCTGCAGGAATAGATAATCACCATCACCGGTGCGCCGTCACGCTGCCGAAAAACTCATCTACTTCCCCTCCCCTCTTGCTGGATCAATAAGGCGGAGATCGTCATCGAGTTGTACGTGTGCGGAACGCGGAGCTGCCGTCCGTTCGGCACTTGATTGGGACGGATCGTGACACGGTTCGTGGGACGGGTCGTGGGACGGATCGTGAGACAGTTCGTGGGACGGTTCATGTGACGGCTCGTGAATACGTACCACTACATCAACCGCGTTTATTAACGCTTCCGCTTAGCGATCTACACGGGTATGTGGATCCGTTCTCCTTCTCGTAGATGATCGTCACCATGATAGGTCTTCGTGTGCGTAGGAAAATTTTGTTTCCTATGCAATGTTCCCCAACAGTGGCATCATGAGCTAGGTTCATGCGTAGATGTAATATCGAGTAGAACACAAACGTTTTCGTGGGCGTTGATGTTCGATTTGCTGCCCTCCTTAGTCTTCTCCCGATTCGGCGGTATTGTTGGATTGAAGCGGCCCGGACCAACCTTACTCGTATGCTTACGAGAGACCGGTTTCATCGACTAACATGCAACTTGTTGCACAAAGATGACTGGCGGGTGTCTGTTTCTTCAACTTTAGTTGAACCGGATTTGACCAAGGCGGTCCTTGGAGACAGGTTAAATAGCAATTTGCATATCACCGTTCTGGCTTTGCATAAGTAAGATGCGATCATACTAGATACCCTTAGCAGCCACGTAAAACATGCAACAACAAATTAGAGGACGTCTAAGTTGATTTTTGCAGGGTATGCATCTGATCTGATATGGCCAAATACATGATGTGATATATTGGATGTATGAGATGATCATGTTACGGCAACCGACAGGAGCCATAGGGTTGTCTCTAAACTAACGTTTGTGTTTGCAGATGAGTTTACTATATTGCTAGGTTGTAGCTTTAGTAGTAATAGCATAGATAGCACGACAACCTCGATGGCGGCACGACGATGTATATCATGATGATGGAGATCATGGTGTGGCGCCGGTGACGATGAAGATCATGCCGGTGCTTTGGTGATGGAGATCAAGAAGCACAAGATCATGGCCATATCATGTCACTTATGAATTGCATGTAATTTTAATCCTTTTATGCACCTTATCTTGCTTAGAATGACGGTAGCATTATAATGTGATCCCTCACTAAAATTTCAAGATAAAATTGTGTTCTCCCTGACTGTGCACCGTTGCGACAGTTCGTCGGTTCGAGACACCACGTTATGATCGGGTGTAATAGACTCAACGTTCACATACAACGGGTGCAAAACAGTTCCACACGCGGAACACTCGGGTTAAACTTGACGAGCCTGGGATGTACAGACATGGCCTCGGAACACAAGAGACCGAAAGGTCGAGCATGAATCGTATGGTTGATATGATTAACATAGAGATGTTTACCACTGAAACTATACTCAACTCACGTGATGATCGGACTTGAGTTAGTGGATTTGGATCATGCGTCACTCGAATAACTAGAGGGATGTCTATTTGAGTTGGAGTTCTTAAGTAATATGATTAATTGAACTAATTATCATGAACATAGTAAAAAGGTCTTTGCAAATTATGATGTAGCTTGCGCCGTAGCTCTACTCTTTTTATATGTTCCTAGAGAAAATTTAGTGGAAAGATGATAGTAGCAATTTTGCGGACTGAGTCCATAAATTGAGGATTGAACTCATTGCTACGGAGAAGGCTTATGTCCTTAATGCACCGCTCGGTGTGCTGCACCTCGAGCGTTGTCTGTGGATGTTGCGAACATCTGACATACACGTTTTTGATGACTACGTGATAGTTCAGTGCGTAATGCTTAACGACTTAGAATTGGGGCGGTGAAGACGTTTTGAAACGTCACGGAACATATGAGATGTTCCAAGAGATGAAATTGGGATTTCATGCTCGTGCCCTTGTTAAGAGGTATGAGACCTCGGACAAGATTCTTTTTCTACAAAGTAAGGGAGAAAAGATCAATCGTTGAGCATGTGCTCAGATTGTCTGAGTGCTACAATCGTTTGAATTGAATGGGAGTTGATCTTCCAGATGAGATAGTGATGGTTCTCCAAGGTCACTGCCACCAAGCTACTAGAGCTTCGTGATGAACTAAAACATATCAAGGATACATAAGATTGTCCTGTAGGTATTCGCAATGTTCGACACTACGAAAGTAGAAATAAAGTAGGAGCATCAATTGTTGATGGTTAGTAAAACCACTAGTTTCAATAAAGGGCAAGGGTAAGAAGGGATACTTTATGAAACGGTTAAACAGTTGCTGCTCTAGTGAAGAAACCCAGGGTCGAACCCAAACCCGAGACTAAGTGCTTCTGTTTGGAGGGAAACGGTCACTTAGCCGGAACTACCCTAGATACTTGGTAGATGAGAAGGCTGGCAAAGTGGACAAAAGTATATTGGATATACCTGATATTGATGTGTACCTTACTAGTATTCCTAGTAGCACCCAAAGTTTTGGATTTCGGACGAAAAAACAAATTTCTGATGAAATCCGTCCTTCTCGTTCAGGCCCGGTACATTAGTTTGTCGGCCCAAACATTTCGGATTTATTTGAACTTTTGGCCCAACCAAAGCCTCAGGCCCAACTTGCGTGGCTCTTCTAGGGATATAAAACGTTGGAACTAAACTTCAAACCCTAGACCGAAAAATCTAATTCCTCACCTTTTCTCTGTGTGCGCCGCCGCGTCCTGAATCCCATCGTCCTCTCGCAGTCTCGTCGATGCCTCATGCTGGACTCATCCTGGATCCCATCTTCCTCGTGCCTGATCTGCTTGGCCTCATACATGGCCCGACAAACTGTTGGCTGGGCATGGGCAAGCATGTCCAGGCGGCCGGAGATGAAACAGATGGCGCAGCTGGTTCCGTGCTTGGGCAGCGCGAGACTCTCGTTCCCGCTAGCTTGTTTAATTTCTGATTCGTGTGCGCATAGTCAATCAATCGATTGTTGCTGGTTCAACTTGGATGTGTTTTATTCTTGTTGCTGCAGGATTTCAATTTTTGGCACACATTCGTTCATTTTTCGTTCAAAATTCGCTCAATTTTCGTTCAAGAATTCAAATTTTGAAGTGTGTTTTTCGTCCGGAATTTTTTGAAAAAAATCCAAAAATCCAAATTTCGGCAGTTTCGTTTAGGGGCGGTATATTTTGTAAAGCGAAATCCGAAACTCTGGTAGCACCAGGGTATTAGATACCGGTTCAGTTGCTAAGTGTTAGTAACTCGAAGTTATAGCTAAGGATTAAAAGGATACTAGCAAGGGTGAGGTGATAATGTGTGTTGGAAATAATTCTAAGGTTGATGTGATCAAACATCGCACGCTCCCTCTACCATCGGGATTGGTGTTAAACCTAAATAATTGTTATTTGGTGCTTGCGTTGAGCATCAACAGATTAGTTCGTGTTTATTGCAATACGATTATTCATTTAAAGATGATAATGGTTATTCTATTTGCTTGAATAATTACCTTCAATGGTTCATTGAATCTCGATCACAGTGCTACACATGTTCATAATATTGATGCCAAAAGATACAAAGTAGTAATGATAGTACCACTTACTTGTGGCACTTCTACTTGAGTCATGTTGGTGTAAAATGCATGAAGAAGCTCCATGCTGATGGATCTTTGTACTCACTCATTTTTGAAACGTTTGAGACATGCAAACCATACCTATTGGTATAAACGCATGAAGAAACTCCATGCATATGGATCGTTTGGACTCACTTGATTTTGAATCACTTCAGACATGCAAATCATACCACATGGAACAAGAAAGTAACTTGTTGGAAGTAATACATTTTTTATGTGTGCAGTCCAATGAGTGCTGAGGCACGCAGTGGATATAGTTATGTTCTTACTTCACTGACGATTTCAGTAGATACAGGAGTATTTACTTGATGAATCACAAGTCTGAAATATTGAAAAGTTCAAAGCTATTTCAGAGTGAAGATCGTCATGACAAGAGGATAAACTGTCTATGATATAATCATAGAGATGAATATCTGAGTTGTGAGTTTTGGTACACAGTTAAGACAATGTGGAAATTATGTTGCAATTCATGCCACCTAGAGCACCATAGTGTGATGGTCTGTTCAAATGTCATAGTCGCACCCTATTTGATATAGTGCATACTATGATGTCTCTTATCGAATTACCAATATCGTTTATGGGTTATGCATTAGAGACAACCGCATTCACTTTAAATAGGGCACCACGTATTTGCATTGAGATGACGCCATATGAACTATGGTTTGGAGAAACCTAAGTTCTCGTTTCTTAAAAGTTTGGGTTTGCGATGCTTATGTGGAAAGATTTCAGCGTGTTAATCTCGAACCAAAATCGGATAAATGAATCTTCATAGGACACCCAAAACAGTTGGGTATACCTCCTATCACAGATCCGGAAGCAAAGTGTTTGTTTCTAGAAAGAGGTGCTTTCTCGAGGAAAGGTTTCTCTCGAAAGAATTGAGTGGGAGGGTGATGGAACTTGATGAGGTTATTGAACCGTCACTACAACCAGTGTGTAGCAGGGCGCAGGAAGTTGTTCATGTGGCGCCTACACCAATTGAAGTGGAAACTGATGATAGTTATCATTAAGCTTCGGATCAAGTTACTACAAGCCTCGTAGGTCGACAAGGTCATATACTACTGCAGAGTGGTACAGTAACCCTGTCTTGGAGGTCATGTTCACTAGTGGAAAACGGGCCTTTGGCCTGGACCCTTTAGTCCCGGCCTCCATCTGGGCCGGGACTAAAGGCCCGGCGACGTCGCCCCAAAATCGCAATGCCGCCCACGAGGCTTTGGTCCCGGCCCGTACAAACCGGGACTAAAGGGCTACGCGGTGTGTAGCCCGCATGTGCGCCACCTTTAGTCCCGGTTTGTGTCTCAAACCGGGACTAAAGTCCTCTGCCTATATATATTGGCCACAGCCCCCCTCTCCCCTCTTCCTTGCATTTTTCTTGGATGGAAGAGTGTGGGTGTGTGCTAGCTCTCCATTTTTCTTGGATGCACTAGAGGTGATTGTTGAAATGTGTGTTAGAGCGATGCCGCTTCAGTTCACCGAACACAACTATGATATGAGATGCCCGAGCCACGCTTAAACCTCTTCCTCTTTATTTCTACTTATTCCAAAAGGTTAGCAACTATATTTCCTCGTTTAGACCGTGCGGTACTAATTTTTAGGATCGTGATTGTATTTGATATACTGTCGTATAACGCAGATGAGCCATCCATGGATGTACGATGATCGACGCACAGCCGCTTACAGAGAAGGCGTGCATTCTTTTCGAGATGCAGTCGATGCGAACAAGCATGGTGGTGTATATATGTTTTGTCCATGTGTTGAATGTCGGAATGAGTAGGATTACACTTCCTCAAGAGTCATTCAGAGCCACCTGCTTCGGTCCGGCTTTATGTCGGGCTATAATGTTTGGACCAAGCACGGAGAAAGAGGGGTTATGATGGAAGCCGACGATGAAGAAGAAGAGAACGATGAGGACAAATACCGATCTATGTTCCCTGAGTATGCTGATACCGCAATGGAAGAAAATGAAGAAGAAGATCAGGATGAAGAACGGGAACCAGATGAGCCCGCTGATGATCTTGGCCGGGTCATTTCTGATGCACGGCGAGGTTGCGACACAAAAAAGGAGAGGTTGCAGTTCGAGCAGATGTTACAGGACCATAACAAATTGTTGTACCCAACTTGTGAAGATGGCCAGAAGAAGCTGGGTAGCACACTGGAATTGCTGAAGTGGAAGGCAGAGACCGGTGTGACTGACTCTTCATTTGAAAAGTTGCTGGTACTGATGAAGAAGATGTTTCCAAGAAAGAACGAATTGCCCGCTAGCACGTACGGAGCAAAGAAGCTTGTCTGCCCTCTAGGATTAGACGTGCAGAAGATACATGCATGCCCTAATGACTGCATCCTCTACCGTGGTGAGAAGTACGAGAATATGGATAAATTCCCGGTATGCACTCCATTGCGGTATAAGATCAGAAAAGATGACCCTGGTGATATTGAGGGCAAGCCACCCAGGAAGAGGGTTCCTGCCAAGGTGATGTGGTATGCTCCTATAATACGACGATTGAAACGTCTGTTCATAAATAAAGATCATGCGAAGTTGTTGCGATGGCACATGGAAGATCGTATGAAAAACGATAAGTTGAGGCACCCCGCTGATGGTCGGCAGTGGAGAAAAATCGATAGAGAGTTCCCGAGATTTGCAGGTGATGCAAGGAACTTATGGTTTGGTCTGAGTTCAGATGGCATGAATCCTTTTGGGGAGCAGAGTTGCAGTCAGAGCACCTGGCCCGATACTCTATGTATCTACAACGTTCCTCCTTGGTTGTGCATGAAGCGGAAGTTCATTATGATGCCAATGCTTATCCAAGGTCCAAAGCAACCCGGCAACGATATTGATGTGTACCTAAGGCCATTAGTTGATGAACTTTTACAGCTGTGGGCCGAACCAGGTGTACGTGTGTGGGACGAGCACAAACAAGAGGAATTTGACCTTCGAGCGTTGCTTTTCGTAACCATCAATGATTGGCCTGCTCTAGAAACATTTTAGGACAGTCAAACAAGGGATACAATGCATGCACGCACTGTTTGGATCAGACAGAAAGTATATATCTGGACAAATGTAGGAAGAATGTGTACCCATACAATCGTCGTTTTCTTCCGCCCAAGTATCCCTTAAACAAAAAAGGCAAGCATTTCCATGGCAAGGGAGAACCACGGGGGAAGCCTGTCATCTGTACTCGTGCTGAAGTATTTGATATGGTCAAAGATTTAAAAGTAATCTTTGGAAAGGGTCCTAGCAGCCAACCTGTTCAATGGCCCTGATAAGCGCGTACCCATGTGGAAGAAGAAATCTATATTTTTGGAGCTACCCTACTGGGAAGTCCATGAGGTCCGCTCGGCAATCGACCTGATGCACCTGACGAAGAATCTCTGTGTGAATATTCTAGGCTTCCTGGGCTTGTATGGGAAGTCAAAAGATACACCGGAAGAACGGGAGGACCAGGAACGTCATAAAGGAAGAGATGGCATGCATCCAGGGCAGTTTCAAGGGCGTGCCAGCTATGCTCTTACTAAGGAAGAGAAGGAAATCTTCTTTGAAGTCCTTTTCAGTACCAAGGTCCCGACTGGATTCTCGTCGAATATAAAGGGAATCGTAAATATGAAAGACAAAAAATTCCAAAACCTAAAGTATCATGACTGCCACGTGCTTATGACGCAATTGCTTCCGGTTGCATTGAGGGGTATTCTACCGAAAAATGTTCGCCTGGCAATTGTGAAGGTATGTGCATTCCTCAATGCAATTTCTCAGAAGGTAATCGATCGATAAAGTCTATCAGGGTTACAGATTGATGTGGTCCAATGTCTGGTCAGCTTTGAGTTGTTGTTCCCGCCATCCTTCTTCAATATAATGACACACCTCCTAGTTCACCTAGTCGAAGAGATTAGAATTCTCGGTCCTGTGTTTCTACACAATATGTTCCCCTTCGAGAGGTTCATGGGAGTCTTAAAGAAATATGTTCGTAACCGTGCTAGGCCAGAAGGAAGCATCTCCAAGGACTATGGAACAAAGGAGGTCATTGAGTTTTGTGTGGACTTTCTTCCTGACCTTAAGCCAATTGGTGTTCCTGAATCTCGGTATGAGGGTAGGCTGACAGGAAAAGGCACACTAGGAAGGAAAGCAAAAGTATGTATGGACGGCCATTCTTTCTCTCAAGCACACTACACAGTTCTACACAATTCCACCGTGGTGGCTCCATATATCGTGAGACACAAGAATATTCTACGCTCCGAAAACCCGGGAAGGCTGACTCTTGGATTAAAGGGGAACACGCGAAGACTTTCGGCAGTTGGTTGTAGACACATCTCATGAATGACGACACCGTTGGAGATCAGCTATACTGTTTGGCCAGGCCACCATCTTCGACTATATGTACTTTCCAAGGGTATGAGATAAATGGGAATACATTTTACACGGTTGCCCAAGATAAAAAGAGCACCAACCAAAATAGTGGTGTCCACTTTGATGCAACAGACGAGAATGGGCACAGTTTGGAAACATATTAGGGGTACATAGAGGAGACATGGGAACTTGACTATGGACCTACTTTTAAGATCCCTTTGTTTCGGTGCAAATGGGTGAAGCTGACAGGAGGCGGGGTAGTTGTAGACCAAAAGTACGGCATGACAACAGTGGATCTCAACAATCTTGCGTACATGGACGAACCATTTGTCCTAGCCAATGATGTCGCTCAGGTTTTCTATGTGAAGGACATGTCTTCAAAAACGAGAAAAAGAAATCAGCAAAAGAAGATATCGTCCGATGAGCCAAAACACCACATAGTTCTTTCAGGGAAAAGAAACATCGTGGGAGTAGATGACAAGACAGACATATCAGTAGATTATAATACGTTTCATGAAATTCCGCCCTTCAAAGTGAAAACTGACCCAAGCATCCTACTGAATGATGAAGATTCTCCATGGCTACGACCTAGAAGAAACAGAAATAATAGATAAGAATATTGGTGCAATAATGTAATAATGTATTAAACCTTTTTTGTAATGCATGTATGGAATGTACTAAGCCTTTTAGTTTTGAATTATTTATTCAATTTCAAACACTTTTCATTATCATAGTTTTCTCAAATTCTCAAATATGCAAAAATAATTTTAATAAGCATATTTTTTAATTGAAAATAACAAAATAGTTAATAGTTTGGATAGTCAAAATAATTAATTTTGAAAATAGAAAATAGTTTTGAATTATTTATTCAATTTCAAACACTTTTCATTTTCATAGTTTTGTCAAATTCTCAAATCACTACTGGAATTGAGAAATTTGCCATCTGCCATGCCTTTGTCGTCTGCTGACACATGGCAAAGATGTTCTTTGCCGTCAGCTGGCACAAAGCAGACAGCAAAGAGGTTGCTGATGGCAAATGTTTTATTTGCCGTCGGCCACCTCTTTGTCGTATGCTGACGCATGGCAAAGGGACCGGAGGCGGACGACAAAGAAAACCCGGACGGCAAAGGGGGGCTCCCCCTAACGGCCGAAGCCCACCCCACCCACCCACCCCTTTGACGTCCGCCTCCCAGCTTCTGCAGACGGCAAAGGGGGGCTCCCCCTAACGGCACCCAGCCCCCACCCCCACTCCCCTAACAGCACGCTCCCCGTCGATCTCCTATCATCTCGCGCGTGCCCCTGCCCCCTACAGCGCCGCCGCCACCACCCCCTTCACTGCTCCGGCCCACCGCCGCCGCCCTCCTCCCTGCGGCCTCCTCCCTGCGGCACTCCTCGCCGCGGCCCTCCTCCCCGCCGCCGACTACCGGCTCTCCCCGCTCCCCTCCTCCCCGCAAAGGGGCGCCACCCCCACGGCCGGAGCTCGCCCGCCCCTCCTCCCACTGCCCTCCTCCCCGCGGCCATCCTCCCACTGCCCTACTCCCCACTGCCCTCCTCCCACTGCCATCCTCCCACTGCGCCTCCTTCCACTGCCCTCCTCCCACTGCCCTCCTCCCTGCCGCCGACTACCGGCTCTCCCCGCTCCCCTCCTCCCCGCAAAGGGGCGCCACTGCAGGTAATTTTTTTTTTCTTTTTTTCTTCATTTCCTTTTTTTTCTCAGCTTAAATTGTTCATAGGAGGCTGGATTTTATTACACGGTAAGTTGAAAAGAGTGAGTTGGTTATATTGTGGAATTCCTTCATGATGATACTTGTGTATTGATGAAAAGAGTGTTAGTAAGTTGATTCATGTTACTTGTGTATGTTTTAGAAAACAGTAAGAATCATCAATCATGTATCCCACAAGGAGGTGTGATCCCGGAGCTGAAAAGAGTTCGTATACGATAGTTATACATATATTATATTAAATAAGACATGTTTGAAGTTATATAATAAAGTAGAAGTTTTCTTTACTTATAGGTTCTTTTTGGATATTTAGAGCCCCGTTTTTTATGTGAAATTAGATAGTTAGTTTATTAGGTAGAAAAAGTAGATAGAGAAGAAAACAATAGATAGAAAAAAAACTTAGAAGAAAATAAGAGAATAATAAACTAGAAGAAAAAGGAAGAAGAAGAAGAAGAAGAAGAAGAAAGAGGAAAGGAGGAGAAAGATAAAAGAAAGAAGAAGAAGAGGAGGAGGAGGAGGAGGAGGAGAAAGAAGAAGAAGAATAATAATATGATGATCAATAAGAAGAAGAAGAAGAGGAGAGAGGAGAAGAAGAAAGAAAAGGACCCCGACCCCCCACCCTCGGCCCACGACCCCCGACGCCCGACGCCACCAACCCCCGACCTACGACGGCACTGAGACCCGACTCCCGACCCCTGACGCCGGACACCACTGACCCCCGACCCCCGACTCCCGACCCCCGACTCCACTAACCCCCGACCCCCGATACCCGACGCCACTGACCCTCTACTACAGAAGCCACGGACCCTCGACCCTCGACCCCCGACGCCCGACGCCACTGACCCTCGACTCCCGACACCATTGACCCTCGACCCCTGACCCCCGACGCACCTGACCCTCGACCCCCGGCCCCCTACCCCCGACCCCCGACACCATTGACCCCCAACCCCCGACCCCCGACACCTCTTCGGCCTCTTGTTGACCAAAGAGACCCCAACCCCCGACGCCAGTGCTCCTCGACCCCCGACAAAACTAACCCCCGACCACCGACACAACTAACCCCCGACCGCCGACGCCGCTGACACCCGATACCACCGACCATCGACGCCACCGACAACCGACACACCGACCATCGCCGCCACTAAGCCGACGGGGTCGTAATTTTGTAAATTATGAGTTAGGTCACATCTTTTCCGATTATGTTAATTATAAAAACATCATATTTTTGTTGATCGGGTGAATTTCAATGTGCAGTTGTTCGACGACCTCCACCTCCGTTGGACGAGCTCCGCCCTTGTGTTTGTTGGTGAGCACAAATGACTTCTCCTCCTACCCCCTTAATTTGCTCTGTCCCGGTCTTCGTGCCGATGAAACTTGCTTGCTATAAGTTTCTTCAATCATGAGTATGCATGACCAGTTTGCGTCTCCCGTTCGAAAGGGCGACATCTATAAATATGCATTTCTTTGCATATTTATAACCGCCATACTTTCGAATTGTACAACATTATCCATGGACAGCCCGAGTATGTGTAGATTGGGTTTGTTTTCCCGTATGCTGTGCTCCGGATCCGATGCGGAATTTCGTCAGTGCCTCCCCTTTTGTTCTCCGGGTACACATCCTCTCTGCTTATTGCCGAGACGTGTATCAGGAGAACAGCGGGGAGGTGCGGCCGAAATTTGCATCGCATCTGGAGCAGAGCATGGGAAAACGAACCCAGTGTACACATACTCAGGTGGGATTAGGACCTATCTTTACCTATTAGCGTGTAGGTTGCATGGACGTAATAAAACTGACAAACTTGATTAGCGTATGAATATAAATGATGAATTATATATTTATTTCTTGTGCCCCCATAGGTAGCTAGGCAACATGAGTGATCGTGCTTGGATGTACACTGGTCACCCTAGTCAGAAAGACATGACCCATGAATGGTTAACAAAAACCAGGGGGTTTGTGAGAGCCGCATTTGCAAATGGCCAGCATAAAACATGGTGCCCCTGTCCCAACCGCGACAACTGGAAAAAGCAGTCAGAGTTTGAAATGGGTAAACACCTGCAGAAGTGGGGTTTTACGCCTAATTATACGGTGTGGACTTTTCATGGTGAGTCTGACCAACGTGCCAGAGCTGAGGTGATTCGTCGTCGCACCGACGAGCATGGTATCGGGATTGAAGACATGGTGCAAGACTTTGATGATGCTCGTGATTCGGACGATGAGATGGAGGAATCTGCAAAGGCCTTCTATGAAATGCTGGAGTCTTCAAAATGTCCTCTCCACGAGCAGACTGAGCTCTGTCAGTTGGATGCCATCGCACAAGTAATGGCTCTGAAGGCTCAGTTCAACCTAGGAAGAGAATGATACCACGCGATGATGACGATATTTGGACGCTTTCTACCCAAAGGTCATGTACTGCCTGCAAACCTGTACCAGTCAGAGAAAATCCTCTGTGTACTAAAGATGCCCTATGAGAAGATACATGCCTGTGAGAATGGATGTGCCTTATTTAGGCTTGAGTATGCGGCCTTGAACTATTGCCCCATTTGCAATTCTTCCAGGTATATTGTGGTAGATAACGGCATGGGTGAGAAGAATCAGACCAAAATCCCCATTAGTGTTCTTTGATATCTGCCAATCGTACCAAGACTTCAACGTCTTTTCATGGTCGAAGAGACGGCCAGACAGATGACATGGCACAAATTGGGCAAAAGAACCGAACTAGATGCGGATGGGAACAAGATGCTCGTACACACTTCAGATGGTTTTGCGTGGAGGCACTTCGATGCATTACATAAGGATAAATCGGAAGACCCAAGGCAACCTAGAGTTGCCATCAGCACGAATGGGTTCAATGTGTATGGTATGACGGCAACACAATACAGTTGTTGGCCTGTATTTGTCATTCCACTAAATTTGCCATCCGGAGAGATTATGAAAAGAAAGAACATATTCCTGACATTGATAATTCCAGGGCCCAACTATCCGGGAAAGAATATGAATGTGTACATGCAGCCGCTTAAGGATGAGTTGCAAGAAGTCTGGGATAATGGGATCAAGACCTACGACGCGGCTACGAAAAAAAAATTCAAAATGCATGTGTGGTACATGTACTCAATGCATGATTATCCGGCGTTTGCGCTATTCGCTGGCTGGTGTGTGCATGGAAGGTTCCCGTGCACCACATGCAAGGCAGCTCTTCAGTTCCATTGGCTGCAGGCTGGTCGCAAGTATTCTTTCTTGGACATGCATAGACAATTCCTGGATCCTGACCATAAGTTTAGAAAAGGCAAGAAGAATTTCGTCAAAGGTAGAGTTGTCAAAAACACTGCACCAGCTGCGTTGATAGGCCAACAGACCCTTGATCAGTTAAACGCTCTCAAGCCTGATCCTTTGCGTCCAGGATACTTCAAAGGGTATAATACGGAACACGCCTAGAATCACAAGTCATGCTTATGGGATCTCCCTTACTTCAAAGACCTCATTTGCCCACACAACATTGACGTGATGCACACTGAAAAGAATATTGCGGAGGCCATTTTTGGTACATTGTTCGGCATAGAGGGGAAGTCAAAAGATAATCCTAAGGTTAGAATCGACCTGGAGGCTCTATGTGATAGACCGTTGCAAAACTTGCGACAATGGAAAGGAAAGCAAAGCATAGCGAAGCCAAAGGGATGGTTCAATCTTGAAAGACCAGCTATGAGGGAAAATGCTATTGTGGGTGAAAATGCGGTTGATGTTCCCCTATGGGTATGCTGCGAATCTAAAGAGGGGAGCGAGTCTTGAGAAATTGAAAATATTTGGGCTCAAGAGTCATGATTGGCACATATGGATTGAGCGGGTAATGCCGGTGATGTTGCGTGGCTTTATCCCTGAGGATGAATGGCTAGTACTGGCAGAGCTGAGCTATTTCTTCCGTTATCTTTGTGCGAAAGAACTATCACCTGGCATGCTAGATGAAATGGAAGAGTTGGCGCCGGAGTTGATCTGCAAATTAGAAAAGATCTTTCCACCGGGCTTCTTTAATCCAATGCAACATTTGATTTTGCATCTCCCGACCGAGGCAAGAATGGGGGGGCCCGTTCAAAATCGATGGTGCTACTCAAGTGAGAGGATGCAGAAGACGCTTCGAGCTAAGTGTAAAAATAAACGTAGAATTGAAGCATCGATGGCCGAGGCATTCATTACTGAGGAGGCGGCAAACTTCGTGACAGCACACTACGAAGCCAAAAATCATCATTTGCATAACCCGAAGCCTCGGTACAGTGATGGCGCTCGAGAAAAAGTTCCATCCAACCTCAGCCTATTCAAAGGTAAGCTCGCACCATCCGGTGCTTCGAAAGGGAAATCGTTGGATGCCGAAGAATGGTGGACCATTTCATTGTATATCTTCACCAACCTACCAGAAGTGCGGCCGTACATCGAGTAAGTTCTCTGTAATTTATTGTTCCGCAACTTCTAATTGCTTTGAACTACTCTTATTCCAGGATATTTATATAGTCGATACGTCGCCGAATTCTTGGATGGAGCGGTCATCGAAAATGATTCCGTCGAAGAGTATGAGCTTCTCGCAAAGCATGGAGGCGACTATCCCGGTTTCATCTCTTGGTTCAAACAAAGGGTAATTGATTACCATTAAGGGCCCAGTTGATTTATTGGTCTAATTTGCGGCTAATGCATCCATTCTTTCGTATTAAACTTGTAGGCTGATGCAGAGTCTATGGACGCCGAGTTGAGACAAGTCGCTAATGGTTTTGACTATAAGGTCCGTTCATTTGACAAATACAACATCAACGGGTATCACTTTCGTACGTTTGGCAAAGAGCTATCTATGCCCGACCTAAAGACTACAAATTGTTCTGTCTCTGCTATCGGCGAAGGAGACACCGAGTATTATGGAAGAGTTCAAGCAATTTATGAACTTCTATTCTATGGTGAAAACTCACCGACCGTCGTAGTCTTCAAATGTTATTGGTTTGAGCCGAGGGAGACTAGAAGGACTCATGAACATATAGGACTAGTCGAAATCAACCAAAACACCCACTTAGATGTTCCCGATGTCTATATTACGGCTCAACAAGCGACACAAGTTTTCTATCTACCGTGGGCCTGCCACACTGATCCAAATCTCAAAGGTTGGGATGTCGTTTATGAAGTGCCACCACATTTTAGACCACCTACCCTCAATGAAGAGGATTACGAACCTCACATTAACCCAAACACATATGAAGGAGAATTCTTCCAAGAAACACGTATGTCCAAGAAACATTTCAAGAACCACTCTACTTCACCCCAGAACATTGAAGTAGACAGCGACAGTGACTCCGTCTTAACCCCTGAGCCTGAACAGGAAGAGCTGGAAGAAGAAGAGGTTACTGCTGCGGATGACCTATCACTTCTTGACCGATTACATAATGGTGGCCTTCCACCTGTTCTTCATGATAGTGATGATGATGATGCATTTATTGATGGTAGTGATGATCATGATGCATTTATTGACCCCGAAGCATATATAGACGAGGACGATTGTTATTAGTAATGTCAGGTATTCAACTATTATACTATACATAAATTTTGAGTTCATGTTAGGTATTCAATTTTTATTAGTCATGTTGGTATTTATGACGATGATACACTTAAATTATATACATTTTATTACTCCTGTTTGTATTTATGTTGTACTAATTTCATTACTCTTTGTCATGATAGGTGTTGAAAGATGGTGGGAAAGGATCGAAAGCACTCCGCGGCTGCTTCTTCGTCGGCGGGTGATGGGATGGGTACTTCCATTCCTGCCTCGCCTCTTCGGAGAGTGTTGCTCTCTACTTTGCAAGGAGCGCCCCCCGTGAGAGGAGGTCGACCCCCGCGAAGCCGAGAGGCACTAAAGGTACACGTTGTATTCATGTTGGTATTTATGTTGTACTCATGTTGTATGCATCTTGGTATTTATATACATTTTATTACTCATGTTGGTATTTATGTTGTACTAAAGGTACACGTGGCCGCGGGAGAGGTAGGGCTACACGGTCTCCGCCACCACCCCAAGCTGATTCACCTGAGCACAAGACTTCTAGGGTGGATTCGTCTGAGGTGGAGGCTACACGGTCTCCGGTTCACGAGCCTCGGGTCGACGAGCCTCAGGTCGACGAGCCTTCGACCCACGAGACTCCTGTCCCAGAGGCTTCCTTCCAGGCGACTCCGGAGCAAAGCAGGGATGAGGGTACGTCCCAAGAGACCCAGTGGGATACCTGGCCTGAGGCAAGTGGCCATGCTGGTAGCGATGAGGAGCTGGGTGAGGGGGCTACCGTCTACCAGCGTGGTAGTTCGGGGCTCCCACTCGTGCCAACAACCTCCGAGCAGAGGTGGTCGATTAGGCCAAATGGGGACAATTAAGTTAATTTACTCTTATTTAACCTTTTGCCTTCGTGTTTTCTCAAATATATAATGTTTTGGCTTTAATTTGTCATACTGTAGGGGTTGGATTGTTGCCAAGGGTGTTCGCAAGCCCAACAGCCTCCTTGGTGTTCTTTGCCGTCAAAACTTCCCAGGGTTTGTTACGTTGCCCGGTCGGGAACGAGAGGTAGGAATGACCTGGGAGCACTACTTGGGTGCCCCGGCCCCACCGGAGGTGGAGATCGACGGTGTTTTGTGTGACACGAGGGCGGACATGGTGATCCGAAAGTTCTGGGTTATTTCTCTTTCACACAATTATAAATCAACCATAGCTATTTATTGTACTAATCGGTGTTTGCAAACCTACTACAGGTGTGAGGAGGGATACGAGGAGGACGCGGCAAAGGTTATCGAAACCGAATGTCGCCGCCTACTTCAAAACTTTCGGTACGAGGCTCGGGTGCAGGCTGTTCGAGACTACTATGCCACGTGGCGTATTAGGCTTGACAAGGCGAAGTGCCGTGATGCTAAGATGGAGAAGGAGCATTACATGAAGGTAATTACATATTATTAAGGCTTTGTAGTTAGTTTCCTTGATTTGGTTCTTACGCGCTCAAATTTCTCTTTATTAACTTAGGTGCCCTCGAGATGGTGTGTGGATAAGATGGATTGTTGGGAGGCCTTGGTGGATCAGTGGTGCTCCGAAACGTGGGAGGCCAGCCACAACAACGCCAAGGAGAGGTGTGGCAAAATGGTTGGCGTGCCACACCATCAAGGGAACGTAAACTTAATCCAATTTGGCGAGAACTGGGTATGTGGTTTGCTTCATGCCTCATGCAATTCATTCTTAATGCTATCTTGAGCCCTTTACCAATACAATTTTCCTCTCTCTCTCTTTTAGGCGCGTCACAATAAGACGGAGGCGCCACAGATGTACGACCTTTATGCGATGGCCCATACTGCCTCGTACAAGAAGGTTAAGGAATTCTCTGAGTCTGACCTCGAGCATCCAGAAAACTTCACCAACATCTCCTCCCACGACAAGCTCGTGAAGTACAAAGATCACGGGAAGGCGAGGAAAGGGGAGGACTTTAACCCGAGCGAGGGGCCTATTTATCCAGAGCTGGTGATGATAGCTGGCAACGGGAGGCCCCATGGCTCGATCGCCATTGGAGACGGCCTTATACGTTGTCCTAGCTCTCTCCGGCAGATAAAGGCATGCCAAACGAGCTCTTGTCCGGAGATAACACGTCGTGCACGGCCAGTCGAGCTCGCCATCGAGGTTAGTTTAATGGACTCAAATATCTTTCCGCAATATGTTGTGCGTTGGAACCAATATGCTAACAATGAGTTGTGTTGTAGGCTGCTATTCAGAAAGAGAGAGAAGCAATGCAGGCAGCTATGGCGGAGAAGGATAAGGAAATTTGGGAGCTGGAGGACACGACGACTACATTAGTGGAGGCGGAGAGGGCACGGAATGATGCGTCTACCAGGGCCATATACGAGCTCTTCGTGGTAAGTTTCTTCTTCATGTTATTTCAAATCTTGCATTTGAATGTCCGTTTCATTAATAAATAAAAAGTTTGACGTGTCGAAACCAAATGTACAGTCTATGTGCGAGAAGAACGGCCAAGTCCCTCCGCCCATGCCAGTCGTTAACGTGGCGGGGACGGTGAGTTTCATTTCAGTGGAGTGATCTTAAGAGTGTCCTCATGCTAACTACACATTGCAAACGATGTTTGGTGCAGAATATGTCCCGAAATGCATCGCACGACCCTTCTACAATCGAGCCTTCTCCAGGGCAGCCTTCTCGAGGGCAGCCTTCTCCAGGTGAAACAAGCCAGAGCCACCGTGCTTGACCCTAACTTAGGTATGTTATTTCTAGTGTTTTCATAAAAGATAGCTAGATGACATAATTAGCTTAGTTAGCTCCAAAAAGACCTATTTAATAAAATATAGCTAGATGACATAGTTAGCTTAGTTAGCTTAGTTAGTTTAGTTAGCTTAGTTAGCTTGGTTAGCTTAGTTAGCTTAATTAGCTTAGTTAGCTTAGTTAGCTCCTCCTTCTCCTTCTTCTTCCTCCTTCTTCCTCCTTCTCCTTCTCCTTCTTCTTTTCTTCTTCTTCTCCTCTTCCTTCTCCTTCTCCTCCTCCTCCTCCTCCTCCTTCTTTTACTTCTTCTTCTCTTTCTCTTATTCTACGTAGCTTAGACTCATCCAACAAAGCCTAAATTGGCTAATTATCCATCGAAATGACATAATTGGCTTAGTTAGCTCCTAAATGGTCTATTTAATAAAAAATGACCTATACTTAGCTAATTATCCTCGAAATGACATAATTAGCTCCAAAAAGGCATTCTTAGCCAATTTAGCCCGAAGAAGGGGACGAGAGGAGAAGAAAGAGGAAAAATGAAAGGAAGGAAGAAGAAGAATAGGAGAAGAAGAAGAAGGAGAGGGAGGAGGATAAGAAGAAGGAGGAGAAGGAGGAGAAGAAGGAGAAGGAGCTCCTCCTTCTCCTTCTTCTTCCTCCTTCTTCCTCCTTCTCCTTCTCCTTCTTTTCTTCTTCTTCTTCTCCTCCTCCTCCTCCTTCTCCTCCTCCTCCTCCTCCTCCTCCTTCTTTTACTTCTTCTTCTCTTTCTCTTATTCTACGTAGCTTAGACTCATCCAACAAAGCCTAAATTGGCTGATTATCCATCTAAATGACATAATTAGCTTAGTTAGCTCCTAAATGGTCTATTTAATAAAAAATGACCTATACTTAGCTAATTATCCTCGAAATGACATAATTAGCTCCAAAAAGGAATTCTTAGCCAATTTAGCCCGGAGAAGGGGACGAGAGGAGAAGAAAGAGGAAAAATGAAAGGAAGGAAGAAGAAGAATAGGAGAAGAAGAAGAAGGAGAGGGAGGAGGATAAGAATAAGGAGGAGAAGGAGGAGAAGAAGGAGAAGGAGCTCTTCCTTCTCCTTCTTCTTCCTCCTTCTTCCTACTTCTCCTTCTCCTTCTTCTATTCTTCTTCTTCTCCTCTTCCTTCTCCTTCTCCTCCTCCTCCTCCTTCTTTTGCTTCTTCTTCTCATTCTCTTATTCTACGTAGCTTAGACTCATCCAACAAAGCCTAAATTGGCTAATTATCCATCGAAATGACATAATTGGCTTAGTTAGCTCCTAAATGGTCTATTTAATAAAAAATGACCTATACTTAGCTAATTATCCTCGAAATGACATAATTAGCTCCAAAAAGGCATTCTTAGCCAATTTAGCCCGAAGAAGGGGACGAGAGGAGAAGAAAGAGGAAAAATGAAAGGAAGGAAGAAGAAGAATAGGAGAAGAAGAAGAAGGAGAGGGAGGAGGATAAGAAGAAGGAGGAGAAGGAGGAGAAGAAGGAGAAGGAGCTCCTCCTTCTCCTTCTTCTTCGTCCTTCTTCCTCCTTCTCCTTCTCCTTCTTCTTTTCTTCTTCTTCTTCTCCTCCTCCTCCTCCTTCTCCTCCTCCTCCTCCTCCTCCTTCTTTTACTTCTTCTTCTCTTTCTCTTATTCTACGTAGCTTAGACTCATCCAACAAAGCCTAAATTCGCTGATTATCCATCTAAATGACATAATTAGCTTAGTTAGCTCCTAAATGGTCTATTTAATAAAAAATGACCTATACTTAGCTAATTATCCTCGAAATGACATAATTAGCTCCAAAAAGGAATTCTTAGCCAATTTAGCCCGGAGAAGGGGACGAGAGGAGAAGAAAGAGGAAAAATGAAAGGAAGGAAGAAGAAGAATAGGAGAAGAAGAAGAAGGAGAGGGAGGAGGATAAGAATAAGGAGGAGAAGGAGGAGAAGAAGGAGAAGGAGCTCCTCCTTCGCCTTCTTCTTCCTCCTTCTTCCTCCTTCTCCTTCTCCTTCTTCTATTCTTCTTCTTCTCCTCTTCCTTCTCCTTCTCCTCCTCCTCCTCCTTCTTTTGCTTCTTCTTCTCTTTCTCTTATTCTACGTAGCTTAGACTCATCCAACAAAGCCTAAATTGGCTAATTATCCATCTAAATGACATAATTAGCTTAGTTAGCTCCTAAATGGTCTATTTAATAAAAAATGACCTATACTTAGCTCATTATCCTCCAAATGACATAATTAGCTCCAAAAAGGCATTCTTAGCCAATTTAGCCGGAAGAAGGGGACGAGAGGAGAAGAAAGAGGAAAAATGAAAGGATGGAAGAAGAAGAATAGGAGAAGAAGAAGAAGGAGAGGCAGGAGGATAAGAAGAAGGAGGAGAAGGAGGAGAAGAAGGAGAAGGAGCTCCTCCTTCTCCTTCTTCTTCCTCCTTCTTCCTCCTTCTCCTTCTCCTTCTTCTTTTCTTCTTCTTCTCCTCTTCCTTCTCCTTCTCCTCCTCCTCCTCCTCATCCTTCTTTTACTTATTCTTCTCTTTCTCTTATTCTACATAGCTTAGACTCATCCAACGAAGCCTATATTGGCTAATTATCAATCTAAATGACATAATTAGCTTAGTTAGCTCCTAATTGGTCTATTTAATAAAAAATGACCTATACTTAGCTAATTATCCTCGAAATGACATAATTAGCTCCAAAAAGGCATTCTTAGCCAATTTAGCCCAAAGAAGGGGATGAGAGGAGAAGAAAGAGGAAAAATGAAAGGAAGGAAGAAGAAGAAGAGGAGAAGAAGAAGAAGGAGAGGGAGGAGGATAAGAAGAAGGATGAGAAGGAGGAGAAGAAGGAGAAGGAGCTCCTCCTTCTCCTTCTTCTTCCTCCTTCTTCCTCCTTCTCCTTCTCCTTCTTCTTCTCCTCTCTCGTCTCCTTCGCCTCCTCCTCCTCCTCCTCCTCCTTCTTTTACTTCTTCTTCTCTTTCTCTTATTCTACGTAGCTTAGACTCATCCAACAAAGCCTAAATTGGCTAATTATCCATCTAAATGACATAATTAGCTTAGTTAGCTTCTAAATGATCTATTTAATAAAAAATGACCTATACTTAGCTAATTATCCTCGAAATGACATAATAAGGCTTACGTAGCTGCAACATGACCTATTCCCCCTAACTTAGGTATTAAATGGCCTATAATTAGCCTAGCTAGATCAAAAATGGCTTAATAAGCATAGTTTGCTGCGGAATGACCTATTTTACCCAAGTTAGATCCGAAACGACCTATATTTAGCTAGGGTTCCACCTAAATGACATAATTAGCTTAGTTAGCTCCTAAATGGTCTATACTTAGCTAATTTCTCTCCAAAATAACCTATATATACACTACTTCATCTAGTATTATTCTTCTAACTTTCATATTTGTCATTTTGCAGATTACCTTCACTTCACGGGAAGCTTGGAAAATATTGATGGAATGCTTGAAGATGATTTCTTGTACCATGGGTTGTATTGAAACTATTGTAGTATATGAATATATGAAACTTTGTATGCACGTGGATGAAACTGGTGTAATATATGAAACTTTGTATGCACGTGGATGCAACTTGAAAGCTGGATATAAGAGGTTATTTTAATATGGTTATGACTACGGAAAGAAATTTATTTATGTCAAATATATATATATATATATATATATATATATATATCCTGATTATTGTTAAAAATGCTGGATATAACAAAAAATAAATAAAAAAGGAGTTGGTTCCCCTCTTTGCCGTCTGCCCCCACATGGCAAAGGGGGGAGGCAGACGGCAAAGGGGGGAATCTGCCCCCTCTCTCTCCCCTCTTTGCCGTCTGCCCACACATGGCAAAGGGGTGGAGGCAGACGGCAAAGGGGGGGAATCTGCCCCCTCTCTCTCCCCTCTTTGCCGTCTGCCCCCACATGGCAAAGGAGGGGAGGCAGACGACAAAGGGAGGAGGCGTGCCGTTAACACTTAACGGGGACGTTGCACCCTTTGCCGTCCCAGTTAATTTGCTGTCTGCCCACTCATGGCAAAGATTCTTTGCCGTCCGCTTTGGGAAAGCTGACGGCAAAGAACCTCTTCACCGGATTTTTTTTACCGTCTACTTTGCCGTCTGCTGACCGACGCCAAAGCCTTTGCCGTCCGTGGTTGCACCCTTTGCCGTGCGCTTTGGCAGACGGCGAATTTATGAATTTCAGTAGTGAATATGCAAAAATAATTTTAATAAACATAGTTTTTAATTGAAAATAACAAAATAGTTAATAGTTTGGATAGTCGAAATAATTAATTTTGAAAATAGAAAATAGTTTTGAATTATTTATGAAATTTCAAACACTTCTCATTTTCATAGTTTTGTCAAATTCTCAAATATGCAAAAAGAATTTTAATAAACATAGTTTTTAATTGAAAATAACAAAATAGTTAATAGTTTGGATAGTCAAAATAATTAATTGTGAAAATAGAAAATAGTTTTGAATTATTTATTCAATTTCAAACACTTTTCATTTTCATAGTTTTGTCAAATTCTCAAATATGCAAAAAGAATTTTTAATAAACATTGTTTTTAATTGAAAATAACAAAATAGTTAATAGTTTGGATAGTCAAAATAATTAATTTTGAAAATAGAAAATAGTTCTGAATTATTTATTCAATTTCATACACTTTTCATTATCATAGTTTTGTCAAATTCTCAAATATGCAAAAAAAAATTTAATAAACATAGTTTTTAATTGAAAATAACAAAATAGTTAATAGTTTGGATAGTCAAAATAATTAATTTATAAAATAGAAATAGTTTTGAATTATTTATTCAATTTCGAACACTTTTCATTTTCATAGTTTTGTCAAATTCTCAAATATGCAAACAAATAAATATTTATATTCTCAAATATGCAAAAACAAATAAAATAAGAAAACAGAAAATAGGCCTTTAGTCCCGGCCCGTACCACAGACCGGGACTAAAGGACCGAAGCATCCCTGCGACGACATTGATGTGTACCTAAGGCCATTAGTTGATGAACTTTTGCAGTTGTGGGCCCACCACGTGTACGTGTGTGGGATGAGCACAAAGAACAGGAATTTGACCTATGAGCATTGTTGTTCGTAACCATCAGTGATTGGCCTACTCTTAGTAACACTTTAGGACAATCAAACAAGGGATACAATGCATGCACGCACTGTTTAGATAAGACTAAAGGTACATATTTGGGAAAATCTAAGAAGGTTGTCTACCTGGTGTGTCATCAATTTCTTCCGACCAATCATACCGTAAGAAAGAAAGGCATGCATTTCAACGGTGAGGCAGATCACCGGAAGAAGCCTAACCTCCCTACTTGTGATGAGTTATTGGCTATGGTCAAGGATTTGGATCAAATAGTAATCTGTGGAAAGGGTCCTCGCGGTCAATCTATTCCGAAAGACGACGTTACCGGACACGTGCCCATGTGGAAAAAAAATCTTTATTTTGGGAGCTACCCTATTGGAAACACCTAGAGGTCCGGTCTTTAATCAACGTGATGCACGTGATGAAGAATCTTTGCGTGAACCTGCTAGGCTTCCTGGGAGTGTATGGAAAGAAAAAAGATACAACAGAAGCACGGGAGGAGCACCAACGTATGAAAGACCCATACGACAAGAAGAATGATAAAGTGCGTCAATACTTAAGCAGCTATGCTCTTACCAAAGCAGAGAAGGAAATCTTTTTTGAATGCCTGAGCAATATGAAGGTCCCCGCTGGCTTCTCGTCTAATATAAAGGGAATAATAAATATGGCAGAGAAAAAATTCCAGAACCTGAAGTCTCATGATTGCCACGTGATTATGACGCAGTTGCTTCTGGTTGCATTGAGCGGCTTCTATCGGAAAATGTTCGATTACCCATTGTGAAGCTATGTGCATTCCTCAATGCAATATCTCACAAGGTAATCGATCGAGAACTTTATGTGATGTGTACTAATGTATTAAACTTTATGTGATGTATTAAACTTTATGTGATGTGTACTACGAAGTGCATCCAGTTTTTGCCATAACCCTCTCAACTTTTTAGCACATGCTATGTGTGTAAAATGATGATTCCATGCCAGGTTTCAACATTTTCAGTGTTCATTCGTAGTGCTTTTCAATTTCAGGGTCAACTAGCTCAACAAAAATAAGTAAATGCACGAAAAATACCAAATGAAGTAAGAAATTATTGAAAATTTGTGATGTGCCTTTGAGTGGTGCATTATGAACACACAAAAAGTATGGAGTTTAAATAAGTTCAAAAAATGAAATCCCTTTGTAAGAGATGAGTTCTCGTTCGAAACCCTGATACTTCGAGAGAGATTGTCCGTTTTGTACACGAAGTGCATCCAGTTTTTGTTGTACCCCTCTCAACTTTTTAACACATGCTATGTGGGTGAAATGATGATAGCATGCCAATTTTCAACATTTTCAGAGTTCATTTGTAGTGCTTTTCAATTTTAGGGTCAACTAGCCAAAAAAACAAAAGTAAATGCACGAAAAATACCAAATTAAGTCAGAAATTGTTGAAAATTTGTGATGTGCCTTTGAATGGTGCATTTTAAACACACAAAAAGTATGGAGTTCAACTAAGTTCAAAAAATGAAATCCCTTTGTAATAGATGAGTTCTCGTTCGAAACCCTCATACTTCGAGAGAGATTGTCTGTTTTGTACACGAAGTGCATCCAGTTTTTGTCGTAACCTTCTCCACTTTTTAGCACATGCTATGTGGGTGAAATGATGATACCATGCCAACTTTCAACATTTTTAGAGTTCATTTGTAGTGCTTTTGAATTTCAGGGTCAACTAGCTCAAAAAAAAGTAAATGCACGAAAAATACCAAATGAAGTCAGAAATTTTTGAAATTTTCTGATGTGTGTTTGAATGGTGCATTTTCAACACACAAAAGTATGGAGTTCAAATAAGTTCAAAAAAATGAAATCCCTTTGTAACAGATGAGTTCTTGTTCGAAACCATGATACTTCAAGAGATATTGTCCGTTTTGTACACGAAGTGTATCCAATTTTTGTCGTAACCCTCTCAACCTTTTAGCACATGCTATGTGGGTGAAATGATGATACCATGCCAACTTTCAACATTTTCAGAGTTCATTTGTAGTGTTTTTCCATTTCAGGGTCAACTAGCTCAAAAAAATAAGTAAATGCACGAAAATATCAGATGAAGCCAGAAATTTCATAAAGTTTTTTTGTTAAAATATTTAATAGAAAACAAAAAAAGAGTCAACTAAAAAGAATCAACTAAAACATTAACCAAAATGAATGAATTAAGAATAATTTACTAAAATTTTCAAAGTGCTTATTTGTTAGAAAGAATCAAGTAAAACATTAACTAAAATTTTCAAAGTGCTTATTTGTTAGAAAGAATCAAGTAAAACATTAACTAAAATTTTCAAAGTGCTTATAAAGCACTGCCAGCGCCCCTCGCTAGGCGAGCTGGGACTAAAGGTTGCCCTGCGTCACCCCGGAGCCATCCCAGGTCTTTAGTCCCGGTTCGAAAAGGGGTCTTTAGCCCCGGGTCCTGGCTAGACCCGGGACTAAAGGGTGTCTTTAGTCCCGTTTCTAGCCAACACCCGGGACTAAAGTCCCTCCTATATAAAATGACACTTCGAAGTTTCCAACCATTCTCCTCTCGTTTTCTTTCTCCTCTCTCTCTCGCCTGCGCACCGGACGACGACGCGATCGAAGCCGCCCGGCTGCCGGACCTCCGCCTCGCTCTCGCCGTCGCTGACACCCGCCGTCCTCCTTGCCAACACCGGATCTACGCACGGGCCCCTCTTCTCCCCCGAGGTGAGCCACTCTCTCCTCTCCCTCTCCTCCTCAAGCCCGCCCCCCGACCGCCGCCTCCACCAGCCCGTCCGCTATTGCCGCCCCTCCCCGAGCCCATCCACCACCGGAGATGCCCGATCCATCTCCGGCGTAGGAGCCCCGCTGCCCCGTCCATCTCCGATATTGGATCCCCGCCGGTGCCGCAAACACACACACACAGACACAGACACACAAACACACACACACAAGCACACACACACACACACATTGTGTTAAGAACATTGTTGTTAGTTGTTTAGTTAATTAAGTATTCATATTGTTAATTTAGTTGGTTTAGTTGTTTAGTTAATTTAGTTTTTTTATTTTTAGTTGTTTATAGTTAATTAAGTATTCATATTGTTAATTTAGTTGTTTTGGTTGTTTAGTTAATTTAGCTGTTTTATGTTTTATTTGTTTTAGTTGTTTAGTTAATTAAGTATTCATATTGTTATGTATTTGCAATTAAAGTTTAAGAGAATCCGTTATACATGTTTTAGAGTATAGGTTCACGCATTTTGCTCCGTATGTAGTTTATTAAACAGTGGGAATTTAAATATAGTAGGACATACGATGCCCGGCAAGCATCCTCGTCGTCAACTTGGTGGCGGCCACCTGCTTGATACGCGCTAGCGTGTGCGGGACTGGGCTCCGCCGGGCTGGCACTGGGAGGAGTTACCTTCCGGGACGCGCAGCTTTGTGAGGAACCATGCTCCCATCGTCCACCCGAAGCTTCTTTGGTGGCGGTCGCGGGGGCCACTAAGGGTGCAGAGGTTACCGGCCCCCGAGGAGGAGGTACTTCTTCGTGTCAGGGAGGAGGACGGGCACGTCCGTCGCTACATGGAGGCGTTAGATGCCAGGTTCGACAGGACCTAGCAGGTTCTTCACGGATCTCACCCGAGCTATGATCCGGTGATGGTCCCTGCTCTTTGGGTGTCCACCGCCCGCGCCTCAGTAGTACGACGACTCTTTGTTGACTCAATAGTTTTGAATTATTTATTCAATTTCAAACACTTTTCATTTTCATAGTTTTGTCAAATTCTCAAATATGAAAACAGATAACTATTTATATTCTCAAATATGCAAAATAAAATAAAATAAGAAAACTAAAAATAGGCCTTTAGTCCCGGCCAGTACCACAGACCGGGACTAAAGGACCTCGGGCTGGAAACCCCCCGCCGAGGCCTTTAGTCCCGGGCGGTGGTTCAGGCCGGGACTAAAGGTCCCCCTTTAGTCCCGGCCTGAACCACCGCGCGGGACTAAAGGTCCGGGGGTATAAAAGGAGCCCTTTCTTCCGTGCCGCTTCGCACTTAGCAGTTTCGCTAGCGAGGAGTCTTCGAGGACGCCGTCAGGCTGCCACGTCGCCATCCCACCGCGCCGCCGTCAGCCCACCACGCCGCCGTCAGCCCACGACGCAGCCAGCCCACCGCGCCGCCGCATTGCCCGCGCCCACAGCCCACCACGCCGCCGTCTAGCCGCCACGCGGGCCACCAGCCCACTACGCCGCCGCCGCCCGTACTGCTCGCCAGCCCACCGCACCGCCGCCGCAGTGCCCGCCGCCGCGCGCAGTGCCGCCGTCCAGCCGCGCCGCCCGCCCGCCATATCTGCAAGGTTTTTGTTAATTAGTTATTTTATTAATTAGTTAGTGTTACGGTTAGGGTTAAATATTAGGGTTAGAATTTAGTTAGATATAGAATTAGGGTTAGATATAGAAATTAGGTTAGATATAGAATTATTTTAGAGTTAGAATTTAGTTAGATATAGAAATATTTTAGTTAGTATTTGTTTTGTTAGAATTATTTAGTTAGAATTATTTTAGTTAGAATTATTTAGTTAGAATTTATTTGCAAATAGAAATAGAATTATTTTAGTTAGAATTATTTAGTTAGAATTTATTTGCAAATAGAGATAGAATTATTTTACTTAGAATTATTTAGTTAGAATTTATTTGCAAACAGAAATAGAATTATTTGGCATCATATATAGTTTGTTAGTTTATTAGTTAATCAAATGTCCGTTTTTTGCAGAACTATGGATCCACATATCAGGAACCTCGAAGAGGAAGAACTTCTCGAAGATATAATCAAAGACGGCCCCGACGTTGAACCAGCTGAATCTCCGTCGTCATATCTAAACCCCTGTGGAGATGGAATGGAGGTCGACCGACACGAAGATGAAGCCGATGGGGCAGGATATAGCTCCAATGACGGAGAAGGTGATAGCTCCACTGATGGAGAAGCCGGTGGAGAAATAATAAAGTCCGACGAGGTATACATATGAAGTTCGACAATCACTTGTAATATGTGAAAAATATTGGAGATAGCTCTATATTGTATACCTATACAATCATTTGACGAATGTTTCTCCCTCTTAGGCCTCCACATCGAGCAAAGCTACGAAACGAGGCCCGACTAAAAAGTTGGATGCACGGATGCATTACACCATTGAGGTGATATTGCCTACGGGCGAACCCAAGCTTCCTAAGAATGCTGCTGACACATTCAAGAAGCAATGCGGAGTTCTCGTTACAGATCACGTCCCGATCAGCGTTCGGGAGTGGAACAAGCGCAAAGGGGCAGCCGATAGTGACTATGTCGCCGAAAGGTACAAAGATAATCTTTGGAATGATCTCATGTCACATTTCAACCTGCTAGAATGTGAGAATGAAGATGCCGCAAAAAACTGAGGGCCAAAGTCAAGCAGTGGAGTCTAAAGAAGATGGCCGAACTGATCCGTAGCTGGAAGAAGAATCTATGGAAAAACTATCGGAAGACAAAGGAAGTGCCAGTATTCGAGGGGTATCTAGCCAAGCACGCGAGTCATTGGAAGGCATTTGAAGAGTACAAGGAGTCAGAAGATGCCAAGGCATTATCAGAAAAGAACAAGAAAAATGCCGACAAGAAGAAATATCACCACACGTTGGGGCCAGGGGGCTATGAGACTGCCATCCCAAAGTGGGATAAGAAAGAGCAAGATCTACTAGCTAAAGGCATCATACCTGAACCCATCCGTGATGAGTGGGAATTGAGAGCAAGAAATTGGTTCCTTGCGCATGGTGGTTCGTACGACGAAGAAACAGGGGACCTCATCTGCAGTTACGGTCTTAGGATACCCATGGAGAATTGGAAAAAGATAGTGAAAGAAATTATGGAGGGAAAAAGACAGTTCACTGCAGATAGAGAGAAAGATTTGCTCACACTAGTCCTCGGCAATGACGAACATGGAGGACGAACGCGAGGCTTCGGTCCTTCTTACCCGTGGTGGCTTGGGTTTGCCAGAGACCAAGACACTTACAGAAGCTGAGCGAGAGCAAAGAAGCGACAGCAGGATGAGGAGAATGACAAGTTCAACCAGTTGCTTGCCAGGCTTAACGAGCAACAGAAGCACATTGATGAGCTTAGAGGAGTGGCGCGCCAGGAAGATCCTGCACATGATATTACCGGCGCCCCATCTAAGTGGAAAAGCAACGTGGCTGAATCTGAGGCCCCGTCCGACGATGCACGAAGAATGATAGAGGGCGGTCCCGGCTACCCCGTGGATGGAATCAAGGAGTCAACATCATGTGAACTCCATCAGAAATTCAAGAACATATCCATGAAGGTGGACATCGGACAAGCTTTACCTTCTGGCCCTGATGCACGCTGGCATGGCCGTGAGATTCCAGCTGGCTTTGCTAAAGTCGGGGTGGATGAAATCATGGCGGGGTTTCATGATATGCAGCTCGACATAGCTGGACCCGAAGATGAGAGGACACTCGGAGAAGTACTGGGTGGAGTCATCCTATGGGACAAGAACTACATCAAGCTTCCAGGCTCGGCCCCAAGGACAACACCGCCTCTGAGTCGTCGCAGGTCACCTACACCTCCATCACCTCCAAGCCCTCCACATGACGACGGCCAGCCCAACACGAGTCCATCTCGATCACCGTTGTCGGACTTGGGTCGTCCGTCTCTGGTGCCGCCTGCTAAGGATACTAAGGGGAAGCGTGCCAGCAAGAACGCTCCGTCGATGAGTTCTAAGCGACGGAGCTCCCCAAAGCGCAAACTGTCGCCCCTCCCAAAGGTACCTCCTGCTAATCTTCCTATCAGACCTTATGATCGTACCGACGAGGAAAACGCCAGGATAGCAAAGGAACATTATGATGCGCAGATGAAAAAGAAGGAACCCGAGCCCCGCCCGGAATACACCGAGAAGCAAATAGCATATCCAAAATACTTCACGGCCCTTCCATCACAGTATGACTTACACCATAAGCCTGATCACTATACACGCACATTGTAGAAGGTAGGGAAAAAGAGCAGATCACGTGCAAGTGCAAGTGGGAGCAAATCAAGTTCAACTACAAGCAAAAAAGATCAGACGTTCCTCAGCTTGGACAACAGGCCAAACAGTCGATCCCACCCCTCAGCGTGTTACCCAAGAATGTTCCCTCTCTAGTGCAGGGGCAAGATTTGGAATTATAGAAGAAGTGGGCGGATGAATGGGGTATCCCGGTTGAAGACGTTCTGGCTTCCCAAGACGACATGTTACCCAAGGCTGTGGTAGCCCCTAAGCCACAGTTTGTCATGGGAGCGCCTTTGGTCAGCAATGATAAGTTTGATGATCTCCCAACAAATATGCGTTACTTGCATACATGGTACTTAAGTGAATCAGAGAATGGGAGAACCATGATCGTGGCGCATGTCCCACGGGAGTACTACGGCCGCCCCAAAGAAATCCATATCGACTTTGATGAACTCTTCCAGATGTACAATGCCGACGCCCTCGACAAATCGCTTATGAGTTGCTATTGTCTGTAAGTTTTTCAATTCATTGTCTACATATAACTTGTTTAGTTATTTCAATTCATTGTCTACATATAACTTGTACTCTATTATGGAGAATGAAGATTCTAGAATGTAGAAGTAGGAACATCCTAAATATTGGGTTTATTGACCCACATCAAATACATATGGCGACGCTAACTGATAAACCCAAGGAGACGGAGAAAAACCTTCTATGGTTTCTAACAGATCAAAATTTCTGTGACGACATACTGTTTCCATACAACTTCAAGTGAGGGTCTTTACTCTGTTGTGTCCATTCACTTATAAGTGTAATTGATAAGTTACTAACACACACACACACATATATATATATACATGTGCGGCTACCATTGGATTCTGTTGGATATTCAAATTGATAAGGGAAGAGTTGATGCCTTCGACCCATTATCGAGACCGTTGGAACAGTTCCAAAGCGTGAAGGACATGCTCCAAGGGTAATTTCAATCATTCTTGAGCTCTATCGGTCTCTTTCGATGATTTTCCGATATATCAATTAATGAAAAACTTAGCAAATCATTTTCCTTGTCGGGCAGGGTTTGGAAGCGGTTCAAGTGCGTGGCTCCCGATATCGAGCATGAGAAGCTGACCTTTAGAGCGGCTCAGGTAAGTAGTAGTATGATATACTTCTATTTTCAATACATTTATGATGCTAGATTATTATTTTGATTATATATATTCTATTCTCGTAAAGTGCGACTAGCAGCCACGGGGGACACATCTATGCGGATACTATGTTTGCGAGACCATTCGCACGTTTACCTCTGAGCACAAGGATTACAGATACGACGTAAGCAATGAACATTCACACCTCTATTTTTACCCATCATTCTTTGTTATCATGATTGATATTCATATTCATCTCCTCGTCTTATATAGTACACGGCCATGAGGGAGAAGTACCTACCAGAGTAACGCGCGATTGCTGTTGCAGAGGAGCTTGCGACCTTTCTGAGGACGGAAGCTATAGATGACAAAGGACGATTTAGTGTAGCTAAGGGCCATTACTGATGTTGGTCCATGTAATCGAATAGACGGGCTCTAGTCCCGATAATTCAGATCTCCATATAATTTTATATATATGCTCGCTTGTAAGATAAGTTAATCTTATATATATATGCATAAACATGTATATTTAGAATTATATGAAAACTAATTCCCGATTACCAAACGAAGCATCACGTTAATCTCCCGAACACCTAAACCCTAAAACCCTAAAATAAACAAAATCTGCAGAAACTCTTTAGTCCCGGTCCGTGTTAAGACGCGTGACTAAAGGGCCTGCCACTGAGGGCGCTCTGAGGCGCCCATGTGGAGCACCTTTGGTCCCGGCTTGGAACAGGGCCGGGACTAAAGGTTAGGCCTTTAGTCCCGCCTCTTTGGTCCCGGTTGGTGAACCGGGACTAAAGCCCCTTACGGGCCAGGACTATAGTCCCTGTCCCCACTAGTGGTTGTTGAACAACAATGAACCTACAAGCTATGGAGAAGCAATGGTGGGCCCGGATTCCAGGAAATGGCTGGAGGTTTGAAATCCGAGAGAGGGTGCGTGTATAAAAACAAAGTATTGACTTTGGAAGAACTAATTTATGGTCGCAAGACTATTGAGTACATATGGATCTTTAAAAGGAAGACAAATGATGTTGGTGAAAAGTCACCATTAAGAAAAGCTCGACTTATCGCAAAGATGTTTCCGACAAGTTCAAAGAGTTGACTATGATGAGACTTTCTCACTCGTAGCGATGCTAAAAGTCTGTTGGAATTATGTTATCAGTTGCTGCATTATTTATGAAATATTGCACATAGGATGTCAAAACATTGTTTCCTCGACGGTTTCCTTGAGGAAAGGTTGTATTTGATACAACGAGAAGGTTTTTTTGATAATGCTAACAAGTATGCAAGCTCCAGCGATCTTTCTATGGACTGGTGCAAGCATCTCGGAGTTGGAATATACGCTTTGATGAGATGATCAAAGCTTTTGAGTTTATACAAGGTTTATACAAGGTATTTCCAAAGAAGTGAGTGGGAGCACTATAGGATTTCTCACGAGTATATGTGTTAGACATATTGTTGATCAGAAATAATGTAGAATTTCTGGAAAGCATAAAGGGTTGTTTGAAATGTGTTTTTCAAAGCAAAACCTGGATTGAGCTACTTGAACATTGAGCATCAAGATCTATAGTGATATATCAAAACGTTTAATAGAACTTCCAATGAAATGCATGCCTTGACAAGGTTTTGAAGGAGTTCAAAATAAATCAGCAAAGAAGGAGTAAGACTCAAAACCCGACCACGACAGAAGAAAGAGAAAGGACGAAGGTCATCCCCTATGCCCTAGCCATAGGCCCTAAAGTATGCCAAGTTTTGTACCGCACCTGATGTGTGCCTTGCCATGAGACTGTCAAGGGGTACAAAGAGTGATCCAGGATTGAATCACTGAACTGCGGTTAAAGTTATCCTTAATAACTAATGGACTAAGGAATTTTTCGCGATTATGGAGGTGATTAAATAGTTCGTCGTAAAGGGTTACGTCGATGCAAGCTTTGACACTAATCCGAATAACTCTAAGGAGTAAAGAGGATTCGTATAGTGGAGTGGTCATTTAGAATACTTCCAAATGGCACATAGTAGCAGATTCTATAGGATGAAATTGAGATTTGTAAAGCACACACAGATCTAAAAGGTTCAGATCCGTTGACTAAAATCCTCTCTCACAAGCAAATATGATCAAGCCCCATAATTGTATGGGTGTTATATTCATTGCAATCACATAGTGAAGAGAACTAAATTATTGACTCTTGTGCAAGTGGGAGACTGTTGGAAATATGCCCTAGAGGCAATAATAAATTAGTTATTATTATATTTACTTGTTCATGATAATCGTTTATTATCCGTGCTATAATTATATTGATTGGAAAAACAAATACATGTGTGGATACATAGACAAAACACTGTCCCTAGTAAGCCTCTAGTTGACTAGCTCGTTGATCAAAGATGGTTAAGGTTTCCTAATGATAGACAAGTGTTGTCACTTGATAATAGGATCACATCATTAGGAGAATGATGTGATGGACAAGACAAAATCTATAAACGTAGCATATGATCGTGTGAGTTTATTGTTACTGTTTTTACATGTCAATGTATCTGTTCCAATGACCATGAGATCATGCAACTCCCGGACACCGAAGGAATACCTTGTGTGTTATCAAACATCGCAATGTAACTGGGTGAGTATAAAGGTGCTCTAAAAGTATCTCCAAAGGTGTATGTTGGGCTGGCATGGATCAAGACTGAGATTTGTCACTCCGTGTGACAGAGAGGTATCTCGGGGCCAACTCGGTAATACAACATCAGAACAAGCCTTGCAAGCAATGTGACTAAGGAGTTAGTCATGGGATCTTCTATTACGTAAAGAGTAAAGAGACTTTCCGATAACGAGATTGAACTAGGTATGGTGATACCGATGATCGAATCTCGAGCAAATAACATACCGAAGGACAAAGGGAATAGTATACGGGATTATATGAATCCTTGACATAGAGGTTCAACTGATAGAGATATTCATAGAATACTTAGGAGCCAATATGGGCATCCAGGTTCCACTCTTGGTTATTGACCAGAGAGTGTCTCAGCTTACGTCTCCATAGTTCTCGAACCCGTAGGGTCTGCACACTTAAGGTTCGGTGACGTTTCGGCATAGTTGAGTTATATGTGTTGGTGACCGAAGTTTTGTTCGAAGTCCCGGATGAGATCCCGAATGTCACAAGAGGTTCTGGAATGGTCTAGAAACGAAGATTTATATATAGGAAGTTGGTATCTCGATTCCGGAAGGTTTTCGGGCATTGCCAGCAGTGTACTCGGAGTGACGAATGGGTTCCGGGGGCCCACCGGGTGGTCCCACCACGCCCCAACGGGTCCACATGGGTTTATTGGATGCACAATAAGGCATAATGGGCTGACAAAGTCAACCAAGGAAACCGCATGAGGAAAAAGTGGAAAATACAAAAGAGGTGGGAAATTAAGGAAAAGTCCTAATCCAAGTGGGATTGGAGGAGGACTCCTCCCTCCTCCACTTCAGCCGACCCAAGGGCTCCTCCCTTGTGGCTCCAAGACTTCCTCCTCCCTCCTCCTATATATGCTAGAGGTTTAGGTCTTTTGAGACACAACTTTTCCACGTGCTGCCCTCTCCTCTAGATTATAGTTCTTCCTCTAAAACCGTTTCTCTGCGGAGCTCGGGCGAACCCTGCAGGAATAAATCATCACCATCACCGGTGCGCCATCACGCTGCCGGAGAACTCATCTACTTCCCCTCCCCTCTTGCTGGATCAAGAAGGCGGAGATCGTCATCGAGCTGTACGTGTGCAGAACACGGAGGTGTCCTCCGTTCGGCACATGATTTGGACGGATTGTGGGACGGATCGTGACACGGTTCGTGGGACGGATCGTGGGACGGTTCATGGGACGGATCATGGGACGGTTCGTGGGAAAGATCGTGAAGACGTACCACTACATCAATCGCATTTATTAACGCTTCCCTTTAGCGATCTACAAGGGTATGTGGATCCGATCTCCCTCTCGTACATGATTATCACCATGATAGGTCTACGTGTGCGTAGGAAATTTTTGTTTCCCATGCAATGTTCCCGAACAATTGTAGCATAATCTAGGGTTGTCACAATCCAGGGGTGCCACAACTCTCCCCTACTAAAAGAAATTCTTGTGCCGAGAATTAAGAGGTGGAAGGAAAAAGCTCGGGGTATTCATCACGAAGATGATCCTCGCGTTCCCAAGTGGCTTCATCTTCAGAATGATTTCACCACTACACTTTGAAGAACTTGGTATCCTTTTGATGAGCCCAACATTCAGTTTGATCGAGAATGTGGACCGGGTTCTCTTTATAAGAAAGGTCTTGTTGCAGTTCAAGCATATCATGATCCATTGCTTGGATACGATCCTTGAAGTAGCCGCAGAGCTGCGACACATGGAAGATATCGTGAACATGAGGAAGGTTCGACGGTAGCTCCAATTGATATGCCACCTTTCCACGCCTTTCAAGAATTGTAAATGGACCAATATAGCGAGCAGCTAGCTTGCCCTCGATCCCAAAGCGTTGTCACCTATGATTGGTGTGACTTGAATATAAGCCGTTTTGCCAGATTGATAGAAAAGAACTTGGTGATGACAGTCATATTGACTTTTCTGACGAGACTGAGAAGCCTTCAATTTCTCACGAATAAAGCAGACTTCATCTTTGGCATGTTGGATCATATTTGGAACGAAGTGTGATCGTTCCGGAGTTTCTGACTAATTGAGAGGAGTTCGACACTTTCGTCCATAAAACAATTCCAATGGGGCCATCTTAAAACTAACTTGATAGCTATTAGTGTAGGAGAACTCTGTATAAGGGAGATATTCCTCCAATTTCTTGTCGAAAGAAATGAGACAAGCTCAAAGCATGTCTTCAAGAATCTGATTGACTCATTCAACTTGTCCCTGGGATTGAGGATGAAAGGCGATGCTAAAGTACATATGAGTTGTTGTAGCTTTCTAGAAAGTTTCCCAGAATCTTGAACTGAATAAGTAGCAAGCTAGTTACCAACAAAATACCATGGAGTGAAATAATTCTGGACATATATAGATCTGCCAGGTCACTAGCAGTGATGCTCTCATTGACGCCAAGAAAATGTGCAACTTTGGACAGACAATAAATTACGACAAGAATAGCATCATTACCTTTGTGTGATCTGGGAAAACCATTGACATAGTCCATTTTGACATGACCCCATTTCCTTTAACGGATAGAGATAGGCTGCAGAGTTCCAGTAGGACTTTGATGTTCTTCTTTGATTCGACGACCGTCATGGATATAAGTCTGACAGTAGATGTGTAGGGTATGAAAGTAGAGGGTAGAGTCCTAGCTACGGCAAGGTTGTATGAGTTCAGGCCCCTCTGCCATGGAGGTAACAACCCTACATCCCAGTGCTCTTCGAGCTTTGGTGTCAAGTGGAATATGAGTGTTACACAATGCGAACCCATGTGCCAGAGAGGAGGGTGGCTTATAAAGAGTGCGCTGCCCCTCATAAGTGTCTAGCCTTCAAGGGTGTAATAAGTGGGAATGAATGCATGCGCTACAGGTAACGTATGACATAAAGGACATTAACTACACTAGTCCAACGTGTGACCATTAGCTTCGCTGGAGTGGTTTCTCATCGTCCATGTCGACTGGCTTCTGGTATTTAATGTATGAAATCCAGTCGTCGAGTGTTAAGTAATCTTCCGAGTGGTTCTTTACCGAGTGGATCAGAGGTTGTCTTAATCCAGTCGGTAAGCATCTTGTGATCCTTAAGCTAATAATGAGGCGCCCTTGGGTCGGACTTATACCCCCGAATGTATCGAGGTTCGAGTGGTGAAGGTGCAACTACAAATCTTGGTATAGTAGACTGAATTTGGATGTTCTTCAAAGTTTCGCCGAATTGGATGTTGATTGCAATCTTCATCATTCGCCTTGATCAATTATGCTTGGCAAAAAATATCCGAGTGGACTCGAGGATCTGAGTGAGCAAACGAAACGGTGCGTCTGACATGATCTTTTGATGTGAACAATCGCCCTCTCAGTTCCGGATTTTCTAGGATTTGAAAATTTCGGTTGCCGTGCGTTACACGGTGATGACGTCATCGCTATCAAGTGGATCCCGTCGCCTCGATTCTTGTGCCTCAATCTCCGCCACGTATCTTGAGGTGGCTTGCGAAGAGATATCTCAAGGGTCGACCTGCCAGAGACTCAGTCGGCGGGTTATAAAGGCTTTCAGCACTAGGGGTTGGAACGGCATCATCTCCTTCCTCTCCTCTGCTCTTCCTCCTCCTTAGCCACCAGCGTGCACAAACGCGACCAATCTCGCCGCTGTCACCATGACAAAAGGGCAGACTGGCAAGCTTGAGAAAGCAAAGAAGAAGGGTGCCGCCAAGTCAAAGAAGCAATCTTTGCCATCGGGCTGGATCCAGGGGGATTTCCTCCCTTCCACTGTGCGGAAGGAGTATCTCCTCGAGCTCATTGAGCAAGGCATGCTGATAGATAAATCTTGGCGCCTACGTGGTGAAGAGCCGGAGCCTCAGCCGCAAGAGGGGGAGCGGGTCCTCCTCCTCACTTATGTAGAAAGAGGTTTGTCTCTGCCACCCCCTCCTTTTTTGGGGCGGAATTGCATCACTTTCCGCCGAATGCTATTGCACACCTCTCTTGTTTTATCACCTTGTGTGAATGTTTCCTGGGGTGTCCTCCTCACTGGGCACTCCTCAAATTCATCTTCACCGTGCGATCTCAGTCGGTGAAGAAAGTTAACCCGACTAATGACAAGACCAACATCATCCAGTTGTGTGGGGGGGGGGTCTAGCGCTTCAGAAAAAAGCCAAAAATTAGCTATCCTGTCATGAACTTTCCCGAGTCGGTTCGCAATTGTCAGTCTACATGGTTCAACTGTAATGATGTAGCTTGTCCGAACATGACGAGTGGAATCCCTCCCTTTACTCTAGAGCGACCTAGTGCTCCGAGGACGTTAATGATGAAGAAGGAGGAAACGACTCTGGTTGATCCCTTGGTCAAAGCTCTGATTGGTCTGTTCTGCAACGGAGTGACAGGAATGGATCTATAAAAGACCTTCTTGGGTAGACGCATCCATCCTCTCCAGGCTCGAGATCACACCTTGTGGCAGTACACCGGTCCCGAAGACTCCACTCAATCTCATCGCGAGGAAGTGAGTGAAGACACATTAGCAAAGTGGATCCATGGAATAGTGGGTCCTTGTTAGAACCCGTTGGGGGCAAAAAGGGTCCTCCCTTCTCAGCTGACAATCCGCCGATGAACAAGGTTAGTTCCACTCTGTTGAACATTGTTGCCTTTGAACCTAGTGCTTGTAATTTGCTTGTCGACTGAATTTGTGGATTTTATCTTGTAGGAGTGGGCGAACCTTCATTCTCCGATACCGAATGGCAACACACTCGACCTTGATGAGGGGAGCATGGTGGATAGTGCGGAGAGTGAGGACTATGTCGATGACAGCGAAGAGACGGAGGAGGAGTCGGAGGAGAGTGAGGAGGAAGATTTGTCTCCTCCTCGCCCTGAGCCCCGGACCAAGCAGTGTCACGACCCCGCAGGCACTCCAAGCAAACGTTTGGCACCGAGTGGCAGGATTACCAAGCGTGCTAGGGGATCGTCTGGAGAGAGCTAGTAGAACAACCCGCCAAAGTGTCCAAGCCCAGCGGACCCAAGCCTCGGAAGGCCTTGCCTAGGATGAGAATTGTCGTTCCAGGTGCCTCTACGTAAGTGCTTGACCTTATGCTTTTATCCGAGTGAACATTTTGGCCGCTGGCGACTGACTGAGGCTGTCTTGACAGAGCTGCTACTTCTGTCACATCGCCTCCGCGAGGAGATGAGGATCTCACAGAAGTCGACACTGAAAACGCAGCCACCTCACAAGATCCGTGGTGCTTTCGTCCGCAAAGTGGTAGCTCAAGACCGCGGTAGCATCGAGGTCTCTTAAAAAAGCGCCGATGCGTTGGTGGTAATTAAGGACTAGGGCTAGCCGTTCTTCCTCCCCCATTGTAAGCGGTCGTCCTTCGGGCAGATTTACAGGAGCCTGACCTCCCTGCGGGAGACCTCCCTGCGGGAGATACGGGGCCACGGCGCGGGACAGGTCATCATCGCCCATCATATTCATACCACCTCCTAACATCGGTATGAAGTTGATTTCTCGTTCAGTGTCATTCTTTCAGATGTGCGTTTTCTCGACTGTAACATCTGATGTTTCTGTCTATCAGTCGTCCCTGCTACGAGAGGATTCATCTAGCTGGATGATGACGATCAGAGGCAACCAGCTGCTGCGGTAGAACCTGTTGTGTCCGAGGTGCCCGTGGCGACAATTGTTGTGGTGAGTGCTCCACTTGTTAGTTCAGTCGTTGTCAGCAAAACTCCAACTGGATTGCAGTCGAGCGTTCCAGTTGTTTCTATTGCGGCTTCAGGATTGATGTCTCCCGCGACCGTGTACACCACGTGTCGTGTCCCTCAGGATCAGGCTGGTGCTGCCAAGGATGCTATGATCCAGGCAGGACTGATGAAGCAACAAGGAAGAGGAGCATATGACGCCATCGTCTCTCTGTACAACAACAGCCTGGTGCTGGAAGAACACGTCCGAGTAAGTTCGACCGTAAGTTTGAATTCTAACTCTCACCCACTGGTGGTTGCTTTTTTGTAGAATTCTCTTTGTTTCATTCATGTTCCAGTGGGGTCACTCTGAGACCGCTGTCGAGTGCTTGCACAGGCAGTGGTCTTAATCAGTAGAGACGTTCCTTTTTTCTTATTCAAAACCAAGCAGAGCTGACCTAGTTGAATTATGAATCCAGTAGGGGCACGCTAAGTGCACCGACTGGGTGTAGTCCCCGAGAATATTATTAGTAGGGATTGAATGATAATATTCTTAAGTACTTGAGTGTATACTGTATTTGACTCGACATGGCAGACCTCGTCGAGTATTAAACCAGTTGGGTCACGTCGAGTGAACCCGCTAGGTGTAGTCCCCGAGACTACTGTTGAATGCGTTCATAATCAGGAGTCTGTATTTGAATGCTTGCATTATTTATTGAATGACTTGTATTTTTCCACTCGGAAGTAGATTAATACTTGTGTCGAGTGAAAATAATTTTTCCACTCGGATGTTTTTTGTAGAAAGCTTGTGAGATTGGGTTGTAGTACGCCCAGGTGGAATCTGAGATGAACAAACTGAAGCTGGAATATGATGCCATGAAAAGGTTGCTGGAAGACAAGGATGTGGCCCTTGCCAATCTGAAGCAGAAGTCTGAAACTGATGAATTGAAGCTTGCGGACCTTGAGAAGTTGAAGCCAGAAAATGAACAGATGAAGAAGGAAAGGGATGAATGGGCGAAGAGACTCCACTCCATGTCGAAAAGAGGAAATGCCTTGGAAAGTTTTATAAAAGACTTCCTCGCAAAGATGGTTGATTCTCTCATTGGTATGTTTTCTTTACCGAGTGAGTCTTAGAATTTTTCATCGACTGACATGCAGCTGATATTTCGTTGGTCTCCTGTTGCAGAGTTTTGTCCTGATTTCCAAAAAGAGACATTCGAGGTGGAGCCATACTTGGATCCAATCAAGTTTCCTATTCCCGATGACTTGGCCATGAACATGTATCGCCTCAACTGCCGTCTTGTTAAAGTCCAAGGGTACTTCAGTCGTCTGCGAGCTGTTGTGGAACGAATCGACAAGGAGCTATGGCCTGAAGACACGTTCCTCGTCGGTCTAGATGTTGTGATGGAGCACCTGGGTCGTGTTCGAGAAAGTATCCAAGCGTGGAAGAAGTCTACTACTCGGCGTGGGGCGGACGTAGCCTTGTCACTCGTGACGGTCCATTGCAAGGAGACTCGGGAGGAGAAGCTGAAGGCGTTGCAGGTTGCGAACACGAAGAACCTTCGTTTTAAAGACTTCATGGAGACTTTCATCGATCCGCAACTCTCATCGCCGATGTCAGCGACCTCGATACCTTTGTGGAGCCAGCCAGTCCAGGTGAGCCTTGATGAAGTTGATCACTCGTGAGAAAAACAGTTATTTGCCTCGGTATGCCGAGTGGTTCTTGTAAACGCTTAAAACTTTGTTCGGGTGATAACCGGAGTACTTTTGTCCGGCGCGGATAACCTTGATCTGCGCTAGGCATTATTTATTTTCTCACTTTGACTGAATGTGGTTTTATCTTTGTCAAATGAACCTTTCCTTTTCGGTGATGCTCTTGGCATACACCAAGTCATCCCACCTAAGTGAACTTTGATTCGCGATTGGGTAGGGATTCGGGCGGGATTTCATTACTTAGACGAATCTGGTTCGCGGCTAAGCCTCCAAATGAGAGGGTAGCTCTTCACACTACAGGAATCACCTTCTTTGCCGTCTGCCATCACAGACGGCAAAGGCTAAATCCCGGACGGCAAAGACAAAACAACAGACGGCAAAGAATCTCACGGCCGGCAAAATTTCTGCGTCAGCCTACGACGGCATAGGACCTTCTTTGCCGTCTGTCCCCCCAAAGCGGACAGCAAAGCTCTTTGCCGTCAGCTTTCCTCAGGAGCAGTCGGCAAAGTGCTCGAGACGGCAGCCGACAGGCGTTGCCTTCGTTAGGGTTTAACGGAGGCTTTGCCGTCTGCCTCCCGCTTACTCTTTGCTGTCTGCCTCCTCCTGCCCCCTCCACTCTTTGCCGTCTGCCTCCCCCTTGTTCTTTGCCGTCTGCCTCCTCCTCCTCCCCCCCTCCACTCTTTGCCGTCTGCCTCCTCCTCCCCCCTCCTTTGTGCCCTCTTCTTTACCGTCTGCCCACCCTGGAGGCAGACGGCAAAGAGCCAATATAGACACCCCAGGATGCACAACTGGGTGCCATGTGGCACCTTTGCCATCTGCCAGCTGATGGCACAGGTCTTTGCCATCAGCTGGAAGACGGCAAAGAGCCCATATATTTGACACCACATTTATATAATTGACAGCACATATATGATATATATAGTTCACCACGCATATACTTGCCAACACATATATATAATTCACCACACATATATGATATACATATAAATCAATGTACATCCCCATATATCGAAAGAACCAACATACAAAGTATTGCACTGTTTATCCATATATACATATACATATAGTTCAACATTGTTCATCAACTCAAATGAAAACTAGATGATATACATATAAAGTTCATCCATCGACATTGTTCAACTCCATTAATGCCAGCTTTGATGCATGTAGTATATCCAATCTGCAAAAATGTGAATAAGAAAGTCAGAAGAAGAACAAAATATGATGTTTTTCACCTAATTATGTCATTTTTAGCAGAAAACAAGCTAAGAATATAATATTCATGAGCTAACCAAGGTTCTTATGCCATTTTTAGCTTATTGTGGCATTTTGGAGCTAAATGGGTTAATTAAAGCAAGGATAATATTAAAGAGGAGAAGAAAGAGGAGGAGGAGGAGGAGATGAAGAAATCAAGAAGAAGGAGGATTAGGACTAGAAGGTCCTTGGCCTTCTCCTCCTCCTCCTCCTCCTCCTCATTCTCCTTCTCTTTTTCTTCTTCTTCTTCTTGTTCTTTCTTTTCATTTTGCCTATTTCTTCTCCTCTTCTCCTCTTGTTGGAGCTAAATTACCTAATTATGTCTTTTTGGAGCAAAATGGGTTAATTATCCCATTTTAGAAGAAAACAAGCTAAGTATATAATATTCATGAGCTAACCAAGGTTCTTATGCCATTTTGAGCTTATTATGGTATTTTGGAGCTAAATGGGCTAATTATGTCATTGTTGGGGAAATTAAAGCAAGGATAATATGAAAGAGGAGAAGAAAGAGGAGGAGGAAGAGATGAAGAAGAAATCAAGAAGAAGGAGGAGAAGGAGGAGGAGGAGAAGGACTAGAAGGTCCTTGGCCTTCTCCTTCTCCTCCTCCTCCTCCTCCTTCTCCTTCTTCTCTTCTTCTTCTTCTTCTTCTTCTTCTTTCTTTTCATTTTTCCTATTTCTTCTCCTCTTCTCCTCTTGTTGGAGCTAAATTACCTAATTATGTATTTTTGGAGCTAAATGGGCTAATTATCCCATTTTAGAGGAAAACAAGCTAAGTATATAATATTCATGAGCTAACCAAGGTTCTTATGCCATTTTGAGCTTATTATGGTATTTTGGAGCTAAATGGGCTAATTATGTCATTGTTGTGGAAATTAATGCAAGGATAACATGAAAGAGGAGAAGAAATAGGAGGAGGAGGAGAAGAAGAAGAAATCAAGAAGGAGGAGGAGAAGGAGGAGAAGGAGGAGGAGGAGAAGGACTAGAAGGACCTTGGCCTTCACCTTCTCCTCCTCCTCCTCCTCCTTCTCCTTCTTCTCTTCTTCTTCTTCTTCTTCTTCTTTCTTTTCATTTTTCCTATTTCTTCTCCTCTTCTCCTCTTGTTGGAGCTCAATTACCTAATTATGTCCTTTTGGAGCTAAATGGGCTAATTATTTCATTTTAGAGAAAAACAAGCTAAGAATATAATATTCATGAGCTAACCAAGGTTCTTATGCCATTTTGAGCTTATTATGGTATTTTGGAGCTAAATGGAATAATTATGTCATTGTTGGGGAAATTAAAGCAAGGCTAATATGAAATAGGAGAAGAAAGAGGAGGAGGAGGAGAAGAAGAAGAAATCAAGAAGGAGGAGAAGGAGGAGAAGGAGGAGGAGGAGAAGGACTAGAATGTCCTTGGCCTTCTCCTCCTCCTCCTCCTCCTCCTCCTCCTTCTCCTTCTTCTCTTCTTCTTCTTCTTCTTCTTCTTCTTCTTCTTTATTTTCATTTTTCCTATTTCTTCTCCTCTTCTCCTCTTATTGGAGCTAGATTACCTAACTATGTCTTTTTGGAGCTAAATGGGCTAATTATCCCATTTTAGAGGAAAACAAGCTAAGTATATAATATTCATGAGCTAACCAAGGTTCTTATGCCATTTTGAGCTTATTATGGCATTTTGGAGCTAAATGGGCTAATTATGTCATTGTTGGGATAATTAAAGCAAGGATAATATGAAAGAGGAGAAGAAAGAGGAGGAGGAGAAGGAGAAGAATTCAAGAAGGAGGAGAAGGAGGAGGGGGAGGAGGAGGAAAAGGACTAGAAGGTCCTTGGCCTTCTCCTCCTTCTCCTCCTCCTCCTCCTTCTCCTTCTTCTCCTTCTTCTTCTTCTTATTTATTTTCATTTTCCTATTTCTTCTCCTCTTCTCCTCTTTTCCTCTTCTTAGAGCTAAATTACCTAATTATGTCTTTTTGGTGCTAAATGTGCTAATTATCTCATCTTAGAGGAAAACAAGCTAAGTATATAATATTCATGAGCTAACCAAGGTTCTTATACCATTTTGAGCTTCTTATGGCATTTACGAGCTAAATGTGCTAATTATGTCTTTTTCGGGAAATTAAATCAAGGATAATATGAAAGAGGAGAAGAAAGAGGAGGAGGATAAGAAGAAGAAATCAAGAAGAAGGAGGAGAAGGAGGAGGAGGAGAAGGACTAGCTAGAATGTCCTTGGCCTTCTCCTCCTTCTCCTCCTCCTCCTCCTCGTCCTCCTTCTCCTTCTTATCTTCTTCTTCTTCTTCTTCTTCTTCTTTCTTTTCATTTTTCCTATTTCTTCTCCTCTTCCCCTCTTCTTGGAGCTAAATTACCTAATTATTTATTTTTGGAGCTAAATGGGCTAATTATCTCATTTTAGTGGAAAACAAGATAAGTATATAATATTCATGAGCGAACCAAGGTTCTTATGCCATTTTGAGCTTATTATGGTATTTTGGAGCTAAATGGGCTAATTATGTATTTTTGGGGAAATTAAAGCAAGGATAATATGAAAGAGGAGAACAAAGAGGAGGAGGAGGATAAGAAGAAGAAATCAAGAAGAAGGAGGAGAAGGACGAGAAGGAGGAGGAGGAGAAGGACTAGAAGGTCCTTGGCCTTCTCCTCCTTCTCCTCCTCCTCCTCCTTCTCCTTCTTGTCTTCTTCTTCTTCTTCTTTCTTTTCATTTTTCCTATTTCTTCTCCTCTTCTCCTTTCTCCTCTTCTTGGAGCTAAATTACCTAATTATGTATTTTTGGAGCTAAATGGGCTAATTATCTCATTTTAGAGGAAAACAAGCTAAGTATGTCATATTCATGAGCTAACCAAGGTTCTTATGCCATTTTGAGCTTATTATGGCATTTTGGAGCTAAATGTGCTAATTATGTCTTTTTGGGGAAATTAAATCAAGGATAATATGAAAGAGGAGAAGAAAGAGGAGGAGGATAAGAAGAAGATGAAATCAAGAAGAAGGAGGAGAAGGAGGAGAAGGAGGAGGAGGAGAAGGACTCGAAGGTCCTTGGCCTTCTCCTCCTCCTTCTCCTCCTCCTCCTCCTTCTCCTTCTTATCTTCTTCTTCTTCTTCTTCTTCTTTCTTTTCATCTTTCCTATTAATTCTCCTCTTCCCCTCTTCTTGGAGCTAAATTACCTAATTATGTCTTTTTGGAGCTAAATGGGCTAATTATCTCATTTTAGTGGAAAACAAGCTAAGTATATAATATTCATGAGCTAACCAAGGTTCTTATGCCATTTTGAGCTTATTATGGTTTTTTGGAGCTAAATGGGCTAATTATGTCTTTTTGGGGAAATTAAAGCAAGGATAATATGAAAGAGGAGAAGAAAGAGGAGGAGGAGGATAAGAAGAAGAAATCAAGAAGAAGGAGGAGAAGGAGGAGAAGGAGGAGGAGGAGAAGGACTAGAAGGTCCTTGGCCTTCTCCTCCTCCTTCTCCTCCTCCTCCTCCTCCTCCTCCTCCTTCTCCTTCTTATCTTCTTGTTCTTCTTCTTCTTTCTTTTCATTTTTCCTATTTCTTCTCCTCTTTCCCTCTTCTTGGAGCTAAATTACCTAATTATGTCTTTTTGGAGCTAAATGGGCTAATTATCTCATTTTAGTGGAAAACAAGCTAAGTATATAATATTCATGAGCTAACAAAGGTTCTTATGCCATTTTGAGCTTATTATGGTATTTTGGAGCTAAATGGGCTAATTATGTCTTTTTGGGGAAATTAAAGCAAGGATAATATGAAAGAGGAGAAGAAAGAGGAGGAGGAGGATAAGAAGCAGAAATCAAGAAGAAGGAGGAGAAGGAGGAGAAGGAGGAGGAGGAGAAGGACTAGAAGGTCCTTGGCCTTCTCCTCCTTCTCCTCCTCCTCCTCCTCCTCCTCCTCCTTCTCCTTCGTCTCTTCTTCTTCTTCTTCTTTCTTTTCATTTTTCCTATTTCTTCTCCTCTTCTACTTTCTCCTCTTCTTGGAGCTAAATTACCTAATTATGTATTTTTGGAGCTAAATGGGCTACTTATCTCATTTTAGAGGAAAACAAGCTAAGTATATAATATTCATGAGCTAACCAAGGTTTTATGCCATTTTGAAATTATTATGGCATTTTGGAGCTAAATGGGCTAATTATGTCTTTTTGGGGGAAATTAAAGCACGGATAATATGAAAGAGGAGAAGAAAGAGGAGGAGGAGGAGAAGAAGAAGAAATATGGAAGATGGAGGAGAAGGAGGAGAAGGAGGAGGAGGAAAAGAACTAGAATGTCCTTGGCCTTCTCCTCCTCCTCGTCCTCCTCCTTCTCCTTCTTCCCTTCTTCTTCTTTTTTCTTTTTATTTTTCCTATTTCTTCTCCTCTTGTCGTCTTCTCCTCTTCTTGGATCTAAATTACCTAATTATGTCTTTTGGAGCTAAATGGGATAATTATCTCATTTTAGAGGAAAACAAGCTAAGTATATAATATTCATGAGCTAACCAATGTTCTTATGCCATTTTGAGGTTATTATGGCATTTTGGAGCTAAATGGGCTTATTATGTCTTTTTGGGGAAATTAAAGTAAGGATAATATGAAATAGGAGAGTAAAGAGGAGGAGCAGGAGAAGAAGAAGAAATCAAGAAGAAGGAGGAGAAGGAGGAGGAGGAGGAGGAGAAGGACTAGAAGGTCCTTGGCCTTCTCCTCCTTCTCCTCCTCCTTCTCCTTCTTCTCTTCTTCGTCTTCTTCTTTCTTTTCATTTTTCCTATTTATTCTCCTCTTCTCCTCTTCTACTCTTCTTGGAGCTAAATTACCTAATTATGTCTTTTTGGAGCTAAATGGGCTAATTATCTCATTTTACAGGAAAACAAACTAAGTATATAATATTCATGAGCTAACCAAGGTTCTTATGCCATTTCGAGGTTATTATGGCATTGTAGAGCTAAATGGGCTAATTCTGTCTTTTTGGGGAAATTAAAGAAAGTATAATATGAAAGAGGAGAATAAAGAGGAGGAGGAGGAGAAGAAGAAGAAATCAAGAAGGAGGAGACGGAGGAGGAGGAGGAGAAGGACTAGAAGGTCCTTGGCCTTCTCCTCCTTCTCCTCCGCCTCCTCCTTCTCCTCCTCCTTCTCCTTCTTCTCTTCTTCTTCTTCTTCTTCTTTATTTTCATTTTTCCCATTTCTTCTCCTCTTCTCCTCTTCTTGGAGCTAAATTACCTAATTATGTCTTTTTGGAGCTAAATGGGCTAATTATCTCATTTTAGAGGAAAACAAGCTAAGTATATAATATTCATGAGCTAACCAAGGTTCTTATGCCATTTTGAGGTTATTATGGCATTTTGGAGCTAAATGGGCTAATTATGTCTTTTTGGTGAATTTAAAGCAAGGATAATATGAAAGAGGAGAAGAGAAACTTACTGTAGTGGTCATCAAGGAGGAGAAACACCACGGTTGCTCGCGCCGGCTTCGTTTGGAGACGGTTGCCCTGGAGAAGGGTCGTGCGATGCCGCTCGGGAGTTATTCTGCAGAAAAGATATTTTGCAACGTCTCAGTTAGCATTGATGACACTCAATTATTAATACTAGTTTATAATGAAACGCACCGTGCCAATCGAAGAGAAGACGGGCATCGGCCGAGGGACTTGACCGCTCTTCTCGCACAGACCCTAAAGAGTGGGTCGTATTAGTTAGTAATGAAACAGACATTACACACATGATTTGGCTAATGTGAAAAAAGCCATACCACAAAAAGCTCGTACAGGGCCCGTTGACCCGCCTCATTCCGGGCCCTCTCCTCCTCAATCAATCGTGCCATGGTCTGGTCCCTCTCATCAAGAGCAGCCTGAAGAGCAGCCTGGCTTGCCAATATCTCTTTCTCAAGAGCAACCTGGTTTGCCGCTCTCTCTTTTTGAAGAGCAGCCTGAAACACCATTCCTCGTTACCACAGTAATGATCTATGGTGACACACATAATGAAATGGATGAAAGTGTTCTTAGTCCATACAACTAACCTCGATGGCAAGTTCGACTGGCTGTGGACGACGTGTTATCTCAGGACAGCTGCTCGACTGGCGCGCCTTGATCTCCGGAAGAGTGAGTGGACAACGAATTATCCCATCTCAATGGCTATCGAGCCATGGGGCCTCCCGCCACCAGATATCATCACCAGCTCTGGATCCAAAGGTTCCTGGCTAGGGTTAAAGTCATCCCCTTTCGTAGCCTTCCCCGCGTCCCGGTATGCCACGAGCTTCTGGTGGGATGATATGTTGGTGAAGTTATTGGGATCATCCAGGTCAGACTCAGAGAATGCCTTCGCCTTCTTGTACGAGGCAGCATGGGCCATGCCATAAAGGTCGTACAAGTGTGGCATCTCAATCTTATTGTGATGTGCCTAAAAGAGAGGAACAAAATATTAGCATCAAGAATGAATTGCATGAATCATGAAGCAAATCACATACCCAGTTTCGTCCAAACTAAAGTAAGTTGGCGTTGCCTTGATGGTGCGGCACACCAACCATTTGGCTACGCCGATCCTTCGCATTCTCGTGGACGGCTCGCCAGCTGCCTGTGCACCACTCATCAACCAACGCCTCCCAACAATCCATCTTATCCGCACACCATCTCGGGGGCACCTGTAAGTTATTAGAAAGAATTTTCAGCGCTACGCCTATGAATGAAATCAAGAAAACTAGGTAGAAGGACTTAAGAATAGGTAATTACCTTCATGTATTGCTCCTTCTTCAGGAACTTTCCACGACAATCCTTCTTCTGCTTCTTAATACCACGCGTGGAGTAGTACTCTCGAATAGCTTGCGGCCGAGCCTCGTGGCGCAAGTTCTGTAGTAACCACCTACACTCGGCCTCGAGAACCCTGGCCGCCTCCTCCTCATATCCATCCTCACACCTATAGAAGGTCTGCAATCAAACGTGAAAACACCGATTAGTACAATAATTAGCTATATTATTAATTTTAGATTCTGTAAAAGGATAATTTACCCAAAAGCTCTTGATCACCATGTCGGCCCTCGTGTGGCACAAGACACCATCTATAATCTCCTTCGGTGGGGCCTGCGCAGCCTGGTAGTGCTCCCAGGAAAATCTTAGTGTAGGAACTGACCCTCACCAGGCAACCTGACAAACCCCGGGAAATTTGTCCGGCAAAGCACACCAAGGACGGAGTTCGGCCTGCGGACTCCAAGAGGGTGTACCCATCCCCTACAGTATCATAAGGTCAACGCATTAGATATTTGAACAAACTTGAAGGCAAAAGCAAAAAAAAGGGTAAATGTACTTACCTATCTCCTTCAGGTTTAATCACCGGCCTGTGCTCGCGGGTAGCCGGGGAGACCGGGAGACGTGTACTACCACGCTTGTACACGGTGGCCCCGTCCACCTGCACATCGCCCTCACGATCCGTAAGCTCGTCCGCGCCATCCCCGCCCCCTGGGCCACCTGGACCGGCAACTCGGTACGATCCGGCCAGGTCTCCCATCCGGGCCTCTCCACGTCGGGTGAAGCCTCCGGAACCGTAGTCCCCTCCGGCTGCTCCTGGGCCGAATGCACCTCGACCCGAGGCTGCTCCTGGACCGGAGTCTCATGGGACGAATGCCCGTCAACAACAGGCTCCTGGAACGGAGTCCCCGTAGCCTCCTCCGCAAACGGGTCGACCATACTAGTCCTATGCTGGGGTGAATGAGCTGGTGGTGGTGGCGAGGACGGCTCAACAGTCCTCCTGGATCTTCCGCGGCCACCACCTCTCCCTGTATCCTTCCCCTTCTTCCCTACCCGACCAGCACCTCGCCCAGTGGGCAATGCCGCCGACGAAGAAGAACCCACGTGTGGTGTCGACAGACTGTCGGCCAAGGCTCTAAGGAGAGATAGGGTGGAAGGGAAGTACCAACCCTTATGCGGGGCGCCTGGGAAGAACCCGTCGAGCGATCTCGACCAGTGCCCACCATCTTTCCACACCTGGTGACCTGCCATGATAAAGATTAAAAGAAATTAGTACAACATAAAAAAATTGAATAACTGACATGAATAATAATATGTACATGAATAATAAAGATTAAAATATATATAATTTAAGTTGTGAATCTTACAAACTAATAATCATCATCATCAATAAATGCATCATCATCATCACTTTCACGCATGTCTTCATGAATGACGTGCTCGTCGGGTTCAACGGCGTGAAGTTGTGAAAGGCCTTCCTTTAATCGTTGAAGCATTGACAGGTCATCCACATCAGTAACCTCTATGAGTTCCAGGTCTTCTGGTTCCGGCTCAGGGCTGGAGTCGGTTTCATTGTCGCTGTCTACTTCCATGTTCTTGGGTGAAGCACGGCGGTTCTTGAAACGTTTCTTGGAAAGACGTGTTTCTTGGAAGAATTATCCATCATATGTGTCTGGGTTAATGTGAGGTTCATAATCCTGTTCATTTGGGAGAGGTGGTCTGACATGTGGCGGCACTTCATAAACAACATACCAACCTTCCAGATTCTTATCCGTTTGGCATGCCCACGGTAGATAGAAAACTTGGGTCGCCTATTGAGCCGTAATATAGACATCAGGAACATCTAAATGGGTGTTTGGATTGATTTCCACTAGTCTTATATGTTCATGAGTCCTTCTAGTCTTTTTCGGCTAGAACCAATAACATTTGAAGACTACGACGTTCGCTGGGTTTTCACCATAGAATTGAAGTTCATAAATTGCTTCAACTCTTCCATAATACTCGATAACACCTTCGCCGATAGCAGAGACACCACAATTTGTAGATTTCTGGTCGGGCATAGATAGCTCTTTGCCAAAGGTACGAAAGAGATACCCGTTGATGTTGTATTTCTCAAATGAACGGACCTGATAGTCAAAACCATTAGCGACTTGTCTCAATTCGGCGTTCATAGACTCTCAATTAGCCTACAAGTTTAATACGAGACGGTTGTTGCATTAGCCGTAAGTTATACTAAGAATGAAATGGTCCATTATTGATAATTACCGTTTATTTGAACCAAGAGATGAAACCGGGATAGCCGCCTCTTGTCTTTGACAGAAGCTCATACTCTTCGATAGAATCATTTTCGCTCACCGTTCCATCCGAGAATTTGACGACGTAACGGTTGATTGAAATATCCGGGAATAAGAGCAGTTCAAATGAATTAGAAGTTACGGGTAAATATACCGAGAACTAACTCGATGTACGGTCGCACTTCTGTTAGGTTGTTGAAGATATACAACGAAATGTTCCGCCATTCTTTGACATCCAACATTATTGGTTTCGAAGCACCGGCTGGTGCGAGCTTCCCTTTGAATAGGCTCAGCTTGGACCCACCTTTTTTAGGGTCTGCATCATTGTGCCGAGGCTTCGGATTATGCAAATGATGATTTTTGGCTTCGTAGTGTGCTGTCACAAAGTTTGCCACCTCCTCAGTAATGAATGCCTCAGCGATCGATGCTTCAATTCTACGCTTATTTTTACATTTAGCTCGAAGGGTCTTCTCCATCCTCTCAGTTGCATAGCACCAACGATCTTGCACGGGCCCACCTAATCTTGCCTCGGTCGGTAGATGTAAAATCAAATGCTGCATTGGATTAAAGAAGCCCGGTGGAAAGATCTTCTCTAACTTGCACAACAACTCCGGTGCAAACTCCTCCATGTCTTCTACCACACCAGGCGACAATTCTTTCGCACAAAGAACACAGAAGAAATAGCTCAGCTCCGCCAGTACTAGCCATTCATCCTCAGGAATAAAGCCACGTAACATCACCGGCATTACCCGTTGTAGCCATATGTGCCAATCATGAATCATGAGACCAAAGATTTTTAATTTTTGAAGACTCGCTCCCCTCTTTAGATTCGCGGCATACCCATCGGGGAACATCAAGTGCCTTTTGACCCACAAGATAATTTCCCTCATAGCTGGCCTTCCAAGATTGAACTAGGCCTTTGGCTTCGACCACTTCTGCTTTCCTTTGCCTTCTTGCATGTTTTGTAATGGTCTATGACATAGTGTCTCTTGATCGACTCAAGCCTTAGTATTATCCTTTGTATTCCCATCTATGTCGAACAATGTACCAAAAATAGCCTCTCCGATATTCTTTTCAGTGTGCACCATGTCGATATTGTGTGGAAGAAGGAGGTCTTTGAAGTAAGGCAGATCCCAGAAGCATGGCTTGTGAGTTCAGTCGTGTTTTGAATTATACCCCTTAAAATACCCTGGACGCTCTGGATCAGGCTCGAGGGCGTTTAACTGATCCAGGATCTGTTGGCCTGTGAATGCAGGAGGTGCCATGTTTTTGACAACTTTACCTTTGGTAAAGTTCTTCTTGTCTTTTCTGAACTGATGGTCAGGATCCAGGAACTGTCTATGCAAGTCAAAGCAAGAATACTTCCGACCCTCCTGCAACCAATGAAACTGAAGAGTTGCCTTGCATTGGGGGCACGGGAACCTTCCATGCACACACCATCTAGAGAATAGCGCATACGCTGGCAAGTCATGCATAGAGTACATGTACCACACATGCATTTTGAAGTTTTCTTTTCTAGCGGCATCGTATGTATTGACCCCATTATCCCAAGCTTCTTCCAATTCATCCTTAAGCGGTTGCAGGTACACATTCATATTCTTCCCCGGATAATTGGGCCCTGGAATTATGAACGTCAGAAATATGTTCTTTCTTTGCATAATCTGCCCGGGGGGGGGGAGATTGAGTGGAATGAAAAATACAGGCAAACAACTGTATTGGGTTGCCGTCATGTCGAAGGGATTAAAAGCATCCGTGGCGGCACAGACTCGAGGATTCCTTGGATCTGCCGCTTTATCCTGATGCAATCCATCGAAATGTTTCCACGCCTCCCCATCCGATGTGTGTACCATCATTTTATTCCCATCCGCATCTAGTTCGGTTCTTTTGCGCAATTTGTGCCATGTCATCTGTCTGGCTGTCTCTTCGACCATGAAAAGACGTGGAAGTCTTGGTACGATTGGCATATACCAAAGAACACTAACTGCGATTTTGGTCTCCCTCTTCTCACCAATACCGTTGTCTACCACAAGATACCTGCAAGACTCGCAATTGGGACAATAGTCCAATTTTGCATACTCCTTCCTAAATAAGGCACATTCTTTCTCACATGCATCTATCTTCTCATAGGGCATCTTAAGTACACAAAGTATTTTGTCCGACTGGTACAGGTTTGCAGGCATGACATGGCCTTTGCGTAGGAAACGTCCAAATAGTGTCATCATCGCGTCGTAGCATTCTCTTCCCAAGTTGAATTGAGCCTTCAAAGCCATTACTTGTGCAATTGCATCCAGCTGACAAAGCTCAGTATGCTCATGGAGAGGACGTTTTGAAGACTCCAACATTTCATAGAAGGCCTTTGCAGATTCCTCCATCTCATCTTCCGAATCCCGAGCATCATCAAAGTCTTGCACCATGTCTTCGATCCCAGTACCATGCTCGTCCGTGCGACGATGGACCACCTCAGCTCTTGTGCGTTGTATGGACTCACCTTGAAATGTCCACACCGTATAATTAGGCTTAAAACCCCTCCTCTGCAGGTGTTTAATCATTACAGCCTCTGTCGTCTTTTTATAGTTGTCGCATCCAGGACAGGGGCAATAGTTTCTTTCCTGGCCATTTGCGAATGCGGCTTTCACAAATTCCTATGTTTTTACAAACCATTCTTTCGTCATCTCTTTCTGACTAGGGTGACCGGTATACATCCACGCACGATCACTCATCTTGCGTAGCTACTAAAGACAAAAGAAATATATTTATATATAATTTAGCATTTATATTCATTGGTTAATCAGGTTCGCCATTTTTATTACGTCCAGGCAACCTACACGCTAATAGGTAAAGATAGGTCCGACTCCCACCTGAGTATGTGTAGATTGGGTTCGTTTTCCCATGCTCTGCTCCGGATCCAATGCAAAATTTCGGAAGCACCTCCCCGCTGTTCTCCTGATACACGTCTCCGCAATAAACAGAGAGGATGTGCATCCGGAGAACAATGGGGGAGGCACTGACGAAATTCCGCATCGGATCCAGAGCACAGCATACAGGAAAACGAACCCAATCTACACATACTCGGGCTGTCCATTGATAATGTTGGACAATTCGAAAGGATGGCGGTTATAAATATGGAAAGACATGAATATTTATAGATGTCGCCCTTTCGAACGGGAGAGGCATACTGGTCACGCATACTCATGATTGAAGAAACCTATATATAGATAGCAAGTTTCATCGGCACGAAGACAGGGACAGAGCAAATTAAGGGGGTAGGAGGAGAAGTCATTTGTGCTCACCAACAAAGTAGGGGCAGAGCTCGTCCAACGCACATGGAGGTCGTCGAACAACTGCACAATGAAATTCACCCGATCAACACAAATATGATGTTTTTATAAGATAATCAAAAAATATGTGACCTAACTCTTATTTTCTTTTTTCTTTTTTCCTCTTATTCTTCTTCTTCTTCTTCTTATTCTGATTTTCTTTTTTCTTTATTCCTCTTATTCTTCTTCTCCTTCTTCTTCTTTTCTTCTCTTCTTCTTCTTCTTCTTCTTCTTATTTTCTTTTTTCTTTTTTCTTTTTCCTCTTATTCTTCTTCTCCTTCTTCTTCTTTTCTTCTTGTCTTCTTCTTCTTCTTCTTCTTCTTCTTCTTCTTATTCTTCTTATTCTTCTTCTTCTTATTCTTATTTTCTTATTTTCTTTTTTCCTCTTATTCTTCTTCTCCTTCTTCTTGTTTTCTTCTTCTCTTCTTCTTCTTCTTCTTCTTCCTCTTCTTCTTCTTCTTCTTCTTCTTCTTATTCTTCTTAGTATTATTATTATTATTATTATTATTATTTTCTTTTTTCCTCTTATTCTTCTTTTCCTCTCCTATTTTTCTTCTTCTTCTTCTTCTTTCTTCTCCTTCCCTTCCGTTTCCTTCTTCTTCTTATTTTTTTTCTTCTCCTTTCTCCTTCTTCTTCTTCTTCTTGCTCCTTCTTCTTCTTCTCCTTCTTCTTTCTTCTCCTTCCCTTCCTTTTCCTTCTTCTTCTTCTTCTTCTTCTTCTTCTTCTTCTTCTTCTCCTTCCCTTCCTTTTCCTTCTTCTTCTTCTTCTTCTTCTTTCTTCTCCTTCCCTTCCTTTTCCTTCTTCTTCTTTTCCTTCTTCTTCTTATTTTTTCTTCTCCTTTCTCCTTCTTCTTCTTCTCCTTTTCTCCTTTACTAAACAGGAAACTAACCTAACTAAACCTAAACTAAAACTGAACCTAAACTAAACTAATTTAACAACCTAACTAACCTAATAAACTAAAAAACTAACCTAAATAATTTAACATAAATAAAAATAAGGAAAAACAAAAAGATGGGGGGACTCACTGGCGGGGGCGGCTGGGGTGTGGGGCGGTGAGGAGGACGGGTGCGACGGGGCTGTGGGGCGTCGCCGGGGGCAGTGCGGCGGCGGGGGGCAGTGGTGGCGGCAGGGGGGCAGTGGTGGCGGCGGTGGGGTGCTGTGCGGCGGCGGGGGGCAGTGGTGTCGGCGGTTGGGGGGCAGTGGTGCCGGCGGTGGGGGGCAGGTGAGGGGGCGGCGCAGGGGGTGGCGCAGGGGTCGGCGTCGGGGGCGGCGCAGTGGTGGCCGGCCGCCGGTGGTGCAGGAGGGAGGCGCGCAGGACGGTTTGAGAGAGAGACAGAGCGGGGAGTGGGGTAGTGGAGCGAGGGGTTGGCGGATAACAGCCGTCAGCTTTGCCGTCTGCCCCCGGACGGGAAAGGGCCCAACGGCGGATGGAAAAGGCCAGGCTGACACCAAAGAGCCCGTCCGTTGGACGTGGCCAGGCCCAAGGTCTAGTGGGACCCATCTGCCCTCTTTGCCGTCTGCCCTAGGTCTCTTTGTCGTCCGCAGGCACATGGCAAAGCCCTTACCGATGGCAAATGTTCTTTTTATCATCAGTGAGCCCTTTACCGTCCGCTTTAGGTCAGCTGACGACAAAGAGGGTCTTTGCCATCAGCCAGCAGACGGCAAAGAACTCGCTGATGGCAAATTACTGTTTTCCAGTAGTTCACTTGGTGAAGTTTTTTAACTTAGGTGAATCTGATTCGCGGCTAAGCCCTCGAGTGAGAGGTTAGCTGTTCACTCGTGGAAGTTTTTTTAACCTAGGCGAATCTGGTTCGCGGCTAAGCCCCTGAGTGAGAGGTTATGTCTTCACTCGGAGAAGTTTATTAACTTAGGCAATTCTGATTCACAACTAAGCCCCCGAGTGATAGGTTAGCTCTTCACTCGGAGAAGTTTTGTAACTTAGGTAAATCTGATTCGCAACTAAGCACCAGAGTGAGAGGTTAGCTCGTCACTCAGAGAAGTTTTTAACTTAGGCGAATCTGGTTCGCGGCTAAGTCCCAGAGTGAGAGGTTAGCTCTTCACTCCGAGAAGTTTTTTAACTTAGGCGAATCTGGTTTGCGGGGAAGCCCCCGAGTGAGTGGTTAGCTCTTCACTCGGAGAAGATTTTTAGCTTAGGCGAATCTGGTTCACGGCTAAGCCCCCGAGTGAGAGGTTAGCTCTTCAATCGGAGAAGTTTTTTAACTTAGGCGAATCTGGTTAGTTGCTAAGCCCCCCGAGTGAGAGGGCACCTCTTCACTCGGATAAGTTTTTTAATTTAGGCGTATCTGGTTCGAGGCTAAGCCCCCGAGTGAGAGGTTAGTTCTTCACTCGGAGAAGTTTTTTAACTCAGGCGAATCTGGTTCGCGGCTAAGCCCTTGAGTGAGAGGTTAGCTCTTCACTCGGAGAAGTTTTTAACTTAGGCAAATCTGGTTCACGGCTAAGCCCCTGAATGAGAGGTTAGCTCTTCAATCGGAGAGGTTTTTTTAACTTAGGCGAATCTGGTTCACGGCTAAGCCCCCCGAGTGAGAGGGTAGCTCTTCACTCGGAGAAGTTCTCTAGACCGGAGTCGACAGATATATTGTGGTAAACACAACTTCTCGCAAGTAAATTGCTTTAAGGAATCTCATTCGTTACATCAAAACAGTCATAAATCAGGCATAAAAACGATTGAGTAAGTCTGTGTTCCATGCTCGCGGCTCATTGATCCTCTTCTCCAAACTGTAGAGTATGTACGCTGTGTTGTTGAGGACCTTCGAGATGATGAAGGGTCCTTACCACACGGGTGCCAGCTTGGGTGGTCTCTTCTGATGCACTCGGAGCACCAAATCGCATGTTTGAAACGTCCGAGTCCTAACATGTCTCGCATGGAACTATCGCAAGTCTTGCTGGTAGATTGTTGACCGAATCAAAGCCATCTCGTGCTCCTCCTCCAAGAGATCAACTCCATCCCGTCGAGCTTGTTCAACTTCGGCTTCTGAGAAGAACTCAACTCTAGGGGAATTGTGAAGCAAATCACTCGGAAGGACGGCTTCTGCACCGTAAATGAGAAAGAATGGATACCAGCCAGTCGACCTGTTCGGTGTCGTTCTGAGCCCCCAGAGCACAGAAGGTAACTCGGTGACCCAAGCGCCTGCAGCATGTCCAATCTCCCTCATGAGAAGAGGTTTTAACCCCCGAAGTATGAGTTCATTCGCTCCTTCAGCCTGGCCATTTGTTTGGGGACGAGCAACGGATGCATAATCCACTCGGGTTCATTGAATGGAGAAGAAGCTCTTGAATTCGTCCGAGTCAAAGTTTGATCCATTATCATTGATGATGTCGTGTGGGACTCCAAATTTGACACTAGTTTCTCTCAAGAATTTGAGTGAAGTGCGAGCATCTAGCTTTTTGATTGGCTTGGCTTCTATCCACTTAGTGAATTTGTCGACTGCACCTAACAAATGAGTAAATCCGCCTTGCCCTCTACGAAAGGGTCCAACCATGTCCAAGCCCCATACGGCAAAAGGCCATATGAAAGGGATTGTCTGCACAACAGATGATGGCTTGTGCGATTTGTTGGAGTAGAATTGGCATCCTTCACATCGGTCCACGAGCTCTTTGGCCATTTCGCCTGCACGTGGCCAGAAGAATCCATCTCGAAACGCCTTAGCGATGATGGCTTTGGAGGATGCATGATTAGCACAGGTTCCCGAATAAATTTCTTCAAAAATCTGTCGGCCTTCCTCAAGGGAAATGCACCGTTGAGCTACGCCAGACGCACTTACCTTGTAGAGCTGATTTCCCATGACTGTGAAAGCTTTGGATCTGCGAACAATTTATCTAGCCTCATCTTCGACTTTGGGCAGTTCTTGCCTCGGGATATATGCAACATACGACACTGTCCAATCGGGCGTGACTACTCGAATCTCCATGATTAAGTCGACAACTGCCGGGATTTGAACTTCAGGCGGATCAACTGCACGTGTGGGTTGAGGAAGTTCTTCGGTGAATTGATCTTCTTGGACTGAAGGGATGTGTATGTGCTCCAAACATACACTAGGCACAATTTTCCGAGTGGATCCGATTTTTGCCAACTCATGAGCAGCTTGATTCTTCAATCGAGGAACGTGATGAAGTTCCAAACCTTCAAACATTTTCTCAAGTTTTCAGACTGCATTGCAATATCCATTCATGGCAGGGTTTCTCACATCCCACTCTTTCATTACTTGATTAACCACTAGATCTGAGTCACCATATACCATTAAGCGTCGGATGCCGAGTGGAATGGCCATACGCAACCCATAAAGGAGAGCTTCATACTCTGCTTCATTGTTAGAGGAATCAAAGTGGATCTGCAATACATAACTGAGCTTGTCGCCTTTTGGGGATATAAGAACTACACCTGCACCAGAACCACTCAGCATCTTCGAGCCGTCAAAGAACATAGTTGAATGTGTCGAGTGAGTAGGGGCTGGTTGCTGTTGTTCCACCCATTCAGCCATGAAATCTGCCAAAGCCTGAGATTTGATGGCTTTCTTGGCTTCGAACTTTATGTCGCAATATAATAGCTCCATTGCCCATTTTGCCACTCGGCATGATGCATCTCGATTGTGAAGGATTTCATACAATGGGGCATCACTGACCATAGACACCGAGTGATCTCGAAAATAATGAGCTACCTTCTTCACAGTCATATAAATCCCGTAAAGGAGCTTCTGATAGTGTGGATCTCTGTTCTTGGAAGGAGTCAATACCTCAGAAACATAATATACTGGGCGTTGAATCTTGTAAGCCTTGCCTTCCTCATCTCGCTGGACTGTCAGGACTGTGCTGACAACTTGATTTGTAGCCGCTATGTATAAGAGGAGTGGCTCTTTGTTGTACGGAGCAGCAAGAACTGGTTGGGTGGATAGCAGAGTCTTTAACTCGACGAATGCAGCTTCTGCTTCGGGAGTCCACTCGAAGGTATCTGACTTCTTCTTGAGCCGGTACAATGATAAGGCTTTCTCTCCGAGTCGAGATATGAAACTGCTTAAAGCTGCCAAACATCCTGTAAGCCTCTGGACGTCGTGCACTCGCACAGGGCTTCTCATTCGGATGATTGCCCCGATCTTTTTGGGGTTAACATCGATTCCTCGTTCGGAAACAAGAAAACTGAGTAACTTGCCGCTGGGGACTCCGAATGTGCAGTTAGCTGGGTTGAGCTTGATATCGTACCTTCGAAGGTTGGCGAACGTTTCAGCCTAGTCAGTCAGCTGGTTGGAACCTTTGCGTGACTTGACTATGATATTGTCCATGTATGCCTCCACGTTCCGACTGATCTGGCCGAGGAGGCATTTCAGAATCATGCGCATAAAAGTGGTTCCTGCATTTTTGAGACCGAATGACATAGTGATGTAGCAGAAACACCCGAAAGGGGTGATGGAGGCTGTTTTTATTTCATCTGGGCCATACAGACGGGTCTGGTGGTACCCAGAGTAAGCATCTAAAAAAGACAATCGCTCACATCCGACAGTCGAGCCGACGATCTGATCTATGTGGGGGAGTGGGAAGTGGTCCTTCGGGCAAACCCGATTGATATGCTTGAAGTCGATGCACATTCAGAGTGACTTGTCCTTCTTAGGCACCATGACAACATTCGCGAGCCAATCAGAGTGGTAGACCTCGTGAATGAACTTGGCCTCTAGGAGCTTAGCCACCTCCTCTCCGATTGCTTTCCTTTTATGCGTGGCGGACCAACACAGATGTTCCTTGATAGGTCGAGCTTTGGGGTCGACCCTCAGTCGGTGCTCAGCCAGTTCCCTGAGTACACCAGGCATGTCAGCGGGCTGCCATGCAAAGATGTCCCAGTTCTCACGGAGGAACTGGATGAGCTCGACTTCCTATTTAGGGTCAAGGGTTGTTGAGATATTGGTCGGGGCGGCTGTAGGATCCGTCGGGTGGATGTTGACCTTCTTGATTTCGCGTGCCAACTGGAATGCAGACTCGAAAGCTCGCTTCTTCGCGCGCATCAGTTCGGCGGGATCTGCTGTCTGCCGGTACTCATCGAGCTCTCCCATTTCCATCTACTAGTCGGCGATCTTGGAGCCCTACTTCAAACATTCTTCTGCTCTCTACCGATCGCCAGTGATGGTGATGACTTCCTTCTGTCCTGGCATCTTCATTTTCAAATAAACTAACATGGTCGGGCCATGAAACGTACATACACTGGTCGCCCAAGTATCGCGTGGTAGGCACTCTGGAAGTCCACCACCTCGAACATGAGTTTCTCCTTGCGGAAGTTCTAGTCGGAGCCGAAGACAACATCCAACGCGATCTGACCGATTGAAACAGCCTTCTTCCCTGGGATCACTCCATGGAACTACATATTGTTGTCGCTCAACTTGGACATCGGAATGCCCATCCCTTTGAGAGTTTCGGCGTAGATGATGTTCAAGCCGCTCCCTCCATCCATCAACACCTTGCGGAGTCGAACTCCTTCTACCACCGGGTCGGCAACAAGAGCCTGACGTCCCGGAGTGGGAACATGTATCGGGTGATTCAACTGGTCGAAGGTGATAGCAGCCTGTGACCACTTGAGATACTTCGGGGTAGAAGGAGCTGCCATGTTGACATCTCAGTTGCCCACTTTCAGTCGACTCTTGCTTTCGACATTAGCGAAGATCATCAGAGTGGCATGGACCTTTGGGAAGTGGTCTTCTTGTTCTTCGTCCTCTTTCTCTTGGTCTTTCTCACTCGATTGATCCTCTCTGAACCTCTGGATTAAAAGTCTGCACTGCCGGGTGGTATGTTTAGGCACGATGATGTTGCCTTCTTCATCTATCTTCATGTGAATCGCACACGGCTGATCAAGAACATCAGGTCTCGACTGCTTTTTGAATTTCTTTGGGGGGAATTGTCTCTTGCCCTTTCCCTTGAACTTCCCCGCTCCCAGAGTGGTCGCTTCTGCCGGAGGAGTGTGTTCTACCTTCTGCTTCCGCTTTCGGTTGGCATCTGCATTAACTTCTTTGCCTTTGCCTCTATGAAGGCGGTCTTCTTCTTCTCCATTGGCATAGAGGGTTGCTATCCCCATCATCTTGCTCAAAAACATATCTCCTGTCCGACCGAACTTGAAGTACAACTCGCGGTACCTGACGCCTACCTTGAAAGTGCAAACTTCTTGATGCCCTGTGACGTTCTCCATTGTGTGGTGAAGAGTGGTCCAGCGCTGGATATAATCACGCAAAGACTCACTCGGATTGTGCATACAATGTTGTAGCTCTGAGAGACCAGCAGGGCGCTTGCAGGTGCCCTCGAAGGTCTTGATGAACAGTCGGGCCAAATCTGCCCAGCAGTATATGCTTGATGGAGCTAGTTGATTCAGCCACGCACGGGCCGAACCATCCAGCATCAGGGGCAAGTGCTTCATTGCGATGTTGTCATTGCCGCCACCAATCTGAATTGGCACTCGGTAATCATCTAGCCACGTCTCTGGCTTGGACTCACCAGTGAACTTGCTTATTCCGGCCGCCAACCTGAAGTTGGGGGGAATACGAGCAAAGCGGATTGCCCGACTGAAACACTCAGGCCCACATATGACAGAGCCACTTCCACTCGGACGATCACCGTCGTATCCATCATGATGGGCTCCGCCTCTATCAACTCTCTTCTGAGTTATATAGTCCCTTACATCACGCCTCTGGTCGCGGTCGTAGCCCACTGATCACCTTTCGTCGTTCCGCCGGGGCGCATACAAACCACTCCGTGGAGGAGAGCGCGAGCGATGACGATCTCCACGATTGAACCGGGTGGAAGCGATCTTCACGGTCTTCTCGGTGATCTCCTCCTCTGCGACGCTGAGGAGAACCTGGATTGTAAACCGACTGAACTTTGTCCGGTCGTACAAAATTGATGTGCAGTTTGTTGTGAGACTGAGAGACATCGGAATTCTCCTGCTGCGCCGCCTGCCACAAGGCATGGATCTGCTCCACTCCTCCGCCCGCTGATGAATTTGACGTCTGGATGGAGTCTGCAATCCTTGCGGACGCAGCCAAGTTTAGGATAGGCGTGCGGAATATGTCGATGTTGTCGTGATGAGAGCGCCGACCGGATGCTGGGGGCGCAGATGATGACGCGCATCCCAAGTCCCTCCGGTTTCCCGCTTGTCCCGATGGTTCCTTGGCAGGCTCTCGTGTGAGATGGCCATGAAAACCTCCCCTGCAGGGCTGCGGTTCTCACAATTGGAAGGAGGACCAAACAGATCTGACATCGAGTGAGATGTAGCACACGGAGGTGTAGCAGGTTTAATTGCTGCCACCTGTGGCGAAGACGCTTGACGCCGAATGCATGATGCACCCAGCGCTGGAGCTGTGAGCGACCGGATCGCTTGTTCCTACATGCGATGGGGAACGCAGTCGACGACAGAGTCGACGGTTGGCGAAGAAGGACTCCGCTAGAACTAGCGCGGAAGAACGTCGCCCTGCGGCCTGGAAGCGCCTCGACGTCGAGAGGCGCCTCCTGAAGCCATGCCGAATCGTCGACGAGTGTGCCGAACATGATCCCGTGACCAATGCACAAACCACCGCCGGAAAGCATGGTGAAGAGGATCAAATGCAAACTTGCCGGAAGTCGCCTAGACGCCTGCCCCAAGGTGGGCGCCAACTGTCGTGGATATAGGACTGGCAGTAGTTGTGTAGGGTACAAAATTAGAGGGCAGAGTCCTAGCTACGGCAAGGTTGTATGAGTTCAGGCCCCTCTTCGGTGGAGGTAACAATCCTACGTCTCAGTGCTCTTGGAGCTTTGGTGTCGAGTGGAATATGAATGTTACAGAATGCGAACCCGTGTTCCAGAGGGGAGGGGTGGCTTATAAAGAGTGCGCTACCCCTGATAAGTGTCTAGCCTTCAAGGGTGTAATAAGCGGGATTGGATGCATGCGTTACAGGTAACGTATGGCATAGAGGACATTAACTACAGTAGTCTAACGTCTGACCATTATTTCCGCTAGAGTGGCTTCTGATCTTCCATGTCGACTAGCTTCTGGTACTTACCGAGTGGAATCCAGTCGTCGATTGTTAAGTAACCTTCCGAGTGGTCCTTTACCGAGTGGATCAGAGGTTGTCTTAATACAGTCGGTAAGCATTTTGTGGTCCTTAAGCTAATAATGAGGTGCCCTTAGGTAGGACTTATAGGTCAGGCCTATGACCTTACCCTAAGGCTATAACCCCATCAATGGCAAGTGTCACATTCTCCAATATAGCGTGCAATGTCTTGCTTCATGTTTGACCACAAGAATCTTTGGAGGATGTCTTGGTACATCTTGGTACTACTTGGGTGAATAGATAAAGGTGTATCATCGGCTTCTTTCATCACCCTCTGAGTCATATTGAAGTTTTCCCTGTGACTCGGAACGAATACGCGACCCTTGAAGTACAAGCATCATCATCATCAAGAGTAAAGTAAGAGGGTTTACCTTCTACAAGATAGTCTTTAATCTTTTCGACTTCGTCGTCATAGTGTTGAATAGTTTTCATGTCGCCCACGATATCTGGTTTAGCAACCAGGTTATTAAGGGAACCCTGGTTAATAACATGGAGGTTCATCTTGCGGAACTCTTTATGAGGGTGAGCAAGATAACCATGGGGAACAATATGAAGGTTCGGCTTGCGCAATTCTTCTTGAAGAAGGATCTAAACCTTATGAACCTGGAGGTGGTTGCAATATGACTTGCGGATCAACACATCATCCATTACATTAGCTTTGCCAAGTGTATAAGAACTACCCATGTTAAAATGTTATATGCTCTCCATGCATCTCTGTTGATCGAGTTTCAGATCCGGCTGAGTAAACATGTACTTTAGACTTTGTTGATCGGTGTAGATCTCACAACGATTACCGAGAAGCTTATGTGGCCATAGAAAGAACAAATACATAACTGCTGCAAGTTCAAGGTCATGAACTCGATAGTTCTCTTCATGACCATGCAACTATCGCTGGCCATAGATGATCACTCTGCGGTCTTGCATTTGGACACAACCCAATCCTTGATGAGAAGCGTCACAATAAATGACAAAGTCCTTGAGTGTATCCGAGGGAGCAAGCACTAGAGCTGATATCAGTTTGTCCTTGAGTGTCTAGAAAGTTTCTTGACATTTATCTATCCACTCATACTTAATACCTTTATAAAGCATATTGGTAAAGGGGTTTGCATAGAGAAGTTCCCTACAAAGCGATGGCAATAGCTGGCGAGTCCGAGAAAATATCGGACTTGCTTGACATTCTTTGAGGGATTCCAGTCCAGAATAGCCTGAACTTATTCCGGGTTGACTGCAAAACCATCCTTGGAGATCACACGACCAAGGTAGGTCACTTCGTCCAAGTAGAATTTACACTTGGAATACTTGACATATAGGTGATTCTACCAAAGCTTTTCGAGTACAAGATGAAGATGTTCCACATGCTCTTCTTTATTCTTGGAGTACATGAGGAAATCATCTAGATAAACCATGACAAATTTATCGAGGTAGTCCATGAAGATATAATTCATCAATTGAGAGAAGGCAGTTTTTGGGATATCCTCGTATGAACCATATCGAGTAACGAAGGCAGCTTTTGGGATATCCTCTTCGCAAACACGGATATGGTGGTATCCCAACCTGAAGTCGAGCTTAGGGAAGATTGAGGAACCAGTAAGTTGATCATCCTTGTTCTCGAACCAAATGATTCGTTCCATCCTTCTTCTTAACAAAGAGAGAAGGTGCTCCCCTAGCAAAGGAACTTGGACGAATGAATACACAATGAAGAGATTTGTCGATTTCTTCCTTAAGTTCAAGGAGTTCATGTGGTGGCATTTTGTAGGGTCGATTGGCGATAGGAGTTGTGACTGGTACTAAGTCAATGACGAATTCAACAACTCTCACAGGGGGGTCCCTAGGAGTTCTTCTGGAAAGACATTTGGAAAGTCACTAACAACTGGAATTCTTTCAATCCCCTCAAGAGGTGCCACATTTAATGCATTCAAGGCATATAGTCGGGCTTAGGCACCTTGAAAAAGATGAGCATGGTAGCTTACAATGTCATTTGAAAGATGTAGGAGGTGGACGGTTATGGTGGCACAAACGATTGAAGTTGTATGAGCTTTCAACCAATCCATTCCCAGAATGAGATCAATATTGGAATAGTTCAGCATTATTGGAGAGGCAAGGAATTCCAACCCTTCAATTTCAATGGTACATTGAGGCCAACCATGGAGGTTCGATATTATCCCGTGTCGTGTTTACCACTATTGGAATGTTCATATCTTTACATCTAATGTCATGCATGTATGCAAAAAAATTGACATGAACGAATGTGATGCTCGTGTATCAAACAATACACAAGCTAGTGCTAAGTTAACAAGAAGTGCACCCATCATAGTAGCAGGCTAGTCTTGAGCTTGATGGAGTTCAACGTTGTTGGCCTAACCATGTGTAACGTCCATGACGCGACACTATCCGTATTTGGGGACGATGCCTTAATATGGATAGAGACGCATCTCTGTCAAATATCTGTGGTACTTGAACCTGTGTTGTTGTAGTAATTTGTGAGCCATGAGAATTCAGCAATATCGTAACCAATATATTAAAACTAATTAAGTTATTTGGGTAAGGCATGGTTAAGTGGTGAGGTTGAAGTAGCACTAAGAATTATTTGGTGGCTAACTTACGATTCAAGATTAAGACGAGTATCTACGCAAGTCGGTCGCAAATTAATTATGATCAATAAGTGATCATGAACACCTACTTACGTCAATCATAACCCCACTGTGTTCACCTTTCGAACTACCTCGAAAAGAGGCGGTCACGGTTACGCACACAGTTGATTTGGTTTTACTTAATTTTACTTCCAATTTGCTATAACTATATGTCAAACAATTTCCAAGTTGCCACATAACTTCTAGCATGGATCTCCAAAATATTTAACCTTGCACGGGTGCTCCAACTAGTCCATCACAAACAATCAAAATCTACCCTAGAGAGAAAACCTCAACCTCGAGATAGCCCAAGGTTTCCTCCATATCTGAGTGCACACGACATTTTCTAAGAGTAAAACAAATCTAGTAAGACTGCCTGACAGGCTAGATCCCAATAGGAGCCGCACGTATCTATTTTTCAGGGCACTACTGGATGGGCAAGATGTCAGGTTGGCTGAAACCCCGGGTGGCCAGGGGGTGCCAAACATTGCCCAGTTTGGACCAACATTCATGAGGAGCACTAGCCCTGGTTGTTGATTAAGATCCTCGGGGTAGCTATTCCCTATGCATTTTTATTAAGTTGTTTAGCAAATATAATACCAATATTTGTCCTTGTCGGAACAGTTTTAACCGAAGACAAATTATCAAGGGGGTCCCCATAATAACCCCAAGCATGTTAGGATCGCTCAATATGGAACATCACACTAGTAACCGGAAACTAGGGCAATGAAAGTGGAACAAAACACCAAGAAGAAGGCCAAACATTTGGCCAGTACCAAATGTATATGCTCATTAAATGAAATAGCAATAATAAGATGATGTCCAAAATATCGATGTCAACACATGGATGACCATGCAACTGCAACTAGTAACGCTATAAGAAGGGTTGAGCAAGCGCTAACTTAGCCAATCAATGTTTGCTGGGAAGTGGAGGGGTTAGAGGCTTATCATGACATTTTTGGACGCTTGAGATTCAGGTCATTGGCAGCGATAGTAAATGACATAAACGAGACACCTAAGCATAACAAAATTAGAAATAATATAAAGGTCAACGATCATTTTGCCTCGCACTTCTTCTAGGGGATAAAACTCTTGATCTTCAGGGACGTTCTCAACAAGACCCTCGTACTCATAATCGTCTCTCAACAATACCCAACAGAAAATACAACATCCAATGGACACACGGCCACGACACCATGCTCAAACAATATGATGCATGAATATGAAGTGAATGAAGCATGGCAATGCTACACTAGTCATCTTTCTCATGCAATTATTTAATTATTATCATTCTGAACCGAACCTCAAGATTAGTTACTTGGACATGGAATAAGATTGCAAAAAATGAATGCATCACAAGAAAACGATACAAACGCATATAAAGAACGTCGCAAACCGAGTTACGGATATCTCAGAACTCTCACGAGAATGTACGGAAGGCAATGATGATAAACCAGAATTTTAGAGATGCTATGCGCAATTCCTTGGCATCCCAAGTATGCCATTGGATTGGGAACAAAATTATAGGTGAAATGGAACTAAAGATCATGCAAAACAAAGGGGTACAACTCTCACAAAGTGCAAAACAATTCTACAAGCAATTTGTCAAAAAACAGCAACATGTCACTTTATACACACATAAACTAACACCTACAACAGGCTAACACACTAAACCAAGACATGGAGATGAAGTAAACATGATGCACCACAACTCATACAAAAAACAACATGGATAGGAGCATGGATCAATGCCAATCAAGCTCACAATATGGCATAAAACATCAAAGATTATGACTTAATGTACATATCAGTTTCTCACATGTAGAGTTAATATGATGGCATATTGACAAGAATGAAACTTTATGCTACACGAACTTTCATGGCATGAAATTTAATAGGGCAATAGAGAGCAACAAGTACTACAATGAACACCAACTAACAATAAGAAAATATTGCATAGATTAATTGATAGCATCCTCTCAACATGTCATGGTGAACTTAGAGGATTCCCAGACTTATAAAAATTCACAAGGTGAATTCACAACAGGTTACATCAGCATGGAATGTTCGACGCGAAGAATATCTATGATGAAAAATCTATGTTGCAAAGCATTGGCACCATTTAAGAAAGGGCAACATGCTCTATCTTTCACTCATTTGCACCTGTAGAAAGAACCTACAGATGCTTATCAAATGACATGGAAACACAACTACTTGGTAACATATTCCAGACTTAGTCATATTTCACCCTACCAAATCAGCAACAGTAACATAGCATGTTGATAGAAAGATTTCCACATGTAAAGAAGCTTTATCATGGCAAGGAAAAAATATGAGGCCTAGCACACATAACAAACAACAAATTTCAGGTTGACAAGTTTAAGAAAGGTTACAAGAATTGCTTTATACAAAATTAACAAAAGACCATCATGGTGAAAATATCATGCACATCAATTTTCATGAAAGCCAAAACTAATGTGAGAGATGAATTCCTTGGATTTTTATACCCCACATTCATATATCATAAGCATAGGTTACAGTAGAAAATCATACCAGAAATCCACAAACAAAATCACACCAACTAGGTATAACCCAGTATATGCTAGATTTGGCATATGCCCAAGTTGGACACTCCCAGATTGGCAACCTTACCTAAATGGCATGAATTCAAAAACCAACGAATAAAAATAAAACAAACAACAAAATAAAATACCCAGCGGTCCACTAGTCAGCCACACAAGGCCCGTGAGAACTTGAAAAATGGGCCGAGGGCCCACTGTGAGCCACACTGTAGTTTTTTTACCATCTACTGTAGGGAATCACCCCACAACCTTTTCTTTTATTCCATTAAAAAGAGAGTATATGTACGTGAGAATATTAGAATATACAAAGGGGATGGGGAAGAGATACAAACCTCAAGGAGGTAGAAAGGAGATCCATTTCAAAAGATCATCCCTAAATCTAGCCTTAATCCTATGAGCAAAAAGGGAGATATCATGTGTGAAGCTAGACTTCCATTTACTGAACCTGGGACGCTCATTGTTGAAAATCCTTGCATGTCGGACTGTCCAAATGTTCCACCAATTAGTGAACTCTACTTCAGAGAAAAACGGATGCTGAAAATCTTTCCTGGCTGCCAATGAAGTGGTCCACATGGAAGTACCCTACAAGGTGATCTGAAGGTAGTTCCAAACCCTGATGTTGAAAAGGCGGTTGAAAAAGAGATGATCCCTATCTTCTTTGACCCTAGCATGATAGAGAACACATAGGTTTGAATCAGAAACTTTCATGTGACGGCGTTCAAGCATATCCTGGGTGTTGATCCTGTCCATGATTAGCATCCAGGCAAACATCTTGATCTTCATGGTGTAGCAACTCTTCCAAATCCAACAGAGCAAAGGGTTGGAATCAATGGGCAGATGCACATGGAGGTAGTACTTTTTAGCAGAGTAAGCTTTATAGTCACTACTCCAGAGCCAAATATCATTGCAAGATGGATCTCTATCAAGATTCTGGTGTAAGAAGGTGACTGATTCCAACTCTTGGCGGGCCCTGTCAGAGAGAGGCAAGTTAAACATGTTGATCATGTTATTTGTTTGAAAAGCTTGGAAAACCTCCTCAGAAGTGCAGAAAGTGTCAGTAACAAAGGAGAACAATCTCTTGAAAAGAAGAGCAAGAGGCATGTTAGAATCTCCGATTTCCCAGGAATCAGACAAAAAAGGAAGGTGTCTCCCTTATTTGGCTGGACATAGGTGACAACTCTAAAGTTGTCCATCCTCTTACAGATGTCCTTCCACCAGAAAGATCCACAAAGGGAGGTACCATGAGGAACTGTGTTGTGGTAATATGTGTTCCATATTAAATCAACCCAGGGTACATCAGCTTTGCTTAAGAACTTATCCACATGTTTAAGCAACAGAGCCTCATTTTGGACAAACAGATTCATAATCCCCAAGCCACCCTTCATTTTTGGCCTGCACACTAAGTCCCAGGCTGAAAGGGAAGGGGCATGGTCTTGGTCGTTCTTCCTCCAGAGACATTGTCTTTGTATCCTTTCCAACTTTTTAAGAATCCCTGGTGGTATATCCACACTGTAGAAGAAAAAAATGGGAACAGACGACAAGGCTAAATTGAGATATTGCAAGTGTCCCCCGTGTGCCGGGAAGGAGGAGCTAGTAGAGAGTGTCCTTTCCATACTGTCTACCAAAGTCATTAGATCAATAATTCTTGGACTGGTTGTCCCAATAGGCAAACCAAGATAGGGGAAAGGTAGTGATCCAACCTTGCAACCAATAGAGGCAGCAAGCCTCTGAAGTTCTCGCTGATCAATGTTGATAGGTAACACAACAGACTTGTGATAGTTTACTTGGAGAACTGTGGATTGGGAAAAAGCAGAAGCATCTTTTTGAATTCTAGTAGCTGAGACTCCACAGCAGGCAAAAAGATAAGAGTGTCATCTGCATATTTGACAATAGGAAAGTATTTGTCATGACAGGGTATTGGCAGCTGAATGACGCCATCCTGCAACAATTGATTTACCAAAGTTTGGAGAAAATCAGCAGCAATGGCAAAAAGGAGAGGGGACATGGGATCCCCCTGCCTGACCCCCTTCTTATACATAATTTTTTACCAGGAACTCCATTAAGAAGAACAGAAGAGGAGCTAGAACTGAGCAACTGCTACACCTATAATATCCACTTATCATTAAAACCTTTGTGCCTAAGAATATGAAAAATGAACTCATGTTCCACTGAGTCGAAGGCCTTTTTCAAAATCCAGTTTGAGGATGACAATGGGTTTTTTGGAGTGGTGGCATTGGTGTAGGTATTCCAGTGTCCGTCCAACACAATCTTGTATGGTTGTGGACTTGATGAAACTATACTGATTTTTATGGATGCATTTCATGATTTGTAACTGCAGTCTATTAGCAATCATTTTGGATAGGAATTTAAGCCACACTGGAGTTAATCCACACAAAGGAGAAAAAGGGGGCTCGGGGGGAGGGGTCGAACCCAAGCCCTATCAGATGGAAACAAGGCATGAGTGAGCTACCACTAGGCTACGAGCGGGGATCTAACAGGGAGGGGTTTCCACTCCTCTTGTACAGACAAGCCCCTGGGTTGTACCTCTATGAGACAAGGAACATGGTGATGATGCCGGCGAGTCCTCTAGTGATCACCGGAGCTCGTGACCTGTAGCGGGGGTGCGGAATCCAAGGGGTGTTCGGTTCCTATATTGAGCGAATGCTATGAGGCTAGCGGGGCTGGGTTTCGACCTCAAGCAAAAGATTCACCCGAGCCATGGCGTTGTCGAAAACGGGGCTCTGCGGACCCAAAAAGATTCGAACACCGGGGTGCTCTCACTGTCGAAACCTATTCTGCCTCTCAACCTCACGGCGACTCTCCAACGGTTCGAGCTAAGGGGGACGAACAAGAACACTCGCACAGTTCACCCAGGTTCAGGCCACCTTGCGGTGTAAAACCCTAGTCCTTCTTCTCTGGATTGCTTGAGGTGGAAGATGAGTACAAAAGGGAGGGGGTTCTTTCCCTAATGGAGTTGGTGGATCCCCTTGCTATGGAGGAAAGACCTCCCTCTTGTACATGCATTGGTCCTCTTCCCCCAAAAAACACACACTTGGCGGGAAGGGTTGCCACAACGACCATTTTGAAAGGGGACAAGATTGTGGCCTACCTTGAAAAAGGTGGTCTTCGCCTGTTAAAGCTCTTCGCCATGACGCGCTGGTTAGCTCAAAGGCTATGCCCTGCGCCGCAGGCACGCGAGCGTGGGTACCCCCAGTGCGAGGACCCCGAGAGTATCCCCTGAGCCCATGACGTGCACGAACCGGCCTACCGGATAGCAAAATAGTGCTGGCTCTCACCGTCTGCGAGCCCGACAGAACACGTGGTGCACGGCAAGGCATGAGGCGCCCCACCTACCCAAAGCGCTTTGGCATCTTACCCGGCTGACATAAAGTAGGCACACAGGGTGGAGCCGTCATCACTCACCTTTATGCCACACCCAGCTTTCTGCTTCTTCTTCCTGTGCGCAAGACTCCGTCACATCCAATCTTTGCGCAAATCACCTCCTTGCTCCACTCCCGGCTCCGGACCATGGATGGTACCTACTAGTAAGAAGGGAAAGGTCATAGCCTTTGCCGTGAGCTCTGTTGCTGTCAGGCCTGCTCTCATGCCATCTCGTGTCTTTGAGGATGAGGACTTGGGCCCGGTGCTCCCCTGGTGGGGGTGACTGTGGGGACCCTAACTACGAGTCAAGACCGCCGAATGAACGTGTATAGTGATCCCAGAGATCAATGCTCACTTGACACACATGTATTGAATAACAAGAGTCTTACATCCATAAATAACGTGTGATACAAATAATGATCATCATGATCAAGTCTTATGTAGATAGGGCCTTAGTGGCCAGTCAAACCAACTCAACTAATAGTGGAAATCTTGGTAGAATACGTGAACCCATGCCATCAACCTTAACCAACAAGCATTCTGACGGGGAAGCGTCCTAGTTTGCTTGTCCATCTCTAACAATGAATTCTTCCACATACTCCGGTTCTTCCATGTCTGTTCAAATAAAATAACCAGTGGCAAGCGAATGAGTACCTTTAATGTACTTGCAAGAAACCCATGATGTGGAACAAGGAAATAATGCAGCATAATACTCCCTCCGTTCCTAAATAAAAGTCTTTTTAGAGATTCAACTAATGGACTACATACGGATGTATATAGACATACTTTAGAGTATAGATTCATTCATTTTGCTTCGTATGTAGACACCTAGTGAAATATCTTAAAAGACTTATATTTAGGTACGGAGGGAGTATATCTTAGTATGCAGCCTTTGCGGATAGCAGGTTTTTCCTTAATGCGGTAACATGGTCAAGTGTAGGTATATCCATTCATCACAATGTAGATGGTAATCATACGGAGAGGTTACAAATATCAACATATCTGTTGAAGGTTTAACATCCCATGTTCACCCTTCATGCCAAGTCATCCAACTTGACATGCATCATCATTCTCAACCACACACCCATTCACACTTGGTTTACGCGAAAATGACTTTATGTAGTTTAAGCGGGATTAGCCAGCTCTCCTTGAATGTGGACACGGTTATTAGAATATTTTTCACTCTGTAGAGGTTGCGGGTTATACGCACGAGATCCGGGAAACTTTCATGTCATCCACGACTCGCGGTACGTAATATACCCGAGGTAAGTACCCGAACAATGCCTTTCCCTGTCGACTCTAGACACAGAGTCCACTCGACTCGTACCCAACCCACATGATGTACGTCTTACGGGCGCCAACTCTAGACCATATCATCCATGCAGGGACCAACGGTGTGCCCGGAACCTGTAAAAATAGCATAGACACCCTTTCTCGCACGACCCCGTCCCGAGGGTGACCATATCACTCCCGCCACTAGTAATGCGGGATCTTTGCTAACACCGACCAAAGTAATCAACAAAGCCCCATCCCATAAAAGGGTACCATGTTCGCACTTGAAAGGTTGGGATGGTCAGCAAATCTTAAATTTAATCCCATGTTTGAACCACACACACAAAACCTTTTCCGGTACACCACTTCTTTCTCAAGTGGTTACCATCTCAGCAGCATCACCCTCGGTCATTGGTGACACCCGACGGGGTTTTCAGGAAGTCTTTTTAATCACCCTTGTGTTACCATCACCATGCATATGGTCATCCTATGCGTAGCACTACTATCTACTCGTCAACTTTCCATCAGCATGACCCTCGCAGATGGTAAGGTCGTACTCAAATGCAAGTGCTCAAGAGGAGACATCAGTAACACCATACCGAGGATTTACCGATCGATCATGATCATATGCATCGGTGTAAAGTAATCAACATGGCATGCATCAAATATTTTCTCACACATGGTCAAAGGGCTACTTGCCTTGGTCAATTAAGTATCCGGGGTCTTCGAGGTCTGCAGGTCCAAGTCCTTCGTCCAACACTGAACTATCGTAAAAATTATAATAGCCATAATAAGAACCACAACCAATAACAGAGCACAAACTCACATCTAAAATGTTACCCTACTCTATGGAATTCTAACATTATTTCTAAAAGTATTTGTTTCTGGTTTTGGAGTGGAAAACTATTTTTAAAACTATTTTTAAGAGAGGCTAAAATACTTAAACTAGGTTTTAAAATAAAACTAGGTATAGAAGTTTTTATAAAAAATTCACAAGCTATATTATTAAATACTACATAATTTTACCAGAATTATGGTGGAAAAAGATTTGAATTTGGATGAATATTTAATCCTGTGACAATTCATTTAGAAAATACAAAAAAAGGGCCAGCTCACTAGACACGCTGAAAGTGCGTTATATCGATTAGAGGGGGGGTGAATAGGAGATTTTTTGAATTTCATCACTGAGAAATTCCTTTTGAGGAAATTCCTCACTGATGACTAACTTACAACGGAAACAGTAAAGGATCAGATGTGCAAAGTTTCACAACAACAGTTTTGCAGAGTGAAGATTGTGAAAACAGATTGCACTATGAGCAGGCACGCAGAATACAGATGAGGATTGACTAACGTGAGGAATTTGGGGTTGAGGTAATTCAGAGAAAGTCTTCAACAAATTCTTCAAACAGTCGTAGTGAAATTCATCAACACATAATATGAGGAAAGTAAGGAGTTGAGGAATTAGAACCCATTTCTCAGTGAAGGCAGTCGTTGATGACCCAGTTCCAACTGTTGTGACAGTCGTACATCTGGTTCGGTATTGAAACCAAAGGACACACAGTCCCGGGACACACAGTCCCTACCAAAATCTCCTTGAGCTAAGGACACACAGTCCTCGCCCAACACTCGTGGTAAGTCTTCAGGGCAGACTTCCAAACCCTCACAAACTTGGTCACCCGGCGATCCACAATTGACTGCTGGAAAGCTCTAGACCATGACGCCTAACTGTCTAGAGGATGCACAGTCCTCAAAGGTAAAAGGCTTCAGTCCCACACAGAAACAACTTCTTCAGTGATGCTCAATCACTAGGTTTGGTTTGTGGTTTCGGTGTATGATGTATTTCCTCACTGATGAATTACTCTCGAAGGCTCTGAGGAATTGGGTTGCTCTTATGACAAGTGTCAGTTTCTAACGGAGCAGCCAACCAGCTAGTGGTTGTGGGGGTGGCTATTTATAGCCTGGGAGCATCCCGACATGATTTGACACTAATGCCCTTATGTAATATGACCGTTGGAGTGGATAAGACCAGTGACTTGGCGTGGCTATCGAAACGGTCGGAACCCTCAACTTTGAGAGTCCTCATGTCACTCATATTCCTCATTTGAGGCTTTTGGTAGGATTAGGCTTGGGTTGAGCATCATGAGGAAATTCATTCCATAGTGTAACTTTGACCCCCTTTAATAGTACGGTGTTCCTATTACTCGAATGCGAAGAAAGTAAAACAGAAAGTGTAAATCTTCATGCTTCAATTCTTCACAGTGATTTTCTTCAGGAACCACCGGACTTCTGAATATCAGTATCTTCATGAGGAATATCAATTTCATCGCAGATTCCTCGCGATTCATTTCTTCAGCTTCAGACCAATCTCTTCAACTGAAGACATATATTTTTAGGGGTCAATATTCTTCAAATATCTCAACCTCCTCAATGACTTATAGATCCTGTGTACACTCACAAACACATTAGATACTTAACCTATAAGTCTTCAAACCACCAAAATCACTTAGGGGCACTAGATGCACTTACAATCTCCCCTTTTTGGTGGTTGATGACAATTAGGTTAAGTATTCAACAGGGATCAAAAATATGAAGTGTAAATACTCATTTGAGGAATTTGAAATCAAGATTCAGAGAGACTCCCCCTGAAGATGTGCATATCTTGAGGATTTTGCTTTTTACAGCAAATGCACATTGATGATTTATATCATGGAGATCTCCTCCTGAGTCTTGTAAATCATGCATACATGTAACATATCATATGAAGAATATGAAGATGCATGATGACAAATGGTATCTGACGAATTCCAGCATGCGTGCATTAAAACTTGAGGAATAAGCATGCGTAGAAAAACGTTCAAAAGCGTCAGAGTACCATCGGGCTTAAGTTACAATTCATTACATAAAAACTTCAGAAGAGTCAAGAGTTTGTAACTTAAATATAGTTCATAAGCCCCAAAAATATCCCGCTTGCAGACTAACTCTCAAGTTTCTCCCCCTTTGTCATCAAGTGACAAAAAGGGACAAACTGAGGACTAACGCCCATGAAGACTTCAGTTCTTGGCAGTTGAGGAAGAGTTGTGATGCTTCTTGGGAGTAGTCTTCTTCCTTGGACCGGTAGTAGTGTCGAGCTATTCTTCATCAGTTTCAGCAGTGCGGAATGAAGAAAAGGAGCTGTCTTCAAGGTCTGGCACTGGAATAGGCCTTAACTTCTTCTTGGGAGGCCACGACCATTCAAAGTCTCGCTTAAAGTCCATTTCTTCAAGCTCAGTCTGAGTCTTCAGATGTGCAAGTGTAGCCCAGGTGTGATCGAAAACCTCATGCAGATAGTGATGGTTGAGCTTCACAGAGTTCTGTGTTTCAGTGAGGGTTTTCACAATGGCACCAAACTGGTGTTTGACCCATTTGTGGTTGCGATCCACCTTCTGGTGAAGACTGAGGAGGAGCTCTCTGGTATTCATCACGCGAGGAGGAATGGGGCTTGCCGGACGAGTCTCAGTATCATCCCATGAAGAATAAGCTTCTGGCTCTCTGAACTGGCCATCAAGGGGCCTACTGCCTTTGTCAATCACAAATTTTCCTTTTCCTTCAATGGACTCGAAAGTCTTCTTGTTGACCCGAATAGGAGGCATATAACCCATATGGTTTTGGAAATCAGCGTGGAAGTTGATGCATGTCCTTGTCCTGATGAATCTCATGATCCATGGAGCATATATCTTGTGATCAAAAGGACACATAGCATTATCGGCCCAAGTCCTCAAGAAGAAATCATGGATGTTGATAGGAATACCATGAATGATGTTGAGGAGGATATTCTTCATGAGGCCTACAACATCTTCTTCATCGTCATGGCCTTTGATCGGCGCGAGCACACTGCAGAGGATTCTGTAGATAAACCTGGGTGTGTACTTCAGCTCGTGGACGAGGAACGTTGTTCTCGGAGATTTTCCTTCAGCCAAAGGTTTCATGAGGACTTCCATCATTCCATCTGGCAGCTCACGCTCGCCATAAAGCTTCACAGCCTCATCTGAGGGAATTGGTACAGGCAGTTCTTTGAGGAGTTCAGTAGCAGGAGCCTTGTAGTGAGTGTTTTGTGACATCCAATCAAACACCCAAGTGTTAATTTCTTCAGGGTTGCCAGATATGTGAAGAGTGGCATAGAACTGAAGAATTAGCTCGTTGTTCCAGTCAGATATGTCGAAGCACATTGGGAGTAAACCTGCATCATGGAGTACACTGAGGACTGGCTCCAGGCACGGTATTGCTTCAAGTTCAACATGAGGAATATGCATGTGCTGGAATATCTTGTTTCGTCCACATAGCACAGAGCCATAGTAATTCATCTGAGTCCTAGTCCAAAACTTCAGATGCCTCATTTGAGGCTTGTCATAGGGGTTCTCTCCAATGAAGTACATGCGTTCTTCAAAGAAATTTTCCTTTTGAAACTTTGGACGCTTGGAGAATGGCTCACGCTGAACTGGCCGAAGATTTTGTTGAGGAATAGGAGGGGAGAGAACAATGGCAGTCTCTGGGTTGAGCACGACGAATGCATTGTCTTGGTCAGGTGCATTCTCCTCAGCATTTTCCTCAGGGTGAGGAATTTTAGCAGCTGGTACTTCAGGCTGAGGAGATGGTGCTTGCTGGGCATCAGGCTGAGGAGCTTGCTCTGGCTGTGCTTCAGGCTGAGGAATTTCTTCTTCTTGCTGAGTTGGAGGAGTTGGATCAGCCTGTTCCTCATCTTGAGGATTCTGCTCAGAGTGTTGAATTTCATCAGCTTGAGGAATTTCAGTTTGTTCTTCCTCAGCTGGCTTTGTGGCAGAGGCAGTTTCATCAGCTGGTGCAGCTGGTGCTTGAACATTGTCTTTCTGAGGAATGAAAGGCTGAGGACTGTCGTCTATCTGAATTTCCTCGTCAGTGAGTTCCTCAGAGGCGGAATCTTTCATTTCCTCGTCTGCCTTTTTCGCTGGATCATCAATGATGACCACTTCATAGGAAGGAGTGACATTCACGGGCACAGGGTCCAGAGGAGCAGCTTCTTCAAGTGCTTTGAGGCGCTTTGCCTCTGTTTCTTCTTGTGCTGAGGAGGCCTTTCTCTTTTTGGCTTCCTTTTCAGCAGCCCTGGTTTTCGTCACGTCTGATGCAGACGGAGTCATCTTCTTCACCTTTGAAGCTTTTGGTGAAGGGGTTCTCTTTACAGATTCTTCAGCTGGTATTGAGGAACCAGCTGGAACAGAGTCATCTGCCTGCTTTGATGAAGCAGCTGGTTCAGGGGTAGTCTCATCAGCTAGAGTTTCCATGATGATTTCTTCAATAGCCGGTTCATCAACACGGCGCTCTCGGTGTACTTCCTCAGCTTGAGGAGTTTCCTCATCACGAGGAGATTCATCTGTTGGCTCCTCAATCAAAGGCTGAGGAGTTGGTGCTGGGGGTGCGGCCTTCTTATTGTAGTCATCAACAACACTAGTGGCCAGCTTGATGAAATTGCTCTTGAGGCTTTTACGATCTGACAGCTTGGAGTACTTGTCAGTCAATTTCTTCAGCTCTGCCTGTGTTGACACCAGTGCATCAGGAGTCAATTTGAGGAGATTCTGCTTGAGGAATTTCTCCTTTTTAATCTTTGCAACTTTGGCCTGCCTGGCCTGCTGTTCTTTCCACTTGGCTTCATTGATGAAAGTGGTCACCATGTGGCTAATGCCAGGCGGAAGCTTCAAATCATCAACTGGAGTGTTTGGGTCCTCATACCAGATGTTGATGTAGTCATGGTGGACCTTGGGGTCCATTGCCAGAGGAATGGCACTTCCTTATGCTTGAGCTACTCTTTCCTGCTTCTTTCTAATGATGGCTTGCAGGGTTTCATCATCAAATTCATCACTTCCCTCTGATGCAGACGGGACGGTGATGATTTTACTGGGGATGGGCAGAGTTGCACGTTCAGCAGTTACCAAAGTCTTCGCAGGAGGTGCTGAAGACTTTGTCTCCGAGCTGGTTGCAGCTGGGAGTGGGGAGCTGGAGCTGGCGGTCATAGGCTTCATGACTTGTTTCTGTACTGGTTTCTCTTGAGGCTTTGGAGGTGGAGCTGAGGATTTTGGAGCTGAGGAGATTGGTACTGAGGGCTTCGGCACTGATGGTTTTGGTGTTGAAGGTTTTGGTGCTGAAGGTTTTGGTCCTGATGGTTTTGTGACTGAAGCCTGAGCAGACTTCTCTTGAGGCTTTGGAGCCCTTGGCTTTGATGGCACAGACTGCATTTGAGGAATTTCTGAGCCAGAGGTTTCTGCGCCAGAGGAAGTAGCAGCAGCTGAGGCAGCAGCTGTGGATTCATTGAATTTCCTCACTGCAGCTTCTGCCTGCTTTTTGAGCTTAGCCAGATGCTTTTCCTTCTCATCTGGATAGTCATCAATAGTCATGAGGCTTGAGCGATGTGCTACTTGATGATCGTCAAGTGGGGCCCTTCTTCTAGGGGGCTTCAGAGCGAATTTCTTTGCATATTTGGGAGTCACAAACCTGTATTCCTTCCATTCCTTTGCCCATCGGCGTTCTATCTTCTGCAGCCGTATCTTTCTCTTGGCCATTGTCTCATTTTCATCAGGCGTGCAACAGTCCAAGTAAATATCCTCAGGGATATCCACAGCTGTGGTTTGCTCAAGTTTCTTTCCTCCCTTCTGTTTTCTGTCATCCTCCATTTTCTTCAGTTGAGGATTTTGCTGATGAGATTGAACTCTTGAGGATTCTGATGAGACTTGAAGAGTTTCTTCCTGAAACGCTGCAAATGAGTTAATGTGATGAGAACCGAGAGACTCATCAGCTGACATGTGTGTACCTGTGAACAGAGTATAGTTGCGAGGAACTTGGAGAGGTCATATGCGTTCTCAGATTTGAAGAAAATGAAAAAGTTTGACAGTTTGAGGAATATAACCAGTGGTTGAGGAATTTGCCTAAGCATACTGTTCTTGGGTTCCAGAGTTGTACAGATCCGAAAATTCGCACAATTGAGGAATCTCGTGAAAATCTTAGATGCTTAGCATAGTTAATCAATGATGTGGTGATAGGAAGTGTTTGAGGAATCAAGTGCTTATCGTTTCTTGAGGAAAAACAGATTTCACATAGAAGATGTAAAATTTTAGATCTAACATGCTGTAAAAATGGGATTTATTTACCCTGGAAGGTGCGCACGAAGAACACAGAAAGGTGTGTGTGGAGAAGCTCTTCGGTCGCGTGTCCAATGCACCCTAACCCGGCGACATAGGACGTCTACGCCAGCGGCGGACGAAGATGGTCCGACTCCGGCGTGGTTCCGGCGACGAAGAAGTCGAGGCAGTGAAGCTCTTCCGCACCGGCGACGAGACTACCAGCGATGGCGCTAGGGTTCGGTGGTGTATTGTGTGGTAGGAGAGCGTTGGAGCGAAGAAGAGTATGCCGAGGGGGATAAGGACATATTTATAGCCAAAAGTTACTATTGGCGCAAGAATTTCGGACCAAACAGCCCCTGCCTCTACGTCTCCGCAAGACACGTGTAGCTCCCGAACGATGCGGTGGAGATAGTGGAGATCGTGGTTATCCAATCGTGGGAAGTGGGGTTCAGTTACTGTGTATTAAAGAAACAATTTTTGAAGATTTGAGGATTTTCATTACAAAATCATCAGCTGACAAGGACGCAGTGAGAATTTTGAACAAAGTTTCAAGTAGAACGCATATGAAGAATTGAATAGACTGGATGAGTATAGCATAGATGGAAAGTAGGGTCCGATCACATTCACTTAGCAGAAATATCAACTTGAAGAAATTGCAATAAGTGAATGCTGTTGAGGACTTGAAATCACAGTCTATCTAGTCAAATGAAAGTCATCAAGTGTTTTTGAAGATTTTGTGATAAATCATCACACTGAAGAACAACTGTTTTGAAGAAAAACATATTTTGAGGGAATAAAACATTTGAAGAAAATCAACTTGAGGAATTTCACATTGGGCGGTGGAGTGACCCACCATATAAGAATGTTGATTACAGACGCCGCGTACAATTGTCGTAGGGCCCTGAGAATCAATTTCTTTGTTAATTTCTTCACATTCAGAGTGACATTCTTCATTAGTTGAAGAAAATCGATTCATCATGTGCTGCACATCTAAGTCATCAACTTTGCATAAGTGTTAGGATGTGTGCATGTTTTTTTACAAAACATTTGAAGATTCTAAGATATTTAGCTCACACCGCAACTTGCAAAACCTTTTCTCATCCAAGGGCTTAGTGAAGATATCTGTCAGTTGATCATCAGTCTTCACATGGTCAATGAGGATATTGCCCTTGAGGACATGGTCCCGAAGAAAATGCCGAATCTGGATGTGCTTGGTCTTCGAGTGCTGTACAGGGTTGTGCACAATCTTGATAGCACTCTCATTGTCACAGTAGAGAGGCACATTCTTCATGTTGATGCCGTAGTCCTTGAGGGTTTGCTTCATCCATAGCAATTGAGCACAGGAAGAACCAGCACCAATGTACTCAGCTTCAGCAATGGAGAGTGATACGTAGTTCTGCTTCTTTGAGGACCAGCAAACTAGTGATCTTCTGAGGAAATGGCATGTGCCAGAAGTTGACTTGCGATCCACACGGTCACCAGCATAGTCAGAATCAGAATACCCTACCAGATGAAGATTGGAGCCCTTCGGATACCATAATCCTAGTGTTGGTGTGTGAGCTAAGTATCGAAGAATATGTTTGACAACCTTATGGTGTGATTCCTTCGGTTTTGCTTGAAAACATGCACACATGCAAACATTAAGCATTATATCTGGCCTAGATGCACATAGATACAATAAAGAGCCAATCATAGAACGATATACCTACTGATCGAAGTCTTTACCATTTTCATCAGTGCCGAGGTGGCCGTTGGTAGGCATTGGAGTCTTAGCACCTTTGCATTCATGCATGTCGAATTTCCTCAGAACATCCTTGAGGTATTTCTCCTGTGATATGAAGATTCCATTGCTTTGTTGACGAATTTGAAGACCCAAGAAGAATTTCAGCTCCCCCATCATGGACATCTGATATTCTTCACTCATCATGTTGGAAAATTCATCACTGTATTGTTTGTTAGTACAGCCAAATATGATATCATCGGCATATATTTGACATACAAATAGCTCATTATCATAGGATTTTGTGAAAAGAGTTGGATCGAGTGAACCAGGTTTGAAGCCTTTCTTCATGAGGAATTCCTTCAATGTATCGTACCATGCCCGAGGGGCTTGCTTGAGACCATAAAGAGACTTTTTGAGTCTGAAGACTTTGTCTGGATTCTTTGGATCCTCAAAACCTGGGGGCTAAGCAACATATACTTCTTCCTCAAGCTTACCATTGAGGAATGCACTTTTCACATCTATTTGATATAAAATGATGTTATGATGATTATCATAAGCAAGTAGTATTCGAATAGCTTCAAGTCTAGCAACAGGTGCAAAAGTTTCATCGAAATCTATTCCTTCAACCTGGGTGTAGCCTTGGGCTACAAGTCGTGTCTTGTTCCTCACCACTTGACCGTCCTCATCTTGCTTGTTTCGGAAAATCCACTTGGTGCCGATGATGTTGTGGTTGCGAGGATCTGGTCGTTTGACGAGCTCCCATACGTCATTCAGCTTGAATTGAAGAAGTTCGTCTTGCATAGCTTGGATCCACTCCGGTTCCAGAAAAGCCTCAGCAACCTTTGAGGGTTCTGTGATGGATACAAAGGAAAAAGGCCCACAAAAGTTAACTAAGTGTGAAGCTTTTGAGCGAGTGAGAGGACCTGGCGCGTTGATGTCATTGAGGATTTTGTCAAGTTCTACTTCGTTTGTAATCCTTGGATGAGCTGGTTGAGGATTTTGTCTGGGCTGAGGAAGTGGTGCTGGTGCAATTTCCTGAGGAGCATCTTCTTGATTTTTATCAGTGATGGGGATCGTTTCTTCACCAATTTCCTCAGTGGGGACAATGTCTTCAGTAGGCTTGAGCTTTATTGCTTCCTCACGAGACAGCTTATCTGGATCAGAAGGCAATTTCTCTCTTTGTGAGCCATTAGTTTCATCGAACCGCACATCTACAGTCTCAACAACTTTCTTATGATAGTTGTTGAAGACTCTGTAAGTGTGCGAGTCCTTTCCTTAACCGAGCATAAAACCTTCATGTGCCTTAGGTGCAAATTTTGAGCTATGGTGAGGATCTCTAATCCAGCATTTTGCACTGAAGACTTTGAAATAACTTACATTGGGTTTCTTGTCAGTGAGGAGTTCATATGAGGTTTTCTTGAGGAATTTGTGAAGATATACCCTGTTGATGATATGGCACGCAGTGTTGATTGCTTCAGGCCAAAAGCGACGAGGAGTCTGATATTCTTCAAGCATAGTTCTTGCCATTTCAACCTGAGTCCTGTTCTTCCTTTCGACGACACCATTCTGCTGAGGAGTATAAGGAGCAGATAATTCATGAGTAATACCAAGTTCATCAAGATAATCATCAAGACCAGTGTTTTTGAACTTAGTACCATTATCACTCCTGATATGTTTGATCTTGATGCCAAAGTTCGTCGAGGCCCTTGAAGAAAATCGTTTGAAGATTTCCTGCACTTCAGTTTTATACACTATGATATGCACCCAAGTATATCTCGAATAATCATCAACTATGACGAAGCCATATAATGATGTTGCATTGGTTAGTGTGGCATAGTGAGTAGGTCCAAATAAATCCATATGAAGCAGTTCGAATGGACGTGTAATGGTCATGATAGTTTTAGAGGGATGCTTGGATCTGGTCATTTTCCCAGATTCACAAGCACCGCAGAGATGATCCTTGAGGAATTTGACCGATTCGATGCCGATAACATGCTTCTTCTTCGCAAGCGTGTGCAAATTCCTCATGCCTGCATGACCTAGTCTTCGGTGCCACAACCATCCTTCTGAGGTTTTTGCTAGTAAGCAAGTGGCTGGTTGAGGACCTGTAGAGAAATCAACAATGTACAAATCCCCTCTTCTTACACCTTCGAAGACTATGGATCTGTCAGATTCCATGACGACTACACATCTATATCTACCAAAGATAACAATCATATCAAGATCACAAAGCATCAAGACTGACATAAGGTTAAAACCAAGGGATTCAACAAGCATCACTTTGTCCATATGCCTATCCTTGGAAATAGCCACTTTGCCAAGTCCCAATACCTTGCTTTTACCTTCGTCAGCATATGTGATTTGCTTCAGAGGTGATGGAGTTAGTGGCATATTCATCAGTAAGCTTTTATCACCAGTCATGTGATGTGTGCAGCCACTATCAAGAACCCACTCAGTATTCTTGGGCTTGTCATCCTGCAGATGAATTAGTACAGCTTACCATCTCATATGCTTCAGATGTGAAGAATATGATGCTAATTTCATCAGATTAGTAATTTCATCATAACAAAAATGTAAGGACGTGTGAAATATTTCTATTTCATCCATCATTAGCTTGCGTCCTATCAAGCATTTCCTCAGGTCTCCAGCAAATTCTTCATATGATGATTTTCATCTGGAGACCTGACCTGCAGAAATGATTAGTTCGATTTCTTCACCACCCACATCTGAAGGGGTGGCAAAGCATTCATCATCCTGTGAGCACCATATGAGAAAGGTGGCATTGAATCCAATGCACTTCTCTTACCAGTAGGGGGGTTAAAGTACTCATATGAATATGCAGAGAACTGGTTAGAGGATTTATGAACATAATGATTTGAGGAGTAACGATCATATTCATATTCCTTGTACTTTCCCTGCACATTAGACGTATTAGCACGGGTACGAGCATAGATTTGACCAGTTGAGGATTTTGATCCTCTTGAAGACTTTGGTCCTCCTGAGGAATTTGATCTGGGGTTCAGATTCTTCAGTGGTGGTGTCATGAGGACATTCACCTGAAGATTTTCAAGACAGCTTTTGGGAACCCAGATTTTCCTCAAGGGAGGGCCATTCCTGTAGTTAGTTCCAACATATCGAGCAAATACTTCACCAGATTGATTTTTGAACAGTTTATAGTTGGAGTCAAATGACTCATCTGAGGAATAGGATAATTCACATGAAAAACCAGTTAGATTAGATGGATCAAAAGGAGGCCCAGTAGCAGCAACCCATGAGGTTTTGGGATACTGCTCAGGTTTCCAATAGGATCCATCAACATTTAATTTCCTCTCAAAGGCAATTCCTTCTTTCCATGGGTTCCTGTTCAAGATCTGCTTTTTGAGCACATCACAAAGGGTTTGATGTCCTTTGAGACTTTTGTATATGCCTGTCACGTACAATTCCTTCAACCCTGCATTTTCATCAGTAACATTCGTGTTTTCCTCAAGTGAGGAAATAGACACAACAGGTGCAGTTGAAGAATTTGTAGCAATGGTAGCATTTGATGATTCTGGTGAGGAATTAGCAGTTTCGCGTTCAGTGCATTTAAGACATGGAGGAATAAATTCAACTTGACCAGCGTTGATTTGTTGAGCTAGTAATGAATCATTTTCCATACAAAGATCATCATGAGACATCCTCAGCTTCTCAAGATCAAGCTTCCTTTGAAGAAATTCATAGGAAAGCTTCTCATGATCAGTGAGGAGTGTATCATAACGATCCTGAAGATTATCAAATCTAGACTGAAGACTTTTCACATCATCAGTGAGGATTTGGGTAAGGTTCATTTCATCATTCAACAGATCATCACTTTTATCTAGCAGTTTCTGAAGCTTTTCTAGAGCAGTTTGTTGTTTAGTGGCAATGATAGCAAGTTTACTGTAACTGGGTTTCTTATAATCATTAGGTTCTAGTCACTTGAATCAGAGGAGGAGGCATTATTTGGTACCTTCGAACCTTTTGCCATGAAGCAATAGGTTGGAGCGAAGTCATCAGCATAGTTATCAGTATGGATGGTGCAATCATTTTCTTCAAGATTGAAGACTGACTTGATGACGAAAGTGGTTGCCAGTGCAAGACTAGCCTGTCCGGATTCTGAGTCTTCATCGGAACCCTCTTCTTCATCACATTCCTTTGATTCTGCCTCGGAGTCCATTTCCTTGCCAATAAGTGCGCGAGCCTTTCTGAAACTACTCTTCTTGTGTGATGAGGGCTTTGAAGATGAGGATTTTGAAGATTTCTTCTTCTGCTTCGAGTCATCAGAACTGTCATCCTTGTATTTCTTCTTCTTTGATTCCTTTCCCCAACGGGGACAATCAGCAATGTAATGACCTGATTTCTTGCACTTGTGACAGATTCTTCTCTTGTAGTCCTCAGATGAAGATTCTGATTTCCTCATGTCTCTTCTTGAAGATTTACAAAAATGGCCACGTCGTGTAAATCTCTGGAATTTCCTCACGAGCATTGCAAGCTCCTGTCCAAATTCATCAGGGTCACAAATGCTGTCATCTGTGTCTTCTTCTTCAGATGAGGAAATTGCTCTAGCCTTCACTGCACGTGGTCTGGAATAGCTTGGTACATATAGATCTCTCTTTTCTTCTAGCTGGAATTCATGAGTATTTAGCCTTTCAAGTATATCAGCTGGATCAAGCATCTTGTAGTCTGGTCTTTCTTGAATCATCAGAACTAAACTATCAAATGAAGAATCCAAAGATCTCAGCAGTTTCTTCACAACTTCGTGATCGGTGATGTCTCGAGCTCCCAGTGCTTGAAGTTCATTTGATATGTCAGTGAGGCGATCAAAGGTGTCTTGGCAACTTCCATTGTCATGTCTCTTGAAGCGATTGAAGAGATTGCGAAGAATATCAACACGAGAGTCACGCTGGGTTGATATTCCTTCATTTACCTTGCACAGTCTCTCCTAGATCAGTGTTGCAGAGCCCAAAGCACTTACTCTTCCAAACTGGCCTGGGCTCAGATGGCCACAGATGATGTTCTTCGCTTGAGAATCGAGTTGCTTGAATTTCTTCACATCAGCCACAGTGACACTAGCAGAGATGATGGGGACGCCATGTTCCACAATATACCAGAGATCATTATCAATAGCTTGTAGATGCATTTGCATTTCGTTCTTCGAGAAGGGAAAGTTCTTTCCTTCGTAGGTAGGACATGCTGCAGTCACCTTAAACATGCCTGCAGTCGACATAACTAAAACTCCAGGTGGTTAAACTAAAATCACACAGAACAAGGGAGTGCCTTGCTCTTATACCAATTGAAAGTGCGTTATATCGACTAGAGGGGGGGTGAATAGGAGATTTTTAGAATTTCATCACTGAGGAAATTCCTCACTTATGACTAACTTACACCGGAAATAGTAAAGGATCAGATGTGCAAAGTTTCACAACAACAGTTTTTCAGAGTGAAGAATGTGAAAACAGATTGCACTGTGAGCAGGCACACAGAATACAGATGAGGATTAACTAACGTGAGGAATTTGGGGTTGAGGAAATTCAGAGAAAGTCTTCAACAAATTCTTCAAACAGTCGCAGTGAAAGTCATCAACACATAATACGATGAAAGTAAGGAGTTGAGGAATTAGAACCCGTTTCTCAGTGAAGACAGTCGTTGATGACCCAGTTCCAACTGCTGTGACAGTCGTACACAGTCCCTACCGTATTCTCCTTGAGCTAAGGACACACAGTCCTTGCCCAACACTCGTGGTAAGTCTTCAGGGCAGACTTCCAAACCCTCACAAACTTGGTCCCCCGGCGATCCACAATTGACTGCTGGAAAGCTGTAGACCATGACGCCTAACCGTCTCCAGGATGCACAGTCCTCAAAGGTAAAAGGCTTCAGTCCCACACAGGAACAACTTCTTCAGTGATGCTCAATCACTAGGTTTGGTTTGTGGTTTCGGTGTATGGTGTATTTCCTCACTGATGAATTACTCTCGAAGGCTCTGGGGAATTGGGTTGCTCTTATGACAAGTGTCAGTTTCTAACGGAGCAGCCAACCAGCTAGTGGTTGTGGGGGTGGCTATTTATAGCCCGAGAGCATCCCGACATGATTTGACACTAATGCCCTTAAGTAATATGACTGTTGGAGTGGATAAGACCAGTGACTTGGCGTGGCTATCAAAATGGTCGGAACCCTCAACTGTGGGAGTCCTCATGTCACTCATATTCCTCATTTCAGGCTTTTGGTAGGATTAGGCTTGGGTTGAGCATCATGAGGAAATTCATTCCATAGTGTAACTTCGATCCCCTTTAACAGTACGGTGTTCCTATTACTCGAATGTGAATAAAGTAAAATAGAAAGTGTCAATCTTCATGCTTCAATTCTTCAGAGTGATTTTCTTCAGGAACCACCGGACTTCTCAATATGAGTATCTTCATGAGGAATATCAATTTCATCGCAGATTCCTCGCGATTCATTTCTTTAGTTCAGACCAATCTCTTCAACTGAAGACATATATTTTTAGGGGTCTATATTCTTCAAATATCTCAAACTCCTCAATGACTTATAGATCCTGTGTACACTCACAAACACATTAGATACTTAACCTATAAGTCTTCAAACCACCAAAATCACTAAGGGGCACTAGATGCACTTACACACGCAGGACCAGCAGCTGGGCTGTCCCAACTGGCCAACCGGGCAACCAGCGAGTCAGCCAACCCAGGCGCGTGCGCCGTCACGTTTAAACCTAATGCATGGGGCCCTATGGCCAGCGATTGAGAGGAGAGGGGAGAGAGAGACGGCCGCCGACAGGTGGGGCCCTCCTGTCGGGGTTGTATCCTACCTCAGGACAGAGGGGAGGGGGAGCCTACCGGCGGCAGTTCCGACGATGTCGAGGACAGGCGAGTGCAAGAATGGACTCCTCGCACTCCGGCCTCTCGGATGAGGGTCGAATGAAAGTCGGTGGTGGCCTGCATCGCCGGTGGTGAAGAAGTCACAGCGAAGAATTTCAGGAAGGTCAGTGTGTCCCAAGATCGTCGAAGCCCCGATGCGGCGGCGCCTCGGTTGATCTCGAGCACCGTTGCTCGTTTAGTTCAAGGGGGCACTGGTGGTGGTCAGTTGGAAGCTAGAGAGACGTGCTTGAGGTACGGGGGAGATCTAGGTGCCTTTATATGGGCGGGTGATGATACATCAGAGCATGGTGCACCGACGATGCTGCAGCAGCGGCTAGAGTAGAAGATTGGAGTCAGGAGTGAGCCCGTGGTATTTAGGACCGAGGGGCATCTTCAAGAGGTGTGGGGGCAGGCTCTTGGGGCGCCGCGGTGGCGGGGTTCTATTGGACGGTTCGGGCGCGCGCGGGCACTTGTCGCCAGGGGCAAAGGAGAGGGGGAAGAGAGTGGCCTGACACAGCTGTGGCCTAGGCCGACGATGCAATCAAAGAGTGGCAACAGGAGTGGCAAGATCTGGTTGTGGCTTACCTCACTGGGCTCGGGTGCGCCCTGTAACGCATGCAGAGCTTAGCGTTGGCATGCCACGACATGCTCGCGCGCTCTGGCACATCTGGGCCATGTCTGCGGGAGTCTCGGGGTGTGGTAAATGCCATTGGGATGCTTTGGGCCGAGGGGAATCAAGCTGGTCAAAAGGACGGGTGTTAAACACATGTTGTCAGCATTGATTTAGGTGGTTAACTGAGGATTTTGGCTCCCTCTCATTGAACTGGTGCTGGAGCTCTCGGCTGCAGCTATAGGAACACAAAGGTAACGTGTGACACAATTTTGGAGTGAGGCAGTAAGTGTTGGGGGTGCTAGTTGCTGGTTTTCTAAACTGGCAAAAGGTGTTTGATGTTGGTTTGGGGAAGTTAAAGTCCTCCAATAGCCTTGATAGTTAACAGGATTGGATGGAGGACATAGTTAGGAGGCTTTACCAATAATGGGCTCAACGTAAACTTGAAAATACCCACAAATGGGGAGATCTGGAATCCTGTGAGAAAATGTGGTCAAATCAATTCCCACAAATCCAATTCTTGGCATGTCCTCCTTATTTGGGGTATTGAACACTCCTGCAAAGTTTCAGATCAAGTGGACAAACTTGGCAATGTAAAGTTGTTCCAATTTCATTCTGGACAGAAAGGTTTTCTGGATTATTTGGTGAACCAAACCACCTTGGATGGAGGTGAACTTGGTATGATCCTCAAATATAGCATGTGGGTCATGCTAGAGTTTCCTTGGAATTTATTGAGAGTATTTCCTTTGGAAATACTTCATAAGGTCAAAATAGACAAAAATGGTCTCTAGTCCAATATTTTGAAGATGACAAGGGGTTGAAACTCTTATGTATGTAAAATATATGTCCTCGGAGTCTTCCTCAATTTTATCAGATTTTTCTAAGGTAGAAAGATATTTTTTCACCAAGAAATACCATTTCTGGCCTTAGAAAAGGATTTATAAGTAAAATCGAGAAACGACTTTAAAAATAATTATTTGACGCTTTTGAAGAGTTATTTTAATATTAGAATCAAAATGCAATCTTTGGGTAAAAGCACTTCCCTCAAATCAGGGAGTTGTAGTGCAAATCCCAAAGGAGGGGTTTGAAGCTAAAAACTAATAAAAAGGGTTTTGTAGAAATAATATTTTACAAAAACTATTTCTGGTGATCGACTCACAAGCACACATACAAGCAATTACAATCAAGAAACTCATGGCACTTTCATAAAAGTTTGAATTTATTGCAAGTTTTGGAAAGAAAATAATAGTGGAAAGGTGGTTCAAAAACAAGGTGTGAGAGTGACACGAAAAAGGGGTGAGGGACCGACATGAGGCTGGGTTCGGCAGTGTCGAGCAGCCTGGTAAAGACCACCTACCCCTTCTTCCTCCATCGAATCTATGCTGGGCTGGTCCTGCCGTTCTCTGATTTCTTCTACGCCATCCTTTCACATTATCAAATCCATGCCCTGCACCTTTAGCCTAACTCTGTCCTCCTCCTGATTATCTTCGCATTTTACTACGAGGCTTTCATGGGCGTGAGGCCCTTAGTGGCGCTCTTCCCTCGTTTCTTCAACTTTCGGTTTACCGCCCCGGGCCAACGATCTACATGTGTTCCCTTTGTTAATGTCGCGGGCGCGGGCACTCACCTGAAGGCCAAGAAGAAGTGGAAGGCTGGAGGCACCATTGGGCCTATATGGAAGCACGCCTAGAGAGTCCACTCTTGGCGACCCCCACGGGTCCGCCCGAGAAAATCTCTGGGTTGAGCCACAAGAAACTCAGCGACCCGAGGGCGGGGCCTGTCTTGGAGTGAACCATCACTTTCGCTAAGGCCTGCTTAATTTGGGCAATGATCATCAAGGAGTTCTTGGGGCATCATATCGTGTCGATTCAGGCGCAAACACCCTTTGAGGATTTCATCGGCGGGAGGGCCTTACGCACGCCGAGCTAGATGGAGCCTTTGGGGATCTTCTTGGTTCTGATCCCGAGGACCTTTCACGCCACCGATGTATGCCTGCAATGACATGAAGGAACTGGTCGCGGAGATGCCCAACTTTGATGAGTGGGGGCTCATCGGGTCGCACAAGGGTTCCTCTATCACGGTGTCGTCCTTGGACAAGGACAACGGTGATCAGGACTCGCGGGCGACGAAAGGGGAGGCGATCACCCCTTCTCCATCCGTCCTTGCGCAGCCTCGGGGACAATGTTGTCATGGATAAGCGGCAGGAGGCGATCCCCCTGGGCCAGTGGCCTCGGGAGAAGTAGCGGGTTCATGCCCCATGGAAGCCGTTGTGCTGGTGGCGGGATCCCCTCGCGATGGTGCGGTGCCTGCCCTAGCTACAGATGTACCTCTTCGGGGGACACCTGGGGCCCCTAGAGAGGATATAGTAGGGGCAAACTCGTTGGGGACCACATCGAGCACCCCTCTAGTGGTGGCGGGGCAATGCGTGATGGAACCGAGGGCGCGCCACCTGCCACCGAGAAGAAGAGGAAGTGGGACATCGGGGACGAGTAGGTACCTTAGTCCATCCTCATGTTGTTCACCCCTGGTTGGTATAGTCAAGCCAACCTTCTTCAGCGCACGCGCCCTGGTAGCGGCCGGGAGAAGAAGAAGAGGGCCACCATTGGTGCGAAGGTGAGACCTGTATCGAGCGTGCCATCATCCCTTGGGCGTAGCCTTGGCAGGCGCAGGGGTGTCTTACAGAGCCCCGATGCCGTACTTGGGCATATGAGCACCACTGCAGCTCGAAGTGTCTCATCTTTGCAGCGAGGGAGCCCTAGCACCCAGGACGGTACAGCCGACCCCCCGGCACCCCCAGCCAAGGCCACGGCGGTCCTGCCCCGGCAACATCTGTCGAGGCTGCGGCGGCCCAGCTCACGCGGGAGGAAGGAATGTCTCATCCTCTGTGAGCCATCCAAACCCCGCAGCGAGCCCCAATGCAGGATGCAACACCGGCCTTCCTCAGGCCGCGGTCACCCTCGAGACCCGAGAGGTTCGTGCGATAGCCTTTGAAAGTGTACCGCATATGCCAAATGTGGGGGAGAACCCAAAGCCCCCTGTGCCTCGGTAGGAGGGCATCGGAGCTGCTTTGGTTACGCCTGCAGGCACCTCTGGGATGGCGGCCCCTCGGGAGGCCCTTGCTTTGGTGGGCTAGGACGCGTTGCTCAGGCGTGGGGCCCTGAGCGACGCCTGGGATGCGCTCACCCAACTTAGGCAAGCTTTTGGTATGCGCTCGACCTCCTTGAGTTGGATTTCTAGGACGCTGAGGCGTGTTTGGTCATGGAACGCACGAGGTTAGCCGCGGGGTGACGCCAACTTGACGCCTCTGCCAAGGAGGCCCAAGGCAAGGCTGAGGCCGTTCATGCGGAGGGACAGAGGGAGGCCGCCGAGGCAAAGGCCGCTCGTGCAAGTGCTCCTACCAAGAAAGAGGCGCTCGCCAAGCGCTGTGAAGAGACGGAGGCCAGCTTGAAGGTGCTTCACGAGTGGATTGTTGAAACACAGCAGGTCCAGCCATGGGAGGAGGACGTCAGGCAGCGAGGCGAAGCTTGTGGACCGGAACTCCGAATAGGCTACGGAGTGCGGGCGCCTGGAGGTGCTCCAACGCGAGGTGGCCGAGGCCTAGGACGCCTACGCCAAGCGCTCGAAGGCCAACGCCAAGCGCTCGAAGGCCAACGCCAAGCTGGTCACGCGGGAAGAGGAGATTCGGGCTTCTACCGATGTAAAGGTAGTAGTGGACCACGCCGTTCACTCCTGTGTGAAACTCAGGGCCCGCCAGGCCCTGAGCCTTATGTGTAGGGTGGAGCTCGAGTCTCCCCTCATCCCTTAGGGCACCAGCTATGCCAAGCTTTCCTTCGAGCTTGTGAAGGAGCTTGAGGGCGTGGCTAAGAAGGTGGACGACATCCTCGAGCAGGAATGCCGTGACATCTTCTTCGTGATGGTGACCCGCGTCTTCAGCCATCTCCTCCTTCGTGATCCCCGCTTCAAGTTCGACGAGGTGACGTGCCCCGTGCCTGAGGGATCCCACGATGACTAGGCGGCAGCCATGGAGGGCCACGTGAACACGCTGCTGGGAATGGTTTTCTCCGGCGATGGCAAGGAGCCCAGAGAGGATTGATCTGTTATCAACCAGAAATAGATTTCCCTTGGCTCGAGGAGGCGTTAGATGATAATTTGATCATATGGAACAATCTTAAATTTGTAATGATCGTTTATGATTCGTAATTTTCGTTCCCACACTCGGTTTCTATCTTGCTTGCCTTTGTGCTCTGCGTCGGCAGGGCCCAGCTCTACGGATACCTCAGCCGTCGCTAGAACGCCAGGTCATGATGCCTGAGCAGAACCAGGAGGTGAGGGCCACATGACTAGTGAAGGTTCCTAAGGCACGATGCTCAAGAGCCCCCTTTGATGCGCAAGCGGCTTGCTTGAGGGCCCATGCATTCACCATTGGGAACCTTTGCGCTCTGTGTCGGTAGGGCCCATCGCTGCGTGTACCTTAACGGCCACTAGAATGCGAGGGGGTGAGGGACTACAGGACTAGTGAAGGTTCTTGAGACGCGATGCTAAAAAAACCGTCCACCTTCACGCACAAGCAGCTCGCTAGAGGGCCCTCGCATTCAACGTTGACCGCCTTTGTACTCTGCGTCGGCAGGGGCAGCCCTGTGCGTACCTCAGCTGACACTGGAACGCTGGGGGTGAGGCGCTACAGGACTAGTGAAGATTCCTGAGATGTGATGATCAAGAACTCCCCCCTTGATGCGCAATCCTCTCTCACAGGGACGATTTGGTTGGAGCACCATGCGCATGCCTGCTTACACTTGGGTGTTGCATGAGTAGACTAGACACTAAGGACCCAGGAGGTGACGTGCACGGGGGTAAACTTGTGAGACAGACTTGGATTGCTTGGAATTTTGAGCGTTGCAGGGACTAACCCGAGCACATGCACCGTGTCCAGCCCTCGCTCGCGCGAGGTACAAGGGGAAGTTGGCAAGCACGGAGCTCTCATGATACTCCCCAGCACGATGCATGGGGTTTCCACTTGGGCATGGTCATAGTCGCGGTTCGACAGTAATTCTGCCAGCGTGGAGCATGGGGACTTCCACTTGGGCATAGGCGGGAGCCCCCTTCCAAGGCCACGACGCGGCTCGTTGTGGGCTTCCACTTATTATTACGTGAGAGTCTCAGGGGCGGCGATTATAAAGTTGTCGGACACCCTGGGCACTAGGCTCAGGAGCTCCTAGTCTCAGTCTTCACGCGGGGTGCGCCTTATTCTTTGCACATCAGCGCACTTACGGGCCCTGTGACATGGGGGCGACATGTGTCGAGTGATTGACGCGAGGCCACTGCACGAAGGGGTTGAGCACCGAGGACCCCAGGAGGTGACGTGTACGGGGGTAAGCCCTTTAGACAGAGCTCAATCACTCAGGTTTAGTGATGTTGCAGGGACGAACCCGAGCACATACGTCGTGCCAAATCACACAAGGATGGCGCCCGAGGCGACGAAGCACCAAACCGACACTGATGCATATTAAACCGACCCCCATTAGCCCGTTCGCGGTAACCCCGTGAGGGGCGAGACACCAAGTACCTTGGGAGGTTACGTGCACAGTAACAAGCCCATGAGACACAACTCGGTCACTTGGATTTGTCAACGCTGCAGGGATGAACCCAAGGATAGATACCGTGTATAGCACCTACAAGGGATATCCGAGAGGCAGGTTGAAATAGTGCGGTCACTCCGAATGATGGTGAGTCACCAAACGTAGGGTTTAAGTGAACGACATAAGCTTTGAAGGGAATAACAGTGTTTACTACACAATCAAAAAGCAATAATTCATGATTGCGGTCCCTCGTGCCTGAGGATAACGCATCCTGAAGGGTGCCCTCGATCTCAAATACAACAACAAATCACCTGGCGATTGTGCTGTCGCACGAGCTCCGGGTTACTTGATGAAGTGCGTCATGAAGCCCCCCCCCCCCCAGCTCTAGGGGCTCGCGAGGTCCAGGAGGCACACGAGGTGCCATTGTGAGCCATGCCAAGCTTGGGAAGGTAGCACCTGTGTTTTCCAGGCTGAAGGGCATGCGAACATAGCCGACGGCGGTGCCTAGGCCTAGGACCACGTGCGAAGGCCAGAAGGAGGTTCACGAGCCGACCCCATTGAGTCCTGCAACATCGACGCACACACGCATCCCACCGGTCCTCTTGGGAGTGACGATCCTCTTGTTGCAAATATGCCCTAGATTCAATAATAAATTGATATTATTATATTTCCTTGTTCATGATAATTGTTTATTATCCATGCTAGAATTGTATTGATTGGAAACTCAAATACATGTGTGGATACATAGACAACACACAGTCCCTAGTGAGTCTCTAGTTGACTAGCTCGTTGATCAATGATTGTCAAGGTTTCCTGCCATAGACAAGTGTTGTCACTTGATAACGTGATCACATCATTAGGAGAATGATGTGATGGACAAGACCCAAACTATGAACATAGCATATGATCGTGTCAGTTTATTGCTACTGTTTTCTGCATTCAATGTATCCGTTCCTATGACCATGAGATCATGCAACTCCCGGACACGGAGGAATACCTTGTGTGTATCAAACGTCAAAACGTAACTCGGTGACTATAAACGTTCTCCACAGGTATCTCCGAAGGTGTATATTGGGTTGGCCTGGATCAAGACTGGGATCTGTCACTCTGTGTGATGGAGAGGTATCTCGGGGCCCACTCAGTAATACAACAACACAATAAGCCTTGCAAGCAATGTGACTATGGAGTTAGAGTCCCGGATGAGATCCCAGACGTCACGAGGAGTTCTGGAATGGTCCGGAGGTAAATATTTATATATGGGAACTCCTATTTTGGCTATGAGAAAAGTTTCGGGTATTATCGATATTGTACCGGGAAGCTTCTGGAAGGTTCCAAAGGGTTCCCAATGAGTCCGGAAGGGTCCCTCTAGCCCCTAGGACGGGCATGGGCTGTAAGGGGGCGTACAAGCCTTGTTGGGCCAGCCCCCAAGGGCCCTTGTGCTTGGGAGGGAAGAGTCCCTAAAGAGGGAGGAAACCTCCCTAGGCCCACGCCCCTACTTGGAGGAGGGGCTAGGGCTGCGACCCAGCCCTCCTCCTAGCCTCCTATATATAGTGGGGGAGAGGGAGGGGCTGAACACATCAATTCCCATGCCCCGGTGGCAGCTCTACCTCTCCCATAACTCTGTTCTCTCCTCAGATCGGTTCCGACAACGCTTGGCGAAGCCCTGCTCGCACTGCTCCACCATCATCTCCACCATGCCATCGTGCTGGTTCGGATCCCATCTACTTCTCCTTCCTCTGTTGCTGGATCAAGAAGGAGGAGACATCATCGAGCTATACGTGTGCTGAACACGGAGGTGCCATCCGTTCGGCGCTAGATCGGGACAGATCTTGATGAGATTGCGGGACGGGCTACGATTTCGATCGCGAAGATGTTCCACTATATCAACCGCATTATATACGCTTATGCTTAGCGATCTACAAGGGTATGTAGATTCACTCTCCCCTCTCATAGATGATCATCACCATGGATAGACCTTGTGTGCACGTAGGAAATTTTTGTTCCCCATGCGATGTTCCCCAACACCTCTCGACAAGGCACTCCAGGTGACGTGCGCCACGCATGCCGCGTGCATCCCGCAACTTGTTGATTTTCTGGGTGATGAACTCCTGTGCCCCCGGAGTTCGGTGTCATACCCTTTCCTCAAGAGGGTGCGCGTTGAGGCACGCCTCTAGGTGGTGCCCAAGTACCTCTCTCTATGTACCAGCCAGGTCAGATGCTTTCTAGGTGGAAGCCCCCGAGCCCGACCCGAGGGAGGCGCCGGGTGCGCCTTCCAATGCCGGAAGCGGGCAAGCACTGACAACATTCACGGGGCTCGCGGCCCTGGCGTCAGTCTCCGGACCCTTCACCTTGGCAGTGCCAGAGGCCGGCAGGGAGTGCTTCTTCCTCGGGGGTGTGACCTCGCGAGGCACATCGTCCCCGGCACCATCGGAGAACTCCCACGCGGCGACCTTGTAGGCACGATCAATGTAGCAGACGATGTCCTTTTCGTCGCAGGTGACGGTGATGATGCCGCTGCAACCCGGCATCTTGAGGACGTTGTAGTCGTGGTGATTCTCCACCATGAACTTGGCCAGCGCTGGGTAGCCCAAGATGGCATTGTATGGGAGGCCAATGTACGCCACGTCAAAGTCAACGAGCTCGGTATGATAGTTGTCGTGTGTGTCGAAGGTGACCAGAAGGCGGATCTGACCTAGCAGAGTGGTGGAGCCGTTGGTCGCCCCAGAGTACAGCTGGGTCAGCATCATCTGGTTGTAAGGCACTTGGACTGTGTCAAAGGTTTCGATGGAAAGCATGTTGAGGCCCCCGCCTCCGTCAATCAGAGTCTTGGTGACCACAATATTGCTGATGGTGGGAGTACACATCATGAGGAACATGCCTCCGGCGGCCGTGGACTTGAGGTTGTCCATGGTATCAAAGGTGTCGGCGTACTGGGACCACTTGAGGGGCTTCGTGGCCCCCAGCCATGGGAGGGCGGCATTCACCACCCGAGAGAGTTGTTTGAACAGACGGTTTTACAAGGGGGCATGAGCTCTGATAAGAATGCAAGCCACAACGCTAGGCTCTAGATAGGCTCCGGCCTCCTCATCATGTTGGCTTTCATCGTTCCTCCTCAGCGGCGGCGGCAGCAAAGGGAGCGCCACATTGTCTCGAGGGCGTGCACCAAGAGGCTGACTATGCCAGCCGTTCTCGCGATGCCGCTCGTACCAGCCCCAGCGAGGAATGCCATTGCAACTGTCCCACTTGCCGTCGTTGCGGGTGCCGTCGCAACCAGCATTACGGTTAGTGTGTTCCGGACGTCGGCAGCACGCTCATATTGGAGGACCTTGAGTTCTTGGCAGTCTTCGGTGTTGTGGGTGTATACGTCATGGTAGATGCATAACGGACGGCAATCCTTTTCGGGCACGCCTCGTTCGCGGCCATGCTTCTTCTTGGGCTCAGCACCAAGCACATCGGGTCCTTTGTGCTTGACCGCCTTGGCCTGGCCCTTGGCGTCGTCGGGCAATTTTTCAGGGTTGTCCTGGGCGAACACGTGACCGTCCTCCGCCTTGGCGCATTTGTCGGCGAGGTTGAATAAATCCATGGCCATGCTCAGGTTGTCGTTGCTGGAGAGCTTCTAGCACATCTTGAGATCCTTGACGCTGTTGGTGAATGCCATGATGACATCCTCCTTACGCACATGCGTGAACCGCTGGATCTTGTTAGGCACATGCCTGAACCGCTGGATCTACTTGCGGAGAGTCTCCCCAGGGCGTTGTTTCACGCGGCTCAACTCATTGACGGAGAGGGGACGGTCGTGCGTGTCCTTGAAGTTGGCAAAGAACAGCTGACAGAGGTCACTCCATCAAGATACCGACTTCTCGGACAGGTTTAGGAGATAGGACCACATGTCATCCTTGAGGACCATCAGAAGCTAGTTCAACATGATCCGGGGTAGAGTTGGAGGAGCTCGCGGGGTCGAGGGATTTATCATAGCACGGGGGCAGCTCTGACTTGAACTTGGCCGGTAAAACCACCTTGCGCAACTCGCGATTGAAGGCCTGGCAACCCACGGTGCTTTAGGGGCCACCACGCGCGAGGATGGCTCTGTTCCGGCGCTCGGCTGCCGCGACATCCTAGACGACTTGGTCCTAGTGCTGACGCTGATGCTCGAGGACCGCACGCGCATCGGACGGAGCCTCATGGCGGATGATCTCGCATCTACATTCTTCTTCTTGGACATGTGGGGTGGTTCGTGAGGTGGGTTGCTCGAGCGCGCGTCGTGTCGGGGCTCAGCCTGGTCGCCGTGCACAGGAGAAGGCGGCAGTCCTCCCTGAGCCACCTCAGGGATGGAGGGGGCGATGTAAGGGGGAGGGCGTCGAGTCCTTTCCGATGACGGTAACAATCTCAGTGATACGGCCTAGCCATGCATCATAGCCGGCATCCACCGGGAAGTATCGAAGCAGCTCGCACGCCATGAGCAGCACCACTTGCTCATTCACCCATTCGAGATGGGCATGGGAGGTGGAAGCCGTGGCGGTGCGGCCCTCCCATTGCATGGAGGGGTGCATGGAGGAAGCTTGTTGCTCGGGGGTGGTGGTGTCAGTAGCGGCGGCCTCGGCACCGTGGAGTGATGATCAGCGCCACGGCCCAATGGTGCGGTCATGACAACCCGGGCTGCCCTGCGCTCAGCACACACACTATGAGCGTCTGTCATGGGGTGGGCGAAGCTTGAGCTAAAACTGGAGCTGAAGAACAGCTCCGCACACCTACCTTGCGCGCCAAATGTCATAATTCGGGCTCCGTAGACCCAAAGAGGTTCGAACACTGAGGTGGGCTCGCTCTCCTACCGTATTCTGCCTCTCAACCTCACGACGACTCTCCGGTGGCTCGAGCTATGGGATATGAACAAGAACACTTGCATAGTTTACCCATGTTCAGGCCACGTTGCGGTGTAAAACCCTACTCCTCCTTGTCTGGATTGCTTCAGGTGGAAGACAAGTAAAAAGGGAGGGGGTTCTTGCCATAATAGAGTTGGTGGATCCCCTTGCTATGGAGGCAGGATGTCCCTCTTATACATGACTTGGTCCTCTTCCGCCCAAAACACACACTTGGCGCGAAGGGTTGCCACGACAACCATTTTGAAAGGGGACAAGACTACATCGTACCCTGACAAAGGCGGTCTTCCCTTACTAAAGCTCTTCACCATGACACGCTGGTGGGCTCGAGGGTGACCTCCATCCCGCTGAGCCCCCGGTCTTGGTCCTCTTGCACCAAGTAGGAACCCTTTAGGTGTTTCTTTGGTAACCCACGGGTTGGCTCTGCTCCCTTAACACCAAAGGGGAAAGCCTATCTGTCTGTGCTTGCTGGTACCGACCCTGGCGCAGTCCTGCGTGGCTTACATTACCCGCGTGAGGAGGCAGGACCGTGCGATCCCGACATGTCATCCTTGGTTAGTCCACTCCATGCGAGCCCCAGGGGGCGGCGTCACGAGGCGAATTCACGACATGGAACTCGGGGGGAATGGCCTCAAGAGGAACTCTAGCGGTCCCTGACAACCTTCGATGATTCGTACCTCGCGAGGAGGGCGCCTCACTAGGGTCAAATTCCTGGGCCTTGGCGGAAATCACTTCCGGGCACACAACTCCTGCCATGCACTGGGCCGCAAACAGACGGGCCTGGGTACCCCCAGTCCCAAGACCCCGACAGGCACGACGGGGTGAAGCATGCGGTGCTAGCACTACGAGGGATGCGAAAGGAGTAGGGCGACTACGTGGCAACCTCGATCAAATCTGCACACGCACTAGAGGGCACTAACATGGAGGAGGGGGCACACACGCATCTTTGGCAAACAAATTCAGAGGACCATGCAGAGCAAACGGAGCGTGTCGATGACACGACACATACGACGCCTATGAGGAGTTAGCAATAGCTAAAAGGGCAGGGACGGAGGCTCTGCTCACCTAGTCTCATTTTGGACACGAAGACGAGGCTGGGGATGGCACAACTCAATGGTAGCGACGTGAGGATCTCTGGCACAGTTCATGTCCTGAACTGCAACTGACTAAGGGGAAGAAGGGGAGTAACGAAGGAAGGCCTTGAGCTTGCCCTTGACGCCAAAATGGGCCCGGAATGAAGACACAAGCTCGGGGGCGAGATTGACGACGCCTACGGGCACCTGACGCCGGCGACGAGCTACTACCGGATCCCGTCATGGATCTGGTGAGGGCTAGCAGGATCAAGGCAAGGTGATGAGAGGAGGCGGCGACACGGGGAGGGAGAGGGGAAGTGGGGAAAACCCTTGGGCGAGGGTGTGGCTTTATAGGAGGGCCTCAACGCTGGCTTGGCCACGGTGGCAATGTGCAGGGCCGATGCTCCTTTTACAAAAAGAGAGGACACAGGGAGGAAGTAAAGCCGGGACTGGCGAGTCACTATAGTTGGGGCCGCACATGGCATCCACGCTGGCTTACCTCGAGGAGTGGTTTTTGGGCTAGGCTGCGACTCGCTACCTGCGCTTGTTGGCCGCTCGGTGCTGCTGACTAGCTGGCTAGCTAGCTAGTTGGCTGCTATTGTATTCCTTTTAAATAAAAGTAAGGCATTGTTTTTTTTAAATGAAATGGCCAGGAAAAGGATGGTCTAAAAAATAAGAAATAGCATTTTCTTAACTCACAAAATATGTCCTATTTTTATAGAACACATAGGGTATTTTAGAACCACAATTTAAATGGCACTTAACTTAAGAAGGCAAGTTGTTGGTTGTTTTTTACAAAATGGTACAGTGGCACAAGGTCAATCTTAGTTTTTAAAACCCATTCATTACATTTACAATTGTAGCAATATTTTTGAAGAAGGTGATGGCAAGGTAGAAAATCAACACATTGCATAATTTTGAATAAAAGAGGGAGGAAGTTATTTTCCAAAGAATTTGTAGGAAGGTTTTTTTGACTCATGAGAATACTAGTTGTTGCCAGAACATCATCACAACATCAACTCCACTCCAACACAACACAAGCAAGAAGGAGAAATAAAATAAAACAATTTCCATGATGATAATGATGTTATGATGCAAGTGAAAGACATGAATCACCAAACCTTATTAAGTGAAAGCAAAGTTGTCATGGCATAGAGGGTTCATCATGCAAATGTTACATGGATGCACTTGGGTTGTTACAACTCTCCCAAACAACAAGAGGATCTCGCCTCGAGATTTAGGATTGAAAGAACTTATGATATTCGAAACGGAGGAGGTCCTCATGTTCCCAAGTGGCTTCTTTATCTGGATGGTGTGACCCCTTAACTTTGAGGAATTTGCCAGACTTGTTGCGAGTCTTGCGCAAGGTGTCTTCAAAAATAGCAACTGGATGCTCATGATAAGAAAGGTCTACTTGGAGATCAATGTTTTGGTGCGCTCGGGAGTCTTGAAAGAGTTCCGGAGCTGAGATACATGAAAGACATCATGCATATTGGATAAATTTGAAGGGAGCTCGAGTTGATAGGAAAGGTCTCCTCTTTTCCCATTAATCTAGAAAGGATCCACACAACATGGTGCAAACTTCCCTTTCATGCCAAATCGCTGAGTACCATTCATAGGTGATACCCGAAGATAAACAAAGTCCTCGATCTAGAATGCTAAGTCATGATGCCTATTATCATAGTAACTCTTCTCACGGGATTGAGCGGCTTTGAGATGATCTCGAATGGCACGACACATTTATTCTACTTTTAAGATCATGTCATTCCCAAGAATTTCACACTCACCGGCTTCAGACCAATTGAGCAGGGTACGACACTTCCTACGATAGAGTATCTCGAATTGGGCCTTGCTAGAGCTTGATTAGAAACTATTGTTGCACGATAATTCAGCAAACGGGAGCCAGTCTTCCCACTTCATGTCGAAAGAGATAACACAAGCTCTGAGCATGTCTTTAAGAATTTGATTGACTCTCACCACTTGACAACTTGTCTCAGGATGGAAGGGTGTACATAAATGAACCTTAGTGCCCATTGCAGATTGGAATGAATCCGGGAACTTGGAAGTGAAAATGCTTCCTTGGTTTGAAGAAATAACCTTAGGAACACCATGCAAATAAACTATCCTTGAAGTGTACAACTATGCGAAATGAGCTGCTGAAATATATTCTTTGACTAGAAGGAAGTGGGCAACTTTAGACAGCTTGTCGATGACCACAAAGATGTCATCGTTTCCTCTAATGGACTTAGGAAACCCAGTGACAAAATCCATACCAACATGATCAAATTTCCACTCGGGTATAAGCAGAGGATGAAGAAGACCTGCTGGACGTTGATGTTCTGCTTTCACTCTGCGACGTACCTCGCACTCGTTCACAAACTGAGCAATCTCATGTTTCATGTGAGTCCACGAGAAGGTTTGCTTAAGATCATGATAGATCTTATAACTCTCTGGATGTATAGAGAGGAGAGAATTGTGAGCTTCGTCCATGATAACTTTTCTGAGCAGTCCTTCTGGAACCACATGACGATCCTCGAAGAACAAAGTTCCTTTGTCATCCACGCGGAAGTACTTATACATTGGAATGCTTTGTGCCAAGCCTATCTTCACTTTCTTCACCATAGCATCAAGAAGTTGAGCTTGGCGGACTTGGTCTTCAAAGGTAGGAGAAATCCGAAGGATGTCAAGAAATCCTTGAGGAACTACTTGAAGGTTGAGCTTCTTGAAAGACTCACAATGATCAGGATGGAATGGATTGAGAATGAGATTGTTGCAGCAAGCCTTTCTACTCAAAGCATATGCAATCACATTTGCTTTTCTTGGAGTATAGTCAATGCTTGGATTGTAATTTGTGATGACTTCACGCAACGTGTGTGCTGAAGATTGAGATTAGGTTGAGTAAATGTATATATATTTCAAACTCTTGTGTTTGGTGTAGACTTCAACTTTCCTTCCCAACAAGAGGTGTATTCAATTAACGAAAGAATGGAAAAGTACTATCAACTCAAGATTGTGAGTGGGGTAGTTTTTCTCAGTTGGCTTCAACTCACAAGAGGAATAAGATTCCACTTTCTTGTCTTGCATAAGAACACCACCAAGACCTTGCAAAGATGCATCACAAAAAAATTGGAATGGCTTGGAATCATCAGGAGGAGTTAGAACCGGAGATGAGGTGAGCCTGTCCTTGAGTGTAATGATAGCCGTATCATACCCGGGAGTCCACACATATTTCACACTCTCCAGAAGAAGGTTGGATAGAGGCTCATAAATCTTGTATAAGTTCTCCTTCAATCTTCTATAATAGCTTGCAAGCCCGAGAAATCTTCTTAGCTGCTTGACATTCCGAGGAGGATCGCACGTGACAATGGCTTGAACCTTTTTACTAAGAGAGAGAGGGCACAGGGAGGAAGAAAAGCAGGGTGGAGAGTCACTACAGTTGGGGCCGCACATGGCATCCTTGATGGCTTAACTCGAGGATTGGGCGCTGCACTGGGCTACGACTCGCTATGCGCCCTTGTTGGCCGTTGGCTGGGCCGCTCGCTCGTGTTGGCTGGCTGGCTAGCTAGCTAGTTGGTTGTTGTTGTATTCCTTTTAAATAAAAGTAAGGCATTGTATTTTATAAATGAAATGGCAAGGAAAATGATGGTCTAAAAAATAAGAAATAGCATTTACATAACTCACAAAATATGTCATGTTTTTATAAAACACAAAGGGCATTTTAGAACCACAATCTAGATGGCACTTAACTTAAGCTAGCAAGCTATTGTTTTTTTACAAAATGGTACAGTGGCACAAGGTAAATCGTAGTTTTTAAAACCCATTCATAACATTTACAATTGTGGCTATACTTTTGAAGAAGGTGATGGCAAGGTAGAAAATCAACACATTGCAAAATTTGAATAAAAGGGGGAGGAAGTTATTTTCCAAAGAATTTGTAGGAAGGTTTTTTTTGACTCATGAGCATACTAGTTGTTGCAGGCACATCATCACAACATCAAATCCACTCCAACAAAACACAAGCAACAAGGAGAAATAAAATAAAACTAATTCCATGATGATATGATGATATCATGCAAGTGATAGACATGAATCACCAAACTTTATTAAGTGAAAGCAAGGTTGTTATGGCATAGAAGGTTCATCATGCAAATGTTACACGGATGGACTTGGGCTGCTACAACTGTCCCACACTACAAGAGGATCTCGCCTCGAGATCTAGGATTGAAAGAACTTAGGATATTCAAAACGGAGGAGGTCCTCACGTTCCCAAGTGGCTTATTTATCGGAATGGTGTGACCGCTTAACTTTGAGGAATTTGACAGACTTGTTCTGAGTCTTGCGCTCGGTGTCTTCAAAAATAGCAATTGGATGCTCATGATAAGAAAGGTCTGCTTGGAGATCAATGTTTTCAAAATCAATGGTGTGCTTGGGAGTCTTGAAAGAGTTCCGGAGCTGAGATGCATGAAAGACATCATGCATATTGGAGAAATTTGAAGGGAGCTCGATTTTATAGGAAAGTTCTCCTCTTTTGCCATTAATCTTGAAAGGATCCAAAAAAAACATGGTGCAAGCTTCCCTTTGATGCCAAATCGCCGAGTACCATTCATAGGTGATACCCGAAGATAAACAAAGTCCACGATCTGGAATGCCAAGTCATGATGCCTATTATAATAGTAACTCTTCTCACGGGATTGAGCGACTTTGAGATTATCTCGAATAACACGGCACATTTATTCTGCTTTTGTGATCATGTCATTCCCAAGAATTTGACACTCACCGGTTTCACACGAGTTGAGTGGGGTACGACACTTCCTGCCATAGGGAATCTCGAATATGGCCTTGCGAGAGCTTCATTAGAAACTATTGTTGCAGGGGAATTCAATAATTGGGAGGCAGTCTTCCCACTTGATGTCGAAAGAGAAAACACTAGCTCTGAGCATGTCTTTAAGAATTTGATTGACTCTCTCCACTTGACCACTTGTCTAAGGATGGAAGGTTGTACAAAAATGAACCTTAGTGCCCATTGCAGATTGGAAGGAATCCGAGAACTTGGAGGTGAAGATGCTTCCTCGGTTTGAAGAAATAACCTTAGGAACACCATGCAAAGAAACTATCCTTGAAGTGTACAACTATGCCAGTTGAGCTGCTGAAATAGATTCTTTGACTAGAAGGAAGTGGGCAACTTTAGACAGCTTGTCCATGACCACAAAGATGGCATCGTTTCTTCTATTGGACTTAGGAAACCTAGTGACAAAATCCATCCGAACATGATCAAATTTCCACTCGGGTATAGGCAGAGGATGAAGAAGACCCACTGTACGTTGATGTTCTGCTTTCACTCTGCGACGTACCTCACACTCGTTCACAAACTGATCAAACTCATGTTTCATGTGAGTCCACAAGAAGGTTTGCTTAATATCATGATAGATCTTATAACTGTCTGGATGTATCGAGAGGAGATAATTGTGAGCTTCATCCAGGATAACTTTTCTGGGCAATCCTTTTGGAACCACAAGACGATCCTCGAAGAACAAGGTGCCTTTGTCATCCACACGGAAGCACTTTTACTTTAGAATGCTCTGTGCCAAGCCTATCTTCACTTTCTTCACCATAGCATCAAGAAGTTGAGCTTGGTGGACTTGGTATTCCAAGGTAGGAGAAATCTGAAGTTTGTCAAGAAATCCTTGAGGAACTACTTGAAGGTTGAGCTTATTGAAAGACTCACAGAGATCATGATGGAATGGATTGAGAATGAGATTGTTGTAGTAAGCCTTTCTACTCAAAGCATATGCAATCACATTTGCTTTGCGTGGAGTATAGTAAATGCTTGGATTGTAATTTTCGATGACTTCACCCAATGTGTCTGCTGAAGATTGAGATTTGGTTGAGTAAATATATCTATTTCAAACTCTTGTGGTTGTTGTAGACTTCAACTTGCCTTCCCAACAAGAGGTGTCTCCAAGTAACCAAAGAATGTACAAGTATTGCCAACTCAAGATTGTGAGTGGGGTAGTTTTTCTCACTTGGCTTCAACTGACAAGATGTATAAGCTTCCACTTTGTTGTCATGCATAAGAACACCACCTAGACCTTCTAAAGATGCATCACAGAAAAAATTGGAATGGCTTGGAATCATTAGGAGGAGTTAGAACCGGAGAAGAGGTGAGCTTGTCCTTGAGTGTAATGATAGAAAAATCATACCCAAGAGTCCACACATATTTCACGCTCCTCAGAAGAAGGTTGGACAGAGGCTTATCAATCTTGTATAACTTCTCCTTGAATCTTCTATAATAGCTTGCAAGCCCGAGAAAGCTTCTTAGCAGCTTGACATTCAGAGGAGGCTCGCACGTGACAATGGCTTGAACCTTTTTAGGATCGACCTTAATGCCCTCGGCTGAGATGATACACTACAGTGGACCAATTCATTGAGCCAAAACTCACATTTAGAGAACTTTGCATAAAGCCAATGATTTCTTAGCTTCTCAAGCACAAGCCAGATATGTTCCGCATGTTCTTCCTCGGTATCGGAGAAGACTAGAATGTCATCAAGATACACCAAGACGAACTCATTCTTGACTGAAGAGAATACAAAGTTCATCTTGAAAGAGCATGTCGGAGGAGCATTTCCGAGACCAAAAGACATCACCGTGTACGCATAAGAGACAAAGCTTGTCTAAAAAGATGTCTTGGGAATATATTTTTCATGAATATGCATTTGATGATAGCCCATATGTCATGGTTTTGTCATGGCCGATGTCCTTGTGAAAGGACTTAATAAAGGAGCCATCGCACCTTGGTGGTGACTCAAAGGGGGTGAGTGAAAGCAAGACTCAGATTTACCCAGGGTCTTCCCCTCGTGTAGAGGTAAAAGCCTACGTCCTGCTTTGTGTAGATTGATGATGGTTTCGATTACAAGGAGGGCGTAACTCGCCTGACCTAGCTCTCGATGATTTCTAACCTGCCCTATCTTCCCCAGGGACTCGCCTTTATATACTGGTCGAGGCCCTAGGATTTGCAAGAGTCCTAGACATGCTACAGATCGTGGTCTTCCTTATCTCTAAGTCTCCGTGCTTTCCAACACTGAAACCTCCTTGGCGGTCTATCCTCTGTATAGCTCCTGAACCGCCATCCGGCTCCTGGGCCCCTTGGGCCAAGGCTTGTATTACCAAAGGATGAGTCGCCCCTTTAGTGACCCGGCCCAGCTAGGGCGGGTTACACCACAGGTAATATTCCCAACATTAGGCCCCAGATTGTCTTGAATTTATTCACGCCAATAAACATCCACTCATTTTGGGGCGACTTGTATTACTCCTATCTTTTGACGATCGATAAGCCGCCATCCATCATGCATTGGTTGAGCTGCCAAGCAGTTTTCAATGACATCACCTTATCCCTCCAATTTCGGGACTTAATGATGCAATCACCCAACGGATCTTTCACATCGCCATTTATTTATCCCAAAAATCCAGGCGCCATAATTGCAAATTTCCAGTTTGTCTCCTCTATTCCCGCGGCTACCGCCTCGATTCCAGCACCTGGCCTTTAAATAACCGCAGGGGAGTGGGGGCACCGTCACGTACCCCCACTTCGACTTCCTCATCGACCTCCGTCTTCCTCGCGCCAGCGCCCATGTCTCTCTGCCGTTCCCGAAGCTTCGCTGCCAGCCATCACGGTCCAGACGTCTCGAGGCCAACCGAAGGCGCAGGATCCACCGCAAACCTTCCGCATCCTCCGCCGAGGGCCGCCCTTCTTTCTTAGGTAAGCATTCTTCCCCCCATTAGGGTTAGATCTTGCTGCCATGTCTAGTATAGGTTAACTTCGGAATGTAGTGATAATCCCTTTTCTATCTTAGATCAATCAGCCATACTCCCGATAGATCCTCCGTAGTATTGAAGCACGGTAGCATCACGGTCTCTGCTGGCCATTTTGATGTTTTCTCTTCATAGATTCATACAGTACTCCTTTCGCGTTCTTGCGTTTGTAGTCTTCGCAGCTTCGTTTAAGCATTATCTCCTTAATTTGATCCACCCGTAGATCCGTATTTCATTGATTTCTTTTAGAAACTTGTTTATCCCACTCCGGGAATATCCCTAAGGAAAGAATCCTTTTTAAAATCGCCACTCGCCATCCTCCACCACAACGAGTTAGAACATTGCCAAAGCTACGCCTTTGATTGCCGAAGGGCGAATCATAACGCCTTTGTAGACATACCATAAGTCGCTCAACTGGCGAGTTAGGATATCCTCATATTCAGGTCTTTTAGTCACCTGATGGCGAGTCATAAGGCCCTTATAGACATATTGTAGATCTCCAACTGGTGAGTTACCAGGTTTTATGGTCCTTAATGAGCTGCCTTGTTCCTTCTTTTTTGTAGTCATGGTTAGCATCTCAAAATGCGATTGGCTGCAAACCAAGATTAATGACGCCTTTGTTGAGAAAGTTGTCAAGTCGGGTCATCTTGATAGTAAGGAAGTCATTGGTTGGCGGACCGCCCAGACGAGGTGATTCCCAATCCTACCGAGGGAGAAGTAGTTATTTTCATTGATCATCTTGAACGAGGCTTCAAACCGGCCAGATCAAAGTTCTTTAGAGATGCTCTGCATTTCCTCAATGTTCACCCTCAGGATTTGGGACCCAATTCCATATGTAATATCTGTCAGTTCCATGTTTTTTGCGAGGCATACGTGCAGATAGAGGCCACAGTTCCATTATTTTGGTACTTTTTCCATTTGAACCGCCATACCGAATTTTCCAACAGCCCAACTTGGAACTTGGGGGGTCAACATCCAGCAACGCCGCGAACACGGGTTTCTGTCTGTCCTCCTGCCCAGCCATCCCAAAGGCTGGGCCAAGTCTTGGTTTTATTGTCGTGACACTTCTCCTCCCGGTGAGAACCCACTTTCGGGTTATAGAGAAGATAGCTTACCCATGGACTTCAAGCTGCTAGAGAAGCTTACGGAAGAAGAAGAATCAGAATTCATCCCCATCTTCTCCGAGCTGCGGTCTTTGACCAATAATGGGCTTATCGGGGTTAACCTAATCCGTTGCTGGGTGGAGTGGAATATTCTTCCTCTGAGTCGCTGGAACGGTCTGATGTGCGAATACGATGGCAGCGTGAACCATCCGCAATGCTTTCATCATAAAAGATTCGCCGAGAAAGGCATTGTTGACATAATCAAGAAGTTAACCGGCGAGTCCTTGGAAAACTGTGCCAAGGTTGGGCTCAAGCCTTTCTACCTCACCAATCCGGCTCCACCGGTAACAATCCGGCGCTAGTGTTCTAGGTTTGAATTTTGATTCTATCCACCAGAAAGGTGATCCATTTTGGTCTCGAAGGCCAAAGGTGACCGCCCAGAAAACAACTAAGCCACCACCGAAGAAGAAGAAAAAGAAGACGAGCAAAGGCAAAGCCGCCATCAAGGATTCATCCGTCGTGCGCGAGTCCCAAGCCGGCGAAGAACAGTTGGAGGTAAAATTTGACCCTTTTGTTTATCATCATTATGCTCCAACTTATACTTATAGCATGTTACCTTTATGCATAGGACGATGACTATGAGAGCCTAGATGACGTGGTTGAGGTAATTTCTATTTCTTCCGACTCAACGTCTTCTTCACCTAGGCCGGCCAGGCAGATTTGTGGAAAAGTTCCCATGTCTCACCCAAATGCTTGTCTGGACCCTGATTTCCTTTTGAAGAAGGCGAAGTATACTCCCAAACGTAAAACCCAGAGCCGCTCTGGCGACTTAGTTTCCGGGTTACCTGAAAAGACAACCAGTCGGAAGCGCACAAGTGAGGCATACTCCTGTTAAACACACTCTCCTCCTTGTAGAAAATGTGATTCACAACTCATTCACTCCTTGAACTTTTATTCTTTCAGGTTTCTCCTCCTTCATCTAGCGTCTCAGTGATGTCAGCTCTTCTGCCAATATTTCGTGTACAAGGGCAAGTTGTTTTATTAACCTTTTCCCTTCCCAATAATGATATTTATTCTAACTTTGATGTCCTTATCTCATAGCACAAGCAAAGAAGAGAAAAACTGGTGACTTGTCTTCTGCTCCTAGGACGGCTGAGATGTTAGGCGTGAGCACCTCTGCTCTAGAGCTTGATGAGGAGCAAGCGTTAGCTCATGATGATCTTGCGGATTACATTCCTAACGTCCAGAACGACTCTCCAGGCTCTTTAAACGAAACTACTGACAACGTTAACCCACCGAGTTCTTCCAAAGCGACTAAAGATCCAGATACCGTAATTATCATTGGTACTGCTTACTCCAAACCTGCAGCGGCGGTCTTATCCAAACACACATCATAAGAATCCCATCCATCTGCAGAACAAGATGTCACTAAGCTGAAGCTTCCCCATTATGTGAAGCTCGAATTTGACCAACTCTGCTCTGGCTTCGTAAGTCGGCTGAAGACGAGTTATGAAATGGATAAGAGCTTTATCCACATGATGAAAATCAAACATGAGGTACGCCCTTTATTATGTGTTCTTCCACCCATTAGCCTTCCAGGAAACTAGTGTTGCTTGATGAAATAATATTTGTTGCAATCTCTGGTAGACCCATATCTTTCCATAGCCCCCAAGGGTCGGCTCATCTTTTGAAAGATTAGCCGGGTCTTAAATTGATAGAAAAACTTCAAACTGTAACCCCCAAGGGCCGGGTCATCTTTTGAAAGATGAGTCGGGTCTTGTATTAGATAAAAACTTCAAACTGTAGCCCCAAGGGCCGACTCATCTTTTGAAAGAGTAACCGGGTCTTGTATTAGATAGAAAAACTTGAACATGTAGCCCCCAAGGGCCGGGTCATCTTTTGAAAGATGAGTCGGGTCTTGTATTAGATAAAACATCAACCTGTAGCCCCCAAGGGTCGGGTCATCTTTTGAAAGATGAGTCGTGTCTTGCATTAGATAAAAATTTCAACCTGTAGCCCCCAAGGGCCGTGTCATCTTTTGAAAGATGAGCCGGGTCTTGTATTAGATAGAAAATCTTCAACCTGTAGCCCCCAAGGGTCGGGTCATCTTTTGAAAGATGAGTCGGGTCTTGCATTAGATAAAAACTTCAACCAGTAGCCCCCAAGGGTCGGGTCATCTTTTGAAAGATGAGATGGGTCTTGTATTTTGTATGACTTCGAATTGAATCATACATTAGCCCCGAAGTGTCAGGGATGTTTCTTGCAACAGTTCTGAAACTTGTCTCCCCACAATTTTTTTGCAGGAATTTGTGACTCGGGATGAGTCATCTCTTGCTGACTTCAAGAAAACATAGGTGAACAGCAGGATGCTCGGACTGCGTCTGAAGAAAAATATCAGTTGGCTCTGACTAACATGGAGAAGATGAAAGCCGACCATAACATATTTGAGAAGAAAGCCAATGCTGATGAAGCCGTCCTCCTCAAGCGGGCAGAAAAACCCGAGGCAAAGTTAGAAGACACCCTACACGAGCTCTCCGGGCTAAAAAAGCATGTCTCCAACATGACCCAAGCCATCTATGGTAAGAAGAAATTCCCTCGTTCAAAAAGAGAAGTCGTAATTTTAGTTTCCAAATCTTGATTGTCATTGTTTTATCCTTTGTAGGTCCACGAGCCGCCAATCTCCAAGACGACTGCATACTAAAGCTTAAAGCGATTTACACCTTTACAGAGCAGCTGTATACAGGGAGCATGCTGACGATGAAGGGAGTAATGGGCAACAAGGAACAAATCAAGTCCATCAAGAATATGCTGGGCTGCTTGTCAATGTTGCCACCACAAGTAGAAGAGCTAAAGAGGTCAGCCGCCCGCGAGGGAGCTCTGACCACCCTAAGCTGGTGCCTGGCGTACACCCCTGAACTCAAGCCAGAGGAAGAAGCTGTTGGTTACCCTAAGCTGAAGGACGATGAGTTGGAGTTTACTGAAGATGATTACCACCGGATTGTGCAAGAGTCCCGTGCTGCGATGACTCAACCGGCGGCCAGTTTGGACTTGAACAAATACCAGGCTGCGTATGACAACAACAACAAAAAGGTGACTCCTCCTTCATTTGGAATTACCAGCCTCACTCCTCGCCGGCCCAAGAATCCCTTCGACTTTGAAGCTGAATTTTCTATCTTTTTGAACGACGAAGATGAATTCGTCGCCTTGTCCAAGTGCAACTGGAAACTCGGCGACTTACAAATTAAAGATGGAGAGAGCTCAAGGAAAGGCGACCCGAAGGCGGCTTAAGTCTAACTAGGGTGTAGTCATTGCTGGAAAAAATTGATCTTTCCTTGACCAGGAGATGATACCCGGTATGGTCGTGTGAGCCATGTAATATCTGTTAGGCAAACAATCGTTTATCTATGCCTTTTGCTTGACATTGCTGAATAGTTTACCTTTTAGCCGAACCATGAGTCGTCTTTACCAATCTTGATGCTTGATTGTTTAGGAAGTGTCATATGTTGACAACATAAAGCTTCTTCAACTTGTTTATCAGGGAGAAAACGCCATAGGTCGACTCAATAAGTCATGGCGAGTTATAAACAAGGAGCCGACTCAGTGAGTCGCGGCAAGTCATATAAAGTTTTACAAAACCTTGCGACGGTGCCATGAACATAGTCGTAAAAATTTGTCGGCTCGATGAGCTACGACAGGATAGGACGAGTTTGCAAAACTCTAGTGCTACCCGAAGAAGGCTTTTGCAATAGCCCAAGTTTTTAGACCGGCTGATCAGGCGCGAGTCAGGCTTTAGTGAAGCAGGTTTAGTGAACCAATGGTTTCTCTATTTTCCATGTGTGGCTCTGGCCGGTACCTTTCATGTTTTAAGCAAGGCGAGTTCAGGGTCCAAAAAGCGGATTGACTCGCCATGAGTACATGGGTCCATATGGCAACTCGTCCGACACATAGTCCAGTATAAATTTTTGCTAGCCAAGAGGGTATTCAGGCTGAACTCAGTGAGTGGAAGCCCCCAAGTGACCTATAATTAGGGAAAAGTCGGACATAGGAATGCATAAGCATTTTACACTCTTACTGTAAAACGACTTGGGAACTAGTAGCCCCCAAGTAAGCTAGCTTAATTCTCAAAACCATATAAGGCGCCCATGTTTGAACCATGCAACATGGCAACTTTGGTCCTCTTTGGCTTATCAGTATCCAATTTTGAAACTAGTGCAGCGTGGCGACTTATGCTCTTTGGTACTGATAGCGTCCATGCTTGGACGACTCATAGAACAATAAAGACTCATGCTTTCCAGAAGCTGAAATGGCAAAGGACCCCAAAGTTTGTGGGTGCCAGCTTTATTGCTTTATAAATAAAAGATTACAAGTTTTGAGATTTGCCGAAAAGAAAGGAGCCCATTGCTCTAGGTGTAGTAAGGCCGCAGATGGGCTATATTCCAGGGGCGAGTTGTCTCAACCTCTATAGTTGGCCGATCAGGGCAAAGATCCACCAAGTAGTATGAGCCGTTCCGAAGATTCTTGCTGATGGCAAACGGGCCTTCCCATGGAGGTGATAACTTATGCATACTAGTGTGGTCTTGAATCAATCGGAGCACTAAGTCGCCCTCTTGAAAAGTCCGGCTTTTGACACGGCGGTTGTGATAGCATCGCAAGTCCTGTTGATAGATCGCCGATCGCGATGCGGCCATGTCTCGCTCTTCCTCCTAAGCATCCAACGAATCTTGTCGTGCCAACTCGTTGTTCTGTTCCACATAGGCAGTGACTCGTGGTGAATCGTGTCTGGTGTCACTTGGCAACACCACCTCTGCCCCGTAGACCAGAAAGAAAGCAGTAAAACCTGTGGAGCGGCTTGGGGTGATCCTGATGCTCCATAATACTAAGGGCAAAGCTTCCACCCAACATCGTGGAGTACGCTCCAAAGGTACCGTAAGCCGGGGCTTGATTCCACGCATTATTTCCTGATTCGCCCTTTCTGCCTGTTCATTTGACTGGGGATGTGTGGCTGCTATAACGTCAATCCGGATATGCTCTCGACCGCAAAACTCTTGCATCGTGCCCTTTGATCGATTAGTACCATTGTTAGTAATGATACTATGAGGGTATCCAAACCGGAAGATCAACTTTTTCAAGAATTTGACAGCCGTATCCGCATCACAGCTACTAACAGGTTCTGCTTCAACCCACTTAGTGAACTTGTCAACCGCCACCTATAGGTGAGTCTTTTTATTGGACGACATCTTGAAAGGACCAACCATGTACAGCCCCCAGACTGCAAACGGCCAAGTGATTGGAATCATCCGTAACTCCTGAGCCAGCATGTGCATCTGGCGCCCAAATTTCTAGCAACCATCGCATCGGCGAACTATCTCTTCCGCGTCTGCAGGAGCCGTCAACCAATAAAACCCATGCCTAAAGGCTTTGGAAACCAAGGAGCGTGACCAGGCATGATGACCACGGTGACCCGCATGAATTTCATTGAGGCTCATACATCCTTCCTCGGAAGAGACACACCTTTGAAATACACCTGAAGTGCTTCGCTTATGCAACTCGTCGTTGTGTATGACCATGGATTTGCACCGACGGACGATTTGGCGAGCCAATAACTCATCCGCGGGTAACTCGCCTCGTGTGAGATACGCCATATAGGGAATCGCCCAATCTGGGGTAGCACGAAGAGCCGTCACAAGTTGAGACTGAGGGTCCGACGCCGCCAAATCTTCCTCTGAAGGTAGCCTCACCAAGGGGTTATGTAACACATGCAAAAAGACATTGGGAGGAACCAGCTTACGCCGTGAACCGAGACGGGAAAGAGCATCTGCTTGATAACCATGAAAATGACCTGCCACGTCCGACACAGCTCGCCTGTAAGCCGCCATCAAGGGATCTCCAGAATCCTAGGTGCCAGAAACCTGCTGCGCCACCAGATCTGAGTCGCCCAAACATCTAACTCGCGTGAGGTTCATCTCTTTGGCGAGTCGCAACCCATGGAGCAAGGATTCATACTCTGTTGCATTGTTGGTACATGGAAACATGAGCCGGAGGACATAGCAGAATTTGTCACCCTGAGGCGAAGTTAACACCACACCAGCCCCCGAGCCTTCCAACTGCCTAGATCCATCGAAATAGATGGTCCAATATGTGTGATCGGGCCTATCTTCTGGAATCTTTAACTCGGTCCAGTCATTAATGAAATCCACCAGTGCTTGAGAGATAATGGCCGTACGGGGAGTATATCCCACGTGATGAGGACCTAACTCGATTGCCCACTTAGCAATCCGTCCAGTTGCTTCTCGATTTTGTATAATGTCACCAAGGGGGGCAGAACTGACCACCGTGATGGGATGCTCTTGGAAGTAGTGCTTCAGCTTTCGACTCGCCATAAACACCCCAAAGAACAACTTCTGCCAGTGCGGGTAGCGTTGTTTGGAGAGGGTCAGGACTTCGCTGATAAAATATACCGGTCGCTAAACCGGATATTCCTTCCCTTCTTCTTTCCGCTCGATGACAACTGCCATGCTCACCGACTTAGAATTGGCCGCGATGTACAAGAGCATACGCTCCTTATCCGTCAGAGCCGCCAACACTGGCGGCTTAGCCAGTTGTCGCTTCAAGGCTTCAAAGGCTTCATTGGCTTCGTCCGTCCACACAAAACAATCAGTTTTCTTGAGTAACTAATAAAGAGGAATGGCTTTCTCCCCCAGGCGACTTGTAAAGCGACTTAGAGCCGCGATACGACCCGCCATGCGTTGGACTTGGTTGATATTGGCCAGCTTTCCTAGCAAAGTGATCGCTTCAATTTTGTCCTGGTTAGCTTCAATGCCGCGTTCCGACACACCAGAAAACCATCCTGCAAGAACACTAAACACACACTTGGTGGGGTTAAGCCTCATCTGGTATACGCGCAAATTGTCAAATGTCTCCTTGAGATCCTCCAAGAGAGACTCTTTCTTCTGTGATCTGACTACGATGTCGTCAACATAATCGTGGACATTACATCCGATCTAGTTATGCAAACAATTTTGGATGCAGCACTGATAAGTCGCCCCGGCACTCTTGAGCCCGAACGGCATAGACATGTAACAGAAGGCTCCAAAGGTGTTTATGAATGGCTTTTCTCCTGGTCTGCCATAGCCATCTTGATCTGGTGGTATCCCGAATAAGCATCCAAGAAACACAAACACTCGCAACCCGAAGTTGAGTCAATGATTTGATCAATGCGGGGAAGGGCGAAGTGATCCTTCATACAATCTCTGTTGAGGTCGGTGTATTCGATGCACATGCGGAAAGTGTCGTTCTATTTTAGCACCAGGACCGGGTTAGCCAACCATTCAGGATGGAAAACCTCGATGATCAACCCGGCGGCCAAAAGTCGAGCGACTTCCTCTCTAATGACCTTACATCGTTCCTCATTGAACCTCTGAACGTACTGTCGAACTAGATTTACTTTGGGGTCAGTATTAAGATGGTGCTTAGCGAATTCCGTCGGTACACATGGCATGTCAGAAGGTTTCCACGCGAAGAGGTCCCGATTCTCACGGATGAATTCGATGAGCGCGCTTTCCTATTTGGGATCCACACCCGTCCCAATAGTGAACTGCTTGGTTGAGTCGCCTGGCATGAAGTCTATAACCTTGGTATCATCCGTTGGTTTAAACTTGAGGGGCGGCTCAGAGTCGATCGTTGGCCTCTTGAGCGGCGTCATATCCGTCGGGTCAACATTGGCTTGGTGAAACTTGAGCTCCTTGGCCGTGCAAGCCGTCTCGGCATAAGTTGCGTCTCCTTCTTCGCACTCTTGGGCTATCTTTCTGTCTCCGCTGATCGTAATAGGCCCCTTAGGAGTAGGCATCTAGAGCTTGAGATAAACATAACATTGGTGAGCCATGAATCGAGGGTAAGCCGGCCTTCCAAACGATGTGTGGTAAGGGCTCTTGATTTTGACCACCTCAAACATGATTTTGACTCGCTCCTGTAATTGGACTCTGTGCCAAAAGCCACGTTAAGTTTAATCCGCCCAATTGGATACACCGACTTACCCGGTACAATGCCGTGGAAAACCGTGGACGACGGCATCAAGTCTTTGTCCAAGAGATTCATCCTTCGAAAGGTATCGAAGTATATGATGTCAATGTTGCTGCCTCCATCCATAAGAACTTTGGAAAGGGTGTATCCTCGGACTTGGGGAGCCATGACAAAAGCCAAGTCGCCAGGGTTTTCAACTTGGGGCGAGTGATCCTTCCTACTCCAGGTTTAGAGCAATGAAGGTACCTGGGGAGCGCTGGCTCAGCCACGCTGAAAGTTCTATGTTTCACCTTCGGGTCCCGTTTGCAGGTGCTGGTGGTGAACACATGATACTGCCCACTGTTCATCTGCTTAGGGTTATTCTGAAAACCGCTATGATCATCCTGTCGCTGGAGATCTCCTCGCGGGGGTGGTTGCTGAAACACTCCTGGCGGGTTATACTGATGTTGGTTGTGAACTTGGTATTGTCCACTATTAGGCTGTGAACCGCCCTGCAGACCTGGGTTAGAGAAACCGCCGAACGGGCTTTGGCGTGACCTGGGTGCGCCGAACTGCTGTTGTCGCTGGCCCTGATCACCTCCTTGCCCTTTCTTGAGCGCCTCAGCTCGGATCTCCTGCATCACATAGCAATCCTCCTAGGAGTGTGTCGCCGACCCCTCAACCGTAGCATGCTGTGGGCAGGGGCCCTTGAGCATCTCATGATAGTTGTGGGGCTTCTTCCCACTGAAACCCTGATTCTTCTGGCGCTGGTTTCCGTTGCCGGCATTGGTATTGGCAACTCCGTGGGACCTTCCTGTTGTCTTCTTTTACCTTGTCCGCCATGGTTGTGGTTACCCCGTCCTTGAAAGTGGGAGTGACCTTTTGATGTCTCGCCTCTCCTGGCGGTGCTAACCTTGTCATCGTCCTCCCTAGGACCCTTGGTGTCATCTAACACGGCGTATCTGGTGAGGGTGTCCATCACCTCGCCCATATCCTGCACCTTACGCTTAAGTCGCCCTAGCTTCAGTACCAGAGGCTCGTAATGGCAATTTTTTTCCATAATTAGCACTGCCTGAGCCGCCGAGATGCCGTGCGATGAATGAATGACCTCCACAACTCGTCGTGTCCAATGATGGGCCGACTCGTCCGGTCGTTGAACGCAGTGTTGTAAGTCGACGATGGTCATCGGGCCTTTAATAGTCCCTCGGAAATTTTTGATGAAGCGCTCCTTTAACTCTGCCCAAGTGTTGATGGAGTTAGGTGGCAGGTTTTTTAACCACGCACGCACCGTTCCTTCAAGCATCATGGTGAAATACTTGACACAAACCCCCTCGTTCACGTCGAGCATGTCCATCACAAGTTCATAACTCTCGACCCATGACCCTAGTTCGAGATCTGGTGTGTAATTGGGTACCTTCCTTGGTCCTTTGAAATCCTTCGGCATCTGCTCATCGCGTAGAGCGGGCATGAGACACGACACCCCGATGTGCCTGTCTCCGGCATCGAGCGGTGCGGGAGGTGTCTGGGTATAAGCCGGATAGCCTTGACCCGCCGCGGCTGCCATCTCCATCTGACGCGCGGCTCGCGCTGCATCCACAATGTCTTGGGCTCGTGTATCCGGCACCCCGAGCGGGTTGGTCTGAGGCAGACGCCGTTGCCCACTGGTCACCGCGGGTTGGTCCTCGTGGCGACTCCTTGTGTGACTCGCCTGGGGTGTGGAGTGTAACCAATCAAGGTTGTGTGAGTTTGCGCGTGTTGGACCACTGTTGTCTTCAGCATCTCGATGGCGTTTCTTGCCTCCACCTTGGCCGGGGAGTTTCCGTAGATCGGGAGGCACTCCAAGTGGCGGGTTGCCACCAGCACGTTGTCCACGGGATTTGAGAAGTGGCCTCGTGGTGTCTGGAAGCGAGGTGCGTGGGCATCCATTGGTTGAGGTGGTGGCGGGTTAGGCAGTTGAACTGGACCTCACGTTGGAGCAGCGTGCAAGGGTCAATCGGGTCCCACCCCAGGAGTGTGTAGGATGTCGAAGAGGCGAGTTGGATGTAGATCGATTGGGAGGTGCCCGTGATGCCTCCTCTGATGAATAGTATCGGACGCGCGTTGTTGTCTCTCGAGTCGCCAGCCTTCGGTGTTCATCCGTTCCATCTCTGCGGTGATCCGGGCCTGCTGTGTCGCCATCCTGGTGGCTTCCGCGTCCACTTCCCGCTGCCCTTTGGCTGTCTCTTCCCGCAGCTTCGTCAGCTCGGCGTTGATTGCTTCCTGATTCCCTTCCGTCATGACGATTGTGATGAGTCTGGTGATTTCTGCCATCAAGTCCGCCACGGCTTGAGCCGGAGTTTTCGACGTCTTGCCTGTCTCATTGTTGCCGGACGGGTTTGGCTGAGGTTGTGCCGCTCCCTCCATGTAGACGGCGATTTCTCAACGGGATCTTTCGAGGATCTCGGGGTCCATCGCCAGCGACAATCCTTTGAGTTGTCCTTCATGAAGGGGATGGATTGAATCTGTGTTGCCCATGGATGACTCTTCATCAGATTTGACGGGGGTGATCTCCTGGACTGCCGATTCGTCTTGTACGTTGGCTCCTTGCATAAAACCGATCAAAACATGGCGTTTCCTTTCCTGACGAGTGATGGGGAATGCTAACCTGGATGGCTCGACGATGTCGGTGGAGGTGTCCGGCTCAGGCACGGGTGCTCCAATCATGCCGATGAAGATGTTGATCTTGCCGAAGGGGACCCTGTAACCAGATTCGACTGAGTCGGCTTCAGGCCCCCATAACGATTTGTTGATATAGTACTTTCCGCGGAGGCTCTTCTTCATGATCCCGACCGCATAGCGTCCTGACCCTGGTAGGGCTCCCATTGAGAACTCAACTCCATCGTGTGCAGGCCCCATGGTGGGCGCCAACTGTCGTGGTTTTGTCATGGCAGATGTCCTCGTGAAAGGACTTAATGAAGGAGCCATCACACCTTGGTGGCGACTCAAAGGGGGTGAGAGAAAGCAAGACTCAGATTTACCCAGGTTCGGCCCCTCGTGTGGAGGTAAAATACTACGTCCTGCTTTGTGTAGATTGATGATGGTTTCGATTACAAGGAGGGCGTAACTCGCCTGACCTAGCTCTTGATGATTTCTTACCTTCTCTATCTTCCCCACGGACTCACCTTTATATACAGGTCGAGGCCCTAGGATTTACAAGAGTCCTATCCATGCTACAGATCGTGGTCTTCCTTATCTCTAAGTCGTCGTGCTTTCCAAGACTGGAAACCTCCTTGGCGGTCTATCGTCTGTATAGCTCCTGAACCGCCATCCGGCTCCTGGGCCCCTTGGGCCAAGGCTTGTATTACCAAAGGATGAGTCGCCCCTTTAGTGACCCGGCCCAGCTAGGGAGGGCTACACCGCAGGTAATATCACCAACACCATCCGAAGATCAAGCTTAGAGAAAACCTTGGCCACTTTCAATTTCTCAAACAATTAGTTGATGTTGGGAAGTCGATACTTGTTCCTGATTTTCTTCTTATTAAATGGGAGGTAATTGACGTAAAGTCCGTCCGTGCCATCTTTCTTCTTGACAAAAAGAATACCACAACCCCAAAGTGAAGAACTTTATGTAATCAAACCCACACATTCTTGTTCATCTGGCTACTTCTTCCACTATTTCAGCTCTTTAGGACCATGTTTATAAGGATACTTCCAACCCGGTTCTGTTCCAGGATCGAGTTCAATCACAAAATCTACTAGCCAGTGAGGAGGGAATCCTCGCAATTCTTCTAGAAAGACATCTTCATACTCACAAATGGCAAGAACTTGAGATATAGCTGATATTTCACCCTTCTCATTGAGAGAAAATAGACGAATCGTATCATCGCGAGCAGCGAAAATGAGCACGTCTTCTAAAGGATGAGTCAATTTGATTTCTTTGAATGCACAATTAACATAAGCATTGTTCATCGCAATAAAATCCATGCCAAGAATTATATCAATATCAAAATTTCCGAGAACAATTGGTGAGCCTAGAAAAGAATAGTTTCACATCTTTGTAGAAACATCTGGAGCTACAATCTTCACATGCATGAATAAACTCGGGCAAACCAGTGACTAGGTTCTAAGCAACTACTCATGATGTAGATGATGCTTGGTTGCAAACGGTTTAGATATGAATGAATGCGAGGCAGCACTTTCAAACAACACTTTTGTAGGAATAGAATTAACCAAGAGATTACCCATGATCACTTCTCACGACTCTTCTTCTTGAGCTGAGTTGACCACGTTCACTCTTGCCGACTTGGGATTATGCTTCACTATTGCATGTCCTCAAGGCCTGATTGGAGGAGGAGGTGGAAGATTCCACTCGTTGGTACACTTGTTAGAGTAGTGACCCTTATGACGACACTTGTGAAAAGTAACCGCTAAGAGCGGGCGTAAGTGACCTGGAGGAGGTCCTAACTTAGGCTCCTGATGCTTCTCCTTGTATCCCAGTTGGGTGGGTGGGAAGATCCACGCCCACTGTTCCGCTTGAGCTGCTGGGGAGGACGAAGCGGCGTAGGAGGAGGAACCTCATACTTCTCCTGCTTAGGAACAATCTGAGCTGAGGATGAAGATGGATGAGAGTCCATGAACCGCTTACTTGAATTCTCGACCCTAAACAGAGTGCATTCAGTCTTGAGAGCCAAGTTATGGAACTAATCAAACTCAGGAGGCTCGTGCAGAGCAAGAGGAAGCTGAAGATCATCCCTGAGACCACCTCTGAAATGATAAATCTTGCTCTTCTCATGAGGAACACCCTACTTAGCATAGCGGCCAAGGTTCTGGAAGTCGATGTTATACTGATAGACAGACGAGCTACCTTGCTTGACATTCCTAAACTTCTCACGCATGCCCTCAATGAATCTTTAAGGAATATGATGAGCTGTGAAATCACATCAAAAGTCATCCCAACTAATCAAACGAACACCTCTAGAATCCTTGAGCTGCTACCACCACTCTGCTGCCTGACATTTCAGATGGAAAGTTGAAAATCTGACATAGTCCTCAGGCCTGACATTGCTGCACTAAAAATGCTTGATCATTTCACGGAGCCAATCGTCGGCATCAAAAGGCTGATAACAATAGCTGAAGGACTTGAGTTCATTTACAAGGAACTGACTTAGAGAAAAAGATGACAGCTGGTTGTTGAAATTTCATTGTTAGCCTTGATTCCTTTCTTGCATCATCTCAAGCAGCATCTCCGTGTTCGCATTGGTCGTGGCCATCACACATCCTGAGGAGGAGGAGGGGTGTTGGAAGTTCTGACTGCTCCCCATCATGACTCGGATTCCGGCGAGTTGCTGGAGCCATCCTTGAGATGGACATGAATATTAGATCACATATGAAAAGATGAAGCTGACAAACTGAATCAAAGGCTTGAAATATTGCAACATGTAGTCTAAGCAATTTGCATTCAAACTAGAATTAGTAAGAACGTCTCCACAAATTAGTGATGACATCATTAGATTCAAAAGCCACTTGCAATTCTCAAGTTTTGAGCTAAAAATTTCTCGAAACAAATGTATATCCCTACATACATCTGATGAAAGAATTTACTAGGTGACTACTTGAATTTCCACCTGAGAATTTTCGAAATCTTTCATGGTTATGCCATCAGGTTGCGGGTCCTGGAACCTACTCTACGTAATTAGCTGCATAACCTTTCCTACAACTGTCAATACATATCCGAGAAGTTCTGCAAACTCATCTGTCTCAGACCTTCAAAACAACAATGATACCAGACCTGGTAGATCATCCGACCTATATCCACCAGTACTGGGGAAACGTCATGGCACTGTTTGCCACCAAGCAAAGTATTGAAGCATTTCGATGCGTGTATCCTCAGATACTGAGGAAGTTCCATGATAAGATGTATCGAAAACCCCATGGAGCTCTACTCCTAGAAAACAGGAGGTACCAAGTACAAAACTCTCTCACATCGACATCATATAGATTCCAAAATACTCGCGTGATCCTAATTTGTTTAATGAGAAAAGGGCTAGAACTAAAATTCCTAAGTCGTAATTCCACACCAGAACAAGGAAGAGGAGAAAAAAGAATCCCGCTCTCTGATAAAACTTGACTCAAAGTAGTTTTTCACTAGACTCGACTCGGCCAAGTTTAATGAAGCAAAGGGCTCCTATGGTCATAAGCCTCTGATTATCAACTTGTAACGTCCAAGATGCGACACTATCCGTGTTTGGGGACGAGGCCTTAATATGGATAGAGATGCGTCTCAGCATACATTTAAAGAGGAGATGAGTATATGAGTTGGCTTACACTCGCCACATGGAAATTATAAGTCATACAACATATATTCAAATTTCGAGAAGACACGTGAGGGTGTCCTAGACTAGGGGGTACTCACCATGTCGTCTCCCGATCAGTGGGTCGGTGTGGGGACCCCGACTTACGAGTGGATATCGCCGAATGTATGTGCTCAGTGATCCCAGAGATCAATGCTCACCGAACACACAGATACTGAATAATAAGAGTCTTACGTCCAACATACCATTTGATACATCAAATGACCATCATGGTCAAGTCTCACATAGGTAGGGCCTATAAGGCCAATCACTCCGATACAACTGCTAGCAGAAATCTTGTAAATAAACGGGAGCCCATGCCATCAGCCTTCACCAAGAGGCATTCTGACTAGGAAGCGACCTAGTTCGCATGTCCGTCTCTGGTGATGAATTCTTCTCCAAACTCTGGTTCTTCCATGTCTGGTCAATAACATAACAACTGGTAAGACAGTGAGTACTTTGAATGTCCTCAAAAATAGCCCACGATATGGATAATGCAGTTGGTATGATAGTAAGTGGTGTGCAACATTTGCGGAAAGCAAGCTTTGAAGGTAAATAAACATGATCATAGATGGGTATGGATATACATCATAAGATAGATGGTATTCACAAGAACAAGTTACATATATCAAGATATGTTTTGTGGGCTGAACACTTCAGGTTCACCCGATATGCCAAGTCATCAAACTTGTCATATCCTCTTACTCACATAACACCATTCGGCATACACACAGACACTCGGTTTATGCGGAAATGACTAGACGTACTTTAAGCAACACCACCCAACTGTCCTTGACCTAGACACGGCTATTCAAATAGTTTTACACTCTGCAGAGGTTGTACGTTGTACCCACGAGTTTCGGGAAACTTCCGTGTCATCCACGACTCTCGGTATATATCATACCCGAGGTAAGTACCCGATCATTGCCTTTCCTGTGACGATACTAGATAAAGAGTTGCACTCTATTGGTACCCAGCCCACATGATGTATGTCTTACGAGCACTGACTCTAGAGTGTATCATCCATGCGGGGACCAATAGTGTGCCCAGAACACGTAAAAGTGGCATAGTCGGCCTACCTGGTATAACCCAGTCACGAGAGTGACCACATATCACTCCCGCCACTAGTAATGTGGCTCTTTGCTAGCACCAACCAAAGTAATCAAAAAAGCCCCGTCCCATAAAGGGGTACCGTGGTTGTACATGTAAGGTTGGGACGGTCGACACATCATAAAACTAATCATGTTTCCGAAACCACTCACATAAAACTTTACCTGGTACACCACTCTTCACAAGTGGCCACCTAACGCATCATCACCCTCGGGCATTAGTGCATCCGACGGGGTTTTCGTGAAGCCTTTGATATCAACTTTGTGTTACCATCATCATGCATATGCTTCTACAATGCATAGGACTAGTGTCTACTTGTCAACATATCAAGAGTTTGACCCTCATAGGTGGTAGGATCATGCTCAAATGCAAGTGCTCCGGAGGAGCCATCGGTAACACCATGCTGGGTGCATCGAATAACCTTAAATATATGCATCGGACTAAAGTAACCAATGTGTCATTCATAGGAGTATTTCTTAGACATGGTCAAAGGGCTGCTTGCCTTGACCATCTAGGTATCCGGGGTCTTCGGGTCCAACTCCTTCGTTGAACGTGGAATCTATCGCCATAATAATAGTAATAAAATAAGTAGCTCACTCGAAGAAAGAGCACAAACTTACGTTAAAAATGTTATCCTATTCTGATAAATCTATTTTATAGTTTTACAAATATTTGTCTCTCGTTTTGATGAAAATATTATTTTTAAAATCCAAATAACAAGAGCTAAAGTATTCAAAATAAGCCTTTTAATTATAACTATCAAGAAAAGTTTTCATAAAAAATAGTATAACAACTCTATTAAATTCTACACATTTTTAGAGGTACCGTGGTGGAAAAATAATTGAATTTGATTAAATAATAATCTCTGCAAAAATCTTTTAAAAACAGATTAAAAATAATAGAAAAAGGGGCTTAGCTCTGGCTGGCTCGGCAAGTGGTTGGGCCGGCCCAACTAGCCAACCGACGAGTTAGCCAGCTAGCAGCCGTGGCGCGCGCATCGTTACGTACAAACCTGATGCGCGGGCCCCTACAGTCAACGGTAGAGAGAGAAGAGAGGGGGAGAGACTGGCCACTAACAGTTGGGGCATGCCTGTCGGGGTCATCTTCCTCCTGTGGAGAAAGGGGAGCGGAGGCACACCGGCGGCGATACCGACGCCCTCATATCCCATCGCCGCCTACCTGCTGGTGGTCGAAGGAACCACGGGGAAGCCCTGTGTCACCGGCGACAACGAGGCCACGATGGAGCCAATTCGGGAGGTGTAGGACAAGGGTTCTACGGACAGGGAAACACTCGGGGACGAGGTGGAGAAGCTCCCTGAGCTCACTACAACCACAGAGGAGGTGAGAGGAGCGCGAGAGCTGGCGTGTAGCCCAAGATCGACGGAGCTCCGAAGCGGCAGGGCCTCGATCGATCTCGAGCACTAGAGCTCTCTGTTCTCGAATGAGGTGGCTAGGGGCTCGATTGAGGGTCCGAAGGAGTGGTGTGAGGTGCTTGAGCGAAGCGGGGAGGCCTATTTATAGGCCAGGAACGTTGCACCGAGCGGGGAGCACCGGTGGTTTCATCGTGGCTTACAGGAGAGGGAGAGAGGGCTCGGGGTCAGTACCACGGTTTCACGGACGTGGTTTAGGACCTAGTGACTCAACGGGAGAGAGAGGAGACTCAGTGTGCGTGTGTTGTGGGGCCGCGCTCTTCTAGCCGAATCTGGCACGCGCGGGCACGCATCGCCCTGGTCAGCGGAGAGGGGCAGAAGGGGCCCTGAGGCTGCCCTGATTCAGGAGGTTTGTCGGAGACGCGGAGAGACACCGATGGGAAGTGAGAACCGGCCGGGGGCTGGCCTCCTTTGCCTCGGGTGCGCCCCGTAGCGCGCTAGAGCGCAATTTTGGCATGCCACGGCTTCTTGTTGCGCTTTGGGATGCTTTGGTTGTTTCTGGCATGTCCGGGGGTTGGGTTATATGATCCTTAGCCGTTTGAGAGCCTAGGGCCTCACTGTTGGTCAAAGGTGGTGATTAAAGTGGAGCTATCAGCCTTGAATCAGAGACTAAAATGAAGATTTTGGCTTACCTGCTTGGAACTAAGGAGGGGCCACTCTTCTGCAGTTGAGGAGTGGTGTTGGCAGCTTGCTCTAAGAGTTTAATGGAAAGGGAGTGGGTGTAGAGGGTGATAAGTGTTGTTTGACCATGCCGGCAGAAGGTGTTCGACAGGTGTTTGGGGTAGTTAACCTTCACCACTGACACTGAGAGTTAACAGGATTGGGTTTGATTCAAAAGTAGGATGCTCCACCAAATTTGAGCTCCATTGGACAAGTTTGGCAGTGCAAACTTGAAGTCACCCCCAATTGGGTAGTTCTGTCCTTTCCCATGGGAATGTGGGTAAATTAATTCCCACAATTCCAATTTTGGCAGGGACTGCTCATTTGGGGTGTTGAGCACTCCTCCAAAGTTTCAAGCCATTTGGACAAACTTTGCTATGTAGAGTTGCAAGGATTTCAAGGATTTTCTCAAATAATTTCAAGGACTTCAAGGAAATATTTCAAAAGGTCAAAACAGACAGAATAGGTTTTCAAGGATTTTCTCAAATAATTTGAACATAAATAGGGGTTGAAAATCTTATGTTCGGAAAATACATGTCCCGTGAGTATCTCCAAATTTTCTCAGATTTTTGAAGGCAGAAAAATAATTTTCCATTTCAAAAATATCATTTCTGACCTCAGAAAAGGAAATGCAAATAAAATAGAAAACTATTATATAAAATAATTATTTTATGATTTTCAAGAGTTATCATAGTGCCAAAATCAGAATACAATCTTTGGGTGAAGGCACTCCCTCGAAATGAGGGTGTTGTAGTGCAAACCCAAAGCAAGGTTTTGGTATAGTCCAAAATGAGAAAAGGTCTTTTTGGAAATAACATGTTATAAAAATATTGTTTTTGGATCCACTCCTTCAAGCATACATACAAATATTGGCAATCATGGCACTCGTAGAACTTGCTTAAAAAGTTTTAATAAACTCAGGATTTTTAAAAGACTACAGTTGAAATAAGGTGAAAGCAGGGTGTGACAACCCTATTCCCCTTACAAGAATCTCGTCCGTGAGATACCTAAGCTAGGTGCTAAAAAGGTACGGAAATTCGGATCGGAGATAGTCTTGATGCACCCATGTTGCTTCTGTTTCGGTGTGGTTGCTCCACTAAACCTTGAAGTAGTTGATGGTGCAGCTTCTGGTACAACGCTCGGCTTCGTCCAGGATGCGGATCGACCTCTCATGATAAGTGAGGTCAGGTTGAAGGTCAATAGCTTGATGGTCGATGTCCTTATAAAGATCTGGACGATTTGGCGTATGAAGGCACTTTCTAAGTTGTGACACATGGAAGACATTGTGCACACCCAAAAGTTCCGGAGGTAGCTCCAACTGGTAAGCAACTTCTCCACGCCTTGCCGTGATCTTAAAAGGTCCAATGAACCTTGGAGCAAGATTCCCCTTGATGTGGAAACGCTTGGTTCCCTTGAGAGGTGCGACGCGAAGGTACACCTGGTCTCCGGGATTGAACTCCACTTCTTTGCAGTGAGAATCCACATAGCTCTTCTGTCACGACTTGGCCGCTTTCAGGTGTTCCCTGACAAATTGCACCTTGTCTTCTGCTTCAGGAAGAACGCCTGGCCCGAATATCAACCCTTCACCAGTTTCGGACCAGTTGAGCGGAGTGCGGCTCTTCCGTCCGTCTAACACTTCAAATGGGGCCATCTTGAGACTAGACTGATAGCTGTTGTTGTATGAGAACTCAGCGAATGGCAGACAGTTTTCCCATTTGGTCACAAGTGGTAAGACACAAGAGTAGAGCATGTCATCAAGTATCTGATTCACTCGCTCCGTCTGTCTGTCCGTCTGCGGGTGGAAGGTGGTGCTGAAAGAGAGCTTGGTTCCGGGAGCTTCTTGGAACTTCTTACAGAATCTTGAGGTGAAGTGTGTGCCTCGGTCAGATACATTTTCCTTGGGAACTCCATGGAGGCTCTCAATACGATGGATATATAGGCTGGCCAATTGGCTACCATCGTAAGTGGTGTTGACCGGAATAAAATGGGCCACCTAGGTTAGGTGGTCGACAATGACCCATATGGAGTCATGCCCTTTGCCTGACTTGGGCACACCGGTGATGAAGTCCATGCCGACTCGGTCCCACTTCCATTCGGGCACCTGGAGACGTTGTAGCAGCCCAGCAGGTCGCTGATGCTCAGCCTTGACACGCTGGCATACATCGCATTTGGTGATATAGGAAGCTATTTCCCTCTTCATGCCATGCCACGAGAACCTTTCCCGCAGGTCTAGATACATCTTGGTTTCACCGGGGTGAATTAAGTACGGTGTGTCATGGGCTTCTTGCAAGATTAAATTCTTGAGTTCAGCCATGCTGGGTATGCATAAACGTTTCCCAAACCACATGACTCCTTGCTCATCCACTAAGAATGCTGGGGCCTTGCCTTCCTCGATCTTCTTCTTGATGCCTTCAATACTCTTGTGCCACTTCTGGTCCTCTTTGATGTCGTCTACCATAGTGGGTTTGACTTCGAGGTTAGCTAGGAATCGTGGTTCAAGTAGCTCCAAACCGAAGCTTTCGAGCTCATCATATAAGGCGGGTAGCCTTTCCTTGAGCATAGCATTCAAGGTGCAGGCCTTATGGCTTAAGCCATCGGCCTCCACATTGGCCTTACCGGGGTGGTATTGAATGCTTAGGTCGTAGTCTTTGATTAGCGCCAAAGATCTTCGTTGCCTCATGTTCAACTCCCTTTGAGTAAAAATATACTTCAGACTCTTGTGGTCGGTGTATATTTCACATTGCTTCCCCAGAAGGTAATGCCGTCATGTCTTCAGGGCTTGCACTACGGCTACCAACTCGAGGTTATGAGTTGCATAGTTCTCCTCATGCGGGCGCAGTTGCAGTGAAATGTAAGACACGAGCTTGCCATCTTGCATTAGGACGCCACCGAGCCCGTTTCTTGAGGCATCACAGTATATCACAAACTCCTTGCTCATATCCGGAGTAGCCAATACTGGGGCGGTATTCAGTCTCTCGTTCAGTTCCTGGAAGCTTTCTTCACACTCTGGCGTCCATTCAAACTCTTTGCCCTTCTTCAAGAGCTAAGTCATTGGTCGGGCGATGTGGGACAATCTTTCCACGAACTTACAGTAGTATCCCACTAGTCCGAGGAAGCTTCTGACTTCCTTCACAACGATTGGCAACTCCGAGTTGGTTACCGTGGTAATCTTGGAAGGATCGACTACCAATCCGTTTGCCGTCATGGTATGACCCAAGAATCCAACTTCGTGCAGCCAAAATTTGCATCCGCTAAACTTGGCATAAAGTTGTTGCTCTCGAAGCTTTTCCAACACTAACCTCAAGTGTTGCTCATGTTCTTCTTCGGACATGACTGTGCACTCGTATAGACTGTACCGGGTCACGAATGCTGTCTTAGGTATGTCCTCGGGTCGGATCTTTAGTTGGTAATATCCAGATCTAAGGTCGATCTTGGAAAATACCTGGGCACCATTTAACTGGTCAAATAGGTCTTCAATCTTGGGGAGTGGGTACTTGTTCTTTATCTTGACTTCATTGAGGGAACGGTAATCGATGCACAGCCTGATAGTCCCATCCTTCTTGGACACGAATAGAACAGGTGCTCCCTTCCTGAGTTGCTCATCCAACTGCTTCTTCAGCTCTGCTAGCTCTTCGGACCCCATCCTATAGGGCTTCTTATAGATAAGACTTGATCCGGGAATGAGCTCAATGATGAACTTGATGTCTCGGTCAGGACGCATCCCAGGCAGCTCATCAGGAAAGACGTCCGAGTATTCATGGACTATTGGGACTCGGTCCAACTATTCTTCCGAAAGGAAATTAACGTGAGGAACTTGAGTGGAGGTAGGTTCAGGGACATACTTGACCTTGAACCCTTGGTCACTTGTCATGGTAATAGACCTTTTGGCGCAGTCCAGTATGCTTTGGTGCAGGCCAACCAATCCATACCAAGGATCACGTCCAAGCCTTGTGACTTAAGAACAATAAGATCCGCATTGAAGCTTATCCCATTGATGTGGATCCGGACTCCTCTACATCCTAGGTTGGTCCTTAACACTACTCCCGGGGTAGGTACTGCCATTTTCCTATTGAGGAGGGTAGGATTCAAACCACATTTTTCCGCAAACTTTTGGGTGACAAAAGAATGTGAAGCACAACAATCAAACAATACTTTTGATGGGGTGGAGTTGACGAGGAATGTACCCAGAATGCAGTCCAGGTCCTCCTGGGCTTCTTCTCCGGAGATGTGATTCATGCGTCCCCTTCTTTGGTACTGCTAGTTGCGGGGAGCCTGGTTCCTGCTTGGGGCACCATGACTATGTCCTTGATTAGGCGCATTGGGGTGTGGTGCATCGGGCTTCTTGTTGGGGCACTGCCTGGAGTAGGGCCCAGTCTGACCACAACCTAAGCAGGTAACCGGCCCTAGAATGTTGGGCTTGACTCCACTACTGTTGGGCGGGTTGATCGCTGACTTGGGGTTGGCATGCTGCTAGGGCTGGTAATTCTGGAGGAACGTTGGTGCCTTATACTAATGTTGCTGATAGCTGGGTCTTGCCGGGGCGGATTGGCACGGACGTGCCTTCTGGTTACTGGAACCACCGTTACCCATCATCTTACACTTACGGGTGTCATCCATCGCACGATGCTTTTCTTCCAGCATAAGGGTCTTGTTTACCAGATCACGGAAAGTACGGCATTCACAGACAACAAGCTGATTCTGGAGCGACTCATGGAGTCCTTCCATGAAGTGTTTCACCTTCGCATCTTGAGTGTTGATGTCTTCTGGTGCATACCGTGACAAAAGGTTAAACTTCTCCAGGTACTCCTTGACCTCCCCGCTGCCTTGCCTCAGAGCTCGAAATTCGTGCTTCTTAATGGTCATCATTCCAAGGGGAATGTGAGCGACCCGAAAAATCCTTCCTTGAAGTCAGTCCAGGAGATAGCCTGTCCTTCCCACATGATCTGGAACCCGACCCTCCAAGTCCTGGCCGTGCCTCCAGGTAAGTGAGAAGCATAAAGGACTTTCTCGCGTTCATCGGTGCATTTGACCAGCGCAAGGAGTTCTTCGATGGTGCGGATACAGTCATCGGCATCCAACGGTTCAGTTGTCTTCGTGAATATGGGAGGCATAGTCCTCATAAACTAAGACAGAGTGGAGCGACTATTGCCATTTCCGTTTTGTGGAGGATTGCTCACTAAGACTTGAGCCACCTGCTGGATGGCGGCATTGTTGGCTTGGCGTTCCTCTCAGAGAGGTTGGAGGAAATGAGCCACGGTCCTGCTCTCCGGAGGAGGTGGCGGCGGGGGAATGCTGTCTTGCTGCTACTCAGGGTGATCTTTCGATTGAGCAAACCCACCGGTTCCCGGCTGCTGGCCAGAAGTGCCAGTGTTGGGGTTGCCGAAGGTGCTGGTATGAGTAGAAATCACAATCCTGTTTGGGAGCAGACAGGTCAATATTCCGAAGTGGTAGGGTAATCATAAGGGATGACGCTCCTAGATAAGGGGGTTTGGTACTCTGCAAGTTTGTGAGACAAACAAAAAGGTTTGAGGAAACTAATGCAATTACTTAATTAAAACAAGTGATATAGTCGCTTACAAGCTTCCTAAGGCAGAAATGCGGCTTGCATCAAAACAAGAACATGAAGCACACAACACTCATGGTTCCCATGAACCGATACACGGACTCGACTTCGCTGGGGAGACTCCTAACTTGCCTAAGACGTTCCTCTAAGTAGCGGACTGCTCAGTCTCGTATGCAGGTTCTACAGGGTCTTCGTCTTCATCCTCGCCGGTGTCTTCTTCCTTCACAGGTGTGGGGGATGGAAGAGGTCCATCACGGCGTCGCTTTCTTGGCAATGTGGTGAGGAGCTCAGTGTATTCTTCCGTGGTCACACGGCGACTCTGTATAGGATTTGCCTGGAGTGGTGGTATTCCTCCTCGGAAGGCAATAGTATGTTGCCCTCCGGGTGCTCCTTCCTTCTTGACCTTACGGGTCTTCATATTTTCCAGGCGTAGTAGGTCCTTGACTTGGTGTAGTTCTTGGCGAAGCGTCACGGATTCCATGATCAGAAGGTGAGTCAGGTTGTCGACGGAGAGGCTGTAGTAGGTCTTAAATCTGAGTGGCGTCCTGTCTTCCAGGGATGGGTTGAGTGTACAGCTCCTGTCAAGACTGTCCTTAACAATAGGCAGGTGACGAGTAGCCGGCTCGTGGCCATCTCGAGAAGGATATCACGGAGATGCATGAGCGCCTCTCGTGCTATTGTCTCCACTGCCAACACTAGGTTCTCCATCAGTGGTCCTTCAAAGAATCAGCTAGTTGGGGAGTCGTTTGTCTTCACTATCACGTCTACGTGATATTCCTTTGTGTAGGCTTTGAACCAGTGCTCGTGGTAGAGGAAAATGGGCGTGTGGAGTACTTGACATATTTCCAGGTTGTCTCCCAAAAGCAAGGAAAAGCAGTTTCCAGAAGTGTCTCAGGTACAACGACCATCTACAAGGTTTTTAGGAGAGGGTTAGAAATTTGTGGGTGGTACGAAATACTAGCAACGTGTAGAAGTCTCAAGTGTAACGACTGAGTATAATAATCGTCTTGGCTATCGTCCATGCTACCTAAGTCTTCCTACAGTCAGGATGGCTTTGATACCAGCTCTGTGGGGACCTTGACTTACGAGCGACATTACCGAATGAACGTGCTCAGTGACCCTAGAGATCAATGCTCACTGAACACACATATACTGAATAATAAGAGTCTTGCATCCAACATATTGTTTGATACATCAAATGACCATCACGGTCAAGTCTCACATAGGTAGGGCCAATAAGGCCAATCACACTGATACAACTGATAGCAGAAATCTTGGAAATAAACGGGAGCCCATGCCATCAGCCTTCACCAACACGCATTCTGACTGGGAAGCGTCCTAGTTCGCATGTCCGTCTCCGGTGACGAATTCTTCTCCAAACTCAGGTTCTTCCTGTTGGAAATATTCCCTAGAGGCAATAATAAATTAGTTATTATTATATTTATTTGTTTGTGATAATCGTTTATTATCCATGCTATTATTGTATTGATTGGAAACTCAAATACATTTGTGGATACATAGATGAAACACTATCCCTAGTAAGCCTCTAGTTGACTAGCTCGGTGATCAATGATGGTCAAGGTTTACTAACCATAGACAAGTGTTGTCACTTGATAACAAGATCACATCATTAGGAGAATCATGTGATGGACAAGACCCAAACTATGAACATAGCATATTGATCGTGTCGTTTTATTGCTATTGTTTTCTACGTGTCAAGTATTTGTTCCTATGACCATGAGATCATATAACTCACTGGCACCGGAGGAATACCTTGTGTGCATCAAACGTCGCAACATAACTGGGTGACTATAAAGTTGCTCTAAAGGTATTTCCGAAGGTGTCCGTTCGATTAGTATGGATCAATATTGGGATTTGTCATCCATGTGACAAAGAGGTATCTCGGGGCCCACTCGGTAATACAACATCACACACAAGCCTTGCAAGCAATGTGACTCAAGTGTGATTCACGGGATCTTGTATTACAGAACGAGTAAAGAGACTTGCCGGTAACAAAATTGAAATAGGTATGCGGATACCGGCGATCGAATCTCGGGCAAGTAACATACCGAAGGACAAAGGGAATGACATACGGGATTATATGAATCCTTGACACTAAGGTTCAACCGGTAGGATCTTCATAGAATATGTAGGATCCAATATGGGCATCCAGGTCCGCTATTGGATATTTACCGAGGAGTCCCTCAGGTCATGTCTACATAGTTCTCGAACCCGCAGGGTCTGCACACTTAAGGTTCGGCGATGTTTTAGTATGATTGAGTTATCTGTGTGGTTACCGAATGTTGTTCGGAGTCCCGCATGATATCATGGACGTCACGAGGGTTTCCTAAATGGTCCGGAAACGAAGATTGATATACATGATGGTTTCATTTGGTCACCGGAATGTTTCGGGCAATTCCGGAAGTGTACCGGGAGTGACGGATGGGTTCCGGGAGTTCACCGGGAGGGGCCCACCCACCCGGGAGTGATCCCAAGGCTCTAGGGTGGCGCCACAAGTCCTTATTGGGATGGTGGAGTCATCCCAAGAGGGATATGGTGCCACATAAGAAAATACCAAACGAAAGAAAAAGAAAAAGGAAAGAGGGAGGTGGGAAGGAAGGAGTGGACTCCTTCCCCACCAAATCGAATTGGGGTTGGAGTCCAACTACTCCACCTTGGCCGGTGCACCTTGAGGCCTTGTGCCTCAAGGCTAGCCCCTCCCCCTTCCTCCTATATATATTGGTGGTTTAGGGCTGATTTGGGACACAACTTTGCCATGTGCAACTCAAGCCTATACCACATAGTTTTACCTCTAGATCAAATTTCTACGAAGCTCGGGCGGAGCCCTGCAAGAGTAGATCATCACCACCACCGGAGCGCCGTCATGCTACCGGAGAACTCATATACTTCTCCATCTTGCTTGCTGGATCAAGAAGGTCGAGATCGTCATCGAGTTGTACGTGTGCTAAAGCGGAGGTGCCGTCCGTTCGGCGTTAGATCGGAACGGATCGCGGGGCGGTTCAAGGGATGTGAACACGTTCCACTACATCAACTGCATTTCCTAACGCTTGCTACTGTGCGATCTACAAGGGTACCTAGATCCAAATCTCCTCTCGTAGATGAATATCACCATGATAGGTCTTCATGTGCGTAGGAAATTTTTTGTTTCCCATGCAACGTTCCTCAACACTTCCATGTCTGGTCAATAACATAACAAGTGGAAAGCCAGTGAGTACTTTGAATGTACTCGCAAATAGCCCACGACAAGGATAATGCAGTTGCTATGATAGTAAGTGGTATGCAGCATTTGCGGAAAGCAAGCTTTGAATGTAAATAAACATGATCATAGATGGGTATGGATATGCATCATAAGCTTGATGGTATTCAGAAGAACAGGTTACAGATATCAACATATCTATTGTGGGATGAACACTTCGGGTTCACCCGATATGCCAGTCACTAAACTTGTCATATCCTCTTACTGACATACCACCTTTGAGCACAGACACACACTTTGTTTATGCGCAATCGACTGGACGTAGTTTAAGCAGCACCACCCAACTGTCCTTAATGGTGGACACGGGTATTCGAATAGTGTTACACTCTATAGAGGTTGTATGCTGTACCCACGAGATCCGGGAAACTTTCGTGTCATCCATGACTCGCGGTATATATCATACTCGAGGTAATTACCCGATCATTGCCTTTCCGCTAACGGTACTAGACAAAGAGTTCCACTCGATTGGTACCCAGCCCACATGATGTATGTCTTACGAGCACCAACTCTAGACCGTATCATCCATGCGGGGACCAATGGTGTGCTCGGAACACGTAAAAACGACATAGTCAACTTACCTGGTACGACCCCGTCACGAGAGTGACCACATATCACTCCCACCACTAGTAATGTGGCTCTTTGCTAGTACCGAACAAAGTAATCAACAAAGCCCCGTCCCATAAAGGGGTATCGTAGTCGTACATGTAAGGTTGGGATAGTCGACACATCATAAATCTAATCCTGTTTCCGAAACCAGTCACACAAAACTTTACCCGATGCACCACTCTTCACAAGTGGCCACCTAACTCATCATCACCCTCGGTCATTAGTGGCACCTGACGGGGTTTTCGTAAAACGTTTGATATCAACTCTGTGTTACCATCATCATGCATATGCTTCTACTATGTGTTGCACTACTGTCTACTTGTCAACATATCAACAGCTTGATCCTCATAGGTGGTAGGATCATGCTCATATGCGAGTGCTCTGGAGGAGCCATCGGTAACACCATGCTGGGTGCATCGAATAACCTTAACTATATGCATCAAAATAAAGTAACCAATGTGTCATGCATAGTAGTATTTCTTATACATGGTCAAAGGGTTGCTTGCCTTGATCAGCTAGGTATGTGGGGTCTTCGGGTCCAGCTCCTTCGTCGAACACGGAATCTATCGTCGGAATAATAGTAATAAAATAAGTAGCTCACTCAAAAACATAGCACAAAGTAACTTTAAAAATGTTATGCTATTCTGATAAATCTATTTTATAGTTTACAAATATTTGTCTATGGTTTTGATGAAAAGATTATTTTTCAAATCCAAATAATAGGAGCTAAAGTATTCAAAATAAGCCTTTTAATTATAACTATGCAGAAAAGTTTTCATAAAAAATAGTATAACAACTCTATTAAATTCTACACATTTGTAGAGGAATTGTGATGGAAAAATAATTAAATTTAATTAAATAATAATCTGTGCAAAAATCTTTTAAAAACAGATTAAAAATAAAACAAAAAAAGGGGCTCAACCCTGGCCTGGCTCGGCCAGTGGTTGGGCCGGCCAAAATGGCCAACCGGCCAGTTAGCTAGCCAGCAGCCCACGCGCGAGCGTGTCTTCACTTTCAAACATGACGCGCGGGCCCCTGCGGTCAGCGGCAGAGAGAGGAGAGTGGGGGAGAGACTGGCCACCGACAGGGTGGGGCATGCCTGTCGGGTTCGTCTTCCTCCTCTCGACAGAGGGGACGGGAGGCACGCCGGAGGCGATACCGACGCCCTCATGTCCCAACGATGGCGGGAATGGAATCGTCACATCGCCGCCTACGTGCTCGTGGTCGAAGGAACAACTCGGAGGCCCTGGGTCACCTGCGACGACGAGGCCACGATGGAGCTGATTCGGTAGGTGGATGAGAAGGGTGCTATGGACCGGGAAACGCTCGGGGAAGAGGTGGAGAACCTCCCTGAGCTCACAATCGTCACAGAGGAGGTGATGGGAGCACGAGAGCTGTTTGTAGCCCGAGACCGACAAAGCTCTGAAGCGGCAGGGCCTCAGTCGATCTCGAGCACCGGAGCTCTCTGTGCTCGATTGGGATGGGGGGCTCGATTGAGGGTCTGGAGGAGTGGTGTGAGGTGATGGAGCAAAGGAGGAGGCCTATTATAGGGCTGCAACGGTGCACCCAGCGGGGAGCGCCGGTGGTTTCACCGTGGCTTGCACGAGAGGGAAGAGGGCTCGGGGTCGATACCACGGTTTCACGGACGTGGTTTAGGACCCCGGTGACTCAACGGGAGAGAGAGGAGACTCAGTGCACGCGTATTGTGGGGCCGTCCTCTTCTGGCCGAATCTGGTGCGCGCGGGCACGTGTCGCCCTGATCAACAGAGAGGGGGACAAGGGGCCCTGAGGCTTCCCTGATTCAGGATGTTTATCGGAGACGCAGAGAGACAAAGCGGGGAGGTGAGAACCGGCCGGGGCTGGCCACATTTGCCTCAAGTGCGCCCTGTAGCGTGCCAAGAGCACAGTTTTGGCATGCCACGGTATGCTGGCGTGCTCTGGGGTGCTTTCGTTGTGTCTCGCGTGTCCGCGGGTTGGGTTAGATGTTCCTTAACCGTTTGAGAGCCGAGAGTCTCACTGCTGGTCAAAGGTGGTGATTAAAGAGGATTTGTCAGCCTTGAATCAGAGACTAAAATAAAGATTTTGGCTTACCTGCTTGGAACTAAGGAGGGGCCACTCGTCTGCAGTTGAGGAGTGATGCTGGCAGCTTGCTCTAAGAGTTTAATGGAAAGGGAGTGGGTGTAGAGGGTGATAAGTGTTGTTTAACCGTGCTGCCAGAAGGTGTTCGAGAGGTGTTTGGGGTAATTAACCTTCACCACTAACGTTGAGAGTTAATAGCATCGGGTTTGATCCAAAAGTAGGATGCTCCATTAAATTTGAGCTCTATTAGACAAGTTTGGCAGTGCAAACTTGAAACCACCCCCAAATGGGAAGTTCTACCCTTTCCAATGGGAATGTGGGTAAATTAATCCCCACAAATCCATTTTTTGGTAGGAACTCCTCATTTGGGGTGTTGAGCACTCGTGCAAAGGTTCAAGCCATTTGGATAAACTTTGATATGTACAGTTGCTCCAACTTGATTATGTACACAAAGAGTTTTAGGATTATTTGGTGAACCAAACCACCTTGGAATGAGGTGAAAGTTGGCATGGCCACCAAATATATAGTTTGGGAAGCATTCTAGAATTTTCTGGGAATTTATTGGGAATATTTGAAAAGGTCAAAACTGACATAATAGGTTTTCAAGGATTTTCTCAAATAATTTTAACATAAATAGGGGTTGAAAATCTTATGTGTGGAAAATACATGTCCCCTAAGTATCTCCAAATTTTCTCAGATTTTTCTAAGGCAGAAAATAATTTTCCATTCAAAAATATGATTTCTAGCCTCAGAAAAGGACATGCAAATAAAATAGAAAAATATTTTATAAAATAATTATTTTATGATTTCGGAGAGTTATAATAGTGCCAAAATGAGAATACAATCTTTGGGTACACAAGCTCCCGTGAAATCAGGGTCTTGTAGTGCAAACCCAAAGCAAGGTTTTGGAATAGTCAAAAATGAGAAAAGGTATTTTTGGAAATAATGTTATAAACATATTGTTTTTGGATCCAGTCATTCAAGCATACATACAAACATTGTCAATCATGTCTCTCATAGAACTTGCTTAAAAAGTTTTAATAAACTCGGGTTTTTGAAAAGACTATAGTTGAAATAAGGTGAAAACAGGGTGTGACAGTCGAGCCGAGGACCCCCATGATTATTCACTACTGGGCCACTTTGGATAGCCCATGATGCATAGAAGGGAGATTCCACAAACTTGGCAAACAATACAAGGACTCATCTAAACCGAGGCCACACTCGTCAATTGGGGATCTCATATTCATTACAACAATCTCGTGATAGATACCTGTACAATCTAATATCCTCATATCAATATAATCCAAAGCAGGACCTAGGGTATTATTTCCTCGAGAGAGCCCGAACCCAGGTAAAATCCTGTGTTCATCTTACCATTGCTCCAAGACGCCTAGCTTAGGACCCCTACTACAAGATATGCCAAATTTAGAACCGGCATTGGTGCTTTCTTTGACAGCCTACTTGGTGATCATCACGAATCGATGGGACGATGAGGTGTTATTTTTCCAGCAAGGTCTTCTTTATGTATTTTGTGGAATTTGTTAGCGAACATTGCATGGGAAACAAGACAAATTCTTACGCACACGCAATACCAATCTATGGTGATGATCATCTACGAGACGGGATAGTGAATGTACATACCCTCGTAGATCGCTAAGCGGAAGCGTATATAACGCGGTTGATGTAGTGGAACATCTTCTTGATCCAAACCGCAGCCCGTCCCATGATCTCATCACGATCCATCCCGATCTAGTGTCGAACGGACGGCACCTCCGCGCTCAGCACACGAACAGCTCGATGATGATCCCCGACTTCTTGAACCAGCAAGAGGTGCAGAGATGTAAATGAGTTCTCCAACACGGTGGCGTGGTGGTGGTGGTGGTGAACTTATCTAGGAGGGCTTCGCCTAAGCACCGGCGAACTAGACTCGAGGAGAAATAGATCTAGAGAGAGAGGGCAGCCGTGGCTGTTTTCTATGTGTCAAAACCCTCAAAAGCCTCTAGTATATATAGGAGAAGAGGAGAGGAGGCTACCTTGGCCCCTACTCCGAGGAGAAGGGGTCGGCCGAACCAACAAGGGAGGAATCCACCTCCCAGAAGGGAGGTGGGATCCTAATTTAGAAACCCTTTCTACCTTTTGGCTGTTTGCCTTATTCCTCCACTCCATCCGCATGGGCCCTTAGGGGAGGCTTTGGCCAGCCCCCTAGGGACTGGTCTACCTCCTCTCACAGACCATTAAGCCTTTAGGTCATCACACCCCTCCCGGTGATCCACGGTACCCTCCCGGCACTCCCGTACACTACCGATGAGCCCGTAATATTTTCGGTGACCAAACCAGGACTTCCTTATATAAATCTTTGCCTCCAGACAATTCTGGAGCTCCTCGTGACGTCCAGGATCTCATTCAGGACTCCGAACAACCTTCGGTCACCAACACCTATAACTTAACTATACTGAAACATCACCGAACCTTAAGTGTGCAGACCCTGCGGGTTCAAGAACTATGCAGACATGACCTAAGACATTCTCTGGTCAATAACCAATAGCGGGACCTGGATGTCCATATTCGATCCTACATATTATACGAAGATCTCTATCAGTTGAACCTCTATGTCAAGGATTCAGTTAGCCCGTATGTCGTTCCCTTTGTCCTTCGGTATGTTACTTGCAAGAGATTCGATCGTAGGTATCTCCATACCTAGTTCAATCTCGTTACCGACAAGTCTCTTTACACGTTCCGTAATTCAAGATCCCGTGACTAACACCTTAGTAACATTACTTGCAAGGCTTGTTGTGATGTTGTATTACCGAGTGGGCCCCGAGATACCACTTCGTCACACGGAGTGACAAACCCCAGTCTTGATCGATGACAACCCAACAGACACCTTCGGTACGGAGATACCTGTAGATCACCTATATATTCACTCAGTTACGTTGTGATGTTTGATACACACAAGTTATTCCTCCGGTGTCGGGGAGTTGCATGATATTTTGGTCATAGGAACACATACATTTACATGCAGAAAACAATAGCAATAAACTGACACGATCATATGCTAAATTCATAGTTTGGGTCTTGTCCATTACATCATTCTCCTAATGGTATGATCCCGTTATCAAGCGAGAACAGTTGTCTATGGCCAGGAAACCTTGACCATATTTCATCAACGATCTAGTCAACTAGAGGATCACTAGGGACAGTGTGTTGTCTATGTATCCACACATGTATTTGAGTTTCCAATCAATACAATTCTAGCATGGATAATAAACGATTGTCATGAACAAGGAAATATAATAAGAAACAATCAATTATTACCCCTAGGGAATATTTCCAACAGTCTCCCACTTACAGTAGTCAATAATCCAGTTCACATCACTATGTGATTGTAATGAATCTAACACCCATACTTTTTTGGGGTTCGATCATGTCTTGCTTATGAGAGAGGTTATTAGTCAACATGCGTGAACCTTTTAGATCCGTGTGTGCTTTACAAATCTGTAGGTCATCCTATAGATGCTGCTACCACGAACCATTTGGAACTATTCCAAATGATTGCTCCACTATATGAATCCGGTTTACTACTCAGAGTTATCCGGATTAGTGTGAAATCTTGCATCGACTTAATGCTTTACGACAAACTCTTTACTCACCTCCATGATCAAGAAATATTCCTTAGTCCACTAGTTACTAAGGATAACTTTGACCGCCATTCAGTGATTCAATCCAGGATCAGTCTTTGTACCCCTTGACGGACTGATGGCAAGGCACATGTCACGTGTGGTATACAGCAGGGCATACTTTAGAGCCTACGGCCAAGGCATAGGGGACGACCTTCATCCTTTCTCTTTCTTCTGCCGTGGTCGGGCTTCATGAGTTAAGAACTCCTTTTTAACTGATCCATTTTGAACTCCTTCACAATCTTGTTACGGTATGTATTCATTTGAATGTTTTATCAAGCACTTGGTGCTCAATGTTCAAGTAGCTCAATCCAGGATTTCCTTTGAAAAACTCGTTTCAAACAACACTTTATGCTTTATAGAAATTCTACATTATTTCGGATTAACCATATGTCAGCCACATATACTAATCAGAAATTCTATAGTGCTCCCACTCACTTCTTTGGAAATACAAGTTTCTCATTAACCTTGTATAACCCCAAAAGCTTTGATCATCTCATCAAAGCGTATACTCCAACTTCGAGATGCTTGCTCAAGTCCTTAGAAGGATCGCTGGAGCTTGCATACTTGTTAGCATCCTTAGGACCGACAAAATCTTCTGGTTGTATCACATACAAACTTTCCTCAATGAAACCGTCGAGGAAACAATGTTTTGGCATCCTATCTACAAGATTTCATAAATAATGCAACAACTGCTAACATAATTCCAACAGACTTTTAGCATCGTTATGAGTGTTAAATTTTGATCATAGTCAACTCTCCGAAGTTGTCAGAAACATCTTTGCGACAAGTTGAGCTTTCTTAATGGTGACATTCACCATCATCATCTGTCTCCCTCTTAAAAGATCCATATGTACCTAACAGTCTTACGACCATCAAGTAGTTCTTCCAAAGTCTATACTTTGTCTTCATACATGGATCCTACCCCGGATTTCATGGCGTCCAACCATTTGTCGGAATCCAGGCCCAACATCGCTTCTCCATAGCTCGTAGGTTCATTGTTGTCCAACAACATGAACTCAAAGAAAGGATTTCCGTACCACTCTGAGGCCGTACATTTCCTTGTCTACCTACGAGGTTTGGTAGTAACTTGATCTGAAGCTTCATGATCACTATCATCAGCTTCCACTCCAATTGGTGTAGGCGCCACAGGAACAACTTCATGCGCCCTGTTACACACCGGTTGAAGTGACGATTCAACAATCTAATCAAGTTCCACCATCCTCCCACTCAATTCTCTCGAGAGAAACTTTTCCTCGAGAAAGGACCCGTTTCTACAAACAAACACTTTGCTTCCGGATCTGAGATAGGAGATATACCCAACTGTTTTGGGTATCTTATGAAGACGCATTTATCCAATTTGGGCTCGAGCTTATCAGACTGAAACATTTTCACATAAGTGTCGCAGCCCCGAACTTTTAAGAAACGACAACTTAGGTTTCTCCAAACCATAGTTCATACGGTGTCATCTCAACGGTATTACATGGTTCCCTATTTAAAGTGAGTGTGGTTGTCTCTAGTGCCTACCCAAAAAAAGATAGTGGTAATTTCATAAAAGACATCATAGTATGCACCATATCCAATATGGCGCGCCTATGACATTCGGACACACCATCACACTATGGTGATTCAGGTGTCATGAGTTGTGAAACAATTTCCACATTGTCTTAAATGTGTACCAAACTCGCAACTCAGATATTCATCGCTATGGTCATATCATAGACATTTCATCCTCTTGTCACAACGATCTTCAACTTCACTCTGAAACTACTTGAACCTTTCAATAATTCAGACTTGTGTTTCATCAAGTAAATATACTAGTATCTACTCAAATCATTTGTTAAGTAAGAACATAGGGATATCCACTGCGTGCCTAAGCACTCATTGGACTACATACATCAAAATATATTACTTACAATAAGTTACTTTCTTATTCCATCTCACTGAAAAACGAGGCCTTCAGTCATCTTGCCCATGTGGCATTATTTGCAAGTCTCAAGTCATTCAAAATGAAGTGAGTCCAAATGATCCATCTGCATGGAGTTTCTTCATGCGTTTACACCAACAGACATGGTTCGCATGTCTCAAACGTTTCAAAAACGACTAAGTCCATAGATCCATCAGCATGGAGCTTCTTCATGCGTTTTACATCAATATGACTCAAGTGCGAGTGCCACAAGTAAGTGGTACTATCATTACTACTTTGTATCTTTTGGCAACAATATTATGAACATGTGTATCACTACCATCGAGATTCAATAAACCATACATTTTAGGTGCAAGACCATTGAATGTGTTATTGAAATAATCAGAGTAACCACTATTCTCTTTAAATGAATAAACTGGTTGCGATAAACACAATCTAATCATGTCTATGCTCAACACAAACACCAAATAACAATTATTTAGGTTTAATACTAATCCCGATGGTAGAGGGAGCGTGTGATGTTTGATCACATCAACCTTGGAAACGCTTCCAACATATATCATCACTTCGCCTTTAGCTAGTCTACGTTTATTCCGTAGCTATTATTTCGAGTTACTAACACATCAATATCATGTATATCCAATATACATTTGTCGACTTTGCGAGCCTTCTCATTTACCAAGTATCTAGGGTAGTTCCTCTTCAGTGACGGTTCCCCTCATTACAAAAGCACTTACTCTCGGGTTTGTCATTTCAACCATGGGTCTCTTCACTAGGCAACAACTGGTTTATCATTTCATGAAGTATCCCTTCTTGCCCTTGCCCTTGTTTAAACTAGTGGTTTTACTAACCATCAACAATTGATGCTATTTTTTTATTTCTACTTTCACGGTGTCAAACAACGCGAATAGCTCAATGATCATCATCTCTATCCCTGATATGTTATTGTAATGCCCCAAGACTGTAACTTGCCATATTTGGAACCTTCTGTATGTGGGTCCATCTTGTCATTGCAATGAGAGATCAATGCATGTGTTATTTCATGTGTCACCTTGTCATGTTGCCTTGTGATCATGTGTATGTGGTGTGATAAACATGTGATCATGTGATGATGATATGTGAAATGATGTGGGTGTTGTTGAAAGTAGGAAGCATTATGTGGTTTGCTATAGGATTCAAAACATTCCCTTTCTCTATTTATCTCAAGTCAAGATTCACTTGTTTCATCCTTGATTCAAAAGTGCCCACTACTGGAAAAACCTAATTTGCCAACAGCTTTTGGCTTTGCCGTCAGCATTTTCATGGGGCTGACGGCATAGAGGCTTTACCCTCAGCTGAAAATAATGCTGACGGCATAGGCGCGGTTGACGGCATAGAAATTGTATGCCGTCCGCTCTATCTAAGCCGTCGACGGCTGACGACAAAGGAGCAAAAGACTGACGGCTGACGGTAAAGGAGCAAAAGACTGACGGCTGACGGCAAAGGAGCAAAAGAGTGACGGCAAAGGAGAAAAGGACTAACGTCAAAGGGCGGCTAACGGCATAGGGAGGTTCTCGGTCCCACATTCGACCAGGGCTTAACGATAGCCGTCTATGCCTACAACCAGGTGACGGCAAAGCCTAACGGCTGTGTTTGCCGACAGCCAACAGACGGCATAGTCGGGTGGTTATCCCCCCCCGTGCCACGACCTAACCCCTCTTCTCTCTCACTCTCCCACCCTGCTGTCCAGACCAGGCGCCGTCGTCGACCCTACTCGCCTTGTGCCACCCCGCCCCACGCCGCCCCTACTCGCTGGCGCCGCCCCGCGCCAGCCCTGCCATCGCCCCGCCACGAGGCATCGGCCCCCGCGCCGCCTCGTGCCCAACCATACTCGCAGGCGCCGCCCCGCGCCGCCCCTACTCGCCTCTGCCCCGTGCCCGCCCCTAACCGCCTCTGCCCGCGCCGCCCCTACTAGCCTCTGCCCCGCGCCAGCCCCGCCCCGCCGCCGCCCCGCGCCAGCCCCGCCCCGACTCGCCGGTGAGCTCCTCCTCCCCCTTTTTTTTTAGTTAAATTTTTCTATGTTAGGGCCTCTTATACTTACAGGATCGCAAAAACATGGGAATAGGAAAAATGTATGAAAACTATCGGAACTAGTGATTTGGCAGTCGTTGCATGCTTAGGAAAATACATGTTTTGTTGGTGTGGAAGTCGTTGCATGCTTAGGAAAATACTTTGTGGGTTGCAACTATTTAAGAATAGAAAAGGGTTGCATGCATAGAAAATATATTTAGTGGGATTGTAGATTAATTATGTGGCATACATGCATGGTTTGTTGGTGTGGAAGCATTGCATGCTTAGGAAGAATACTTTGTGGGTTGGAACTATTTAAGAATAGAAGATGCATGGGTAAAACTGAGGATTCAAAAATAGAGGAAAAGTACATGAATATGAAACAAATGAAACGTTTGAAATGGAGGCCTTAGTTAGATCCTATGGAATTTGCATTCGTGCGTTTTTCCTATGAAAAATCCTTCAAATCAAAGGAGGCCTTAGTTAGATCTGTTAGTAGTGGATTTTTAGTTAAATTTAGTTAGCAATTACTTAGTGGTAGATTTTTAGTTAGATTTAGTTAGCAATAGATTTTAGTACATGTAAGTATTAGTTAGCTAGCTGTTAGTATTAGTCAGCTAGCTGTTAGTATTAGTTAGCTAGCTGTTAGCAATAGAAAGAAAATAATAAGAAGAAAAGAAATAGAAGAAGAGAAGAGTAACAGAACTTGAATAATAAATTATTAAAAATAGATGTTAGTATTAGTTAGCTTAATTACCGCGAGTGCGTATTTGTGTTGATTGAGTGCATTTAAATGTGCAGTAGCTTCTCCACGAGGGATTGGTTTTCGACGACCTCCCCTGCATTCGAAAATGAGCACATTTGTTAACTCCTCCTCCACCCCCTTTATTTTGCTCTGTTCCGGCCTTCGTGCTGATGACACTATCTAGCTTGGTATTTTTAGTATTAAAAGGCAAAGGTGTTGCGTAACCAATATGCGTCTCCCGTTCGAAAGGGTTCCTGTCATAAATATGTATGCATTTGCATATTTATAACGGTGATTCTTTCAAATTGTCCAACGTTATCCATGGACAACCCGGATATGTGTAGATTGGATCGTTTCCCACGCTTTGCTCCGGATCCCATGCAGAGTTTCAACAGCTGCTCCTTGTTGTTTTCTAGGTACACATCCTCTTGGTTAGTTGCCGAGACGTGTATCAGGAGAACAGCGGGGAGGTGCTGCCGAAATTTTGCGTTGGGTCAGGAGCAGAGCATGGGGAAATGACCCAATCTACCCATACTCGGGTGGGATTAGGACCCATCTTTACCTAGTAGCTGGTAGGTGTGCATGCCGTGCATTCCAATGTATTAGCCATGTAGCTAGCTTGCCAGAATTAATTTAACATACTTGATGAATTGATAATTTATATTGTTTTATATGTGGATACTATGTAGCTAGCTTGCCAGAATGACTGATCGTGAATGGATGTACACCGGTCACCATAGTCAGAGAGATATGACCGATGAATGGTTGAGCAAAACCTATGAATTCGTGGAAACGGCGTTTTCTAAAGGCCAGCCAAAAACATGGTGCCCCTGCACTAAGTGCAAGAATTATTCATGACAGACAAAGGATGTAATGGGTAAACACCTACAGATGCGTAGTTTTACTCCCGCTATACCTTGTGGACATTTCATGGTGAGTCGGCCCAACGTAACAGAGACGAGGTGTTGCGCCGGCGCACCGATGATTATGGTACAGGGATTGAAGACATGGTGAATGACTTTGATGATGCTCGAAACAAGGACGAAGAGAAGGAGGAATCCGCGAAAGCCTTCTATGCCATGTTGGAGTCTTCAAAACGTCCTCTTCACGAGCACACTAAGATTTCTCAGCTAGATGCCATCGCACAAGTAACGGCTCTGAAAGCCCAGTTCAACATTGGAAGAGAGCTGTTTGAGTCAGTGATGACCCTATTTGGGCACTTTCTACCAGAAGGTCCTATTATGCCTTCAAACCTATATGAGTCAGACAAAATCCTTAGTGCACTCAAGATGCCGTATGAGCCGATACATGCTTATGAGAATGGATGTGCCTTATTTAGGAAAGAGTATGCGGACGAAACATATTGTCCATTTTGCAAGTCCTCCAGATAGGTTGAGGTAGAAAACGGTGAAGGTGAGAAGAAGCAGAGCAAAATCCCCGTGAGTGTCCTACGGTATCTGCCGATCCTACCAAGACTTCAACGACTTTACATGCTCGAAGAAACAGCAAAACAGATGACATGGCACAAACATGGAATTAGGAAAGAATTAGATGAACACGGAGTTCCGATGTTGGTACACCCTTCAGATGGTGACGCATGGAAGGCATTCGATAGTATACATAAGGAAAAAGCTAAAGAACCAAGGAATTGTCGAATCGCCATCAGCCTCGATGGGTTCAATCCTTTTGGTATGACGGCTACCCAATATAGTTGCTGGCCTGTATTTGTCATTCCCCTCAATCTTCCACCATCATCCATTATGCAAAGAAAGCACATATTTCTGACGTTGATACTTCCAGGGCCAAACTACCCGGGGAAGAATATGAGTGTGTACATGCAACCGCTGATGGATGACTTGAAAGAAGCTTGGGTGAATGGGGTCAACACTTACGACGCAGCTAAGAAAGATAACTTTCAAATGTATGTTTGGTACCAATACTCGTTGCATGATCTGCCAGCATTTGCGCTTTTCGTTGTCTGGTGTGTGCATGGAAGGTTCCCATGCCCACAATGCAAGGCAGCTCATAAGTTTCATTGGTTGCCGGCGGGTGGGAAGTATTCCTGCTTTGACTTGCATAGACAGTTCTTGCCTATGGACCATCCATTCAGAAAAGACAAGAAGAATTTCATGAAAGGTAAAGTTGTCAAACACTCAACACCACCTGCGTTGACGGGGGCACAAATTAATGAACAGTTAAAATCTATGGAGCCTGACCCAAAACGTCCAGGGTATTTCTTGGGTTATAATGAGGAACACGCCTGGACCCACAAGCCATGCATCTGGGATCTCCCCTACTTCGAAGATCTCTTACTTCCACACAACATTGACATGATGCACACTGAAAAGAATATCGCTGAGGCCCTTCTTGGCACATTTTTCGGCACTGATAAGGGCAAAGATAATACAAAGGCTAGAGTTGACCACGAGACTCTATGCGAGAACCGAAATGAAGAAAAAATTGGTCCAAACCACCTGCCTGGTACAATCTTGAGAAGGGAGCAATAAGGGAAATCCTCTTGTGGGTGCCAAAAAAGTTGTTGTTCCCCGATGGGTATGCTGCGAATCTAGCGAGGGGAGCGAGCATTGAAAAAATGAAATTTTTTGGGCTCAAGAGTCATGATTGGCACATATGGCTTGAGCGGATAATGCCGGTGATGTTGCGTGGCTATATCCCCGAGGCTGAATGGCTAGTATTGGCCTAGTTGAGCTATTTCTTCCGTGTTCTTTGTGCTAAAGAGTTGTCGCGTGCCTTGATAGATGACATGGAAGAGTTCGCGCCTGAGTTGCTCTGCAAGTTAGAGAAAAAATTTCCACCGGGCTTCTTTAATCCGATGCAACACATGATTTTGCATCTCGCAACTGAGGCAAGATTGGGTGGCCCTGTGCAAAATCGTTGGTGCTACGCAACTGAAAGAATGCAGAAGACACTTCGAGGAAAATGTAAAAATAAAAGTAGAATTGAAGCATCGATGGTCGAGGCGTTCATTACCGAGGAGGCGGCAAACTTCGTAACAGCACACTATGATGCCACTATGCACAGCTTGCATAATCCAAAGCCTCGGTACAATCTGGGTGACCCCAAACGACGTGAATCCAATCTCAGCCTTTTCAAAGGGAAGCTCGCACCTTCTGGTGTGGGAAAACCAAAGTTGTTGTGCGTCGAGGAGTGGCGCACACTAACGATGTATATATTGAACAATTTAACAGAAGTTCGGCCATACATTGAGTAAGTGCTCTGTACATTGTTTCGCAACTTTTAACAAGTTTTGTGTCTAACAACTATTATTAATTGATACAGTCGATACGTCGAACAATTCTCGAATGGTGTTGCAATCGAAAAAGAATCCATTCTCGAGTATGTACATCTGGAAAAGACAGGAGGCGGCTATCCCGGTTTCATCTATTGGTTCAAAAAAAGGTACCTCCCTTATATATAATAAGTGATTTCCTTTGTTGCTATTACTCATGAGTAACACACCAAACTCTATCTTTTCTTGACTTCTAGGCTAATTTAGATGAGCAAGTCGACGATGAATTGAGACAAATAGCTAATGGTTTTGACTTTAAGGTCCGTACATTTCACAAGTACGACATCAACGGGTATCGCTTTCGTACTGCTAGCAAAGAGCTTTCAATGCCCGGTCGAAAAACAAACAATTCCGGTGTCTCTGCTATAGGCGAGGGAGGTGTCGAGTATTATGGAAGACTTGAAGAAGTCTACGAACTTCATTATTATGGTGAAAATCCTCCGAACGTTGTTGTGTTCAAATGTCATTGGTTCCATCCTACTAAGACAAGATGGACTCATGAACATCTTGGGATTGTCAAAATTCGACAAGACATGCAGTTAAGCGGTGCCGATGTCTATATTGTGGCTCAACAGGCCACCCAAGTTTTCTATCTGCCATACTGTCGTCAAAGTGTTAAGAACCTACAAGGTTGGTATGTCGTGTTCGATGTGCCGCCACATCTTAGACAACCTCCCCCAAATGAAGACGATTATGAACCTCAAATTGACCCAATAACATATGATGGAGAATTCTTCCAAGAATCACGCGGTGTCATACGTTGTACCCGAAACTGCTCTACGTCCACCCTGAACACGGAGGAACAAGACTCACGTGATGATGAGGAAGAAGTGGAAGTAGAAGAAGTTACCAATGCCGATGAGCTATCAATGCTTGATCGGTTACAAAAAGGCCTTCCACATGATGTCCCTGAACCCGATGACGATAACAGTCATGACGACACGTGTGATACTGATGATGATTTTGCTTCAATTGACCATGGAGAAGAGACAGATGATCCAGACTATTAGTACTTTGTATGCATCCAAACATTGTTGTTTCATTATTCAATTATTAGTTGAATTATTCATGTATTTATTATTGTTCATTTAATTATTGTCCTTGAATTTGTACTGATTAGTTAGCTATTTATCATTACAGGTGGTGAGACATGGCAGGCGGGGATAAGTTGAGGATAGCACCTGGGCAGCTACGGAGAACTTTGTTGCAGAGCTTTGCTGAGGAGCCCCGTGGGAGAGGCGTAGGAAAGAAGAGAGGCAGAGGACGTGGTCGTGGGAGAGGGAGGCTGCATGATAGGAGCCAGTCGCCACCACCCTCGGCTACTTCTGTCTAAGCCACTTCACCCTTGCAGACGAGGGTGTCACCGGTGCGGGATCCTCCCGTCCAGGAGCAGACACCAATGCAGGGGGCTGAGGCGGAGGCTGAGGCGGAGGGTGCTGAGGCGGAGGCTGAGGCGGAGGGTGCTGAGGCGGAGGCTGAGGCGGAGGGGGCTGAGGCGGAGGGTCCTGAGGTGGAGGCTGAGGTAGAGGGTGCTGAGGCGGAGGCTGAGGCGGAGGGGACTGAGGCAGAAGCTAAGGGGGCTGCCAGCAAGTCGGTCTACCAACGTGGTATGACACGAGTTCCAGACCGATTGGAGTTGCAGCACAGGGCATTCATTAAGCCAGATGGCAAGAAGTAAGTTGATATATATTGTGTACCTTATATCATTATATTTCACCAAGTAGCTAATGTCTTTGCCTTATCATTATGCAGGGGGTGGGATTACCCGCAGAATACCCGGAATCCAAACTACCTCCTTGGTGCTTTACTTAGGGAGCACTTCCCCGGGATAGTGCAGTTCCCCGGTGAGGGTATGGTTCCCGAGCCAGGACTCAAGTGGGAGCACTACCAAGCCTCTCTGCTCTCGGAAAACACACATGTCAATGGTGTTGTTTGTGTGAGCGTGGCCGACAAGGTGTTGGCTGATTTTTGGGTAACTATTATTTTACACAATAAAAAGTATACAATGTTATATATTGTTATTTCCTTCCAAATCATTTCACTATTCATCTGTGCATCTATTTGGCATAATTGCAGAGTTACTTTAGGGTAGAGGAGGGGACGGAGGAGGCGGCCAAGAAGAACCTCGTGAAAGAATGCAAGAGTTTATTGAATAACACGAGGCACGAGCTGCGTGTTCAGGCTGTTCGAGATTGGTACACCAAGCAAGGGGAGCCGAAGACAAAGACTGAATGTCGAAAGATTTTCCTTGATAAGACCGAGTACATGGAGGTATGTACATTCCAAAGATCAATTCTTAGGGCTAGTTAGGTCTATTTAGTTATAATACTTAGTTTCATTCTTCATTAACTTATATTCATAGGTGCCCCCGAGATGGTTGGCCGATAAGATGGATTGTTGGGAGATGATAGTGGACAGGTGGTGCACAGAGGCTTGGTTGAGCACCCACACTATGGCCAAGGACCGTCGTGCACAATTGGTTGGTGTGCCACACCACCAAGGCAATGCCAACATCAAGCAATACGACAAAAAATGGGTATGTGTGCCTTGTTTTGTTTCATCAATAATTCGTTCGTTCATGAGTTTTGTTGTACTAATTCTTTGTCTTTTCGTGTAGGCCAAACACAATAACCAGCCCGAGCCTGAGGGATACACCACGTTTAGCATGGCCCATAAGGGCTCGTACAAGACGACGAAGGCATATTCTGAGGGGGACGGGCCGTCGGCGTACACAAGCATGTCCGCATTCAACAAGATGACGTCTTATTCTGAGGTGGTCAAACAGCTACGCGGGTCTGACTTTGACCCGAGCCAGAATCCTATCGATCCACAGGCGTTAATGATCTCTGGTGGCGGTAAGAGTCATGGCACACTGGCCATGTGTGATGGCTTCGTCCCTATCACTGAGACTCTATCGCAGATCAAGTCGAGGCAAATGAGCTCCGCTCCTGTAATACGGCAACGCGCAAGGACAGTTGATCTTGCCATCGAGGTTACTTTTCTTCATTATTTCTTTCGTTCTTTTGTCCCTGGATGGATGATGAAAATTCCTTTTGAGGAGTGGTTGCAGGCCGCACTTATGAAGGAGAGGGAGGCCACCAGGCTCTTGTTGAAGGAGAGGGACCGGAATACGCAGAGGTTGCTTGAGGAGGAGAGGGCACGCAATAATGCCCATGCGAAAGCCATGCACGACTTCGTTGCGGTAAGTCAGTTGTGTGAGAAGCAAGGCTATGTGTGAGCCGCAACAAGGCTATTTCTTTGACTCCTCGAAAACTAATTTGCAGGCTATGTGTGAGAAGCAAGGTTTGCCGCCCCCTCCGCTGATGCCTTCTCCGGTGGGAATGGTGAGTTCCCTTTCAATGACCAACCTTGCACGGTCTTATACCATTGTCTATCACCGTGCTAACCACATATTTTAACTCTTGCCTTGTTGCAGCATCATTCCAGAGTTGAATCCCACGATCCCTTTACTTCTCCTGGTGAGAGCCCTAGCAACCCAGCGACCAACGGAGATGGAGCTTCTCCTCCGTTTCTTGGCATTCGGTAAGTTATTCCTCTCCTTCTTATTCTTCTTATTGTTTAGATCAACTTAGATTATGCCATGCTTTAGTTAGCTTAGTAAATTCTAGTTGATATTAGCCATGGTTTAGTTATATTAGTAAATTCTAGTTGATATTAGAGCTCAAAAATGACATAATTAGTATAGAAAGTTTTAAAAGAAACCAGAAGAGAAGAACAAACAAGAGATGAAGAAATAAGAGAAGAAGAAAGTGGAGAAAAAGATAACTTCTCGTCTTTCTTTTTCTCTATCTTCTTCTTCTTCTTCCACTTCGTCCACTTCTTCTTCTTGTTCTTCTTCTTCTTCTTCTTCCACTTCTTCTTCTAATTGATTAGCTTAATTTAGATAACTTCATTCTTATTGTATTCTTCTTCTAACTTCTTTCTCATCATGCAGATTTTGATAAAGCAGCATGGCATATGGATGGATGCTCGAGGGACTTTGTAATGCACTTGTGTAGTCTTAGATGAACTTTGTAATTGAATTGTATTTGTGGATGCACTTGTGATGCTTTCTAATACTTTGTGATCTTGTTTGCACTTTAGTTACATATATTAATGTTGTTTGCACTTGTGTTGTGCTGTTTGCACTTTGTGATGCACTTGTGTTGCTGTTTAGGGGCTGGGCAAATATATATATGTTGCTGTTTGTATCTATGTTTTGCAAATGCAGGGAATTAACAATAAACAAATATGAAAAAAAGCAGAGAGGGTCTTTGCCTACAGCTTACTGACGGCAACGGCTTTGCCGTTGGTGGACTGACGGCAAAGAAGACACGTGGCGGCAGCCTGTGTATCCTGACAACTCTGGGAATACCAAATTTTCCTAGATTTTCGGCTTTGCCATCAGCTGTGCTCGAGCTGTCGGCAAAGAGGCGACCAAGGGGACCCAGGGGTTTCGGCTTTGCCGTTAGCTTTGCTACGGCTGTGGGCAAAGAGGGGACCTAGGGGACCTAGGGGTTTCGGCTTTGCCGTCAGCTTTGCTACGGTTGTGGGCAAAGCCTGCCGTTAACCTTATAACGGCGCTCGGCCTGCGTCGTTGCCGCCACTGCTCTTTGCCGTCAGCCCGTGCCACAAAGCTGATGGCAAAGTCCTTGCTGTCGGTCGACCTTCAGCTGACGGCAAAGAAGGTGATTGCCGATAAAATCATGGCCGGTACCTTTGCCGACAGCACACTCACGGCAAAGCCTTTGCCATCAGTTAAACTGTCATTTGCCGTCAGCTTTGGCTGTCGGCAAACCAGCAGATTCCAGTAGTTTTAGTATGTTTTGTGATGGATGTGATGATATGGTTTTAGTGATTTGAAACTTTGTTTTAGTGGTGCAAATATTCACAAAACAGAGGATTAAATTCTGTTTTGTAAACATTTAGTTGCTCCAAAAATTCCTTTTTATTTTATTCAAATAGGTCATAATTTCTTATGACCAGGGGCATTTTTTATTTTATTTTCTGGTGCCATAGTTTTCCCTCGGAGATTATTTTCTTTTGCTGGTGTTGGTTAAATAAGAAACCCAAGTGGGTTTCTTTTCCCTTAACAGGCGCCAGCATGGGCCTCCTTTCCCCCTCCCGAGGCCCATCTCTCCTCCCTGCTCTCCTAGCGGTAGCCCAAGCGCGCACCACCTCCTTCCTCCTGATGGCGTCATCCCGTGCTTACTTTCCGTTAGGGACTTCAGAGATTGAGCGAGAAAGATTGACGCCGTGCGTCCCATCTGCGGCCATATATCCTCGGCGTCCGTGCCCTAGAGACTAGGGTTCCGCTTCTCCCCCTCCTAGTGCCGCCACTTTCCCCTTCATCTCTCTCTCCCTTCTCCAAAGGTAAGATCTGCAGAGGAGAGTAGCAGAGAGATAGCAGTAGGCCGCCGTCGTCTCCCACCGCGCGTCCATCGCCTCCGGCGCCGGCCAGCAATTCAGGGAGCTCGAGGAAGGCCTCCTCGTTCCATTCCTGTCGTCGTTGAGGTCGGGGAGCGACCACAACGATGGGCAGTACATCATCTCCAGCGCGTTCCCGGCGGTCCCGTACCCCTGCGTCGGTTCTGCTTCGGTTGTGCAGCAGACCTGCTCCGGTTCTTCTTCAGGCTTCTTCCTCCGTCGGGACCCTCTCTACTCCTTCCCCTTGGTGATCCTAGCTCCTTCCTCCCTTCCCCCTCGCTAGATGCATGTGTAGGAGCCCGTGGCGGTGCCTTTCTGATCAGAGATGAGCACGGAAGTGCCTGTGTGTTCTTTGTGGGTGTGCTCGGGCTTGTGCAGCGTAGCAGAGCAGGGGCTTCCACAGAGCAGCAGATGTAGAGTGGACGAACCCGCGGCGCAGCAGCAGTAGTAGAGGCACTCCGGTGGCGTTGCCGTCGGCATCTCTATGCAGGGCAGAGTTAGGCCAAGATTCATAGCGCAGCGTAGTGGTAGGGAAGTTTTGTGCCTTCAGGCGGGTGTGGGTTCGAGTCCCGCATCGCCCCTATTTTTTATATTTTCTCTCGGGCACAGTAGCACAGGGAGGCAGCGTATGCTGTGCAAGCCCTCTGTTCTGTCGAATATGGTGAAGTGGCAGAGTGGTTTGTATGTGTGTTGTAGTTCAGCAGGTGGTGGGATCTAATCCCCACTGCCCCTTTTATTTATTTTTTTGTTGTTTCTTGGTCTTGCTTGTTGTTGTTGCTATAGGGTGTTGCATATCCTTGCTTGGAAAGCAAGTAAGTAGGTAATCATTTTGTTTAGATTTCCCCTTCCTAGAACCTAGTGAGGTGTGTTATGCATGTATGTAGCTTGTGTAGAAATGCATGTGTAGGTTTGAGTGCAAGTGTATTTGAGAGCTAGCTTATATGTGTGTGTGTGTTTATGATTGTGTGATGCACTAGGGTAGTGTGTTGTGGTGTGAAACTCATGTGCATGAGTGTTGAGCTCATTCACCAGGTTGTGCAAGTGTATGAGTGTGTGTGTGTGTGGGTTCCCCCCCCCCCACATACCTTGAGTGTAGTGATGTGTTCATGTGTTGTGTGTGTGTGTGCATGGTGTGTGTCACACACATGCCCAAGGCATGATGTGCCTTGTTATCACTTGTGGTTACTTGTATGTGTAGGTGTAGGATGCATGTTGAGACTGTAAGTAGTGTGAGTGTTCCAACTAGCAAGTGTAGGTGCTTGTTTTATGTTGTGCTTGGTGTATGTGTGTGTTTGGTGGTGTGCTATGGCACACATACATGAGGTCTAAACCCTCATGTCACCATTGGAGTGTTGATAGTGTGCATTTGGATGTGTAGGTGATAATCTAGTGAGAAGCACATGTGATGATGCACTATTCACCTTTATGTGATTCCATGTATATCTTCTTCTTAGCTTTGTGCCCATTTGTTCTATGCAAGTGCCTAGGTATTATATATGTTTTTGGGGTAGAATCATCCCAGGAATCCAATGGTGTAATCAGTTTTTCCTTTGCAACACTTTTTGGGAATGTCATGTTTCTGTTTTCTTCAATGTTTAGAGCTTGGTTCCATGTGATGTGAAGAGCCCAAGAGGTTGATTCCTTGTTGTGGCAGTAGAGGGTGAACCCCTCTATAGCATGGTGGTTTTGTTTCATTCTTACGAATTCATATGTGCAAGTTGTTCCTAGTCAAAGCAGGCATGTCGCTGAAAATTCCAGTTTAGTGAAAATGTATGATTTTCACTAAGTCTGAGAAACTGTTGTTATTTTCTTCCCTTGTAGTTGTGCTTGTAGAAGTTTATGTGTTGGGAATCAGCCCCTGCAATCAACTGAGAAGTTGTAGATTTTGTGTTTGTCTAGCTCTCTGTCAATTTTCATTCCATTTGTCTTCCTGTAGATATTGTTTTGGGTGCTGTCAAAAAGCTTCAGAGAATAAACAGCTACTGAAAATCTGAGATTTTCACTAAGTCCCTCAAAACTGACATTTTTGTCCGAGTTAGCATCTGTAGAACTTTCTGTGAGAAACTCCTTTGTATTATCTTTTTCTCATGCTTGTAGAGCTTTTGAATAGCTTCTAACACATATCCTATTTGGCACATTTGGGTGGCTGTAGGTCCTTTGCATGTAGCTCTCAGACTGCTATGATGTTGTTTAGGACAGAATGTATAGTTTTGATGTTTTGATGCTTGTGATTGCATAGTTGATGGTGTGGTGGGATCCTTGCACCACCCCATCCATACTTGTTTTTTTGTGATATGGCAACCTGGGAATACCATAAGTATGCTATTGGAGTGTGTTGTGATAGATTTGATCCGTAGGATTTCATTTCTTGTTTCGTTATTTCCGGTTGATCCGTAGCTCCGAACGTAATGTTCATTATATGTTTTTGCATCGTTTTCACGTAACACATCTGTTCATTCCATCTTCATGCATGTCAAGATAGCTTAGAGTGCATTTCTGTCCATGAGCTTGTATTTTCTTCTCAGGCATGTGCAAGTGACTAGAATAGAGATGCATGTTCCTTTTCATCTCATGCATCATGTGCTTGTTGCATCTTGTTGTGTGGTTGTTCATTGGATGATATTTTTATGTTGGGTAGCACCGGGATCGGAGAACGAGTACGTGGATCCGGGAGAGTACAAGTAGGACGAACAAGAGCAATTCCAAGCTGAGGACATCACAGGCAAGATGATATGACCTTGATTCCATCTCTAGACTTGTTATGCTAGATTCACGTTTCTTTCGTCATATGCTCTCTGCCTACTGCTGAAATAATTGCCTCCTGATATTTCCATGAAACCCAAACACTTTTCCCCTCCAAGCAAATATTGAATGGCTAAGCAGGTTTGCACAGCTACTAATGTTAGCGTTGCTAGTTGCAGGTGCCTTGTCTCATGTGATAACATGAGTTTGATATCATTATGTTAAATCTTTTATTTAATTAATGCATCTATATACTTGGTAAATAATGGAAGCCCTAGCCTTTTGCCGGGTGTTTTGTTTCTTTATTACCGCCATAGTTTCCGGCTACCGGTGTTTGATTCCATACTGATCGCTCCTAACACGTTCGGGGTTGTTATGGGGACCCCCTTGATAAATCGTGTAGTGTTAAGACTTGTCCGGCAACACCCAACATTGGTGTTAATTTGCTGATCACTTAATAATAATCTGCATAGGGAATAGCTACCCCGAGGAATTAATGAACAACCTGGGTTAGTGCTCCTCATGAGTGTTGGTCCAACCCAAAGCAGCTTATTATGCTCCGTGGGGCAACTCGGTGTTTTGGCGTGGTAACCATCGCTCATCCTCGTGTCCTCAGACTGAGATACGCGGCTCTTATCGGGGTCGTCGACAAGATGGGAGGTCCTGCTAGTCTTGTCTTACCTTAGCGATATATCTTGCGTATAGGAATCCCGGTGAAGCTTTGGTTCTCCCCAGAGTTGAGGTTTTCCTCTAAGGAATCCGACAAGATCACGAGATTCGTGATAGAGGATTACTTTGCGGCCCGTGACCGTTTGAGATGGACTAGTTGGAGCACCCTTGCAGGGTTTAATCTTTCGGAAAGTCGTGCCCACGGTTATGTGGAAACTTGGAATATTTGTTAACGTCCGGTTCTAGATAACTTGAACTAATCTAATAAAATTGCCAACGGTGTGCGTAACCGTGACTGTCCCCTTAGAAGACCTCTCTTCGATCGGGAACACGGTGGGGTTGTGGTTGACGTAAGTAGGTGTTCAGGATCACTTAGTGATCAGCTAGTCATCGATCGCTAGAGTAGACCACCATCAATACTTGTTCCACGTAAGTTAGCCACCATAAATGCTTAGGATGCTGCAACCTAAACACTGAACCTTCCTTACCTAATAACTTGAGTAGTTCAGGCACCGAGGTCATAGATTGTTGAGTCCCCATGGCTCACAGATTCCTTCAACACACCAACAGGTACAGGTACGCCCGACACAGGTGATCCCGACGGCACGCAACTAGCGTGGCAGTACGATGAGGAGAACGACCGCCTGTACGTGAACTATCCGGAAGACTGAGGCATGGTCGTGATCGTGGGCAAGCATGCAGGGTAGCATAGCCTTTTATCATGTTATCTAGTCCGTGGAGGAACTACCTTGTCTGAATAACTGTGTGATGTAAACTATGATATTATCTATGAGATGGCAGATGAATCCCTATTTGTCATTCTATTATTATGTATGTGCTATGTTATCGTGCTTGCGAAATGCTTAGATGCACTTCTTTCCATTTTGGAGCCTCGTTCCCTAAATCGGAAAGGATCGCATCTTAATTGTTACAAGTTGGTATCAGAGCCTTACGACCATAGGAGCCTTTGTGTGATCGTACTTGGCCGAGTCGAGTCTAGTAAAATGTTTTGAGTCTTAGTTATATCGGAGAGTAGGATTATTTTTGGGTCTAGTCCAAGTTGCCACATGTTTTCTCATGGAAGCACTCTCCTAATGCCACAATTTGATTTGTGGAGATAACTTTAATGCAACACGTAACGAATAGTGGCAATTGATAGCTTGTGGCGATAGACATTTGTGGCAACAACCTATGCCAACGAGGCTTGTTTCACGGTGCATTACTCTTCTGTGTGTGGGGACCCCGACTTACGAGTTGATATTTTCGAATGAACATGCTTAGTGATCCCAGAGATCAATGCTCACCGAACAGTCAGAAACTGAATATTAAGAGTCTTACATCCATACATACCATTTGATACAACAGATGACCATTGCGGTCAAGTCTTACAAATATAGGGCCTTGAGGGCCAACACACCAAATTGGACCATTAGCGGAAATATCGGTCGAAAGCGTGAACCCATGCCATTAGCCTTAACCTATAGACATTCTGACTGGGAAGCGTCCTAGCTCGCAAGAACGTCACCGAGTTAGTCTTCACCAAATCTTGTTCTCTCATACCTGGTCAATGAAATAACCAGTGACAAGCCAATGAGTACTTTGAATGTACTCGCAAATAGCCCATGATATGAACAATGCAATTGAGGGAATAACAAGTAATATGCATCTTTGGTGGATAACATCTTGGTTGTAAATAAACATGATCATTGATGCATCATAAGATAAATGTTGATTTGAAGAATAGGTTATAGATATCAATATATCTGTCGAGGGCTGAACACTCCGAGTTCAACCTATATGCCAAGTCACCAAACTTGGTCATATCAACTCTTTCATATTAACTCCATACTCACACACATTTGGTTTATGCGGAAATGACTAGACGTAGTTTAAGCAGCACCACCCAATTGTCCTTGACCGTGGACACGGCTATTCGGATAGTTTTACATAGTGCAAAGGTAGTACGCTGGACCCACGAGATCTGGGAAACTTCCGTGTCATCCACGACACGCGGTATATAATATACCCGAGGTAAGTACCCGATCAATGCCTTTCCCCTGACGATACTAGACAAAGAGGTACACTCGATTGGTACCCAGCCCACATGTTGTACGTCTTACGAGCACCGACTCTGGACAGTATCAACCATGCGGGGACCAACGGTGTGCTTGGAACACGTAACGACAACATAGTTGCCCTACCTGGCATGACCCCATCACGAGAGTGACCACACATCACTCCCGCCACTAGTATTGTGGTTGTTTGCTAGCACCGACTAGAGTAATCAACAAAGCCACGTCCCATAAAGGGGTAATGTGGTCGTACATGTAAGGTTGGGACGGTCGACACATCATAAATCTAATCCCATGTCCGAAACCATACACACTCAAAATACCCGGTGCACCACTTCACCAAAAGTGGCCACCTAACTCATCATCACCCTCGGGCATTAGTGGCACCCGACGGGGTTTTCATTAACCTTTGATTTATACCAACATCATGCTCATGCTTCTACTATGCTTAGCTCTACTTGTCAACATGATATCAGCGTGACCCTCATAAGTGCTCCGGAGGAGCCAACGGTAACATCACATCGACGATTTACCGAATATTCATAATCATATGCAACAGGAATATTTGCTCTACTAGCATGAAATATAACATATGCTCAGACATTGTCAAAGGGTTGCTTGCCTTTGCTCACATAAGTCCTCGGAGTCTTCGAGTTCTTCCGCTCCAACTCCGAGTATTCCTTCTACTCTGTCAACTATCGTCGGAAACAAACACACTAAGCCACACAACAAGCAGAAATAGAAGTGCTATAAAAATGGAAGTTATATTTTTCTTGGCCCTTTGTGGTCATAAGAAAAATACCTGAAGCTTTCCATAGGAGATTTGCATCATCATATAATTTTGAATGGGCGAAAGGAGGAATAGGTGATATTAAAAGAAGCCTACAGAAAATGTCATGATAAAAATGAGTGGAGGCACTCATTTAATAGAGTAAAAATTTAGAAATATTTAGGAAGTTGTTTCACTAGATTTGGAGTTGATATGAATATACTAGGGATTTTCTAAGATGGAATAAATAGCAAAAGGGAGCTATTTATTTACTGCAGCAGAAATATGCCATATAAAAATGTTGGCTATGGCTCCAAAAATAGGGCATGATATTAGATGTCTCTCGAATTTGGTATCACTCCATTTGGACTGGATTTGGAAGCATCCCAAATATTTATTTAAATATAAATACAGTATAAAAGTTGTTTGGAAAAATGTGCAACACACATATTTGGATAGGACTTGATTTTAGGGACCTGCAGAAATTTGAATCAACATTTTTGGAGTCAAAATGAATTTGCTATTGATTTTTGAAGTTTCACAAAAAAAGAAAGAAATCAAAAGGAGGGTCTACCAGGGAGACTATATAGCGCTCACGGCGATAGATGGCCACTGGGCCGGCCCATGTGCTCGGTTCGCTACAGAAAATCCATGCCGAAGGCGTAATATGCCAGATACACTTTCGCCTTACGGAAGCGGGTCTGGTTGGAGTTACCTCCACTTACCCAAGCCTGGACCCACCCATTAGTGTCCTGGTCCAGATAGCTGGCCGACAGGCGGGCCCTGGCGACAGGGTCTTCTTCAAGCTCCCGACGAGGGGAGGTAGAGGGGTCTGGCTGTGGTTGTTGGTGCCTCCAGCGACCACTTCGGGCGGGCTGCCCACTGGGGCGCTTAGGGCGGAGAGCCACATCCATCCTGTTGCCGTTTGCCCGCCGGGGAGAGCTGCCGCGGCGAGGGCTCGGCTAGTAGCGGGAATGGCCGTCGGCCTCCCTGGTTGCACGCGCTAGGCGCCCTGCACTGGAGCTCCAGCGAGGGGGAAAGCTTCGGGGTGACGAGGTGAAGGTGCCAGGCAGTCCCGAAGGGAGGAGAACCCCGGGGGTTGAGAAAATTTAGGAGGGGCTGAATGGTGACATGGCAGACATCTAAAGAGATTCGAGCTTGGGAGCTCCAACTGCTGGGTCACAGGGGGATCTGGGAGAGAGAGGAGGAGATGTCGAGAGCCAGAGAGGGCTTGGATAGAAGATATAAGAGAGGGGGAGGGTGAGAGAGCTCGGGAGCTCTCTGGAGCTTCGATGCACGGCGAGAGCACGGATGCCAGGGGATATTTGGCCGCTTCTGGGCCTCGGGATGGGTTGGACTAGTCAAGGAGGAGTTCCCTGGCACGCTGGGACATGCGGCCATTGAGGGACCCGACCTGTAGGACGAAGAAAGGGTGCAGAGCAGCGTTACTACATGCTGCTAGCGCGGTCACCATGGCCACTCGTGTCCACATGGCTACTAGGACCAGTCAAACATGTCCAACACGTAGGCAACACATGCAGGAAAGAGACTCAGGAATTTGGTTGCATCTGGGGCTGGTTTGAATGGGTTTTAAGATTCCACCAGGAAACTTGGGGCTGGCAAAGGTGGTTTTCCCAGAAGAGGAAATGAGGTGAAACCTTGTCTACCAGTCTATACATGGAAGGACTACAACAATGCCAAGTTTTAGATCAGGCAGAGGTGTGTAGCTAGTACTTGCTGTACAAAGCTACATTTCCTCCTGAAATCAGCTTGAGGATGTGCTTCTCATTTTCTCCATATGATCATGCCATATCTTGGTTTGAAACAATGTTTTGGGATTCTAGGGAGCCTCTCGAAATAGGTGGGGGCCTTGGCTTAAGAAGAAGTGGGGCAAGAGGGGTAAAAATAGTGATCCAAGGGTGAAAAAGAGAAGTAGTTACATGGAGCCTCACTCCAATAAATGACCAGTGGACACGCAAATGTTACTGGAGGTAAAATGTAACTATGTGAAGTTGTGGTAGAATGTTGAGCTCAAGGGTTAAAGTGGAAGGGGCCAAAGTAGCCATTAAAGTGAGTGCACACAAGGTGTTTGATGAGTGTCAGAGCAACCAGATGAACTTCAATGGATATTAAACTTGACAGGATCAAATAATAGATGAAAACAAGCTTGTACACCAAATTTGGCATTTGGTGGAGAAGGTTTCCAATGTAGACAAGGAAAACCCGTGAAATGGGCAGAAATGACTTTCTTCTTACAAAACCATTCAAATCAATTCCCACAAATCCAATATTTGGTGTGGGGGCATTATTTGAACGTTAAAGCATACCCAAAAATTTGGGGTCAATTGGAGAAACTTTATAATGTAAAGTCTCCCAAAGTCAGAAATCTACACGGTGGGTTTTGAGGGGCTTGGGACAAGTTCTTCTATTATCCTTGATGCACCACTTGGTGTGGATGCATTATTGGAGTATTAGAACTTGTCTACCAAATTTGAGCACATTTGGAGATACTTGACAATGTGGAGTTGCTCAAATTTGGATCTGGACAGAAAGGGTTTTAGAACTATTAGGTGAAGCAATTCAACTTGGAATGACATGAAACTTGGCAAGATCATCAAGCATATCATAGGTGACATGCTGGAATTTTACTCGAATTTATAGAGAATATTTCTTATAGAAATATTCCAAAAGCTTGAAACAAGCAGGAAGGGTTTTGAAGAGCTTTGCCCAATATTTTGAACATGACCATGTGTTGAAACTCATATATATATATATGGAATATATATTCCCACTGAGTTCCCCTAAATTTTCTTAAATATTTTTAAAGCAATAAAAATAACTTTCCTCCATAAAGACCATTTCTCGCCTCACACGAAGGCATTTAAGTAAAATAGTAAAATAACTTTTTAAATAATAATATTGTGGTTTTGGGAAGTCATTTTGATAATGGGTTTTAAATAAAATAGTTGGTGCAAAATAAATTCCCTAGTTTGAGGACTTGTAGTACAAATCCCATCTCAGCGGTTTTGAAAGCTTAATTCAAAGAAATGCTTTTTGGTGAAAATAATATTTGGTAAAAATAGTTTTTGATCCTAAACACATGGCTTGATCATTAGGCAGGAGTTTGGGGCTAGGGAGGTGAGTCTCGAGAGTAACAGGAATTAATTAGAATCAAACACAAGCATATAAGCAAGAAAGCTAACAATAGTCACTTCAAGCATCACAAGCATTCACAAAAAAAATTAATTGGTCCTAATTTTTTGAAATAAGTCAATTAGTCAGGTAATCTAAACACAGGGTGTTACAAACCTTACCCCCTTAAGAAAATCTCGTCCCCAAGATTTCTAGGCTAGGGGTTGGAGAGATACAAAATCTTGAGTCGGATGTAGTCTTCATGTCCCCATGTTGCTCTTGTGGGTCTTGAGGTGCTTGATGATACAACTTCGAATGCTACGCACGTCTTTGCCCGACTGAGTGGGTTCTGGCAATAAATTAGGCTTGACCGAGGTGAAGGGCTTGGTGTACTATGTTCATGCAAGGTTCTCGCTTGCAAGTGCATTCCAAGATAGGAATACGTGGCAAGACAACATGTGTGGGTTTTGGTCTCGGGGCTGCTCAAGCCGGTTAGTGACATCTAGGTGTCTCGCATTAGAACATAAGGGTCAAGTCCTTCGTGTAGCTCCCTGCTGACGGGGATGTCCTAGACTCCCTTAAGGAAGGGAAGCTATGGTCGTAGGTGGTCTTCGTTGTCGAGGGTGTTGAAGTGGCTCTTGTAGGCTTCCCACGGAAGGGTCTGGGTTGGGTCTCTCCCATGAGTCTATGCTCGGAGACTCAGAGTCCCGAATAGGTCCTACCATATCGAAGGGTTCGCGAGGGGTTCTAGATGAGCTGGCTACCCAAGAGTATAGACCAGTCATCCACTCCAAAGGTCTGCAGCTCGGCAAGCGTTGAATCACCTTTAGAAGGTTTTCACCAGGACCCAATTAGGACCCTCGTCCTTGGTTCGGACCAAGAAGAGGCTCTCGGATTTCTCTCGCTGTCCGAAGGTTCCATCATCTTGAATCGTCGAGGCTTCTTGATGTCGTTAATGTAGTCGGTGCAGGATCGGTGGTTGGCGTCTTCAACTTCTTTGTCATTGTCGTGGTTTCCCAACCATGGCGGTTCTTCATCTTGACTTGAGTAGGATAGACTTTTGCTGTCTTGGGGTTGCTTCGAGAAGCCCACCTTCTTGAGATAACACTGTACCCTCAAGAGGCATAGCGATCGGCATTCCTGAGGCTCGTCCAATAGGACTAAGGTGTTCTTCCTCTTATTGGGTGAATAAGTATGTCATTAGTGAGGATGACAACATTTTTCCCCAAGCATGACATAAGCACAATGCTCATGAGACAGGTGAGGAGAACGGGGACTTGCTATGGTTGGTTGCTGGCCAACGGGTTTGTGGTCCAACACGATCTAGTTCTTCATGCCCATGTTTGTCATAGGCACAATGGTGATGGATGGGCGGAGTACTAGGCATATTCTAATGACTTAGAACCGTTTCCTATGGTCATAACCCGATCACCGTGTGGCTCGGTGAAGCTTTGGGTTTCGAGGAGCTTAGGATGTGAGTGAACACCTATCATCTTATCTCTAATCACATTCCTTAGATGCCAATAAGGTGACCTATTGCTCCAAACGAAATCACTCTATTTATCACAAATACGATCTCACATAAGTCAACTCCATACCACTCATCCTAGTCAACTCCGGGGTTGAGGGAAGAACTAACCCAAACTCTACATGTATGGTGTAGCTACGATGCACGTGCATTCCTATGCAAGAACCTCGGGGAGGCATACAAGCTGCTAAGCTTGGACGGGGATGCTACAAATCCAAATGTCCAGCTAGATCATCCAATGGACAGGGAGCATTTCTATATTAAGGAAGCATGTAGTATACCAATCCAAATCCTGGTTTCCCTTCTTCAAATCCAATATTGATGAGGTTCTACATAATCACTTAGAGTCCTCATAATTCACATATTATTGCAAGGATTACGTCACGATTTATCCACCAACTTCAATATCATGGCCATCTATACTCCAAGGCCAATTCACATAGGTCGTAAATCAATTCGACAACTCCAAGTATACACACTCGTTATCCACTAAGAAACATGGTATCACGATTGAGATCATTGGGCTAAATCCAATTTACTCCGAATCATGTGGTCTGTGTCATCATCGGTACTCTATTGAGACTACCTATTTAAATCCAAAACCCAAGTCTAATAAGAACTTTTACTCGTTACTCCAAGTCATTATGGTAAAAGCATCAAATCATGTCAACTACTTGATAAAGTCGATTAACCACCAAGAATTATCTCTCGTGATCATAATCATCCTACTGAATCCAAACTTACTCCATGAACATGTAGGTTGTTCTATTATATCAACATTGTTCCACCAAATTCACCTACCTTTATAAGGGCCTCATGATCCACCAAGATAGTCTACCTATATCCTCCAGACAACTATCACCATCACAACTACCTTAGTCTAATACTCTTATATCAGAGAATGGTCCTTCTTATGGCATCAAAGTTATGGTGTTAGTTTAAGATTGAAGGATTCTTGTCCATTGTGATCACCTGTTCCACAAGGAACCCGGTGCTAAGCGGGGTTCATCGGGGATCTTCCGTGTTCTGGCAAGTCCGTGTATTAGACACGTGACCAGAAATTTGAGCCAGAAAGGCTTGCGGGGTTAGTCTGGTCTAGAGTGGGTTTCCGATCTTGATGGAAAATCATAACTCCTACGGGTTACGTGTGGTTAAGCATGGCATAGATAGTGTCTTCAGAGTCAGTTGTCCGTCGAAGTGGATCCCTAGTGCATCTTGTCTTGCAAAGCCGCGCGAGCCGTCGGATGCGAAGGATTGTAGCCGTCCGATAACAGAATGTGACTCCAATACTTGCAATGCAGGTTCAGTCCTGACAATGCCCCCGGGAAAGATCGAACTTGTCCTCAAGGAGGTTAAGGATTGAACCACCGATCGATGGTTGCCTTGAAAAATGTGGGAAATGTCTTCTTCATGAACGCGACATCTTCCCACGAAGCTTCATCCGGGGGCAGATTTGCCCATTGTACAAGCCATTGGACGACTGGCAGGTTGTTGCGGGGAATTTGGCGCGTCTCCAGGACCATGACTGGTTCGGTGACGATCATCCCATCGGATCGTATCAAGGGGAGATCCGAGCATGGAATAGCCTTTGGTCCCACGTGCTTCTTCAGCTGGCTAACATGGAAGAGTGGGTGGATACTTGTGCTCTCTGGCAGAAGGAGTCTGTAGGCGACTTGTCCCACTTTAGCAATGATGCGGAAAGGGTCGTAATACTTGCTTTGGAGCTTGATGTGGGTATGTAGTCCGAAGAAATTGAGGCAATAAGGCTGCATTTTGAGGTACACCATATCCCCTACCTCCAAGATTCTCTCTATGCGCTTCCGGTCAGTATACTTTTTCATGCGAGCTTGAGCAGGAGTGAGGTTGTCTTTTAAGTGTTGGAGAAGTGCTTCTCTGTTAGTGAAAAACTATTGGGCATCTGCTGTCATGTTGTCAGGTAAAATGTTCTCACATATGTTGGGTGGTGGGTATCCATAAGCAGCCTCAAATGGTGTTTTCTCGAGGGAACTGTGGTTTGCTGTATTGTACCAGTAGTCTGTCACGGCCAGGTGTTTGGCCCATTTCTTTGGCTGCATTGAGATGACACACGAAGGTAGTTTTCATGGAATTGATTCACACGTTCTGTTTGGCCATCAAATTCAGGGTGGTAAGCAGAGATGTATCGTAGGTCAATGCCCATGCCCTTGAAGATGTCCTGCCATAGTTGACTCGTGAAGATACGATCTCTGCCAGACACAATGGCCATAAGAGGGCCATGAAGTTTCATCACATTGTCAATGAATGCTTGGGCAACCGTTTGGACAGTGTAGGGTGAGACAACGGGATGAAGTGTGCAAATTTGGATAGTCTGTATACTACCACTAGGATAACATCATGTCCATTTGATTTAGCCAATTCCTCAATGAAATCCATGCTCAAGTGTGTCCACACCATGTCAGGGATTTGCAGAGGATCCAGATATCCTGGGTAGGGGCAGTTTTCTCCTTTGTTTCTCTGGCACATAGGGAATGTTGCCAAAAAAATTTCTACTGCTTGCTTAAGTCCATGCTAGTAGAATATTTGTTTGATTATGTGGTAAGTAGCCTTCCTTCCTGAGTGACCCCCAATAGCTGATGAGTGAAAGGCTGTTAGCAACCTTGTTCTTAATTCCATGCCTTTTCCTACATAGATCTTCCCTTTGTGCCTGATGATCCCTGAGTGTAAGGTGTTTTGATTTTTAGCATGTGTTGGTGATAATAAAAGCCTTTCCAACAGAGATTGACATGTACTGTCTTGACTGTAAGATTGTTCTACTGCAGAAATCCACTGGGTGTAACTATAGAAATGGCCATGAGAGAGTTTCTCCTAGAAAGAGCATCAGCAACAATATTAGTTTTTCCCTTCTCGTACTGCATAGTAAAATTGAATTATAGGAGTTTGAGCATGAGCTTGTGCTGGATGCTTGTGGTTATTTTTTGGTCAGTCATGAACTGCAGACTTTGGTGATCAGTCTTGATGATGAGGTCATTCCCAAGGAAATAGTGTATCCACCTTTTGAGAGGAGCAATGATTGCTAGAGCTTCTTTTTCATATGTTGAAAGTGCAACATTTTTTGGACATAGTGTGGAGCTATAGTAAGCTAGTGGCCTACCCTTCTGCATCATGACTGCTCCTAATCCCACTCCAGAAGCATCTGTTTCCAAGGTGAATGGCTTAGAAAAATCAGGGAGTGCTAAGACTGGTGCTTGGATCATTGCCTGTTTCAAGTTGTTGAAAGCAGTGGTTGGAAGGTATGTCCAGCAAAAACTGTCTTTTTCAAAATGTCATGTAGTGGTCTAGCAATGGTGCCAAAGTCCTTAATAAATCTCCTGTAATAACCACAAAGACCTAGTAATCCTCTGAGTTGTTTAAGTGTAGCAGGCACTGACCATTCAGCAACTACAGTGTAGCAGGCACCGACCATTCAGCAACTGCAGTGATTATATGGCCTAGGTAGTCCACTTGTTTACAAGCAAACACACATTTAAATAGCTTAACAAAGAGCTGGTGTTCCTTCAATATCTGGATAACAATTTGTATGTGTTCCAAATGTTCATAGAGGGATTTGGTGAAGATGAGGATGTCACCAACACAAACTTCCTTAGGTATGGACCAAAAATGTTGTTCAAAACAGCTTGGAAAGTCCCAGGTGCATTAACCAGCCCAAAGGGCATGAACAGAAATTCAGAATGACCAAAATATGTTCTGAATGCAGTTTTAGGTATGTCTTGCTCATCCATTCTCACTTAATGGTAGCCAGATCTCAGGTCCAGTTTGGTGAGATAGGTAGCTCCATGTAATTCATCCAACAGATCCTCAATCACAGGTATTGGAAATTTATTCTTGATAGTTGCAGCATTTAATTTTCTGTAGTCAATGCACATTCTCCAAGTTCCATCCTTTTTCATGACCAAGATTGCACGGGAGGAATATGGACTTTCACTAGCTCTCATAATCTTATCTCTGAGCATGGAATCAATTTGCCTCTCTAATTCATTCCTTTGCATGTGTGGTACTCTGTAGGGTCTAGACTTAGGTGGTGTTGCTTGTTCCTTTAGAGGGATCTTATGGTCATGATCTCTCTTGGAAGGCAATCCTTTTGGTTCTTGGAAAACTTCAGGGAACTGTTGCAGTACCTCCTGAGCAGGTCGTGGTACTTCCGATGGAGCTGGTGCTTTTAGTGAAGTGTCTCTTATGAGATGCAGGACATAACCAGGTGCACCTAAAGCTAGTAGTTTGTCCACTTCAGTTGCTTCAATGGGGGTTGCATCATCTAGAGTATCATAGGCTCTAATGGTCATTGGTGTCTGCTTATCTCTCATGGTAGAAATTTGCCGTGGGTTGTAATGAAAAGCCACAGGGCTATGTTGTGCCATCCAATCACTTCCAAGTACTATATCATGTCCAGGTAGATCTAGTACTCTGAACTGTTCTGTGAACTTGGTGTTGCCTGTAGTGAAGGTTGTGGGCGGGACATAAGAGCCATACCAAAGAGTACCTCCTCCAGCAACAATGACTGCTCTTGAGGTGTCTTTTAATATAGTGCAGTTGGTAGAGAGGGCAAATTTGAGTCTGATGAAAGTTGAATTACTTCTCGAGTCTACGAAGGCAATCCCTTGTTTTTCCCCAATCTGAACTAACAGAGAGATTGTATTGACATTGTCAGATTTCATAGCCTGTGAAGAAAGTGTCATACAATGTTCTTCCTGAGGTGGTTGTTCTTCTTCCTCTTGTTCTTCCATTTCATCAAGTTCCTTTGCTTGTTCATTGGGGTCTTCTCCAATCAGGACATTTAGGACAGGAGCCAACTTGCATTTATGGCCATGGAACCATGCATCCCCACATCTCCAATATTTACCAGGTTCCCTAGCTCTTTCATTTATAACAGCAGGTTTGGATTCAGTTGGTTTCTCATGTATGACAGAAGTAGATTTCTGGTATCCAGTGGAAAATTTGGCATTCCCAGAGTAGTTGGTGTAAGCTTTCTTCTCAGCTGCTGCCTTTTCCAGTTCTACTACCAACCAATAAGCTTCTGTCAAACCAGAGGGTCTAAGAGCTCTTACTTGAAACTTGATTTGAGAATGCAGTCCATTCACATAGCACCTTACAAACCAGCTTTCATCCATGATGGCATTATATGATTGCACCTCAGCCATTAATTCTTCAAACTGGTCAGTGTATTCTGATACAGTGAGGGTGCTCTGGTTAAGCGTGTTAAACCGGTCTTTTAACTCATACGAAATAGCTGAGAAAAATCTGCGCAATATTTCTTCACAGAACTGTTCCCACGATAGTTGCTTCTTCACAATTCTAGAGTGTCTCAACCACACATCAGCTCTTCGTGTCACATATAGTTGTGCCAGGCTAACCTTGAATTCAGCAGGTGCTCCATCCATCTGTAAATACTTTTCACACTGTCGGATCCATCCAGCTGGGTTATCGCCATCAAAGCGAGGAAAATCGATGCGAGGACCCTTAGTGATGCTCTTAAGGAATTGGGTACGCATTTCTTGGTCATACTGTTTGTGAAAATCATCCCAACTCTGACGAACTACTGGTGGCTGAAAGCCATGGAATCCTGGTGTGCATGCAGTTTTATATGCTGCCATGGGAGTGACATTTCCCGAATGTGTCTCCAGCGTCTGGTTTGCTCCAAAACCTGGTGGAATCGCAGTCCTAGGTACCTGGATGGGTGCTAAGTGGTTTGGGATCTGCGTTGCGGCCATCCTTGTTTTTTCTTGTTCCATCACGAGACGTCGTCGTGTTTCTTCAGACATGGCTCTCTCCACTATTGCAGTTTCCTTCTGTGGATGATCAGGTGAAGTTTTTCCATGTTGCGCCGAGCTTGATGCTTCTGTGGATCGGAGGGATTTGAGCACATCTGCCATGGTGGACAGTTGCGAACTGAGGGTGGAAACAACCTTCTGTACTCCATCAAGAACAGATACCATGGTATCTTGCTTGAGATTTATGCTATGCACATCCTTTCGCAAGTCATCAACTTCGCCCCTCGGATCTGTTGTTTCCTCGCGATGCTGTAGGAATTCACCCTTCATTGCGAGTAGATCCGCTACATTAGAGTCTTCCAGGTTGGATTTAGAACGCCCCATCGTGACGCCGTGACTTTAGAGGGGAATTTTACTGCCGAACTACTCCGGTAACCCGATCCGGCACTGAGTCTCGGCGCCGCCTACGATGTCGTCGCCGACACAGCACCACCCGTCGCTTGACCTAGGATTTTACTGGAAGAACATGGTGCTCCCCAACCAGTCACGCTGAACGAGCTGCCGTCGAATTAGTCTACCGCCACCGCGCTCAACGACCCCGCCACCATCACCACCATTGTTGCCGGTCTAAAAAGGGAGGGAAGGGTGGGAAATTACTGCGGCAGCTCCGATCTATCCCTTCTCCGAGGAAAGACTGTGCTCATGATACGAATTGTCACACCCTAACTAGGATTTCAGCAAGCAACGAGATCAATTCTCACTCAGATCGCAAGGGGAAAGGGGAAAGTAGCCTAGCTAGGGTTTATATTGCTATAAAGTGTATGATAAAGTGATAAAGCATCATAGCAAATCAGAGTGCCCATTACACACCAGGTGCTCGTGGCTTTAAAGCCGGCAGCGACAGGGGAACAACACAGGTGCCGGCAACGGTAACAGTGCTGGAATTACTACAGTAACGCCAGTAGAATTAGTAAGTAACGACGAGCCGCACGAGCCCTCGGATGCGAAGGATTGTACCCACCCGATAACTGAATCTGACTCCAACACTTGCAATGCAGGTTCAGTCCTGACACATGGCCATGCCGTCCACCGCCCCGTGCTACCCCTCCTCCTCGTATGTTCGAGGCCGCCCCCACCCCTACCGCCTCCGACTCCGCCTCCTCCTGACCGTCGCCACCACCACCAATTTCTTCATCCCGGCCCGCATCCACCTCATCTCACGCCCAGCCCCTTCCCATCGGAACCCCCTCCCAGTCTCCACCTGTTCTTCATCCAAGAGCACGTGATGTGTCGCCGGCAAGGACACCTACGAAGGGAAGGATCTCACGCGTGTTGTGCTATGCTATACATCTATAAGGAGGAGATATGGGAGAGGAATAACCTGAGAAGCCGTCATGACGCTGTGAGGATGGAGGAACCAGAACGAGAGAGCTCAGATCCAATCTCGCGATTTGGTGAAGAGAAATAATTGGGTGTATTTGTGAGTGGTGTTTAGCGGGGAGGGTAAGAATTTGAGGCACGAGACATGTCCAAATTATCTGATGGGAAACTAAAAAAATAAAGGGAGACTAAAGTCTTTAGCGGGAAGGTTAATTAAAAATTTCTTCCGTAAAGTAGAACACGCGGTTAATTATTTTTTTGGAAAATATTTTCTAAGGGAACGTTTAGAATAATGAAATAAATAGGAAAAAATAAAATCAATATGGAATATATTTGTTGTCGAAAATAATATTACTAAAATTTGTTCGTAAAAGGTTATTTTACTGGATGTCCAAGATAGATGTCTGCGTCGTTCTCAATCATACATGACGGTTGTGATGGCGAGGAGAGCACACAGTGGACACATGAACATCAGACGGGTCAGCGAGGGTAATGGAGGTGGTGTGCGCTACATTCACTAAAAGAAATATCATGCCACTCTGGTTTAAAACTACTAGGTTATATTATACAAAAATTGAATTTATCACAACAACAGAATAAATAATAAGATAAAATGAAAAATCTACCACACCTAATCAGACAGGGGGCCCACTGGTCAAAGGTACCAGGGCCCCTAGACCATGACACGCACAGCACCCCAGCCACTAGACTTAGCGAGTGTAGTTGCACTACATGGGGAAATTCACTAAGTGCAACTATATTGTTAACCCCACAAAATGCACAAATAAAAAGGGGGAGTGACTGCTGTGTTGCCACTACACTCGTTGCGTGCATCTGAACTAATCGGCACAACAAGCAGGAAATACATGCACTGCAACTAAACTATGGAGCCAAACATAGGAAATAAAATGGGGGGCGCAGGGAGTCGATCCCTCGACCTCTCGGTCACGGCGCAGGGTGCAAGCCAGCTGGGCTAGGTGGGTGGTTCTGCTCTAACAGGGGAGCTAGCTAGGAATAAACTGAAAGGGGGGGTGCTTCCCTCTACATTGTAAAGAATGCCTGCGACAAGCCTTGCCGGTGCACACGCACACTACGCACAGCGGTAGCGCGGCAATGTGGGGATCTACCCTATCTTCTACGGTGCACCACAAGGGAAACGACCAAGATGCAGAGGTTGCAGCCCATACACACGCGCGTGCATAAGGAGCAACAACGCTACGCTCACCTGCCGGTGCAACTCCGGCAGGCCTCGGGCTCGTCTGGATGCGACGTGCTAACAGAGAGGGGGAGCGGACGAGAACGGGGGCTGCATCTCACCAAGGGTGCAGAGGAGAAAGTCCAGCGTGATGGAGAGGAAGAAGAGCGGGAGCCGGTGCGGAAGAAGCTCATCGGCATCGATGAAGAAGTCGTCGTTGTGGACTTCATAGAGGAAGCTCTCGGCAACCGATCTTCGCGAAAATGAAAGACCAATGTGCACCGCGTGCTCTTGGTTCAGTCCGGGGAAGAAGAGCTCGACGGATCACCACAGCGTCGGCCTCTTACTAGAGCCGGCCATGGCACGGCGGAGCCCTGAGACTCGCCCCGACGGCGCAGGAGGGGAGAGGAGGGGAGAAACATGAGGGTTAGGGTTAGGGAAGCACCGGGGCGCCTTATAACCCTCGAGCCCCGAGCGAGGGCCGTCTGATCGAGGCAAAAGGCAATCGGCGGTGGAGCTCTGTTCATACACAAGCTGACGTCGAAAGTAGGAAGAAACGGTCGCATTGGTGGGCTGTGGGCCGAGACCAACTGACCTGGGCCACACTCTCTCTCCCTCTGCTGCAAGGTTTTTTCTCAATAAACAGAACCCAAAAGATTGATATAATGCAGGTGCCAAAAGGAAAAAGGTTTTCGACAAAATAAAATTACCTATGATCTTCTAAGATCATGCCACAATTTATAAAAATAAATTGGGAAAATTTAGAAGAGTTCAAATAAAACCATTTTATTCAAAATGAGGCTCTGTTTTCAAATTAAATCAAAATAAAAATAAAAGAAAACGACAGGGGTTGCCTTTAGAATTATCAAAAGGATTTTTAGGAAATGATGAACATTTTTATAGGGGAAAACAGAAGCTTTTAAATCCGCCACAAAAGAAAACAGAGAGGAGATAAGGGGTTTTCACCCTATGGTGCAACTAGTGGGTTTTTGAAATGCACTTCTTGCACCCACACCTCAACAAACAAAAAAGCACATCCACATAACACTTGCACATCACATCAAGGTTCACCCACATCAATACAAACAAAAACAAAAGGAAAAGATGCATTGCATGAAGGCATGATGCACATAAAATGATGACACAAAGATGGGCTCACACCACATATAATTAACATGCCAAGGTTGCCATATAAGGAAAGATTACAAGAGGGGGAAAGAATTTCATTGGGGCTGTCACACTCCTCCCCTCCCTCCCTCCTATATATATTGGAGGAATTAGAGGCATCCCTAACCCTAATTGCCATGTGCTCCCTCTACTTCATCTAGATCGGTTTCTCCTCTAGTCTAGTTCGACAGTGCTTAGACGAAGCCCTGCTGGACTAGTTCACCAACACCACCACCACATCACCGTGCTGGAGAACTCATCTAACTCTCCGCCCCTCTTGCTGGATCAAGAAGGGTGGATTTTCATCGAGCTGTACGTGTGTTGAACGCGGAGGTGCCATCCGTTCAGCATTAGATCTGGATGGATCGTGGGACGGATCATGATGAGATCGCGGGACGGACTGCGATTTGGATCACAAAGATGTTCCAATACATCAGCCACGTTATATACGCTTTCTCTTAGCGATCTACAAGGGTATGTGGATCTGATCACCCCTCTCGTATATGATTATCACCGTGGACAGGTGTTGCGTGTGCGTAGAATTTGTTTTGTTTCCCATGCAACGTTCCCCAACACGATATGCGTCATCGGTGGTTGTATTCCCTCTAGCACCGGATACGACATCGACTCCAAACGATGGCCAAAACCCCTAAAAAAGCACGGGCGTGTTGGCGTCCATGGCGAAACGTGGCTTGGTATGGGCGACCGTTGTGTGAGCAGTGAGGAGGCGACCGGAAAAATAGTTGTGGCGCTGGTGGCAGGGTGGGGCGGGGAGGACGGGTGGAGGCTTTGGAGGTGAATGAAGCGCTAGTTGTTGGAGATCGTTGCATGGGAAACAAAAAATTTCCTACGCACACGCAATACCTATCCATGGTGATGATCATCTACGAGAGAGGAGAGTGAATCTACATATCCTTGTAGATCGCTAAGCGGATGCGTATATGACGCGGTTGATGTAGTAGAACATCTTCGTGATCCAAATCGTAGCCCGTCCCGCGGTCTCATCACGATCCGTCCCGCGATCCCATCACGATCCATCCCGATCTAGTGCCGAAGGGACGACATCTCCGCGTTCAGCACACGTACACCTCGATCACGATCCCTGCCTTCTAGATCTAGCAAGAGGGGCAGATAGGTAGATGAGTTCTCCAGCACAGTGGTGTGGTGGTGGCGATGGTGAACCAATCCAGTAGCACCGCCGAACTAGACTAGATGAGAAACAAATCTAGAGAGAAGTAGAGGGAGCACGTGACAATTAGGATTATCTTTCCCCTCTAAATCCTCTAGTATATATAGGAGGGAGGGAGTGGAGGAGGCAGCCAAAAAACCCTCTAGGGGTTTGGCTGAACTAGGAGGAGGTGGAAGAGTCCACCTCCAATCCTACTCCAAGTAGGATTCCTTTCCTACTTGGAATCCTTCCCTTCCTTTTCTTTAGGTTTTTCCCACCCCTAGCCGCATGGGCCTTAGTGGTTCGTTAGGCCAGCCCACTAGGGGCTGGTTTGACTCCTCCCATAGCCCATGAGGTATTTTGGGTCGAGACACCCCTCCCGATGGCCCCCGGTACCCTTCCGGCACTCCCGGTACACTACCGATGATCCCGAAACTTTTCCGGTGATCAAAATAGGACATCCTATATATCAATCTTTATTTCCGGACCATTTCAGAGCTCCTCGTGATGTCCGGGATCTCATCCGGGACTCCGAACAACTTTCGGTTACCACACACACATAACTCAATAATACAGAAACGTCACCGAAGCTTAAGTGTGCACACCCTGCGGGTTCGACAACTATGCAGACATGACATGAGACACTCCCCAGTCAATAACTAATAGTGGGACCTGAATGTCCATATTGGCTCCTACATATTCTAAGAAGATCTCTATCGGTAGAACCTCTATGTCAAGGATTATGTTAATCCGTATACTGTTCCCTTTGTCCTTGTGTATGTTACTTGCCCGAGATTCGATCGTCGGTATCTCCATACCTAGGTCAATCTCGTTAGCGGCAAGTCTCTATAGTCGTTCCGTAATAGAAGATCCCATAACTAAATCCTTAGTCACATTGCTTGCAAGGCTTGTTATGATGTTGTATTACCGAGTGGGCCCCGAGATACCTCTCCGTCACACGGAGTGAAAATCCCAGTCTTGATCCATGCCAACCCAAGAGACACCTTTGGAGATACATGTAGATCACCTTCATAGTCACCCAGTTACGTTGCGTCGTTTGATAACACACAAGGTATTCCTCTGGTATCCGGGAGTTGTATGATATCATGGTCATAGGAACAAATACATTGACATGCAGAAAACAGTAGCAATAAACTGACACGATCATATGCTATGTTCATATTTTGGATCTTGTCCATCACATCATTCTCCTAATGATGTGATCCCGTTATCAAGTGACAACACTTGTCTATGGCCAGGAAATTTTGACCATCTTTGATCAACGAGCTAGTCAACCAGAGGCTCACTAGGGACAATGTGTTGTCTATGTATCCACACATGTATTTGAGTTTCCAATCAATACAATTCTAGCATGGATAATAAACGATTATCATGAACAAGGAAAAATAATAATAACCATTTTTTTATTGCCTCAAGGGCATATTTCCAATAGTCTCCCACATGCACTAGAGTCAACAATCTAGTTCATATCACTTTGTGATTGTAATGAATATAACACCCATACAGTTCTGGGGCTTGATCATGTCTTGCTTGTGAGAGTGGTTTTAGTCAACGGGTTTTAACCTTTCACATCCATGTGTGCTTTACAAATCTCTATGTCATCCCATAGATGATGCTACCACGCGCCATTTAGAACTATTCCAAATGGCTGCTCCACTATACGAATCCGGTTTAATACTCAGAGTTATTCAGATTATTGTCAAAGCTTGCATCGATGTAACTCTTTACGACAAACTCTTCAATCACCTCCATAATCAAGAAAATTCCTTAGTCCACTAGTTACTAAGGATAACTTTTGACCATTGTATAGTAATTCATTCCTGGATTACTTCTGTACCCCTTGATAGATTCATGGCAAGGCACACATCAGGTGTGGTACAGAGCATAGCATACTTTAGAGCCTATAGCTAAGGAATAGGGGAAGAACTCCTTCAAAAACTTGTTAAGGCATGCATTTCGTTGAAAGTTCTTTTGAGCATTTTGATCTATCTCCATAGATTTTGATGCTCAATGTTCAAGTAACTCAATCCAGGTTTTCCTTTGAAAAACTCGTTTCAAACAACCCTTTATGGTTTCCAGAAATTCTACATTATTTGTCATCACCAATATGTCAACCACATATACTTATCAGAAATTCTATAGTGCTCCCACTCACTTCCTTGGAAATATATGTTTCTCATAAACTTTGTATAAAACCAAAAACTTTGATCATCTCATCAAACCGTATATTCCAAATCCGAGATGCTTGCTCCAGTCCATAGAAGGATCGCTGGAGTTTGCATACTTGTTAGCATCCTTAGGATCGACGAAACCTTCTGGTTGTATCACATACAACCTTTCCTCAAGGAAACGGTGTTTTGAAATCCTACCTAGAAGATTTCATAAATAATGCAACAACTGCTAATATAATTACAACAGAGTTTTAGCATCTCTATAGTGAGAAAGTCTCATCATCGTCAACTCTCTGAACTTGTCAGAAACATATCTGCGACAAGTTGAGGTTTCTTAATGGTGACTTTTCACCATTATCGTCTGTCTTCCTTTTAAACATCCATCTGTACCTAACAGCCCTACGACCATCAAGTAGTTCTTCCAAAGTATACACTTTACTTTCATACATGGATCCTACCTCGGATTACATGGCGTCCAGCCATTCGTTGGAATCTAGGCCCACTATCACTTCTCCATAGCTCCTAGGTTCATTGTTGTCCAAAACATGACCTTCAAGAATGGGTTACCATACCACTCTGGAGAAGTACGTGACCTTGTCGACATACGAGGTTTGTAGTAACTTGATCCGAAGCTTCATGATCACTATCATTAGCTTCCACTTCAATTGGTATGGGCGCCACAGGAACAACTTCCTGCGCCCTGCTACAACCTGGTTGAAGTGACTGTTCAATAACCTCATCAAGTTTCCACCATCCTCCCATTCAATTTGTTTCTAGAGAGACTTTTTCTCGAGAAAGGACCCGTTTCTCGAATCAAAGACTTTGCTTTCGGATCTGAGATAGGAGGTATTCTCAAGTATTTTGGGTATCCTATGAAGATGCATTTATTCGCTTTGGGTTCGATCTTATCAGGCTGAAACTTTTTCACATAAGCGTTGTAGCCCCAAACTTTTAAGAAATGACAACTTAGGTTTCTCCAAACCATAGTTCATATGGTTTCATCTCAACGGAATTACGTGGTGCCCTATTTAAAGTGAATGCGTTTGTCTCTAATGCTCTCACATCCCTCGATCCCTAACTAGGTTTAGCATTGTGCTCATGTTTACTTTCATTGCATTCAAGAACTTGAAACAATTTCAAAGCAAGTGGTGAAACAAAACCCCAAAAACCCTAGCCACTTCTAATTCAAGGAAATTCAAATCTTGTTAAAATCAATGAACCCAAAATGGCCTCAAGAAAAGTTCAACTTTTCTGATAATTCTTGAAAACAAATTATCAGGGAAGAAAACTATTTTCAAAACACATTTGGCATTTTATTTAAATTCAAAAAGATACTGAATTCAAGTTTAAATTTGAATTCAAATATTTTTCAAGTTTCAAAAATGTTGCAAACCTCAGGAGTAGTTGGGAATATTCCAACTATCACTCAGGGCTTTTCAAACTAATTTTTTGAATTGCTTATTGAAGCCAAAACAAATAGAAAATAAAATCAGCAAGTAAATTAGTAACTAGAAATAGTAGGAAATAAAAAAAATCCTAAGCTTCGCTCACCTGTGAGGCCCATCCCACCAGGGGCAGGGGCGTTTCTTCCTCCTGCCTTCTCGCAGAGGAGTGAACGCCCACGGCGGCTCCTCCACCTCCTGCTTCGCCGTGGCATGCTCCGGTGCCCCCCAGGACAGCATGACAACGGGGATGACTACCCCGAGCACGTCCCTATCCATCCCCGCTATCCATTCCTCCCCCCTCCTCTCAGTTTCTTCCCTCTCCTCCTGCCGCCATTGACAGAAGCTCGAGCTCGAGCTGCCCGAGCCTCTGGCCATAGGATAGTCCCTCCGAGTGCTCCTTTCTCTCCGCCTTGTCGAGCTAGCCGTGTATGCCGAAGCATTCAACCTCCCCGAGCTCTGCAGCGCCACATCACCGTCGTCTTCAACCTCCGGCCGCCGGCAAGTTTCTGTTGATTCGACATCCACAGCACCTCCCCGAGCCGTCTGAGCTTCCCATCGCCTCCACCATGAGACTGCGCGTGTTTCCCCTCTTCTTCCCCTCTTTTTCTGCATGCTAGCCAGTAGACCGACGAGCCTGAGCTCCGGTTGCCGCCTCAGCTCGTCACCGGCATGCTCCGACCACCCTCAGCCCCTCCTGATGCCCGTAGAGGATGAGGCCGAGCCTGGGGATCCTCCCAATGCTCTCGGCACTCGATCCCGAGCACCACACCGATCTCTGGCGTCTCTCCGGCGAGGATCCGCCGCGGATCTGGTCGCCGCCGGTCAGTCTCCGGCGGCGGACGACGTGGCCGGCGTAATCCCGGTGGTTTAACGCTAATCAGAAAACCTCAAGTTTCTTAAAGTTCAATGGTCAAATCATTCTGAAAAGGAGGCAACATGGGAAAGAGAGGATCGTCTCCGACTTGAGTATCTCGCATTATTCCCGACGACTTCTAAATCTCGGGACGAGATTCTTCTGAGTGGGGGTGAGTTGTCACATCCCTGGATCCCTAACTAGGTTTAGCATTGTGCTCATGTTTACTTTCATTGCATTCAAGAACTTGAAGCAATTTCAAAGCAAGTGGTGAAACAAAACCCGAAAAACCCTAGCCACTTCTAATTCAAGGAAAATTCAAATCTTGTTAAAATCAATGAACCCAAAACGGCCTCAAGAAAAATTCAAGTTTTCTGATAATTCTTGAAAACAAATTATCACGGAAGAAAACTATTTTCAAAACACATTTGGCATTTTATTTAAATTCAAAAAGCTACTGAATTCAAGTTTAAATTTGAATTCAAATATTTTCAAGTTTCAAAAATGTTGCAAACCTCAGGAGTAGTTGGGAATATTCCAACTATCACTCACGGCTTTTCAAACTAATTTCTGAATTGCTTTTTGAAGCCAAAACAAATAGCAAATAAAATCAGCAAGTAAATTAGTAAACAGAAATAGCAGGAAATAAAAAAATCCTAAGCTTCGCTCACCTGTGAGGCCCAGCCCACCAGGGGCAGGGGCGTCTTCTTCCTCCTGCCTTCTGGCACATGAGTGAACGCCCACGGCGGTCCTCCACCTCCTGCTTCGCCGTGGCGTGCTCGGGTGCCCCCCAAGACAGCGCGACAACGGGGATGACTACCCCGAGCACGTCCCTATCCATCCCCGCTATCCATTCCTCCCCCCTCCTCTCGGTTCGTTCCCTCTCCTCCTGCCGCCATTGACAGAAGCTCGAGCTCGAGCAGCCCGAGCCTCTAGCCACAGGATAGTCCCTCCGAGTGCTCCTTTCTCTCTGCCTTGTCGAGCTAGCCATGTAGGCCAAAGCATTCAACCTCCCCGAGCTCTACTGCACCACATCGTCGTCGTCTTCAACCTCCGGCCGCCGGCAAGCTTCTGTTGATTCGACGTCCACAGCACCTCCCCGAGCCGTCTGAGCTTCCCATCGCCTCCACCGTGAACCTGCGCGTGTTTCCCCTTTTCTTCCCCTCTTTTTCCTACACGCTAGCCAGTAGTCCGACGAGCCTGAGCTCCGGCTGCCGCCTCAGCTCTTCGCCGGCATGCTCCGGCCACCCTCAGCCCCTCCTGATGCCCGTAGAGGATGAGGCCGAGCCTGGGGATCCTCCCAGTGCTCTCGGCACTCGATCCCGAGCACCACAGCGATCTCTGGCGTCTCATCGGCGAGGATCCACCATGGATCTGGTCGCCGCTGGCCAGTCTCCAGCGGGGGACGACGTGGTCGGCCTAATCCCGGTGGTTTAACGCTAATCTAACGCTGAAAGTGGGCCCCAGTCTCCAGTCAAACTCACTTAGGGGCTGGTCAGCGTGGGATTAGCCCTGTGACGCTGACCAGTGGCCCCCACCTATCAGGTTTGACCTGACCAGGTCGGCCGACAGCGGACGCCATGCTGACGTGGGCCTCGCGCAATATATAGCTTTTCTGATTTAAAAGAATTCCAGAAAATGCCCAAAACTTCTGAAAATCATAGAAAATAATCTGTAACTCCAATGAAATTATTTACATATGAAAAAGTATCAGAAAAATCCAAGGAATCAGATTTTGATATTTTCAAACATGTTTGAAAATGTTAACATCACCAAACAGATTAAATAATGAGTAGGATAACCATATTAAGTGATATAGATTTGGAATTTGAAATCCATTTATATTCCATTTCAAATACTATGACCAAACAATGACCAAGAACAATCAGCACCTCAAAATACCATCATCATGCATGCTAATACAAGATTATCTAAGCATCAGGTCGAATCAATTAAAAGGGTATTTAAAAATACCTTGTTTGAAGTGATATTTGAATCTTGATTCAAATCAGCTTCAAACTTAATAAATGATAGCTACATTAGCCTATCACCTTTCATCTTCATGCCATGCTCATGCATCATCTTGTTGCATATGAATGATATTGATTGATGCCATTTCTATTGGTAGGTTCCGCTCCTCCGGATTCCACCGAATATTCGATTGGCGGATATTATCCCTCTGCTGAGCAACAAGGCAACCAACCATTTTGATCATCCCGATAAATCCCATGTTCTCGCTCCTGCTCTTACTCATTGCATTAGGATCAAATGCTTCAAATGCTTTTGCCACGTTAGTTGAACCCACCTCCTTTGCATGACCTGTCTTTGTCACAGTAAATAGCTGAACCTTGCAACCTAGCATACCTGGTAGATGCTTGAGCCATGATGTGCCTTATCCTGCTATGCATGCTCTGCTTAGAGTTGTGTATGGTCTGTCATCTGGGTGATGAACATAATTGTGAGAATGTGTTCAGTAAGTAAAGGTTGTGTGTGGAACCTGATTTGGTAAAGGTACCCGTGAAAGGATATGTAGGAGTACATGGCGGGTTTTTTCATTGGAACCGTCCTTAGGAACTGAGTTCTGTGTATGTAATCCAAGACGAGATACTACCACATGCTGGGCCCTGAAATATGACCCCGCTCGACTTATTAATCGCCTAGTACTCAGTCCAGGAGTTGCAAGTAGTTTCTGGTGTTTATAGTCATGCTGGAGGTCGTGCATAGCTCTGACCTTAAAGGTGGGCTATCATGCGGTAGGCACTGGCACGGTGTACCATGTGGCACCCGGATGGTGGGCTTGGGAACCCTGCGCACGTCGTTTGGGGTCGTGGCGGAAACCTCGGCCGGACTTTCGTGCGGGTTACCCTCAGATAGGCAATAGACCTAGACTAAGTATTAGCGTGGTTAATGGCCGTGGCCGACTCGCTCGCTGGGCTTCCGCTTGAAGGTTGCCGAGGTGCATGACGTGCACATGGATATAAGTGGCGAGAGCGTGTGTGAAGAAGTACACCCCTGCAGGGTTATGATCTAGACGAATAGCCACGTCCGTGGATATGGACTACTTGGAGACATATGTTGTTCATAGATAACTTTAATGGCTACTCATAAAAATGTCAAGATAAGCGTGAGTGTCGTGGACGGCATTACCGTATGGAGACGGGATGAATCCACGATGGAGTATTGTTGTGGTGTTAGTGGACTCGTGTGCGAGAAATCAGAGTTGTCAAAATTATTTTAAAAATGCAAGTTGTCTAGCCACGAGTCAAATGCTTGCTTTCCGCATGAAACCCCACAATTCCTTATTGATACATTGCGTGAGTAGATAGTTTGTCCTAAAGTCTTGCTGAGTACCTATGTACTCACGTTTGCTTAATAATTTGTTGTAGAGGTTGTTAATGACCCTAATGGAGGGTTCTAGCTAGACATCGACGACGACGAGTAGCTGGTATCCCAGCTACGGCCTGGCCCTAGGATGGGTCTGTAGATAGTTAGGCCATGTGCCTTTCTCTTTCCCTCTGTCTGTACTCAAACAGCTTTAAATCTCCCGCTGGCTTGTAAGAATTGTGTGTATGACTTGTGATGATGGGTCGTGAGACCCCTACTTGTAATATTATGTGTGTGGCTCTTCCGAGCCTTCTAAATAAAGTTTGTGTGTTTATGGTTATGTTATGACGCCATCGATGTATCTATACATACCGGTATGCCATGCGTACGTGTGTTGTACTTGATATGTATGGGGTTCGATTACCTAGCCGTCGACTTTAGTAGTATTCCTTACAGGGAAATGCCCCTTTGTGATCCAACGAGCCATGGTAGTTCGCTACTGCTCTGGACACATTGGTTGACCGGCATGTGTCCTTCTTAGCTGTTGTGTCTGTCCCCTTTGGGGAAATGTCACGCAATGTAATGGAGTCCCTGTAGCTTGCTATGACTCATCTACATTCGCTGGTGACCGACACCTGCTTTGCTGGGTCATGTATGCATGTCCCTGTGCGGAACTGCCGCTTTGGTTTATGACTAGACATGTCGATCCGGGTTCTTTGTCATTGGATTGCTAGCAACTCAATTGCATACGCGAGTCAAAAGGCGCAAACGGTCCCGGCTAAGGTAAGGCTGCACCCGTGGGGATAACCGTGCGTGAGACCGCAAAGAGATGCGATGTGTTACAGGCTGGATTCCTATGGCTTAGGATCGGGGTCCTGACAAATGCCTAACCCAAAAATGATAGTGGTAATTTGATAAGAGACATCATAGTATGCGCCATATCCAACGCAGCGCGCCTTGACGTTGGGACACACCGTCATACTATGGTGTTCCAAGTGGCATGAGTTGTGAAACAATTTCCACATTGTCTTAAATGTGTACCAAACTTGCAACTTAGATATGCATCTCTACGATCATATTGTAGATATTTTATCCTCTTGTCACGATGATCTTCAATTTCACTCTGAAATTACTTGAACCGTTCAATAATTCAGACGGGTATTTTATCAAGTAAATATACTAGTATCTATTCGAATCATCTCTGAAGTAAGAACATAACGATATCCTCTACGTGCCTCAACGCTCATTGGACTGCACACATCAAAATGTATTACTTCCAACAAGTTACTCTCTTGTTCCATCTCACTGGAAAACAAGGCCTTCAGTCATCTTGCCCATGTGGTATGATTTGCATGTCTCAAGTGATTCAAAATCATGTGAGTCCAAATGATGCATCTGCATAGAGTTTCTTCATGCGTTTATACCAATGTGCATGGTTTTCACGTTTCAAACGTTTCAAAAATGAGTGAGTACAAAGATCCATCAACATGGAGCTTCTTCATGCATTTTGTACCAATATGACTCAAGCGGCAGTGCCACAAGTAAATGGCACTATCATTTCTACTTTGTATCTTTTGGCATCAATATTATGAAAATGTGTAACACTGCATCGAGATTCAATAAACCATTGAAGGTATTTATTCAAGCAAATATAATAACCATTATACTCTTTAAATGAATGATCGTACTACAATAAACACGAACTGATCATGCTCATGCTCAACGCAAACACCAAATAACAATTATTTAGGTTTAACACGGATCCCGTTGGTAGAAGGAGCGTGCGATGTTTGACCTCATCAACGTTGGAAACACTTCCAACACATAGCTAGTCTCCGTTTATTCCGTAGCTTTTATTTCAAGTTACTAACACTTAGCAACCGAACCGGTATCTAATACCCTCATGCTACTAGGAGTACTAGTAAAATACACATCAATATCATATATATCCAATATACTTTTGTCGACTTTGCCAGCCTTCTCATCTACCAAGTATTTAGGGTCGTTCCTCTTGAGTGATTGTTCCCCTCATTCTAGAAGCACTTAGTCTCGGGTTTGGGTTCAACCTTGGGTTTCTTCACTAGAGAAGAAACTGGTTTTCCGTTTCATGAAGTATCCCTTCTTGCCCTTGCCTTTCTTGAAACTAGTGGTCTTACTAACCATCAACAATTGATGCTCCTACTTGATTTTTACTTTCACGGTGTCAAACATCGCGAATAGCTCAAGTATCATCATATCCTTGATATGTTATAGTTCATCACGAAGCTCTAGTATCTTGGTGGAAGTGACTTTGGAGAACCATCAATATCTCATCTTGAAGATCATCTCCCGCTTGATTCAAGCGATTGTAGCACTCAGACAATCTGAGCAAATGCTCAACGATTGAGATTTTCTCCCTTACTTTGTAGAAGAAGAATCTTGACGGAGGTCTCATACCTCTCAACAAGGGCACGAGAATGAAATCCCAATTTCACCTCTTGGAATATCTCATATGTTCCGTGACGTTCAAAACATCTTTGGTGCCTCAATTCTAAGCCGTTAAGCATTATGCACTGAACTATCACGTAGTCATAAAAAATGTGTATGCCACATGTTCGCAACATCCACAAATGACGCTCGAGGTTCAGCACACCAAGCGGTGCATTAAGGACATAGGCCTTCTGCACAGCAATGGGGACAATCCTCAATTTACAAACCCAGTCCGCATAATTTCCACTATCATCTTTCAACTAAATTTTCTCTAGGAACATATGAAAAATAGTAGAGCTACTACGCAAGCTAAAACATAATTTGAAAGATCTTTTGACTATGTTCATGATAATGAGTTCAATTAATCATATTACTTAAGAACTCCCACTCAAATTGACATCCCTCTAGTCATTCGAGTGTCGCATGATCCAAATTCAATAACTCAAATCCAATAATCCAAGTTTAGCTTCAATGGTTAACATCTCCATGTTGATCATATCAACTATATGATTCATGCTCGACTTTATGGTCTCTTGTGTTCCGAGGCCATGTCTGTACATGCTAGGCTCATCAAGTTTAACCTAAGTATTCAGCGTGTGCAACTATTTTGCACCCGTTGTATGTGAACATTGAGTTTATCACACCTAATCATCACGTGGTGTCTTGAAACGACAAACTGTCGCAACGATGCACAGTCGGTGAGAACACAATTTTATCTAGAAATTTCAGTGAGGGATCACCTTATAATGCTACCGTCGTTCTAAAAAAATAAGGTGCATAAAAGGATTAACATCACATGCAAATCTTAAGTGACATGATATGGCCATGAATTTGTGCTTCTTGATCTCCATCACCAAAGCATCGGCACGATCTCCATCGTCACCGACGCTGCACCATGATCTCCATCATCATGCTTCCATTGAGGTTCTTGCGCTATCTATGTTGTTACTACAAAAGCTACAACCTAGCTATATAGTAAAAGCATCTGCAAGCACAAACGTTAGTTTAAAAACAACCCTATGGTTCCTGCCAGTTGCCGTAACATCAACGTGTAAGTCAATATTTAACTATTACAACATGTTCATCTCATACATCCAATATATCATATCATGTATTTGGCCATATCACATCACATTCATACCCTGCAAAAACAAGTTAGACGTCCTCTCATTTGTTGTTGCAGGTTTTACGTGGCTGCTATGAATATCTAGTATGATCGCATCTTACTTACGCGAAGCCACAACGGTGATATGCAAATTGCTATTTAGCCTTCTCCAAGGACCGCCCCGGTCAAATCCGATTCAACTAATGTTGAAGAAATAGACACTCGCCAGTCATCTTTTTGCAACAAGTTGCATGCCAGTCGATGAAACCAGTCTCTCGTAAGCGTACGAGTAAAGTTGGTTCGGGCCCCTTCAATCCAACAGGACTGCCGAATCAAGAAAAGACTAAGGAGGGCAGCAAATTGAACATCAACACCCACAAACTCTTTTGTATTCTACTCAAGATATCATCTACGCATGAACCTAGCTCATGATGCCACTGTAGGAGATCGTTGCATGGGAAACAAAAAAATACCGACGCACACGCAATACCTATCCATGGTGATGATCATCTACGAGACAAGAGAGTGAATCTACATACCCTTGTGGATCTCTAAGCCGAAGAGTATATAACGCGGTTGATGTAGTGGAACATCTTTGCGATCCAAATTGCCGCCCATCCCACGATTTAATCATGATCCGTCCCGTGATCCCATCACGATCGAGCCCGATCTAGTGTCGAACGGACGACACCTCCGCGTTTTGCACATGTACTGCTCGATGACGATCCCTGCCTTCTTGATCCCGAAAAATGGGTGGAGAGGTAGATCAGTTCTCCAGCACGACAGCATGGTGGTGGTGATGGTGAACTAATCCAACAGGGCTTCGCCTAAGCACCGTCGAACTAGACTAGAGGAGAAACAAATCTAGAGAGAAGTAGAGGGAGCACATGGCAATTAGGGTTAGCTCTCCGCTCTAAATCCTCTAGTATATATAGGAGGGAGGGAGGGGAGGAGGCAGCCAAAAAACCCTCTAGTGTTTCGGCCAACTAGGAGGAGGTGGAAGAGTCCACCTCCAATCCTACTCCAAGTAGGATTCCTGTAACAACTAAGATGCGGCCCTTTCCTTATTTGGGGGGAGAGGCCTCAAAAGGGGAAAGGGGCGCATCTATGCGTTTCACAAACGGTCTAATCATCACAATACATAAGTAAAGATTAACAAGTAGGGCATACACTTGCCAGTTGTTAAGAATATATCATATAGCTTACAGACACACATTATTCAGAGTAACAACAAGTCCAGCTACAGACTTAAACAGAAAAACAGATGATCTAACACATCCCGTATGCTAGCCCACGATCACGACCACGGCCTCAGTCTTCCGGATAGTTCACATACAGACGGCCAGAGTCCTCATCGAACTCCCACTTCAGCTGGTTGTCATCAGGATCTCCTGCGTCGGGTGTACCTGTACCTGTTGGGGTTTGTAGTAATCTGTGAGCCACGGGGACTCAGCAATCCTATGACCTTGGTACTAAATCTAGTCAAGTTATTAGGTGAGGAAGGTTTAGTGTATGGGTTTGCAGCAACCTAAGCATATATGGTGGATAACTTACGTTGATCAGAGTATCACATGGTGGTCTACGCAAGCGTTCGAATACTAAATTGATCACTAAGTGATCCTGAACACCTACTTATGTCAAACATAACCCCACCGTGTTCTCGATCGAAGAGCGATCTCCGAAGGAGACAGTCACGGTTAAGCACACAGTTGGCAGTTTTATTAGAGTAAATTCAAGTTGTCTAGAACCGGATGTTAACAAATTATCCATGTTTGCCACATAACCGCGGGCACGACTTTCCGAAAGATTAAACCCTACACGGGTGCTCCAACTAGTCCATCACAAACTGCCACGGGCCGCAAAGTAATCCTCTCTCACGAAACTCGTGATCTCCTCGGATTCCATAGAGGAAAACCTCAAGTTTGAGGAGACCCAAAGTTTCACCAGAATCCCTATACGCAAGATATATCGCTAAGGTAAGATAAATCTGGCAAGACCTCCCGACGTGTCGACGAACCTGATAGGAGCCGTGTATCTCGTTCTCAGGACACGGTCGGATGAGCGCAGTGTTCAGTGGCCAGATAGAAATCTCCTGAGTTGCCCTGGGTTGGCCCCGCACACAACTCTAGTTTCAACCAACACTCATGAGGAGCACTGGCCCAGGTTGTTGATTAAATCCTCGGGGTAGCTATTCCCTATGCAAATTATTATTAGGTGATTAGCAGATTAAAACCAATGTTGGGTTCTGCCAGACGAGCCTTAACACTACACGATTTATCAAGGGGGTCCTCATAACAACCCCGAACGTGTTAGGAACGATCAGTTATGGAATCAAACACCGGTAGCCGAAACTATGGCGGCAACAACGGAACAAATCACCAAGCAAAAGGCTAGGCCTTATGTCATTTACCAAGTATATAGGTGCATTAATTAAATAGCAGTTTAAACATAATGATATCAATATACTCATGTTATCACATGAGACAGCTCGCACCAGCAACTAGCAAAGCTACTCATTAGAAGTTGAGCAAGCCTACTTAGCCAAACAACATTTGCTAGTAGAGGGAGGTGTTTGGCGTTCATGGCAAAGACAGGTGGGATTTATATCAAGTGGTAGGCAGTGAGCATGTATCGAAGGAAACGTGATTCTAAGCATAACAAAGTTAGATAAGGTATCAAGGTCACGGTCATCTTGTCTGTGATGTCTTCAGCTTGAAACTGCTCTTGATCTTCCTTTACGTACTCTCCAGAATCCACGTACTCGCTCTCCGATCCCGATGCTACCCAAGATAAGATAACAGCCAATGAATACCAACACAACAAGATGCAACAAGCAATATGATGCATGTGTGAAGATAACACCACTCCAATGGCACTCCCCTGGCGTTACCAGGATGCCACATGGTCAAGCAACAAAATATAAGTGGGGTGGTGCATGGAAACACACCACACCATCAACAATCCCAAACAAGCTTCCAATCAACAAAAACATGCAATCTGTTTTCAACAGCATTATAGCAGTTTGTCACAAATATTAAAAGTAGCTACAACCATCTAAATGAGCCAAACAAGATATGAGGTAGAAGCCATCCAAAATCTCCACAACCCTGAACAAGAAGCTAATGGAAAGGTATCACCCATGAGCAGATCTACAGGCACTAACTTGGACAAAATATCACAGATTCTGGGACTTAGTGAAAATCACAGATTTTCACCAACTGCTATCATAAAATTTAACAGGAAGCTAGACAAACATAAAATCTCACAAACTTTAGTTTGTTGCATGGGCTGATTCCTAACACACGAGCTAATTCATCCATGACAACAAGGGAAGAAAATAACATAAGATTCCAAGACATAGTCAACATCAAAAGGTTTTCACAAATCTGTCAGTTTCAGCCAAGTGTCAACTTTGACAGGGCACAGTAGGTGCATACAAATTCCTAAGAACAAAACAAAGACCCCATGTAGTAGAGGGGTTCACCCACTACCACTACATCAAGGATTCATCCTCAAAGGGTCAAGGCACCACCTAATACAAGGCACTAAACATGGCATCATGACAGAAAATAACAATTTTATGAAGTTGCTCTAAATTGAAATCTGATTGCACCAATGGATTCCTAGGATGATTCTTCCACAAAATCATATATAATACATGGGTACTTGCATTTAACATCAAGGCACAAACCTATCTCAAAAAATATCACCAGAAATCCAATATGCTATAAAGGAATACCATCACATGTAAAACTAGCACACATGCAAATCTACCCCTACACATTCACACGCACAAGCTCCATACACCACAACACCACTTCATAATGGCAAGCATGAGGGGTTCGACCGTCATGCACAAGTGCATATGCACGCATGCACACACATACACCTACATGAGCACACACACACATACATGTGCTCACACAAACTCAAGTGCATACACTCACACAAACATTACAAGAATAGGTGCCACATGAGAGGCTAGGCCCTCTTGCACACGGTATGTGCACCCCCATGCACACACACACACTCACATATGTGTACACATTCACTCATGTGCACACACACACATACACACTATCATGCACATACACATGCTCTCATTTGCACACACATACACTCACATCCAAGCTATGCCTTAAACGGAATAAAACACCCCCTGGTTTTTTTTAAATAAACAAAACAGTAATAATGCAGCAAAAGAAAATAAAAAGAAAAATAAAACAAGTGAAAAAGAAAAGGGGAGGCCCTGGGTTTCGAACCCATAACCTCCTACACCACTACACTCCTATGCACCACTAGGCCACCACTTCGTCTCTCGACAGAGGAGAGGAAGGAAGCAGGGTAACCTCTTTGCACTTCACTGCTACTAGTGAAACAACAGAAAATGAAAAGGGGGGCCTACGGGGATCAAACCTGAGACGCCTGCGTGTGCCTTGGCTCGGTTGCCACTTCGCTATGGGAAAGGAACTTAACAGAGAGGGGAGTGATGCTCTTTTGAGCAACCTCCTCTGCTCCTCCTGCACACAACCACGTCGGACAGAATAGGGGAGGTTCTCCGGTGACGCTCCGGCGATCTAAGCTGAACGGCTGCTACGGCTCGAGACGGGGAGGATTGGGGAACCCATTCCCGTGGCTAACCCACGCGGAGGGACCCTGGGACGACGACTCAACGCGGCTGCGCAACCGGCCGTGCAGGACACAACGGTGACGCAAGCTACGGTGACAGGGCGAGTCGATGGCGCGGGAAAAGGAAGGAATGGGTCGGGGCGCTCACCAAGGGGTGCTTGGAGGCGCTCCCGCTGCCAACAAGAGGAAGAAGAGGCGAGGAGACATGGACGACCTGCTCTGCTTTGCCCGAGATGACGACGGCGAGGAGGGGTCGACATAGGAGGGAATCCACCCTTCTAGTTCCGGGAATGGAGCGAGGGAGGATCCAGCATGCTCCGTTCGTGCTCGGATTCCCCGGGGACGCGCCGGCAAAGAGGGGAGGGACGACGGCGACGAGCGGTGCACTATCTGAACTACTGCTTTCTCTGAACTTACCTGACGAGGGAGAGATGGAGGGAGAAGAAGGTGCATGCGGCATAGGAGAAGGAAGGGGAGGAACCCTAGGAGGAGGGGCACGCACGCCGAGGGGTTATATAGGGTGTCGACGTCCGTCTGGGCACGATGTTGGGATCTCTCTCTCTCTCGCGATGACCCTCTCTGACGGAAAGGAGGGGGGAAAGGGATGGCGTCAGGGGAAGAAGAGGAACGCCGAGCGGGCCTCTGCGCGAGGGAAAGAAGATAAGGGCAAGGCCCAGGTAAGAGGAGGGAGCCAACCCACTTGGGCCTCTCTGAATAAGAAACAAAGGGTTTTCTCTTTTTAAAATAAACAACACTCAAACAAAAATGCCCATAGCCACACAGGGGTTTCAAGAAATAAAATAAAAATACTTAGGGATTAAGGGAATTATGCCCTATTTAAATAAAATACAAAACTGATTTTTGGAGCAACTAAATTCTATTCAAAATAGGATTTGATATGTTGTTTTGTTAGTAAAAACCCTATATGACTTAAGTTTAAAAACTCCAAGACAACACACCTTCAATGAGAAGATAAAACACTAAATGACCAACATTTTTTAAATACGTTTAAACAAAGTTAATTCATAAGTTCAAATATTAATGGAGAAGGGGTTTTTGAAACCTTGTTTGAAACACCACTGTTTTGAAAACACCACAACATCACCACAAGCACACTAGCATTCATAATCACATTGCACTCATGATGATCAAGCAACATCAACACAATGGGATTTCCATGAATGCAATGAATGCCATGATGCAAGATGAAGACACAAAATAAATCCACATGAACTGATAACTCTTATAACATCCACAACATGGTACTCCAAAATAGGAAAGGTTACATTTGGGTGATACAATTCCTTTCCTACTTCGAATCCTTCCCTTCCTTTCCTTTGGGTTTTTCCCACCCCTAGCCGCATGGGCCTTAGTGGTTGGTTGGCCAGCCCACTAGGGGCTGGTTTGACTCCTCCCACAGCCCCTGAGGTCTTTTGGGTCGATACACCCCTCCCGATGGCCCACGGTACCCTTCCGGCACTCCCGCTACACGACCGATGAGCCCAAAATTTCTCCGTTGACCAAAATAGGACTTCCTATATATCAATCTTTACCTCCGGACCATTCCGGAGCTCCTCATGATATCCGAGATCTCATCCAGGACTCCAAACAACTTTCGGTTACCAAACACACATAAGTCAATAATACCGAAACGTAACCGAACCTTAAGTGTGCACACCCTATGGGCTCAAGAACTATGCAGACATGACCCGAGACACTCCCCATCAATAACCAATAGCGGGACCTGGATGTCCATATTGGATCATAGATATTCTATGAAGATTTCTGTCAGTTGAACCTCTATGTCAAGGATTCAGTTCATCCCGTATGTTGTTCCCTTTGTCCTTCGGTATGTTACTTGCCCGAGATTCGATCGTCTGTATCTCCATACCTAGTTCAATCTCGTTACGAGTAAGTCTCTTTACTCCTTCCATAATACAAGATCCCATAACTAACTCCTTAGTCACATTGCTTGCAAGGCTTGTTGTGATATTGTATTACCGAGTGGGCCCCGAGATACGTCTCTCTCACACGGAGTGACAAATCCCAGTCTTGATCCATGCCAACCAAAGAGACACCTTGGGAGATACATGTAGAGCACCTTTACAATCACCCAGTTATGTTGCGACGTTTGATAACTCACAAGGTATTCCTCCGGTGTTCGGGAGTTGTACGATCTCATGGTCATAGGAACATATACATTGACATGCAGAAAACAGTAGCAATAAACTCACACGATCATATGTTGCGGTCATAGTTAGGGTCTTGTCCATCACATCATTCTTCTAATGATGTGATCCCGTTATCATGTGACAACACTTGTCTATGGCCAGGAAACCTTGACCATCTTTGATCAACGAGCTAGTCAACTAGAGGCTCACATGTCTATGTATCCGCACATGTATTTGAGTTTCCAATCAATACAATTGTAGCATGGATAATAAACGATTATCATGAACAAGGAAATATAATAATAACCAATTTATTATTCTCTCTCGGGCATATCTCAAACACTAGTGTCCCCGACAGGCGGGCCACGGGGAGGACAAGGGTGTGTGTGTCCCACCCGTGTGCGCGTTGTCCCTTTCACCCAAACGCGATGCATGTTTGGGCCTGGAATTAGTCAAAAACGGACGAAAACCGAACATATGTCCGTTAGGGTCTACACACTGGGACGTGCTATTTGTACATTTAACTTCAAACGAATCAGGTCAGACGGGATGTGTCACGCGCTGGAGTTGGCCTTAGGGAGTGAGGCTGGACCGATCCGGGGCTCTGGCCGGTCGGCCGTCTTTTTCTCGGAAAAATTGACTATTTATTATTAAGTTCGTTGGAATTTGATTATAACTATAGAGTTGATTTTTATTGACATACCATATCTAGGGACTTCATTGTGAGATATGATTAGTGCTAGAAAAAAAAAGAAGATCTCACACACAGGTCGTATACAAGTACAAGTGATCTCATAATCATAACTACGTGCATCGATCCATCCCTCCATCCAAACCTAACCGTTGCAACTCATAAGGCAGCGCCTCTTCAACACTGGGCAACGTACTCATCAATCGGTGCACCGACAGCCGGTTAGTCAGAGCATCTATAGGTGGGCGAATGTTCGGCTAGCCGCTCACAAGTCTTCAACATTGTTTCTAATATCTCCATGTAAGTAGTACTCGTACTTGGCCGGAAGAGTCTAGCTAGCACTCGAGTACAAACTGATCTAAAGGCCTAGGAGAGTGCAATCTTTTGTTTCACTACTAGAGTCGTAACAGGTAAAAATAAAGAAAAGTAGGATCCTAGTTTGTAGCACGGGTGCATCCACATTTATTTTTCCTTTCCTTTTTTCTTCATCAGTTTTTTTCTTATATTTTAACTTGCTATGTAGCTATTGATCTGGTATTTGTTCTGTCTATAGCAATCGATGTGTATATGATCCGTGTACGTATGAGATTTTTTTTCCAACACTAATCATCTCTTACGCTCTAGTCCCTAGTTAATGTTTTGTTAATAAAAATCAATTTTGTAGTTCTAATCTAATTCCAACATATCTCTTCGTCCCAAAATAAGTGACTTAAAAAGACTCAGTTTTGTACTAATTTTAGTATAAATTAGAGTCATTTTTAAGTCACTTATTTTGGGATGGAGGGAGTACTTAATAAGAAATACTCCCTTCCTTCCTAAATATAAATCTTCTTAAAGATTTAACTAGAGGGTTATATTCGGAACAAAATGAGTGAATCTACACTACAAAATATGTCCATATACATCCGTATGTAGTCTTATAGTGAAATCTCTAATACTTATACTCCAACCATTCCTAAATATAAGTCTTTTTGAAGGTTTCACTAAAAGACTACATACGGATGTATATGGACATACTTTAGAGTATAGATTCATTCATTTTACTCTGTATGTAGTCACTTAGTAACATATCTAAAAGGACTTATATTTAGTAACGGGGAGTATTTAGGAAGGGGAGGTAGTCAATTTTCAATAAACAAATACTTACTAGTCAACTTTCGCCCTTTTTCTCGTCCATACCAAAACTTACACGACCATCTCCCACGAGCGCCGCTCCTCTCCCACGACCACCTTGACCCCGTCAACCCCTCTCTTCCGCACCGACGACACTGCCCACCGATCTCGCTGCGTCCCGCCACCCACTCCTCCCTCCCTCGGATCCCAGGAGATCAGTGCCCTTACTCTTCGCTCATGCGCCGTCACGCATACCTCACTCCAAGGCGGATGCACCATCCAAGGAGGCGGTGCGGAACCTTCCTAGATGCGGATGAGGCACCACATCTCATATTAGACAGTGACCTGGAGCTCCTCCGAGTCCGCTCCTTCCCGCTGTTGCCAACCTGCTCCACCTCACCCCCTCCCTGAACGAATTATGTGCTAACTGAGATCTGACTCGATATTTTTTTGTAGCTCTACTCCACAGCGATGATCGAGTTGCCTCCAGATGGATATCAACGATCTAGGGCCGATGATGAGATTCCCTATCCAACCCTGTTTGTGTTCATGTGCATCTTTAGAATTTGTTTAGTTATTATTACAACTATTCTTTGTTCTAGCCATTGTGGTCCTTAGATCTGATAAAAATAAAGTTTCTTAATCTCATATTCGACATGAAGTTCTAATTGAATTTGCTATTCACCTGCTAATTCCAATAATTTTATGGATTGTATTTGCATGTACACTGTTGGCAGCTCAACCACCATGGCCATATGCTTCTCATGCTAGCCACATCTTCCTCCGTGCACACTTGCCATTGTTGTGATTACGACATCTTAGATTGCATCCCTTCTGCCGGGCACTATACCGGTACAACTCGCTTTGCTCCACCATTGTTCGTCGTTGTACACCACATGGTTGACGACATTTCAGAGATAGTGGTGATCTAGCTTATGTTAAATCATCCTTGTTAGAAATCACTACTGGGTTTTGCACTACTGGAATCCAGAAATTTGCCGTCAGCCAGTTCTTTACCGTCTGCTGGCTGACGGCAAAGAACCTCTATGCCATCAGTTGACACAATACAGACGGCAAAGAACTGACACATGGCAAAAATACTATTTGCCATGTGTGGGTCCTTTGCCGTCTGCCAGCAGACGGCAAAGAGCCCCAGGGCAGACGGCAAAGGGGACGCGTGGGTCCCATGCCTGCCGTGTCCGAAATCCGGGGGCCTTTGCCGTCCGCGGGCCTTTGCCATCCGCGGGTCTTTGCCGTCTGCCATACGGCCCTTTGCCGTCGGGGGGCGGACGGCAAAGGGGCAGCCCTATAACGGCCGTTACCCCCCCCCCTCGCTCACTGTCTCTCTCTCTCTCTCACCCGACCACTCTCTCTCTCCACGGCGGCGACCCCCTCCCCGCGGCGAGCCCACCCCCCCGGCGAGCCCACCCCCCCCCCCCCCCCCCGGCGACCCCCTCCCCATGGGATCCCCTCCCCGCGAGGGCACCTCCCCGCGACGACCCACCCCCACGGTGAGCACCTCCCCTGCGGCGCGCCCCCTGCCGCCGCCCCCTGCCGCGCGCCCGCGCCACCTGCATTGCGCCCCCTGCCGTCGCCGCCCCCTGCCGCCGCCGCCCCCTGCTGCGCGCCACCTGCATTGCGCCCCCTGCCATCGCCGCCCCCTGCCGCCGACGCCCCCTGCGGCGAGCCCCCAGCCGCGCGCCCCCTGCCGGCGCCGCCCCCTGCCGGTGAGTTTTTCCTGTTTTTCTTTTTAAAAAAGTTAATTACTTTAGTTAGTTTATTAGGTTAGTTTTTTTTTATTATATATAGGGTAATTTAGTTAGTTTATTTGGTTAGATTATTAGGCTAATTAGGTTAGTTAGTTAGGTTAGAAGAAAAAAAGCAGAAGGAAAAAAAGCAGGAGAAGAAGAAGAAGAAGAAGAAGAAGAAGAGGAGGAGGAGGAGGAGAAAAAAGAAGAAGAAGAAGAAGAAGAAGAAGAGGAGGAGGAGGAGGAGGAGAAAGAGGAGGAGAAAGAAGAAGAAGAAGAAGAAGAAGAAGAAGAAGAAGAAGAAGAAGAAAAAGAATAGAAGGAGAAAAAGAGGAGGGGGAGTAGGAGGAGAAAAAAGAAGAAGAAGAAGAAGAAGAAGAAGAAGAAGAAAAAGAGGAGAGAGGAGAAGAAGAAAGAAGAGGAAAAGGGAACCCCGGCACCCCGAAACTGACACTCGACCCCCGACCCCTGACGCCCGACGCCACTGACCCCCGACCATCGACCTCCGACGCCACTGACCCCCGACCCCCGACGCCACTGACCCCCGACGCCACTAACCCTCGACCCCCGACGCCACTGCCCCCGACCCAGACCCTCGGCCCACGACTCCCGACCCCCGACGCTCGACGCCACCAACCCCCGACCCCCGACGCCACTGACACCCGACGTCACTGACCCTGGACCCCCGACGCCACTGACCCTGGACCACCGACGCCACTGACCCCCCACAACCGACGCCACTAACCCCCCGACCCCCGATGCCACCGACCCTCGACGGCACTGACTCCCGACGCCACTAAGCCCCGACCCCCGACACCTCTTCTGCCTTCTGTTGAACGTGAAGGTGCTTTTCGGCCTTCCAGAGGCCCACGGGGTCATAGTTTTGTAAATTATGAGTTAGGTCACATATTTTCCGATCATGTTAATTATAAAAACATCGTATTTGTGTTGATCGGGTGAATTTCAATGTGCAGTTGTTCGACGACCTCCACGTGCGTTGGACGAGCTCCGCCCTTGCGTTTGTTGGTGAGCACAAATGACTTCTCCTCCTACCCCCTTAATTTGCTCTGTCCCGGTCTTCGTGTCGATGAAACTTGCTAGCTATAGGTTTCTTCAATCATGAGTATGCGTGACCAGTATGCGTCTCCCGTTCGAAAGGGCGACATCTATAAATATGCATTTCTTTGCATATTTATAACCGCCATCCTTTCGAATTGTCCAACATTATCCATGGACAACCCGAGTATGTGTAGATTGGGTTTGTTTTCCCGTATGCTGTGCTCCGGATCCGATGCGGAATTTCGTCAGTGCCTCCCCTGTTGTTCTCGGGGTACACATCCTCTCTGCTTATTGCCGAGACGTGTATCAGGAGAACAGCGGGGAGGTGCTGCCGAAATTCTGCGTCGCATCTGGAGCAGAGCATGGGAAAACGAACCCAGTCTACACATACTCGGGTGGGATTAGGACCTATCTTTACCTATTAGCGTGTAGGTTGCATGGACGTAATAAAACTGATAAACTTGATTAGCGTATGAATATAGATGATGAATTATGTATTTATTTCTTGTGCCCCCATAGGTAGCTAGGCAACATGAGTGATCATGCTTGGATGTACACTGGTCACCCTAGTCAGAAAGACATGACCCATGAATGGTTAACAAAAACCAGGGGGTTTGTGAGAGCCGCATTTGCAAATGGCCAGCAAAAAACATGGTGCCCCTGTCCCAACTGCGACAACTAGAAAAAGCAGACAGAGTTTGAAATGGGTAAACACTTGCAGAAGTGGGGTTTTACGCCTAATTATACGGTGTGGACTTTTCATGGTGAGTCTAACCAACGTGCCAGAGCTGAGGTGATTCGTCGTCGCACCGACGAGCATGGTACCGGGATTGAAGACATGGTGCAAGACTTTGATGATGCTCGGGATTCGGACGATGAGATGGAGGAATCTGCAAAGGCCTTCTATGAAATGCTGGAGTCTTCAAAACGTCCTCTCCACGAGCAGACTGAGCTTTGTCAGCTGGATGCCATCGCGCAAGTAATGGCTCTGAAGGCTCAATTCAACCTAGGCAGAGAATGCTACGACGCGATGATGACGATATTTGGACGCTTTCTACCCAAAGGCCATGTACTGCCTGCAAACCTGTACCAGTCAGAGAAAATCCTTCGTGTACTTAAGATGCCCTATGAGAAGATACATGCCTGTGAGAATGGATGTGCCTTATTTAGGCTTGAGTATGCGGCCTTGAACTATTGCCCCATTTGCAATTCTTCCAGGTATATTGTGGTAGACAATGGCATGGGTGAGAAGAATCATACCAAAATCCCCATTAGTGTTCTTCGATATCTGCCAATCGTACCAAGACTTCAACGTCTTTTCGTGGTCGAAGAGACGGCCAGACAGATGACATGGCACAAATTGGGCAAAAGAACCGAACTAGATGCGGATGGGAACAAGATGCTGGTACACACTTCAGATGGTTTTGCTTGGAGGCACTTCGATGCATTACATAAGGATAAATCGGAAGATCCAAGGCAACCTAGAGTTGCCATCAGCACGGATGGGTTCAATGTGTATGGTATGACGGCAGCACAATACAGTTGTTGGCCTGTATTTGTCATTCCACTAAATTTGCCACCCGGAGAGATTATGAAAAGAAAGAACATTTTCCTGACGTTGATAATTCCAGGGCCCAACTATCCGGGGAAGAATATGAATGTGTACATGCAGCCGCTTAAGGATGAGTTGCAAGAAGCCTGGGATAATGGGATCAAGACCTACGACGCGGCTACCAAAACAAATTTCAAAATGCATGTGTGGTACATGTACTCGACGCATGATTATCCGGCGTTTGCGCTATTCGCTGGCTGGTGTGTGCATGGAAGGTTCCCGTGCACCACATGCAAGGCAACTCTTCAGTTCCGTTGGCTGCAGGCTGGTCGCAAGTATTCTTGCTTCGACATGCATAGACAATTCCTGGATCCTGACCATAAGTTCAAAAAAGACAAGAAGAATTTCATCAAAGGTAGAGTTGTCAAAAACACTGCACGAGCTGCGTTGAGAGGCCAACAGACCCTTGATCAGTTAAACGCTCTCGAGCCCGATCTTTTGCGTCCAGGATACTTCAAAGGGTATAATACGGAACACGCCTGGACTCACAAGTCATGCTTATGGGATCTCCCTTACTTCAAAGACCTCCTTTGCCCACACAACATTGACGTGATGCACACTGAAAAGAATATTGCGGAGGCCATTTTTGGTACATTGTTCGGCATAGAGGGGAAGTCAAAAGATAATCCTAAGGCTAGAATCGACCTGGAGGCTCTATGTGATAGACCGTTGCAAAACTTGCGACAACGGAAAGGAAAGCAAAGCATAGCGAAGCCAAAGACATGGTTCAATCTTGAAAGGCCAGCTATGAGGGAAATGCTATTGTGGGTGAAAATGCGGTTGATGTTCCCCGATGGGTATGCTGCGAATCTAAAGAGGGGAGCGAGTCTTGAGAAATTGAAAATATTTGGGCTCAAGAGTCATGATTGGCACATATGGATTGAGCGGGTAATGCCGGTGATGTTGCGTGGCTTTATCCCTGAGGATGAATGGCTAGTACTGGCAGAGCTGAGCTATTTCTTTCGTTCTCTTTGTGCGAAAGAACTATCGCCTGACGTGCTAGATGAAATGGAAGAGTTGGCGCCAGAGTTGGTCTGCAAATTAGAAAAGATCTTTCCACCGGGCTTCTTTAATCCAATGCAACATTTGATTTTGCATCTCCCGACCGAGGCAAGAATGGGGGGGCCCATTCAAAATCGATGGTGCTACTCAACTGAGAGGATGCAGAAGACGCTTCGAGCTAAGTGTAAAAATAAACGTAGAATTGAAGCATCGATGGCCGAGGCATTCATTACTGAGGAAGCGGCAAACTTCGTGACAGCACACTACGAAGCCAAAAATGATCATTTGCATAACCCGAAGCCTCGGTACAGTGATGGCGATCGAGAAAAAGTTCGATCCAACCTCAGCCTATTCAAAGGTAAGCTCGCACCATCCGGTGCTTCGAAAGGGAAATCGTTGGATGTCGAAGAATGGCGGACCATTTCATTGTATATATTCACCAACCTAACAGAAGTGCGGCCGTACATCGAGTAAGTTCTCGGTAATTTATTGTTCCGCAACTTCTAATTGCTTTGAACCACTCTTATTCCCGGATAATTGATATAGTCGATACGTCGCCGAATTCTCGGATGGAGCGGTCATCGAAAAGGATTCCGTCGAAGAGTATGAGCTTCTCGCAAAGCATGGAGGCGACTATCCTGGTTTCATCTCTTGGTTCAAACAAAGGGTAATTAATTACCATTAAGGGCCCATTTGACTTATTGGTCTAATTTGCGGCTAATGCATCCATTCTTTCGTATTAAACTTGTAGGCTGATGCAGAGTCTATGGACGCCGAGTTGAGACAAGTCGCTAATGGTTTTGACTATAAGGTCCGTTCATTTGACAAATACAACATCAACGGGTATCACTTTCGTACCTTTGGCAAAGAGCTATCTATGCCCGACCTAAAGACTACAAATTGTTCTGTCTCTGCTATCGGCGAAGGAGACACCGAGTATTATGGAAGGGTTGAAGCAATTTATGAACTTCTATTCTATGGTGAAAACCCACCGACCGTTGTAGTCTTCAAATGTTATTGGTTTGAGCCGAGGGAGACTAGAAGGACTCATGAACATATAGGACTAGTCGAAATCAACCAAAACACCCACTTAGATGTTCCCGATGTCTATATTACGGCTCAACAGGCGACACAAGTTTTCTATCTACCGTGGGCCTGCCAAACTGATCCAAATCTCAAAGGTTGGGATGTCGTTTATGAAGTGCCACCACATTTTAGACCACCTACCCTCAATGAAGAGGATTACGAACCTCACATTAACCCAGACACATATGAAGGAGAATTCTTCCAAGAAACACGTATGTCCAAGAAACGTTTCAAGAACCGCTCTACTTCACCCCAGAACATTGAACTAGACAGCGACAGTGCATCCGTCTTAACCCCTGAGCCCGAAGAGGAAGAGCTGGAAGAAGAAGAGGTTACTGTTGCGGATGACCTGTCACTTCTTGACCGATTACATAATGGTGGCCTTCCACATGTTCTTCTAGATAGTGATGATGATGATGCATTTATTGATGATAGTGACGATCATGATGCATTTATTGACCCCGAAGCATATATAGACGAGGACGATTGTTATTAGTTCATGTCAGGTATTCAACTATTATACTATATATAAATTTTGAGTTCATGTTAGGTATTCAATTTTTATTAGTCATGTTGGTATTTATGTTGTACTAATTTCATTTACTCTTTGTCATGACAGGTGTTGAAAGATGGTGGGAAAGGGTCGAAAGCATGCCGCGGCTGCTTCTTCGTCGGCGGGTGATGGGATGGGTACTTCCATTCCTGCCTCGCCTCTTCGGAGAGTGTTGCTCTCTACTATGCAAGGAGCGGCCCCCGTGAGAGGAGGTCGACCACCCGCGAAGCCGAGAGGCACTAAAGGTACACGTTGTATTCATGTTGGTATTTATGTTGAACTAATGTTGTATGCATATTGGTATTTATATACATTTTATTACTCATGTTGGTATTTATGTTGTACTAAAGGTACACGTGGCCGCGGGAGAGGTAGGGCTACACGGTCTCCGCCACCACCCCAAGCTGATTCACCTGAGCACAGGAGGACTTCTAGGGTGGATTCGTCTGAGGTGGAGGCTACACGGTCTCCGGTTCACGAGCCTCGGGTCGAGGAGCCTCAGGTCGACGAGCCTTTGACCCACGAGACTCGTGTCCCAGAGGCTTCCTTCCACACGACTGCGGAGCACAGCAGGGATGAGGGTACGTCCCAAGAGACCCAGTGGGATCCTTGGCCAGAGCCAACTGGCCATGCTGGTAGCGACGAGGAGCTGGGTGAGGGGGATACCGTCTACCAGCGTGGTAGTTCGGGGCTCTCGCTCGTGCCAGCGACCCCCGAGCAGAGGTGCTCGATTAGGCCAAATGGGGACAAGTAAGTTAATTTACTCTTATTTAACCTTTTGCCTTCGCGTTTTCTCAAATATCTAATGTTTTGGCTTTAATTTGTCATACTGTAGGGGTTGGATTGTTGCCCAGGGTGTCCGTAAGCCCAACAGCGTCCTCGGTGTTCTTTGCCGTCAAAACTTCCCAGGGTTTGTTACGTTGCCCGGTCGGGAGCGAGAGGTAGGGATGACCTGGGAGCACTACTTGGGTGCCCCGGCCCCGCCGGAGGTGGAGATCGACGGTGTTTTGTGTGACACGAGGGCGGACATGGTGATACGAAAGTTCTGGGTAATTTCTCTTTCACACAATTATAAATTAACCATAGTTATTTATTGTACTAATCGGTGTTGTCTCGTTTGCAGACCTTCTACAGGTGTGAGGAGGGATACGAGGACGATGCGGCAAAGGTTATCGAAACCGAATGTCGCCGCCTACTTCAAAACTTTCGGCACGAGGCTCGGGTGCAGGCTGTTCGAGACTACTATGCCACGCGGCGTATTAGGATTGATAAGGCGAAGTGCCGTGATGCTAAGATGGAGAAGGAGCATTACATGAAGGTAATTACATATTATTAAGGCTTTGTAGTTAGTTTCCTTGATTTGGTTCTTACGCACTCAAATTTCTCTTTATTAACTTAGGTGCCCCCTAGATGGTGTGTGGATAAGATGGATTGTTGGGAGGCCTTGGTGGACCAGTGGTGCTCCGAAACGTGGGAGACCAGCCACAACAACGCCAAGGAGAGGCCTGGCAAAATGGTTGGCGTGCCACACCATCAAGGGAGCGTCAACTTAATCCAATTTGGCGAGAACTGGGTATGTGGTTTGCTTCATGCCTCATGCAATTCATTCTTAATGCTATCTTGAGCCCTTTACCAATACAATTTTTTGCTCTCTCTCTCTTTTAGGCGCGTCACAATAAGACGGAGGCGCCACAGATGTACGACCTGTATGCGATGGCCCATACTGCCTCGTACAAGAAGGTCAAGGCACTCTGTGAGTCTGACCTCGAGCATCCAGAAAACTTCACCAACATCTCCTCCCACGACAAGCTCGTGAAGTACAGAGATCACGGGAAGGCGAGGAAAGGGGAGGACTTTAACCCGAGCGAGGGGCCTATTGATCCAGAGCTGGTGATGATAGCTGGCAACGGGAGGCCCCATGGCTCGATCGCCATTGGAGACGGCCTTATACGTTGTCCTAGCACTCTCCGGCAGATAAAGGCACGCCAAACGAGCCCTTGTCCGGAGATAACACGTCGTCCACGGCCAGTCGAGCTCGCCATCGAGGTTAGTTTAATGGACTCAACTATCTTTCCGCATTATGTTGTGCGTTGGAACCAATATGATTACATTGCTAACAATGAGTTGTGTTGGAGGCTGCTATTCAGAAAGAGAGAGCGGCAATGCAGGCGGCTATGGCGGAGAAGGATAAGGAAATTAGGGAGCTGGAGGAGAGGACGACTGCATTGGTGGAGGCGGAGAGGGCACGGAATGAAGCGTCTACCAGGGCCATATACGAGCTCTTCGTGGTAAGTTTCTTCTTCATGTTATTTCAAATCTTGCATTTGAATGTCCGTTTCATTAATAAATAAAAAGTTTGACTTGTCGAAACCAAATGTACAGTCTATGTGCGAGAAGAACGGCCAAGTCCCTCCGCCGATGCCAGTCATTAACGTGGCGGGGACGGTGAGTTTCATTTCAGTGGAGTGATCTTAAGAGTGTCCTCATGCTAACTACACATTGCAAACGATGTTTGGTGCAGAATATGTCCCGAAACGCATCGCACGACCCTTCTATAGTCGAGCCTTCTCCAGGGCAGCCTTCTCGAGGTGAAACAAGCCAGAGCCACCGTGCTTCACCCTAACTTAGGTATGTTATTTCTAGTGTTTTAATAAAAAATATCTAGACTTCCATCTAATGACATAATTAGCTTAGTTAGCTCCAAAATAGCTAGACTTCCATCTAATGACACAATTAGCTTAGTTAGCTCCAAAATGGCCTATTTAATAAAAGGTGACCTATACTTAGCTAATTATCCTCGAAATGACATAATTAGCTCCAAAAAGGCATTCTTAGCCAATTTAGCCCGAAGAAGGGGACAAGAAGAGAAAAAGAGGAAAAATGAAAGGAGGGAAGAGGAAAAATGAGGAGAAGGAGGAGAGGGAGGAGGAGAAGAAGAAGGAGAAGAAGGAGAAGAAGGAGGAGAAGGAGAACGAGCTCCTCCTACTCCTTCTTCTTCCTCCTTCTCCTTCTCCTTCTTCTTCTCCTTCTCCTTCTTCTTTTCTTCTTCTTCTCCTCTTCCTTCTTCTTCTCCTCCTCCTCCTCCTCCTCCTCCTCCTTATTTTACTTCTTCTTCTCTATCTGTTCTTCTACGTAGCTTAGACTCATCCAAGAAAGGCTAAATTAGCCAATTGTCATACGAAATGACATAATTAGCTTAGTTAGCTCCAAAATGTCCTATTTAATAAAAAATGACCTATACTTAGCTAATTATACTCGAAATGACATAATTAGCTCCAAAAAGGCATTCTTAGCCAATTTATCCCGAAGAAGGGGACAAGAAGAGAAAAAGAGGAAAAATGAAAGGAAGGAAGAGGAAAAATGAGGAGAAGAAGGAGGAGAGGGAGGAGGAGAAGAAGAAGGAGAAGAAGGAGGAGAAGGAGAAGGAGCTCCTCCTTCCCCTTCTTCTTCCTCCTTCTTCCTCCTTCTCCTTCTCCTTCTCCTTCTCCTTCTTCTTTTCTTCTTCTTCTCCTCTTCCTTCTTCTTCTCCTCCTCCTCCTCCTCCTCCTCCTCCTTATTTTACTTCTTCTTCTCTATCTCTTCTTCTACGTAGCTTAGACTCATCCAAGAAAGGCTAAATTGGCTAATTATCCTACGAAATGACATAATTAGCTTAGTTAGCTCCAAAATGGCCTATTAAATAAAAAATGACCTATACTTAGCTAATTATCCTCGAAATGACATAATTAGCTCCAAAAAGGCATTCTTAGCCAATTTAGCCCGAAGAAGGGGACAAGAAGAGAAAAAGAGGAAAATGAAAGGAAGGAAGAGGAAAAATGAGGAGAAGAAGAAGCAGGAGAGGGAGGAGGAGAAGGAGAAGGAGAAGAAGGAGAAGAAGGAGAAGGAGCTCCTCCTTCCCCTTCTTCTTCCTCCTTCTTCCTCCTTCTCCTTCTCCTTCTTCTTCTCCTTCTTCTCCTTCTTCTTTTCTTCTTCTTCTCCTCTTCCTTCTTCTTCTCCTCCTCCTCCTCCTCCTCCTTATTTTACTTCTTCTTCTCTATCTCTTCTTCTACATAGCTTAGACTCATCCAAGAAAGGCTAAATTGGCTAATTATCCTACGAAATGACATAATTAGCTTAGTTAGCTCCAAAATGGCCTATTTAATAAAAAATGACCTATACTTAGCTAATTATCCTCGAAATGACATAATTAGCTCCAAAAAGGCATTCTTAGCCAATTTAGCCCGAAGAAGGGGACAAGAAGAGAAAAAGAGGGAAAACGAAAGGAGGGAAGAGGAAAAATAAGGAGAAGAAGGAGGAGAGGGAGGAGGAGAAGAAGAAGGAGAAGAAGGAGAAGAAGGAGGAGAAGGAGAAGGAGCTCCTCCTACTCCTTCTTCTTCCTCCTTCTCCTTCTCCTTCTTCTTCTCCTTCTCCTTCTTCTTTTCTTCTTCTTCTCCTCTTCCTTCTTCTTCTCCTCCTCCTCCTCCTTATTTTACTTCTTCTTCTCTATCTCTTCTTCTACGTAGCTTAGACTTATCCAAGAAAGGCTAAATTGGCTAATTATCCTACGAAATGACATAATTAGCTTAGTTAGCTCCAAAATGGCGTATTTAATAAAAAATGACCTATACTTAGCTAATTATCCTCGAAATGACATAATTAGCTCCAAAAAGGCATTCTTAGCCAATTTAGCCCGAAGAAGGGGACAAGAAGAGAAAAGGAGGAAAATGAAAGGAAGGAAGAGGAAAAAGGAGAAGAAGAAGGAGGAGATGGAGAAGGAGAAGAAGAAGGAGAAGGAGGAGAAGGAGAAGGAGCTCCTCCTTCCCCTTCTTCTTCCTCCTTCTTCCTCCTTCTCCTTCTCCTTCTTCTTCTCCTTCTCCTTCTTCTTTTCTTCTTCTTCTCCTCTTCCTTCTTCTTCTCCTCCTCCTCCTCCTCCTTATTTTACTTCTTCTTCTCTATCTCTTCTTCTACGTAGCTTAGACTTATCCAAGAAAGGCTAAATTGGCTAATTATCCTACGAAATGACATAATTAGCTTAGTTAGCTCCAAAATGGCCTATTTAATAAAACATGACCTATACTTAGCTAATTATCCTCGAAATGACATAATTAGCTCCAAAAAGGCATTCTTAGCCAATTTAGCCCGAAGAAGGGGACAAGAAGAGAAAAAGAGGAAAAACGAAAGGAGGGAAGAGGAAAAATAAGGAGAAGAAGGAGGAGAGGGAGGAGGAGAAGAAGAAGGAGAAGAAGGAGAAGAAGGAGGAGAAGGAGAAGGAGCTCCTCCTACTCCTTCTTCTTCCTCCTTCTCCTTCTCCTTCTTCTTCTCCTTCTCCTTCTTCTTTTCTTCTTCTTCTCCTCTTCCTTCTTCTTCTCCTCCTCCTCCTCCTCCTTATTTTACTTCTTCTTCTCTATCTCTTCTTCTACGTAGCTTAGACTTATCCAAGAAAGGCTAAATTGGCTAATTATCCTACGAAATGACATAATTAGCTTAGTTAGCTCCAAAATGGCCTATTTAATAAAAAATGACCTATACTTAGCTAATTATCCTCGAAATGACATAATTAGCTCCAAAAAGGCATTCTTAGCCAATTTAGCCCCAAGAAGGGGACAAGAAGAGAAAAGGAGGAAAATGAAAGGAAGGAAGAGGAAAAAGGAGAAGAAGAAGGAGGAGATGGAGGAGGAGAAGAAGAAGGAGAAGGAGGAGAAGGAGAAGGAGCTCCTCCTTCCCCTTCTTCTTCCTCCTTCTTCCTCCTTCTCCTTCTCCTTCTTCTTCTCCTTCTCCTTCTTCTTTTCTTCTTCTTCTCCTCTTCCTTCTTCTTCTCCTCCTCCTCCTCCTCCTCCTTATTTTACTTCTTCTTCTCTATCTCTTCTTCTACGTAGCTTAGACTTATCCAAGAAAGGCTAAATTGGCTAATTATCCTACGAAATGACATAATTAGCTTAGTTAGCTCCAAAATGGCCTATTTAATAAAACATGACCTATACTTAGCTAATTATCCTCGAAATGACATAATTAGCTCCAAAAAGGCATTCTTAGCCAATTTAGCCCGAAGAAGGGGACAAGAAGAGAAAAAGAGGAAAATGAAAGGAAGGAAGAGGAAAAAGGAGAAGAAGAAGGAGGAGAGGGAGGAGGAGAAGAAGAAGGAGAAGAAGGAGGAGAAGGAGAAGGAGCTCCTCCTTCCCCTTCTTCTTCCTCCTTCTTCCTCCTTCTCCTTCTCCTTCTTCTTCTCCTTCTCCTTCTTCTTTTCTTCTTCTTCTCCTCTTCCTTCTTCTTCTCCTCCTCCTCCTACTCCTCCTTATTTTACTTCTTCTTCTCTATCTCTTCTTCTACGTAGCTTAGACTCATCCAAGAAAGGCTAAATTGGCTAATTATCCTATGAAATGACATAATTAGCTTAGTTAGCTCCAAAATGGCCTATTTAATAAAAAATGACCTATACTTAGCTAATTATCCTCGAAATGACATAATTAGCTCCAAAAAGGCATTCTTAGCCAATTTAGCCCGAAGAAGGGGACAAGAAGAGAAAAAGAGGAAAATGAAACGAAGGAAGAGGAAAAATGAGGAGAAGAAGAAGGAGGAGAGGGAGGAGGAGAAGAAGAAGGAGAAGAAGGAGAAGAAGGAGAAGGAGCTCCTCCTTCTTCCTCCTTCTCCTTCTCCTTCTTCTTCTCCTTCTTCTCCTTCTTCTTTTCTTCTTCTTCTCCTCTTCCTTCTTCTTCTCCTCCTCCTCCTCCTCCTCCTTATTTTACTTCTTCTTCTCTATCTCTTCTTCTACATAGCTTAGACTCATCCAAGAAAGGCTAAATTGGCTAATTATCCTACGAAATGACATAATTAGCTTAGTTAGCTCCAAAATGGCCTATTTAATAAAAAATGACCTATACTTAGCTAATTATCCTCGGAATGACATAATTAGCTCCAAAAAGGCATTCTTAGCCAATTTAGCCCGAAGAAGCGCACAAGAAGAGAAAAAGAGGAAAATGAAAGGAAGGAAGAGGAAAAAGGAGAAGAAGAAGGAGGAGAGGGAGGAGGAGAAGAAGAAGGACAAGAAGGAGAAGAAGGAGAAGGAGCTCCTCCTTCCCCTTCTTCTTCCTCCTTCTTCCTCCTTCTCCTTCTCCTTCTTCTTCTCCTTCTTCTCCTTCTTCTTTTCTTCTTCTTCTCCTCTTCCTTCTTCTTCTCCTCCTCCTCCTCCTCCTCCTTATTTTACTTCTTCTTCTCTATCTCTTCTTCTACATAGCTTAGACTCATCCAAGAAAGGCTAAATTGGCTAATTATCCTACGAAATGACATAATTAGCTTAGTTAGCTCCAAAATGGCCTATTTAATAAAAAATGACCTATACTTAGCTAATTATCCTCGGAATGACATAATTAGCTCCAAAAAGGCATTCTTAGCCAATTTAGCCCGAAGAAGCGCACAAGAAGAGAAAAAGAGGAAAATGAAAGGAAGGAAGAGGTAAAAGGAGAAGAAGAAGGAGGAGAGGGAGGAGGAGAAGAAGAAGGAGAAGAAGGAGGAGAAGGAGAAGGAGCTCCTCCAACTCCTTCTTCTTCCTCCTTCTTCCTCCTTCTCCGTCTCCTTCTTCTTCTCCTTCTCCTTCTTCTCCTCTTCCTTCTTCTTCTCCTCCTCCTCCTCCTCCTTATTTTACTTCTTCTTCTCTATCTCTTCTTCTACGTAGCTCAGACTTATCCAAGAAAGGCTAAATTGGCTAATTATCCTACGAAATGACATAATTAGCTTAGTTAGCTCCAAAATGACCTATTTAATAAAAAATGACCTATACTTAGCTAATTATCCTCGAAATGACATAATTAGCTCCAAAAAGGCATTCTTAGCCAATTTAGCCCGTAGAAGGGGACAAGAAGAGAAAAAGAGGAAAATGAAAGGAAGGAAGAGGAAAAAGGAGAAGAAGAAGGAGGAGAGGGAGGAGGAGAAGAAGAAGGAGAAGAAGGAGGAGAAGGAGAAGGAGCACCTCCTTCCCCTTCTTCTTCCTCCTTCTTCCTCCTTCTCCTTCTCCTTCTTCTTCTCCTTCTCCTTCTTCTTTTCTTCTTCTTCTCCTCTTCCTTCTTCTTCTCCTCCTCCTCCTCCTCCTCCTTATTTTACTTCTTCTTCTCTATCTCTTCTTCTACGTAGCTTAGACTCATCCAAGAAAGGCTAAATTGGCTAATTATCCTACGAAATGACATAATTAGCTTAGTTAGCTCCAAAATGGCCTATTTAATAAAAAATGACCTATACTTAGCTAATTATCCTCGAAATGACATAATTAGCTCCAAAAAGGCATTCTTAGCCAATTTAGCCCGAAGAAGGGGACAAGAAGAGAAAAAGAGGAAAATGAAAGGAAGGAAGAGGAAAAATGAGGAGAAGAAGAAGGAGGAGAGGGAGGAGGAGAAGAAGAAGGAGAAGGAGCTCCTCCTTCCCCTTCTTCTTCCTCCTTCTTCCTCCTTCTCCTTCTCCTTCTTCTTCTCCTTCTTCTCCTTCTTCTTTTCTTCTTCTTCTCCTCTTCCTTCTTCTTCTCCTCCTCCTCCTCCTCCTCCTTATTTTACTTCTTCTTCTCTATCTCTTCTTCTACATAGCTTAGACTCATCCAAGAAAGGCTAAATTGGCTAATTATCCTACGAAATGACATAATTAGCTTAGTTAGCTCCAAAATGGCCTATTTAATAAAAAATGACCTATACTTAGCTAATTATCCTCGGAATGACATAATTAGCTCCAAAAAGGCATTCTTAGCCAATTTAGCTCGAAGAAGCGCATAAGAAGATAAAAAGAGGAAAATGAAAGGAAGGAAGAGGAAAAAGGAGAAGAAGAAGGAGGAGAGGGAGGAGGAGAAGAAGAAGGAGAAGAAGGAGGAGAAGGAGAAGGAGCTCCTCCTACTCCTTCTTCTTCCTCCTTCTTCCTCCTTCTCCGTCTCCTTCTTCTTCTCCTTCTCCTTCTTCTTTTCTTCTTCTTCTCCTCTTCCTTCTTCTTCTCCTCCTCCTCCTCCTCCTTATTTTACTTCTTCTTCTCTATCTCTTCTTCTACGTAGCTCAGACTTATCCAAGAAAGGCTAAATTGGCTAATTATCCTACGAAATGACATAATTAGCTTAGTTAGCTCCAAAATGGCCTATTTAATAAAAAATGACCTATACTTAGCTAATTATCCTCGAAATGACATAATTAGCTCCAAAAAGGCATTCTTAGCCAATTTAGCCCGTAGAAGGGGACAAGAAGAGAAAAAGAGGAAAATGAAAGGAAGGAAGAGGAAAAAGGAGAAGAAGAAGGAGGAGAGGGAGGAGGAGAAGAAGAAGGAGAAGAAGGAGGAGAAGGAGAAGGAGCACCTCCTTCCCCTTCTTCTTCCTCCTTCTTCCTCCTTCTCCTTCTCCTTCTTCTTCTCCTTCTCCTTCTTCTTTTCTTCTTCTTCTCCTCTTCCTTCTTCTTCTCCTCCTCCTCCTCCTCCTCCTTATTTTACTTCTTCTTCTCTATCTCTTCTTCTACGTAGCTTAGACTCATCCAAGAAAGGCTAAATTGGCTAATTATCCTACGAAATGACATAATTAGCTTAGTTAGCTCCAAAATGGCCTATTTAATAAAAAATGACCTATACTTAGCTAATTATCCTCGAAATGACATAATTAGCTCCAAAAAGGCATTCTTAGCCAATTTAGCCCGAAGAAGGGGACAAGAAGAGAAAAAGAGGAAAATGAAAGGAAGGAAGAGGAAAAATGAGGAGAAGAAGAAGGAGGAGAGGGAGGAGGAGAAGAAGAAGGAGAAGAAGGAGAAGAAGGAGAAGGAGCTCCTCCTTCCCCTTCTTCTTCCTCCTTCTTCCTCCTTCTCCTTCTCCTTCTTCTTCTCCTTCTTCTCCTTCTTCTTTTCTTCTTCTTCTCCTCTTCCTTCTTCTTCTCCTCCTCCTCCTCCTCCTCCTTATTTTACTTCTTCTTCTCTATCTCTTCTTCTACATAGCTTAGACTCATCCAAGAAAGGCTAAATTGGCTAATTATCCTACGAAATGACATAATTAGCTTAGTTAGCTCCAAAATGGCCTATTTAATAAAAAATGACCTATACTTAGCTAATTATCCTCGGAATGACATAATTAGTTCCAAAAAGGCATTCTTAGCCAATTTATCCCGAAGAAGCGCACAAGAAGAGAAAAAGAGGAAAATGAAAGGAAGGAAGAGGAAAAAGGAGAAGAAGAAGGAGGAGAGGGAGGAGGAGAAGAAGAAGGAGAAGAAGGAGGAGAAGGAGAAGGAGCTCCTCCTACTCCTTCTTCTTCCTCCTTCTTCCTCCTTCTCCGTCTCCTTCTTCTTCTCCTTCTCCTTCTTCTTTTCTTCTTCTTCTCCTCTTCCTTCTTCTTCTCCTCCTCCTCCTCCTCCTTATTTTACTTCTTCTTCTCTATCTCTTCTTCTACGTAGCTTAGACTTATCCAAGAAAGGCTAAATTGGCTAATTATCCTACGAAATGACATAATTAGCTTAGTTAGCTCCAAAATGGCCTATTTAATAAAAAATGACCTATACTTAGCTAATTATCCTCGAAATGACATAATTAGCTCCAAAAAGGCATTCTTAGCCAATTTAGCCCGAAGAAGGGGACAAGAAGAGAAAAAGAGGAAAATGAAAGGAAGGAAGAGGAAAAAGGAGAAGAAGAAGGAGCAGAGGGAGGAGGAGAAGAAGAAGGAGAAGAAGGAGGAGAAGGAGAAGGAGCTCCTCCTTCCCCTTCTTCTTCCTCCTTCTTCCTCCTTCTCCTTCTCCTTCTTCTTCTCCTTCTCCTTCTTCTTTTCTTCTTCTTCTCCTATTCCTTCTTCTTCTCCTCCTCCTCCTCCTCCTCCTTATTTTACTTCTTCTTCTCTATCTCTTCTTCTACGTAGCTTAGACTTATCCAAGAAAGGCTAAATTGGCTAATTATCCTACGAAATGACATAATTAGCTTAGTTAGCTCCAAAATGGCCTATTTAATAAAAAATGACCTATACTTAGCTAATTATCCTCGAAATGACATAATTAGCTCCAAAAAGGCATTCTTAGCCAATTTAGCCCGAAGAAGGGGACAAGAAGAGAAAAAGAGGAAAATGAAAGGAAGGAAGAGGAAAAACGAGAAGAAGAAGGAGGAGAGGGAGGAGGAGAAGAAGAAGGGGACAAAAGGATAAGAAGAAGAAGGAGAAGAAGGAGAAGAAGAAGGAGAAGAAGGAGAAGAAGAAGGAGAAGGAGCGGCCTTCTTCTCCTTCTTCTTCTCCTTCTTCTCCTTCTTCTTCTTCTCCTCTTCCTTCTCCTTCTCCTCCTCCTCCTCCTCCTCCTTTTTCTTCTTCTTCTCCTCTTCCTTCTCCTTCTCCTCCTCCTCCTTCTTTTACTTCTTCTTCTCTTTCTCTTCTCCTATAGTTAGCTAGGGTTCCACCTAAATGACATAATTAGCTTAGTTAGCTCCTAAATGGTCTATACTTAGCTAATTTCTCTCCGAAATAACCTATATATACACTACTTCATCTAGTATTATTTTTCTAACTTTCTTATTTGTCATTTTGCAGATTACCTTCACTTCACGGGAAGCTTGGTTGATGGAATGCTTGAAGATGATTTCTTGTACCATGGGTTGTATTGAAACTATTGTAGTATATGAATATATGAAACTTTGTATGCACGTGGATGAAACTGGTGTAATATATGGTTTGGTACGGATGTAACTTCCATAATATGTATGCACTATGGATGAGAGTTATTTTAATATGGTTATGAGTACGGAAAGAAATTTATTTATGTCAAATATATATATATCCTGATTATTGTTAAAAATGCTGGATATAACAAAAAATAAATAAAAAAGGGGCTGGTTCCCCTCTTTGTCGTCTGCCAACACATGGCAAAGGGGTGGCGGCAGACGGCAAAGGGGGAATCTGCCCCCTCTCTATCCCCTCTTTGCCGTCTGCCCCCACATGGCAAAGGGGGGAGGCAGACGGCAAAGAGAGAATCTGCCCCCTCTCTCTCCCCTCTTTACCGTCTGCCCCCACATGGCAAAGGGGGTGAGGCAGACGGCAAAGAGAGAATCTGCCCCCTCTCTCTCCCCTCTTTGTCGTCTGCCCCCACATGGCAAAGGGGGGGAGGCAGACGGCAAAGAGAGAATCTGCCCCCTCTCTCTCCCCTCTTTGCCGTCTGCCCCCACATGGCAAAGGGGGGGAGGCACACGGCAAAGAGAGAATCTGCCCCCTCTCTCTCCCCTCTTTGCCGTCTGCCCCCACATGGCAAAGGGGGGGAGGCAGACGGCGAAGAGAGGAGGCCTGCCGTTAACACTTAACGGGGACGTTGCAATATATGTCGTCCCACTTATTTTTCCGTCTGCCCCCTCATGGCAAAGATTCTTTGCCGTCCGCTTTGTGAAAGCAGACGGCAAAGAGCCTCTTCACCGGATTTTTTTACCGTCTACTTTGCCATGAGGGGGCAGACGGCAAAGCCTTTGCCGTCCGTGGTTGCCCCCTTTGCCGTCCGCCTTGGCAGACGGCAAATTTCTGAATTTCAGTAGTGTTGGGGCCATAAGAATTGATAATTTCTCGATTGTATCACTGAAAATGTAGTTCTTACAAGATTCTGGTTGTCAAATTGTTTATAGGAACCGGAGTGAAATAGTTTCCTGTTATGAATGCTTATTTTTTATAAAACCTCTGATCTAAATCCTGAATTACTGTATTGTGTGCTTCTATAAAATAAACTTTATTAGTTCAGTTTTATCTAAAAAACCTAGAATAAAATAAACAATCAAGTTAGGTTGGTGTCCTGAGGGTGTCTCTTACTCTTTCATGATAGTTAGATGAGATAATTGCAGGGCACTACCACACTTGGGCACCATGTTACGAATTGGTACCCATAGTCATTTTTTTGCGTGTTAGTACCATATCATATCCTAATTGTTGCAATACGACCTGATAGCCATCTAACACGTATTGACGATGTATTTGTTGTACCGGGCCCGCATGTAAGTGTCGGCAAGAACCGGTACGGTCGGTCTTTGTGTGTAGCTCCAACCTGGTCGACTGAGCCAGTCACCTCCTTCCCTCTTCTTCTCTCCTTGCACTCTGCCCCTCTCGTCGTCGAAGCTCATCGGCCGCCACCACCTCCGCCGCGCCATGGTTTATGAGGATGAGAGTAGCAACGACCTATCGAGCTTGGACATCAGCTCTTCCTCTGACGGCATGATGTACCGGGTAATTTGTAGAGCTAGGTTTAGGTTTAGGGTTTCGGTTTCTTCACATTGGGGATTCATCTCTGTTTTTTGGTTCTTTTTAAGATCCCTGCTAGCATCGACGACAAAGACTACATGGGCATCGAGAATTCTTCCCTGGATGTTTTCTTGGAGCATGGGCTGCCGCCTGAGCGTCGCGTAACATTCGAAGGATTTGAGACAGGCAGAAGGTTTTTAGTGTGTGCTCAGCCGGTAAGATGCATGAAGTTGCTTCTGTTTTCTCTATATGCTGGTTCCCTGCAATTTTCTGGATGCCTCTTAGTTAGATTAGCTCAAAGATTCATACTATCATTGTTAGCTTAGTTTGATGTAGACTATCATTGTTAATAGTTTTCGGTTGATTCTTTAGATTCAGACTATCATTGTTAGTTTAGTTTAGTTCAATGCAGACTATCATTGTTAATAGTTTTTGGTTGGTTCCTGATCCCAGCACTGTCATTGTTTATTACGAATGGACAAGTGTCTTAGATTGTTTAATACTACAGATAGAGTTTAGCTCAAAGATTCTGGCTTAGTTGGAAGTGCTGATATTTTTTTAAAGTAGTGGAAGTAGTGGTCAGTACTTGTACAATTGCTGGTATTATTTTATTGATTGTAAACATGGACCTTAGCTCAAAGATTCTGGCTTAGTTGGTAGTGTTGGTATTTCTTACAAGTACTGACGTAGTGGTCAGTAGTTCTGCTATTGCTGTTATTTTTTTAGAAGTAGTTAGAAGTGTTGCTATTGATGGACTGGTAAAGGTGCAGCTTAGTTACAATTGCTCTTATTTTCTTACCTGTTCATGTGTTTTTTTATTGCAGTCATCTCAAAACTGTGGTTTTGTAGGGTGGGTAGACCAAAAGTGACCTCCCACAATGCAAAATGCATTGTTAAAACTTTGGGAAATGTTGGAAGACAACAATTGTGGTAGGATGGATGATAATTTGGACAATTCACTGATAATTCACCATCTCATAGAGGAGAAAAGAAATCTTGATGCAAACTATGACAAACTAGTAGAAGATGTGAATCAACTGCTCAATGCCCGGGAGGAGAGGGTCATGGATTTGAGCTATATGAAGGTGAATGGCCATGGTGCAGAGAGATCTAGTTCTGCTGTGTCTGTCATGAAGTCTGAGATTGAGAAGAAAGAGGCAAAGATAAGCGAAGTTAAAGGGAAGTATTCAGTGCTTATGAACCTTGCAGAAGCTCAAGGCAGGGTCATTAGCACCCAGAAGGAAAATCATTTGAAGGAGAAGGAGAATCTAAGTGAAGAGAACTAAAATTTAAAGGTTCAGGTTGATAAACTGACAAAATCTGAGGACAAACTTAATGATGACATTGTGGTGCTCAACCTTCACATTGATGGTCTGAAGAAAGGAATTGAGAATCTGATTAAACGCAGGGATGAGCTAAAGCTCCAGATTGCTGATCAGTTGAAGGCATTTCAGAAGAACCAAGAGAAGTTGAAGATGATCAGGGACAGTTTGGATGGATGAGCTGATCAGATGAAGATGAAGTCCACTATGCTATGGTTGATGTGGTGCCCTTTTGTGAAAAGTTGTTCTGCAATCCATGATGAACTCCACTATGCTATGTTTGTAACTCTACTATGCTATTGTTGGTGTGTTGCTCTTTTGTGCCAATGTTGTAATGCAAGAATCTCCGAATTATGTATGCTTAAGTGACTTTATCTTTGTTCAACCCAAGTATGTTGTATTATGCTTAAGTGACTTCTTATTTGTTGCATTGGTAGATGGGTATGTGTTTAAGTGTCCATGACAATGAAGCACCTATTGCATTGATAGATGGGTATATCTTAAGAACCATGACCATCAGAGAGCAATAAGAACCATGACCATTTGTTGTATTATGTGAAATATGCTAGCTAAAGAGAGCTCTTAATTTCCTAACCTGTTGCTATAAACAGATCATGACCATCACATCACACATAAATATATCAGATCATGACCATCACATCACACATCATATAACCTGATCATTAGCTCAGCAAGAAATTAGTACTTATCATAGAACCAGGAAATTCACTTAATACTTATCACACATCACTTACTACTGGTAGTACAACCAGCAAATTCACTTAATACTTATCATACATCACTTACTACAGGTAGTACAACCAGCAAATTCACTTAGTACACATCATAGAACTTAGTACTTATCACTTATCACACATCACTTAGTACTGATCATACAACCAGAAGATACTCTGAATACACATCATTAGTCATGGTTACCACTGGTAGTACAAAATGCCATCCAGCTAGAATGGTTTCTTGGTGTAGGAGCAGCTGATGAACCTCCAGGAGATGATGATGAAGATCCAGCAGCAAATCTTGGGGCAGGAGCAGATGATGATGAAGCTCCAGCAGCAAATCTTGGGGCAGGAGCAGATGATGATCAAGCTCCAGCAGCAAATCTTGGGGTAGTGAAAGGCCTATTAACACTGGCACTAGTTGTTGATCTTCTGGTAGATCTTGTAGGGGGAGGCTGTGATCTTGCTTCCCTCCTTGGTCTTGCAGGTGCAGGTTGTGATCTTGCAGTTGGAGGTTGTGATGTTCCACTTCTAGCCTGTAATAATGGATTGAACACATGAACATAATAGTTGCAAAGCAAATAAATACAAAAGAAAATACTTAGAAAGCACATTATGTGAAAATGTGCTTACCACATGCTTGTTTTTCCTCAGAGCCAACTCTGCTCTCAACTGTTGTCTGCAGTTGGTGTACCTGTGGCCTTGGAGCCCACAGTTGCTGCATGTTATAGTGGCCATTCTTGAACTGTCCTTTGGTCTTGGAATCTCAAATTTTTCCTTTATTCTCTTCTCTTTCTTTCTTCCCCTCTTCACATGAAATATGGGTGGCTCTATGTCTAGTCCACTTGTCCTTGTCCAATCATGTTCACCGGGAACATGATATATCATTGGCTCATAAGAAGCAAGGTAGAAAGGTTTTTTAAAGAATTTAGACACATATTCCTCTGGAAATCTTTTTGCCTTGTTAATTGCTGATATTGCATGTTTGCAAGGTATGCCAGATAGGTCCCACTTTCTGCAGCCACATGTATGCAGTTCCAAGTTTACATCATGTGTTTGCTGCCCACTACTCACTTGCCATAAATTAACACCAGCTTGGATAGGTTTGCGGTATCTAGCCCTTTCCGTTTCCACCTCTAGCTTCTCAGCATAATGTGGTGTAATCTCCCATAGAGATGCCTTTCCTTTCTCTCTATTCCTATGCCACCACACCATCTGCTTGTCCTTAAAACCATCAATCATAGTCCTAATAGGTTTTCTCCAAAAATCTAGGATATAATTGTTGAACACCTCAGACAGGTTGTTAACAACCAAGTCTGTCTTGCAGTTAGTGTCAAAAGCATGTCTAGCCCATGTGTGCTTAGGTATTCCAGTCAGCCACTTCCAAGCTTCCTCACTCTCATTTTTTAGATCATTCATGGCAATGTTAAACTTGTGTTGGTTGTAAGCATAGCTGGCATTATCCATGCATTTCTTAAGATCTTCCCCCCTAAAACCAGCATTCTAGAAATTTGCATAGAGGTGTCTAAGGAAAAATCTTTGATGGCAGTTTGTGGATACTTTATTAACTGCATTTAGCAGCCTCTCATCACATAGCATCCTAAACTTAGCTACTATACAACTACAAATGCAGAACTTAATAGAAATGCAGAACTTAATACAAATGCAGCAAAGCACATACCTTGTGTCTATCAGACATGATAGTATAAGGACCAAATTTGCCAATTTCACCTCCTAGACATATCTTCAATTGGTGCACAAACCAACACCAGTTAGTTGTGTCCTCTTGTCCAAGTATAGCAAATGCAAGTGGGAAAATATTGTTATTGCCATCTCTTCCAGTGGCAGCAAGGATTTGAGCACCAGTTGTCAACTTAATGTAGGATCCATCAACACCTGTTCATGGAAAGCATTGCTAAACAATTAAAATTATTGATGCACAATAAAAGAATGACTAACCAATGAATGGTTTGCATCCACTCAGAAGTCCCTCCCTTGCTCCCTTGATGCAGAAGAACATAGCATGAAACCTTGGTGCTGGATATGGTATTTTTGTAGTAGGTTTAGAAGTAACTGTTGTGACTACAACTCTTCTACCAGGGTTTGTATCCATGATGGTCTTAGCATAATCCCAAAGTCTAGGATACTGCTTCTTGTGCTCTCCTAGCACAGCTTCTACAACAAGGTTTTTTGCCCTATAGGCAATGTGCCTTCCCACATCAACACCATAATTCTCCCTACAGTTATCCATCAAAGTGTTTATGCTAGTGCTGGGATCAGACCTGAACAATGACTCCTAGGTCTTAGCAAGCCAGTTTGCACTAATCCTTGATTTCTCCGTGTTGGTAGGGCAAGTGTGCACGAGCCTCATTTTCTTAATAGCAAAGGTCTTTCTCCCCTTTGATAACTGCAGCAACAATGGAAAACTGGCAATGATCTTGCTTACAACAAGCAATGAACCTTTGGTCTGAGTTTCCGTGATACCTAAAGTCTCTGGCCTGTGTGATGTGCAAGCTCAACAAAGCTTCTTTGAATTGATGTTGATCCTTAAAGCACATGTACAAACATAACTGCTGATGTGGATGCTCAAGTTTGTCATTGTACCAGATCCTTGGTTTCCTCTCTTTAGGTAGCACAAATGAGGGTGGCTCATGTCCATCATCATCATCCTCAAACAACAACCAATCATCTTCTTCATCTGGTGAAGGAATGAAATCAGGTATCACAACCTCTAACACACTAGAATGTGGCCTAGTAGTAGGGCCTTTCCTAACTTGAAGTTTCTTCCTCCTTTTTGGAGATTTTTGCATTTGAGGCTCTTATGTTGCAAAAACATCCTCATCTTCCTGCTCAAACAAATCCTCAACATCAGTTTAACCATCATAATGTAATAGTTCCTCATCTGAATTTTCATGTGAATCTTCACATTCATCTACATCTTCTTCCTCCTCTCCTAATTGTGAGATGTTATCTGAATTGTTATCACTGTCATAAGCATCACTACTATTATGTGACTGTTCAAACACTAGCTCTTCCTCCATTATAGCATTCAGATTGTCATTTCTGAAGTTTATACTCTCTTGGGTGCAAAAAGCAGTAGGCTGACTAGGGTTGTTATGCAAAACTACACCTTGTGGATCAACAGCAAGAACTGCGGGCTCACCGAGATCATAAAGGATAGGTGGTTCATAAACTATTGCTGCTAATTTATCCTCTTCAGTTGCTGCACTTGCTGCTAAATAAGTTGTTGTTGCCCTCACTAGCAAGTTGAGAACTAAATTGTGGTTATATTGTTTTTTTAGTTCCTGTAGTTTGATGTTTGTGTCAATCAAATCTAATCCATGCTCTCTCTCCTCTCCTATTCCTAAATTCCTCATGTGGTATAACTCATCTGATAAATAAAAACCTTGTGTTTGCAACAGTGCATACAGGTTCAGAAATGTAACATCTGAGCTACATAGCTTCATATTAATATTTTGCTGAGAATCAAAGTGAACCCTCAGTTCCCAAACATCATCATTCAAACTACAGTTCCGACATAAAATTTCAGATAATCACATAAGCATCAAAATTCAGATAAGCAACCATATAAATTCAGATAAACACATAGACATCAAAATTCAGATAAGCACATAAGCACTTGCTGTCTTGATCAGTCAAACTATAAGCATATAAACCCTCTACTATGAATTCTTAATTGCACAGAAGCAACACACAACCTGTACTATGAATTTTAAATGTCACAGGAGCACTGGTTCAGAGTCCAGGAGCAACACAGATTCAGAGTCCACGAGCAGCAACACACATATCGAGTCTAGGAGCACTGGTTCAGAGTACACGAACAACAAACAACCTCTAGCATTGATACAACTAGCCTCTACCATTGATACACCCCAAAAAGAAAGAACAAAATTGCCAGTGTTCATCAGTGACTTACATCATGCCGCCACCAGCACCATTGGTCCAGTGATGGCTACTGCTAAGGTTGGTGACCCAGATCTCTGCCATCTTCACCCTGTCCTCCATGGACAGCGTAGCCTCCTACTCCAAATCCTCATCCTCCGAACCAGCGCCGGAGGAGTGGTTCGAACTATAGCCGCCATCGTTGACAGCCGGACCTACGTGGTCATCTACCCCGAGGCCGGGGAGGTCTCCGTACCCGCGAGCAACGTCACCGCCGCCGGGAGTTGCCGTCGCTATGGTCGGAGAGCCGCACAGAGAGGGAGAGGGGAGAGCAAGGCTAGGGTTCGAGCGAGAGCAGGGGGTTGGTCCCGTTCGACCAGGTTCGAGCGAGATGGTCGGATTCGACCAGGTTCGAGTGAATGGCCGAGTCGGTACGTGTACGCCACCGTGGAGAATGACATGCGGGCCCAGTACGTCAGATACATCGTCAATACGTGTTAGACGACTGTCAGATCGTATTGCAACAATTAGGCTATGAGATGGTACTGACACGCAAAAAAATGACTATTGGTACCAATTTGTTACATGGTGCCCAAGTGTGGTAGTGCCCTGCAATTATCTCTAGTTAGATACTGCAATAACTGTTGGCAAAAAGAATCTAGCTAATCCTTTTTTTTCTCTGTGAGTGTCATTCCGCATAATCGAACCTTTCCTTTATCGTCTTGAACATCTATAAGTAGTACGCTAGTACTACTACCCTATTAGTTTTTGACCTACAAAAAGAGAACACATGAGGGTCAGAAATTCATCGAGAAGATCAAGCAAACGTGCATGGATAATTGTTTTCATTCATCTATGAGATCAAACATTGATAGTTTTAAGGATTTTAGTGTCTTATTTTCAGAATCATAATTTGTTTTTAGGATAATTTGTTGTTTTTACAATTTGCATACTATAGCAGATACATTTATTTCTTTGTTCATGTTTAAAATTATCCGCGAGCATTCAAATTATTTTGGCTGCATGATACAGGTTTAGACTGCATGCTACATGGAGGCAGTGGAGGGGATGGTCAATTGTGTGCTTTATGTTGCTCCAAAACATCATATTCTTCTCTGCTTGGTGGTCTTATGTGGATTCATTGATAAACTCAACCTAATAGCATGCTTGCCTCCATGCTTGGTGTTGTACTCTTGTGTGAGACTGTTGATTAGATCTGTGTGTACTCCTATATTCTTTCTTGGTACTTTGGTCGGCTATGACACTGTGTCCATGGTTGGAAGTTTATTTCCCACTTTGGTTATGTTGTACTCCTACTTGATAGACAGAATTGAGATCCATGTGTGACTGTCAAAAATATTATTGCTTTTGTGTTGTTTTTCACGCTTGCAATGTCCAAATATCTTCCTTTGTGAACCATGCTGGAAATTTTTGTTTTTGAAGTCTGAATTTGTACCAAAACAATGTGAATGTATAATCTAAAACACTACGTCGAATGCTTGAACAATTGAATGCTTGAAATAGTGTGATCTGTATAATTCAGTGTTAACCAAATAACAAATTGATTTTGTAAATGCTTGAAACAATGCTGAACCTTGGAGCCCCATCTGATCATGACGGAGGGCTTTGACGCCAGACGACCATATACTGTAGAGGCACACACAAAACAAAAGATCTCGTCGTGGATGGCAAGGGAGATCTTCTCCGTGTTGAAGATGACTTCGTCAATGACAAGCGTGCAGCCCTCCTCCGTGCAGCATCCACGACACCATCACCATACAAAATATTCTCCATAACTAGCATAGTCTCGTCGGGATTCTAGCATTGATGTTGAATTTTTCCAAGCAATTCATGACCTGGAAAAATCATGCATTCATAATATATACAATGATAAATAATATTCTAGCATTTATGTTGCATTTTTCAAGCAATTTATGACCTGAAAAAATCATGTTGTTCATATTATATACAACGAAAAAAAGATTCTAGCATCGATGTTATGCGTTTGAGTTAACAAAGTATTTTTTTTCATAACTATGTTTGCTAAAAAAATGTTTTGAGTATGTCTTCGGCTCTTGGCTAATTCTGGGCATAATAGTCTCGCAGTACATCCGCGGTTCTTTGAATTTCAATGCGGAACATGATGTTAGTAAATAAAAAAGACTAGAAACACTTAAAGAGGTGTGGCATTGTATATTTTGTATGTCTTGGAAGGACGAGCATTTTTTCTTCGATGATCATCATTAACATTATTGTTCTTTCCCCCAAGATAAGTACCATGTGAGTATCAAACTAATCGATAGATATTATAGTCCTATCTGGCTACCATGTCAAGTTATATCTATTGAATTCCATAACAAAACACAACACATGGGATTCTTGCATTATGAAATTCGATGTAAAATTTATCTAAATAAGAGATTTAGAGGAAGCGAGCAACCATGGGTTACTGTATGTGTGTGGGGGGTGGGGCGGGTGTGGTTAAGGTATGAGGTAATTCTCTATGAAGAAAGCGATGGGCTTGGCAGCAGCGCACCTGAGCAAACTGGGTGGCTCCAGCAGTCCGACTAAAAACAGGGCTCGGTGCGCTACTGCCCGGTGGTGCGAGCATGTGTGGATAGCAGTCCGCCAGGCGGGCAGAGGTTGGCCATGGCACCGGAGCGCCTGAGTGGACTGGGCGGCTCCGATAGTGCGACTAATAAGGGTGACTTAGCGCGCTGCTGCACGGTGGTGCGCGTCTCCACAGAAAGCAGCCGTCCGAGGGTGTAAAGGCATGCCACGACACCGGGGAGCTCCTCATAAGGTCCCCGACGCCGGTGAGGAGATCTGGCGTTCGGCGTTGATCTCATGCCTCCTTCGACCGGGAATTTGTTCGTGAGGAGGAGGGGAAAGCAAAACGGCCACTAGGGATCTCCCCGGAGCCAATAGGGAGACGATGCGGGTCGCGAGTTGGAGATCCCTTTTCCCCTCTTGTTTAGTATGATATTTTTGCATTTATGAATCGTTGTATGCATACCCATCATGGAATATTCCTCTACGGGAGGACTGTGGGCACTCATGGTAAATTGGTAATTGCACATTTGACACGAAATTGAATTAATCTTAGTCATTAGTGAGGCTATAATCTAGTGGTGTTAATCAAGATGTTTACATCTACCATGTGGCTTTAAGAAAGAATTACTTTGCTTGTTTAATAGTAGTATAGATTGTGAGAAATAGTATAATAAATAAAGAAAACAAATTAGGAGCATTGCCGTAAATATCCTTGCAATATCTTGCTCCTTTTTCGCAACACTAGAGAATTGTTATAATATGTTGTACGTATTACCATGGATACATAGTTTGTCGCAATATGTAATAGTTATTGCAACAAAACGAATGTGAGGCAAAAAGTCTCCCTATTACAACCAATGCACGTTTGGTTGCAATACGAAGCCATGTTTTTGCAACAATACCTATGGCTAGGGCCATATGCGAGGATTGTTGCAATATATTTCCAAACATAACCACAAAGATTTTCTTTGTTGTAATACCTTGTCTTTATTGCAACAAAATGACCAATTCACACAAGGGACACAACTGTGGCAATATCACAACCATATTACAATGCTGATGAAGCTTGGTGCAATACATGTCTTCTATTACAACAAAATGAGTACTTAGCGCGACAAAACAAAACTGTGGCAATATGTATATCCGATTACCACGAATTGGAACTTTGTGGTAATATAGCATTATATTGCAACGAAAGATAACTATAGCAATAAATTTTGTTGCAATAGACTCGAATTCTTGTAGTGGTGCTGCCATCGAGGTTCTCGCACTATCTGTGTTGTTACTACTAAAGCTACTACCTAGCAATATAGCAAGAGCATCTGCAAGCGCAAAATAAATTTCAAGACAACCCTATGGCTCCTGCCGGTTGCCATAGCAACGATGTGCAAGTCGATATTTAACTATTACAACATGATCACCTCATACATCCAATTTATCATATCATGTCATTGGCCATATCGTATCACAAGCATACCCTGCAAATTTAACTATTAGACGTCCTCTAATTTGTTGTTGCATGTTTTACGTGGCTGCTATGGGTATCTAGTATGATTGCAACTTACTTACGCAAAGCCACAATGGTGATATGCAAATTGCTATTTAACCTTCTGCAAGGACCGCCTTGGTCAAATCCGATTCAACTAAAGTTGAACAAACAAACACCCGCCAGCCATCTTTATGCAACACCTTGCATGTCAGTCGATGAAACCGGTCTCTCGTAAGCGTACGAGTAAAGTTGGTCTGGGCCGCTTCAATCCAACAATATCGTCGAATCAAGAAAAGACTAAGGAGGGCAACAAATTGAACATCAATGCCCACAAGATCTTTTGTGTTCTGCTCGAGATGTCAACTATAGATGAACCTGGCTCTGATACCACTGTTGGGGAACATTGCATGGGAAACAAAATAAATTCCCAAGCACACGCAATACCTATCCATGGAGATGATCATCTACGAGAGGGGTAGTTAATCTACATACCCTTGTAGATGCTAAGCGGAAGCGTATATAACACGGTTGATGTAGTGGAACATCTTTGCGATCCAAATCGCAGCCCGTCCCGCGATCTCATCACGATCCGTCCCGATCTAGTGCCGAACAGACGGCACCTCCGCATTCAGCACACGTACAGCTCAATGACGATCCCCACCTTCTTGAACCAGCAAGAGGAGGCGGAGAGGTAGGTGAGTGCTCCAGCATGGCGGCGTGGTGGTGGTGGTGGTGAACTAATCCAGTAGGGCTTCGCCTAAGCACTAGCGAACTAGACTAGAGGAGAAATAGATCTAGAGAGAGAGGGGCAACCGTGGCTGTTTTTTGTGTGTCAAAACCCTCAAAAGCCTCTAGTATATATAGGAGGAGAGGAGAGGAGGCTGCCTTGGCCCTTACTCCAAGGATAAGGGGTTGGCCGAACCAACAAGGGAGGAATCCACCTCCCACAAGGGAGGTGGAATCCTATTAGGATTCCTTCCTAATTTAGAAACCATTTCCACCTTTTGCCTTTTTGCCTTATTCCACCACTCAAGTCGCATGGGCCCTTAGGGGAGGCTTTGGCCAGCCCACTAGGGGCTGGTCTACCTCGTCTCACAGCCCATGAAGCCTTTAGGTTGTCACACACCTCCCGGTGGTCCCCGGTACCCTCCTCGCACTCCCGGTATACTATCGATGAGCCCAAAACTTTTCCAATGAACCAAACAGGACTTCCTATATATCAATCTTTACCTCCGGACCATTCCGAAGCTCCTCTTGACGTCCAGGATCTCACCCGGGACTTCGAACAACCTTCGGTCGCCAACACCTATAACTTAACTATACCGAAACGTCACCGAACCTTAAGTGTGCAGACACTGCGGGTTCGAGAACTATGCAGACATGACCTGAGACATTCTCTGATCAATAACCAATAGCGGGACCTGGATGTCCATATTGGTTCCTAAATATTCTACGAAGATCTCTATCGGTTGAACCTCTATGTCAAGGATTCGGTTAATTTCGTATGATGTCCCCTTTGTCCTTCGGTATGTTACTTGCCCGAGATTCGATCATCGGTATCTCCATACCTAGTTTAATCTCGTTACCGGCAAGTCTCTTTACTTTTTTCGTAATACAAGATCTGTGACTAACTCCTTAGTCACATTGCTTGCAAGTCTTGTTGTGATGTTGTATTATCGAGTGGGCCCCGAGATACCTCTCCGTCACTCGGAGTGACAAATCCTAGTATTGATCCATGCCAACCCAACAGACCCCTTCGGAGATACCTGTAGAGCACCATTATAGTAACCCGGTTAAATTGCGACATTTGGTACACACAAGGTATTCCTCAAGTGTCCAGGAGTTGCATGATCTCATGGTCATAGGAACACATACATGGACATGCAGAAAACAGTAGAAGTAAACTAGCACGAGCATATGCTACGTTTATAGTTTGGGTCTTGTCCATCACATCATTCTCCTAATGATATGATCCTGTTATCAAGTGACAACACTTGTCTATGGCCAGGAAACCTTGACCATCTTTGATCAACGAGCTAGTCAACTACAGGCTCACTAGGGACAGTGTGTTGTCTATGTATCCACACATGTAGTTGAGTTTCCAATCAATACAATTCTAGCATGGATAATAAATGATTATCATGATCTAGGAAATATAATAATAACCAATTTATTATTGCCTCTAGGGCATATTTCCAACAGAATTGTTGTTGTTCTTGTGTAGTGCTATTTTGTTCCAGCTAGATGAGGCATTGAGGAAAAAAAGCGGTGATGGTTGTGTCCGCTGGCCGTGCAGTACGTCGGATCCAAGAAACATCCGCATACAGACGGCAAACCTAGAGTTACACACTCGATCTAGATCAGCGCGACAACCAATGATGCAGCGGTCTGTGGCGGTTTTCAGGCGAGGGGACCACACACGCATAGTATAGTACTTTTCTCATGGAGCTGCACACCGATGTCGATGAAGCAACATGGAGATTCGACCTTTCCTTTTTTTCTTTATTGTTTATTACTTATAAGGTTGTGCGCTCTTTTAATTACTAGTAGTATAGTTTGTCTTTCATGCACGTATTACTACTAGTGCCTTATACTCCCTCCATAATGATTTATTTGTCGTTGGGAGATTGTTTTCGACCAGGTGAAAACAGGTGAAAGTACAAAACTACCCTTAATTACCCCTAATTTGAAAACAGATCGTGTTCCTCGGCTCCACCTCCGCCAGCGCTCGCCTCCTCTTCCTCCTCCCTCCACCTCTGCCAGCGCTCGCCACCTATTCCTCCGCACTCCACGTCCTCCAGCTTCGCATCCCTGTAACACCCAAGATGCGGTCCTATCCTTATTTTGGCGTGAGGGCCTCAACAAGGATAGAAACGCATCTCGTCGTTTCTCTAGAATGGATATAGTTACAAGTAAATGTACTAAAAAGATGAGTATATGGAATTGGCTTACACTCGCCACAAGCTACATCAGGGTCACATCAATACGATACATACAATCATCATGAAGAAGAGCAGGGTCTAACTACGGACGAAAACAAACGATAAAATAACGACGTCCATCCTTGCTATCCCAGGCTGATGGCCTTGAACCCATCCTTGATCGAAGAAGAAGAAGAGGAAGAAACTCAAATAGCACAATCAGCATGCTCACATCAAAGTACTCTTTACCTGTACCTGCAACTGGTCTTGCAGTAATCCGTGAGCCACAGGGACTCATCAATATCATTTCCAAAGGTATCAAGACTAGCAAAGCTTAATGGGTGAGATATGGTTAAGTGGTGAGGCTGCAGCAAGAGACTAAGCATTTATTTGAGGTGGCTAACTTTCAATTACAAGAATAAGAGGGGGATGATCTACGCATAGCAGACGTGAACTACTATTGATCGAATGAATGATCCTGAACACCTACTTACATCACACATAACCCCACCATGTCCTCGATCGGAGCAGGAGCTCACAAAGAGACAATCACGGTTACGCACTCAGTTGGCATATTTTAATTAAGCTTACTTCAAGTTATCTAGAACCGGATGTTAAATACAGTTTCCATGTTGCCACATAACCACGGGCACGGCTTTCCGAAAGATTTGACACTGCACGGGTGCTCCAACTAGTCCGTCACAAACTACCACACGCTGCGATGAAATAACTTCGATCAGGGAAAATCCGTGATATCCTTAGGTTCCTATTGGAAAACCTCAACCTCGAGATAACCCAAATCATCCTCGGAATCCCTCGCACAACACTCTCGAGAAAGGTAAAACAAGTCCAGCAATGTTGTGCGACATGCGAACAATCCCAATAGGAGCCGTGTATCTCATTCTCAGGGCACAATCGGATGAGGGCAGCGTATAGTGGCTCGATAGAAATCACCCTAGTTGCCCCGGGTTGGCCCCGCACACGACTCTGTTTTGGACTAGCACCATTAGCACTGGCCCTCCCTCTATTATGTTGAATTACTCCTCGGGTTCATGATGCCCTATGTTTTTCAGTATTAACAGATTTATTATGTTGGGCAAAATAGTACCAATGTTGGGCCTTGCCAGATGAGCTTTATCCCAGAACGAGAATCTAGGGGGTCCCCATAACAACCCCAAGCATGTTAGGAGCGCTCATTTATGGAACATCACATTGGTAGCCAAAACTAAGGCGACAAAGGTGGAAGAAAACACCAAGCTATAAAGGCCGAGCCTTCCACCTTTTACCAAGTATATGGGTGCATTAATGTAACGCCCAAGATGCGACCCTATCCTTATTTTGGCACAAGGGCCTCGACAGGGATAGAAGCGCATCTCGTCGTTTCGCAAGAATGGATATCGTTACAAGTACATGTACTGAAAATATGAGTATATGGAATTGGCTTACACTCGCAACAAGCTACATCATAGTATCATCAGTACAATACATAAACATCACGAAGAAGAGTAGGGTCCAACTACAGACCAAAACAAACAATAAAAGAACGACGTTCATCCTTGCTATCCCAAGATGCCGGCCTGGAACCCATCCTAGATCAATGAAGAAGAAGAAGAAACTCCAAATGAACAATCATCACGCTCATGTCATAATAGCACTTTACCTGTACCTTCAACTGGTGTTGTAGTGATCCGTGAGCCACAGGGGACTCAGCAATCTCATTTCCAAAGGTATCAAGACTAGCAAAGCTTAATAGGTGAGGTATGGTTAACTGGTGAGGCTGCAGCAAGCGACTAAGCATTATATGAGGTGGCTAACTTACGAGTAGAAGAATAAGAGGGGGATGAACTATGCATAATGGACGTGAACTACTGATTATCAAATGGATCCTGAACACCAACTTATGTTCATACGTAACCCCACCGTGTCCTTGATCAGAGAAGGAGCTCACGAAAGAGACAGTCATGGTTACGCACTCAGTTGGCATATTTTATTTAAGTTAACTTTAAGTTGTCTAGAACCAGTGTTAAACAAAGTTTCCACGTTGCCACATACCCGCGGGCATGACTTTCCGAAAGATTTGACCTTGCAGGGGTGCTCCAACTAGTCCATCACAAACTACCACACGCTGCGACGGAATGACCTCGATCTGGGAAACCAGTGATCTCCTCGGGATCCTATTGGAAAACCTCAACCTCGAGATAACCCAAAGCATCCTCTAAATCCCTTGCACAAGACGCTTGAGAAAGGTAGAACAACTCCAGCAAGGCCGCCCGGCGTGTCGACGAGACCGATAGGAGCCGCGTATCTCGTTCTCAGGACACGACGGATAAGTGACGCGTATGGTGGCCTGATAGAAATCTCCCAAGTTGCCCTGGGTTGGCCCCGCACAGTGCTATGTTTTGGACCAGCAACATCAACACTGGCCCTCCCTGTATTATGTTGAATTACTCCTCGGGTTCATGACGCCCTATGTTTTTCAGTATTAACATAATTATTATGTTGGGAAAATAGACACTACTGGAAAAACATAATTTGCCGACAGCTTTCAGCTTTGCCGTCAGCAATTTCACGGGGCTGACGGCAAAGAGACTTTGCCCTCAGCCAAAATAAATGCTGACGGCATAGGAGAGGCTGACGGCATAGAAAACCTATGTCGTCCGCTTTATCTAAGCCGTTAGCCAGCTGACGGCAAAGGACAAAAACATTGTCGGCATAGGGAGGCTGACGGCATAGGGGGCTAACCCGGTCGCACGTTCGACCAGTGCTTAACGGGGGACGTCCTTGCCGACAGCCAGCTGAGGGCAAAGACTAACGGCTGTCTTTGCCAACAGCTGGCTGAGGGCAAAGACTAACGCCTGTCTTTGCTGACAGCTGGCTGAGGGCAAAGCCACGTGCCTTATCCCCCCCGTGCCACGACCTAACCCCTCTTCTCTCTCACGTACCTCTCCCACCCTGCTCTCCCGACCCGCCGCCGTCGTCGACCTTACTCGCACTGCGCCGCCCCGCCCTGCGCCGCCCCGCGCCGCCCCTACTCGTCGGCGCCGGCCCGCGCCAGCCCCGCCATCGCCCCGCCCCGAGGCATCGGCCCCCGCGCCGCCTCGCACCCGCCCGTACTCGCCGGCGCCGCCCGGCGCCGCCCCTACTCGCCTCTGCCCCGCGCCCGCCCCTACCCGCCTCTGCCCCGCGCCAGCCCGCCCGCCGCCGCCCCGCGCCATCCCCGCCCCGACTCGCCGGTGAGCTCCTCCTCCCCCTTTTTTTCTTTTTTTTTCTATGTTAGGGCCTCTTAGATTTACAGGATCGCAAAAACATGGGAATAGGAAAAATGTAGGAAAACTATCGAAACTACTGATTTGGCAGTCGTTGCATGCTTAGGAAAATACATGTTTTGTTGGTGTGGAAGTCATTGCATGCTTAGGAAAATAGTTTGTGGGTTGCAACTATTTAAGAATAGAAAAGGGTTGCATGCATAGAAAATATATTTAGTGGGATTGTAGATTAATTATGTGGCATATATGCATGCTTTGTTGGTGTGGAAGCATTGCATGCTTAGGAAAAATACTTTGTGGGTTGCAACTATTTAAGAATAGAAGATGCATGTGTAAAACTGAGGATTGAAAAAGAGAGGAAAAGTACATGAATATGAAACAAATGAAACGTTTGAAATGGAGGCCTTAGTTAGATCCTATGGAATTTGCATTCCAGCGTTTTTCCTATGAAAAATCCTTCAAATCAAAGGAGGCCTTAGTTAGATCTGTTAGTAGTGGATTTTTAGTTAAATTTAGTTAGCAATTACTTAGTGGTAGATTTTTAGTTAGATTTAGTTAGCAATAGATGTTAGTACATGTAAGTATTAGTTAGCTAGCTGTTAGTATTAGTTAGCTAGCTGTTAGCAATAGAAAGAAAATAATAAGAAGAAAAGAAATAGAAGAAGAGAAGAGTAACAAAACTTGAATAATAAATTATTAATAATATATGTTAGTATTAGTTAGCTTAATTACCGCGAGTGCGTATTTTTGTTGATTGAGTGCATTTAAATGTGCAGTAGCTTCTCCGCGAGGGATTGGTTTTCGACGACCTCCCCTACATTCGAAAGTGAGCACATTTGTTAACTCCTCCTCCACCCCCTTTATTTTGCTCTGTTTCGGCCTTCGTGCTAATGACACTATCTAGCTAGGTATTTTTAGTATTAAAATGCAAAGGTGTTGTGTAACCAATACGCGTCTCCCGTTCGAAAGGGTTCCTGTCATAAATATGCATGCATTTGCATATTTATAACGGTGATTCTTTCGAATTGTCCAACGTTATCCATGGACAGCCCGGGTATGTGTAGATTGGGTCGTTTCCCACGCTTTGCTCCGGATCCCATGCAGAGTTTCGACAGCTCCTCCTTGTTGTTCCGGGTACACATCCTCTCGGTTAGTTGCCGAGACATGTATCAGGAGAACAGCGGGGAGGTGCTACCGAAATTTTGCATTGGGTCAGGAGCAGAGCATGGGGAAATGACCCAATCTACACATACTCGGGTGGGATTAGGACCCATCTTTACCTAGTAGCTGGTAGGTGTGCATGCCGTACATCCCAATGTATTAACCATGATTAAAAAATGGCCATAATTAATTTAACATACTTGATGAATTGATAATTTATATTGTTTTATATGTGGATACTATGTAGCTAGCTTGCCAGAATGACTGATCGTGAATGGATGTACACCGGTCACCATAGTCAGAGAGATATGACCGATGAATGGTTGAGCAAAACCTATGAATTCGTGGAAACGACGTTTTCTAAAGGCCAGCCAAAAACATAGTGCCCCTGCAATAAGTGCAAGAATTATTCGCGACAGACAAAGGATGTAATGGGTAAACACCTGCAGATGCGTGGTTTTACTCCCAACTATACCTTGTGGACATTTCATGGTGAGTCGGCCCAACGTAACAGAGACGAGGTGTTGCGTCGGTGCACCGATGATTATGGTACAGGGATTTAAGACATGGTGAATGACTTTGATGATGCTCGGAGCAAGGATGAAGAGATGGAGGAATCCGCGAAAGCCTTCTATGCCATGTTGAAGTCTTCAAAACGTCCTCTTCACGAGCACACTAAGATTTCTCAGCTAGATGCCATCGCACAAGTAATGGCTCTGAAAGCCCAGTTCAACATTGGAAGAGACCTGTTTGACTCAGTGATGACCCTATTTGGGCGCTTTCTACCAGAAGTTCATATTATGCCTTCAAACCTATATGAGTCAGACAAAATCCTTAGTGCACTCAAGATGCCGTATGAGCAGATACATGCTTGTGAGAAGGGATGTGCCTTATTCAGGAAAGAGTATGCGGACGAAACATATTGTCCATTTTGCAAGTCCTCCAGATATGTTGAGGTAGAAAACGGTGAAGGTGAGAAGAACTAGAGAAAAATCCCCGTGAGTGTCCTACGATATCTGCCGATCCTACCAAGACTTCAACGACTTTACATGCTCGAAGAAACATCAAAACAGATGAGATGGCACAAACATGGAATTAGGAAAGAATTAGATGAACACGGAGTTCCGATGTTGGTACACCCTTCAGATGGTGACGCATGGAAGGCATTCGATAGTATACATAAGGAAAAAGCTAAAGAACGAACGAATTGTCGAATCGCCATCAGCCTCGATGGGTTCAATGCTTTTGGTATGACGGCTACCCAATATAGTTGCTTGCCTGTATTTGTCATTCCCCTCAATCTTCCACCATCATCCATTATGCAAAGAAAGCACATATTTCTGACGTTCATAGTTCCAGGGCCAAACTACCCGGGGAAGAATATGAGTGTGTACATGCAACCGCTGATGGATGACTTGAAAGAAGCCTGGGTGAATGGGGTCAACACATACGACGCAGCTAAGAAAGAGAACTTTCAAATGTATGTTTGGTACCAATACTCGTTGCATGATCTGCCAGCATTTGCGCTTTTCGTTGCCTGGTGTGTGCATGGAAGGTTCCCATGCCCACAATGCAAGGCAGCTCTTAAGTTTCATTGGTTGCCGGCGGGTGGGAAGTATTCCTGCTTTGACTTGCATAGACAGTTCTTGCCTATGGACCATCCATTCAGAAAAGACAAGAAGAATTTCATGAAAGGTAAAGTTGTCAAACACTCAGCACCACCTGCGTTGACGGGGGCGCAAATTAATGAACAGTTAAAATCTATGGAGCCTGATCCAAACCGTCCAGGGTATTTCTTGGATTATAATGAGGAACACGCCTCGACCCACAAGCCATGCATCTGGGATCTCCCCTACTTTGAAGACCTCTTACTTCCACACAACATTGACATGATGCACACTCAAAAGAATATCGCCGAGGCCCTTCTTGGCACATTTTTTGGCACTGATAAGGGCAAAGATAATACAAAGGCTAGAGTTGACCAGGAGACTCTGTGTGATAGGCCATCACTAAACATGCGAGAACCGAAAGGAAGAAAAAATTGGTCCAACCCACCTGCTTGGTACAATCTTGAGAAGGGAGCAATAAGGGAAATCCTCTTGTGGGTGCAAAAAAAGTTGTTGTTCCCCGATGGGTATGCTGTGAATCTAGTGAGGGGAGCGAGCATTGAAAAAATGAAAAAATTTGGGCTCAAGAGTCATGATTGGCACATATGGCTTGAGCGGATAATGTCGGTGATGTTGCGTGGCTATATCCCCGAGGCTGAATGGCTAGTATTGGCCGAGTTGAGCTATTTCTTCCGTGTTCTTTGTGCTAAAGAGTTGTCGCGTGCCTTGATAGATGACATGGAAGAGTTGGCGCCTGAGTTGCTCTGCAAGTTAGAGAAGATTTTTCCACCCGGCTTCTTTAATCCGATGCAATGCATGATTTTGCATCTCCCAACCGAGGCAAGATTGGGTGGCCCTGTGCAAAATTGTTGGTGCTACCCAACTAAACGAATGCAGATTACACTTCGAGGAAAATGTAAAAATAAACGTAGAATTGATGCATCGATGGCCGAGGCGTTCATTACCGAGTAGGCGGCAAACTTCGTAATAGCACACTATGATGCCACTATGCACAGCTTGCATAATCCAAAGCCTCGGTACAATCTGGGCGACCCCAAACGACGTGAATCCAATCTCAGACTTTTCAAAGGGAAGCTCACACCTTCTGGTGTGGGAAAACCAAAGTTGTTGTGCGTCGAGGAGTGGCGCACACTAACGATGTATATATTGAACAATTTAACAGAAGTTCGGCCATACATCGAGTAAGTGCTCTGTACATTGTTTCGCAACTTTTAACAAGTTTTGTGTCTAACAACTATTATTAATTGTTACAGTCGATACGTCGAACAATTCTCGAATGGTGTTGCAATCGAAAAAGAATCCATTCTCGAGTATGAACTTCTTGAAAAGACAGGAGGCGGCTATCCCGGTTTCATCTCTTGGTTCATAAAAATGGTACCTCCCTTATATATAATAAGTGATTTCCTTTGTTGCTATTACTCATGAGTAACACACCAAACTCTATATTTTCTTAACTTCTAGGCTAATTCAGATGAGCAACTCGACGATGAATTGAGACAAATAGCTAATGGTTTTGACTTTAAGGTCTGTACATTTCAGAAGTACGACATCAACGGGTATCGCTTTCGTACTGCTAGCAAAGAGCTTTCAATGCCTGGTCGAAAAACAGACAATTCCGGTGTATCTGCTATAGACGAGGGAGGTGTCGAGTATTATGGAAGACTTGAAGAAGTCTACGAACTTCATTATTATGGTGAAAATCCTCCGAACGTTGTTGTGTTCAGATGTCATTGGTTCGATCCTACTAAGACAAGACGGACTCATGAACATCTTGGGATTGTCGAAATTCAACAAGACAGGCAGTTAAGCGGTGCCGATGTCTATATTGTGGCTCAACAGGCCACCCAAGTTTTCTATCTGCCATACTATCATCAAAGTGTTAAGAACCTAGAAGGTTGGTATGTCGTGTTCGATGTGCCGCCACATCTTAGACCACCTCCCCCAAATGAAGACGATTATGAACCTCAAATTGACCCAATAACATATGATGGAGAATTCTTCCAAGAATCACATGGTGTCAGACGTCGTACCCGAAACTGCTCTACGTCCACCCTGAACACGGAGGAACAAGACTCACGTGATAATGAGGAAGAAGTGGAAGTAGAAGAAGTTACCAATGCCGATGAGCTATCAATGCTTGATCGGTTACAAAAAGGCCTTCCACATGATGTCCCTGAACCCGATGACGATATCAGTCATGACGACACGTGTGATACTCATGATGATTTTGCTTCAATTGACCATGGAGAAGAGACAGATGATCCAGACTATTAGTACTTCGTATGCATCCAAACATTGTTGTTTAATTATTCAATTATTAGTTGAATTATTCATGTATTTATTATTGTTCATTTAATTATTGTCCTTGAATTTGTACTAATTATTTAACTATTTATCGTTACAGGTGGTGAGACTTGGCAGGCGGGGATAAGTTGAGGATAGCACCTGGGCAGCTACGGAGAATTTTGTTGCGGAGCTTTGTCGAGGAGCCCCGTGGGAGAGGCGTAGGAAAGAAGAGAGGCAGAGGACGTGGTCGTGGGAGAGGGAGGCTGCATGATAGGAGCCAGTCGCCACCACCCTCAGCTACTTATATCTCAGCCACTTCACCCTTGCAGACGAGGGTGTCACCGGTGCGGGATCCTCCCGTCCAGGAGCAGACACCGATGCAGGGGGCTGAGGTGGAGGGTGCTGAGGCGGAGGGTGCTAAGGCGGAGGCTGAGGCGGAGGGTGCTGAGGCGGAGGCTGAGGCGGAGGGGGCTGAGGCGGAGGGTGCTGAGGCGGAGGGGGCTGAGGCGGAGGGTGCTGAGGCGGAGGCTGAGGCGGAGGGGGCTGAGGCAGAGGCTGAGGGGGCTGCCAGCAAGTCGGTCTACCAACGTGGTATGACACGAGTTCCAGACTGATTGGAGTTGCAGCACAGGACGTTCATTAAGCCAGATGGTGAGAAGTAAGTTGATATATATTGTGTACCTTATATCATTATATTTCACCAAGTAGCTAATGTTTTTGCCTTATCATTATGTAGGGGGTGGGATTACCCGCAGAATACCCGGAATCCAAACTGCCTCCTTGGTGCTTTACTTAGGGAGCACTTCCCCGGGATAGTGCAGTTGCCCGGTGAGGGTATGGTTCCCAAGCTAGGACTCAAGTGGGAGCACTACCAAGCCGCTCTGCTCCCGGAAAACACACATGTCAATGGTGTTGTTTGCGTGAGCAATGCCGACAAGGTGTTGGCTGATTTTTGGGTAACTATTATTTTACCCAATAAAAAGTATACAATGTTATATATTGTTATTTCCTTCCAAATCATTTCCCTATTCATCTGTGCATCTATTTGGCATAATTGCAGAGTTACTTTAGGGTCAAGGAGGGGACGGAGGAGGCGGCCAAGAAGAACCTCGTGAAAGAGTGCAAGAGTTTATTGAATAACACGAGGCACGAGCTACGTGTTCAGGCTGTTCGAGATTGTTACGCCAAGCAAGGGGAGCCGAAGACAAAGACTGAATGTCGAAAGATTTTCCTTGATAAGACCGAGTACATGGAGGTATGTACATTCCAAAGATCAATTCTTAGGGCTAGTTAGGTCTATTTAGTTATAATACTTAGTTTCATTCTTCATTAACTTACATTCATAGGTGCCCCCGAGATGGTTGGCCGATAAGATGGATTGTTGGGAGTTGATAGTGGACAGGTGGTGCACAGAGGCTTGCTTGAGCACCCACACTATGGCCAAGGACCGTCGTGCCCAATTAGTTGGTGTGCCACAACACCAAGGCAATGCCAACATCAAGCAATACGCCAAAAAATGGGTATGTGTGCCTTGTTTTGTTTCATCAATAATTCGTTCGTTCATGATTTTTGTTGTACTAATTCTTTGTCTTTTCGTGTAGGCCAAACACAATAACCAGCCCGAGCCTGAGGGATACGCCGCGTTTAGCATGGCCCATAAGGGCTCGTACAAGACGGCAAAGGCATATTCTGAGGGGGACGGGCCGTCGGCGTACACAAGCCTGACCGCATACAACAAGATGACGTCTTATTCTGAGGTGGTCAAACAGCTGCGCGGGCCTGACTTTGACCCAAGCCAGAATCCTATCGATCCAGAGGCGTTAATGATCTCTGGTGGCGGTAAGAGTCATGGCACGCTGGCCATGTGTGATGGCTTCGTCCCTATCAATGAGACTCTATCTCAGATCAAGTCGAGCCAAACGAGCTGCGCTCCTGTAATACGGCAACGCGCGAGGCCAGTTGATCTTGCCATCGAGGTTAGTTTTCTTCATTATTTTTTCGTTCTTTTGTCCCTGGAGAGATGATGAAAATTCCTTTTGAGGAGTGGTTGCAGGCCGCACTTATGAAGGAGAGGGAGGCCACCAGGCTCTTGTTGGAGGAGAGGGACCGGAATACGCAGATGTTGCTTGAGGAGGAGAGGGCACGCAATAATGCCCATGTGAAGGCCATGCACGACTTCGTTGCGGTAAGTCAGTTGTGTGAGAAGCAAGGCTATGTGTGAGACGCAACAAGGCAATTTCTTTGACTCCTCGAAAACTAATTTGCAGGCTATGTGTGAGAAGCAAGGTTTGCCGCCCCCTCCGTCGATGCCTTCTCCGGTGGGAACGGTGAGTTCCCTTTCAATGACCAACCTTGCAAGGTCTTATACCATTGTTTCTCGCCGTGTTAACCACATATTTGAACTCTTGCCTTGTTGCAGCATCATTCCAGAGTTGAATCCCATGATCCCTTTACTTCTCCTGTTGAGAGCCCTAGCAACCCAGCGACCAACGGAGATGGAGCTTCTCCTCCGTTTCATGGCATTCGGTAAGTTATTCCTCTCCTTCTTATTCTTCTTATTGTTTAGATCAACTTAGATTATGCCATGCTTTAGTTATCTTAGTAAATTCTAGTTGATATTAGCCATGCTTTAGTCAGCTTAGTAAATTATAGTTGATATTAGAGCTCAAAAATGACATAATTACTTTAGAAAGTTTTAAAAGAAATCAGAAGAGAAGAACAAACAAGAGATGAAGAAATAAGAGAAGAAGAAAGAGGAGAAAAAGATAACTTCTTCTTCTTCTTCTTCCACTTCTTCTTCTTCTTGTTCTTCTTCTTCTTCCACTTCTTCTTCTAATTGCTTAGCTTAATTTAGATAACTTCTTTCTTATTGTATTCTTCTTCTAACTTCTTTTCATTATGCAGATTTTGATAAAGCAGCATGGCATATGGATGGATGCTCGAGGGACTTTGTAATGCACTTGTGTAGTCTTAGATGAACTTTGTAATGCAATTGTATTTGTGGATGCAATTGTATTTGTGGATGCACTTGTGATGCTTTGTAATACTTTGTGATCTTGTTTGCACTTTACTTACATATATTCGTGTTGTTTGCACTTGTGTTGTGTTGTTTGCACTTTGTGATGCACTTGTGGTGCCGTTTAGGGGCTGGGCAAATTTATATATGTTGCTGTTTGTATCAATGTTTTGCAAATGCAAGGAATTAACAGAAAACAAATATGAAAAAAAGCAGAGAGGGTCTCTGCCTACAGCTTACTGACGGCAAAGGTTTTGCCGTCGGTGGACTGACGGCAAAGAAGACACGTGGCGGCAGCCTGTGTATCCTGACAACTCTGGGAATGCCAAATTTTCCCAGATTTTCGACTTTGCCGTGAGCTGTGCTCCAGCTGTCGGCAAAGAGGCGACCAAGGGGACCCAGGGGTTTCGGCTTTGCCGTCAGCTTTGCTACGGCTGTGGGCAAAGAGGGTACCTACGGGACCTAGGGGTTTCGGCTTTGCCGTCAGCTTTGCTACGGCTGTGGGCAAAGCCTGCCGTTAACCTTCTAACGGAGCTCGGCCTGCGCCGTTGTCGCCACTGCTCTTTGCCGTCAGCCCGTGCCACGAAGCTGATGGCAAAGTCTTTGTCGTCGGTCGACCTTCAGGTGACGGCAAAGAAGGTGATTGCCGATAAAATCTTGGTCGGTACCTTTGCCGACAGCACACTGACGGCAAAGCCTTTGCCATCAGTTAAACTGTCCTTTGCCGTTAGCTCTGGCTGTCGGCAAACCAGCATATTCCAGTAGTGAGAGTACCAATGTTGGGCCTTGCCAGACGAGCTTTATTCCAAAACGAGAATCTAGGGGGTCCCCATTACAACCCCAAGCATGTTAGGAGCGCTCATTTATGGAACATAACACCGGTAGCCGAAACTAAGGCGGCAAAGGTGGAACAATACACCAGGCTAGAAAGGCCGAGACTTCCACCTTTTACCAAGTATATAGGTGCATTGAATTTACTAGCAATAATATGGTGATATAACAAGGAACCCATGTTATGATATGGAAGCAACCGAACCTACAACTAGCAACGCTATCAAATGGTTAATCAAGCGGTAACATAGCGAATCAGTGGTTTGCTAGGTTGTGAAACGGGGATGGTTTTAATGACAACATTGAGAGGTTGATATTTAACAGGTGGTAGGCAGCGAGACATAGCGATAGAAACGAGACAACTAGCATTGCAATGATAGTAATGGTATCTAGGGAAATGGTCATCTTGCCTGAGATCCCGCTTGGAAGAAGAACGAATCCGTGAAGCAGGCCAACCGATGTAGTCGAACGGGTCCTCACTTTCCGACACGCTTGCGGAACTCTATCGAGACGAAGCAAACTGGAAACAAGAATCACCACACGATATTCACCAGGCGATGCACAACACAAATGATGCATGAGCGGTTTCATATATGCATGGTATGACATGGCAATTCACACAATCAAACACTACAAATTAAATGAAGTTCAATATGCAACGAATTGCATATTGACGAAACTCCACATACGAATTATTTAGTTCTATCCCGATTAGGTACACGGCAATATTAATTGTGGTTAAACATGGCAAAAGGTGAAGCGTAATTAATCTACCTATCTAGGCATTTTAAATGAGGCCGGAGATGACATATAGCATCTCCGAAATGACCCCACGTGTTAAATTCTAATTCTGTCCAAATTTGTCCTAATCACATTTTATGTTTGTTAAGCGGAAAAACAAAATGGTTCACATGATTCTACTCATCGTTCTAGTCCATTTACGTATATAGATCATCTCCAACGGATCGGCTGGACCTTCCGATATAGATTGGGTGGTCGAGATAATTAATATAGGGAGTCCAATGGACAAACCAATGATGATTTGCGGTATAACGGGGTTGATCCAGACCCAACGGTTCCGTCCGTGCGTTTCGGGTAACGGGAGGTTTCACGGTAGATGCGCCTCGGTCGGTGCACTGTGTAGAGGGGCTAGGCGGGGAAGAGAGGGAAAACGGGCAACCCGGCGACAGAGTTTAAAACAACGAAAAACGTTCGACGATGGGCCGACTATAGTGCCGCTATAGGTTTAATGGTTCGGGTATCAAACGAACTCCGATTGCGGCGAAAATTGTCAGGCGGCCTACCTACACTATATGGAGACCGCACGCCAAGTTTCAACCCAATCCGAGAATACTTTTCACACACTTTTAGAAACAAATATTTTACCAATGTCGCCGTCGCATGCGTGTGTGGTTGGGCTCAAAACGGTTAACAACGATAACAGAGAGAACTAGCAACTAAATAACGAATGCAGGTTTGAAAACTGGCTGCAACAGAGCGCCGATGCAATGTGGATGATGCGAATGATGCGATGATGCATGCAACAAACAAATAATAACCACGGCAACGACAAAATAAAAGGGGAATCTTCTGGAGCGTCGGTCTCGGGCTGTCATAATTAATTAAATAGCATTAATAGGGTGATATAACAAGGAACTCATGTTATCACATGGAAGCAACTGCACCTGCAACTAGCAACTCAAACACATGGTTAAGCTAGTGGTAACATAGCAAATCAGTGGTCTGCTAGGTTGTGATCAGGTAGAAGGTTTTCATAGCAATGTTTGGTGGCTGATATTTAATAGGTTGTAGGCAGCGAGACATAACAATAGAAACTAAACAACTAGAACGGCAACGATAGTAATGGTATCTAGGGAAATGGTCATCTTGCCTGAGATCCTGCTTGGAAGAAGAACGACTCTGTGAAGCAGACCAACCGACATAGTCGAACGGATCCTCACATTCTGACACACTTGCGGAACTCTACCGAGACGAAGCAAACTAGAAACAAGAATCAATACATGATATTTACCATGGCATATGCACGCTATGATGCAACACATACGATGCATGATCAGTTTCAAATATGCAAGGCAGGGCATGGAAATTCACAGAGTCAAATGCTACACATTAAGTGAAGCTCAATATGCAATGACTTGCATATTAATGAAACTCCAGATTTAATTATTTAGTTCACTCTAGTTTATTTACACGACAATATTAAATGTTGTTAAAGATGGCAAGGGGTGAAGCAGAAATTAATCTACCTATCTAGGCATTTTAATTGAGGCTGGAAACGACATATAGCATCTCCGAACTAACCCCATGCTTTACATTCTAATTCTGTCCAGATTTGTCCGACTCACATTTTATGTTTTTGAAACGGCAAAACAAAGTGATTCACATGATTCTACTCGTTGTTCTAGTCTATTTACATATATGGCTCATCTCGAACGGAGCTACGGTTAAATAAGTACGACCTAAACCATTTCTATCACATCGACACGCAAACCGATGAAAACAACACGTCTAACCGTTCTAAATATGCATGAGAGTTTGAAAACCTTAATCTACACGAAATTCTAGCCAAGTTACATATATATCTCGTCGCGATCCGATGGACGGATTAAAACTTACGGGCGTTTGAAAAAAATGTGTTTTCTGCAATTAAAGAAAATTGCACGCGCTAAAAAAACTATTCGGTGAGAATCTTGCACTCGGCCTAAACAGAACATGGGCGCAATATTACTAAACGACGCCCAGGGTATAACATAGGGAGGACCGTGGGTGCTTCTCACCTTGTGGGCTCGAGTCCCAGCTCGGAGGTGGTGGGCCGACTGAGGAAGAGGGAGGCAAGCCGGCTCGAATGGCCGCTGGCCCGCGAGAGACGCGAGGCTGGGCCGGTGCTGGAGGAGGCCGGGTGGCGAGCTGGGCCGGTGTGGTCGCGCTGGCGGCGGTACACTTGCACTAGCATCCAATGCCGCCGGGATCCCGATCAGATCTGGCTATCCAGATAGTGGGAGGAGGGCGACGACTAATGTGCACGCGGCGGGGCAGCTCAGCCGGCGAGCGGGGCGGCCACTAGCGTCGGGAGGCAGCCGGGGCTGTGGAGTAGTGCCGGCGGGGACGCTGCTGCCGGTGGCTGGAGGCGCTGCCACCAATGGGAGGCGGCGGTGCGGCATGCCTCTGGGTAGCCGGTGGCTATGGGGCAACAACATCAACCAGGAGGGGCTGGGATCGCAGGGATCGGGAGGTGGTCTGGATGCTGCCTGCCTCAGGCAAGCAGGGCGGCGGCTGATCCGGGACGAGAGGGCCGGCTTTGGGCCTAGTGGGCTCGGTCGGTGGGAGAAGGTGGGAGAGGAGGAGCTGAGGCTGTGGGTGCGGTGACTAGGGTTTGGGGACACACGAAAATCGAGAAGAAGAGGGAGAGAGGGCTAGATTAGGCAGGTGGGGCTGTCTATTTACACGCAGGAGGCTAGGGTTAGGGTTTTGCTCCATTTTCGGGCCATTGGATGGTGATCCGACGGTTCCGATCGGAGTGGTCGGCTCGATGGGTTGTGGTGGTTGTGTAGAGGGGGCTAGACAGAGATGAGATGGAAAACAGACACCCGGCGACAGAGTTTTTAAAACACCGAAAACGTCCGACGATAAACCGACTCCGATTGCAACCAAAATTGACATGAGGCCTACCTACCCTATATTAAGACTGCACACCAAGTTCCAACCCAATCCAAGAAGTTTTTACACACACTTTTTAAAAACAAGATATTAACGATGTCGCACGCGCGTGCGTGTGTGGTTGGGCTTGAAACGGTCATCGGAGAAAACGGAGAGAGCCGACAACTAATAACGGATGCATGTTTTGAAAACTGGCGGCAATGGAGTGTCGATACAATGCAGATGATGCAATTGATGCGACTATGAATGCGGCAGACAATCCAATCGCACGACGGAGCGGAATCAAAGGGGAAACTTCTGGAGTGTCGGTCTTAGACTATCACAAATCTACTACACTAACAAGAGATCTTGCCCCGAGATCTAGGAATGAAAAGGGAAGAGGAAGAGGAAAGGAAGGGGTAACACTTAGTTGCTTCTTGACAAACGAGTGAAACCAACTATCCTCGAAGGTTGCAAAGAGATGACGAATGATATGAGAAACAAGCAAGAATGCACACAAAATTTTGGTACCACTTTGGTAGGAATTTGAGGACAAAAATTGATAAGATGGAAAGATCTTGAGAAGATTCACAACAAACTAACTAAATTTAACAAGCCAGGAGAGAACATGATCTTGATAGAAGAAGATGATAGATTGAAGAGAGCAACATCACCACAACTCCCGAATAAGAGAATAGAAACCAGATCTTTGAGAAGAATAGAATGACAATTACTATAACAATTGAATTGACAAGCAGCATGGCTCTGATACCAACCTGTAACGCCCAAGATGCGGTCTTATACTTATTTTGGCTTGAGGGCCTCGACAGGGATAGAAACACATCTCGTCATTTCGCAAGAATGGATATCGTTAGAAGTATATGTACTGAAAAGATGAGTAGAAAGAGTTGTCTTACACTCGCCACAAGCTACATCAGAGTCACATCAGCACAATACATACAATCACCATGAAGAAGAGCACAGTCTGACTACGGACGAAAACAAATGTTAAGATAGCAACGTCCATCCTTGCTATCCCACGCTGCCGGCCTCGAACCCATCCTAGATCGATGAAGAAGAAGGAGAAACTACAAACAGCAAAATCGGCGCGCTCACATCAAAGTAATCCTTTACCTGTACCTGCAACCGGTTTTTTAGTAATCTGTGAGCCACACAGGACTCAACAATCTCATATCCAAAGGTATCAAGACTAGCAAAGCTTAATGGGTGAGGTATGGTTAAGTGGTGAGGCTGCAGCAAGCAACTAAGCATTTATTTGAGGTGGCTAACTTACGAGTACAAGAATGAAAGAGGGGGATGATCTACGCATAACGGACGTGAACTACTGATGATCAAATGAATGATCCTGAACACCTACTTATGTTAGACATAACCCCACCATGTGCTCAATCGGAGAAGGAGCTCACAAAAGAGATAGTCACGGTTACGCATTCAGTTGGCAAGTTTAAATTAATTTAACTTCAATTTATCTAGAACTAGATGTTAATCAATGTTTCCACATTGCCACATAACTGTGGGACGGCTTTCCGAAAGATTTAACCCGATAGGGGTGCTGCAACCAGTTCATCTCAAACTACCACACGCTTTGACGGAATGACCTCGACCAGGGAAATCGGTGATCTCCTCGGGTTCCTATTGGAAAAGCTTAACCTCAAGATAACCTAAAGCACCCTTGGAATCCCTCGCACAAGACACCCGAGAAAGGTAAAACAATTCCAGCAAGGCCGCCCGATGTGCCGACATCCCGGTAGGAGCCGTGTATCTCGTTTTGAGGGCACAATCGGATGAGCGCATCGGGTTGGCCCCACACACGACTCTGTTTTGGACTAGCACCATCATCACTGGCCCTCCCTGTATTTTGTTGAATTATTCCTCGGGTTCATGACGCCCTATGTTTTTTAGTATTAACAAAATTATTATGTTGGGCAAATATAGTACCAACTTTGGGCCTTGCCAGACGAGCTTTATCCCAAAACGAGAATCTAGGGGGTCCCCATAACAACCCCAAGCATGTTAGGAGCGCTAATTTATGGAACACAACACCAGTAGCCGAAACTAAGGCGCGAAAGGTGGATCAAAACACCAGGCTAGAAAGGTCGAGCCTTCCACATTTTACCAAGTATATAGGTGCATTAAATTAATTGGCAATAATATGGTGATATAACAAGGAACCAATGTTTTCATATGGAAGCAACTACACCTGCAACTAGCAACACTATCCAATGGTTAAGCAAGCGGTAACATAGCCAATCAATGGTTTGCTAGGTCGTAAAAAGTTTGAAGGATTTCATGGCAATGTTGGGAGGTTGATATTTAACATGTGGTAGTCAGTGAGACATAACGATAGGAACGAAACAACTAGCATGGCAATGATAGTAATGGTATCTAGGGAAATGTTCATCTTGCCTGTGATCCCTCTTGGAAAAAGAACGACTCCGTGAAGTAGACAAATCGACGTAGTCGAACCGATCCTCACATTCCGACACGCTTGCGGAACTCTATCAAGACGAAGCAAACCGGAAACAACAATCAACACACGATATTCACCATGGCACATGCACGACATGCTGCACTTCACATATGATGCATGATCAGCTTCAAATATGCAAGGCAGGGCATGTCAATTCACACAATCAATCACTACACATTAAGCGAAGCTCAATATGCAACGAGTTGCATATTGATGAAACTCCACATTCAAATATTTAGTTCATTATCAATTAAGTACAAGGCAATATTAAATGTTGTTAAACATGGAAAGGGGTGAAGCACAAATAATCTACCTATCTAGGCATTATAAATGAGGCCGAAAATGATATATAGCATCTTCGAAATGACCCCACACGTTAACTTTGTAATTTGTCCAGATCTGTCCAAATAATATGTTATGTTTGTTAAATGGTAAAACAAAGTGGTTCACATGATTCTACTCGTCGTTCTAGTCCATTTACATATATGGCTCATCTCTAACGGAGCTACGGTTAATTAACTACGAGCTAAACCGTTTCTATCACGTCGACATGCAAACCGATGCAATCAGCACACTAAACATGTTTAAATACTATACTCAAGTTACATATATATCTCGTCGCGATCCGACGGATGGATTAAAACTTACGGGAGTTTGAAAATCAGTGCACTTCCTGAAATTAATAAGTTTGACGGAATAAAAAAACCTACGAGCCGAATCTAAATAGTTGGGCCAACAATGCATGGGCGCATCCTAGCTACAATGTGCCGAGGTGGGGGATAGATGCCCGTGTGCTCACCTCAGGCCTAACAGGCCGGCCGGTGGAGAGGTTGAGCAGGCCAAAGGCTGGGCTAGGCCGGGGTTGTGGAGGCAGTTGGTGGGCCTGGCACAGCGAGCCATCCCATCCGCGGTCAACGGGGGCGAGTGAGGCGCTGAAGTGCCTCGATCCTATCTCGATCGGATCACCGACAGCGGGGCTCGATGTGGCGGTGCAACTCGCTCGAGGGTGGGCTAGGGGATGAAGGGACGAGCGCTGGGGGCCAGATCCAAGGGCGGTCCGTCTGCTCCCGACGGGGGCGAGCAATGGTGCCGCGGGGCGGGCGGCAGCGAGCTCCGGCGCAGGGAGCTTGGGCAGACAAGGGAGGAGCCGGGAGGAGCTTCGGGCGGCGGCGGCAGCAGTGCTCCGGCGAGAGGCTCAGGAGGCCGGTGACGACGGGGTGGATGGAGGGGTCTGCGGCTGTGAGGTGGCACTCCGGTGGCGAGCACAGCTGCAGGGCTCGACGAGGAGTAGGGGTTCGATCGGGTTCACCCATAGGAGCTCGGGCTGCTCTCCCTGGTTTGGGCGGTGGCTGGATCTGAGCCCGAGAGGGCCCCGGATGGGTGTGGTGGGCCACCACGGATCAGGAGGTGGGAGTGGCTGCGCGGCTAGGGTTTGAGGGGGGCACGGATCTCGAGATGGGGATTAGTGTTAGGCTACAATAGGCAGGTTTGGGGTCTATTTATAGCAGTTTTAGCTAGGGTTAGTGGATTGGTTCCGTTTTTGGACTGTTGGATCGCAATCTGAAGGCTCCAATCGGAGAGGTTGGCTCGGTGGGTTGCAGTGGTTGTGTAGAGGGGCTAGGCGGAGATGAGAGGGAAAACAGGCACCCGACGACACAGTTTTGAAACACAAAAAACTTCCGGCGATAACCCGATGACGGTACCGCTATGGTCGACCGTTCGGGTATCAAATGGACTTCGATTGCGACGAAATTTAGCAGGCGACCTACATACACTGGAGTAAGACCACACGCCAAGTTTCAAACCAATCCGAGTAAGTTTTATACACAATTTAAAAAACTAGATTTTAATGATGTCGCCGGCGCGTGCGTGTGTGGTTAGTCTCAAAACGTACAATGACGAACAGGGAGAGAACCGGGTATCCATGCCAGGTGTTATACCGGTAGCTTCAGGTGGTATTCATGTTTGGCATATGCCAGCTTTGATCGAAATGATGCAGGTTTTGAAAACTGACAACAACAAAGTGTCGATGCAATGTGGATGATGCGCATGATGCGATGATGCATGCGACAAACAATCTAATCACATGGCAGCAATGGAATAAAAGGGGAATCTTCTCGAGCGTCGGTCTCGGGCTGTCACAGTCCCCGTCACTACCAGCATGCCCTCGCTTGCCCAGCATGACCCTCCGCCAGCACGACCCTCCGCGAGGCTCCTCCCCATCATCCAGTTGCCCATCCCCGTCGCCAGCCACATGCCCCACCTCCTCCGCCCACCATCAGTAGGATCCTTCGCGAGGCTCCTTCCTATCGTCCAGCTGCTCGTCTCCGTCGCCAGCAGCAGGACCCTCCTGCTCCACCCTCCACCAGAAAGACCCTCCACCTGACCGCTTCCTCCCCATCTTGGTCCTTGCCTGCATAGCCTAGGAAGGTACTCGTCGCCTCAAGTTACTCCCTGAAATAGCATAAGATTGATTCAGTTAAACAACACAAGATTGGTTCAATTAAGCAGCGCAACAACAGAATTTGAGGAATCACAAGAATTTGAAAACAAACAAATAAAACTCGCAAGTGCAGTGAAATTCATGAGTTAACTGAAATTCAAGTGTATAAGGTGTATGTACTGCAACAGGTCCAGTGTGCAGCCTTGACCCCACATTTTTCATCATTCTCCATCAGGCATTTGTTGCTTGGTTCTTTGGTTGGTTTCAATGATATGTCAATCTAGACCATCTTTAGAGGTAGAATACGAGACTGGAGGGACATCAACAGACAACAAAATAATTCTGCAGCAAAATTCCTTCTAGTGCCTTAATCTAAAAACCATGCTCATTGAGATGATTGGAAGCTCACCCCATATGCATAAAGATCAATCATCAGGGAATTACAGTATTCAAAAGGAAAAAAAAATACTCTGCTAGTGCCTTAATCTCAAAACCATTGCACCATCCAGGATTTTGTGAGTTTCGGTTATGGAAGGGTGTCGACGACTGTCTGATTTCAGGCTTCGCAAAACCCTAAGGATTTGAACACTAGGGCGTGTACGAAGATCTCAGTTGCTTTGCCTTGCCTAACTCACTACTCAATGGAAACGATGAAGGACTCACTCGATGGCGAGGAGAACACAGAACTCAACACTTTACCCAGGTTTGGGCCGCTGTGAAGCGTAAAACCCTACTCCTGCTTTTGGTGGATTGCCTCTCTTGGAGGTGATGAATGAGTTAGTACAGTGTTCTTGGGCCTCCAGAGGCTGAGTGACCTAGTGTGATGTTCTACTATGCGAATGAACTCTCTCCTTCTCAAGTATCCTAACCTATCAATTTATAGCGGAGGCCCGGGTCCCCTTCCCTCATAGCTTCGGTGGGAAGGGATCCCACAATGGCCAATTTTGAAAGGGAACACGGGAACATGCTCCCCTGCCCGAAGATGGTATTCGCCTGCAAAGTAACTGTCCGCCCCGCAGAGACGAGCCCGTGGATGACGTTTTCCCTACTAGCGGGATTCTGTGGCTTTGTTGCACTAGAAGGGACACCTTTGGGGGATGCCTTTGGGAAGCCTGTACGCCCCCACCTCCTTTGCACCAAAGGGGAAATTGTCCCGTCCCGCCATATACTGCTCGCCTGTCCTTTCCTCGCATCACCCTTGACTCCTGAGGCCAGGCCCTGCCTCGGAAAATCCGCCGCTCCGGATGGGTCCTGAGGAGGCCCCCTACGGGTCTTGCCGCTGCTCGTCCTCGTGAGTCTTGGCCCTTCATGAGGGCCTTCCCTTAAGCCGTGTCGGGCTTGTTGCTTTGCTCTGGTGAAGCGGGCCGCCCTACACCGCAGGCAGGCAGGTCTGGGTACCCCCATTCCCAGAACGGCGACAGTAGCCCCCCAGCCCACGGTGTGCTCGGGTTGGCTCTAGGGAAGAGCCTTGAGGGGCACCATGAGACACCATGGGGCCTCAAGTGCCTTTTGGCCAGACCGGCGCGCGTCACGCGGATGGCGCCTAGTCCTCCTTGTCCTCTATCTCTTCCCCCTTTATTAGGTGCCCTGCCTGTAGCTTCGGTGCCTTATTGCTTTCCTTCTTCGGCACTCGTCTTTCTTCTTAAGCCTTTGACTCTTACCGGCACCTCCCAGATCCAGCGCCACATAGTTCCTTGCTAGTCTAGCAATGGCGCCCGCCGGCAAGCAGACGCCAGAGGGGCATGGCCTAGCCCCGGCTTCTCCGCTCCTGGACTACGCCCTCTCCAAGGATGCAGATTTCGTCCCAATGCTTCCATGGACCACGGCTGAGTCCAGTGAGCATGGGTGAACCGTGATTTGGCCTGGAGCCGTAGAGAAGCGAACCGTGACTGGGGCGGTGTACCTCTTCTTCCGTCACAACATTTACGTTGGGCTAGTGCCACCTTTCTCTCGATTCTTCTCCGCCGTTTTGGACCACTATGGGATCCAAGCCTTTCATCTCCAACCCAACTGCATCTTGCTTCTGTCTGTCTTTGCCTTCTACTGCGAGGCTTTCGTTGGTGTGCAACCTTCGGTTGCCCTCCTCCACCACTTCTTCAGCGTGTGCCTGCACGACGGCGCTCACTTGTCGACGTGCATTTCCATCATGGCGGCCCACAGCGGCAACATGCTCTTGAAGGCCGAGAAGAAGGTGGAGAACTTCAGGAACCATTAGGTCCTCATGTGCCTCAAGGATGCCAACCCCCAACTAGAAGAGTCAAATGGGTTGCCGGAGAAGACCTCTGTATGGAGCTCGGCAAAGCTCTCCGACTCTTGGGCCGTGACCGTGCTGGAGCGCTTTTCCCGTGACACGAGCGCCAAGAGGCTGACCGGGGGAATGATAGTGAAGGAGTTCCTCGCGCAGCGCTTGGCGCTCCTCCAGGCGCATTCTAGGCCCCTGTGGGAGTACCGAGACGGTGACGACGAACTCCGGCTTTGGTCTCGGGACCTTCCCTCACAGGACCTGAGCAGGGTCTTGGCGATTCTGCTGGCCGGCGACCCTGGTGACCTTCCCGAGACCCTGGGTCCGCTATATCGTCGTGACGACTGGACCGATCTTCTCGCTGTGATGCCCGTCTTCAACGAGCGGGGGCTTCTCGTGATAGAAGGCTCTGGTCTGGTGGAGGTGTCATCCGGCGACACCTCTGGTGAAGGGGGCTCGGAGAAGACCGTTGATGACCGTGCGGCGAGCGTGCCCCTTCCGTCGCAATTTTTCCTTCTGCACGAGCTCGAGGATGATGGCACCACTGGTGATACCTCCACCTGGACCCCCTTACGCCCGGCCAGGGCCTCCAGGGGGCTCATGCCAACCACGCGCACCACGCGTTCTGCGTGGGTGAACGCTTCTCGAAAGCTCGGGGTTGTACCGTCTTCTGCGCACCCCGCCTCCGCCGGCGGGAGAGCCAAGGCGCCGAGCTCGCCTCCCTCCGTGGGGGGTCCCGTTTCCTCCGCCCTCGCGGGGGCGGAGAGGAGGAAGAGATGGCACTATGTCGAAGAGGAAGTTTCCTGTTGGGGCGCGCCTTGTGAATTTATTATCCGCGGTTGGCTGATCCACTCCCTTTGCTTGACGCCTAGGGATGTAGTCTCGTTAGGGGCGAAGAGGAAGAAGACGATGTTGGAAATATGCCCTAGAGGCAATAATAAAATGGTCATTATCATATTTCCTTGTTCATGATAATCGTCTATTGTTCATGCTATAATTGTACTAACAGGAAACAGTAATACATGTGTGAATAAATAGATCACAATGTGTCCCTAGCAAGCCTCTAGTTGGCTAGCTCGTTAGTCAATAGATGATCATGGTTTCCTGATCATGGGCATTAGATGTCATTGATAACGGGATCACGTCATTGGGAGAAATGTGATGGACAAGACCCAATCCTAAGCATAGCACTAGATCGGGATGTTTGTATGCTAAATCTTTTCTAATGTCAAGTATCTTTTCCTTCGACCGTGAGATTGTGCAACTCCCAGATACCGTAGGAGTGCTTTGGGTGTATCACACGTCAGAACGTAATTGGGTGACTATAAAGGTGCACTACGGGTACCTCTGAAAGTGTCTATTGGGTTGGTACGAATCAAGATCGGGATTTGTCACTCCGTGTGACGGAGAGGTATCTCTGGGCCCACTCGGTAGAACATCATGATGAGCTCAATGTGACTAAGGAGTTAGTCACACGATGATGTGCTACGGAACGAGTAAAGAGACTTACCGGTAACGAGATTGAACAAGGTATACCGACGATCGAATCTCGGGCAAGTTCTATAACGACAAACAAAGAGAATTGTATACGGGATTGATTGAGTCCTTGACATCGTGGTTCATCCGATGAGATCATCATGGAGCAAGTGGGCGCCACCATGGGTATCCAGACCCCGCTGATGGTTATTGGCCGGAGAGGTGTCTCGGTCATGTCTGCCTCTCTCCCGAACCCATAGGGTCTACACACTTAAGGTTCGATGATGCTAGGGTTATAGGGAATAGTTATACGAGGTTACTGAAAGTTGTTCGGAGTCCAGGATGAGATCCCGGATGTCACGAGGAGCTCCGGAATGGTCCGGAGGTAAAGATAGATATATAGGATGGATGGGTTCGGACGCCTGAAGTGTTTCGGGCGTCATCGGTAACGTATCGGGACCACCGGGACCACCGGAGGTGGCCCCGGGGGTCCACCGAAGGGGGGCAACGACCCCAAGAGGCTAGATGGGCCAAGTGCGGGAGGGAACCAGCCCCTAGGTGGGCTGGTGCACATCCCACACCCAGCCCAATGCGCAAGTGGTGGGGAGAGGGGGCAACCCTAGGTGGAGGTGGGGCTTAGGCCCACCAGGTGGTGCGCCACCCCCTCCCACCCTAGCCGCCGCCCCCCTTTTCCCATCTGGTGGCTACCGGCCCCTAGGGAGGGAACCCTAGGGGTGGCGCAGCCCCTCTCCCTCCTCCTATAAATAGAGAGGGGTTTTGGCCCTTGGGAGACAGACTTCTCCCTCTCCCTCGGCGCAGCCCTGCCCTTCTTTCTCCTCCTCTCTGTCGGTGCTTGGCAAAGCCCTGCCGGGAGACCTCGTCTCTCCATCGACACCACACCGTCGTACTACTAGAGTTCTTCCCCAACCTCTCCCTCCTCCTTGCTGGATCAAGGTGCGGGAGAAGTCACCGGGCTGCACGTGTGTTGAACGCGGAGGTGCCGTAGTTCGGCACTAGATCGGAATCACAACGCGATCTGAATCGCTGCGAGTACGACTCCATCAACCGCGTTCAAGTAACGCTTCCGCTTAGCGATCTTCAAAGGTATGAAGATGCTCTTACCACTCTCTCGTTGCTGGTCTCTCAATAGGAAGATCTGAATATGGCGTAGGAAAATTTTGAATTTATGCTACGTTACCCAACAGTGGCATCCGAGCCAGGTTTTCTATGCGTAGATTCTATGCACGAGTAGAACACAAAAGTTGTGGGCGATGATTTGTCAATTTGCTTGCTGCTACTAGTCTTATTCTTTTCCGACGGTATTGTGGGATGAAGCGGCCCTGACCGACTTTACACGTACACTTACGTGAGACTGGTTCCACCGACAAACATGCACACCGTGCATAAAGGTGGCTAGCGGGTGTCTGTCTCTCCTACTCTAGTCGGATTGGATTTGATGAAAAGGGTCCTTATGAAGGTTAAATAGCTTTGGCATATCATCGTTGTGGCTATCACGTAGGTAAGAAGGCGTTCTTGCTAGAAACCCAAATCAGCCACGTAAAACTTGCAACAACAATTAGAGGACGTCTAACTTGTTTTTCAGGGTTTGACATGTGATGTGATATGGACAAAGTTTTGATGTTGCATGTATGATGTATGAGATGATCAGGTTATTGTAATAGGTTTCACGACTTGCATATCGATGAGTATGACAACCAGTAGGAGCCATAGGAATTGTCTTAATTTATTGTATGAGATGAAACGCCATGTGCTTACTACTTTTACTTCATTGCTAACGGTTAGCTATAGTAGTAGTGATAGTAGTAGTTGGCGTGACGACTTCACGGAGACACGATGATGGATATCATGGTGTCACGCCGGTGACGATGATGATCATGCGATGCCTGAAGATGGAGATCCAAAGGGCAAAGATGATAATGGCCATATCATGTCACTATATGATTGCATTGTGATGTTTATCATGTTTTTCATCTTATTTCTTAGAACGACGGTAGCATAATAAGATGATCCCTCTTAAAATTTCGAGAACGTATTCCCCTAAGTGTGCACCATTGTGAAGGATTGTTGTCTCGAAGCACCACGTGATGATCGGGTGTGATAGATTCTAACGTTCGCATACAACGGGTGTAAGCCAGATTTACACACGCGAAATACCTAGGTTGACTCGACGAGCTTAGCATGTACATACATGACCTCGAATACAAGAGACCGAAAGGTCGAACATGAGTCGTATGGTTGAATACGATCAGCATGAAGTTGCTCACCATGGTGACTATTCCGTCTCACGTGATGATCGGACACGGGTTAGTCAACATGGATCATGTATCACTTAGATGACTAGAAGGATGTCGATTTAAGTGGGAGTTCATATTTAATATGATTAAATGAACTTAATTGTCATGAACTTAGTCCAAAACTTGTCTTTATAAATATTGTAGATGGCCAACGTCAACCTCAATTTCAATGCATTCCTAGAGAAAAACAAGCTGAAAGATGATGGTAGCAACTATGCGGACTGGGTTCGCAACTTGAAGCTCATCCTTGAAGCAGCTAAAAAGGCTTATGTCCTTGATGCGCGGCTAGGTGACCCTCCCGCTCCCGCAGCAGCCCAGGACATTCTGAATGTCTGGCAAACACGGAGTGATGACTACTCTCTGGTTAGGTGTGGCATGCTATACAGTTTAGAAACGGGGCTCCAAAGGCATTTTGAGCAACACGGAGCGCATGAGATGTTCCAAGAGCTGAAGCAAGTTTTTCAAGCTCATGCCCGTGTCGAGAGATATGAAGTCTCCGACAAGTTCTTTAGCTGTAAGATGGAGGAGAACAGTTCTGTCAGTGAGCACATACTCAAAATGTCTGGGTTACACGGTCGTCTGACTTCACTTGGAGTCGAACTTCCGGATGCTGCTATAATTGACAGAATCCTCCAGTCTCTCCCACCAAGCTACAAAGTCTTTGTGCTTAACTACAACATGCAAGGGATGGAGAAGACCATTCCCGAGTTGTACTCGATGCTCAAGTCTGCAGAAGTAGAAATCAAGAAAGAGCATCAAGTGTTGATGGTCAACAAGACCACTAGTTTCAGGAAGGGCAAGGGTAAGAAGAACTTCAAGAAAGACGGCAAAGCCGTTGCCGCACCCGGTAATCCAGATGCCGGGAAGAAGAAAAAGAATGGACCCAAGCCTGAGACCGAGTGCTTCTATTGCAAGGGAAAAGGTCAATGGAAGCGGAACTGCCCCAAATACTTAGCGGACAAGAAGGCCGGCAACGTTAAAGGTATATGTGATATACATGTTATTGATGTGTTCCTTACCAGCGCTCGTAGTAGCTCCTGGGTATTTGATACCGGTGTTGTTGCTCACATTTGCAACTCAAAGCAGGAACTGCGGAATAAGCGGAGACTGGCCAAGAACGAGGTGACGATGCGCGTCGGGAATGGTTCCAAGGTCGATGTGATCGCCGTCGGCACGCTACCTCTACATCTACCGTCGGTATTAGTTTTAAACCTTAATAATTTTTATTTAGTACCAGCTTTAAGAATGAACATTGTATCAAGGTCTTGCTTAATGCGAGACGGCTACTCATTTAAGTCAGAGAATAATGGTTGTTCTATTTATATGAGTGATATGTTTTATGGTCATGCTCCGCTGGTGAATGGTTTATTCTTGATGAATCTCGATCGTGATGTTACAGATATTCATAGTGTGAGTACCAAAAGATGTAAAGTTGATAATGATAGTCCCACATACTTGTGGCACTGCCGCCTTGGTCATATCAGCGTTAAGCGCATGAAGAAGATCCATAGTGATGGACTATTAGAGTCTCTTGATTTCGAATCATTTGACACATGCGAACCGTGCCTCATGGGAAAGATGACTAAGACTCCATTCTCAGGACTAATGGAGACAGCAACCGACTTATTGGAAATAATACATACTGATGTGTGTGGTCCGATGAACGTTGAAGCTCGCGGCGGCTATCGTTATGTTCTCACACTCACCGATGATTTGAGTAGGTATGGGTATATCTACTTGATGAAGCACAAATCTGAGACGTTTGAAAAGTTCAAGGAATTTCAGAGTGAGGTTGAGGATAAACGTGACAGAAAAATTAAATGTCTACGATCTGATCGTGGAGGAGAATATTTGAGTCACGAGTTTGGCACACACCTAAGGAAGTGTGGAATCGTTTCACAACTGACACCGCCTGGCACACCGCAATGCAACGGAGTGTCTGAATGTCGTAATCGCACTTTATTAGATATGGTACGATCTATGATGTCTCTTACCGACTTACCGCTATCAATTTGGGGATATGCATTAGAAACTGCAGCATTCACTTTAAATAGGGCACCGTCTAAATCCGTTGAGACGACACCGTATGAACTATGGTTTGGCAAGAAACCTAAGTTGTCGTTTCATAAAGTTTGGGGCTGCGATGCTTATGTGAAGAAACTTCAAGCAGAAAAGCTCGAACCCAAACCGGAGAAATGTGTATTCATAGGATACCCTAAGGAAACTATTGGGTATACCTTCTATCTTAGATCCGAAGGTAAAACCTTTGTTGCACCCTAAGGAAAGAGTTTCTCTCGAAAGAAGTAAGTGGGAGGAAGGTAGAACTTGATGAGGTAATTACACCCCCTCTCGAACAGGACAGGAGTGCACCGCGGGAAGTTGTACCTGTGGCGCCTACACCAACTGAAGTGGAAGTTAATGATGATGATCATGAAGCTTTGGATCAAGTTACTACTGAACCGCGAAGGTCCACAAGGGCACGCTCCGCACTAGAGTGGTACGGCAACCGTGTGATGGAAATCATGCTATTAGACAACGGTGAACCTTCGAACTATGAAGAAGAGATGGCGGGCCCGGATTCCAACAAATGGCTTGAAGCTATGAAATCCGAGATAGGATCCATGTATGAGAACAAAGTATGGACTTTGGTGGACTTGCCCGATGACCGGCGAGCCATAGAAAATAAATGGATCTTCAAGAAGAAGACCGATGCAAACGGTGATGTAACCGTTTATAAAGCTCAACTTGTCGCAAAGGGTTTTCGACAAATTCAAGGAGTTGACTACGAAGAGACTTTCTCTCCCGTAGCGAAGGTGAAATCAGTCCGAATCATGTTAGCAATTGCCGTCTTTTATGATTATGAAATTTGGCAAATGGACGTAAAAACAGCGTTCCTTAACGGGAACCTTAAGGAAGAGTTGTATATGATACAACCATACGGTTTTGTGGACCCTAAGGGTGCTAACAAAGTGTGCAAGCTCCAGTGCTCCATCTATGGGCTGGTGCAAGCATCTCGGAGTTGGAACATTCGCTTTAATGAGGTGATTAAAGCGTTTGGGTTCATACAGGTTTACGGAGAAGCCTGTCTGTACAAGAAAGTGAGTGGGAGCTTTGTAGATTTCCTCATACTGTATGTGGATGACATATTATTGATGGGGAATAATATAGAGATGTTGGAGAGCATAAAGGCCTATTTGAACAAGAGTTTTTCGATGAAGGACCTTGGAGAAGTTCCATACATATTAGGCATCAAGATCCATAGAGATAGATCGAGACGCCTCATAGGTCTTTCGTAAAGCACATACCTTCACAAGATATTGAAGAAGTTCAATATGGAAAACTCAAAGAAAGGGTTCTTGCCAGTTTTGCAAGGTATGAGATTGAGTAAGACTCATTCGCTGACCATGGCAGCAGATAGAGAGAAGATGAGTTATGTCCCCTACGCATCAGCCGTGGGCTCTCTAATGTATGCCATGCTGTGTAGCAGACCTGATATAAACCTTGCCATAAGCTTGGTAGGGAGGTACCAAAGTGATCCCGGTATGGAACACTCGACAGCGGTCAAGAATATCCTTAAGTACCTGAAAAGGACTAAGGAAGTGTTTCTCGTTTATGGAGGTGACGAAGAGCTCGTCGTAAAGGGTTACGTCGACGCTAGCTTCGACACAGATCCGGATGACTCTAAGTCACAGACCGGATACGTATATGTGTTGAATGGTGGGGCAGTGAGCTAGTGCAACAACAAGCAAGAAGTCGTGGCAGCATCTAGATGTGAAGCGAAGTACATACCTGCTTCAGAAGCGGCTCATGAAGGAATTTGGATGAAGGAGCTCATCACCGACCTTGGAGTGTTTCCAAGCGCATCGGGTCCAATGACACTCTTCTGTGATAACACTGGGGCCATTGCCATAACCAAGGAGCCCAGGTTTCACCGAAAGACAAAACACATCAAACGCCGCTACAACTCAATCCACGACCATGTCCAGAGTGGAGTGATAGATATTTGTAAAGTACACACGGATCTGAATATTGCAGACCCGTTGACTAAACCTCTTCCACGAGCAAAACATGATCAACACCATAATGCTATGGGTGTTCGATACATCACAATGTAACTAGATTATTGACTCTGGTGCAAGTGGGAGACTATTGGAAATATGCCCTAGAGGCAATAATAAAATGGTTATTATCATATTTCCATGTTCATGATAATCGTCTATTGTTCATGCTATAATTGTATTAACAGGAAACAGTAATACATGTGTGAATAAATAGATCACAATGTGTCCCTAGCAAGCCTCTAGTTGGCTAGCTCGTTAGTCAATAGATGATCATGGTTTCCTGATCATGGGCATTAGATGTCATTGATAACGGGATCACATCATTGGGAGAATGATGTGATGGACAAGACCCAATCCTAAGCATAGCACTAGATCTTGTTGTTCGTATGCTAAAGCTTTTCTAATGTCAAGTATCTTTTCCTTCGACCGTGAGATTGTGCAACTCCCGGATACCGTAGGAGTGCTTTGGGTGTATCAAACGTCACAACGTAACTGGGTGACTATAAAGGTGCACTACGAGTACCTCTGAAAGTGTCTGTTGGGTTGGTACGAATCAAGATCGGGATTTGTCACTCCGTGTGACGGAGAGGTATCTCTGGGCCCACTCGGTAGAACATCATCATGAGCTCAATGTGACTAAGGAGTTAGTTACATAATGACGTGCAACGGAACGAGTAAAGAGACTTACCGGTAAAGAGATTGAACAAGGTATTGGTATACCGACGATCGAATCTCGGGCAAGTTCTATACCGACAAACAAAGGGAATTGTATACGGGATTGATTGAATCCTTGATATCGTGGTTCATCCGATGAGATCATCGTGGAGAGCCACCATGGGTATCCAGACCCCGCTGATGGTTATTGGCCGGAGAGGTGTCTCGGTCATGTCTGCTTCTCTCCCGAACCCGTAGGGTCTACACACTTAAGGTTCGATGACGCTAGGGTTATAGGGAATTGTTATACGAGGTTACCGAAAGTTGTTCAGAGTCCCGGATGAGATCCTGGACGTCACGAGGAGCTCCGGAATAGTCCGGAAGTAAAGATTCATATATAGGATGCATGGGTTCGGACGCCAGAAGTGTTTCGGGCGTCACCAGTAACGTCCTTCTTCCTCCTTGGCGCACCTGCTCGCCAACTTGAACATCTCCAGTGCGGTGCTCATTTCATCGTTCATGGCGAGCTCTTCCTTCATCTTGAGGTCGGTGACTCCGTCGGAGAAAGCCGAGATGATAGCCTCGTCCGACGCCTTGGGGATCTTGAGGCGCAAGACAGTGAAACATTGTATGAACCTGTGCAGGGTCTCTCCCTCCTGCTGATCGACGCACCGCAGGTCGTTCATGGTGGGACTGCGGTCGCGGGTGCTCTAGAAGTTGGCGATGAAGCGCTCACGCAGGCCGTCCCAGGAGGTAATGGACGCCTTTGGGAGGTTGAGGAGCCATTAGAGTGCGCCGGCCTTGAGCGCCATCGGGAACCAGCACGCCATGATCTTGTCGCTTCCTCCTGCCGCCTTGATGCTCAACATGTAGAGTTGTAGGAACTCCTCCGGGTCTTGGGTACCATCATAACGTGAGGGAAGGTCTGGATTGAACTTGCAGGGACACGCGACGGGGTAGAGCTCAGGGGCGATGGCGAAGCACCCCACCGGTCCAACGGGCACAGTACGTGCGGGGGCTGCCGGGTGTTGTTGTTCCACAGGGTCTACCTCGAGCGGGGCACGTTCCAGGCGCGAGATGTGCCATGCGAGGAGTGCGCACGCGTTGGCGTGGGGCCTGGGGATCATCTGGCAGCTTGCTTCATCCCCGGGCCTCGCCGGGGTTCACGAGGCCGAGCGCGGGGTCGAGCTTCCTGCCTGGGCTCGGGATCCGTGACACGCCGCGGAGGAGGGGGCGACGTGTCTTGCTCCTCGTTGTTCATTAGGAACGGCTGGAGCCAGAGCGAGCAGGAGAGCGCTACTGAGTCACCGGTGGCGGCGATGAGCTCCTCGATGCGATGGAGCCAGTCGTCGTGGTAGTCTGGATCGGGCCGGTAATGAAGCAGGTTGGTGGCCATGGCAAGCGCGCGACGGCCATGGGGCATCTCTGGCAGATCGCGGGATGCCGACCCCGAAGGCCTGACGAGCGACGGCGTGGCGGTGTGGCCGTCGACATCCTCGAAAGGAGGTTGGGAGGAGCCCTATTTCTCTTGAATTTCGGGGCCGGTGGCAGCGCTCACCACGGGTGACGGCGACCGGCGCGCGAGGCGGCACCGACGGGCGCGGTCTGGGCGATGCGGGTGTCGTATTATTCCGCGTGTACCCAACGAGCGTTAGCCATCGGAGTCGTGGATCTTGGTGAGGACGGAGCTAGGAGGAAACCTTGACACGCCCCTACCTGGCGCACCAAATGTTGGATTTTGGGCTCCGCAAAACCCTAACGATTCGAACACTGGGGCGTGTACGAAGATCTCCCCTGCTTCGCCACACCTAACTCACTACTAGATAGAAATGATGATGGACTAACTCGATGGCGAGGGGAACACGGAACTCAACAGTTTACCCAAGTTCGGGTAGCTGCGAAGTGTAAAACCCTACTCCTGCTTTTGGTGGATTGCCTCTCACTGAGGTGATGAATGAGTTAGTATACTGTTCTTGGGCCTCCGGAGGCTGAGTGACCTAGTGTGATGTTCTACTATACAAATGAACTCTCTCCTTCTCAAGTGTCCTACCCTATCTATTTATAGGGGAGGCCCGGATCCTCTTCCCTCATAGCTTCGGTGGGTAGGGATCCCACAGCGGCCAATTTTGAAGGGGAACAGGGGAACATGCTCCCCTGCCCAAAGATGGTCTTCGCGTGCAAAGTAACTGTCCGCCCCGCAGAGAGGAGCCCGTGGATGACGTTTTCCCTACTGGCAGGAGACTGCGACTTTGTTGCACCAGAAGGGAAACATTTGGGGGTATGCCTTTGGGAAGCCTGTACGACCCCACCTCCTTTGCACCAAAGGGGAAACTGTCCCGTCCTGCCATCTGTTGCTCGCCTGTCCTTTCCTGGCGTCACCCTTGACTCTTGAGGCAAGGCCCTGCCTCGGAATATCCGCCGCTCCATAGGTGTCCTGAGGAGGCCCCCTGCGGGTCTTGACGCTCCTCCTCCTCGTGAGGCTTGGCCCCTCATGAGGGCCTTCTCTTAAGCCGTGACGGGCTTGTTGCTTTGCTCCGGCGAAGTGGGCCCGCCCTAGGCCATAGGCAGGCAGGTCTGGGTACCCCTATTCCTAGAACGCCGGCAACGGCTGACAAATGACATAGCTCAAGGCTGTCAAAGACTCACAAGGACTGAAAATGTTAAGATGACAACACTAGTTCATCGACACTCCTCACATGCACTGTAGCTGCAGACGAATGTAGCGAGATAACACCATCCTTCTGCATCCATCCTCCTCCACCCCGTCGTTGTCACACGGGCACTACCATGAAATGAAGCACCTGTTCGAAAGCAACACAAGATTGTGAGAGGGTACAGTCCTTGACTAGTTTTGCCTAAGCATGGGGAGAGAGAAACTACAACAGCAGTACACTACTCCTAATTAACTCAAGAAGATATTGAGCCTTTTGCCTTTTGCCATTAATTCAGTTAACACTGCTCCTAATTAACTGAAGAAGATCTTGAGAAACTACAACAACAGTACACTACGCAACAAGAAGTACTGACACAAAGTAACAGAAAAGTTGCCTCAAGAAGTAACAAAAAAATTGTCAGTGCTGAAGAAGATCTTTAGGAACTACAACAACAATAGAAGTAAAACGTCAAAGATCACTTTTCGCTTCTAAAAGCACTTTGCTGAATTCAGTTAGGTACTTGAATGAATGCTTATTGTCATTCTTTCTTAAATGGATGCTTGTTGTCAATCTATTAAAAATAAAATTATTATTGTCAATCTTTTTAAAATGAAATACTTAGTCTCAATCTTTTTTAAAGTGAAATGCTTATTGACATTCTTTTTTGAAATCATCTTTCATCTTCACATCTCCAGGAGAACATGGATCTCCCAGACCTCAACTACACTCCACCTGCCGAAGATGGGGATGAAATGGATGCAGATGTAGGAAACGAAATGGAAGGAGATATCGGAGATGAAATCGAAGGAGATATAGGAGATGAAATAGTGGAAGATACGGGTAAAAACATTTTGTCATTTGGTCATTTTGTCATTTGGTCATTTCATGGTTTGATCATTTCATCATTTGACGTTGTTGTATTTCTTGGTGCAGTTGTTGAGAAAGTTTCTAAAATAAAAAAACCCTCAATGATGAGCAAAAGTTTGGTTCTTATGTAGCCTTGCATACAATATGTATGAGGAGAGGAGGAATTCTTAAGAGAACTGATACGCAAGACATTGCAAAAAAAATTTGGAGTAGGTGTATGGAATATACAAAGAATTTGGAGGAAAGCGATGTATCAAATCCAACAAGGCCAGGAAGTGGATGTTTCCAATCAATGAAAAGGAAATTGTGGAATAAAGCCTAAGGACATTAACCTAGAACAAATCGTAACAATTCCACTAAACAGGAGATCTACAATTAGGTCACTAGCTTCGCAGTTGGGATGTAGCCCTACCACGCTCCATACGAAGTTCATCCTGAAGTTGATAAGGAGACATACAAACTGTGTGAAGCCAGCTTTGAAGGAAAAGAATATGAACGATATGATGAAATTTTGCTTATCGGTGCTTGATGAGGCAACAACAACTACTACAAGGCCTAAGTTCAAGACTATGCATAATGTTGTTCATATTGATGAAAAGTGGTTTAATATGACCAAGAATAATAAAACGTATTATCTCTTGGATGGGGTGGAAGAACATATGAGACCTATATATGGTAGCTATATTGGCAAGGTGATGTTCTTGACAGCCATTGCTAGGCCTAGGTGGGTGTAACGCCCAAGATGCGGTCCTATCCTTATTTTGGTGCGAGGGCCTCGACAGGGATAGAAATGCATCTCGTCGTTTCGCAAGAATGGATATCGTTACAAGTACATGTACTGAAAAGATAAGTATAAGGAGTTGGCTTACACTAGCCACAAGCTACATCAAGATCACATCAATATAGCAGGGTCCGACTACGGACAAAAACAAACAAAAAAAGAATGACGTCCATCCTTGCTATCATAGGCCTGGAACACATCCTAGATCGATGATGATGAAGAATAAGAAACTCCAAATAGCACAATCAACGCGCTCACATTCAAAAACACTCTTTACATGTACCTGCAACTGGTGTTGTAGTAATCTGTGAGCCATAGGGAGTGATCAATCTCATTTCCAAAGGTATCAAGAATAGCAAAGCTTAATGGGTGAGGTATGGTTAAGTGGTGAGGCTGCAGCAAGCGACTAAGAATTTATTTGAGGTGGGTAAATTACGAGTACAAGAATAAGAGGGTAATATCTACGCATAGCGGACATGAACTACCGATGGTCAAATGAATGATCGTGAACACCTATTTACGTCAGACATAACTCCACCGTGTTCTCGATCGGAGAAGGAGCTCACAAAAGAGACAATCATGGTTACGCACTCAGTTGGCATATTTTAATTAAGCTTACTTCAAATTATCTAGAACCATATGTTAAAAAATATTTCCATGTTGCCTCATAACTGTGGGCCGGCTTTCTAAAAGAATTAAACCTCCAGGGGTGCTCCAACTAGTCCATCACAAACTTCCACACGCTGCGATGGAATGACCTCGATCAGGGAAACCCATGATCTCCTCGGGTTCCTATTGGAAAACCGCAACCTCGATATAACTGGAAGCATCCTCGGAATCCGTCGCACAAGACGCTCGAGACATTTAAAACAAGTCCAGAAAGGCCGCCCGACATGTTGACGATCTTGATAGGAGCCGCGTATCTCGTTCTCAGGACACGACGAATAAGCGAAGCATACAGTGGCCTGATAGACATCTCCCGAGTTGCCACGGATTGGCCCCACACGGTGCTATGTTTTGGACCAGCACCAGCAGCACTGGCCCACCTGTATAATGTTGAATTACTCCTCGGGTTCATGACGCCCTATGTTCAGTATTATCAGGATTATTATGTTGGGAAAATATAATACCAATGTTGGGCCTTGCCAGACGAGCTTTATCCCAAAACGAGAATCTAGGGTGTCCCCATAACAACCCGAAGCATGTCAGGACCGCTCATTTATGAAACAATACACCGGTACCCAAAACTAAGGCGAAAAAGGTGGAACAAAACACCAGGCTAGGAGGTCGAGCCTTCCTCCTTTTACCAAGTATATAGGTGCATTAAATTAATTAGCAAATATATGGTGATATAACAAGGAACCCATGTTAGCACATGGAAGCAACTTCACCTACAACTAGAAATGCTAACAAAAGGCTGAGCAAGCGGTAACATAGCGAAACAAGGTTTGTTGGGTAGTGGAAAGATTAGAGGTTTTCATGGCAATGTTGGGAGGCTGATATTTAACAGGTGGCAGGCAGCGAGACATAGCGAAAGAATCGAGACAATTAGGATGGAAATGATAGTAATGGTATCTATGGAAATGATCATCTTGGCTGAGATCCCTCTTGGAAGAAGAATGGCTCCGTGAAGCACACGAACCGACGTAGTCGAACAGATCCTCACATTTCGACAAACTTGCGGAACTCTATCGAGATGAAGCAAACCGAAAACAAGAATGAACACAGAATATTCACCACGACACATGCACGATATGATGCACATCCTAATATGATGCATGGTCGGTTTAAACTATGCAAGGCATGGCATGGCAATTTCACAACAATCCAACACTACACATTAAGTGATGCTCAAAATGCAACTCGTGGCATATTGATGAAACTCAGATTCAAATATTTCGATCACTCCCGATTAGGTACACGACATTATTACATGTTGTTTAAACATGGCAAGGGGTGAAGCACAAATTAAACTACCTATCTAGGCATTTTAAAGGAGGCCTGAAACGACATATAGCATTTCCGAAGCGACCCCACGAGTAAACTTTGAAATCTGCCCAGATTTGTCCTAACCACATTTTATGTTCGTTAAACTGCAAAACAAAGTGGTTCACATGATTCTACTCGTCGTTCTAGTCCATTTACATATATGGCTCATCTCCAACGGAGCTACGATTAAATAACTATGAACTAAACCATTTTTAACACATTGTCAAGCAAACTAACGCAAACAAAATGCTAAACAGATTTAAATATGCATGAGAGTTGGAAAATATTATTCTACATGAAATTCTACACGTTCTACATAACTTGTCGCAATACGACGCACAGTTTAAAAACTACGGACGTTTGAAAATATGTATGTTTTCTGAAATTACGCAAATTCGTTAAACAAAAAAATCGAATTGGGCCAATTCCGACTACGGGTTGAAACAGGGGCTTGGCGCAAGTTAACTAAACGTCGCCCAGGGTGCAATATAGTGGCGCTGCGGGGGCTCACCTCGGGCCTAAGCAGGCCGGATCTGGAGGGGACGAGGCCGAGGTGGGCCTTAAAACGCGGGGCAGGCCGGGTGGAGGCGCGGCTGGGCCCACATGGGCGAGGCCGGCCCATCTCGCGGGAGAGAGGTCACTGCGCACGGATCGGGCGGATTGAGCCTCCTGCTCGGTCTCCCGATGCGGGCTGGCGACGGGAGCACTTGGCGATGGGGCGATCTCCGGCACTGAGGCTCTAGTGCATGGTGGCCTGGGCCGGACGCGACGGTCGCCGGAGGCGACGGTCGCCGGAGGCGGTGGCTGAAGGCGGCCGGGAGTGGCGACCTGTGGGATCCGGGGGTGCATCAGTTCAAATGAGCTCGGGTAGCGTGGGGAAGCCGAGGGGTGGCACGGAGGCTTAACATCCGGCAGGCTCGATGCGGCGACCTCTGGTGGCGCACAGGCCGGAGTGGCGGCTAGAGGCGGCCGGGGCTGCGGCCTCTCGGGAGCTACGGGAGGAGCCAACGCCTCAGGGCTGGCGGCTGCTGGTGCTTGGCCCAGATCAGGCCCGGGCGGGCCAGATCTGGGTCCGGCGGGCCCTGGTGGCTGGAGGAGAGAGGAGTTCGGAGAGGACGCTGCACACGGATTCCGGGACAGGCTAGGGTTAGGCTAGATTTGGCTTGGGGAGGGTGTTTAAATAGGAAAGGGGGCTAGGTTAGTCGGATTTTAATCCCGATTCCGACCGTAGGATCACAATCGGACGGTCCCGGTTGTGCCCTAGAGTTAGGTGGCTGTGTTAGAGAGGCTAGGTGGGGAAGAGAGGGAATTTGCGGCCCGACAATGAGAATTTTAAACACTGAAATACAACCGACAATACACCAATGACGGTGCAGCTACGATCGACCGTTCGGTTATCAATCGAACTCCGACTACGATGAAATTTGGCAGGCGGCCTACCTATATTAAAATAAGACCACACGCCAAGTTGCAGCCCAATCCAAGAATATTTTTCACGCACTTTTAAAACCAAGAATTTTCTTTGCCGCGGGCGCGTACGTGTGTGGTTGGTCACGAAACGGTCAACGACAAAAAACGGAGAAAACACACAACTAATAACGGATGCAAGTTTTGAAAACTTACGGCAAAAGAGTGTCGATGCACTGCAGATGTTGTGAATGATGCGATGATGAATGGGAGAAACAATATAATCGCACGACGGCAATGGAATAAGAGGGGAATCTTCGGGAGCGTGGGTCTCGGGCTATCACAACTCTCCTACACTAACAAGAGTTCTAACCCTGAGATCTAAGAATGAAAGGGGAATAGGAAGATAAAGAGGTAAAACTTAGTTGCTTCTTTGACAAATGAGTGAAACCAACGATCCTTTAAGGTTGCAAAGAGAAGAATGATATGAGAACCAAACAAGAATTCACACAAAATTTCGGCATCACTTTAGTAGGAAATTGAAGACAAAATTTCATAAGATGGCAAGATCTTGACAAGATTCACAAAAAATCAATTAAATTAAAAAACAAGGAAATAACATGATCTTGAGAGAACAAGACGATAGATTAAAGAGAGCAACATCAGCACAACTCCGGAACAAGAGAATAGAAACTAGATCTTTGAGAAGAATAGAATGAAGAAGAAAATTAGAATTCCCATCACAATTGAATTTGGCAAGCATCCTTGCAAGAGGAAAAGAACGGAGTTGTTGTAAAACCAACAACGGAAAGAACAAGCTTGTAGTGGACTTATGAAAACCATCTCAACAATGAGGTGAGAACCAGCCACAATTGGAAAACAATTGATTAATTGGGAGAAACAAGAAAGGCAAAACTTCTTACACCAAGAGGATACATAGATGACTTGGATCAATGATAATCACCATAATAGCAACAACCCTTAGGAAATGCTTTAGTTGAAATTTAATCCAAGATAACTCAATGAAGAAACATGGATTGAAAACATCCCATGATCAAGAATTGGTGGGTTTAAATATCTCATTCTTGAAACAACTTCTCTTCGAGACTCCTCCACTAACAAGAACGCTATAACAACACCTCAAAGGATAAATAAGGAAGAATTGCACTATGGAATGCAAGACAAAGAATACTTGAGATTCTCCAACAAGTGTCTTGAATAACACATTGAGAATGAATAGATCATGATCCACCTAACAGAAAACATCAACAAGGCACCGGAATAATTGAGAGATGAATGAAGAGACAACAGTTGAGAAGAATTTGAGAATGAAAGCTGAAAGCTAAGAACGAAGAAATGTTCTGAAATGAGGACCTTTAGAGGATCGAGAATGAATCAAAACTGAAATGCACCACATAGCAAGAAAGGGATTTCTCATGATCTAGAACAATTCAAGATGATAACACAAAGCTAAAATTATGAATCTTCAAGAGAATGTACCAAGAATTGAAAAAGACACCTCTTCGGTCTTCAAAGCTGAAACGATGAGGAGAACACCACCAAGAATAACTGAGGCCTTGGGGAATAATAAATAAAGAAAAATTGAGCTAACAGAGGAATTAATTCGAGTAGATCTTGGAGAAGGGATATGATTGATGAACTTCATGCTTACGTCATAGTTGAAAAGAATAGAGACCTTCGGAAAAGATTAGAAGAGCGAGGTAAGATCCTTGGAAACCTGTGGGATATGGGCCCACTAAAAGTAAACACCGTTGAAACAATTGATTAGAAAAGAGAGATTGCATCGGTACAAATGAAAACTTGATGAGTTGAGACCCTTGAAATAAATGAAAGTATTGAAAACAAGAAACTTCTTAGAATCTTCAACACTCCAATTAAAATAGAGAGGGGTCAAAAAAAGAAGAAAGACTTCATAAGAATTTTCAACATGGGAAAGAATTTAAAGGATGAAAAGGATAAGATGAACACCAGAATCTTGAATTTAATCCACCAAAATAGAGAACACGAAAGAAAAAAGATGAACTCAACACTCCTGAGAATCTTCACAATGAATCGCCGGAAACAACACAGAGGAGAAGATAGCGGAAGCATCCATGAATTGAACTCCACTTGGATGATAACTGAAATATTGAAGAAAAAGAGTGGGAGGGCGGGGAAAAATAAAGACAAGTTGGGACAGATAAGATGAACTCCGGAAAGAAATGATAGATTGATCTTGCCAATCTTGAAAAGGATAGAATTGACTTGAAGAGAAGCACACCAGTTGAAAATGAATTGACATGACGACTCCGGTTGAGAATATTGAAAAGACAACTTGATTGAGCAAAAGAATTTGCATTCCCATAAAAATATGAGAACACCTCTTGGAAAGATATGAAATCACCATTTGACATCGAAGCAACTCAAATTACCATACTCCAAAAGAAACAAAGGATGAGGCTTACGAAACAAGCTGGAACAAATTCATGACAGAGATTTCGTCCGATATTTTTGTGGATAGGATCGCACGGGATCTATCCTACATTAGCAATCATGTACAAGGCAGTGCACACGACATACGAAGCGTCCCCGAGTCATAGCAAGCTCCAAGGACTCTTTAAGACACAACGAGAACCACTGTAAGACGACAGTGAACAAACAAATCCACTAGATGCCGAACCCCAACCTCACATCAAGCATCTGGTGGAAGATTTTCCTATAAGTAACTACTTGAATTCCTACCTAAGAACTCCTGAAGTTTCTGGTCATGCAATCGGGTCCATAGATACAAGGAGGAAAATCCATCACTCAACTCCTAGCAATAATACTACCCGTCCACTATATCACATCCATCAACACATAATCAGAATCTCGGAACCTCATCTATCTCAGACCCTGACAATCACAATGATACTAAGTATGGCGATACATGCACACCTATCTGCACCAGTACTAGGTAAGCAAGACTCCTCTCGCAACTACTAGTATTTAAGCAATTTCAAATATCCTCTATTGTGAGATACAAAGAAATCTGAACGATAACGATGTGCTCAAGAATCCTCTGGAGCTCAGCTCCCCGGAAGAAATCAAGTCAGGCAGGAGGCACCAAGACAAAACTCTGTCTCATCGATATCATATAGATTCCAAAAATATCTACGTGATTCTAAAAAAAATGAGTGAGAAGAGGAGTAGAATTAAAATTATTAAGTCAAGATTCCTCACCAGAGCATAGAAGAGGAGAAAAAAAATCCTACTCTCCGATATATAACTAGATTCACAGCAAATTTCTACTAGACTCGACTCGGCCAAGTTCGATCAATCAAGGGGGCTCCTAGGTCGGTACTACTCTGGTACCAACTTGTAACGCCCAAGATGCGGTCCTATCCTTATTTTGGCATGAGGGCCTCGACAGGGATAGAAACGCATCTCGTCGTTTCACAAGAATCGATATTGTTACAAGTACATGTACTGAAAAGATGAGTATAAGGAGTTAGCTTACACTCACCACAAGTTACATCATGTTCACATCAGTACAACAACATAATCAATCATCATGAAGAAAAGCAGGGCCCGACAAAGGACGAAAACAAACAATAAAAGAATGACGTTCATCCTTGCTATCCCAGGCTGTCGGCCTGGAACCCATCCTAGATTGATGATGAAGAAGAAGAAACTCCAAATAGCACAATCAACGCGCTCACGTCAAAGTAACACTTTACCTGTACCTGCAACTGGTGTTTTAGTAATTTGTGAGCCACAGGGACTCAACAATCTCATTTCCAAAGGTATCAAGACTAGCAAAGCTTAATGGGTGAGGTATGGTTAAGTGGTGAGGCTGCAGCAAGAGACTAAGCATTTCTTTTAGGTGTCTAACTTACGAGTACAAGGATAAGAGGGGGAAGATCTACGCATAGCGGACGTGAAGTACTGATGATCAAATGCATGATCCTGGACACCTGCTTACGTGATACATAACCCTACCGTGTCCTCGGTTGCACAAGGAGCTCATGAAAGAGACAGTCACGGTTACGCACTCAGTTGGCACATTTTAATTAAGCTTACTTCAAGTTATCTAGAACCGGATGTTAAACAAAGTTTCCACGTTGCCACATAACCGCGCGCACGGCTTTCCAAAAGATTTAACCCTGGAGGGGTGCTCCAACTGGTCCATCATAAACTACCACACATTGCGACGGAATGACCTCGATCAGGGAAACCCGTGATCTCCTCGGGTTCCTATTGGAAAACCTCAACCTCGAGATAGCTCAAAGCAACCTCGTAATCCTTCGCACAAGACGCTCGAGAAAGGTAAAGCAAGTCTAGCAAGGCCGCCCGGCGTGTCGACGATCCCGGTAGGAGCCGCGTATCTCCTTCTTCGGACACGACGGATAAGCGAATCGCACATTGGCCTGATAGACATCTCCCGAGCTGCCTCGGGTTGGCCTCGCACGATGCTATACTTTGGACCAGCACCAGCAACACTGGCCCCCTATATTATGTTGAATTACTCCTCGGGTTCATGATGCCCTATGTTTTTCAATATAATCAGGATTATTATTTTGGGAAAATATAATACCAATGTTGGATCTTGTTAGACGATCTTTATCCCAAAACGAGAATCCAGGGGGTCACCATAATTACCCCAATCATATTAGGAGTGCTCATTTATGCAACATAACACCGATAGCCGAAACTAAGGCGAAAAAGGTGGAACAAAACACAAGGCTACAAGGCCGAGCCTTCCACCTTTTGCCAAGTATATAGGTGCATTAAATTAATTAGGAAATATATGGTGACATAACAAGGAACCCATGGTAGGACATGGAAGCAACTGCAGCTGCAACTAGGAACGCTAAAAAAAGGATGAGCAAGTGGTAAGATAGCCAAACAAGGTTTGCTGGGTAGTGGAAAGATTGGAAGTTTTCATGGCAATGTTGGGAGGCTGATATTTAACAAGTGGTAGGGAGCGAGACATATCGAAACAAATGATACAACTAGCATGGCAATGATAGTAATGGTATCTAGGGACATGATCATAATGCCTGAGATCCTGCTTGGAATAAGAATGGCTCCGTCAAGCAGACGAACCGATGTAGTCAAACGGATCCTCAGATTCCGACACGCTTGCGGAACTCTATCGAGACGAAGCAAACCAAAAACAAGAATCAACACACGATATTCACCACTCCACATGCACGATATGATGCACACCCTAATATGATGCATGATCAGTTTAAATTATGCAAGGCATGGCATGGCAATTTTACAACAATCAAACACTACACATTAAGTGAAGCTCAATATGCAATCGTTGCATATTGACGAAATCGACATTCAAATATTTAGTTCACTCCCGATAAGGTACACGGTGTAATTAAACGTTGTTTAAACATGGGAAGGGGTGAAGCACAAATTAAACTACCTATCTAGGCATTTTAAATGAGTCCGGAAACAACATATAACATTTCTGAAGGGACCCCACGCGTTAACTTTGAAATCTGTCCAGATTTGTCCTAACCACATTTTATGTTTGTTAAACGACAATACAAAGTGGCTCACGTGAATCTACTCGTCGTTCTAGTCCATTTACATATATGGATCATCTCCAATGGAGCTACGGTTAAATAACTACGAACTAAACCGTTTTAACACGTTGTCATGCAAACCAACGCAAACGACACGCTAAACAGCTTTCAATATGCATGAGAGTTGGAAAATATTATTCTACGTGAAATTCTGTACGTTGTACATATATAACTTGTCACGATTCGACGCATGGTTTAAAAACTACGGGCGTTTGAAAATATACATGTTTTCTAAAATTACGCAAATTCATTAAACAAAAAAAAAAGCAAATCGGGCCGATTCGAACTACGGGCTGAAACAGGGGCTTAGCGCAAGTTAACTAAATGTCGCCCAGGGCACAATATAGGGTGGCTACGGGGCTTACCTCGGGCCTAAGCAGTCCGGATCTGGAGGTCATGAGGCCGAAGTGGGCCTTAGCAAGTGGGGCAGGCTGGCTGGAGGCGCGGCTAGGCCCATATGGGCGAGGCCGGCCGATCTGGTGGGCAAGCGGTCAACGCGCAGGGATCGGGCGGACCGAGCGTCCTGTTCGATCTCCCGATGGGGGCTGGCGACGGGAGCACTTGGTGACGGGGCGATCTCCGAGGCGGTGGAGCGGGACCAGCAGTCAGCGTTGCAGCTCGAGTGGTTGGTGACGCGGCTGGCCGGCGGGAGGATGCTTGGGCCTGAGGCGGCGACTGAAGGTGGCCGGGTGCGGCGACCTGCAGGATCCGACGATGCAGCAACTCGAAAGGAGCTCGGGCAGCGGGGGGAAGCCGAGGGGTGGCACGGAGACTTCGGATCTGGCTGGCTCGACGCGGAGACCTCCGGCGGCGCAACGCCGACGTGGCGGCGAGAGGCGACTGGGGATGCAGCCTCTCGGGAGCTACGAGAGGAGCCAACGCCTCGGGGATGGCATCGGCTGGTGCTCGGCCCGGATCGGTCCCGAGTGGGCCATATTTGGGTCCGGCGGGCCCTGGTGGGTGGAGGAGAGAGGAGGTGGGAGAGGAGGCTACGCACGGATTCCGAGGCACACTAGTGTTAGGCTAGATTTGGCATGGGGAGGGTGTTTAAGTAGGAAAGGGGATAAGTTAGTGAGTTTTTAGTCCCGATTCCGACCGTAGGATCGCAATCGGACGGTCTCAGCTGCACCCTAGAGTTAGGTAGTTGTGTTAGAGAGGCTAGGTGGGGAAGAGAGGGAAGTTGCGGACTGACAACGAAAATTTTAAACACCGAAAAATGTCTGATGATACACCGATGACGGTGCCGCTATAGTCGACCTTTCGGCTATCAAACGAACTCCGGTTGTGACAAAATTTGGCAGGCGTCCTACCTATATTAAAATAAGACCGCACACCAAGTTGCAGCCCAATCCGAGAATATTATTCACACACTTTTAAAAACAAGATTTTTTAATGTCGCAGGCGCGTGCGTGTGTGGGTTGTCTCCAAACGGTCAATGACAGAAAAATAGGGAGAACCGGTAACTAATAAGGGATGCATGTTTTGAAAACTAGTGGCAACAGAGTGCCGATGCACTTCAGATGATGTGAATGATGCGATGATGAGTGCGACACACAATCTAATGGAATAAGAGGGGAATCTTCCAGAGCTTCGGTCTCGGGTGTCGAAGTGGGATAGTGAAGGAAATGTGACCTTGTGTGAAAAAATTGGCATCTGGCCATTTGTGAAAGAAGTCCCTTCTCGAAGGAGAAGTGATAATAGGCCCAAAGGTACAACAGAGACAAAGTCAATAAAAGTATATAGAAAAGTGATGAGAGAGTTCTTGATAGAGAAGGTATTGCGAGTGATACAAGCTATTTGGCCTAAAAATTATGTTGGGCACACCATCTATATAGCTAGATAATGTTAAGCCTCATATTTTGCGTGATGACCCGGAATTTTTAAAGCCGTTGCAAAAACTGGACTTGACATCAGAATTATACAACAGCGTGCCAATAGTCCTGATTTGAACGAGCTTGACCTTGGATTCTTCAACTCATTGCAATCTCCGACAAACTGTTTAAGCCCTAAAACACTACAAGACCTTATTAATGGAGTGTTGGAGGAATTTGAAGGCTATGAGGTTTACAAGATGAATGCAATTTTTCTAACTCTACAGACTTGCATGATTGAGATCCTCAACAATACACGAGGCAATGGTTATAAAATACCCCATGTGAACAAGGAAAGACTAGAGAGGCTTCGGCGACTACCTCCAAGACTTTCATGCCCACACGAGGTTTATGCAAATGCCCTACACAACTTGGAGCTAGTGGTGAGACTTTCTGTGATGAGACTTTTGATGAGGCTAGTGACGAGACTTGTGATGATGCTAGTGGTGAGACTTGTGATGATGCTAGTGATGGGGCTATTAACACTTGTGATGAGGCTACTGATTCTTGTGATGAGGCTACTGACACTTGTGATGGTGCTAGTGATGAGGCTACTGATGCTTGTAATGATGCTTGCGATGAGGCTACTGATGCTTGTGATGATGCTTGTGATGAGGCTACTGATGCTTATGATGAGGCTGCTGATGCTTGTGATGATGCTTGTGATGAGGCTACCGATGCTAGTGATGAGTCTACTGATGCTTGTGATCAGGCTACCGATGCTTGTGATGAGGCTACAGATGCTTGTAATGAGGCTTTCATGCTTGATGTGTAACTCCATTTGACAATAATTCATATGATTTGTATGATTATTTTTTACTCTAGTTTGAGTATATTTGAATTAGTGAAACAATTTCATTTAGATTTCATTAAAGGAAAGTTTTCAATTAATTATGATTTCATTTAGATTTCATTAAAGGAAAAGCTTAAGTTAATTTTATTTAATTGATATTTTTCATTTTACCTTATTAATGGAAATTTTCTTTTATTTTAATTAACCAGAAATACTCAATTTAATTTGGATGGAGTAGAAGAGAAAGAGAACAGAAAGAGAAGAGAAAGAGAAAGAGAAAGAGAATGAGAGGGTAGAAGAGAGAAATTAATCATAGCTACTCCTACTCCTACACTAAATACCTAATAGCGCTTTCAGAGAAGTGAGAAGAGAGAGGTGAGAAGAGAGAAACTACAGTAGCAGTACACTACTCCAGAAATTTGCTCCAATTCATATTGAACATCATCGTACTGTAAGTTACTCCAAAGAATTGACTAATCCTAAAGATTAGGTTGAAGCGGACCAATGATTTGGACAATGATTTGAACAATGATGATTTGCAGCAATTACAGTAATAATGCTTCAAGCTGACCACCGCACTGTAATTACATGAATGATTTGCAGCAAGTACTGTAATGCTAATAAATTCAGTCTTATCCCACATGGTGCTGAGGAGCTCCACGGAGTAATAATGATTTGAAGCAACCCTAATGATTGGAATGATTTGCACACACAAGCAAGCAAGAAAATTCAGGCTTATACCTGACGTAGGGAGCAACAGCTACACATGGTAGCCGTCCAAATCAAGCACCAAATCATTTCGAGAAGCCATTTAGTGAACATTTGGAGCATCCATTTACTGAACATTGATTTAGTGTTTACTCACCTAACAAGATAGAAAAAGCAAATCATATGACTTACTCAGGAAAATTTCATTATAATAAGCAAAACATCTCGCTTTTGCATCTGCACTTTTGGTGATGCACAGATCATCAGAGTGCATCTACTGCAAAAAATCAGTGTATCAACTCCATGTACTCGTTGAGTACTCTTTCTGTTTAATTCAGTGCATCTAGTGGAAACAAAGTTCGGTAAATTTCCAGCAACTAGTCGTAATGCAAAAAAGTTGAGTGAATTAAGCATGCAGAAATACGTGTCACAACTTGATTCACATTGATGGATTTAGTTGCATTGATGGATTCAGAGTACTACTCCCGGCACTCCCTGTTTCTTGGCTTGTTGAAGAAACAAAGCAAACAACCAACCAAATTCAAAAGAGGGCTCGCAAGCAAGCAAGAAAGCAGGCCAAGAGAGAAAAGGAGGGGCTTACCATCAGCTATGCGGGAGCCGGATGAGGTAGCGCTTGCTGAGACGGTCGATGGAGATGTCGAGGTCGCCGGGCACGGGAATCGTTATGGTTTCTTGGCCTGCTGAAGCAGTTGGAGACAGGGCCGATCGAGCAGGGGGAGAGCAGCGTACCGCAGCTGTTGGCGTTGCAGATCGAGCCGTCGCGCTTCGGATCCACCTCCGGAAACTAAAAGAGCAATCTTGATAGGTGCGACGACATGGGCGCGATGGAGAGGAGTCCATGCGGGCGACGGCGACGGGGGCCGAAGGAGAGGAGTCCACGCGGGCGATGGTGACAGGGGCGACAGGGATGAGGCAATGAGGGTGAGGGACAGGCACCAGCGACGTGGTCAGCTGTGCGGTGAGCGTGTGAGCGGAGCGGTTGAGCGTGCACGAGAGAGTGGACGAGAGGTGGGAGGGTACTTTAGGAAACAACCAAAATAATTGTTCGGTGCGAATTTTGTACTGAAACCCCCCAATGACAAATAAATAGGTACAAAGGGAGTAGACAGATAGATTAGCTCAGTTAGGTCAAAAATAGCATAATAACCTTGGTTAGCTCATAAATGTCATATACTTAGCTTGTTTGGCGTCCATTGTGTCATCGCAAACATCCGCATTGCCGGTGATAGCAACGCTGAAACTGTTGCCATCTGCCGGGAGATTGAAAAGACCTTTGGCATCCGTGGACTGGTCCTTTGCCATTTGCCATGGCAGATGGCAAAGAACCTGATTCATTTAGTGAAAGCATAACAAAATTACAAATGATATCAAGGTCAACGATCATCTAGCCTAGCACTTCTTCAAGGGGATAAAACTCTTGCTCTTCCAGAACGTTCTCAACAGGATCCTCGTACTCGTACTTGACAACCGGCGCTACCCAAAATAAAATACATCATCCAATGAACACATAGCCACAGAATGATGCTCAAATAATATGATGCATGAATATGATGTGAATGAAGCATTGCAATGCTATACTAGTCATCTTTGTCATGCAATTACTTAGTTATTATCATTCTGTACATAACCTCCAAATTAATTATTTGGACATGCATTAACATTTTGAAAATGAATGGATCACGAGAAAACGATACAAATGCATAGAAAGAACATCGCAAACCGAGCGATGGATCTCTCGGAACTCTCACGAGAAGGTACGGAAGGCAATGATGATAAAACATAATATGAGAGAGGCTATGGGAAATTCCTTGGCATCCCAAGTATGATACTGGATTGGACACGAAATTGTAGGGGAAATGGACCTAAAGATCATGCAAAACAAAGGGATACAACTCTCACAGAGTGCAAAACAATTCTACAAGCAATCTGTATAAAAACATCAATAAGTCACTTTGCACACACCACAACTAACACCTACAACATGCTTACATACTCAATCAAGATATCTAGATGAAGTAAACAAGATTCACTACAATTCATACAAACGGCAACATTGATAACAACATGGCTCAGTGGCAATCAAGCTCACAATATGACATAAAACATCACATATTATGACTTGGTGAAAAAATTACAAGCAGAGTTAACATGATGACATATTGACAACAATGAAACACTATGCTACAGGGACTTTCATGGCACGAAATTTAACATGGTGATAGTGGGCAACAAGTACTAGAATTAACACGAACTTCAATAAGCAAATACCGCATAGATTCATTCATAGCATCCTCTCAACCTGTCATGGTGAACTTAGCAGATTATGAGACTTGGCAAAATTCACAAGGTGAATTCACATCAGTTTACATCAGCATGGCATGTTTGGCAGTGAGAGTAGGTATGATGCAAAAACTACGTTTCAAAGTCTTATTACCATTTCGTAAAGGGCAACATGCTCTATCATTCACTCCTTTGCACCAGCAAAAAGAACATATAGATACTTGGCAAACCACATGGAAACACAACTACTTGGTAACAGATTTCAGACTTAACGTATTTCACCTTACCAATTCAGCAACAATGACATAGCATGTTGAGAGCAAGATTTCCACATGTAGACAAGGTTTATCATGGCAAGGAAAAATACCAGGCCTAGTACACATAACAAACAACTACTTTCATGTTGACAAGTTTAACAAAGGTTGCAAGGATTGCTTCATACAAAATTAACAAAATGCCATCATGGTGAAATATCATGCACATCAGCTTGCTCAAAAGTCTAAAGTAATGCCAGATGTAAATTCCTTGGATTTTCCTACCCCAAATTCATATATCATAAGCATATGTTACAGTAGAAAATCATGCCACAAATCCACAAACAAAATCACACCAACTATGTATAACATAGTATATGCCAGAGTATATGCCAGATTTCGCATATGCCCAAGTTGGACACTGCCAGATTTGGCAACCTGGCCTGAATGACATGAATTCAAACGAGGGAATAAAAATAAAATAAACAACAAAACAAAATAAAAAAAAGTACCCAAGGGTCCACTGGTCAGCCACACAAGGCCCCTCCGACCTTGACAAGCATGTATTAAAAGGGGCTCGAGGGGGGTCGGACCCGAGACCTCTTGGATGGAAAAAGGCACGGGCACGCTACCACTTGGCTACGAGCGGGGGTCTGACAAAGAGGGGCTTCGACTCTTCTTGTACACACGAGCCCCGGGGTTCTACCTCTATGAGATAGGGAACATGGCGATGACGTCGGCGAGCCCTCCGGCGATCATCGGAGCTCGATATTTGCGGTGATAGTGTGGAATCCAAGAGGCATTCGGTTCCCGCACTAAGGGAAGGTTGTGAGGCGAGCGGAGCTGGGTTTCAACCTCGAGCAGAAGCTATGCTCGAGCCATGGCGTAGGAGGTGAAGCATGCGGTGCTAGCGCTACGAGCGATGCACAGGGAGTGGGGCAACTATGCGATGGCTTAGATCATGACTCCGCGCACACTAGAGGGCTCTGACGTGAAGGAGGGAGTGCACGTGCATATCTGATGAACACATTCAGAGAACCATGCAAAGCATGGGGAGCGCGTCGACGACACGACGAGGATGATGCCTATGGGGAGCTACAAACGGCTCAAAGGGCAGGACGGAGGCTCTTCTCACCGAGTCTCCTTTTCGACACGAAGACGAGGCTGGGGATGATATGATTCAACGGCAGCGACGTGAGGATCTTTGGCATAGCTCCTGTCCCGTGCTGCAACTGATGAAGGGTAAGAAGGGGACGCCATGGAGGAAGGCATTGAGCTTTCCCTTGACGCCAAAACGAGTCGGGGATGACGACAGGTTCTCGGGGGCGAGATTGACGATGTATGTGGGTACCTGATGCCGGCGATGAGCTGTTGACTGATCCCGACATGGATCTAGTTAGGGTTAGCAGGAGCAAGGCGAGGTGATGAGAGGAGGCAATGGCGCGGGGAGGAAGAAGGGAAGAGGAGAAAACCCTAGGGAGAGGGCCTGGCTATATAGGAGAGCCGCGACGCGGGCTTGGCCACGGTGGTCATGTGTAGCGTAGGTGCTCCTTTTACTGAGAGAGAGAGGGCGCGGGGAGGAAGGAAAGTAGGGGGAGGAGAGTCGCTGCAGGTGGGGCCGCACAGGATGTCCACGCTGGCTTACCACGAGGGGGTGCGCACTACGCTTGGCTCCGGCTCACGACGCGCACTTGCTGGGCTGCTGGCGGTTGGCTGGGCCGCTCGCTGCTGTTGGCTGGGTCACTAGCTAGTTGCCTCGCTGCCGTTGTATTCCTTTTATGTAAAAGTAGTCCAGAGTGTTAAAAGAATAAAATGACCAGGAAATGGAGGATTTAAAAAATAAAAAACATCATTTACTTAACTCACAAAATATGTCCTGTCTTATAAAACAAATAGGCCATTTTAGAAGAAGAATTTAAATGGCACTTAACTTAAGCTAGCAAGGTATTTGGGGTTTTTACAAAATTGCAGAGAGTTCCACAAGGTCAATCTTAGTTTTTTAAACCCATTCCTAATATTTACAACATTTTTAAAAAGGTGATGGCAATATAGAAAATCACAACATTGCATAATATTGAATAAAAGAGGGAGGGAGTTATTTTCCAAATAATTTGTAGGCATGGTTTTTTTGCTCATGAGCATATTACTTCTTGCAAGCACATCATCACAACATCAACTCCACTCCAACATAACACAATCAACAAGGAGAAATAAAATAAAATGAATGCCATGATGATATGAAGATATGATGCAAGTGAAGACATGAAGCACCAAATCTTATTAAGTGAAAGCAAAGTTGTCATGCCATAAATGGTTCATCATGCAAATATTACACGGATGCACTTGGGATGTTATACCACGACCATAAGAAGTCTTGGCATTGTTGTTGCGGTTCTGGTTTTTACCACTTCCAGTTGAAAGTAATGCATGTTGATTCTGCTGCTGCCTGCAATCTCTAAAACGGTGACCTGGACGGCCACACTTAAACCACAAACCGTCTGAGGATGGGATGTAGGAACTCTGGGTGGTGGAGCTGGGAGCCTTGACTGCCAAGGTGGTGGAGGAGGGAGACGAGGTGCAGCATAATACGTCCTTGGAGAAGGAGCAGGTGCATGTTGGGCCCCTAGGACCGGGGGTAACCAGGCTCGTCGGCCTACGGCCTCGGGCCCGATGCAGCTAGGCGAGCCAGGCCCGACCCATCGGCAAGCTCGACAAGGAAGACCCTCGGGAGGGCCCTTGTGAGGCAAGCGTCAAGGGATCTTCATCGAGGATCACGAGGGGTCACCTGCTAGAAGTGCGCACCCTGAGGCCACCCGTGAGGCCCTCGTGATGTGGGTCCGTCGAGAGTAGCCTTGCAGGACCCCACGATCGTGCGCCCTGCGTGTGTGACGGAAGTCATGCAGGCAACACAGGAGCGGTGCCAGTGGGCATCGACAGGAGAGCTTTTCGCTTTCATGCTAAGGAAGCGAGGCCGGCTGGTAGGCCCCGAAGCATCTCCCAAAAGTTCCCCTGATAGGGGCAAGAGGACCAAGGCTGGGGCTCGGCAGGACAGAGGTCACCACCGAGCCCACCAGCGCGTCAGAAGGAGCGGCTTTTGCACGCCAAGACCACCTTTGTCAGGGCGGAATGCGGTCATGTCCCCTTTCAAAATGGTCGTTGTGGCAACCCTTCCTGCTGAGTGTTTTCGGGGTTAGAGGACCAAGGCCAGTATAAAAGAGAGGTCGAGCCTGCATAGAAGGGACCACCGATCCACATTATATCTGATAGGGCAAGAACCCACCTTTGTAACTGTCTTCCACCTCAAGCAATCTAGACAAGCAGGAGTAGGGTTTTACACCGTGAGGTGGCCCGAACGTGGGTAAACTACTGTGTGGTGTAGTTCAGTTAGGCGATGTGTTTTTCGGAAATAAATTTCCAGAAAACATGTCTCTTGTGATTACCAGCCCCAGGATTTCTGTCAGCTGGTAGACACTTACTTTATACAGAATATCCAAGAAAAATGCAAAATCTGGGTTACAAGACCATGAAGGTCTACTGGGTTGAACAACAGTCTGAGGTTGGCGGCGGAAGCGACTCGAGGAATCTCCAGTGCCCTTGGGACTCCATTCCCATAGGAACAACTGACGTGGATAAATTCCTATCTCACAAGGCGGCTATCCTTGACTCCTAGGTTCCGGGGTTGACGACATCGTGCTCCTCTCTGAACGCAATCTGGCCAAGACAATAGCCAGGGACAAGCCAGTGAGTACGTTGAACGTACTCGCAAACATCAAGAAAAACAGTTAAGTTCCGCCGGTGAGATGCATGCAAATTTCCACTAACAATTATATCTTGCCATTAGAGTTTAATGCATGGATGCATTCATGGTGATATGCAATGTTTCCACCCATGCCTTATAAACAATCAAGGATGGTAATAATGAATAATATGCTTGCCACAGTCGGGCGTCGGAGCGACACCATAGAGAGGGCTTAAGATATGGCAATAAGCATGCCTTAGTCAGGCGTCTAAGCGACACCACAAAAAGGGCTTATAAGAAATGATAATAAGCATGCCAAAGTCGGGCGTCTCAGCGACACCACATAAAGGGCTTATAAGAAATAATAATAAATATTGAATATCCACGAGGGAGAACCATCCCAGGGATATCCAACAACATAATCATAGGGGTTAGTCGAGAGTAATATTCATAATATGATCATCCACCACATCATCATATGATTTTCCACAACCATTATTTTTATCACCGCTTATACTCCAAATACCGACCCTAGGACCGACACTTGACTCGTCAAACAGCGTCATTGACCGGGGACACGGCTACTTGAATAGTTTTAACTCTGCAGAGGGTGTACTCTCTACCCACAACTCACGGTCTCCGATAGTCGACAAGACTAATCCCGAGTACGAAATTTTAGAAGCGGACACTCATAATCAGCACACACCAATTTTCCTCCGTGAAGCCCGGCTTCACCCGGGTTACGCTGCCAAGGCAAAACCATAAGACGAGGAGGCTCCGACCTCGACTAGCATGGGATGAAAAATTTATACCGCGCGCTCACTGGGTAGGGCCATTCCCTCCCGGTCCCAGACTGGGAACACCCATGCCCCTGACCGGATGACTGGATTTATTCCAGGGCCATGGATACCTTCATACCGGCCCCTCTACATGGTGTGTGACTGATAATAGGTCTACAACTGACTTTACCGAATCCATTTTCCGGGAAACTGTGGTAGAGAAGTATGACACGGACAAGACTCGATCTAGGTCGATACTGGAGTTAACCAAGTTTTAACGGCATCATCGTGCACATGTCATGACCAGGCCATAACCTATCACGTTTCGCGTGACTAGGTTATTCCACGACCTCTCATAACTAGCACATGCCATCAACATGTTTCACCATTGTTATAATGTGAGTAGCATGCATGAAATATGCAAAGTATTATTTCATGCAAGAATATAACCTCAAATCACGCAATACATGCACCACCACAATCATCACACAACATATGCAAAATTTGGATTCAAGATGCTTATCTTAGGGGTTTCAGGACGGTGATGTGTATCCCATAACTTGGAGTAGGTATCCTCTCTTCAAATCCTATTTTGAAGAATATTTGAATCATCACACGTATTCAAAACAGGACACAAAATTTGTTTGAATAATTTTGAAATAAATCTTAAAATAAGCTATATGAAATTATAAACAGGTAGGAAAAAGAATCAATTGATTTGGAGTTTCCTATAAAAAGTTAGAGCCAGTCAAACTTTCTCGTCAACTCTGTTTCTAAATCCAAATAAAAGAAAACGCTTCGGGCTATATACTCTTTCTAACAAAGGAAGCGTAATCCCTCAGACAACTACCAGGAAATACGCTTTACGAAATATAATACGCACTAGGGGGTTCGGTGCCACTTGGGCTGCGGCTGGCTCACCGACAAGCGGGACTCGCCTATCGGGTTCTTCTTGTTGGGAAACGTCGCATGGGAAACAAAAATTTTCCTACACGCACGAAGACCTATCATGGTGATGTCCATCTACGAGAGGGGATGAGTGATCTACGTACCCTTGTAGATCGTACAGCAGAAGCGTTAGTGAACGCGGTTGATGTAGTGGAACGTCCTCACGTCCCTCGATCCGCCCCGCGAACAATCCCACGATCAGTCCCACGATCTAGTACCGAACGGACGACACCTCCGCGTTCAGCACACGTACAGCTCGACGATGATCTCGGCCTTCTTGATCCAGCAAGAGAGAAGGAGAGGTAGAAGAGTTCTCCGGCAGCGTGACGGCGCTCCGGAGGTTGGTGATGACCTTGTCTCAGCAGGCCTCCGCCCGAGCTCCGCAGAAACGCGATCTAGAGGAAAAACCGTGGAGGTATGTGGTTGGGCTGCCGTGGAAAAGTCGTCTCAAATCAGCCCTAAAACCTCCGTATATATAGGTGGGAGGGAGGGGACCTTGCCTTGGGGCTCAAGGAGCCATAAGGGGGTCGGCCGAGTCCAAGGGGGAAGGCTCCCCCCCAAACCGAGTTGGAGTTGGTTTGGTGGGTGGGAGTCCTTCCTTCCCTTCCCACCTCCTCGTTTTTTTTCTTTTCTCTTTGATTTTCTTTCCTAGGCGCATAGGGCCCTTTTGGGCTGTCCCACCAGCCCACTAAGGGCTGGTGTGCCACCCTCAAGGCCTATGGGCTTCCCCGGGGTGGGTTGCCCCCCCCCCCCCGGTGAACTCCCAGAACCCATTCGTCATTCCCGATACATTCCCGGTAACTCCGAAAACCTTCCGGTAATCAAAAGAGGTCATCCTATATATCAATCTTCGTTTCCGGACCATTCTGGAAACCCTCGTGACGTCCGTGATCTCATCCGGGACTCCGAACAACATTCGGTAACCAACCATATAACTCAAATACGCAAAAAACAACGTCGAACCTTAAGTGTGCAGACCCTGCGGGTTCGAGAACTATGTAGACATGACCCGAGAGACTCCTCAGTCAATATCCAATAGCGGGACTTGGATTCCCATATTGGATCCTACATATTCTACGAAGATCTTATCGTTTGAACCTTAGTGCCAAGGATTCATATAATCCCGTATGTCATTCCCTTTGTCCTTCGGTATGTTACTTGCCCGAGATTCGATCGTCAGTATCCGCATACCTATTTCAATCTCGTTCACCGGCAAGTCTCTTTACTCGTTCCGTAATACAAGATCCCGCAACTTTCACTAAGTCACATTGCTTGCAAGGCTTGTGTGTGATGTTGTATTACCGAGTGGGCCCCGAGATACCCCTCCGTCACAGGGAGTGACAAATCCCAGTCTTGATCCATACTAACTCAAATAACACCTTCGGAGATACCTGTAGAGCATCCTTATAGTCACCCAGTTACGTTGCGACGTTTGATACACACAAAGCATTCCTCCGGTGTCAGTGAGTTATATGATCTCATGGTCATAGGAATAAATACTTGACACGCAGAAAACAGTAGCAACAAAATGACACGATCAACATGCTACGTCTATTAGTTTGGGTCTAGTCCATCACGTGATTCTCCTAATGACGTGATCCATTATCAAGCAACAACACTTTGTTCATAATCAGAAGACACTGACTATCTTTGATCAACTGGCTAGCCAACTAGAGGCTTGATAGGGACGGTGTTTTGTCTATGTATCCACACATGTAAATGAGTCTTCATTCAATACAATTATAGCATGGATAATAAACGATTATCTTGATACAGGAATTATAATAATAACTATATTTATTATTGCCTCTAGGGCATAATTCCAACAGTCTCCCACTTGCACTAGAGTCAATAATCTAGCCCTCACATCATCATGTGAATTACATTGTAATAAATCTAACAGCCATACAGTTCTGGTGTTGATCATGCTTTGGCCGTGGAAGAGGTTTAGTCAGCGGGTCTGCTACATTCAGATCCGTGTGCACTTTGCATATATTTACGTCCTCTCCCTCGACGTAGTCGCGGATGAGGTTGAAGCGTCGTTTGATGTGTCTGGTCTTCTTGTGAAACCGTGGTTCCTTTGCTAAGGCAATGGCACCCGTGTTGTCACAGAACAAGGTTATTGGATTCAGTGCGCTTGGCACCACTCCAAGATCCGTCATGAACTGCTTCATCCAGACACCCTCCTTAGCCGCCTCTGAGGCAGCCATGTACTCCGCTTCACATGTAGAATCTGCTACGACGCTTTGCTTGGAACTGCACCAGCTTACCGCACCCCCATTAAGAATAAATACGTATCCGGTTTGCGACTTAGAGTCGTCCGGATCTGTGTCAAAGCTTGCATCGACGTAACCTTTTACGGCGAGCTCTTCGTCACCTCCATACACGAGAAACATCTCCTTAGTCCTTTTCAGGTACTTTAGGATATTCTTGACCGCTGTCTAGTGATCCACTCGTGGATTACTCTGGAACCTACCTGCCATACTTATGGCCAGGCTAACATCCGGTCTAGTGCACATCATTGCATAGATGATAGAACCTATGGCTGAAGCATAGGGGACAGAGCACATATGCTCTCTATCTTCATCAGTTGCTGGGCACTGAGTCTTACTCAATCTCGTACCTTGTAAAACTGGCAAGAACCCTTTCTTGGACTGTTCCATTTTGAACTTATTCAAAACTTTATCAAGGTATGTGCTTTGTGAAAGTCCTATCAGGCGTTTTGATCTATCCCTATAGATCTTAATGCCTAGAATGTAAGCAGCTTCTCCTAGGTCCTTCATAGAGAAACTCTTATTCAAGTAATCCTTTATGCTCTCCAAAAACTCCACGTTGTTTCCAATCAGCAATATGTCATCCACATATAATATTAGAAACGCCACAGAGCCCCCACTCACTTTCTTGTAAATACAAGATTCTCCAACCACTTGTATAAACCCAAATGCTTTGATCACCTCATCAAAGCGTTTGTTCCAACTCCGAGATGCTTGCACCAGTCCATAAATGGATCGCTGGAGCTTGCACACTTTGTTAGCATTCTTAGGATCGACAAAACCTTCGGGTTGTATCATATACAAGTCTTCCTTAAGGAAACCGTTAAGGAACGCCGTTTTGACATCCATCTGCCAGATTTCATAATCGAAAAATGCAGCTATTGCTAACATGATTCTGACGGACTTAAGCATCGCTACGGGTGAGAATGTCTCATCGTAGTCAACTCCTTGAACTTGTGAAAAACCCTTTGCCACAAGTCGAGCTTTATAAACGGTCACTTTGCCGTCAGCGTCCGTCTTCCTCTTAAAGATCCATTTGTTCTGAATAGCCTTGCGGCCCTCAGGTAGTACCTCCAAAGTCCACACTTTGTTCTCATACATGGATCCTATCTCGGACTTCATGGCTTCTAGCCATTTGTTGGAATCTGGGCCCACCATTGCTTCTTCATAATTTGCAGGTTCATTGTTGTCTAACAACATGATTGATAAGACGGGATTACCGTACCACTCTGGAGCAGCACGTGGTCTCGTCGACCTGCGTGGTTAGACAGAAACTTGAACTGGAGTTTCATGATCATCATCATTAACTTCCTCCTCAACCGGCGTCGCAACGACAGAGGTTTCCCCTTGCCCTGCGCCACCATCCAGAGGGATGAGAGGTTCGACAACCTCGTCAAGTTCTATCTTCCTCCCACTCAATTCTCTCGAGAGAAACTCCTTCTCGAGAAAAGCTCCATATTTAGCAACAAACACTTTGCCCTCGGATTTGAGATAGAAGGTGTACCCAACTGTCTCTTTTGGGTAACCTATGAAGACGCACTTTTCCGCTTTGGGTTCCAGCTTTTCAGGCTGAAGCTTTTTGACATAAGCATCACATCCCCAAACTTTAAGAAACGACAACTTTGGCCTTTTGCCATACCACAGTTCGTATGGTGTCGTCTCAACGGATTTTGATGGTGCCCTATTTAAAGTGAATGCTGCTGTTTCTAATGCATAACCCCAAAACAATAACGGCAAATCAGTAAGAGACATCATAGATCGCACCTTCTCTAATAGAGTACGATTACGACGTTCGGACACACCATTACGCTGTGGTGTTCCAGGCGGTGTTAACAGTGAAACAATTCCACATTGTCTTAAGTGAGTACCAAACTCGAAACTCAGATATTCACCCCCACGATCAGACCATAGGAACTTGATCTTCTTGTTACGATGATTTTCCACTTTACTCTGAAATTGCTTGAACTTTTCAAATGTTTCAGACTTGTGCTTCATCAAGTAGACATAACCATATCTACTCAAATCGTCAGTGAAGGTGAGAAAATAACGATATCCGCCGCGTGCCTCGACGCTCATCGGACCACACACATCGGTATGTATGATTTCTAACAAGTCACTTGCACGCTCCATTGTTCCGGAGAACGGAGTCTTAGTCATCTTGCCCATGAGGCATGGTTCGCATGTGTCAAGTGAATCAAAGTCAAGTGACTCCAAAAGTCCATTAGCATGGAGTTTTTTCATGCGCTTTACACTAATATGACCTAAGCGGCAGTGCCACAAAAATATGGCGCTATCATTGTTAACTCTAACTCTTTTGGTCTCAATGTTATGTATATGCGTATCGCTATCAAGATTCAATATGAACAATCCTCTCACATTAGGTGCATGACCATAAAAGATGTTACTCATAGAAATAGAACAACCATTATTCTCTGACTTAAAAGAGTAACCGTCTCGCAATAAACATGATCCAGATATAATGTTCATGCTCAACGCAGGCACTAAATAACAATGATTTAAGTTCATCACTAATCCTGATGGTAACTGAAGTGAAACTGTGCCGACGGCGATTGCATCAACCTTGGAACCATTTCCTACGCGCATCGTCACTTCATCTTTCGCCAGCCTTCGTCTATTCCGCAGTTCCTGTTTCGAGTTGCAAATATGAGCAACAGAACCGGTATCGAATACCCAGGCACTACTACGAGAGCCGGTTAAGTACACATCAATAACATGTATATCAAATATACCTGATTTTTCTTTGGCCGCCTTCTTATCTGCCAGATACTTGGGGCAATTGCGCTTCCAGTGACCCATACCCTTGCAATAGTAACACTCCGTTTCAGGCTTAGGTCCAGCTTTGGGTTTCTTCGTCGGATTGGCAACAGGCTTGCCGCTCTTCTTCGAATTACCCTTCTTGCCTTTGCCATTTCTCTTGAAACTAGTGGTCTTATTCACCATCAACACTTGATGCTCTTTACGGAGTTCAGACTCTGCGACTTTCAGCATCGCAAACAACTCGCCGGGAGACTTGTTCATCCCTTGCATATTGTAGTTCAACACAAAGCCTTTATAGCTTGGCGGCAGTGATTGAAGGATTCTGTCAGTGATAGCCTCTTGCGGGAGTTCAATCCCCAGCTCAGCTAGACGGTTTGAGTACCCAGACATTTTGAGCACATGTTCACTGACAGACGAGTTTTCCTCCATCTTGCAAGCATAGAATTTATCGGAGGTCTCATACCTCTCGATCCGGGCGTTCTTCTGAAAGATAAACTTCAACTCCTGGAACATCTCAAATGCTCCATGACGCTCAAAGCGACGTTGAAGTCCCGGTTCTAAGCCATACAAGACTGCACATTGAACTATTGAGTAGTCCTCCTTACGTGCTAACCAAGCGTTCTTAACATCCTGATCAGCCGTAGCGGGTGGTTCATCTCCTAGCGCAGCATTAAGGACATAATCCTTCTTCCCAGCTTGTAAGATTAGCTTAAGATTACGAGCCCAGTCTACAAAGTTGCTTCCATCATCTTTCAACTTAGCTTTCTCTAGGAACGTATTAAAATTCAGGATGAGTGTAGCGTGAGCCATGATCTACAACACAAATATATTCAAAGTGGACTTAGACTATGTTCAAGATAATTAGAGTTTAACTTAATCAAATTATTCGCTGAACTCCCACTCAAAAAGTACATCTCTCTAGTCATTTGAGTGGTTCATGATCCACTTATACTAGCTCAAGTCCGATCATCACGTGAGTTGAGTATACTTTCAGTGGTAAGCATCCCTATGCTAATCATATCATCTATATGATTCATGATCGACCTTTCGGTCTCATGTGTTCCGAGGCCATGTCTGCACATGCTAGGCTCGTCAAGCTTAACCCGAGTGTTCCACGTGCGCAACTGTTTTGCACCCGTTGTATGTGAACGCTGAGTCTATCACACCCGATCATCACGTGGTGTCTCGAAACGACGAACTGTAGCAACGGTGCACAGTCGGGGAGAACACAATTTCGTCTTGAAATTTTAGTGATAGATCACCTCATAATGCTACCGTCGCTCTAAGCAAAAAAAGGTGCATAAAAGGATTAACATCACATGCAATTCATAAGTGACATGATATGGCCATCATCACGTGCTTCTTGATCTCCATCACCAAAGCACCGGCACGATCTTCTTGTCACCGGCGCCACACCATGATCTCCATCAACGTGTTGCCATCGGGGTTGTCATGCTACTCATGCTATTACTACTAAAGCTACATCCTAGCAAAATAGTAAACGCATCTGCAAGCACAAACGTTAGTATAAAGACAACCCTATGGCTCCTGCCGGTTGCCGTACCATCGACGTGCAAGTCGATATTTACTATTACAACATGATCATCTCATACATCCAATATATCACATCACATCGTTGGCCATATCACATCACAAGCATACCCTGCAAAAACAAGTTAGACGTCCTCTAATTTTGTTGTTGCATGTTTTACGTGGTGACCATGGGTATCTAGTAGGATCGCATCTTACTTACGCAAACACCACAACGGAGATATATGAGTTGCTATTTAACCTCATCCAAGGACCTCCTCGGTCAAATCCGATTCAACTAAAGTTGGAGAAACCGACACTTGCCAGTCATCTTTGAGCAACGGGGTTACTCGTAGCGATGAAACCAGTCTCTCGTAAGCGTACGAGTAATGTCGGTCCAAGCCGCTTCAATCCAACAATACCGCGGAATCAAGAAAAGACTAAGGAGGGCAGCAAAACGCACATCACCGCCCACAAAAACTTTTGTGTTCTACTCGAGAAGACATCTACGCATGAACCTAGCTCATGATGCCACTGTTGGGGAACGTCGCATGGGAAACAAAAATTTTCCTACGCGCACGAAGACCTATCATGGTGATGTCCATCTACGAGAGGGGATGAGTGATCTACATACCCTTGTAGATCGTACAGCAGAAGCGTTAGTGAACGCGGTTGATGTAGTGGAACGTCCTCACGTCCCTCGATCCGCCCCGCGAACAATCCCGCGATCAGTCCCACGATCTAGTACCGAACGGACGGCACCTCCGCGTTCAGCACACGTACAGCTCGACGATGATCTCGGCCTTCTTGATCCAGCAAGAGAGACTGAGAGGTAGAAGAGTTCTCCGGCAGCGTGACGACGCTCCGGAGGTTGGTGATGACCTTGTCTCAGCAGGGCTCCGCCCGAGCTCCGCAGAAACGCGATCTAGAGGAAAAACCATGGAGGTATGTGGTCGGGCTGCCGTGGAAAAGTTGTCTCAAATCAGCCCTAAAACCTCCGTATATATAGGTGGGAGGGAGGGGACCTTGCCTTGGGGCTTAAGGAGCCCCAAGGGGGTCGGCCGAGTCCAAGGGGGAAGGCTCCCCCCCAAACCGAGTTGGACTTGGTTTGGTGGGTGGGAGTCCTTCCTTCCCTTCCCACCTCCTCTTTTTTTTTTCTTTTCTCTTTGATTTTCTTTCCTAGGCGCATAGGGCCCTTTTGGGCTGTCCCACCAGCCCACTAAGGGTTGGTGTGCCACCCTCAAGGCCTATGGGCTTCCCCGGGGTGGGTTGCCCCCCCCGGTGAACTCCCGGAACCCATTCGTCATTCCCGGTACATTCCCGGTAACTCCGAAAACCTTCCGGTAATCAAATGAGGTCATCCTATATATCAATCTTCGTTTCCGGACCATTCTGGAAACCCTCGTGACGTCCGTGATCTCATCCGGGACTCCGAACAACATATGGTAACCAACCATATAACTCAAATACGCATAAAACAACGTCGAACCTTAAGTGTGCAGACCCTGCGGGTTCGAGAACTATGTAGACATGACCTGAGAGACTCCTCGGTCAATATCCAATAGCGGGACCTGGATGCCCATATTGGATCCTACATATTCTACGAAGATCTTATCGTTCGAACCTCAGTGCCAAGGATTCATATAATCCCGTATGTCATTCCCTTTGTCCTTCGGTATGTTACTTGCCCGAGATTCGACCGTCAGTATCCGTATACCCATTTCAATCTCGTTTACCGGCAAGTCTCTTTACTCATTCCGTAATACAAGATCTCGTAACTTACACTAAGTTACATTGCATGCAAGGCTTGTGTGTGATGTTGTATTACCGAGTGGGCCCCGAGATACCTCTCCGTCACACGGAGTGACAAATCCCAGTCTTGATCCATACTAACTCAACTAACACCTTCGGAGATACCTGTAGAGCATCTTTAGAGTCACCCAGTTACGTTGCGACGTTTGATACACACAAAGCATTCCTCCGGTGTCAGTGAGTTATATGATCTCATGGTCATAGGAATAAATACTTGACACGCAGAAAACAGTAGCAACAAAATGACACGATCAACATGCTACGTCTATTAGTTTGGGTCTAGTCCATCACGTGATTCTCCTAATGATGTGATCCAGTTATCAAGCAACAACACTTTGTTCATAATCAGAAGACACTGGCTATCTTTGATCAACTGGCTAGCCAACTAGAAGCTTTCTAGGGACGGTGTTTTGTCTATGTATCCACACATGTAAATGAGTCTTCATTCAATACAATTATAGCATGGATAATAAACGATTATCTTGATACAGGAATTATAATAATAACTATATTTATTATTGCCTCTAGGGCATAATTCCAACACTTCTCCCACCTGTGCGAGCGCACTGGACAGAGTGCAATGACACTCCAACGGGGCTCACCGGTGCTAGGGGGCACCATTCACGGTGCTGAGCACACCGATGGGCTCAGGAGGGAGGGCCTCGTCCTCTCGAAGGCTCTAGGGAAGCTGGGGAGCTCAGGGGTGAGCTCACCTCTGACCATGGCAGAGAGAGGTTCGTGCAAGGTTTGGGCTGTGCACGCTGCGGCTCTCGGGTAGGGAAGAAGAGTGAAGTGGGTTCAGGGGCTCGATGTGAAGCTAGCAGTGGCCAAGAGAAGGGGAAGGCGTTCGGGGCTGATGGAATTTGGCCTGTGGCTGACGACGGCGCTGGTGTCGCACATGAGCAGGGAAGCGGATCCAACTCAATTGAGGTGAGGGGGAGGGAGATACGGCTCAGGGGAGGCTGCTCCGAGGCTCAGAGGGCTTTGGGGGTCCTTTAAATAGCCATGGCTAAGTCGGTTAACTGGGACTTCGGATAAGCTCATCGGGGACAGAGCTTCAGGCGCGCAACGGTGATAGCTGGGCGACAGGGGTAGCGGGGCAGTGAGCAGCTGATGCAGGGGGATGGTCCAGGGACAGATGGCTTGCTATGGCTGCCTGGGCGGCGCCGGCCACTACAGCGAAGCAGAGGAAACCACGGCCGTCGCGTGGCCGCTGCACTGCTCGTGCACATGGCGGCGACCAACGGTCGTGGGAGGGGGTTGATGCGGCATTGCGACTAGCGAGATGGCAAGGGAAGCGGGGACGCGGCGGCTCGGCTCCCGCATGCAAAACATGCATTCTGGGGCATGCCAATTGCACGCTCTGGCGCTCCGTGAGCATGCCCACCAGGTGCTCGATGCAATGTTTGGGTGGTCTACAGAGGATGCTACCGCTAATACTAAACAGGGGTGGGCTAGGGGCTAAGGTAGAGTGGGTGGACACGACTATTGGCCAGGGAAGAAAGTTGTCAATGCAAACTCTATCAAGTGCCAAATCTGGTCATGCACATAACCTGTTCGACAGAAAGCTACTTGCATCCAATGGCATATTCTAGTGCCCACAAACTCCAGGTTAGGGTCTCTCTAGGCGCTAGCAATGGTGGTAGGGCTAGTTTGGCAAAAAAAAATCAAAACTAGCTAATGCAAAATCTTGAAGAACACATCTCTCGACAGAAACTTGGAGGTATTATCACATGCACTTACTTTCATCTAATGGGGCTCAACTCCTCGGGTTAAGGTTTGGTAGGGTGCCATACAAGCATGCAAAATTTCAAAGCAATTAGAGCAAGGAAAAATAGGATTGCAGTACAAAGTACCAAACTGGACCAGAACAGAAAAATGGTTGTTTTGCTAAAAATTTACAAAGAACATAGTGGGGTTTTTGCATAAAATTGAATCTCATGTTATACTTGATATCCCCAAAAATTATTTCTAGGGGTTGGAGTACAAACTCAAATTTGGACCAGATTAGAAAAGTAGTTAATGATCTCAAAAATTTCAAAACAGTTGGGTACGTTTTTGCATAAATGTGATCTAGGGACATCACATGCCATCTCCCATTTTTTATAGAATTTTTAGAAGAAGTGATCACAAGGTTGCAGTGCAAAACAGCCCTATAAAGAAAATATAAATCTGTTTTGAAAAAAAGAAATCTTGGTTAAAATATTAAAGTGAAATATCCCAAGAATTTACGAGAAGAAAATAAATGTTTTTATGCAAGTACTCATGTTTCAACATAAATTATCAAAAACATTGACCGATGGAAAACATCCTTTTAAAGGAGAAGGAGTGTTTCAAAGAATAATTAAAAATCCAGAAATTCAGATATTAAATAGATATAGCCAAATAATATTCCTATCTAAATACATAATTCAAAATGGTCTCAAGTAAGGGCTCAAGCATTAAAAGATCTTTGAAAAGCCACTTGAAATGAAAAGTTTTCTTGGAAAGAAGCTTTGAAAAGAGTCATGAAGCAAATTATTTTCTCAAAATTTTTATTCTAGGCAATATTTTATTTCAGAAAAATATTATTAAATTTTTGGGGTCTCACAAACACTACCCCCTTAAAAATAAATCTCGTCCCCGAGATTTGCTTAGGGAAATAAAAATAATTCACTCATGGAAATACGGTACATGATCAGTCTAATGCACGTGCAAACAAAACAATTCACATGTCACACAATTACTCATATGCAAGTGGAGACAATGCAATCAAATGATACACCACTATTCACATGGCATCAGGAAAACATACCCCTGGACTAACATACATTCTGAGGACGGGCAAGGGGATACGGGCAAGGGGTTCCAGAGAAAATACTCTCGGTCGGGGAAAACAAATTTTGCTTCTCCTAGAAGCAGTTTTGGAAAACATGTCCCATTGGTCTGACAACAATCACCTACCAATGGAAGATCTGAAAGTTTCCACCAGTCTGCGTGTGGAATTATTCCACCCGCTGATGGGTCAACACCCTTGGTAATGACGTGAAGGGCAAAGGATGGGCAAACCAGAGCTATTCTATACTGGGCTGCGTGGGAACATAGTTACCTTTGTGGGATTGCATCCAGAATTTCCGAATGAGTCCCGGTGGTTACACATGGGAAGGACTAGCTCGGGGCAGCGCACTTGGTGAGAAGTGCTAGGAGCGGTCAGGGGTGGTCTAAAGGGTACCTGGCTTGGGGACACACACAGTATGACACTGGGGTGGCGTGGTTCACCGGGTGAAAACTCGGGTATCAACTCTGAAGTGATACATCACTCGGGTAGCTGACTTGGTGGGTGGGTGGTCACGCCCAAAATTTTACTCTAAGGACACGTGGACTCGTTTATGAAAAAATTTCTTACAAAAAAAGGGGTGCAGGCATCCTTCGAATTTATTAAAACCATTTTATTACGATCACGCGAATACAATGTTACATGGTAACGCGGTTACTATGGCTTGACATCTACTCTGACGGACTCGCTCCACCTTTGTTGGCCTCTGAGCTGACGGGCTCAGTAGCCATTAAGGCTCCTGGGTCAACAAGGCCATGGAATGGTGCTGCAGGGTTGTGGTGGCGACGACGTCTCGGACGACGCGCTCTTGGCATAGCTTCATTGCAGAAGGCATCCAAACTGCGCTGAAGCTCTGCTCGGGTCATGGCTGGCGGGGCAAACCTTAAGGGTCCAATAGGTCTTCCAACAAAAATGTGTTGGTTGCTGGAGGCGGTTGCAGCTTCATAGCTTGCCGGGATCAGGCGAGAAGTTGGCGTGCGACTCATGACCAAGTCAGAGGTGATCTGATCTATGAGTGCCTCCTGCGCTCTCAAGGTCTTCATTGGCAGCTCGGGTCAGACTACCATAGCCTTCACGACTAGGATAGAAGCAGAACGGTCGGATGTTCATCCATGGCGACAGATGTCGTAGCTGGACTATAGCTTCTCGGGCTGCAAGCTGGCGAGCTTCGGCTTCGTTGGTGGCTGCTCTACCAGTGAAATGGTGAGGGCACTCCAAGGAGGGATTTCCTCCATAGATGTGCACCGAGGCCCAAAAGTAACGAATAGCATCACTCGTAGGCTCGTCATGTACAACATACACTGGAGGTTCTCCTATGCCAAAAACTTAGCGGCTGAGGTTGGCGAGTATGACTATGAAGTCTCCAGGCTCGGACATGGGGGTCTCGTTGCAAAGAATGCAGTCAGGCATCTTGCAAGTCAAGGGGGTTTACTAGAGTAGTGGTCTCAAAGTTGCGGGTTGTTGCGTTGAGGCAAGGCCTTCCTATGTAGGCTAGGGAGTCTATCATCGCACGGTAAGGGATGCGACAACTCCGGTGTCGGTCATAGACACATAGCTTAAGGGCTAGGTTGACAGGTTAGGCACTGACTTCCAAAAGGTGTCGGATGGCCACTATGGTTGGCTATTGGGTAGGCTAGGCTGGGGTGTGGATATATAAATATTCGGTTTAGGGATAGCGACCTGGCTAAGATAGGTTTAGCCGATGGTCAGCCTGGCTCTGATACCAAGGTTGTAACGACGTGTTTTTTGGAAAATAATTTCCAGAAAACATGTGTCTTGTGTTTACCATCCCCAGGATTGCTGTTAGCTGGTAGACACTTACTTGATACAAAATATCAAAGCAAAATACAAAATCTGGGTTACAAGACCATGAAGGTCTACTGGGTTGAACAAAAGTCTGAGGTTGGCGGCGGAAGCCACTCGAGGAATCTCCAGTGCCCATGGGACTCCATTCCCACAGGAACAATTGACCTGGATAAATTCCTATCTCACAAGGCTGCTATCCTTGACTCCTAGGTTTTGGGGTTGACGGCATCATGCTCCTCTCCGAACGCAATCTGGCCAAGACAATAGCGAGGGACAAGCGAGTGAGCACTTTGAATGAACCCGCAAACATCAAGAAAAATAGTTAAGTACCGCAGGTGAGATGCATGCAAATCTCCACTAACAATTACATCTTGCCATTAGAGTTTAATTCATGGATGCATTCAAGAAGATATGCACTGTTTCCACCAGTGCCATATAAACAAGCAAGGATGGTAACAATGAATAATATGCTTGCCACAGTCGTGCGTCGGAGCGACACCACAGAGAGGGCTTAAGATATGGCAATAAGCATGCCACAGTCGGGCGTCTGAGCGACACCACAGAAAGGGCTTATAAGAAATGATAATAAGCATGCAACAGTCGGGCCTCTCAGCGACACCACATAAAGGGCTTATAAGAAATAATAATAAATATTGAATATCCAGGAGGTAGAACCGTCCCAGGGATATCCAACAACATAATCATAGGGGTTAGTCTAGAGTAATATTCATAATATGATCATCGACCACATCATCATATGATTTTCCACAACCATTATTTTTATCACCGCTTATACTCCAAAGACCGACTCTAGGACTGACACTTGACTCGTCAAACAACGTCCTTGACCGGGGACACAACTACTCGAATAGTTTTGACTATGCACAGGGTGTACTCTTTACCCACATCTCACAGTTTCTGATAGTCGACAAGACTAATCCCGCGTACGACATTTTAGAAGCGGACACTTAGAACCAACACACATCGATTTTCCTCCGCGAAGCCCGGCTTCACCTGGGCTACGCTGCCAAGGCAAAACCATAAGACGGGGAGGCTCCGACCTCGACTAGCATGGGATAAAAAATTATACCGCCTGATCACTAGGAAGGGACATTCCCTCCCGGTCCGAGACCAGGAACACCATGCCCCGTGACCAGATGACTGGATTTATTCCACGGCCATGGATACCTTCATACCGGCCCATCTACTTGGTATGTGATGGATAATTTGTCTACAACTGACTTTACCGAATCCATTAGCCGAGAAACTATGGTAGCACATTATATAAGTATTGGACGGGCAAGCCTCGATCTAGGTCGATACTGGAGTTAACCAAGTTTTACCGGCATCAACGTGCACATGTCATGACCAGGCCATAACCTATCACGTTCCGCGTGACTAGGTTATTCCACAACCTCTCATGACTAGCACATGCCATCAACATATTTCACCATTATTATAATGTGAGTAGCATGCATGAAATATGCAAACTATACTTCATGCAAGAACATAACCTCAAATCACGCAATATATGAACCACCACAATCAACACACAACTTATGCAAAATTTGGATTCAAGATGCTTGCCTTAGGGGTTTGAGGAGGGTTATATGTACCCCATAACTTGGAGTAGGCATCCTCTCTGCAAATCCTATTTTGAAAATTATTTGAATCATCACACGTATTCAAAACAGCACACAAAAGTGGTTGTAATAATTTTTAAATAAATCTTAAAATAAACTAGATGAAATTATAAACTGGTAGGAAACCAAATCAATTGATATGGAGTTTCCTATAAAAAGTTATAGCCAGTCAAAATTTCTGGTCAACTCTGTGTTTTAAATCCAAATAAAAGAAAACGCTTCGGGCTATATACGCTTTCTACCAGAGGAAGCGTAATCACTCAGACAACTACCAGGAAATGCGCTTTACTAAATAGAATAGGCACCATGGGGTTTTGTGCCACTTGGGCTGTGGCTGGCTTACCGATAGGCGGGGCGTGCCTGTCGGGTTCTTCTCCCACCTGTGCGCGCGCACTGGACAGAGTGCAACGACACTCCGACGGGGCTCGCCGGCGCTAGGGGGCACCATTCACAGTGCTGGGCACACCGGTGGGCTCAGGCTGGAGGGCCTCGTCCTTTGGAAGGCTCTAGGGCAGCTGGGGAACTCGGGGGTGAGCTCACCCCTGGCCATGGCGGAGAGAGGTTTGTGCAAGGTTTGGGGTGTGCATGCTGCGGCTCTCGGGTAGGGAAGAAGAGGGAACTGGGTTCAGGGGCTCGAGGGGAAGCTAGCAGTGGCCAAGAGAAGGCTGAAGGGGCTCGGGGCTGCTGGAATTTGGCCGGAGGCCGACGACGGCGCTGCTGTCGCACGGGAGCAAGGAAGCGGCTCCGTCTAAATTGAGGTGAGGGGGAGGGAGCTTCGTCTTAGGGGAGGCTGCTGCGAGGCTCGGAGGGCTCGGGGGGGGGGGGGGGGGGTCCTTTAAATAGCCATAGTTGAGTCGGTTCGCTGGAATTCAGATAAGCTCGTTGAGGACAGAGCTTCAGGCGCGCAGCGGCGGCAGCAGGGTGACAGGGGCAGCAGGCAGCGATCAACTGATGCAGGGGGATGGTCCAGGGACAGATGGATGGCTGGGGCAGCCTGGGCAGCGTCGGCCACTGCAGCGAAGCAGAGGAACCCGCGGCCGTCGCGCTGCCGCTGCACTGCTCGTTTACATGGTGGCAACCCTTGGTCGGGGGAGGGGGTTGACGCGGCGCTGTGACTAGAGAGAGGGCAAGGAAGCGGTGACGCGACGGCTCGGCTCCCGCGTGCAAAACATGCGTTCTGGGGCACACCAATTGCAAGCTCTAGCGCTCCCAGACCACGCTCACCACGTGCTCGACGGAATGCTTGGGTGGTCTACCAGGGGATGCTGCCGCTAATACTTGACATGGGTGGTCTTGGGGCTAAGGTAGAGTGGGTGTACATGCATATTGGGCGAGGGAAGAAAGTTGCCAATGCAAATCTATCAAGTGCCAAATCTGGTCATGCACATAACCTCTTCGACAGAAAGGTACTTCCATCCAATGGCATATTCTAGTGCCCACAAACTCCAGGTCAGGGTCTCTCTAGGTGCTAGCAATGGTGGTAGGTCTTGTTTGGCAAGAATCAAAACTAGCTAGTGCAAAATCTTGAAGAACACATCTCTGGACAGAAACTTGGAGCTATTATCACATGCACTTACTTTCATCCAATGGGGCTCAACTCCCTGGGTTAAGGTTTTGGTAGGGTGCCATACAAGCATGCAAAATTTCAAAGCAATTAGAGCAAGGAAAAGTAGGGTTGCAGTACAAAGTACCAAACTGGACCAGAACAGAAAAATGGTTGTTTTGCTAAAATTTTACAAAGAACATAGTGGGGTTTTTACATAAAAATGAATCTCATGCTATACTTGATACCCCAAATTTTTAGGGAATTTTTGAAAGATTATTTCTAGGGGTTGCAGTACAAACTCAAATCTGGACCAGATTAGAAAAGTAGTTAATGATCTCAAATTTTTCAAAACACTTGGGTACGTTTTTGCATAAATGTGATCTAGGGACATCACATGCCATCTCCCAGTTTTTTTATAGAATTTTTAGAAGAAGTGATCACAAGGTTGCAGTGCAAACGAGCCCTATAAAGAAAATATAAGTCTGCTTTGAATAAAAGAAATCTTGGTTAAATTATTAAAGTAAAATATCCCAAGAATTTACTAGAAGAAGAGAAATGTTTTTATGCAATTACTAAGGTTCCAACATAAATTATCAAAAACATTTACCTATGGAAAATATCCTTATAAAGGAGAAGGAGTGTTTCAAAGATTAACTAAAAATCCAAAAAATCACATATTAAATAGACATTGCCAAATAATATTCATATCTAAATAAGTAATTCAGAATGGTCTCATGTAAGGGCTCAAGCATTAAAAGATCTTTGAAAAGCCACTTGAAATGAAAAGCTTTTGGAAAGAAGCTTTGAAAAGAGTCATGAAGCAAATTATTTTCTCAAATTTTTTATTCTAGGCAATATTTTATTTTAGAACAATATTATTAAATTTTTGGGGTGTGACGTTCGCTTCCTTAGCTCGTGCCACCGAAGCGTCGCCGTGAAGTTGAGAGGTAGAAAAGGGTTGGAGAGCGAGCGCACCCGAGAGTTCGAACATTTTTGGGTATGTGGAGCCCTGATTCCCACATTTGGTGCGCCAAGGGGGGGTGCACATCCGCTCTTCAGCTCCAGTTTTGCTCTGGCTTCACCTACCCCATGGCCGACGCTCACTCCATGCCCCCCGGGAGCTCGGCGCTAGATAACTGTTATCATCATACCAGCATTGCAACCACTACCATTGTCGTGTGCGAACAACAGGCCCCTTCATGGCCCAAGGCATGGCAGCGCGGCCGCCATGCCACACCCCCCACGGCGTCCTCCTTAGCTTGCATTCACATGGGAGATTTGAGCGCACAAGACACTCTGCTCATGGCAGGTGAGCTGCTCTACCACCGCCAGACGGAGTGAGGATACGACGCATGGACGGAACACATTGTTGAGCTCCTCGCCGTCGCCAGGGGGGCTTTGGCGCCCTATGCCCAACTTTGTCCCTCGGTGCCAGAAGCAGGGGGCTTGGCCAGCCAGCCGCCTCCACCACCACACAGTGATCCTCTTGGGTCTCAGCTTGAGGCGTCGGGCAAGGAGCACCCAGCACCGTGCTCTTGCTCCTCCTGGTCCCGATGGCCGAATCTTGGCTGTGGCCGTGCCCTCGCACGGGCATGCCCGAAAGAGTTGGCAAGATGTTCTGCGCTCACTAGGACGCGTGCACCCACAACACCGGCGTCGGGCCCGCATTTGCACCAACAAGCGAGGGAGAGCCTTGGGTGGCATCAGCACCGTGCACCCCACGCCTTCGTTCGGCAAACACTTCCCTCCATTATAGGGGGCTACACCCGACGCTCTCACGGGCCGGGCTCGGGTGTTTCCGCGTGGGTGTCACCTGGCTTGGCTAAGGTTGCTAAGGTCACGGGAGATTATCGTTTAGGAGACCGACAAATAGTAGTCGTGAAGTGCCAGACCCCGCGAGCCCTTGGGGCCTCAGGAGCCACCCCGCAAGGTATTGAAGCTTCTGGAGCCAGTCAACCTTCCCTTCCGTAGGTGTGGGCCTCGGCATAACACATTGTCAAGCGGCCTAATGCTCCTATGGAAACATGGCCGCAAGGTGACTTTTTGGGTTGCTTGACTCACGCAGTTCCATGTATTTTGTCTCCCCTTGAGTGGGAGTTTTGTGGACATGTAACAAACGAAATTAACCTTCGCTTGAGATTGTATAGTTCGTCTGAACTTTATGCTTTAGTGCTCCCACACCACCACGGGTTGACGCGACCCTCCAACCACCCAGTGAACAATCGACGGTGAGGTGTTACACAAGTCGTCTATGCGGGACTTGTCCTCATAGCACCGAGAAATCTAAGTGACCGACCTATGCCTCGCGGGCTGGCCACCTTTTCTAAGGTCCTTGATGTCGTGCGCTCTTGACAACCGTCAAGAACAGATGAAGAGGACACGACTCGGCTCACGTTGCCGCTGGATGGGTTCCTTGCAGCTTCACACGGTGAATCTCTTGATGACATGCTCTTATGACCACGCGGGGTGTGAACGACACTCAGGCTTGGGTCGTGGGGGTCAGCAATGACGCTCTTGGGGTACGCGGGGTGTGAACGACACTCATGCTTGGGCCTCACAAGCGCACTTGGAGACCAGGTTAGGAACACCTGAGCCTTGTGCCTGGTGTATCCGCTCAACTATGGTCGCCCGTGAACCTCTCACGTAATAATGAGTGTTGGGGTTGTACATGGCTCGGGGGCCTCCTAAGTGTAACCCCACGACGAGTCGTGTCGGTTCCTCGGTGGAGGGCCCGTGCCCATGCTCTAGTGGAATTCCCTATACTCCGCGATGGTGGAAAAATACAACCGAAGAAGATGCTTCGCGAGTCACACTCTTTTTTTAGGTTGTCCCATGAAGGATACGACAACCGCTTTTCTTTCTAGGTTGACCCGTGCTGGATACGGCAGCCGTTTCCATTCACCTTTTTCTTCAACCTGTGAACGAGCCCACTAGGCTGATCCGTGTTGGATACGGCAGCAGCACCACCCTTTTTGGGCTCGCAAACAAGTTAGCCTCGGGTTTTTGGTAAAAGTTTTGGTCTTCTAATTTTTCAGAATTTCCTTGGTTCCTCCTTTTATTACCATGCCCACACCCAGTGGAAACCCCATACCTTGCACTGGGGGACAATAACGACCACAATAAAGGAACACCCTTGCGAACACGTCCGTCAGCCTGTTGTGTGCATCGCGTTGGCGAAGGCTGGGCATGGTGCCTTGGCCTGGGTCTGCCCTAGCTACGTTGGGAACCTAGAGAGTTGGGTTCTATCTCGCGGGCACACACCATGTATGTGGCACCTCATCAAGGACACAGGGGCATGTACTTCTCGCGGAACACCCAGACACAAGTGGACAAGTGTGCGCCATCAAGACAAGGCATCTATTCCGCGGGATTCCCCTCGGGGGGGGGGGGCTCGCGGGCAGGCCCCACAAGGAGTAGCCCTCGCGTGAGCCACCTGCGCGAGGAAGACGGGCCCATGAGGGGGAACCTTAGGATACTTCGTACACGTGCTCGGGGGCTGGTTCTCGGCAATATGAAGCGTTGGGATGAGCTTGGAGAGGGTCTAAGCATGGCAGAAAATATCAAGAGAAGTTTATTTTCGGTCCAAAATATCATTTGATTTGAAGTGTGAAGCACATAATCCGTCTTACATGCCCCGTGGGGACAAAATGTTGTCTTACAGGATAGGAAAGATGGCGCAAGAAAAGAAGGACAAACCCTTGAAGGGTCGCTGCCAGGGACCACGACATGGGCGTCGCACGGGCACTCAGCCGGAGCCCTCGTCCTTCACATAAGCGCCCAACGAGCCATCAGTTTCGCTCTCTCGCCTCCGCCTGCGCCTTAGCAATCGCGAAACCAATCTCGAGGAGGTTATTGACCATGCCAGAGCATGATTAACATGACCACAAAGGTCCATTCCTGCAAGCAATCAAAGAACAAGCAAGAATATGATAAAGTAATCTGAATATTGTGAATATAGATGAAGTATTGATAAGGCAGGGATCCAAAAATGGTCTTGGTGTGGTCGTTAGACATAAACAAAGTACACGAAGTTGCAATGGCTAACTTTTAACTAAACAAATCCCAAACAAAAAGCTAATAGATTTATCTACTTATATAGGAGTAAGGGGTGGCGGCCAAGGAGGTGGGAGTACCTCCCAACACAACCTAAAACTAACCCTAGGTCGTACAAGGCTCATGGCCCCAAGTGAAATTGATGCAACACCTTCGGACTTATATTTTGACTCTCATTATGTTGCAGCTTCAGATTGTTTCATCAATATCTCCACGCTCCGGACGAATTTTAAGGTGAATGCAATATGGTTGTAAAGCACATGAAATCTAATTTAAAAAAAGAATTACCCAATTAGGAGTGTGTATGCAAAAGTTCTTGGCGTTTTGACACAGGTATGTGTGTGTAGTCCGAATTTGAGTCCAGAATGTGAAAGACTTGCACTCTATCGTCTCTTGGGCTAAACGTGACATGAGGGAACTTTTTGAACATCACCTAAACGTCTCTTTTTACCTTATCTTCATATGTGGATTGTAAAAGTGTCTGGTAGTTCTTCAATTAGGGATGAAAAAAGGAGGTGAAGTACTTTTATTCTGTATAGCATAAATAAATTATTGCGTAACTTCTATCAGAAATCACCTCAAATGTATATGCATATGCAATATTTATGATCATATCCAAGGTAGCCATGTCCTCATCATCCTGTCCTTCTTGAAAACATAGTCGTCCTTGGCGTTGCTTAATCTGAAATGTGGCTAACAAAAGAGACAAGGTGTACATGTTGTAAATGTATATGTCATCCATTTTTTACTTCCCTTGCTTTTTGCACATATGACACATGTATAAATGAGTAACTTTCATATGTTATTAAATATAAATCCAAGATATTATCACAATAAGTAGAAGGCATGAAAATATTGCAACACGGTTTGCCCATCTAAGTGAAGTCCTTATTCATATCAAAAGATTGATAATGTTCGTCATTAAACCATCCCAACATTGGTAAATAAACTTGAATTGTTTCAAATTTACATGCTACAACATGCTTAAATAAGAAAACATGCAGCATGTCATTTGACACAGAATCAACCTATATTGGAGGTCATATCAGAATGATTAAACAGTGGCACAATTATTTTCAAACATATTTGTTCCAAATTTGATTTATTTCCTGATTCACATGGTTCTTTATCATCAACAGTTTATTCGATGAGTGCACTGAAAATTGTTGCTATTGTGGTTATTTGATCACATGGCAAAGTCAAATAATGAACATAGTCCTCTAAAATAGCCGGTGTGACCAAAGTAATGGGTAACTCATCACAAGGTACATTGGAATTGACAAGGGATTCATCATACTGATCTGGAGGTCAAAGATGAGTACCTTTGTCATTACTTGTGATGATCAACTCAGATAATGTAGTCACTCTCAATGGTGACGTGTCAAATGGTGAAGGTTATGTAGCCCTCTCAACAATTGATGTGGTTGTCATAGTGCGCCTAGTAATTGAAGGAACAACCATATCAACTGTTGGAATGCGCACATTGCGCTTGTTCTCCTTGTGGTCAACACATTGTTTTATTTCCTTTTCATATTTGCAAGCAAGACAAAACAAACGATCCATAGGATAACACTTTTCATCAATTAGTATCTCTTGAATGTCACAGTTTAATCCTCCCCAAAATCTGTTCACAAGATCTTCTTCACTTTCTTCTAATGAATAATGCAATAAGGTCGTTTGCAAATCATCATATTATTTTGTTACGGTGTCACTATCTTGGTTTAAATGTTGTAACTTTTTAATCATTTCACGACTATAATAAGCAGGAGCGAATGTGTGTCTCATGGCAAGTTCCAAATCATCCCAAGTAGTAGGTATATAGTGAGGGTGTAACCCAGAATATTCGCTCCACCAAACTGAAGCATAACCAGTGAAAGAACCAACTGTGACCTTTACTTTCTTATGTTCAGCAAAATTATGGGAAGAAAATATATCATTTATTTCAAACTCCCATTCAATATATAAAGCATGTCTAAAACGGCAATTAAATGGTGGTATAGAAACATTAACCTGATCATGTGCATTTGGATCTCTTCGCACCTCTCGTAACAGTTGTTGTGGTGGCACATCTCCCACAATCGAAGAAGCCCATAAACTCACAACTTTGGATCTTGTCATGAATAGTAGAAACAAGAAAATAAATCCAAGAATATTGTTCCTATGAACTACTAAGATGTGGTGGTAAAATGCTCAGAATAAAGCAAATATCAATGTCTAATAAATTCTTACCATGCAGCAGGTGGTTATCGACAACTGACGGTGTCAATATCTCCAAAGTTTGAGTAAAGAGATTATAAGGTGAACATATGTATACATGGTCTAGAAATATATGGAGCTTGGAAGTCTTAATATATTGTAGAAAAAGATTGGAAATAATCAATTCAGAGATGCAATGTTGAATAAACGCTCAACGAGGGTATTGTGCTGGTCCTAGGCTAGACCGTACTTGAGACACAAGCCTAGAACACTAATGGAGTCATGACATACCATAGTTAGCAACAACGGATGATATGAAGTAGATCTAGATAGCGAGATATAAGTGAAGATCACATGACAATAAAGATAACGAGGATAAATGACCGCCAATGAGGATATACCAAAACTCTCTCTACAACTTTCCTGTGGAATATTATGTCCAATTTCTGATATTTTTTCTCAAGAGTTCTACTGACTCAAGCTTTCCAATGCAAAAGGAATCACTTAATTCTGGGTTTGAATGAGAAGTTAAAATTCAGCAACAGGCCTGAAAAATAATGACAAACAGTGTTCGCGACCTTGAGAGAGAAAAACATCCTAGTTAGAAGCCGGTTTGGAAGTGATAATAATGAATTAGCTTGATAAACTATTCAAATGCAACTCATCGATAGCTTAAATTTGAGTACTTATAGAGCCAAAACGGACTTCATATGAGGAAGGTATGCAAGCTTTACTAAACATTGTGCAAAACAAATTCCAATCAATACAAATACAGAATTTAGTCTGTATAGATCCGAATTTTCACTTCTCTTTTTTTATATCAATTTGTTACCTTTATCTCTATTTTTCTCTCACTTTTTCCCTCTCCTTTTTTTCATTTGCCTTCTTCTTTCCGAAACAAACCAGATACGATGCGGATTGGATCAAGTGTAGATTTGAACAACCTCAAGTATGATAATGTTAACGAATGACGGCGAGCGTGTCGTGAAAATTGATGGATGGTGGTGGACGACAATGGAAGGGATGGTGATGATGATGGTGGTGGTGGTGGTATATGGCACTGGTGAGGATGAAGGTGCGACGGCGGCATGACTACCTATGGACAGAACTTGAAACTCTAAGGGACTAGACACTAAGACCAGCAGCTCGACATGATGATGCAACCCCAAATTCATTAAAGCAAAAACACTGAAAAAATTATGCAAATGTTTAGATTGGTTTGGAAATGCTGATGTAACTATAATTGTTTGTGGCTTTTTTGTGGACTATAAATATGCAGAACATTTGTGGTCTAATCTACGAAAAACTGGTAAAACCACATCGAGCAACCTGAAAACTCATACCACTTGATATAGGCAAGGGTCACAATATTTTGATGAGATGATAACTATCGATTTGGTGGAAACAACTTCGACGATCCGACTACAAATGTGCATGATGTTGCACCTTATCAATCGCTAAACCAATCTCGAAGAGGTTAATAACCACGCCGGAGCACGATCAACCTGACCACGATGGTTTATTTCTGCAAGCAATCGAAGGACAAGCAACAATATGATAATACAATATGGATATTGCGAATATAGATGAACTATTGATAAGGTGGGGATCCAAAAATGGTCTTGGTCTGGTCATTGGACACAAACTAAGTATACGAAGTAGCAATAACTAACTTTTAACTAAATAAATTTAAAATAACAAAAAGCTACTAGATTGCTGTACTTATATAGGAGCAACGTGGGGTGCCAAGGAGGTGGAAGAACGTCCCAAGCGAGCCTCTAACTAACCCTAGGTCATACAAGGCTCATGGGCTCAAGTGGAGGTGATGTAACACCTTTGGACTTATAGTTTCACTCGGATTCTTCTATAGTGTCATATTTTGCATCAATATCTCCGTGCTCCACACGAATTTTAAGATGATTCCAATTTAGTTGGAAAGCAAAAGAAATCTACTTTCCAACAATGAAAGAATCACCAAATTCGGAGTCTATATGCAAAAGTTATTGGTGTTTTGAGACAAGTATGTCTGTGTAGTCCGAATCTGAGTCGAGAACATGAAATACTTGGACTTTATCCTCTCTTGGGCTAAAAGTGAAGTGAGAGAACTTCTTGAATTGCACCTAAACGACTCTTTTTCCCTTATTTTCATATGTGCATTGTGCAAGTGTTCGATAGTTCTGCAAGTTGGCATGAAACAAAAAGAGGTGAAGTACTTTTATTTTGTATAGCATAAACAAATTATTGCATAAATTTTATCATAAATCACATGAAATAAATATGCATATGCAATATCTATTATCATATCAAATAACCCACAAGTATATGGGATCGCAATACTTTTCGAGGGTAGAGTATTCAACCCAAATTTATAGATTTGACACAAGGGGAGCCAAAGAATATTTGCAGGTATTAGCAGATGATTTGTCAATTCAACCACGCTTGGAGATCTAGTATCTGCAACACTGTGATCAGTAGCATAGTAATATGATAGTTTTGATAGCAGCGGTAACAGTAGCAATAGTAAATGTAACAAAGATAGCAGTTTTGTAGCAGCTGTGAAAGCAGTAGAAACAGTAGTAACTTGGCAAGAACAATATGTCGAAAACTCATAGACACTGGACCAATGATATTACTGGATAATATTCATCATGTATTAGTCAGAACATAGGGCGACACGGAACTAGCTCCCGTTCATCGATATAATGTTGGCATGTATTCTGTAAATAGTCATACGTGCTTATCGAAAAGAACTTTCATGACATCTTTTGTCCTACCCTCCCGTGGCAGCGGGGTCCATTAGGAAACTAAGGGATATTAAGGCCTCCAATTTATAGAGAACTGAAACAAAGCATTAACACATAGTGAATACATGAACTCCTCATACTACGGTAGTCACTGGAAAGAATCTCAATTATTGTCACCTTGGGTTTTGTGAATCCTAACACGTAGTAGGTGCATATGACTTGCAAGCTCGGATCAAGAACATAGATATAATGGCGAAAACATAAACGGTTCAGATGTGAAATCATGGCACTTGGGCCCTAGTGACAAGTATTGAGCAAGGCAAAGTCATAGCAACATCAATCTCTGAACATAGTGGATACTAGGGATCAAGCCCTAACAAAACTATCTTGATTACATGATGAATCTCATCCAGCTACTCACAGACCAGCAAGCCTACGAAGGTATTACTCACTCCCGGTGGTGAGCATCATGGAATTGGTGATGAAGGAGGGTTTGTGACGATGAAGACCGAAGATTCCCATCTCTGTAGCCCCAAACGGACTCTCAATTTGGCATCCCAATGAAGAACAGGAGGTGGCGGTGGCACCGTACCGTGAAACACGATGAAACTTCCTCTCTGGTATTTTTCTCTGAAAATAGGATTTTATAGCGCGGGAACTAGGGTCAGCGGATCCCCGTGGGCCCCACTAGCCACCAGGCCACGCCACGCGGGCTGGCGCGCCTTGCTGCCTAGTGGGCGCCTCAGGCCTTCCCTCCGGTGGGTCTTGGTTCCGGTATTTTTCTTTTATTTCATGAAAATCTCCAAAAAGTTTTGTTGCACTCCGAGAAGTTTTATTTATGCACAAAAACAACACCATGGTAGTTCTGCTGAAAACAACATCAATCTGGGTTAGTTTAATTCAAATCATGTAAATTAGAGTCCAAAACAACATGAAAAGTGTTAGGAAAAGTACATACATGGAGACGTATCAACTCTCCCAAGATTAACCCATTGCTTGTCCTCAAGAAATTGAGTTGACAAACTAAAAGTGAAAAATAAAAACTTTTACGAACTCTTTCGTTCTTGTTTACATATACATGCTTAGAGGGCACCGAGTTTTTCAGCATAAATCATGACTAGTCATATCAACAATAACCATATCAATGTCATAATCAACTAGTGAGTAATAATACGATGACTCAAACGCCAACACTTGTTCAAAACAATTATGGTATAGTATGACAACAATCGTATCTCGCTAGCCCTCTCTCAGACCGCAAAACATAAATGTAGAGCACCTCCAAAGTTCAAGAAGTGACTAGACATTGTAAGTCATGGTAGAAGAGATTTAGTCATGCTGCAAACAACGTCTAACTAGACACAAAGCATGAGGATGACAACAGTGCTCTCACGCCTGGTACTTATTTTAGAAGGTGATGACTCAATAAAAATAAAATAACATGAAAGTAAATAGAAAGTCCCTTCGCACAGAGGAGCAGGAATTTGTAGTGGTGCTAGAGCTCAAAGGCAAAAATTAGAGATAAGTTATTTTGGGAGGTACACCCTTCTTGTCAATGTTACGACCAAGAGTTATCATTATCTTCCATGCTAAAAAAATAGTGACGATTCCCAAGCGGTAAAAGTAATGGTTTACTCACCCTCCACCAACAAACACACTCCACGGCTAGCTGAATCCACCGGTGCCGTCCATACCAACAACAATCCAGGGGGAGTTTTGTTTAACTATCTGCGATTTATGATTTTAGGATTGGGAGTCCCTTTAAGAGCCCTTCTCATGAAAGGATGAGTCAATAAATACTCATCATGAGAATAACCCGCTTAGCATGGAAGATACTGACCGCCCCGAGTCGCTCCATGAGCGGTCCAGACACACAGAAAAAGAAGTTCATTTGGAGTATTAGAGCTGGCACATGCAAATTTACTTGGAACGGTAGGGTAATACAACATATGGGTAGATATAGTGGACTCATGTGGAATAACTTTGTTTCAAGTATTTTGATGCACAAGCAGTATTCCCGCTTAGTACAGGCGAAGGCTAGCAAATAGGTTGGGAAGCGACCAGCTAGAGAGCGAATACAGTCATGCTTTATGAATAATTAGCGTTGCATACTAGCATGAGTAGGATATAAACACCATGAATATGAGTATCATGGAGTCTATGTCGGTTTTGATTCAACTACATAAGTGAACATGTGCCAAGTCAAGCCACTTGAATATTCAGAGGAGGATACCATATCATCAAACTACATCACAACCATTTTAATGCATGTTGACATCCAAGATAATCATTATCCGCTCCTAGCTACTTAAGCATGGCAGGAACTACTATGATCGCTAATTGTTATTGCAAACATGTTTGGTCATAATACGCTAAATCATGGATACTAGTCCAAACATATTTACAAAAAACAAGTTGAGTTCATACCCACTTCTCTCTGCCACAGTCACTTCATCAGATATCGTCATTATTGCCTTTCACTTACATGACCGAACAATATGAAAATAATAATAGTGCAAGACTCTTGTGGCCTAATTTGGAATCTGCAACATTTTATTCAAAGGGAAAAGACAAGGCAGTATGGTCTCTATATTAGATCAATAACGAGTCATATGTGAGCCACTCAACATTTTCATCATCGTCTTCCCCTTGGGTAGAATTGAATGAAGGGGAAAGAAATTCAGAGAAACACACTAAAATATTTTGGGAGTCTTAGTTTTTTCTAGAGGAAAGCAAATAAATAAGGAAAACTAAAATGAGGAAAACTATTTACATGGGAAAACTCCCAACAAGCAAAAGAAGAAAATAAAGATGTTTTTGGGTTTTCTGCAAGTTTTTCAAACACACAAGAAGAAGGCAAGAAAATAAATCTAACATGGATAATACAATGCAAGTGTGTGAACACCGACAACTAGAATATGTAAGCCTGAATGTAAAGTCGATGGAAGCACGTACCCCCAAGCTTAGGCTTTTGGCCTAGCTTGGTAATCACCACCCGTAATGGTTAGGTAATCGTGATTATGGTAAATCATGGAAGCCCTTGGTGCAGGCTCCGTGCCCTGACGGGCAGCCTCCACTGCCGTGTTATACTCACGCGCCTCCCTCTTATAGACATAATTTCTTCCTTTCCCCTAATAATCAAAGAGGGAAGGTGTAGGCAAAATAACACGCATAATAGATTTCTTATTAAACATTAGTTTGTAGTGATAATCAGTAGTTGTGGCCTTTGTGAACTTATGGCGCTTCATGGCCTCAAAATCTAAGTACTAAGTAGGAAGAATAGGATCACTAGATCATGGTGACATGCTACACTTCTTAGCCAAAAAGGAATCATAAATCCCGCCATAAAATGGCCAGTGTTAGAGTTATGTTGCAACCTGCATGCTATGTTTTCTCCAAGATTATAACATTTAATTCCAGTTAACGCGGTATGCAGGTGAATCTGGTCTGGGGCACATAACGTATTACAATCTTGCTTGCCCACTATGCATTTTCCATTAAAGAGTGCTAGTTAACGAATTGAACAAAAATGTAAACTATTTATTCTACCTTGAGTTACTCCCCTATCTTCACCAAAGCAAAAGGCTAGTGAAAAATGCCTCATATTCAGATTTTGGTGGTTCGTCTAGCAAACTCCAACGTGGAATTTTACATGCATCAGAAAAATCATCTAGAGACATGGTGAAGGCATTTTCATAGAGGTTAAAGGAGACTCTGAATTCTCGAGGATAAAATTTAAACCCTTTAGTGAAAGTTTCAGTAAGATGATAATGTTGCGTGCATTTATGTGTGATGAAGGGTGCAAGCTCAGTATTATATATTGCTAAAATTCTTCGTTAATGTATGCACCCAACAAGAAGTCATCACTAGGCCAAAGGAACAATTTGGTGTGGGCTTCTCGCACCGAACTTTCACTTGGCTCAGCATAAGACCATCGTATCGGGGTCTCACTCGATGATGCCTCCGAGGACTTCCTCCTCGAAGAACTCCTCTTGAACTAGTTCATTATTCCTACATACCAATTTCTAAAACAAATTGGGTCACAAAATAAAGTTAACAAAACTTCACAAGAATGATAGCAACTACTCGTAAGGATGCCTGGGGCCTAAAACAAGCATTGAAACTACTTGGAAATTCAAGAATTCAACATGCAGGCTCATCTACAGCAGCACCTAGAGTATCTTATTACTTCTAGGATAAACCACTAAAGCAAAAACTAATTGGAGGAGTGGGGGAGTTACATACCAAGGAGCAATTGCCCCAAAATAGTTTCACAAATGGAGTTTCGAGCAAAGAGATCAAAATCCGTGGGTTTGAGAGCAAGAAGATGAGAGAGAGAGAGAGAGAGAGAGAGCTAGAGATTCATTTTTCTGGAGGTAAGAGAGGCAATGAGGTGAAGGGATAGGTGAGGGGACACCCGAGGGGCCCACTCACCACCAGGGCGCACCAGGGTGCTGGAGCGCCCTGGTGCCTAGTAGCCACCGGTCACACACCCCTCAGTATTTAAGAAAAGTCTACCAAGGATAGTCGATATGTTCTCGTCCTCAAGCATATCAAGTATAACAAAGTCTGTCAACATAGTAACATTTGCAACAACAACTGGTACATCATCACAAATACTGATAGGTATGGCAGTTGATTTGTCATCCATTTGCAATAAAATTTTAGTAGGCGTGAGCTTATTCAAGCCAATTTTTTTATATAAAGATAAAGGCATAACACTAACACCAGCTCCTAGATCACATAAAGTAGTTTTCACATAGTTGCTTTTGATGAAACATGGTATAGTTGGTATTCCTGGATCTCCTATTTTTTTAGATACTCCATTTCTTAAAAGAACAATTAGCAAGCATGGTAGATATTTTAGCTTTATTTATTTTTATTTTATTAGTGACGATGTATTTCTTGTACTTAGCATAAGGGGGCATCTTTATAAGATCAGTTAGACGAGTACGCAAAAAGACTGACCTAAGCATTTCAACAAAGCATTCAAATTCTTCATCATCCTTGTTCTTAGTTGGTTTGGGTGAATAAGGCATGGGTTTTTGAACCCATGGCTCTCTTTCTTTGCCATGCTTCGTAGCAAAAAAATCTCTTTTATCATAACATTTATTCTTAGGTTGTGGGTTATCAAGATCAACATCAGGTTCTATCTCAATATGATGGTTCTTTAACATTGTCACGTTGAGCATCTACATGAGCATCATAATTATCATTTTCATTATCACTAGGTGAATGCTCACTACCAGATTGAGTTTCATCCTTGGAGATAGAGATACCATTAGCATTAGCAGAAGGTTTTCTACTTCATGCTCACTAGAAGTATGCAAGGTCCTATCATTTTTATTTTTCTTCCTAGATGGACTAGGTGCATCAACATTTACTCTTTGTGAATCCTGTTTAATTCTTTTTGATGACCTTCTGGACATAGTGGATCTTGAGTCATTGTTCCTCCTCTAGTCATTACTCTAACAACATGATCATTCATATTATTATTCATTTCATGAAGTAGCTGACTTTGGGATTTAGCAACTTGTACTAGTTGGGTTTGAACCATAGAAGCATGTTTTCCTACACCTCTTACATCGTTGGTAATTCTAAATAACAAGTCACTTAAGCGATCAATCATATCAGTATTTTCTTTCAATAGTTCCATAACATAAGAGTTGAAATGATCTTGCTTTATAATATAATTATCAAACTCATATAATCATTGAATATGATGTTTATTGTAAGGGATGTCACGTTCATCAAACTTTAAAAGAGAATTTACCATCACCACCTGTGGTGGTGTTTTGAGACCATGTATTTCTTCGATAGGAGGTAAATGCTTAACATATTTAGCTTTAATGCCTTTTTACTTCATACATTTCTTTGCCTCTTGCATAGTTTCAGGACTAAGGAATAAGATACCCCTCTTGTTTGGAGTAGGTATAGGCGACGGTTCACAAAGTATCCATTCATCATGATTCTTCAATATATTAGTCAATAATTCTTTAGCTTGTTCGACACATCGTTCCCTGAAAACAAAACCAACACAACTATATAGGTGGTCCCTAGAAGCATCGGTTAATCCATTATAAAATATATTAATTATTTCATTTTTCTTAATAGGATGATCAAGCAAAGCATTAAGTAATTGGAGAAGCCTCCCCCAAGCTTGTGGGAGAATGTCTTCTTCAATTTCCACAAAGTTAAATATTTCCTCTAAGGCAGCTTGTTTCTTATGAGCAGGAAACTATTTTTTAGAGAAGTAGTAAATCATATCCTTGGGACTACGCACACAACCAAGAGTAAGAGTATTGTACCAAATCTTAGCTTCGCATTTTAATGAAAATGGAAATAATTTCAAAATAGAGTAGTAGCAAATTTTCTCATCGTGAGTAAATAGGGTGGCTATATCATTTAACTTAGTGAGATGTGCCACAACAGTTTCATTTTCATAGCCATGAAAAGGATCAGATTCAACCAAAGTAATTATCTCTGGATCGACGGAGAATTCATAATCCTTATCAGTAACAATGATAGGTGAAGTAGCAAACTTAGGATTATATTTCGTTCTAGCATTCAAGGGTTTTTCTTTCAACTTGCATAGTAGTTTCTTAAGATCTTCTCTATCCTCACAAGCAAGAAAGTCTCTATCTATTTCTTCATAACCTCCACGTACTTCACGCATTTCATTTGTAGGATAGTCATGTCTACAAGGATTTCAATATTTTCAGTTGCAAAGACCTCGTCAGTTTCAATAGCATAATTAGTTTCAGCATGCTCAATTTCTTTAGCTCTAGCAAGTTGTTCATCAAGAAATTCACCTAGTGGCATAGTATCATCAAGCAAGGTACTAGCATCATAATAAGAATCATTCATAGTAGAGGTAGCATCATCAATAACTTACAACATATCAGTATTAATAGCATGTGGTGGTGGTGTTGCAAGTCTATTCAAAACAAGTGAATCAAGTGCAGAGCTAGATGGCAATTCCTTACCTCCCCTCGTCTTAGAGAGAACGATCTTGGTTCCTGGATCTCTTTGATTCTTCATAGTTATCAACAAATAGATATCCCAAGTGACTCAGCAAATATAGATATGCTCCCCAGGAACGGCACCAGAAAACGTTCTTGATAACTCACAACTATATGGAATCACAATAGTTTTCAAGGGTAGAGTATTCAACCCAAATTTATAGATTCGACACAAGGGGATCCAAAGAATATTTGCACGTATTTGCAACTGAGTTGTCGATTGAACCACACTTGGAAATTTAGTATTTGCACCAAAGTGATCAGTAGCACAGTAATAAGATAGTTTTGATAGCACTGGTAACAGTAGCAATAGTAACGGTAACAATGGTAGCAGTTTTGTAGAAGTTGTGAAAGCAGTAGTAACTTAACAAGATCAATATGTGGAAAACTCGTAGGCATTGGATCGGTGATATTGCTAGATAATATTCATCATGTACCAGTCAATACATAGGGCGACACAGAACTCATTCCTATTCATTGATGTAATGTAGGCATGTATTTCATAAATAGTCAGACGTGCTTATGTATAAGAACTTGCATGAAATATTTTGTCCTACCCTCCCGTGGCACTCGGGTCCATAAGGAGACTAAGGGATATTAAACTCTCCTTTTGATAGAGAATGGAACAAAGCATTAACACATAGTGAATACATAAACTCCTCATGCTATGGTAGTCACCGGAAAGAATCCTAATTATTGTCACCTTGGCGTATGTGGATCCTAACACTTAGTAGGTGCATATGACTTGCAATACCGGATCAAGAACGTAGATATAATGGTGAAAACATACATGGTTAAGATCTGAAATCATGGCACTCAGGCCCTAGTGCCAAGCATTAAGTATGGAAAAGTCATAGCAACATCAATCTCCGAACATAGTGGATACTAGGGATCAATCCCTAACAAAACTAACTAGATTATATGATGAATCTCATCCAGATCTTCACCGACCAGCAAGCCTACAAAAGGATTACTCACTCCTGGTGGAGGGCGTCATGGAATTGGTGATGAAGGATGGTTGATGATGACAAACACTGAAGATTCCCCTCTTCGGAGCCCCAAACGGACTCCAAATTTGGCCTCCCGATGAAAAACACGAGGTGGCGGCGGCTCCATATCATGAAACACGATGAAACTTCATCTGTGATTTTCTCTCTCCAAAAATAGGATTTTATAGCACTGGAATTAGGCTCAGCGGAGTCCCATAGGCCCACTTAGCCACCAGGCCGCGCAAGGGGGGCTGGCGCGCCCTAGTGCCTAGTGGGCGTCTCGGGCCTCCCCTCCGGTGGGTCTTGGTTCCAGTATTTTTCTTTTATTCCATTAAAAATCTCCAAAAAGTTTTGCTCCATTCCAAGAACTTTTATTTCGCTAGTATGTCGCCTATATAAGCAGAGCCAACAACGGCATCAAGAAATGATGAGTCGGCTCATGAATATGGGAAATCAACATGGACCACACCAATAACACTCCAGATTGGTTGAGTTAGAGAAGACCCGTCCACCGACTTTCTCACACACTGATAAGTCGATGATTGGCTACATGGTATTGAGAGAAAGCTTCTTATTACTCAATGTTCCGACCATGAGAAGGTGCTCTACGCACGTCACTATCTGACTGGAGCCGCAGCCTCTTGGTTGGAAAATATCCTCCGCGTGCATCCAAAGAGAATAATATCACGTGGGTTGAGTTTAAAGAAAGCTTTCATGGGGTGCACATTCCCAATAGCATCATGAAGATTAAGAAAAGGGAGTTCGAGGACCTCAAGCAATGGAGTTTCACTGTAATGGAATACCTTGACCAATTTAATCCACTATATCGCTATGCAAGTGAAGTCTATAAGACAGAAGAGAAGAAAATGGAAAAGTTCCTTGATGGACTCGCTCCGGCAATCAAGTGCTAACTAGTCGTTCACACCTTCCCAGATTTCAAAACACTTGAGGACAAGGCCAATATGCTCAAGGCCGAACGTTGCATCCAGGATGACATTCGCAAGCATCCTCATAATAACTAGGCACAAACTTGCGACACCAGGCACAAGATTGAGAACGCCAAGAGTTCATCACCCCATACTCCAGCCTCAACCAACCACACCAACACCCACTTTTATTCAAGGAACAAGGACCTTCCTACCCACCCGACATTAACTATTTTGCCTGCGGAGAAGCTGGACACTACGCCCGATAGTGTCGAAAGGCCAGAAATGGTGCGCCAAAGCCAAACAACTCCAACAATAACTCAACACCAAGACACAGAAAATTCAATCCCAACAACAATCACACAAAGGGTCACGTGAATCATGTGGCCAAGGAGGATCGTATGAACGCGCCGGATATAGTACTCGCTAAGTTCCCTATCAACAAATTACGTGCCACGATGTTGTTCGATTTTGGATCTTCCCATTCGTTCATTTTGGAAAAGTTTGCCTTGAAACACAACTTTTCAATCCTCCCCTTGGAAAATTCGATGACCATCAAGTCCCCGGGAGTATAGAGGTTATACAAAATTATTGCAAGAATATTACCATTAAGATTAAGGGTTTGACATTTTGGGCAAATCTCATTGTGATCGAGAGCAATAATCTTGATGTTATTTTGGGAATGGATTGGCTGAATGCCAACAAGGATATAGTGACTACTTCAACTGGACTGTGACACTCACCCATCATCAGGGGAAAAGAGTAAAAGTTGCAATTTTGGAAAGGACCAAACCAACTCAAGCTTGACTGAATAAAATGGAAATCTCTGAGCTAAAGGATGTTTTGGTGGTCTATGAATTTCTGGACGTATTTCCCGAAGAGCTACCAGGTATGCCACCAGACCGAGAGATAAAATTCGTTATTGAACTTGTACCCGGTACAATCCCAATATACAACAAGCCTTACCGTATGGCACCTACCGAATTGGTCAAATAGAAGAAAAAAATAAAGGAACTATTGGACAAAGGGTACATCAGACCCAGCTCCTCGCCATGGTGATCGCTAGTACTATTTTCCAAGAAGAGAGACGGAACACTAAAACTGTGCGTTGATTATCGATCCCTCAACATGGCCACCATCAAGAACAAGTGTCGTGTGCCCCGAATAAATGACTTATTCTACCAACTAGCACAAGCAAAGATATTCTCGAAGGTTGACTTGCAGTTAGGGTATCATCAGCTAAAGATACGCCAGAAAGATATTCCCAAGACAACGTTTACATCACGATATGGACTGTATGAATTTACAGTGATGCATTTTGGACTAACAAATGCCCCGGCATATTTCGTGCATCTAATGAACACGGAATTAAATAATTACATTGATAAGTTTGTCGTAGTATTCATTGGCGACATACTTGTCTACTCCAAGAACCCCCGAAGAGCACGCACAACACCTAAGGATTGTATTAGGTGAGCTGTATAAGCATCACTTGTACACCAAATTCAGCAAGTGTGAATGTCAGCTAAAAGAAGTCGGATTTTTGGGCCACGTAATGACCTAAGAAAGCATAGCAGTGGATACCAAGAAAGTCAAGGCCGTAAATGGATGACCGCAACCGGCCAACGTGACAGATGTGCGAAGTTTCCTCGGAATGGCGTGATATTACCGGAGATTCATTGAAGGTTTCTCCACCATTGCCAAGCCAATGACCCAGCTAGTCAAGAAGAACAAAAAGTTTGGATGGACTGAAGCATGAGAGAATAGCTTCCAAGAGTTGAAGAAGAGACTGACCACTTCACCAGTGTTAATCGTCCCTGATCTACACAAGAATTTTGAAGTATACTGTGACGCTTCAAGGAATGGCCTCAGATGTTTACTTAGGCAATAAGGAAAAATTGTGGTTTACGTCACAAGGCGATTACAACGACATGAAGAAAATTACCCCACTCATGATTTGGAATTGGTCGTCCTGATACATGCTCTCAAGGAGTGGATACATTTCCAACTTGGAAATCACCGTGAGATATACGTCGGTCACAAGAATCTCAAGTATATTTTCACTCAGCCAGATCTCATCGTGCGACAATGACATTGGTTAGAATTGATTAAGGATTATAATGTGGGTATTCATTACCATCCCTGTAAAGCCAACATGGTAGCCGATGATCTCAGTTGGAACACCTCTAAACTATGACACTATGCAAAGTTTAAGGCATGGGTTCATCTAGGAGTTCGCTCGGCTAAACCTGCTTCTCGTTCCAGAAAGCACTATGGCACAACTAGAAGTACAACCCACTCTAGATGAGCACATCAGGAAGTCTCAGAACGAGCACCCCAGTATTGAGGTCATAAAAAGAAAGGTGAGCCTAGGCAAGGCCCCAAGTTTATTATTGATGAACACGGACTATCATGGTACAGCTACCGACTATGCGTACCAAACCATGAAGACCTCAAAGTTCAAATTTGCAAGAAGCTCACTGATACGTCTCCAACGTATCTATAATTTTTGATTGTTCCATGCTATTATATTATCTGTTTTGGATGTTTTACATGCATTATATGTAATTTTATTTATGTTTGGGACTGACCTATTAATCTAGAGCCTAGTGCCAGTTTCTGTTTTTTCCATGTTTTTGAGTATGGCAGATAAGAAATATTAAACGGAGTTCAAACGGAATAAAATCTCCGGAATGATTTTTCTTGACCACAAGACACCTGACAGACTTTGGAAGGGGGCAGGGGCCTGTAGGGAGGCGACAAGCCTGTAGGGTGCGCCCTAGGGGAGCACGCCCCCTGGCTTGTGGCCCCCTGCAGCTCTCCTAACCCTAATCATCGGCCTATAAATTCCCAAATATTCCCGCAATACCGTACGGAGCCAAAAAATACTTTTCCGCTGCCCGGAGCCTTTATTCCCATGAGATCCAATCTGGGAGCCTTTTCCAGTAATCTGCCGGAGAGGGAATCGATCACGGAGGCATCTGCATCAACTCCAATGCCCCTCCGATGATGCATGAGTAGTTCACCACAGACCTACGGGTCCATAGCTAGTAAGCTAGATGGCTTATTTTCTCTCTTTGTTCTTCAATAACATATTCTTCATGATCTTCATGGAGATCTATCCGATGTAATACTCTTTTGCCGTGTGTTTGTCGAGATCCGCTGAATTGTGGGTTTCTGTTCAGATTATCTATGAATATTATTTGAATCTTCTCCGAATTCTTATATGCATGATTTCATATATTACCAAGTCTCTTCGAGTTATTTGTTTGGTTTGGCAAACTAGATTTTTAATTCTTGCAATAGGAGAAGTGCTTAGTTTTGGCTTCAATCTTGCGGTGTACTCACCCAGTGATAGAGTAGGGGTAGCGAGGCACGTATTGCATTGTTACCATCAAGAACAAAAATATGGGGTTTTCATCATATTGCTTGAGTTTATTCCTCTACATCATGTCATCTTACCTAATGCGTTACTCTGTTCTTCATGAACTTAATACTCTAGATGCATGCAGGAGTTGGTCGATGTGTGGAGTAATAGTAGTAGATGCAGAATCGTTTCGATCTACTTGACACATACGTGATGTATATATGCATAATCATTGCCTTAGATATCTTCATAATTATTTTCTTTTCTATAAATTGCTCTACAGTAATTTGTTCACCCACCGTATTATTTTCCTTCATGAGAGAAGCCTCTAGTGAAACATATGGCCCCCGGGTCTGTTTTCCATATTATATTTTCAGTTCTATAAACCAAAAATACCAAAAATGATTGCTGCAATTTATTTACTTTTGGTTTACTTTTCGTTTCTGCAATCTTTTATACCTATAGCTATCAGATCTCATCCTTGCAAATAACCGTGAAGGGATTGACAAAGCCTTTGTTGTGTTGGGTGCAAGTGTTTGATTGTTCGTGTAGGTGCTAATATTGGGGCCTTTCTTGTTCCTCCTACTGTATTGATACCTTGGTTCTCAACAAACTGAGGGAAATACTTATCTACTTTGCTGCATCACCCTTTCCTCTTCAAGGGAAAACCAACGCAAGCTCAAGAAGCAGGAAGAAGGATTTCTGACACCATTGCCGGGGAGGATACATAGCAAGATCATGCTTACCAAGTACCCATCACAAACTCATCTCTTGCATTTACTTTATTTTCCATTTTTCACTGGTTTTCCTTTCCCCTACATCTGAAATATTTTTTAGAGAATACCAAATACATTTTCCTTTTTATTCGCCCTTCTTCCGTTCATATTTTCGTTTGCTTGGGTGTTAGATCTCTTAAACTCATGGCTAGCCTTGCCACCATCGCTAGTATTCCCAAGAACGTAGTTCTTAATTTTAATCAAAGGGAGGGAGAAAACTTAAAAGATGCTTGGTATAGAACTTGCAATGCTCAAAATAGATCCACTCGTAAGCAATCTACTACTGTTCTGCTTCGCAATTTTTATGTGGGTGGCTCTCCTTGGAATAGATATGTTTTGGATACCATTATGGGAGGAAACTTCTTGGGTATCCATACATTTGATTCGTATAATGCTATGACGAATATTGTAGGTTCACCCCCAATCATGGTTAATGAAACAATCTTAACTTTGGAACATGTGATGCGAATGCTTGATAGTATTGAAAATAAAGTTGCTACCACTGAGCTCATTTAAAAATTGCACAAAAATATTCATAATCATATTGCTCAATATGGATCCAAGGTAGGAGTTACTTAAAAAAAGCCTTAGGGAAAAGGAACCAATAGTTAATGAAAAACTGGATCAAGTTTGTTCTAGAATTACAAAACTAGAGGACATTATTACAAACTTGGGTTCCGCCTTTGCCTCTATTCAAACCACTCCAAAATGTGCTTTTCCTAAGACTGCCAAGTTTGTTTATGTTCCTAAAAATAAGGGTGAATCCTCTAGAAAAGGTGATGAAGATCTTAAGATGATAATTGTTCACCCTAGCTTCATTATTAGGGAACTTATTACTACAAGTGAATTTCTGGATTTCTCGCATAGGAGTATGATTTTTGATAAAACCAAAGGATCTCCCAGGGTTCACAAGTGTACAATTGAGGAGTTGAATAATACAGATGACAATACCTAGATCTATTGCATTATGCCTAGCTAGGGGCGTTAAATAATAGCGCTTGTTGGGAGGCAACCCAATTTTATTTTCATGTTTTTTTCTTCTGTTTTTTAGTGTTGCACACATTATTACCTCTGTACTAGTTGTGTTTTATTGTTTTAATTAGTGTTTGAGCCAAGTAAGACCTTTGGGACGGTCTATGGTGTTTGGAAGTTGATTTTGCTGAAAAACAAAAACATTCGCTCTCAGTCCAGGAATTTTGTAAATTTAGTCGAATGTGCTTTTCATCTGAATTTTTTAAAAATGATTGATATACAAATTTCCCATATTGTCCTAATTCTTCAGAATTTGCGGAGTTACATAAGTATTCCAAGTTTATAGATTGCTATAGACTCTTTTGTTTTTGACAGATTCTGTTTCTTTGTGTGTTTTGCTTATTTTGATGAATCTATGGGTTGTATCGGGGGGTATGAACCATGGAAAAGTTGGAATACAGTAAATATTACACCACATGATACGTGTTTTGCTTGGAGTGTCTTGTATGATATGAGTCTTTACTTTTTAGTTTGCCACAATAATCCTTGCTTCACACATCTTTTGAGAGAGACATGCTAAATCGTGAATTTATTAGAATACTCTATGTGCTTCACTTATATCTTTTGAGCTAGGCAATGTTGCTCTAGTGCTTCACTTATATCTTCTAGAGCACGACGGTGTTTTATTTTGTACAAATTATTAAGCTCTTGGACCTCACTTATATTCTTTTGAGAGTCTTTAAACAACATGGTAATTGGTTTAGGTTATGAATTTAGTCCTAATATAATGGGCCTCCAAGAGGGATATAATAAAAACTTCCATATCAAGTTTATTGAATATGATGAGAAGTTTGATTCCATGCATATAGTTTTGAGATATGAAGATGGTAATATGAGAGTCATGCTAGTAAGTAAATGTGAATTAGAAGAAATGCTTGTGTTAAAGCTTGTAATTCCCGTAGCATGCACGTATGGTGAATAGTTATGTGATGAAGTCGAAGCATGATTTGTTTAATGATTGTCAACCTTTGTGTGGATGTTACACCTTGTTTTAACTTACCTCAACTATAGTCTTTTAAAATTTGGAGTTTATTAAAACTTTTTAAGAAAATGCTATGAGTGCATGATTGTCATTGATTGTATGTATGCTTGAGTGTGTGGATCTAAAAATAGTTTTTATGACATAATATTTCCATAAAAAATCATTTTCTCATTTTGTCAATTCAAAACCTTGCTTTGGGGTTTGCACTACTAGTCCCTGATTTCAAGGGGGTGCCTTCACCCAAAGATTGTATTCTAATTTTAGCATTCTTATAACTTTCCAAAACCATAAAATAATTATTTTATAAAATATTTTTCTATTTTATTTGCATTTCTTTTCCTAGGCCAGAAATGATATTTCTCGGTGGAAAATTATTTTTCTACCTTAGAAAAATCTGAGGAAATTTGGAAATACTTAGAGGACATATATATTTCATACATAAGATTTTCAACCCCTATTTATGTTCAAAATATCTGAGCAAACCTTTGAAAACCTATTATGTTTTAGGCATGACTCCTGAGATGGATAGCATTTTTACCTCCTTGAGGTTTGTATCTCCCCTACATCTCTTGTACATTCTTACCCTCCTTTGTACATATTAACTCCTTATAAAATAAATAGAAAATACTATGGGGTGATTCCCTATAGTAGCCGGTAAAAAAAACCTATTATGTTTGTTTTGACCTTTTGAAATATTTCCAAAGGAAATATTCTCAATAAATTCCCAAGAAATTCTAGCTTGTTCCCCAAGCTATATTTGGTGAGCATGGCAAGTTTCACCTCACTCCAAGGTGGTTTGGTTCACCAAATAATCCTAAAACCCTCCCTGGCCAGATTCAAGTTGGAGCAACTCTACATTGCAAAGTTTGTCCAAATGGTCTAAAACTTTGCAGGAGTGTGCACTACCAAAAATAAGGAGTTCATGCAAAGAATTGGATTTGTGGGGATTAATTTTCTTACATTTCCTTTTCAGAAGGCAATACTGTCCACTTGGGGGTGTTTTCAAGTTTACATTGTGAAACTTGTCCAATGGAGCTCAAATTTCGTAGAGCCTCCTAATATTGCCTAAAACCGAATCCTGTTAACTTTAAGCCTCATTGGAAAGCTTTAGCTACCCCAAACACATATCAAACGCCTTGAACCAGATTGGTCAAACAACATCTAGCACTCACTACACCCACTCCCTTCACTCCAATCTCCCTGCGCAGGTTGCCAGCACCACTCGTCAACTCCAGACGAGTGTCCCCTCCTTAGTTTGATGGGAGTAAGCCAACATCACCAATTTAGTTTCTGGTTCAAAGCTGACACATCTCTTAAAGCACACCCCTTTGACCAGCCTTGTTCTTCTTGGTTCCTAGTAACCGAGGGGCATCTAAGCCTGTCCCCAGACACACCAGACACGGCTAAAGCATACCAGAGCCCGCCAGCATCTCGTGGCATGCCAAAACTATGATCTGGACGCGCTAGAGGGTGAACCAGAGGCAAGGGAGGCTAACCCTGGCAGGTACCTCCCCTCGTTGTCTCACCACGTCCCCGACAACCCTCCGACTCAAGGCAGCCTCAGGGCTCCCTTCTCTCCCTCACTTTTGACTTAGGCGACGTGTGCCCGCGCACGCACGATTCGGTAAGTAGGGCGCGGCCCCGCAGCACGCATGCACAAAGGCCCCGCTCATCCCGTTGAGTCTCTAGAGTCTCAAACCACGTCCGTGAAACCATGGTTCCGGCCCCGAGCCCTCTCACCCTCTCCTGCAGCCGTGGTGAATCCACCGGTGCTCCCCCGCTCGGTGCACAATTGCTAGGCTATAAATAGGCCCTCCCCCTTCACTCCAGCACCTCACCCCTCTCCTCCACACCCTCAATCGAGCACCTAGCGACTCCACTTGAGCAAGGAGAGGCCCGGTGCTCGAGATCGACCGAGGTGCTGCCGCTTCGGAGCTTCGTCGATCACGGGCTAGAGGCCAGCTCTCGCGCTCCTCTCACCTCCTCCGTGACAATAGTGCGCTCAAGAAGCTTCTCCACCTCTCCCTCGAGCTTTTACCTGCCCGTAGAACCCAGCTCCACCACCACCCGAAACACCTCCGCCGCGGCCACGTCATCTCCGGTGACTCAGGTCCTCCCCAGGTAGGAGGTAATGCCACAATGTCGTTTCTGCCTTCACCTGGCCACGAGGGCGTTGGACCCGCCGCCGGCGTGCCTCCCCTCCCCTCTGTCCATAGGTGGAAGACGACCCTGACAGGCAGACCCCACCTGTTACTAGCCTGTCTCACCACCTCTCTCCCCTCTGTTCCGCTCACTGCAGGGGCCCGCACGTCAGGTTTAAACCTCACGGCGTGCACGCGTCTGGGCTGGCGGGTTGGCTAACTGGCCGGCCGAGCTGCTAATTGAGCCAGGCCAGGGGCTGAGCCCTTTTCTTTATTCTTTTGAAGTAGTTTTTAAATAATTTTTACAGGATTAATTATTTAGTCAAATTCAAATATTTTCCCTCCATTACTTCTCTAAAAATATGTAGAATTTATTAGTTCTATTATATGATTTTTTGTAAAGACTTTTATGCACAACATTAATTAAAATGCTTAGTTAGATATTTTTAGCTTGTGCTAATGAATGTTTAAAAATACATTTGTACCTCAAAAACAGAAACCAACATTTTGAAAACTAAAGATATAATTTTCCAGAATAGGGTAACATTTTTAACATGATTTTGTGCTCCGTTTTTGAGTGTGCTTCTTCTTGTTCTTCTTATTATTATTATTATGACGATAGATGATGCGTTTGATGAAGGACTTGGACCCGAAGACCTCGAACACCCCGGTACCTAGCTGATGAAGGCAAGCAACCCTATGACCATGTCTTAGAAAATGTGTTTATACATGACATGTTGCTTATTTTATTCCGATGCATGTAGTCAAGATTAATCGGTACACCCCGGCATGGTGTTACCGATGGCTCCTCCGGAGCACTTGCATTGAGCATGACCTTACCATATATGAGGGTCACGCTGATAAACGTTGACAAGTAGATAGTAGTGATACGCATAGGATGAGCATATGCATGATGATGGTAACATAGAGTTGATATCCAAGGTTTTACAAAAAACCCTTCGGGTGCCACTAATGCCCGAGGGTGATGGTGTTGAGCTGGATGACCACTTGAGAAAGAAGTGGTGTACATGAAAGGTTTTGTGTGAGTGGTTTCGGTAATGGGATTATATTTATGATGTGTCGGCCGTCCCAACCTAACATGTGCGACCACGATACCCCTTTATGGGACATGGCTTTGTTGATTACTTTGGTCAGTGCTAGCAAAGAGCCCGCATTACTAGTGGCGGGAGTGATATGGTAACTCTTGTGACGGGGTCTTACCAGGTAGGTCGACTATGTCATTTTTATGTGTTCCGAGCACACCGTTGGTCCCCGCATGGATGATACAGTCCAAAGTTGGTGCTCATAAGACGTATGTCATGTGGGCTGGGTACCAATCGAGTGGACTCTTTGTCTAGTGTCGTCAAGGGAAAGGAAATGATCTGGTACTTACCTCGGGTATGTTATATACCGCGAGTCATGGATGACACAGAAGTTTCCAGGATCTCGTGGGTACATCATACAACCTGTACCGAGTGTAAAACTATTCGAACAGCCGTGTCCACGGTCAAGGACAGTTGGGTAATCCTGCTTAAACTACGTCTAGTCTTTTCTGCATAAACCAAGTGTGTGTGTGTGTGTGGTTGAGAAAGATAATATTATCAAGTCCGGTGTTTTGGCATACAGGGTGAACCTCAGGTGTTTAGCCCTTAGTAGATATGTTGATGACTCTAACCTATTCTTATGATTACTGTAAGTGCATCTAGTGCCCTTAGTGATTTTGGTGGTTTGAAGACTTAAAGGTTAAGTAACTAATGTGTTTATAAGTGTACACAAGCTCTATAAGTCGTTGAGGAGTTTGAGTTATACGATGAATATCGACCCCTAAAATGTATGTCTTTGGCTGAAGAAATTGGTCTTATGCTAAAGACTTTGATCGCGAAGAAATTGCGATGAAATTGATATTCCTCATGAAGATATTGAAGATGAGGAATTCGGTGTGTCATGAAGAAAAATCAGTCCGAAGACTTTGAAGCGTGAAGATTTATTCTTTTTGTTTCATTTTCTTTACTATTGAGTCATAGGAACACCGTACTGTTAAAGGCGGTCGAGGTAATACTATGGAATGAATTTCCTCATGATGCTCAACCCAATCCTAAACCTACAAAAGCCTCAAGTGAGGAATATGAGAGACATGAGGACTCTCACTGTTGATAGTTCCGACCATTTGCGCGATACGCCCCACCTCACTGATCTTATCCACTCCAACGGTCACATTATTTAAGGGCATTTATGTCAAATCATGTTGGGATGCTCCCACACTATAAATAGCCACCCCCACAACCACTAGCTGGTTGGCTGCTCCGCTTGAAACTGACACTTGTCATTTAGAGCAATCCTAATTCCTCAGAGTCTTCGAGAGTATATAATCAAGTGAGGAAATACCCCATACACCAAACCACAAACCAAAAACCAAGTGATTGAGCATCAATAAAGAATTGTTCCTGTGTGGAACTGAAGCCTTTTACCTTTGAGGACTGTGCATCCTCCAGACGGTTAGGCATCATGGTCTAGAGCATGCTGCAGTCAATTGTGGATCGCCGGGTGACCGAGTTTGTGAGGGTTTGGAATCAGCCCTGAAGACTTACCACGAGTATTCGGCAAGGACTGTGTATCCTTAGATCAAGGAGAGTACAGTAGGGACTATGTGTCCTAGGACTGTGTGTCCTTTGGTTTCAATACTAAGCCGCTCCAAACCACACGTACGACTATCACAGTAGTTGGAACTGGGTCATCAACAACTGTCTTCATCGTGATACGGGTTCTATTTCTTCAACTATTTCAATTCCTCAATATTATATGTTGAAGACTTTCATTGTCACTGTTTGAAGAATTTGCTGAAGACTTTCTGTGAATTTGGTCAACCTGAAATTCTTCATACCAGTTAATCTTCACCTGCTTATTTTGTGCCTGCTAGTTGTGCAAACCGATTCTCATAGTCTTCTTCAAGTAAACTGTTGTTGTAGTTTTTGCACCTCTGATCCTGCACTATTTCCGCTGCACGTTATTCATTACTGAGGAATTTCCTCAGCGAGGAAAATCTAAAAATCGACTATTCACCCCCCTCTAGTCGATATAACACACTTTCATTTACCATCTACCATATGATGCATGTCCATACAACTATTTGATCATGTTTATTTACAATCAAAGCTCGCTTTCCGCAAAGGCTGCATATTAATTTATTATCGTACCAACTGCATTATCCATATCATGGGTTGTTTGCGAGTACATTCAATGTACTGACTGGCTTGCCACTGGTTATTTTATTAACCACACATGGAGGAACCAGAGTATGGAGAAGAATTCGACGTCGAAGACGGACACGCGAACTAGGACGCTTCCCAGTCAGAATGCATGTTGGTTAAGGCTGATGGCATGGGTTCCCGTTTACTGCCAAATACTCCGCTATTAGTTGTGTTGGTGTGATTGGCCTTCTAGGCCCTATCTATGTAATACTTGACCATGATGGTCCTTTACTGTATGAGACGTTAATTTCAAATGTACGACTCTTGTTATTTAGTATCTATGTGTTCAGTGAGCATTGATCTCTGGGATCACTATACACGTGCATTCGGAGATCTCGACACGCAAGTCGTTGTCCCCAGAGAGATGGTATCAGAGCCATCCTGACTGTAGGAAGCCTTAGGTAGCATGGACGGAAGTCGAGGCGAGTAACACTCTCAGCCCTTACACTTGAGATTTTCTACACCCTACTACCCTTTTCATACCACCCATAAAATTCTAACCCTCTCCTATAAACCTTGTAGATTGCCGTCGTACCTGCTTTTGGGAGATAGCTTGGAGAAGTGTCAAGTATGCCGCATGCCCATTTTTATCTACCATGAGCACTGGGTCAATGCCGACACAAAGGAATATCACGTGGATGTGATCATGAAGGCAAACGACTCCCTAGCTAGTTGGTTCTTTGAAGGAACACATATGCAGACTTTAGTATTGGCAGTGGAGACAGCAGCACGAGAGGCACTCGTGCATCTTCGCGACCTCCTTCCCGAGATGGCCAACAAGCCAGATACTCGTCACCTGCCTTTTGTTAAGGACGGACTTGACGGGAGGTGGACACTCAACTCATCCTAGGAGGACGGAACACCACTCAAGTTTCAGACCTACCACAACATGTGTCCCGACACTCTAGCTCACCTTCTGATCAAGGAATCTATGACTCTCCGCCAAGAAGTTCATCACGTCAAGGACCTACTCCGCCTAGATAGGATTAAGACACACAATGTGAAGAAAGAAGAAGCACCCGGAGGGCAATCTGCCATCATATTTCGAGGACAAATAACACCACTTAAGGCCACTCTGATGCAGAGTCGTCGCCTGACCGCAAAACAATACATTGAGCTCCTCACAGCTTCATCGACGAAACATCATCGTGATGGACCTCTTCCTTCTCCCACACCCTTGAAGGAAGAAGATGCCCGCACAGATAAAGATGAAGAGGAAGACCCTGAAGAACCTGCGTATGAGACCGAGCAATCCTCGCCTAGATGGATGCCTTAGGAAAAGTTAGGAGTCCCCATGCGAAGTTGAGTCCGTGTAATGGTTCATATGAAACCATGAATGCTTGTAGTGTGCGTGCTTTTTGTTTGTGTCTCGATGCAAGCCGCGCTTTTGCCTTAGGCAACAAGTAAGCGACGGCATCACCTATCTTAATGAATGTGTTTTGCATAGGGTTCTTCGACCCTTCATGTTTGACACACTTGCATTATACCAAAGCCCCCTTATATAGGCACGTCATCCATTTATGTTTTCCTCTCGACCACTTAGGAGTATTGACATGTCTCCTGCAAATACGTTGGTGACTTCTACTCGCACCTGTATCTTCGGCAACCCCAGCACTAGCGATTCCAACCAGCAACCACGAGCCAGTGGGTCTGCCCAAGATGGAGGTCACCCGAAGCAGCAGCAAGGCGACATTCCCCCGCCACCGCCTCCTACAAAGAACATGACTGTGGCTCAATTCCTCCACGCTCTCTGAGAAGAATGTGAAGCCAACAACGCCACATCCAACAGATAGCTCAGGCCCTAGTGAACAACCCGCCACAGGGCGGAAATGGAAATGGTCGTTGATGGGGTTATAGCCCTAGTGTAGGGTCATAGGCCTAACCTATAAGTCCTACCCATGGCCACCTCATTATTAGCTAGAAGTTCACAAGATACCTACCGACTGAATTAAGACAATCTCTTGCCCACTCGGTAGAAAATCAATCAGAAGATTATCTTATACATGATAACTGGATTCCACTCGGTGAAGACCAGAAACAAGTCGACACAGAAGGCCAGAAGCCACCTCAGCGAGGCTAACGGTCATACGTTAGACTACTGTAGTTATTGTTATTTATCGCATATGTTACCTATAACATATGCATTTAATATCACTTATTGCACCCTCGAAGGCTGGAAACTTATGAGGGGCCGCGCACTCTATATAAGCCACCCCTCCCCTCTGGCACAAGGGTTCACATTCTGTAACTCCTTTATTCCACTCGACACAAAAGCTCGAGAGCATTGAGACGTAGGGCTATTACCTCCACCGCAGAGGGGCCTGAACTCATACAACCTTGTGATAGCTAGGAATCTGCCATCTACTTTCGTACCCTACTCATCTACTGTCAGGCTTATTCCCACGACAGTTGGTGCCCACCGTGGGGTAGGTGTCTAGGTGACTTCCGACAAGTTTGCATTTTTTCTCCTTCACCATGTCTTCCGGCGGCGATTTGTGCTTGGGTCACGAGATCGTTTTCGGCACACTCGTCTTCGTCGCCGACGATTCGGCATGGCTTCGAGAGGCGCCTCTCAACGTCAAGGCGCTTCCAGTCCGCGACGCGACATTCTTTCGTGCCAGTTCCTGCTGAGTTCTTCTCCACCAACCGTTGACTCCGCTGTCGACTGTGCCCCCCATCGCACGTCGCAACAAGCGATCTGGTCGCTCACGGCTTCAGCGCTAGGTGCACCATGCAGTCGCACATCAGGCGTCTTCGCCGCAGGTGGCAGCCATCGAGCCTGCTGCGCCTCTGTGCGCAGCCTCCCACTCGGTGTCAGATCCATCTGGCTCTTCTTCCGAGTGCGAGAGTTGCAGCCTTGTGGCGGAGATTTTCATGGCTGGCTCACACGAGAGCCCGCCAAGGACCAATCAGGACAAGCGGGAAACCGGAGAGACTTCGGGTGCACGTCATCATCAGTGCCCTCCAGCGTGCGGTCAACGTTCTCATCATAACAATGTCGAGGTATTTTGCACGCCCGCTCTCAACTTGACTGCGGCTACGAGGATTGCAGACTGCATCCAGCCAACAAATTCAGAAGCGGACAAAGGTTTGGAGCAGATCCGTGCTTTGTTACAGGCGGCGTAGCAGCAAAATTCCGTTGTTTCTTTGTCTTACAACAGACTCCATAGCAAATCCGTCCGAGCACACACAATTCGATCAGTTTACAGCCCAAGTTCTCCCCAACATCACAGAGGAGCAGATCGCCGAGAAGATCTATACAGAGACCAGGGGCGGAATCCGTTTCCCCCCCGAGTACAATCGCGATGATCGCCATTGCTCATGTTCTCCTTTGCAGAGTGGTTCGTACGCGCCCGGCGCTACGACAAAAGGCAATCAGTGGGCGATGAACGCGACAAAAGGCGTGATGTAAGGGACTATCTCACTCAGAAGAGGGTTGATAGAGGCCGAGCCCACCGTGAAGGATACGATGGTGATCGTCCAAGTGGAAGTGGCTCTATCATCTCCAGCCCTGAGTGTTTCAGCCGAGCAATCCTCTCCGCTGATATTCCCCCAACTTCAGGTTGGCGGCCGAAATAGGCAAGTTCACCTGAGAATCCAAGCCGAAAACATGGCTAGATGATTACCGAGTGGCGGTTTAGATCGGCAGCGGCAACGACAACGTCGCAATGAAGCACTTGCCCCTGATGCTTGACTGTTCGACCCGAGCTTGGCTGAATCAACTAGCTCCTTCAAGCATATACGACTGGGAAGACTTGGCCCCAGTGCTCATCAAGACCTTTGAGGGCACCTGCAAGCGCCTTGCTGGTCTCACCGAGCTACAACATTGTATCCAGAAGCCGATTAAGTCTCTGCGCGATTTCATCCAGCGCTGGACCACTCTCCACCACAAGGTGGAGAATGTCACCGAGCATCAGGAAGTCTGCGCTTTCAAAGCAGGCGCTAGGTACCGAGAGCTGTATTGAAGTTCGGTCGAACAGGAGACATGTCTATGAGCAAGATGATGGAGATAGTAACCTGCTATGCCAATAGGGAAGAAGAAGACCGCCCCCGTAGCGGCAAAGGCAAAGCAGTCGACGGAGATGCCAATTCCAACCAAAAGCAGAAGGAGAAGGAGGAGCGCACACCGCCGGCAAAAGCAGCCGCTCTGGGAGCGGGAAAGTTCAAGGGAAAGGCCAAGAGCTAATCCCGCCCCCAAGAAATTCAAGAAGCAGTCGGGACCAGATATCCTTGATCAGCCGTGTGTAATCCACACGAAAATAGATGAAGACGGCAACACTATAGTTCCTAAGCATACCACTTGACAATGTCGTCTGTTGATCCAGAAATTCAGAGAGGATCAGTCAAGTGAGAAAGAGCAAGAGAAGGAGGACGACGAGAAGAGGACCCTTTTCCCAAGGTCTATGCCACTCTGATGATCTTTGCTGACATCGACATCAAGAGTCGACTGAAAGTGTTCAACCGAGAGGTCAGCATGGAAGCTCCTTCCACCCCCAACATATCTCAACTGGTCACAGACTGCCATCACTTTTGACCAGTGGGATCATCCGACCCATGTACCCACCCCGGGACGTCAGGCTCTTGTTGTCGATCCAGTGGTTGAAGGAGTTCGACTCCGCAAGGTATTGATGGACGGAGGGAGTGGCTTGAACATCATGTACGCGAACACTCGCAAGGGGATGGGTGATACGTCTCCAACATATCTATAATTTTTTATGGTTTCATGCTATTATCTTGTCAAACTTTGGATGTTTTGCATGCCTTTTATTTATTTTCTGGGACTAACTTATTAGCTCAGTGCCAAGTGCCAGTTCCTGTTTTTTCCATGTTTTTGACCCCTTTTAGAGGAGATTTTGAAACGGAGTCCAAACGGAAGAAAATCCCCGAAAGATTTTTTCCGGAACGGAAGAAGATTGGAGGACTTGGGAGCCAAGCCAGAAGAGCCCCAGGGGCCCCACAAGCCCCCACCCCGCGGCCAAGGGGGGCCGCGCCATCTAGGCTTGTGGGCCCCCTGGAGGTCCCCTGACCTAGATCTTGCGCCTATATATTCCCAAATATTCCAAAAAAATCAAGAGACGATCGCAATTACTATTCCATCGCCGCAAGCTTTTGTCTCCGCAAGATCCCATCTGGGGCACGTCCTCGTGCCCTGCCGGAGGGGGATTCGAATACGAAGGGCTTCTCCATCAACACCATGACCTCTCCGATGATGCGTGAGTAGTTCACCATAGACCTACGGGTCCATAGCTAGTAACTAGATGACTTCTTCTCTCTCTTGAGTCTTCAATACAAAGTTCTCCATGATCTTCATGGAGATCTATCCGATGTAATATTCTTTTGCGGTGTGTTTGTCGAGATCCGGTGAATTGTGGATTTATGATCAGATTATCTATGAATCTTATCTGAGTTTCTTCTGATTTCTCTTATGCATGATTTCATATCCTTGTAATTCACTTCGAGTTGTGGGTTTTATTTGGCCAACTAGATATATGATTCTTGCAATGGGAGAAGTGCTTGGCTTTGGGTTCATACCATGCGGTGACCTCACCCAGTGACAGAAGGGGTAGAGAGGCACGTATCGTGTTGTTGCCATCAAGGGTAAAAAGATGGGGTTTTCATCATTGGTTTGAGATTATCCCTCTACATCATGTCGTCTTGCTTAAATCGTTACTTTGTTCGTCATGAACTCAGTACACTAGATGCATGCTAGACAGCGGTCGATGTGTGGAGTAATCTTAGTAGATGCAGAAAGTATCAGTCTACTTGTCTCGGATGTGATGCCTATATGCTAGATCATTGCCTTCGATATCGTCATGACTTTGCGTGGTTCTATCAATTGCTCGACAGTAATTTGTTCACCCACCGTGATATTTGCTATTATGAGAGAAGCCTCTAGTGAACACTATGGCCCCAGGGTATACTCCACACCATATTTTCAGCCTTACACTTTTTACTTGGTTGCACTTTCCACCTTCAGATCTCACTTTGCAAACAATCTTGAAGGGATTGACAACCCCTTTGAAGCGTTGGGTGCAAGCTTGTTTGTGTTTGCGCAGGTACTTTGGACTCGACGAGGCCCTCCTTCTGGATCAATGCCTTGGTTCTCATACTGAGGGAAATACTTACTGCTCCTGTGCTGCATCACCCTTTCCTCTTCAAGGGAAAAACCGACGCAAACTAGAGAAGTAATAAGAATAATTCCTATGCGCCAGGGAAGGACTTTTGTTGCTGCAACAATGGGCATTCCGATGTCAAACTCGGCAAGAGCAATATGCAGTTTCACGAAGTGATCCCGGGGAAGAAGGCCAATTCACTCGGACAGATCGCGTTAGACGTCGTTTTCGGCTCTGACAAGAACTTCCTCAAAGAGAAACTCACGTTCGAGGTGGTTGACTTCTAGAGTGCCTATCACGCCATACTTGGTCGTCCAGCTTATGTACGTTTCATGGCCCGACCATGTTATGTCTATCTGAAGATGAAGATGCCAGGGCCAAAGGGAGTCATTACCATCACTGGCAATCGGCAGAGAGCAGAAGAGTGTTTGCAGCAAGGCTCCAGGATCGCCGACCAGCAGCTGGCAATGGCGGAGCTTGATGAGTATCGACAGACAGCAGACTCTGCCGAACTGACGCACTCGAAGAAGCCAGCTTCCGAGTGTGCATTCCAGTCGGCAGGCGAAATCAAGAAAGTCAACATCCACCCGACGGATCCCACCGCCGCCTCGACCAAGATCTCAACAAATCTTTATCCTAAATAGGAAGCCGAACTAATCCGGTTCCTCCGTGAGAACTGGGACATCTTTGCACGGAAGCCTGCTGACATGCCTGGAGTGCCCAGCGAACTGGCTGAGCACCGACTAAGGGTCGACCCCAAAGCTCGACCTGTCAAGGAACATTTCCGTCGGTCCGCCACGCAGAAGAGGAAAGCAATCGACGAAGAAGTGGCTAAGCTCCTAGAGGCCAAGTTCATTGGCGAGGTTTACCACTCCGAGTGGCTCGCGAATGTCGTCATGGTGCCTAAGAAGGACAAGTCACTCCGAATGTGCATCGACTTCAAGCATATCAATCGGGTATGCCCGAAAGACCATTTCCCGCTCCCCCGCATAGATCAGATTGTCGACTTGACTGCGGGATGTGAGCGATTGTATTTTTCATATGCTTACTCTAGGTACCACCAGATCCGTCTGTATGGCCCAGATGAAATAAAAAGGGCCTTCATCACCCCGTTTGGGTGCTTCTTCTACATCACTATGCCATTCAGTCTTAAAAATGCAGGAGCTACTTTTATGAGGATGTTTCAGAAATGTCTCCTCGGTCAGATCAGTCGGAACGTGGAGGCATACATGGATGATATCGTAGTCAAGTCACGCAACGGTTCCGACATGCTGACTGATTTGGCAGAAACATTTCCCAACCTTCGAAGGTACGACATCAAGCTCAACCCAGCCAAGTGCACATTTGGTGTCCCAAGTGGCAAGTTACTCGGTTTTCTCGTTTCCGAACGAGGGATCGATATTAACCTCGAAAAGATCGGGGCAATCATCCGAATGAAAAGCCTTGTGCAAGTACACGACGTTCAGAAGCTTACAGGGTGTTTGGCACCATTAAGAAGATTCATATCTCGACTCGAAGAGAAAGCCTTACCATTATACCAACTCATGAAGAAGTCAGATACCTCCGAGTGGACTCCCGAAGCGGAAGCTGCATTCGTCGATTTAAAGACTCTGCTATCCACCCAGCCGGTTCTTGTTGCTCTGCACAGCAAAGAGGCACCGCTCTTATACATCACGGTTACAAATCAAGTCGTCAACACAGTCCTAATAGTCGAGTGAGAGGAGGAAGGCAAGGCTTATAACATTCAGCGCCAAGTGTATTATGTTTCTGAGGTATTGACTCCTTCCAAGCAGAGATATCCCTACTATCAGAAACTTCTTTATGGGATTTACGTGACTGCACAGAACGTGACTCATTATTTTAAAGATCACTCGATGTCTGTTGTCAGCGATGCCCCATTGTCAGAAATCCTTCACAATCGGGATGCTTCGGGCCAAGTGGCAAAATGGGCAGTGGAGCTACTATATTTCGACATAAAGTTCGAAGCCAAGAAAGCCATCAAATCTCAAGCTCTGTCGGATTTCATGGCCGAATGGGTAGAACAACAACAACCAGCTCCCGCTCACTCGACACACTGGACTATGTTCTTTGACGGCTCAAAGATGCTGAGTCGTTCTGGTGCAGGCTTAGTTTTGATATCCTTGAAGGACGACAAGCTCAGTTACGTATTGTAGATTCACTTTGATTCTTCTAACAATGAGGCATAGTATGAAGTTGTGATAGCCCAATACCAACGCCCTAGAAGATTCCTCTTTATTTCTGTTTCCGTCGTAGGATTATTTTCATTTGTTGCATCATCATTTACTTTGCATCATGGCATCATGCATGGCATCATGTCAACTGTGTTCTTTGTATAGTTGCTTGTTGCTCCTTGTTGTTGGTGTGTTAGTGCTTCAGGAGTGTGGCGTTGTTTGTTGGTGTGATGAGAGTGGGTGCAACAGAGCCAGTTCAAAACCCTGTTGCACCGAGGACATAAAACCCTTCTCTTCTGTCTTATTCTATTTTGTGGCTGTGTTAAAGTTTCAGTTTTAACCCATATTAAAATGTTCGTCTTCTTTTAAAAATACTTTTATTAAATGTGGGGGCAATCCCTTGGGTTTTCCTTTATTTCTCCTTTTGTTTTATGTCAAAAATAGAGTATCATTTTATTTATAAAAGGGGTTTTATTTTATTCTTCAAAAAAAAGGTTTCATTTTTCTTCTTAAAAAAATGCCCAATCTATTTCTTATAGTTGGGGTATGTTTTTAAGGAGTCAAAATACTTTATTTATTTATTTTATTTTGTTTAATTCTTTTCTTTGTGTGAGTTTCCGGTTTTAAAAAAAGCAACGAAAGGGAGAGAGGAGCCCAACCTAGCTCTTGCCCGAGCTGGCCCAAGGCCTAGCCGGCCCCTACTAGCCCTAGCAACAGGGAGGGATCCTCCTCGATCCCTCTTGTCCCCCCCCCCCCGCGCCGTTGTCCTGCCCCCTCGTTCCTCCTCGCGTCCCGTGCCATCTCCCTCCTTCATGTTCCCGTCTGCCGAGTCCCAGCGCCGCCACAGCCCTGCGATTCCCGCTGGCTTCCCGGACGCCGCCAACCCCGCGCCACCTCGCTCACGCGAAGGAGCTCATGTGCCAGGGCCCCTCGTCCCGAGCATGCCATCGCCCGCGCCTCCCGTCGTCGATGCTCGCCTCCCCGAGCTTCCATGTGCCCTCTCCTCTGTCGCCGTTCGCCATGGCCGGCCACCGGAGGTCCCCCTCGCCTCGAGCCCTCCAGTGCCCCCGACCTCCTCCTTCCTCGTCGCACGCCCTGCCGCCGTTCACCATGCCGAGCTCGCCGAGACTGCTGTTTCTTATGCTGCCGCTGTTGCCTATGCCGTTGTTGGCTGTGAAGTTGTTGCGAAGCTAGCTGCTGTTGATGCTGCCGTTGCCTGCTTGTGCTGCTTGCCCTGCCACGTGCTGCTGCTGTTGCTTAGCCGCTGTCGCTGTTGTTGCTGTCACCGCAATGCTGCTGCCTGATGCTGGCTTGCTGTTGCTTGTGCTGCCGCCGATGTAGTTGTTGCATGTTGCTGTGCTGATGCTGTTAGCTGCTACTTGCTGCTAGTGGCTGTCGCTTGTAGCCGTGAGCCATTGCTGCTAGCAGTAGCCTAGAGCCGATGTTGTTGCTGTTACTTGTGCTGCCGAGCTCTCCGAAGCTCTGGCTGATGCTGCCGCCGATGTTGCTGTTGTGTCGCCTGCGTCGCCGCGTGCACCATCCCCGTCAACGTGGATCCGACAAGATCGCCGGGTACCACGACATCCTTGACGACCCCGAACATCTATGGACCCGTGTTCGACTACCGGCGCCGAAGACCAGTGTACCGATGCCAAGAGTACGACTACCGTCGACGAGAATCGAGTACCACGACTTCCACTACTTCCACGACGACCACGACGACCTATGTTTACACCGCAATGACTCAAACCGCTCCGATAAGCATGCTTCGAAGGTATACGTTGGAACGTTGTCGTGAACTGAATGCATGTGATGTATGAGACGAATGTATGCTTGCGCCATTTATGTTTGCCCGTTGCACGTTATCCCTCTTTTGTTCTGCCGCCGACACATGGGAACCCGGTAACCCGGATCACCCCATCTTTATTTGGCTTGACACGGACGCGCTCCCTATTCGTTGGCACTGATATCTCGTTGAGTTATCGGCATAGGAACGTTGCCGTGGCATCGTTTCCGTCTTGCCTCCATGGTTCCCTTTCGCTCGCCGTGGCGACACATGCTTCTTTCTCTTCCTGCCTGTGTTGTTGTAACTTGCATGCATGACGCATTCATGACATGATGTCTTGTGTTGCATGTTTCTTGTGACGTAGCGACTTTCAAAGTCCCCTCTGCTAAGCGACTAGGATGACAGGTAGGATCACCCGGTTCACCCCTTGCCATGTTAACAACATTTAATATTGCCGTGTAAATAAACGGGACTGAACTAAATAATTAATCGAGGAGTTTCGTCGATATGCAACTCGTTGCATATCGAGCTTCACTTAATGTGTAGTGTTTGCGTGAGGTGAAGTGCCATGCCATGCCTGGCATCAGTGAACTGGTCATGCATCATAATAGGTTGTGCATCATGTTGTCCATCGTGTGGTGAATATCTGTGTTGATGCTTGTTTTCGGTTTGCTCCGTCTTGATAGAGTTTCACAAGCGTCTCAGAATGTGAGGACCCGTTCGACTACGTTGGTTCGCCGACTTCACGGAGTTGTTCTTCTTCCAAGCGGGATCTCAGGCAAGATGACCATTTCCCCAGATACCATTACTATCATCGCCATGCTAGTTTTATCGCTTTTACCGATTATGTCTCGTTGCCTACCACGTATTAAATATCAGCCTCTCAACAATGCCATGAAAACCTTCAACCTGTTCAACCTAGCAAACCATTGATTGGCAATGTTACTGCTTGCTTAACCCTGTGTTAGCGTTGCTAGTTGCAGGTGCATTGCTTCCATGTGAAAGCATGGGTTCCTTGTTATATCATCATATTTAATGCTATTTAATTTAATGCACCTATATACTTGGCAAAAGGTGGAAGGCTCGGCCTTTCTAGCCTGGTGTTTTGTTCCACCTTTGCCCCCTTAGCTTTCGTCTACCGGTGTTATGTTCCCTAATTGAGCGCTCCTAACACGATTGGGGTTGTTATGGGGACCCCCTTGATAATTTATTTTAGATTAAAGTTAGTCTGGCAAGGCCCAACTTTGGTACTACATTTGCCTAATAACTAATGAACTACATAGGGAGTAATTAACCCGAGGAAATTTAATCAACCCCCGGGCCAGTGCTCCTCATGAGTGTTGGTCCAAACTGGCAGACTACGGGGCCACCGCGGGGCAACCCGAGGTTTGGTTTCTCCTAGTGTGACCCATCCGTCGTGTCCTGAGAACGACATACCCGGCTCCTATCGGGATCGTCGACACGTCGGGCGGCCTTGCTAGATTAGTTTTACCTTCGACGAAATATCTTGTGCATCGGGATTCCAGTGATGCTTTGGGTAATCTCAGAGTTGAGGTTTTCCACTAAGGAATCCGATGAGATCGCGAGTGTCATGATCGAGGATTTCTATGCGGCTTGTGGTAATCTGTGATGGACTAGTTGGTGCACCCCTGCAGGGTTAAATCTTTTCGGAAATCCATGCCCGCGGTTATGTAGCAATGTGGAAACTTTGTTTAACACTGGTTCTAGATAACTTGAAGTTAACTTAATTAAAATGTTCCAACTGTGTGCGTAACCGTGATTGTCTCTTTCGTGAGATCCTTCTTCGATCGAGGACACGTTGGGGTTATGTCTGACGTAGGTACGTGTTCAGGATCATTCATTTGATCATGAGTAGTTCACGTCCGCTATGCGTAAATCGTCCCCCTCTTTATTCTTGTACTCGTAAGTTTAGCCACCAAATATATGCTTAGCCGCTGCTGCAACCTCACCATTTAACCTTACCTCACCCATTAAGCTTTGCTAGTCTTGATACCTTTGGAAATGAGATTGCTGAGTCCCGTGTGGCTCACAGATTACTACAACACGAGTTGCAGGTACAGGTAAAGGTTACTCGATGCGAGGGCGTTAATTGTTCATTTGTAGTTACTTCTTCTTCTTCTTCTTCATCGATCTAGGATGGGTTCCAGGCCGACAGCCTGGGATAGCAACGGTGGACGTCGTTCTTCTTTTCTCGTTTGTTTTCGTCCGTAGTCGGACCCTGCTCTTCTTCATGATGTTTATGTATTGTACTGCTATGACTCTGATGTAGCTTGTGGCGAGTGTAAGCCAATTCTATGCATATATCTCTTCTTTTCAGTACATGTACTTGTAACGATATCCATTCTTGCGACACGACAAGATGCGCTTCTATCCCTGATGAGGCCCTCGTGCCAAATTGAGGATAGGGTCGCATCTTGGGCGTGACAGAAGCTCTCCTCTACGGGTTGCGTATGGCCATCTCACTCGGCGTCTGACGCTTGATGGTATACGGTGACTCAGATCTAGTTGTTAATCAAGTGATGAAAGAGTGGGATGTGAGAAATCCTGCCATGACTGGGTACTGCAACGCAGTAAGAGTGCTTGAGAAAAGGTTTGCAGGTTTAGAGCTTCATCATGTTCCTCGTTTGAAGAATCAAGCTGCTGATGAGTTGGAAAAAATCAGATCCAATCGAAAAATTGTGCCTAGTGATGTTTGTTTAGAGCACATACACGCTCCTTCGGTCCAAGAAGATCCATTTACTGCAGAACCTCCTCAATCTGCAAGTACATCTGATCCGACTGAACTTGAAATACCTGCAGTTGTCGATCTAATTATGGAGATTCGAGTGGTCACGCCCGAGTAGACAGTGATGTATATCGCATGCATCCTGAGGCGAGAGCTACCTCAAGATGAATACGAAGCTAGACAGATCACCCGCAGGTCAAAGGCATTCACGGTCCTTAGAGATCAGCTCTATAAGGAAAGTGTGACTGGCGTAGCTCAACGGTCCATTTCCCGTGAGGAAGGCCGACTGATTTTGGAGGGTATCCACTCGGGAACCTGTGGTCATCATGCATCCTCCAGGGCCGTCGTTGCCAAAGCATTCCGAGCTGGATTCTTCCGTCCACATGCAAGTGAAATGGCCAAAGAGATTGTGGACGGCTGCGAAGGCTTCCAGTTTTACTCCAACAAATCGCACAAACTATCGTCTGCTTTGAAGACAATCCCCCTCATATGACCGTTTGCCGTGTGGGGCTTGGACATGGTCGGATCCTTCCGCACAAGACAGGGCGGATTCACTCATTTACTAGTTGCACTCGACAAATTCACCAAGTGGATAGAGGCTAAGCCAATCAAAAAGCTAGATGCACATACTGCAATCAAGTTCATGAGGGAAATCACTTTTAGATTTGGAGTTCCACACAGTATCATCACGGGCAATGGATAGAACTTCGATTTGGAGGAATTCAAGAGTTTTTTCTCCACCCAAGGAACCCTACTGGATTACGTATCTGTCACTCACCCCCAAACCAACGGCCAGGCTGAACGGGAGAATGGACTCATACTTCAAGGATTAAAGCCTCGTCTCATGCAAGAAATTGGACACGCTGCAGGCGCTTGGGTCACCGAGTTGCCTTCTGTGCTCTGGGGACTCAGAACGACCCCGAACAGGTCAACTAGGCCGTCTCCGTTCTTTCTCGTATACGGAGCAGAAGCTCTCCATCCGAGTAATTTGCTTCACAATTCTCCCCGAGTAGAAGTCTTCTCATAAGCCAGAGCTGAAAAAGCCCAACAGGACGGAGTCGACCTTTTGGAGGAGGAGTGCGAGGTGGCCCTGATTCAATCGATGATCTACCAACAAGACTTACGGCGGTTAGATTCAAGACACATTAGGAGTCGGACGTTCCAAGCAGGTGATTTGGTGCTCCGAGTGCATCAACAGAGACCACACAAGTTGGCTCCCACCTAGGAAGGACCTTTCATCGTCTCCAAGGTGCTGAACAACGGAGCCTACCGACTCTGTAATCTCGAGAAGAGGATCGAAGAGCCGCCGGCGTGGAACGGAGATCTACTTAAGCGTTTTTATGCCTGATTAGCGACTGTTTTGATGTAACGAACAAGATTTCCTAAAGAAATTTACTTGCAAGAAGTTTTGATTACTGCAGTATATCTGTTGTCTCCCGTCTACATAACTTCTCCGAGTAAAGAGCTACCCTCTAACTCGGGGGCTTAGCCACGAACCAAATTCGCCTAAGTTAGAAAACTTCTCTCAGTGAAGAGCTACCCTCTCACTCGGGGGGCTTAGGCGCGAACCAGATTCGCCTAAGTTATAAAACTTCTCCGAGTGAAGAGCTACCCTCTCAATCGGGGGCTTGGCCGCGAACCAGATTCTCCTAAGTTAGAAAACTTCTCCGAGTGAAGAGCTATCCTCTCACTCGGGGGCTTAGTCACGAACCAGATTCGCCTAACTGATGAAAACTTCTCCGAGCGAAGAGCTACCCTCTCACTCGGGGGCTTAGCCGCGAACCAGATTCGCCTAAGTTAAAAAACTTCTCCAAGTGAAGAGCTACCCTCTCACTCGGGGCTTAACCGCGAACCAGATTCGCCTAAGTTAGAAAACTTCTCCGAATGAAGAGCTAACCTCACACTCGGAGACTTAGCCGCAAATCAGATTCGCTAAGTGACAAAACCCACTTATCCGCGCAGGACAAAAGCAGTCAAGTTATTACTCGAACAAATTTTAACTGTGAATCAAGCTTTGCTTTAGTGGGAAGACTTTGCGTATGCCCAGAGCATCCCCAAAAATAAAAATTCAGTCGACAAAGATAAACTCAAATTCAGTCGAAACGAGCACATCAATTATACCCGGCGCAGATCAAGGTTATCCGCGCAGGACAAAAGCACTCGGGTTATTACCCGAACAAAGTTTAAAGTGTTTACAGAACCACTCGGCATACCGAGGCAAATAAATTTTTTTCGCACGAGTGTTCGACTTCCTCACGGCTCACCTGGACTGGCCGGTTCCACGAAGTTGTCGAGGTCGATGGCGTCGGCGATGCGAGTGGTAGTATCAATGAAGGTCTCCATGAAGTCTTCAAACCGAAGCTTCTTTGTGTTTGCAACCTGCAGTGCTTTCAGCTTCTCCTCCCAAGTCTCCTTACAATGGACCCTGATGAGTGACAAAGCCACGTCAGCCCCACAGCAAGCAACAGACTTCTTCCATGCTTGAACTCGCTCAGGGATCTACTCCATTCGAGTCATCATCGCCTCCAGGTCATGCTGGAGATCATCCTCTGGCCATAGCCCCTTGTCGATCTTGCTCACAACAGCCTCAGTCGCGTGACGTACTTCTCCACCTTCGTCAGTTGGGAGTTCACACGGAACAGATTCAGAGTTGGGCCATCACCGAGTGGAGTATTTATTGGGTCAAGGGAGGGCTCGACCTCCTTAGTTTCCTTCCCCAAGTCTTGACATAATTCTATGGGGGAGAAGTTTCAAGGTCATCAACAAAATGACACACAATCGATTACAAGATTCACTCGGCAAGACACTTACCAGTGAGTAACTCCAGCATCTTGGTGGCAAAGTCTCCCACGTATTTTTCTTGAGCATTCGCCCTCTTGCTCATATCCTTCAACTGGTTCATCCACTTGTACCGCGCTTTCTGCATTTTATCCACCTCCACCTGCAAGCTCTTACTGGTTGCATGGCCCTCCACCAATGCTTCGTCCTTCTCCTCCAGCGTTGGTCTTCAAAGCAGCTACTACATTTGTAGCCGCCTCCAGTTTCACAACCAGTTGAGTATTTTCTGCAGCCAAGGTAGCATACGCAGAGCCTACTTCACAAGCTTTCTGAAACAATCAGAAGACACACATCAGTCGACGTATATCTCACTTCCGAGTGATATATAATCAAAGTAAATTCACTTCTAAGTGATAAAATCTTCATTCGATTGAAGGAAAAGATATGTTTCCGATCAGACCCCTGCCAGTGCAAGCACTTGATAGAGGTCTCGGGGATTACACCGAGTGGATTCACTCGGCGTGACACCACTCGCTTATCACTCGATCAGGTTTGTCCTGACAAGCCAAAAAGATCATACACTCAAGTGCTTCAGACTATTATCATTCACTACCGACTAATAATAGTATCGGGGACTACACCCACTGGGTGCACTTATCGTGCCCCCACTGGATTCAAAACTCAACTAGATCAGCTCTGGCTGACTGTGATCAACAAAAAAGTAAAGTATCTACTGCTTAAGACCCCTGCCAGTGCAAGCACTCAACAACGGTCTCGGGGACTACACCCAGTGGGTTCACTCGGTGTGACGCCACTGGGACACAAATAAACAAAGGCATTTCTACAAAAACACCCACTGGGTGTGAGTCGGAATTCAAACTTACTGTCGCACTTACTCGGACGTTTTCTTGGAGCACCACATTGTTGTTATACACCGAGACGATGGCGTCATAAGCTCCTTTCGCTTGTTGTGTCATCAGCTCCGCCTGGATCATAGCCTCCTTGGTGGCACCAGTCTGATCTTCAGGGATATGACGCGTCGTGTACACGGTTGTGGGCGACATCAATCATGAGGCTGCAGCAGAAACAACTGGAGCGCCTGACTGTAACCTAGTCGGTGTTGTGGTGACAACAACCAAACTGATAGGCGGAGCACTCGCTACGGGCATCTCCGCCACACACACCATAGACATAATGGGTTCCACCTCAGCAGCAGTTTGTCTTTGATCATCACCATCCGGTTGTATGACCTCTATTAGAGGCACAGCTAGCAGACAAAAACACCAGAAGTTACAGCCAGAAAATCATACACATGGAAGAGTAACACAGAGTGAAAAATCAGCAATACCTAGCTGAGAAGTGGTTGCATTCGCGGTATCAACCTCCATGGGGTCTTCGCCCCCTCGCGGCGGCGATGTCACAGAGGTAGTTGCTCTGTCAATGCAATTCCATTCGGTCATCATGAACAAGAAAAGTTCACTCGGATAAGAGAAGAAGGTTAAGTACTTACATAGAGGCAACTGGCACGGCGATCCTCATTCTAGGCAGAACCTTCCGTGGTTTGGGTCTGCTGGGCTTAGACACCTTTGCAGGCTGCTCCACTTGTTCACCAGACGATCCCCTGACGTGTTTGGAACTCCTGCCACTCGACGCCAAAAGCTTGCTCGGAGTACCGACGGGATCATGACGCAGCTTGGACCAGGGCTCATGGCGAGAAGGAGACGAGTCCTCCCCCTCGCTATCCTCCAACTCCTCCTCCTCGGTCTCTTTGCTGTCTTCGACATATTCCTCGCTCTCCGTGCTATCCTCCATGCTCCCTCCTCGAGATCGAGTGCGTTGCCATTCGGGACCGAAGAATGCAAGTTCGTCCATGCCTACAAGATGCAATCCACAAGCTCAGTCGACAAGGAAATTGCAAGCACTCGGTATAAACACAAAAATATTCAACAGAGCAAAACTAACCTTGTTCATCGGCGGGTTTTGAGAAGAGAAGGGCAGGGACCTCTTTGCCCCCATCGGATTATCCCAAGGACCAGCTATTCCGCGGATCCACTTCTCTACCATGTCTTCATCCACTTCCTCAGGATGAGACCGAGTGGAGCCTTCAGGGCCAGTGTAATGCCACATAGTGTGGTCCCAATATTGGAGAGGCTGGATGTGTCTGCCAAGGAAGGTCTCTAACAGATCCATTCATGTCACTACGTTGCGGACCACACCAATTAGCACTTTGACTAAAGGCTTCACCTGGGCTTTCTCCTCCTTCGTCGACACTAACGTTCTTGGAGCACTCGGTCGCTCTAAAGTACAGGGAGGGAGTCCACTTGACATATTCGGGCAAGCGACATCATTGCAGTAAAACCAAGTGGCTTGCCAGTTGCGAACCAACTCGGGAAAGGTCATGGCACAACATCTACTTTTGGCTCTCTTTTAAAGTCCTAAGCCCCCGCACAACTGGATGACATGGGTCTTGTCATCAGTCGGATTGACCTTCTTTACCGACTGAGAACGCACGGTGAAGATAGATTTAAAGAGTTCCCAGTGAGGAGGACACCGCAATAAACACTCGCATAAAGTTACAAAGGCAAAAAGTTGGGCAATGGCATTCGGAGGGAAATGATGCAACTGCGCCTCGAAGAAGTTCAAGAACCCGCAAATAAAAGGATGAGGCGGCAGAGAGAAACCTCTTCCGATGTGGGTCAAGAGGAGGACTCGCTCTCCCTCGTGTGGCTTAGGCTCAACTTCATCACCAGGAAGCCTCCAAGATTAGTCCGCCAGCATGCCGTGCTCGATGAGTTCGAGGAGGTCCTCCTTGCGCACAGTGGATCGGAAGAAATCCCTATGGATCCAAGCCGACAGCAGAGCCTGCTTCCTGGGCTTGGAGCCACCCTTCTTCTTCGCCTTCTCCAGCTTGCCGGTTTGCCCCTTCGTCATGGATACGGCGGCGAGATTGGTTGCTGAGAGCTGCGCAGGTGGCGAAGGAGAAGGAATATTAGACGAGAACAAAGAGTTGGTGTCGTTCCAAACCCTAGCACCGGCGTATTTTATAACCAGCCGACTGGGTCTCTAGCAATTGGACCGTCAGCTTATCCCTTCGCTGGCTACCGCGAGATACGTGGAGAAGATAGAGGCGCGAGAATCGAGGCGACACGATCCACTTGATGGTGATGACATCATCGTAGCGTAGCGTGCGGCAACCGAAGATTTCAAATCCCGAAAAATCGGGGGCTCACAAGATGACTGGTCACATCAAAAGATCTTGTCAAATGTGCCGATTCGCTAGTTCACTTGGATCCTCAGAGTCACTCAGATATTTTGGACCAAGCAGAATTGATAAAGCTGAATGATGAAGATTTCAATCGACATCCAATTCAGCAAAACTTTGGAGAGCATTCAAATTCAGTCTGCTATATCAAAATTTACAGCTACACCTTCACCACTCGAACCTCGATCCATTCGGGGGCTAATGATGGGGTTATAGCCCTAGGGTAGGGTCATAGGCCTAACCTGTAAGTCCTACCCAAGGGCACCTCATTATTAGCTTGAAGGTCACAAGATACCTACCGACTGAATTAAGACAACCTCTTGCCCACTCGGTAGATAACCACTCGGAAGATTATCTTATACACGACGAGTGGATTCCACTCGGTGAAGACCAGAAGCCAGTCGACACAGAAGGCCAGAAGCCACCGCAGCGAGGCTACTGGTCATACATTAGACTACTGTAGTTATTGTCATTTAGGCCATACGTTATGCATTTAATCTCACTTATTGCACCCTTGAAGGCTGGATACTTATGAGGGGCCGTGCACTCTATATAAGCCACCCCTCCCCTTTGGCACAAGGGTTCGCCTTCTGTAACACCTGTGTTCCACTCGACACAAAATCTCCAAGCACTGAGACGTAGGGCTATTACCTCCACCTCAGAGGGGCATGAACTCATACAACCTTGCCATAGCTAGGACTGTGCCCTCTACTTTCGTACCCTAGTCATCTATTGTCAGGCTTATTCCCACGACAGTCGCTCCACTCTGTCTCAGTTCATGAGGACTACGCCCCCGATATTCATTGAGACAACTGAGCCCCTAGATGCAGATGACTGGATCTGCACCATTGAAGACCTCCTCACGCTGGTTAAGTGCACTGACGATTCTGAGAAAGTCCTTTATGCTTCTCACTATCTCGGAAGCATAGCCAGGGCCTGGTGGGACGGGTTCCAAATTATGCAAGACGCGCAGGCTATCATTCGGGATGTCTTCAAAGACGGTTTTCGTGTTACTCACATTCCCCCTAGAGTGATGACTATCAAGAAGCGAGAGTTCCGTGCTCTGAAGCAAGGCAGCGGCACAGTCAAGGAATACGTGCAGAAGTTCAACCTCTTGTCGAGGTATGATCCAGAAGATGTCAACACTGAAGCCACTAAGGTGGAATTCTTCATGGAAGGACTTCAGTAGTTGCTGTAATATCATCTTGTTGTCTGTGACTGCCGTACCTTCTATGATCTGGTAAACAGGGCTCTCATGCTTGAATACAAGCGTCGTGCTATGGATGATACTCACAAGCGTAAGATGATGGGCAACGACGGTTCTAGCAACCAGAAGGGTCATCCATGGCAATCCGCCTCGGCAAGGCCTAACTATCAACAGCAACAGTACAAGACTCATGCATTTCGCCGAAACTATCAGCCTTAGCAGCATGGCAACCCCAAGCCGACAATCAATCCGCCCAACATCCCAGGGTAGGTAAGCCTGGACACTACTCCAGCCAATGCCCCAACAAGTAGCCCGATGCACCGCGCCCCAATGCACCAAATCAAGGGCAAGGCCATGGAGCACCGAGCAGGAATGAGGCTCCCTGCAACCAACAGTACCACATCAGGGGACGCATGAATCACATCTCCGCTAAGGAAGCCCAGGAGGACCCGGACTGCATTCTGAGTATGTTCCTCATCAACTCCACGCCAGCAACAGTATCGTTTGATTGTGGTGCTTCGCATTCTTTTGTCACCCAAAAGTTTTCTGCGAAGTGTGGTTTGAAGCCTACCCTCTTAATGGGAAAATGGCAGTGCATACCCTGGAAGCAGTGCAAGGACCAACCTAGGATGCAGAGGAGTTGGGATCAGCATTAATGGGATAGACTTCATAGCAGATCTGATCGTCCTTAAGTCGCAAGGCTTGGAGGTGATCCTTGGTACGGATTGGTTGGCCAGACACCAAAGTGTACTGGACTGCGCCAAGACGGCTATTACCATGACAAGTGACGAAGGGGTCAAAGTCAAATATGTCCCTGAGCCTACCTCCACTCAAGCCCCTCGGGTCAATTGCCTTTCAGAAGAAAGATTGGACCATGTACCAGTGGTATGTGAGGACGTCTTTCCTCATGAGCTACCTGGGATGCCACCTAACCGAGACATCGAGTTCATTATTGAGCTCATGTCCGGGTCAAGGCCTATCTATAAGAAGCCTTATAGGATGGGATCCCAAGAGCTAGCAGAGTTGAAGAACTAGTTGGCCGAGCAACTCAGGAAAGGATTCATCCATCCAAGTGCATCACCTTGGGGATCACGTGCTCAATTCGTGTCCAAGAAGGATGGAACAATCAGGCTCTGCGTCGATTACCTTTCCCTCAATGATGTCACGAAAAGAACAAGTATCGACTCCCCCAGATTGAAGACCTATTCGACAGTTAAATGGTGCCAAGGTATTCTCCAAGATCGATATGTGATTGGGGTACTACAAACTGAAGATTCGGCCCGAGGACATACCTAAGACAGCATTCGTGGCCCGGTATGGTCATACGAGTGCACGGTCATCTCCTTTGGGTTCAAAAATGCCCCTGCATACTTCATGTACCTCATGAACAAACTCTTCATGGAATACGTGGACAAGTTTGTGGTCGTCTTCATCGATGACATATAAATCTTTTCCAAATCCAAAGAAGAACATGAGAAACACTTCAGGATGGTGTTGGAAAAACTTCGAGAGCATCAACTTTATGCCAAGTTGAGAAAATGCAAATTTTGGCTGCACGAAGTTGGATTCTTGGGTCATACCATGAAGGCAGATGGATTGGCAGTCGATCCCACCAAGATTACTATGGTAACCAACTGGGAGTCCCCAATCGACGTGAAGGAAGTTCAAAGCTTCCTCGGTGAAAAGGATCGAGATGGACCTAGAGGGGGGGGGTGAATAGGTACAAATCCAAATTTTAATAATTACTTAGCAATTTTAGGCAAAAGTGCGAAATATGAGTGTAAGCCTAATAATTGCTATGACAAAGAGTAAGCTATTTAGAGTGAAGTAAGACAAGGGGTAAACAATAATCAAATACAAGTATGTAATAAGGATTAACACAAGTAGAGAGTTAGGGTTAGGAATAACCAAAACTCCGAGAGAGACAAGGATGTATCCCGATGTTCACTTCCTTGGAGGGAAGCTACGTCACCGTTAGAGGGGCGGATGTTACCACGAAGGCACACCAACGCCACGAAGGCTCAACCTATTCTCCCTTTGAGATAACTCCACGAAGGCGTTTCTCAACCACTAGTGGTAAGCCTTGAGGTGGCTTCCAAACCTTCACAAACTTTCCGTGGGATATCACAATGGTTTGATTCCTCTCCGAAGACTCATACCGCCTAGGAGTCTCCAACCTCCAAGAGTAACAAGATCACAGGGATTGCTCAAAACTTGCTCAAATCACAAATCACTTTGGTGGGAAGGAGGAGAGGGAGATGATCTATCTTTTGATTGGAACAACACTCAAAGGAACTCACAAATGCTCTTGGGATCTAGGATTTGGTGTAGACAAGAGTGAGTGAGCGGAAAGGTGTTCTTGGGTGTATTCTAGCTGTGTTGAACGCCCTTTCACGAGGTGGGAGAAGAGTATATATAGTGTGGAGTGAAATCCAGCTGTTGTTGGTACTTTAAGTCACACAGGGTCCGGACGTCCGACAGTTGTCGGAAGTCCGGGCGTCCGCAAGGGGTCGGACGTCCAACAGGGGTCGGTCGTCCAAGGCCTGTAGATACGACTGAAACTATTTTGAATTTATCAGCCACCGGACGTCCGGAGAGGACCGGAAATCCGAGTTATACAACTCAACTTCTTCTGGTGGTAGGTTCCGGATTTCCAACGGGGGTCGGACGTCCGGCGCTCGGACGTCCGGAGGGAGCCGGATTTCTGAGTTATAGAACTCAACTTCTACCGGTGCAGGCTTCCGGATTTCCGGGACTTGGCCGGACGTCCGGCCCTCGGCTGTCCGGAGGGAGCCGGATTTCCGAGTTATATGACTCACAAACTTCTCGTGAAGGCCTGCAGATTTCCGAAGCCTGCTGGTCGTCCGGCCCTCGGACGTCCGGAGGGAGCCGGATGTCCGAGGCAATAGACCTGTTTTGAATTGAGAACAAAGTGGAGAGTATGTGGTATTGGGTATGATAGTAAAGATGTGGTATGAGCAAGTTCATCGCAAAACCTGTGATCCCCTCTTAATAGTGCGGGATCCCTATACTGAATATCAGTAAACTCAAAAGACTAGTCTCCATCATCTTTTCTTAATCCCGTGCCTTCTCGAAATATAAATCCCCAATCTTCTCAAACAACCTTTGGCACATAAATCTCAATCTACTAAAGTACTTGCCATCCTGAGATACACTCAACAAATAGGATTAGTTTCCTATGTATGTGTTGTCATTAACACCAAAAGACTATTAGGGGCATAGCATGCACTTTCAATCTCCCCCTTTTTGGTAGTTGATGACAACATATACATAGGTCTCAAAAAGATTTAACATACATTATAGTCTGGGAGATATTTAGTACGGAGCGCCCCCTTAGTATATGCATGATAATAAAAAATTGAAGCTCCAATGGATCAACATGTAAAGGTAATAGATCATCATAGAAGTAGTGGAGCAAGACATAATAGTCTATGATGATATCATAGCAATCCATAGCAAATCACAACCATTCATAAGTATCCATACATGAGTTTATCCATTACATTAAATCTCCAAAGACTAAAAACTACGATACATTACTCCCCCTTTGGCACCAAGTACCAAAAAGGGAGCCATCAACAGTATCAATCACGCTCAGAGCTCGAAAGAGACGACCTTCATCAAAGCAGAATGTGCCTTGCCAAGGAGTTTGGCAATGCGACCGAGAGGAGCGGAGCTAGATGAGGGCGTGGCGGCCCGTGCAGCAGTGCGGCGAGTGGATGTGGAGGATGAGGGGCTTTCTTGGGAGCAAAGTCATCCGCCATGTGAGCGGGAATGACCCACTGGCGATGTGTGTGAGTGACAGCCACAGAGAAATCAGCAACATGGTTAATAAGAGCCTGGATGAAAGGAGCGTGAGGAAAGGCTCGCTTGTACTGAAAGCTAGCAAGCCGAATCTCATGCCACAGAAAATGGGGCACATTGATTTTGCCCTTGGGGTGCTCGAATAAGTGAAACATGATGTCGATACAATAGCCACTGCAAGAACCCTTATCACCCATCTTGGGATAGATGGTGCGGATGAGACACTGAAAAATGATGAAGTAAGGTGAGCGCCAGATGGATACCTGGTTAAGGTCCTCATGCGCTCATCCGCATCAAGCTCACGTAGTGGCTTGAGAAGATGCCCACACGCGTCAATAGACTTAGGCGCATGGTTAGGATCATCCCTATGTATTTTGAAACCGGAATTGGGGAAACCCAGTGCGACAACAAATGTATCATAGGAAGCTGTGAAGCAAACGTCAGAGGTGATCCGGCTGACAGTGCGGTCTGGGCCAAAATGGCATGTGGCATAGAACTGGTGAATGGTAGCAGCATTAAAGTCACAATGAAAGGCAAACGGGGCGGCAAGCCCCGATGCCTCCATAAGCTCAATGGCACCCGGATATTTCGCCGGGTGCATGCGAATATGCTCAACATCAATAGAGTGATGAATAGATAACCCCTTAGGAACTATGACTGTGGTAAAAATGTCCGCCTGGACGTTTGTGCGGAAACGTGAGTTCGTAGAGTCACGTACGACAGCGTATTGATCAACGTCGCGGCGGAAAGTGAGATATGAAGCTGTGCCTAGTGTGGTGAAGTTCGTGATAGCACGACCTAACGTGGCAGGAGGTTCTAGTGAGATGTGGCGAGCTTCACCTGCGGGCTGGGCAGGAGGAGGTTGTGGCATGTAGGACGCCTTGCGAGTCCCGGGCTTTGGCTTGGACCTTCGATCGACGTGCTGGACAGGAAGGTCCTCGGCGGCAAGCTCCTCCTCGAAGTCGGGGTCATCACCATCAGACGACGAGGGCGGTTGAGGAGACGAAGAATTCCGGGCCGGAGAACGCCGGGCAGTCCGTTTGAAGGGACGAAATGGCTCATCCGAGTCCGACCCCGTGTTAATAGGGGCGCGAGAGGATGAGCCAGCCACGGTCTTCCGAGCGGTGTGCTTGGTCTTCCCCATGGAGCACAAACACCTACGCGGATGAAAAATCCCCAAATGAGGAACGAACATGGAGATACATGGGAGAGAGCGAGAGAATCAAAACCAACGCGAAAGGAGACGGAGGAGCGACCTAAGGACGGATCCCGCGAAGAATACGGAGGAAGGAGTGGAGGATCCGTGGAGGAGATCGGCCCGATCTCGAGTTTGGCGGCGCAGGCAGGAGCTCCTCGAGCAGGCGGCGGCGGCTGTGGTAGGGAAAAGGGGCGCTGAGGGTTAGGGCAAAAGCCCAGCCCCCGCACCCAGCTATATATATAGGCCCGAGGCGTCGGACGTCCGACAGGCGTCGGACGTCCGGAGGTGATTTTGGCATCGGACGACCGACACTGGTCGGACGGTCGGAAGGGATTTTGCCGCCGGACGTCCGAGACCTGTCGGACGTCCGAGAAGGAGGAGGAGGCAGAGACTGATTCTGGTTTTTTTTTGTTTTTATGATGAGATGATGACTTGCATGGTTTCGCACACAAAAGAAATACGAACATGGTTTCCTACAAGCATTACATGCATGAATTGATCTATGCGTACTTTGTAAGCTTAAAAACAGAAAATTAAGACTCACTCCCCCTAAATACATGCCCACATCAAGACACAAACATAATGTGAGTCTGTGTATGTGTGCAAGATTTCAAGATATGTTGTCAAGCTCCAAGATACCAAGTTCACGCCTAAGTTGACAGAACCTAGCTACGCTAAGTGGCTTGGTGAAAATGTCGGCTAACTGCATGTCGGTACGCACATGGGTAATATCAATGTCACCCTTTTGCCCATGGTCTCTCAAAAAATGATACATAATATCAATATGTTTTGTGCGAGGGTGATCAATGGGGTTCTCTAAGGTCTTTATGGCACTTTCATTATCACAGAGAAGAGGAACGTGTCGATTCGTGATACCATAATCCTTTAGTGTTTGCCTCATCCATAGCAGTTGGGTTGCACAGCTTGCGGCTGCAATATATTCGGCCTCGGCCGTGGAGAGAGAAACACAGTTCTGCGTCTTCGAGGACCAACTTACGAAGGAGCGTCCAAGAAACTGACATGCACCGGAAGTGGATTTCCGTCCCACTTTATCACCGGCCCAATCCGCATCGGAATACCCAATAAGATCAAACTTTGGATCCTTAGGGTACCATAAGCCTAACTTTGGGGTGTGAACAAGGTATCTAAGAATATGCTTAACCGCCGTGTGATGGCTTTCCCTAGGGGAAGCTTGAATTCTAGCACAAATTCCTACACTTAACATGATGTCCGGTCTAGATGCGCAAAGATAAATCAGCGAACCAATCATGGAGCGGTAAGTAGATGGGTCAAAAGGAATACCGTTTGTGTCTTCATTTAGAACTACATCGGTGGCCATGGGTGTCTTCATTGGTTTAGCATTTGTCATATCAAATTTTTCAAGAATGTCCTTGAGGTACTTAGTTTGAGACAAGAAAATCCCTTCTTGAAATTGCTGTATTTGAAAACCAAGAAAGAACTTCAAGTCCGTGTTGAGTGACATCTCAAAGGTCTTGGTCATGGAGGCCGCAAACTTCTTGCACAAATGGATGTTAGGAGAACCAAAAATGATGTCATCTACATACATTTGGCATAAGATCAAATCACCATTTTCCCTCTTAGTAAAAAGAGTGGGATCGATCACCCCCACCACAAAGCCATCATCGAGTAGGAACTTCTTAAGATAATCGTACCAAGCACGGGGTGCTTGTTTAAGACCATACAGAGCCTTGTGAAGTTTATATACATGGTCTTTGTGATGAGGGTCAACAAACCCAAGTGGTTGTGATACATATACCTCTTCTTGTAGAGGACCGTTAAGAAAAGCACTTTTCACATCCATTTGATGCAACGTAAAACCATTGAAAGCAGCATAGGCCAATAAAATGCGAATGGACTCAAGACGAGCAACAAGGGCAAAAGTTTGACCAAAGTCCAAACCTTCAACTTGAGAGTACCCCTGTGCTACTAACCTTGCCTTGTTGCGTAGGACAGTCCCATTCTCATCTTCCTAATTCTTGAGAATCCATTTAGTTCCAATGACATTATGTTCCTCAGTTGGTCGTTCTACCAATGACCATACTTCGTTGCGTGTAAAACTGTTTAGCTCCTCTTGCATAGCAAGTAGCTAGTCATTGTCACACAATGCATCCTGAACCCTGTGTGGCACAGTACTAGAGACAAACGAAAAGTGAGCACAAAAGTTTGTTAATTGTTTACGAGTCACTCTACCTTCCGACACGCCTGTGAGGATTTGATCAATATCAACACGACCGGCCACACGTGGCATGATGGAGGTCAAGGTTTCACGAGGTTTGACTTCGTTTCCATCATCTATGTCCTCAACATATGGATCATTTATGTGCGGAGGAAGATATTCCTCTTCGCATTGCACCTGTTGCGGTTCATCATCAAACATACCCCATACTTTGGTCTACCTCTTGAAGATCAACTTGTTCTTGAGTGTCATCAGGGTGAGAGACATGTTCTCCCACTTGATCCTCAACAACTGGCATGATGTGTGTGCTAGTATCTTGTGGAGGTACGGGCAGTGAACTGTCTTGAGGATGAGAGATACTCTCATCATCATGGGGTCTTTGTTCCATGGGAAGAAGTGCACCTACACCCATGTTTAAGATATCTTGTGGGGAGTCTTCTTCACCTGCATCATCTAGATCAACTTGCTCCCCATGGGAGCGGTTAAATTCATCAAACGTCACGTCACAGGTTTCTATAACACATCTAGTGGATTTTTTGTAGACTCTGTAGGCGTGAGAGTTTGACCCATAGCCAACAAAAATCCCTTCAGTTGTTTTGGATTGAAATTTTCCTAACCGTTCCCGTTTGTTGAGGATGAAACATTTGCATCCAAACACACGAAAGTACTTAACATTGGGCTTGTTCCTGGTTAGGAGCTCATATGGAGTCTTTTCCAATATTGATCGGAGGAAGAGCCGGTTTGATGCATGACATGCTGTGTTGACGGCCTCAACCCAAAAACCATGTGGTGACTTGTATTCGTCTAACATGGACCTTGCCATTTCCACAAGTGTCCGGTTCTTCCTCTCTGCCACACCATTTTGTTGAGGGGTGTAAGGTGCGGAGTGGTGATGTTCAATTCCCTCATCACTAAGAAATTCTTCTAGGGTGTAGTTCTTGAACTCGGAGCCATTATCACTCCTTACTGCCTTGATGTCCTTGTCAAACTTCCGCTGGGCTTGTTTGGCAAAGTCAATGAAAGTGATCTTCGTCTCGTCCTTGGACTTGAGAAAGAACACCCATGTATATATTGAGTAATCGTCAACAATGACTAGGCCATACTTTTTCCCTCCAAGACTTGCCCATGAAGGAGGCCCAAACAGATCCACATGAAGGAGCTCTAACGGCCTCGAAGTGGATACAATGTTCTTGGGTGGATGTCTTGATTGATGTTGTTTCCCAGCTATGCATGCACTTCACACACGATCTTTCTTAAAAGGTACATTTGTTAGTCCAAGGATGTGATTGCCGTTTAAGAGATTTTGAAGATTTTCATGCCAACATGGGCGAGCCGGCGATGCCACAGCCATCCCATGTCAGCCTTGGCCATTAGACAAGTTGTATGGAAGGTGCTCTCTTTCGAGAAATCAACCGTGTAAAGGTTGCCATCCAACTCTCCAACAAAGGCCACTTCAAGAGTGCCTCTCTTAAAGACTTTCACATCCGTTAGTCCAAATAATGTGTCATAACCGACAGAAGCCAATTGATGAACTGAAAGTAAATGATATTGAAGAGATTGGACAAGCATGACATTTGCAATAGACATGTCATTAGTGATTGCCACATTTGCAATAGACATGCCCAACCCAATTACCTGCCCTTTCGACCCTCCACCAAATACAATGCTCATGTATGGTCGAATGGCTTGCATGAAGTCATAGAGAAAGTTACTATCTCCGGTCATATGATTGGTGCATCCACTATCGATCACCCATTTGGCTCCTCCATAGAAAATAGCCTGTAACGAGTTAAGACTTGGTTTGAGGTACCCATTTTGTCATGGGGCCTTTCACATTAGTTACAAGAGTCTTAGGGACCCAAATAGCATAGAATTGAAATGCATTACGGGGACCAACGAATTTAGCATAGACCTCTCCTTCCTTTGATTTGCGTAGTGTTGGAAATATGCTCTAGAGGCAATAATAAATTAGTTATTATTATATTTCTTAGTTCATGATAATCGTTTATTATCCATGCTATAATTGTATTGATTGGAAACACAATACTTGTGTGGATACATAGAAAAAACACTGTCCCTAGTAAGCCTCTAGTTGACTAGCTCGTTGATCAAGGATGGTCAAGGTTTCCTGGCTATAGGCAAGTGTTGTCACTTGATAACGGGATCACATCATTAGGAGAATCATGTGATGGACTAGACCCAAACTAATAGACGTAGCATGTTGATCGTGTCATTTTGTTGCTACTATTTTCTGCGTGTCAAGTATTTGTTCCTATGACCATGAGATCATATAACTCACGGACACCGGAGGAATGCTTTGTGTGTATCAAACGTCGCAACGTAACTGGGTGACTATAAAGATGCTCTACAGGTATCTCCGAAGGTGTTCGTTGAGTTAGTATGGATCAAGACTGGGATTTGTCACTCCGTGTGACGGAGAGGTATCTCGGGGCCCACTCGGTAATACAACATCACACACAAGCCTTGCAAGCAATGTAACTTAGTGTAAGTTACGAGATCTTGTATTACGGAACGAGTAAAGAGACTTGTCGGTAAACAAGATTGAAATAGGTATACGGATACTGACGATCGAATGTCGGGCAGGTAACATACAAAAGGACAAAGGGAATGACATACGGGATTATATGAATCCTTGGCACTCAGGTTCAAACGATAAGATCTTCGTAGAATATGTAGGATCCAATATGGGCATCCAGGTCCCGCTATTGGATATTGACCGAGGAGTCTCTCGGGTCATGTCTACATAGTTCTCGAACCCGCAGGGTCTGCACACTTAAGGTTCGACGTTGTTTTATGCGTATTTGAGTTATATGGTTGGTTACCGAATGTTGTTCGGAGTCCCGGATGAGATCACGGACGTCACGAGGGTTTCCGGAATGGTCCGGAAACGAAGATTGATATATAGGATGACCTCATTTGATTACCGGAAGGTTTTCGGAGTTACCGGGAATGTACCAGGAATGACGAATGGGTTCCGGGAGTTCACCGGGGGGGGGGCACCCACCCCGGGGAAGCCCATGGGTGTTTGGGGTGCCGCACCAGCCCTTAGTGGGCTGGTGAGACAGCCCAAGAGAGGCCTATGCGCATAGGAAAGAAAATCAAAGAGGAAAGGAAAAAAAGAAGGAGGTGGGAAAGGGAAGAAGCACTCCACCTTCCAAACCAAGTGGATTTCGGTTTGGGAGGGGGAGACCTTCCCCCTTGGCTCGGCCGACTCCCTTGGGAGTCCTTGGACCCCAAGGCAAGGCTCCCCCTCCCTCTCCTATATATAGTGGGGTTTTAGGGCTGATTTGAGACAACTTTGCCACGGCAGCCCTACCGCATATCTCCACGGTTTTACCTCTAGATCGCGTTTCTGCGGAGCTCGGGCGGAGCCCTGCTGAGACAAGATCATCACCAACCTCCGGAGCACCGTCACGCTGCCGGAGAACTCTTCTACCTCTCTGTCTCTCTTGCTGGATCAAGAAGGCCGAGATCATCGTCGAGCTGTACGTGTGCTGAACGCGGAGGTGCCGTCCGTTCGGCACTAGATCGTGGGACTGATCGCGGGACGGTTCGCGGGGCGGATCGAGGGACGTGAGGACGTTCCACTACATAGACCGCGTTCACTAACGCTTCTGCTGTACGGTCTACAAGGGTACGTAGATCACACATCCCCTCTCGTAGATGGACATCACGATGATAGGTCTTCGTGCGCGTAGGAAATTTTTTGTTTCCCATGCGACGTTCCCCAACAATGGCATCATGAGCTAGGTTCATGCGTAGATGTCTTCTCGAGTAGAACACAAAATTTTTTATGGGCGGTGATGTGCATTTTGCTGCCCTCCTTAGTCTTTTCTTGATTCCGCGGTATTGTTGGATCGAAGCGGCTCGGACCGACATTACTCATACGCTTACGAGAGACTGGTTTCATCGCTACGAGTAACTCCGTTGCTCAAAGATGACTGTCGGGTGTCAGTTTCTCCAACTTTAGTTGAATCGGAATTGACCGAGGAGGTCCTTGGATGAGGTTAAATAGCAATTCATATATCTCCGTTGTGGTGTTTGCGTAAGTAAGATGCGATCCTACTAGATACCCATGGTCACCACGTAAAACATGCAACAACAAAATTAGAGGACGTCTAAGTTGTTTTTGCACGGTATGCTTGTGATGTGATATGGCCAACGATGTGATGTGATATATTGGATGTATGAGATGATCATGTTGTAATAGATAATATCGACTTGCACGTCGATGGTACGGCAACCGGCAGGAGCCATAGGGTTTTCTTTATAACTAACGTTCGTGCTTGCAGATGCGTTTACTATTTTGCTAGGATGTATCTTTAGTAGTAATAGCATGAGTAGCACGACAACCCCGATGGCGACACGTTGATGGAGATCATGGTGTGGCGCCGGTGACAAGAAGATCGTGCCGGTGCTTTGGTGATGGAGATCAAGAAGCACGTAATGATGGCCATATCATGTCACTTATGAATTACATGTGATGTTAATACTTTTATGCACCTTATTTTGCTTAGAACGACGGTAGCATTATGAGGTGATCTCTCACTAAAATTTCAAGACGAAATTGTGTTCTCCCCGACTGTGCACCGTTGCTACAATTTGTCGTTTCAAGACACCACGTGATGATCGGGTGTGATAGACTCAATGTTCACATACAACGGGTGCAAAACAGTTGCACACGCAAAACACTCGGGTTAAGCTTGACGAGCCTAGCATGTGCAGACATGGCCTCGGAACACATGAGACCGAAAGGTCGATCATGAATCATATAGATGATATGATTAGCATAGGGATGCTTACTACTGAAACTATACTCAACTCACGTGATGATCGGACTTGAGCTAGTGTAAGTGGATCATGAACCACTCAAATGACTAGAGAGATGTACTTTTTGAGTGGGAGTTCTTAAGTAATGTGATTAATTGAACTAATTGTCATGAACATAGTCTAATGGTCTTTGCGAATTACAATGTAGCTTGCGCTATAGCTCTACTGTTTTTTTATGTTCCTAGAGAAAATTTAGTTGAAAGTTGATAGTAGCAAACTTTGCAGACTAAGTCTGTAAAACCGAGGATTGTCCTCGTTGCTGCGTAGAAGGCTTATGTCCTTAATGCACCACTCGGTGTGCTGCACCTCGAGCGTCGTCTGTGGATGCTGTGAACATCCGACATACACGTTTCTGATGACTACACGATAGTTCAGTGCAAAATACTTAATGGCTTAGAAGCAAGGCGCCGAAAACGTTTTAAAATGTCACGGAACATAAGTGATGTTCTAAAGAGATGAAATTGTGATTTCATGCTTGTGCCCTTGTTAAGAGGTATGAGACCTCCAACAAGATTCTTTGTCCACAAAGTAAAGGAGAAAAGCTCAATCGTTGAGCGTGTGCTCAGATTGTCTGAGTACGACAATCACTTGAATCAAGTGGGAGTTAATCTTCCAGATGAGATAGTGATGGTTCTCCAAAGTCACTGCCACCAAGCTGTGAGAGCTTCGTGGTGAACTATAACATATCAAGGATAGATACAATGATCCTTGAGCGATTCGCGATGTTTGACACTGCGAAAGTAGAAATCAAGAAGGAGCATCAATAGTTGATGGTTTGTAAAACCACTAAATTTCAAGAAAGGCGGGGGCTAGAAGGGATACTTCGTGAAACGGCAAAACAGTTGCTGCACTAATGAAGAGACCCAAGATTAAACCCAAACCCGAGACTAAGTGCTTCTGTAATGAGGGGAACAGTCACTGAGGCGGAGCAACTCTAGATACTTGGTAGATAAGAAGGCTGGCAAAAGTCGAAAGAAGTGTATTTGATATACATGATGTTGATGTGTACTTTACTAGTACTCCTAGTAGCATGAGGGTATTGGATACCGGTTCGGTTGCTAAGTGATTAGTAACATGAAATGTAAGCTACGGCATAAACGGAGACTAGCTAAAGGCGAGGTGACGATACGTGTTGGAAGTGTTTCCAAGGTTGATATGATCAAACGTCGCACGCTCCCTCTACCATCGGGATTGGTGTTAAACCTAAATAATTGTTATTTGGTGCTTGTGTTAAGCATGAACATGATTGGATCGTGTTTATTGCAATACATTATTCATTTAAAGAGAATAATGGTTACTCTGTTTTCTTGAATAATCACCTTCAATGGTTTATTGAATCTCGATCGTAGTGTTACACATGTTCACGATATTGGTGCCAAAAGATACGAGTTGATGATGATAGTACCACTTACTTGTGGCATTGCCGCTTGAGTCATGTTAGTATAAATTGCATGAAGAGGCTCCATGCTGATGGATCTTTGTACTCACCTGATTTCGAATCACTAGTGACATGCAAATCATACCACATGAGCAAGGCCTTGTTTTCATTAAGATGAAATAAGATAGTAACTTGTTGGAAGTGATACATTTTGATGTATGCAGTCCAATGGGTGCTGAGGCACGCAGTGGATATCATTATGTTCTTACTTCACTGACGATTTGAGTAGATACTAGAGTATTTACTTAATGAATCACAAGTCTGAAATATCGAAAAGTTCAATTCTGTTTCGGAGTGAAGTTCGTCGTAACAAGAGGATAAACTGTCTACAATATGATCATAGAAATGAATATCTGAGTTACGAGTTTTGGTACGCAGTTAAGACAATGTGGAAATTGTTTCGCAGTTCATGCCACCTGGAACATCATAGTGTGATGATGTGTCTGAACGTCATAGCCACGCACTATTTGGTATGGTGCATACTATGATGTCTCTTATCGAATTACCACTATCGTTTATGGGTTATGCATTAAAGACAACCGCATTCACTTTAAATAGGGCACCACGTATTTCCGTTGAGATGACACAGTATAGACTGAGGTTTAGAGAAATCTAAACTGTCGTTTCTTGAAAGTTTGGAGCTTCGACACTTATGTGAAAAAGTTTCAGTCTGATAAGCTCGAACCCAAAGCGGATAAATGCATCTTCATAGGATATCCAAAATAGTTGGGTACATCTCCTATCTTAGATCCGAAAGCAAAGTGTTTGTTTCTAGAAACGGATCCTTTCTCGAGGAAAGGTTTCTCTCGAAAGAATTGAGTGGGAGGGTAGTAGAACTTGATGAGGTTATTGAACCATCACTTCAACCAGTGTGTAGCAGGGCGCAGGAAGTTGTTCCTGTGGCGCCTACACCAATTGAAGTGGAAGCTGATGATGGTGATCATCAAGCATCGGATCAAGTTACTACAAGCCTCGTAGGTTGACTAGGTCGCGCACTACTACAGAGTGGTACGGTAAACCTGTCTTGGAGGTCATGTTGTTGAGCAACAATGAACCTACGAGTTATGAAGAAAGCGTTGGTGGGCCCAGATTCCGACAAATGGCTGGAAGCCATGAAATCCGAGAGAGGATCCATGTATGAAAACAAAGTGTAGACTTTGGAAAGAACTACATGATGGTCATAAGACTATTGAGTAAAAATGGATCTTTAAAAGAAGACATACAATGATGGTGATAAGTCACTATTAAGAAAAGCTCGACTTGTCGCAAAGATGTTTTCGACAAGATCAAACAGTTGACTATGATGAGACTTTCTCACTCGTAGCGATGCTAAAGGTCTGTTGGAATTATGTTAGTAGTTGCTGCATTATTTATGAAATATTGCACGTAGGATGTCAAAACATTGTTTCCTCGACGGTTTCCTTGAGCAAACATTGTATGTCATACAACCAGAAGGTTTTGTCGATCCTAAAGATACTAGCAAGTATGCAAGCTCCAGTAATCCTTCAATGGACAGGTGCAAGCATCTCGGAGTTGGAATATACACTTTGATGAGATGATCAAAGATTTTGGGTTTGTACAAGGTTTATGAGAAACTTGTATTTCCAAAGAAGTGAGTGGGAGCACTATAGATTTTCTGATAAGTATATGTGGTTGACATATTGTAGATCAGAAGTAATGTAGAATTTCTGTAAAGCATACAAGGTTGTTTGAAAGGAGTTTTCAAAGGAATACCTGGATTGAGCTACTTGAACGTTGAGCATCAAAGATCTATGGAGATAGATCGAAAGTGCTTAATGGAAGTTTCAACAAGATGCATGCCTAGACAAGTTTTTGAAGGAGTTCAAAATAGATCAGCAAAGAAGGAGTTCTTGGTTGCATTGTAAGGTGTGAATTTGAGTAAGACTCAAAACCCGACCACGACAGAATAAAGAGAATAGACGAAGGTCGTCTTCTATGCCTTAGCCGTAGACTCTAAAGTATGCCATGCTGAGTATCGCACCTGATGTGTGCCTTGACTCAAAGTCTGTTGAGAGGTACAGAAAGTGATCCATGATTGAATCACTGATCAGCGGTCAAAGTTATCCTTAGTAACTAAATAGACTAAGGAATTTTTCTCGATTATGGAGGTGGTTAAAGAGTTCGTCGTAAAGGGTTACGTCGATGCAAGCTTTGACACTAATCCGAATAACTATGAGTAGTGAAACGGATTCGTATAGTAGAGTAGATATTTGGAGCATTTCCGAATAGCACGTAGTAGCAGCATCTATAAGATGACATAAAGATTTGTAAAGAACGCACGGATCTGAAAGTTTCAAAACCGTTGACTAAAACCTCTCTGACGAGCAAGACGTGATCAGACCCCATAACTATATGGGTGTTGGATTCGTTGGAATCAGATGGTGATGTGAACTAGATTATTGACTCTAGTGCAACTGGGAGACTGTTGGAAATATGCTCTAGAGGCAATAATAAATTATTTATTATTATATTTCTTAGTTCATGATAATCGTTTATTATCCATGCTATAATTGTATTGATTGGAAACACAATACTTGTGTGGATACATAGACAAAACACTGTCCCTAGTAAGCCTCTAGTTGACTAGCTCGTTGGTCAAGGATGGTCAAGGTTTCCTGGCTATAGGCAAGTGTTGTCACTTGATAACGGGATCACATCATTAGGAGAATCATGTGATGGACTAGACCCAAACTAATAGACGTAGCATGTTGATCGTGTCATTTTGTTGCTACTGTTTTCTGCGTGTCAAGTATTTGTTCCTATGACCGTGAGATCATATAACTCACGGACACCGGAGGAATGCTTTGTGTGTATCAAACGTTGCAACGTAACTGGGTGACTATAAAGATGCTCTACAGGTATCTCCGAAGGTGTTCGTTGAGTTAGTATGGATCAAGACTGGGATTTGTCACTCCGTGTGACGGAGAGGTATCTCGGGGCCCACTCGGTAATACAACATCACACACAAGCCTTGCATGCAATGTAACTTAGTGTAAGTTACAAGATCTTCTATTACGGAATGAGTAAAGAGACTTGCCGGTAAACGAGATTGAAATGGGTATACGGATACTGACGGTCGAATCTCGGGCAAGTAACATACCGAAGGACAAAGGGAATGACATACGGGATTATATGAATCCTTGGCACTGAGGTTCGAACGATAAGATCTTCGTAGAATATGTAGGATCCAATATGGGCATCCAGGTCCCGCTATTGGATATTGACCGAGGAGTCTCTCAGGTCATGTCTACATAGTTCTCGAACCCGCAGGGTCTGCACACTTAAGGTTCGACGTTGTTTTATGCGTATTTGAGTTATATGGTTGGTTACCGAATGTTGTTCGGAGTCCCGGATCAGATCACGGACGTCACGAGGGTTTCCGGAATGGTCCGGAAACGAAGATTCATATATAGGATGACCTCATTTGATTACCGGAAGGTTTTCGGAGTTACCGGGAATGTACCGGGAATGACGAATGGGTTCCGGGAGTTCACCGGGGGGGCACCCACCCCGGGGAAGCCCATGGGTGTTTGGGGTGCCTCACCAGCCCTTAGTGGGCTGGTGAGACAGCCCAAGAGAGGCCTATGCGCATAGGAAAGAAAATCAAAGAGGAAAGGAAAAAAAAAGAAGGAGGTGGGAAAGGGAAGAAGGACTCCACCTTCCAAACCAAGTGGATTTCGGTTTGGGAGGGGGAGACCTTCCCCCTTGGCTTGGCCGACTCCCTTGGGAGTCCTTGGACCCCAAGGCAAGGCTCCCCCCTCCCTCTCCTATATATAGTGGGGTTTTAGGGCTGATTTGAGACAACTTTGCCACGGCAGCCCGAGCACATATCTCCACGGTTTTACCTCTAGATCGCGTTTCTGCGGAGCTCGGGCGGAGCCCTGCTGAGACAAGATCATCACCAACCTCCGGAGCGTCGTCACGCTGCCGGAGAACTCTTCTACCTCTCCGTCTCTCTTGCTGGATCAAGAAGGCCGAGATCATCGTCGAGATGTACGTGTGCTGAACGCGGAGGTGCCGTCCGTTCGGCACTAGATCGTGGGACTGATCGCGGGACGGTTCGCGGGGCGGATCGAGGGACGTGAGGACATTCCACTACATCAACCGCGTTCACTAACTCTTCTGCTGTACGGTCTACAAGGGTACGTAGATCACACATCCCCTCTCGTAGATGGACATCACCATGATAGGTCTTCGTGCGCGTAGGAAATTTTTTGTTTCCCATGCGACGTTCCCCACCACGTAGTACATAGGCTGGAGGCATGAATTCGGTTGTCTTGTTGTGAGTAGACGAACCCCTAGTGGTCGATCCACTCACAAACTTACCTTTCTCCGTGTGTCCCTCTCGTACAAATATTTCTTTAAGCGGAGTGGTACACTTCAGAGGAGATGCACTTTTCTTGGCAGTGCTTGGGTTGAACCCAAGCCCTTCCTTGGCGAAACCTCCATTGTGTCGACTTAATATCTCATTGAGAGTCTTTTGTCCTTGTGCATATGTCATGAGACCCCTATCTAGATGTGCCTTTAACGAACAGTTTTCCTCAAGGATAGATGTCAGTTCACTACTAGAGTTAGTAGTGCAGGTATCAACATTGATAATAGGTGAGGAGTAGTCCTTAGCTAGAGTGTCAAGATAAGTGACATTAAGTGCCTCCAAGCTCTTTGTAAGAACAGTGAGTTTCTCTTCCTTGTCTTTGAGAGACAAGGATAGACGCTCATAGTCCTTAGAAAGGGAAGCATGAGAGTTCACAAGTCGGTCTTTATCATTTAGTAAATCTTTGCACACAGATTCAGCCTTTTTCAAGGAGGCAAGATCATTAGCATGTTTATCAAGGTTTTCATCTACTTTTGAACATAGTGCATCATTTTTTGCTTCCTCATACAAGACTTTCTGCTCAAGGAGTTCATTTCTTTCCTTCTCCTCAGTGACGAGGGTTTCGAGTTCCTTGATGGTATTGGTGTGCTTACTCACCATTTCCATAAGTATGCGAAACATAGTGAGCTTCTTTCCTTTAAGAGAGCACATAAATTTGTTTATTTTAGCAAACATGGGATGATCTAAGTCATTATCCTCATAGTGATCTTCCGCATCAAGATACTCATCAGATGGAGTAGAAGCTAGACTGAAAGAGTTTAACCGTGGAGTTACCTTAACCTTATCATGGGAGCTTTGGTCTTCCTCATCTCCCATGGCAGTCTTTGCCATCAAACACTTGTGAGCGTTGCCCTTGTAGTCCTTCATATAGTTGTAGTGAACAACATCACCACTTTTGTTGACTAGCCTCAAGGTGCTTTGTGTATCCTGAGCTACTCCGGCAACTCCACCAACAACTTCTGGATCTGATTCTTCTTGTGCAACCATTGCTCTTCCATCTTTCCTCTTGAACTTCGAGTTCATAGGGTTTGGCAACTTCTTCTTTACAAAGGTCTTTGGAAACCTTGGTTTGTCTTCTCTATTCTCATAAGGGCAGTCATTGGAGAAGTGGTTGGTTTCCTCACAGTTATAGCATTTCCTTACCTTCTTCTTTGGGAATCTTCCCTTGAACTTTCCTGCACTGAACTTCTTTACAAAGAGAGCAATGTCCTCATAAGATGGGCTTTCATCAGAGTCAACATCATCACCATCTTCGCAATCATCATCACCCTCTTCTTCTTCACTTTCTTCTTCGTCACATTCATGCTTGGCTTTCAAAGCAAGATTGATCTTTGATGTTGAAGTGCCATGCATGGCAAGGTGCTTTGTTGCATTTGCCTTTGACTCTTCAAATAATTGGAAGGTGGATATGATGTCATCCGGAGTCATTTCTTTGAACCCATGATGCTGCCTCATGTCCCATACCATTTGATGGTGATACGGAGCAAGAGCGTGAAGTAACTTGTCCACAAGAAATCTCTTGGTCAGATTGAAGCCATCTTGCGTCTTGTCACAGTCACATGACTCAATGTCTGCGGCGAGAGTCATGAGACGTTCTAGTAGTTGCTTGGGAGATTCAACCTTTTCCATACAGAAATTCTGTAATTGCCCCTTGGCAATTTCATATTGAGCAAGCCGAAGAGTGGATGTACCGGTCTTGGTCCTTATGATGCTATCCCACAGTTCCTTGTCACTTGTGATGTGAATGTATGGTCTTCGTTGCTCGTCATTCATTCCTTTTCTTATGCACATGATCGCAGTGTCATTGAGATGCTTGTCATAAGTTTCTCTGGGCATGAGGCACCTTGGATCTACAGGATTGTACCCATGCTCGAGGATGTCCAACATCTCATCATTGGCGTACCTAAGATGATCCTGCATACGAACTCTCCACAAAGCAAAATCGGAATTGTCATCAAGCAAGGGAGGTTTTCCTCCAGGATTGTACTTATGTTTCTCAATTTGAGATCTAGCATAAAGCCATGTAACACTGGTTTGGTTCCTCTCCGGAGGTGGTTGGCCAAATGAAGTACCGTGCACATGGGCCCCTGAGGCCCTCGGGGACGTGGTTGTCCCCGTGGTTAGTGATGCTAGTCTCATTTGGACCATGGCCTCAAGAGAAGCATCATGCTCCTCTTTTTGCTGGGCAATGGCCCATTCGAGGTCCTCAGAGGTGAAACACTTCACTTCCAAGGAAGTCCCGTCCCTCTGCACTGGAGCTACCGTAGCTGGATCCCCTTCCATCTCGCTCTAAGGCGGTTAAGCCACACGAATAGAGCATGAGGCTCTGATACCAATTGAAAAGGATCGAGATGGACCTAGAGGGGGGGGGGGGGTGAATAGGTACAAATCCAAATTTTAATAATTACTTAGCAATTTTAGGCAAAAGTGCGAAATATGAGTGTAAGCCTAATAATTGCTATGACAAAGAGTAAGCTATTTAGAGTGAAGTAAGACAAGCGGTAAACAATAATCAAATACAAGTATGTAATAAGGATTAACACAAGTAGAGAGTTAGGGTTAGGAATAACCGAAACTCCGAGAGAGACAAGGATGTATCCCGATGTTCACTTCCTTGGAGGGAAGCTACGTCACCGTTAGAGGGGCGTATGTTACCACGAAGGCACACCAACGCCACGAAGGCTCACCCTACTCTCCCTTTGAGATAACTCCACGAAGGCGTTTCTCAACCACTAGTGGTAAGCCTTTTGGTGGCTTCCCAACCTTCACAAACTTTCTGGGGGATATCACAATGGTTCGATTCCTCTCCGAAGACTCCTACCGCCCAGGAGTCTCCAACCTCCAAGAGTAACAAGATCACAGGGTTGCTCAAAACTTGCTCAAATCACAAATCACTTTGGTGGGAAGGAGGAGAGGGAGACGATCTATCTTTTGATTGGAACAACACTCAAAGGAACTCACAAATGCTCTTGGGATCTAGGATTTGGTGTAGACAAGAGTGAGTGAGAGGAAAGGTGTTCTTGGGTGTATTCTATCTGTGTTGAACGCCCTTTCACGAGGTGGGAGAAGAGTATATATAGTGTGGAGTGAAATCGAGCCGTTGGAGGTACTTTATGTCACACAGGGTCCGGACGTCCGACAGTTGTCGGAAGTCCGGGCGTCCGCGAGGGGTCGGACGTCCGACAAGGGTCGGTCGTCCGAGGCATGTAGATATGACTGAAACTATTTTGAATTTATCAGCCACCGGACGTCCGGAGAGGACTGGAAATCCGAGTTATACAACTCAACTTCTTCTGGTGGTAGGTTCCGGATTTCCGACGGGGGTCGGACGTCCGGCTCTCGGACGTCTGGAGGGAGCCGGATTTCCGAGTTATAGAACTCAACTTCTACTGGTGCAGGCTTCCGGATTTCCGGGACTTGGCGGGACGTTCGGCCCTCGGATGTCCGGAGGGAGCCGGATTTCCGAGTTATATGACTCACAAACTTCTGGTGAAGGCCTGCGGATTTCCGAAGCCTGCCGGTCGTCCGGCCCTCGGACGTACGGAGGGAGCTGGATGTCCGAGGCAATAGACCTGTTTTGAATTGAGAACAGAGTGGAGAGTATGTGATATCGGGTATGATAGTAAAGATGTGGTATGATAAAGTTCATCGCAAAACCTGTGATCCCCTCTTAATAGTGCGGGATCCCTATACTCAATATCAGTAAACCTAAAAGACTACTCTACATCATCTTTTCTTAATCCCGAGCCTTCTCGAAATATAAATCCCCAATCTTTTCAGACAACCTTTGGCACATAATTCTCAATCTACTAAAGTACTTGCCATCCTGAGATACACCCAACAAATAGGATTAGTTTCCTATGTATGTGTTGTCATTAACACCAAAAGACGATTAGGGGCATAGCATGCACTTTCACTCGGGCACGTGGGGTTCTACCGCAAGTTCGTGGAAGGGTGTTCCCACATCGCCCGACCAATGACTCAACTCTTGAAGAAGGGCAAGAAGTTCGAATGGACGCCGGAGTGCGAAGAAAGCTTCCAGGAGATGAAGAAGAGATTGACCACCGCCCCAATACATGCCACTCCAGATATCAACAAGGAGTTTGTGATATACTTCGATGCCTCAAGAATCAAGCTCGGCGGCATTCTAATGCAAGATGGCAGAGTCGTGGCATATCTGTCACGGCAAGTGCGCCCGCACGAGTAGAACTACGCCACTCATGATCTCAAGTTGGCGGCAGTGGTTCATGCCTTTAAGACATGGTGGAATTCTCTTGTGGGGAAGCGATGCGAGATATACACCGACTAGAAGAGTGTGAAGTATAAATTAACCCAGAAGGAGTTGAGAATGAGGCAGCGAAGGTGGTTGGAATTATTGAAGGACTACGACCTCAACATTCAATGCCACCCCGATAAGGCCAATGTGGTGGCCGACACCTTGAGTCGTAAGGCTTGCACCTTGAATGCTATGATCAAGGAAAGGCTACCCGCCCTGTATGATGAGTTGGAGAGCTTCGAGTTAGAGCTGGCTGAACAAGGATTCCTGGCTAGCCTCGAAGTCAAACCCACTCTCGCACATGACATTAAAGAGGCCCAAAATGGACACGAGAGCATCAAAGGCATCAACAAGAAGATCAAGGAAGACAAGGCTCCAGGATTATTAGTGGATGAACAAGAAGTTGTGTGGTTTGGGAAACGTTTATGCGTACCCAAATGGGCTGAACTCAAGAACTTAATCTTGCAAGAGGCCCATGACACTCCCTACTCAATCCACCATGGTGGAACCAAGATGTATCAAGACCTCATAGAAAGATTCTGGTGGCATGGGACGAAGCGGGAAATAGCTTCATATGTCGCCAAGTGCGACGTATGCCAGCAGGTCAAAGGTGAGTACGAGCAACCTGTCGGACTGCTACAACCTCTCCAAGTGCTTGAATGGAAGTGGGATGAAGTCGGTATGGACTTCATCATTGTTCTACCCAGATCCAACAGAGGCCATGACTCCATATGGGTCATTGTCAATCATCTGACTAAGGTCTCACACTTCATTCCTGTCAACACCACTTATGGTGGCGACAAGCTGTCCAGTCTCTACATTGAGCGTATTGTGAGCCTCCAAGGAGTTCCCAAGGAAATTGTATCCGACCGAGGCACGCAGTTCACCTCAAGATTCTGGAAGAAGATCCAAGAAGCTCTGGGAACTAAGCTCTCCTTCAGCACCGCCTTCCACCCGCAGACGGGCGGGCAAACAGAGCAAGTAAATCGGATACTTGAGGATATGATCTGCGCTTGTGTCTTGGCACATGGATCCAAATGGGAAGACTGTCTGCCATTCGCTGAGTTCTCTTACAACAAGATCTATCCGACCAATCTCCAAATGGCCCCATTTGAAGTGCTATACAGACGTAAGTGCCGCACTCCGCTCAACTAGTCCGAAACTGGTGAAGGATTGATTTTCTGGCCAAACGTTCTCCGTGAAGCTGAAGACAAGGTTCAAATTGTCAGGGAGCACCTAAAGGCGGCCAAGTCGTGATAGAAGAGCTATGCGGATTCCCAGCGTAGAGAAGTGGAGTTCAACCCCAGAGACCAGGTGTACCTCCGCGTCACACCTCTCAAGGGTACTAAACGTTTCCACGTCAAGGGGAAACTTGCTCGAAGATTCATTGGACCTTTTAAGATCACCGCAAGGCGTGGAGAAGTTGCTTATCAGTTGGAGCTACCTCCGGAACTTTCGGGTGTGCACAACGTCTTCCACGTGTCACACCTTCGGAAGTGCCTTCAAGCGCAGAATCGTCTAGATCTTTATAAGGACATCGACCATCAAGCTATTGATCTTCAATCTGACGTCACCTACCGCGAGAGACCGATCCGCATCCTGGACAAAGCCGAGCGTTGTACCAGAAGCCACACCATCAAGTACTTGAACATCCAATGGAGCAACCACACTGAAGCAGAAGCAACATGGGAGCGTGCAGACTACCTTCGATCCGAATTTCCGTACCGTTTTAGCACCTAGCTTAGGAATCTCGTGGACGAGATTCTTTTACGGGGGATAGGTCTGTCACATCTGGTTTTCACTTACCTCAACTATAGTCTTTTCAAATTTGGAGTTCATTAAAAAATTAAGCAAATGTTATGAGGGCCGTGATTCTCATTGATTGTATGTACGCTTGAGTGAGTGGATCCAAAAATAGTTTTTATAACATAATATTTCAATAAAAATCCTTTTCCCATTTTGTCAATTCAAAACCTTACTTTGGGGTTTGCACTACAAGTCCCTTATTTCAAGGGGTGCCTTCACCCAAGGATTGTATTCTGATTTTAGCATTATTATAAATTTCCAAAATTATAAAATAATTATTTTATAAAATATTTTTCTATTTTATTTGCATGTCCTTTTCTGAGGCGAGAAATGATATTTTTGGGTGGAAAATTAATTTCTACCTTAGAAAAATCTCATAAAATTTGGAAATACTCATAGGACATATATTTTCCATACATAGGATTTTCGACCCCTATTTATATTCAAAATATTTGAGCAAACCTTTGAAAACCTATTATGTTTGTTTTTACCTTTTGAAATGTTTCCAGAGGAAATATTCTCAATAAATTACCAGAAAATTCTAGCTTGTTCCCCAAACTATATTTGGTGAGCATGCCATGTTTCACCTCATTCCAAGGTGGTTTAGTTCACCAAATAATCCTAAAAATCTCCCTGGTCAGATTCAAGTTGGAGCAACTCAACATTGCAAAGTTTGTCCAAATGGTCTAAAACTTTGCAGGTGTGTTCACTACCCCAAATAAGGAGTTCATGCAAAGAATTGGATTTGTGGGGATTAATTTTCTCACATTTCCTTTTAAGCAACTGTCCATTTGGGGGTGATTTCAATTTTACATTGTCAAACTTGTCCAATGGAGCTCAAATTTGGTAGATCCACCTAATATTGCCTAAAACCAAATCCTATTAACTTTCAGCCTCATTGGAAAGGATTAGCTACACCAAACACATATCAAACACCTTCAACTCGATTGGTCAAACAACATCTAGCACTCACTACACCCACTCCCTTCACTCCAAACTCCCAGCACAGGTTGCCAATGCCACTCCTCAACTACACATGAGTGGCCCCTCCTTAGTTCGAGGGGAGTAAGCCAAAATCACCAATTCAGTTTCTGGTTCAAAGATGACACCATATCTTCAAGCACCCCCCTTGGACTAGCCTTGCTCTTTTCGGTTCCTAGTAACTGAGGGGCATCTAAGCCACCCCCCAGACACACCAAACAGGGCCAAAGAATGCTAGAGAGCGCCAGCATGCCGTGGCATGCCAAAACTATGCTATGGACGCGCTACAGGGCACACCAAAGGCAAGGGAGGCTAACCCTGGCCGGTTCTCAATTCCCCTCGTTGTCTCACCACGTCCCCGACAACCCTCCGACTCAGGGCAGCCTCAGGGAGCCCTTTTCCCTCGCTCTTTGACTCTGGCGACGTGGGCCCGTGCGCGCCCGATTCGGTCAGTAGGGTGCGGCCCCGAAGCGCGTGCCCACAAAGGCCCCGCTCCTCCCGTTGAGTCTCCAGAGTGTCAAACCACGTGTGTGAAACCGTGGTTTTGGCCCCTCTCCCTCTCTCCCTCTCCTGCAGCCATGTTGAAACCACCGGCGCTACCCCCTCGGTGCACCGTTGTTGGCCTATAAATAGGCCCTCCCCCTTAACTCCAACACCTCACCCCAATCCTCCAGACCCTCAACCGAGCCCCTAGCCACTGCACTTGAGCAAGGAGAGCCCCAGTGCTCGAGATCGACCGAGGCGCCACCGCTTCGGAGCTCCGTCGATCTCGGGCTACAGGCCAGCTCTCGCGCTCCTCTCACCTCCTCTGTGACCATAGTGAGGTTAAGAAGCTTCTCCACCTCTCCCCCTAGCTTTTCCTTGCCCGTAGCACCCACCTCCACCACCACCCGAAACATCTCCGTCACGGCCATGTCGTCGTCGATGACTCAGGTCCTCCTCGTCGGTCCTTCGACCCCCACCAGGTAGGTGGTGATGCCACGGTGTCGTTCTCTGCCTTCACCTAGCCACGAGGGCATCGGAGCCGCCGCCGGCGTGCTGATAACCCACAAGTATAGGGGATCGCAATAGTTTTCGAGGATAGAGTATTCAACCCACATTTGTTGGTTCGACACAAGAGGGAGCCAAAGAATATTCTCATGTATTAGCAGTTGAGTTGTCAATTCAACCACACCTGAAAGACTTAGTATCTGCAGCAAAGTTTCAGTAGCAAAGCAGTGTGATAGTAACGGTAGCATGAGTAACAGTAGCACTAGTGACAGTTGATTTAGTTACTCCCCGCGCCCCTCCTGCCCCCTCCTCCCCGCGCCCTCCTCCCCGCGTCCTCCTCCCCACACCCTCCTCCCCGCCCGCCGGCCGCCTCCCCTCCCGCCTGCCGGCCGCCTCCCCTCCCGCCCCTCGTCTCCGCCCCCTCCTCCCCGGTTAGGTGAGTTTTTTTATTTAATTAGATTTAGTTAGTTGATTTAGTTACTTGATTTAGTGGTAGTTGATTTAGTTAGTTGTTTTAATTAGATTTAGTTAGTTGATTTGAATAGTAGGTTTAGTTAAATAGTAGGTTTAGTTAGTTATTTGATTTGTTAATTTAGAGGTAGATTCTATTTTGTTAATTAGTGGTAGATTCTTTTTTAGTTAATGATTTGTAGATTTTGTTTTTGTTAATTTTTTTTGTTTAGTGCTATATAGGTTTAGCGATAGGTTTAGTGATAGGTTTAGATTCTACATAGTCATAATTGAAATAAGTAGAAAAAATATGAAGAATAAAAGAAGAATAAGTAGATAAGGGAAGAAGAATAAGAAGAAGAGGAGGAGGATAAAAAGAAGAAGAAGAAAAAGAGGAGTGAGGAGAAGAATAAAGAAGACGAAAAAGGAAAAGAAGGAAGAAGAAGTAGAAGAGGGAAATGGAAAAGAAGGAAGAAGAAGAAGAAGAAGAAGAAGAAAAGGAAGGAAGGAAGGAAGAAGAAGAAGAAGAAAAGGAAGAGGAGGGAAAAAAAGAAGATGAAGAAGAAGAAAATGACACCCTGACACCTCGACACCCCGACACGATGACTGAAACCCCGACACGACACCCTGGCAGAATACGCCGCCCCCGACGCCACTAACCCCCAACCCCCGACCTCTGACACCTCTTGGGCCTCTTGTTGACCAAAAAGTCCCCCGACCACCGACCCCTGACGCCACTGACCCTGGACCCCCGACGACACTGACCCCCGACGACCGACGCCACTAACCCCTGAACCCCGACGCCACCGACACCCGACACCACCGACCATCGACGACACTGAGTCCCGACGCCACTAACCCCCGACCCCCGACAACTCTTCTGCCTCTGGTTGAACGAGAAGGTGCTTTTCGGCCTTCCACAAACCGACGGGGTCATAGTTTTGTAAATTATGAGTTAGGTCACATATTTTCCGATTATGATAATTATAAAAACATCATATTTGTGTTGATTGTGTGAATTTCAATGTGCAGTTGTTCGACGACCTCCACGTGCGTTGGACGAGCTCCGTCCTTGCGTTTGTTGGTGAGCACAAATGACTTCTCCTACCCCCTTAATTTTCTCTGTCTCGGTCTTCATGTCAATGAAACTTGCTAGCTATAGGTTTCTTCAATCACGAGTATGCGTGAACAGTATGCGTCTCCCGTTCGAAAGGGCGACATCTATAAATATGCATTTCTTTGCATATTCATAACTGCCATCCTTTCGAATTGTCCAACATTATCCATGGACATCCCGAGTATGTGTAGATTGGGTTTGTTTTCCCTATGCTGTGCTCCGGATCCGATGCGGAATTTCGTCAGTGCCTCCCCTATTGTTCTCCGGGTACAAATCCTCTCTGCTTATTGCCAGGACGTGTATCAGGAGAACAGCGGGGAGGTGCTGCCGAAATTCTGCGTCGCATCTGGAGCAGAGCATGGGAAAACGAACCCAATCGACACATACTTGGGTGGGATTAGGACCTATCTTTACCTATTAGCGTGTAGGTTGCATGGACGTAGTAAAAGAGAGAAACTTGATTAGCGTATGAATATAGATGATGAATTATATATTTATTTCTTGTGCCCCCATAGGTAGCTAGGCAACATGAGTGATCGTGCTTGGATGTACATAGGTCACCCTAGTCAGAAATACATGACCCATGAATGGTTAACAAAAACCAGGGGGTTTGTGAGAGCCGCATTTGCAAATGGCTAGCAAAAAACATGGTGCCCCTGTCCCAATTGCGAGAAGTGGAAAAAGCAGACAGAGTTTGAAATGGGTAAACACCTGCAGAAGTGGGGTTTTACGCTTAATTATACGGTGTGGACTTTTCATGGTGAGTCTGACCAACGTGCCAGAGCTGAGGTGATTCGTCGTCGCACCGACGAGCATGGTACCGGGATTGAAGACATGGTGCAAGACTTCTTTGATGCTCGGGATTCGGACGATGAGATGGAGGAATCTGCAAAGGCCTTCTATGAAATGTTGGAGTCTTCAAAACATCCTCTCCACGAGCAGACTGAGCTTTGTCAGCTGGATGCCATCGCGCAAGTAATGGCTCTGAAGGCTCAATTCAACCTAGGCAGAGAATGCTACGACGTGATGATGATGATATTTGGACGCTTTCTACCCAAAGTCCATGTACAACCTGTAAACCTGTACCAGTCAGAGAAAATCCTCCGTGTACTTAAGATGCCCTATGAGAAGATACATGCGTGTGAGAATGGATGTGCCTTATTTAGGCTTGAGTATGCGGCCTTGAACTATTGCCCCATTCGCAATTCTTCCAGGTATATTGTGGTAGACAACGGCATCGGTGAGAAGAATCAGACCAAAATCCCCATTAGTGTTCTTCGGTATCTTCCAATCGTACCAAGATTTCAACGTCTTTTCATGGTCGAAGAGACGGCCAGACAAAAGACATGGCACAAATTGGGAAAAAGAACCGAACTAGATGCGGATGGGAACAAGATGCTGGTACACACTTCAGATGGTTTTGCGTGGAGGCACTTCGATGCTCTACATAAGGATAAATCGGAAGATCCAAGGCAACCTAGAGTTGCCATCAGCAATGATGGATTCAATGTCTATGGTATGACGGCAGCACAATACAATTGTGGGCCTGTATTTGTCATTCCACTAAATTTGCCACCCGGAGAGATTATGAAAAGAAAGAACATTTTCCTGACGTTGATAATTCCAGGGCCCAACTATCCGGGGAAGAATATGAATGTGTACATGCAGCCGCTTAAGGATGAGTTGCAAGAAGCCTGGGATAATGGGATCAAGACCTACGACACGGCTACCAAAACAAATTTCAAAATGCATGTGTGGTACATGTACTCGACGCATGATTATCCGGCGTTTGCGCTATTCGCTGGCTGGTGTGTGCATGGAAGGTTCCCGTGCACCACATGCAAGGAAGCTCTTCAGTTCCGTTGGCTGCAGGCTGGTCGCAAGTATTCTTGCTTCGACATGCATAGACAATTCCTGGATCCTGACCATAAGTTCAGAAAAGACAAGAAGAATTTCATCAAAGGTAGAGTTGTCAAAAACACTGCACCAGCTGCGTTGACAGGCCAACATACCCTTGATCAGTTAAACGCTCTCGAGCCTGATCCTTTGCATCCAGGATACTTCAAAGGGTATAATACGGAACACGCCTGGACTCACAAGTCATGCCTATGGGATTTGCCTTACTTCAAAGACCTCCTTTGCCCACACAACATTGACGTGATGCACACTGAAAAGAATATCGCGGAGGCCATTTTTGGTACATTGTTCGGTATAGAGGGGAAGTCAAAAGATAATCCTAAGTCTAGAATCGACCTGGAGGCTCTATGTGATAGACCGTTGCAAAACTTGCGACAACGAAAAGGAAAGCAAAGCATAGCGAAGCCAAAGGAATGGTTCAATCTTGAAAGGCCAGCTATGAGGGAAATGCTATTGTGGGTGAAAATGCAGTTGATGTTCCCCGATGGGTATGCTGCGAATCTAAAGAGGGGAGCGAGTCTTGAGAAATTGAAAATATTTGGGCTCAAGAGTCATGATTGGCACATATGGATTGAGCGGGTAATGCCGGTGATGTTGCGTGGCTTTATCCCTGAGGATGAATGGCTAGTAATGGCAGAGCTAAGCTATTTCTTCCGTTCTCTTTGTGCGAAAGAACTATCGCCTGGCGTGCTAGATGAAATGGAAGAGTTGGCGCCGGAGTTGATTTGCAAATTAGAAAAGATCTTTCCACCAGGCTTCTTTAATCCAATGCAACATTTGATTTTCCATCTCCCGACAGAGGCAAGAATGGGGGGGGCGTTCAAAATCGATGGTGCTACTCAACTGAGAGGATGCAGAAGACGCTTCAAGCTAAGTGTAAAAATAAACGTAGAATTGAAGCAGCGATGGCCGAGGCATTCATAACTGAGGAGGCGGCAAACTTCGTGACATCACACTACGAAGCCAAAAATCATCATTTGCATAACACGAAGCCTCGGTACAATGATGGCGATCGAAAAAAAGTTCGATCCAACCTCAGCCTATTCAAAGGTAAGATTGCACGATCCAGTGCTTCCAAAGGGAAATCGTTGGATGTCGATGAATGGCGGACCATTTCATTGTATATCTTCACCAACCTAACAGAAGTGCGGCCGTACATCGAGTAAGTTCTCGGTATTTATTGTTCCGCAACTTCTAATTGCTTTGAACTACTCTTATTCCCGGATATTTGATATAGTCAATACGTAGCCAAATTCTCGGATGGGGCGGTCATTGAAAAGGATTCCGTCGAAGAGTATTAGCTTCTCGCAAAGCATGGAGGCGACTATCTCGGTTTCATCTCTTGGTTCAAACAAAGGGTAATTAATTACCATTAAGGGCCCATTTGATTTCTTGGTCTAATTTGCGGCTAATGCATCTATTCTTTCGTATTAAACTTGTAGGCTGATGCAGAGTCTATGGACGCCGAGTTGAGACAAGTCGCTAATGGTTTTGACTATAAGGTCCGTTCATTTGACAAATACAACATCAACGGGTATCACTTTCGTACCTTTGGGAAAGAGCTATCTATGCCCGACCTAAAGAGTACAAATTGTTCTGTCTCTACTATTGGCGAAGGAGACACCGAGTATTATGGAAGAGTTGAAGCAATTTATGAACTTCTATTCTATGGTGAAAACCCACCGACCGTCGTAGTCTTCAAATGTTATTGGTTTGAGCCGAGGGAGACTAGAAGTACTCATGAACATATAGGACTAGTCGAAATCAACCAAAACACCCACTTAGATGTTCCCGATGTCTATATTACGGCTCAACAGGCGACACAAGTTTTCTATCTACCGTGGGCCTGCCAAAATGATCCAAATCTCAAAGGTTGGGATGTCGTTTATGAAGTGCCACCACATTTTAGACCACCTACCCTCAATGAAGAGGATTACGACCCTCACATTAACCCAGACATATATGAAGGAGAATTCTTCCAAGAAACACGTATGTCCAAGAAACGTTTCAAGAACCGCTCTACTTCACCCCAGAACATTGAAGTAGACAGCGATAGTGAATCCGTCTTAACCCGTGAGCCCGAACAGGAAGAGAGCTGGAAGAAGAAGAGGTTACTGCTGCGGATGACCTGTCACTTCTTGACCGATTACATAATGGTGGCCTTCCACATGTTCTTCATGATAGTGATGATGATGATGCATTTATTGATGATAGTGATGATCATGATGCATTTATTGACCCCGAAGCATATATAGGCGAGCACGATTGTTATTAGTTCATGTCAGGTATTCAACTATTATACTATATATAAATTTTGAGTTCATGTTAGGTATTCAATTATTATTAGTCATGTTGGTATTTATGACGATGATACACTTAAATTATGTACATTTTATTACTCCTGTTGGTATTTATGTTGTACTAATTTCATTTACTCTTTGTCATGACAGGTGTTGAAAGATGGTGGGAAGGGTCAAAAGCACTCCGCGGCTCCTTCTTCGTCGACGGGTGATGGGATGGGTACTTCCATTCCTGTGTCGCCTCTTTGGAGAGTGTTGCTCTCTACTATGCAAGGAGCGCCCCCCGTGAGAGGAGGTCGACCCCCCACGAAGCCGAGAGGCACTAAAGGTACAGTTGTATTCATGTTGGTATTTATGTTGTACTCATGTTGTATGCATATTGGTATTTATATACATTTTATTACTCATGTTGGTATTTATGTTGTACTAAAGGTACACGTGGACGCGGGAGAGGTAGGGCGGTGGCTGCCACGCCTCCTGAGGTGGCGGCTACATGGTCTCCGCCACCACCCCAAGCTGATTCACCTGAGCACAAGACTTCTAGGATGGATTCGTCTGAGGTGGAGGCTACATGGTCTCCGGTTCACGGGCCTCGGGTCGACGAGCCTCAGGTCGACGAATCTTCGACCCACGAGACTCGTGTCCCACAGGCTTCCTTCTAGGCGACTCCGGAGCAAAGCAGAGATGAGGGTACGTCCCAAGAGACCCAGTGGGATGCTGGTAGCGACGAGGAGCTGGGTGAGGGGGCTACCGTCTACTAGCGTGGTAGTTTGGGGCTCCCGCTCGTGCCAGCGACCCCCGAGCAGAGGTGGTCAATTAGGCCAAATGGGGACAAGTAAGTTAATTTACTCTTATTTAACCTTTTGCCTTCGCATTTTCTCAAATATCTAATGTTTTGGCTTTAATTTGTCATACTGTAGGGGTTGGATTGTTGCCAAGGGTGTCCGCAAGCCCAACAGCGTCCTTGGTGTTCTTTGCCGTAAAAACTTCCCAGGGTTTGTTAAGTTGCCCAGTCGGGAGCGAGAGGTAGGAATGACCTGGGAGCACTACTTGGGTGCCCCGGCCCCGCCGGAGGTGGAGATTGACGGTGTTTTGTGTGACACGAGGGCGGACATGGTGATCCGAAAGTTCTGGGTAATTTCTCCTTCACACAATTATAAATCAACCACAGCTATTTATTGTACTAATCGGTGTTGTCTCGTTTGCAGACCTACTACAGGTGTGAGGAGGGATACGAGGAGGACGCGACAAAGGTTATCGAAACTGAATGTCGCCGCCTACTTAACTTTCGGCACGAGGCTCGGGTGCAGGCTGTTCGAGACTACTATGCCACGCGGCGTATTAGGATTGACAAAGCGAAGTGCCATGATGCTAAGATGGAGAAGGAGCATTACATGAAGGTAATTACATATTATTAAGGCTTTGTAGTTAGTTTCCTTGATTTGGTTCTTACGCGCTCAAATTTCTCTTGATTATCTTAGGTGCCCCGAGATGGTGTGTGGATAAGATGGATTGTGGGGAGGCCTTGGTGGATCATTGGTGCTCCGAAACGTGGGAGGCCAGCCACAACAACGCCAAGGAGAGGCGTGGCAAAATGGTTGGCGTGCCACACCATCAAGGGAGCGTCAACTTAATCCAATTTGGCGAGAACTGGGTATGTGGTTTGCTTCATGCCTCATGCAATTCATTCTTAATGCTATCTTGAGCCCTTTACTAATACAATTTTCCAATTTGGCGAGAAATTCATTCTTAATGCTATCATTATTAATGCTATCTTGAGCGTCAACTTAATCCAATTTGGCGAGAACTGGGTACGACCTGTATGCGATGGCCCATACTGCCTCGCATAAGAAGGTCAAGGAATTCTCTGAGTCAGACCTCAAGCATCCAGAAAACTTCACCAACATCTCCTCCCACCACACGCTCGTGAAGTACAGAGATCACGGGAAGGCGAGGAAAGGGGAGGACTTTAACCCGAGCGAGGGGCCTATTGATCCAGACCTGGTGATGATAGCTGGCAACGGGAGGCTCCATGGCTCGATCGCCATTGGAGACGGCCTTATACGTTGTCCTAGCATTCTCCGGCAGATAAAGGCACGCCAAACTAGCTCTTGTCCGGAGATAACACGGCATCCACGGCCAGTCGAGCTCGCCATCGAGGTTACTTTAATGGACTCAAGTATCTTTCCGCATTATGTTGTGCGTTGGAACCAATATGATTACATTGCTAAAGGCTGCTATTCAGAAAGAGAGAGAGGCAATGCAGGCGGCTATGGCGGAGAAGGATAAGGAAATTAGGGAGCTGAGGAGAGGACGACTACATTGGTGGAGGCGGAGAGGGCACGGAATGATGTGTCTAACAGGGCCATATACGAGCTCTTCGTGGTAAGCTTCTTCTTCATGTTATTTCAAATCTTGCATTTGAATGTCCGTTTCATTAATAAATAAAAAGTTTGACTTGTCGAAACCAAATGTACAGTCTATGTGCGAGAAGAGCGGCCAAGTCCCTCCGCCGATGCCAGTCATTAACGTGGCGGGGACGGTGAGTTTCATTTTAGTGCTGTGATCTTAAGAGTGTCCTCATGCTAACTACACATTGCAAACGATGTTTGGTGCAGAATATCTCCCTAAACGCATCGCACGACCCTTCTACAGTCGAGCCTTCTCCAGGGCAGCCTTCTCTAGGTGAAACAAGCCAGAGCCACCGTGCTTCACCGCTGTGATGACGTTAATGGTATGACGATAAGGGCGGCCTTCTTCTCTTTCTCTTCTTCTACGTAGCTTAGACTCATCCAAGAAAGGGTAAATTGGCTAATTATCCTACGAAATGACATAATTATCTTAGTTAGCTCCAAAATGACCTATTTAATAAAATGACCTATATTTAGCTAAGTTCTCTCCTAAATGACATAATAAGGCTTACGTAGCTGCAAGATGACCTATTCCCTCTAACTTAGGTATTAAATGGCCTATAATTAGCCTAGCTAGATACAAAATGGCTTAATAAGCATAGTTTGCTCCGGAATGACCTATTTTACCCAAGTTAGCTCCGGAACGACCTATAGTTAGCTAGGGTTCTCCTAGATGACATAATTAGCTTAGTTAGCTCCTAAATGGTCTATTTAATAAAACATGACCTATACTTAGCTAATTATCCTCGAAATGACATAATTAGCCCCAAAAAGGCATTCTAAGCAAGCTCGAAGAAGGGGACAAGAGGAGAAGAAAGAGGAAAAATGAAAGGAAGGAAGAAGAAGAAGAAGAGAAGAAGAAGAAGGAGAAGGAGGAGGATAAGAAGAAGGATAAGAAGGAGGAGAAGAAGGAGAAGGAGCTCCTCCTTCTCCTTCTTCTTCCTCCTTCTTCCTCCTTCTCCTTCTCCTTCTTATTTTCTTCTACTTCTCCTCTTCCTTCTCCTGCTCCTCCTCCTCCTCCTCCTTCTTTTACTTCTTCTTCTCTTTCTCTTCTTCTACGTAGCTTAGACTCATCCAAGAAAGGCTAAGTTGGCTAATTATCCTACGAAATAACATAATTAGCTTAGTTAGCTCCAAAATGACCTATTTAATAATAAAATGACCTATAGTTAGCTAAGTTCTCTCCTAAATGACATAATAAGGGTTACGTAGCTGCAAGATGACCTATTCCCCCTAACTTAGGTATTAAATTGCCTATAAATAGCCTAGCTAGATCCAAAATGGCTTAATAAGCATAGTTTGCTCCGGAATGACCTATTTTACCCAAGTTAGCTCCGGAACGACTTATAGTTAGCTAGGGTTCCACCTAGATGACATAATTAGCTTAGTTAGCTCCTAAATGGTCTATTTAATAAAACATGACCTATACTTAGCTAATTATCCTCGAAATGACATAATTAGCTCCAAAAAGACATTCTTAGCCAATTTAGCCCGAAGAAGGGGACAAGAGGAGAAGAAAGAGTAAAAATGAAAGGAAGGAAGAAGAAGAAGAGGAGAAGAAGAAGAAGGAGAGGGAGGAGGATAAGAAGAAGGAGAAGAAGGAGGAAAAGAAGGAGAAGGAGCTCCTCCTTCTCCTTCTTCTTCCTCCCACTTCCTCTTTCTCCTTCTCCTTCCTCTTTTCTTCTTCTTCTCCACTTCCTTCTCCTTCTCCTCCTCCTCCTCCTTATTTTACTTCTTCTTCTCTTTCTCTTCTTCTACGTAGCTTAGACTCATCCAAGAAAGGCTAAATTGGCTAATTATCCTACGAAATGACATAATTAGCTTACTTAGCTCCAAAATGACCTATAATTAGCTAAGTTCTCTCCTAAATGGCATAATAAGGCTTACGTAGCTGCAAGATGACCTATTCCCCCTAACTTAGGTATTAAATGGCCTATAATTAGCCTAGCTAGATCCAAAATGGCTTAATAAGCATAGTTTGCTCCGGAATGACCTATTTTACCCAAGTTAGCTCCGGAACGCCTATAGTTAGCTAGGGTTCCACCTAGATGACATAATTAGCTTAGTTAGCTCCTAAATGGTATATTTAATAAAACATGACCTATAATTAGCTAATTATCCTCGAAATGACATAATTAGCTCCAAAAAGGCATTCTAAGCAAGCTCGAAGAAGGGGGACAAGAGGAGAAGAAAGAGGAAAAATGAAAGGAAGGAAGAAGAAGAAGAAGAGAAGAAGAAGGAGAAGGAGGAGGATAAGAAGAAGGAGAAGAAGGATGAGAAGAAGGAGAAGGAGCTCCTCCTTCTCCTTCTTCTTCTTCCTCCTTCTTCCTCCTCCTTCTCCTTCTTCATTTCTTCTTCTTCTCCTCTTCCTTCTCCTGCTCCTCCTCCTCCTCCCCCTCCTCCTCCTTCTTTTACTTCTTCTTCTCTTTCTCTTCTTCTACGTAGCTTAGACTCATCCAAGAAAGGCTAAGTTGGCTAATTATCCTACAAAATGACATAATTAGCTTAGTTAGCTCCAAAATGACCCATTTAATAAAACAATGACCTATAGTTAGCTAAGTTCTGTTCTAAATGACATAATAAGGCTTACGTAGCTGCAAGATGACCTATTCCCCCTAACTTAGGTATTAAATGGCCTATAATTAGCCTAGCTAGATCCAAAATGGCTTAATAACCATAGTTTGCTCCGGAATGACCTATTTTACCCAAGTTAGCTCCGGAACGACCTATAGTTAGCTAGGGTTCCACCTAGATGACATAATTAGCTTAGTTAGCTCCTAAATGGTCTATTTAATAAAACATGACCTATACTTAGCTAATTATCCTCGAAATGACATAATTAGCCCCAAAAAGGCATTCTAAGCAAGCTCGAAGAAGGGGACAAGAGGAGAAGAAAGAGGGAAAATGAAAGGAAGGAAGAAGAAGAAGAAGAGAAAAAGAAGAAGGAGAAGGAGGAGGATAAGAAGAAGGAGAAGAAGGAGGAGAAGAAGGAGAAGGAGCTCCTCGTTCTCCTTCTTCTTCCTCCTTCTTCCTCCTTCTTCGTTCTCCTTCTTCTTCCTCCTTCTTCCTCCTTCTCCTTCTCCTTCTTCTTTTCTTCTACTTCTCCTCTTCCTTCTCCTGCTCCTCCTCCTCCTCCTCCTTCTTTTACTTCTTCTTCTCTTTCTCTTCTTCTACGTAGCTTAGACTCATCCAAGAAAGGCTAAGTTGGCTAATTATCCTACAAAATAACATAATTAGCTTAGTTAGCTCCAAAATGACCTATTTAATAATAAAATGACCTATAGTTAGCTAAGTTATCTCCTAAATGACATAATAAGGCTTACGTAGCTGCAAGATGACCTATTCCCCCTAACTTAGGTATTAAATTGCCTATAAATAGCCTAGCTACATCCAAAATGGCTTAATAAGCATAGTTTGCTCCGGAATGACCTATTTTACCCAAGTTAGCTCCGGAACGACCTATAGTTAGCTAGGGTTCAACCTAGATGACATAATTGCTTAGTTAGCTCCTAAATGGTCTATTTAATAAAACATGACCTATACTTAGTTAATTATCCTCGAAATGACATAATTAGCTCCAAAAAGGCATTCTTAGCCAATTTAGCCCGAAGAAGGGGAGAAGAGGAGAAGAAAGAGGAAAAATGAAAGGAAGGAAGAAGAAGAAGAGGAGAAGAAGAAGAAGGAGAGGGAGGAGGATAAGAAGAAGGAGAAGAAGGAGGAAAAGAAGGAGAAGGAGCTCCTCCTTCTCCTTCTTCTTCCTCCCTCTTCCTCTTTCTCCTTCTCCTTCCTCTTTTCTTCTTCTTCTCCTCTTCCTTCTCCTTCTCCTCCTCCTCCTCCTCCTTCTTTTACTTCTTCTTCTCTTTCTCTTCTTCTACGTAGCTTAGACTCATCCAAGAAATGCTAAATTGGCTAATTATCCTACGAAATGACATAATTACCTTAGTTAGCTCCAAAACGACCTATTTAATAAAATGACCTATATTTAGCTAAGTTCTCTCCTAAATGACATAATAAGGCTTACGTAGCTGCAAGATGACCTATTCCCCCTAACTTAGGTATTAAATGGCCTATAATTAGCCTAGCAAGATCCAAAATGGCTTAATAAGCATAGTTTGCTCCGGAATGACCTATTTTACCCATGTTAGCTCAGGAACGACCTATAGTTAGCTAGGGTTCCACCTAGATGACATAATTAGCTTAGTTAGCTCCTAAATGGTATAGTTAATAAAACATGACCTATACTTAGCTAATTATCCTCGAAATAACATAATTATCTCCAAAAAGGCATTCTAAGCAAGCTCGAAGAACGGGGACAAGAGGAGAAGAAAGAGGAAAAATGAAAGGAAGGAAGAAGAAGAAGAAGAGAAGAAGAAGAAGGAGAAGGAGGAGGATAAGAAGAAGGAGAAGAAGGATGAGAAGAAGGAGAAGGAGCTCCTCCTTCTCCTTCTTCTTCTTCCTCCTTCTTCCTCCTCCTTCTCCTTCTTCTTTTCTTCTTCTTCCCCTCTTCCTTCTCCTGCTGCTCCTCCTCCTCCCCCTCCTCCTCCTTCTTTTACTTCTTCTTCTCTTTCTCTTCTTCTACGTAGCTTAGACTCATCCAAGAAAGGCTAAGTTGGCTAATTATCCTACGAAATGACATAATTAGCTTAGTTAGCTCCAAAATGACCCATTTCATAAAAAAATGACCTATAGTTAGCTAAGTTCTCTTCTAAATGACATAATAAGGCTTACGTAGCTGCAAGATGACCTATTCCCCCTAACTTAGGTATTGAATGGCCTATAATTAGCCTAGCTAGATCCAAAATGGCTTAATAAGCATAGTTTGCTCCGGAATGACCTATTTTACCCAAGTTAGCTCCGGAAGGACCTATAGTTAGCTAGGTTTCCACCTAGATGACATAATTAGCTTAGTTAGCTCCTAAATGGTCTATTTAATAAAACATGACCTTTACTTAGCTAATTATCCTCGAAATGACATAATTAGCTCCAAAAAGGCATTCTAAGCAAGCTCGAAGAAGGGGGACAAGAGGAGAAGAAAGAGGAAAAATGAAAGGAAGGAAGAAGAAGAAGAAGAGAAGAAGAAGAAGGAGAAGGAGGAGGATAAGAAGAAGGAGAAGAAGGATGAGAAGAAGGAGAAGGAGCTCCTCCTTCTCCTTCTTCTTCTTCCTCCTTCTTCCTCCTCCTTCTCCTTCTTCTTTTCTTCTTCTTCTCCTCTTCCTTCTCATGCTCCTGCTCCTCCTCCCCCTCCTCCTCCTTCTTTTACTTCTTCTTCTCTTTCTCTTCTTCTACGTAGCTTAGACTCATCCAAGAAGGGCTAAGTTGGCTAATTATCCTACGAAATGACATAATTAGCTTAGTTAGCTCCAAAATGACCTATTTAATAAAATGACCTATATTTAGCTAAGTTCTCTCCTAAATGACATAATAAGGCTTACGTAGCTGCAAGATGACCTATTCCCCCAAACTTAGGTATTAAATGGCCTATAATTAGCCTAGCTAGATCCAAAATGGCTTAATAAGCATAGATTGCTCCGGAACGACCTATTTTACCCAAGTTAGCTCAGGAACGACATATAGTTAGCTAGGGTTCCACCTAGATGACATAATTAGCTTAGTTAGCTGCTTAATGGTATAGTTAATAAAACATGACCTATACTTAGCTAATTATCCTCGAAATGACATAGTTAGCTCCAAAAAGGCATTCTAAGCAAGCTCGAAGAAGGGGGACAAGAGGAGAAGAAAGAGGAAAAATGAAAGGAAGGAAGAAGAAGAAGAAGAGAAGAAGAAGGAGAAGGAGGAGGATAAGAAGAAGGAGAAGAAGGATGAGAAGAAGGAGAAGGAGCTCCTCCTTCTCCTTCTTCTTCTTCCTCCTTCTTCCTCCTCCTTCTCCTTCTTCTTTTCTTCTTCTTCTCCTCTTCCTTCTCCTGCTCCTCCTCCTCCTCCCCCTCCTCCTCCTTCTTTTACTTCTTCTTCTCTTTCTCTTCTTCTACGTAGCTTAGACTCATCCAAGAAAGGCTAAGTTGGCTAATTATCCTACAAAATGACATAATTAGCTTAGTTAGCTCCAAAATGACCCATTTAATAAAACAATGACCTATAGTTAGCTAAGTTCTCTTCTAAATGACATAATAAGTCTTACGTAGCTGCAAGATGACCTATTCCCCCTAACTTAGGTATTAAATGGCCTATAATTAGCCTAGCTAGATCCAAAATGGCTTAATAACCATAGTTTGCTCCGGAATGACCTATTTTACCCAAGTTAGCTCCGGAACGACCTATAGTTAGCTAGGGTTCCACCTAGATGACATAATTAGCTTAGTTAGCTCCTAAATGGTCTATTTAATAAAACATGACCTATACTTAGCTAATTATCCTCGAAATGACATAATTAGCCCCAAAAAGGCATTCTAAGCAAGCTCGAAGAAGGGGACAAGAGGAGAAGAAAGAGGGAAAATGAAAGGAAGGAAGAAGAAGAAGAAGAGAAGAAGAAGAAGGAGAAGGAGGAGGATAAGAAGAAGGAGAAGAAGGAGGAGAAGAAGGAGAAGGAGCTCCTCGTTCTCCTTCTTCTTCCTCCTTCTTCCTCCTTCTCCTTCTCCTTCTCCTTCTTATTTTCTTCTACTTCTCCTCTTCCTTCTCCTGCTCCTCCTCCTCCTCCTCCTTCTTTTACTTCTTCTTCTCTTTCTCTTCTTCTACGTAGCTTAGACTCATCCAAGAAAGGCTAAGTTGGCTAATTATCCTACAAAATAACATAATTAGCTTAGTTAGCTCCAAAATGACCTATTTAATAATAAAATGACCTATAGTTAGCTAAGTTATCTCCTAAATGACATAATAAGGCTTACGTAGCTGCAAGATGACCTATTCCCCCTAACTTAGGTATTAAATTGCCTATAAATAGCCTAGCTACATCCAAAATGGCTTAATAAGCATAGTTTGCTCCGGAATGACCTATTTTACCCAAGTTAGCTCCGGAACGACCTATTGTTAGCTAGGGTTCCACCTAGATGACATAATTGCTTAGTTAGCTCCTAAATGGTCTATTTAATAAAACATGACCTATACTTAGTTAATTATCCTCGAAATGACATAATTAGCTCCAAAAAGGCATTCTTAGCCAATTTAGCCCGAAGAAGGGGAGAAGAGGAGAAGAAAGAGGAAAAATGAAAGGAAGAAAGAAGAAGAAGAGGAGAAGAAGAAGAAGGAGAGGGAGGAGGATAAGAAGAAGGAGAAGAAGGAGGAAAAGAAGGAGAAGGAGCTCCTCCTTCTCCTTCTTCTTCCTCCCTCTTCCTCTTTCTCCTTCTCCTTCCTCTTTTCTTCTTCTTCTCCTCTTCCTTCTCCTTCTCCTCCTCCTCCTCCTCCTTCTTTTACTTCTTCTTCTCTTTCTCTTCTTCTACGTAGCTTAGACTCATCCAAGAAATGCTAAATTGGCTAATTATCCTACGAAATGACATAATTAGCTTAGTTAGCTCCAAAATGACCTATTTAATAAAATGACCTATATTTAGCTAAGTTCTCTCCTAAATGACATAATAAGGCTTACGTAGCTGCAAGATGACCTATTCCCCCTAACTTAGGTATTAAATGGCCTATAATTAGCCTAGCTAGATCCAAAATGGCTTAATAAGCATAGTTTGCTCCGGAATGACCTATTTTACCCAAGTTAGCTCAGGAACGACCTATAGTTAGCTAGGGTTCCACCTAGATGACATAATTAGCTTAGTTAGCTCCTAAATGGTATAGTTAATAAAACATGACCTATACTTAGCTAATTATCCTCGAAATAACATAATTATCTCCAAAAAGGCATTCTAAGCAAGCTCGAAGAACGGGGACAAGAGGAGAAGAAAGAGGAAAAATGAAAGGAAGGAAGAAGAAGAAGAAGAGAAGAAGAAGAAGGAGAAGGAGGAGGATAAGAAGAAGGAGAAGAAGGATGAGAAGAAGGAGAAGGAGCTCCTCCTTCTCCTTCTTCTTCTTCCTCCTTCTTCCTCCTCCTTCTCCTTCTTCTTTTCTTCTTCTTCTCCTCTTCCTTCTCCTGCTGCTCCTCGTCCTCCCCCTCCTCCTCCTTCTTTTACTTCTTCTTCTCTTTCTCTTCTTCTACGTAGCTTAGACTCATCCAAGAAAGGCTAAGTTGGCTAATTATCCTACGAAATGACATAATTAGCTTAGTTAGCTCCAAAATGACCCATTTCATAAAAAAATGACCTATAGTTAGCTAAGTTCTCTTCTAAATGACATAATAAGGCTTACGTAGCTGCAAGATGACCTATTCCCCCTAACTTAGGTATTGAATGGCCTATAATTAGCCTAGCTAGATCCAAAATGGCTTAATAAGCATAGTTTGCTCCGGAATGACCTATTTTACCCAAGTTAGCTCCGGAACGACCTATAGTTAGCTAGGTTTCCACCTAGATGACATAATTAGCTTAGTTAGCTCCTAAATGGTCTATTTAATAAAACATGACCTTTACTTAGCTAATTATCCTCGAAATGACATAATTAGCTCCAAAAAGGCATTCTAAGCAAGCTCGAAGAAGGGGGACAAGAGGAGAAGAAAGAGGAAAAATGAAAGGAAGGAAGAAGAAGAAGAAGAGAAGAAGAAGAAGGAGAAGGAGGAGGATAAGAAGAAGGAGAAGAAGGATGAGAAGAAGGAGAAGGAGCTCCTCCTTCTCCTTCTTCTTCCTCCTTCTTCCTCCTCCTTCTCCTTCTTCTTTTCTTCTTCTTCTCCTCTTCCTTCTCATGCTCCTGCTCCTCCTCCCCCTCCTCCTCCTTCTTTTACTTCTTCTTCTCTTTCTCTTCTTGTACGTAGCTTAGACTCATCCAGGAAGGGCTAAGTTGGCTAATTATCCTACGAATTGACATAATTAGCTTAGTTAGCTCCAAAATGACCTATTTAATAAAATGACCTATATTTAGCTAAGTTCTCTCCTAAATGACATAATAAGGCTTACGTAGCTGCAAGATGACCTATTCCCCCTAACTTAGGTATTAAATGGCCTATAATTAGCCTAGCTAGATCCAAAATGGCTTAATAAGCATAGTTTGCTCCGGAATGACCTATTTTACCCAAGTTAGCTCAGGAACGACATATAGTTAGCTAGGGTACCACCTAGATGACATAATTAGCTTAGTTAGCTCCTAAATGGTATAGTTAATAAAACATGACCTATACTTAGCTAATTATCCTCGAAATGACATAGTTAGCTCCAAAAAGGCATTCTAAGCAAGCTCGAAGAAGGGGGACAAGAGGAGAAGAAAGAGGAAAAATGAAAGGAAGGAAGAAGATGAAGAAGAGAAGAAGAAGAAGGAGAAGGAGGAGGATAAGAAGAAGGAGAAGAAGGATGAGAAGAAGGAGAAGGAGCTCCTCCTTCTCCTTCTTCTTCCTCCTTCTTCCTCCTCCTTCTCCTTCTTCTTTTCTTCTTCTTCTCCTCTTCCTTCTCCTGGTCCTCCTCCTCCTCCCCCTCCTCCTCCTTCTTTTACTTCTTCTTCTCTTTCTCTTCTTCTACGTAGCTTAGACTCATCCAAGAAAGGCTAAGTTGGCTAATTATCCTACGAAATCACATAATTAGCTTAGTTAGCTCCAAAATGACCCATTTCATAAAAAAATGACCTATACTTAGCTAAGTTCTCTTCTAAATGACATAATAAGGCTTACGTAGCTGCAAGATGACCTATTCCCCCTAACTTAGGTATTAAATGGCCTATAATTAGCCTAGCTAGATCCAAAATGGCTTAATAAGCATAGTTTGCTCCGGAATGACCTATTTTACTCAAGTTAGCTCCGGAACGACCTATAGTTAGCTAGGTTTCCACCTAGATGACATAATTAGCTTAGTTAGCTTTTAAATGGTCTATTTAATAAAACATGACCTATACTTAGCTAATTATCCTCGAAATGACATAATTAGCTCCAAAAAGGCATTCTAAGCAAGCTCGAAGAAGGGGGACAAGAGGAGAAGAAAGAGGAAAAATGAAAGGAAGGAAGAAGAAGAAGAAGAGAAGAAGAAGAAGGAGAAGGAGGAGGATAAGAAGAAGGAGAAGAAGGATGATAAGAAGGAGAAGGAGCTCCTCCTTCTCCTTCTTCTTCTTCCTCCTTCTTCCTCCTCCTTCTCCTTCTTCTTTTCTTCTTCTTCTCCTCTTCCTTCTCCTGCTCCTGCTCCTCCTCCCCCTCCTCCTCCTTCTTTTACTTCTTCTTCTATTTCTCTTCTTCTACGTAGCTTAGACTCATCCAAGAAAGGCTAAGTTGGCTAATTATCCTACGAAATGACATAATTAGCTTAGTTAGCTCCAAAATGACCCATTTAATAAAAAAATGACCTATAGTTAGGTAAGTTCTCTTCTAAATGACATAATAAGGCTTACGAAGCTGCAAGATGACATATTCCCCCTTACTTAGGTATTAAATGGGCTATAATTAACCTAGCTAGATCCAAAATGGCTTAATAACCATAGTTTGCTCCGGAATGACCTATTTTACCCAAGTTAGCTCCGGAACGACCTATAGTTAGCTAGGGTTCCACCTAGATGACATAATTAGCTTAGTTAGCTCCTAAATGGTCTACTTAATAAAACATGACCTATACTTAGCTAATTATCCTCGAAATGACATAATTATCTCCAAAAAGGCATTCTTAGCCAATTTAGCCCGAAGAAGGGGACCAGAGGAGAAGAAAGAGGATAAATGAAAGGAAGGAAGAAGAAGAAGAGGAGAAGAAGAAGAAGGAGAGGGAGGAGGATAAGAAGAAGGAGAAGAAGGAGGAGAAGAAGGAGAAGGAACTCCTCCTTCTCCTTCTTCTTCCTCCCTCTTCCTCCATCTCCTTCTCCTTCCTCTTTTCTTCTTCTTCTCCTCTTCCTTCTCCTTCTCCTCCTCCTCCTCCTCCTGCTTTTACTTCTTCTTCTCTTTCTCTTCTTCTACGTAGCTTAGACTCATCCAAGAAAGGCTAAATTGGCTAATTATCCTACGAAATGACATAATTAGCTTAGTTAGCTCCAAAATGACCTATTTAATAAAAAATGACCTATAGTTAGCTAAGTTCTCTCGTAAATGACATAATAAGGCTTACGTAGCTGCAAGATGACCTATTCCCCCTAACTTAGGTATTAAATGGCCTATAATTAGCCTAGCTAGATCCAAAATGGCTTAATAAGCATAGTTTGCTCCGGAATGACCTATTTTACCGAAGTTAGCTCAGAAACGACCTATAGTTAGCTAGGGTTCCACCTAGATGACATAATTAGCTTAGTTAGCTCCTAAATGGTCTATTTAATAAAACATGACCTATACTTAGCTAATTATCCTTGAAATGACATAATTAGCTCCAAAAAGGCATTCTTAGCCAATTTAGCCTCAAGAAGGGGACAAGAGGAGAAGAAAGAGGAAAAATGAAACGAAGGAATAAGAAGAAGAGGAGAAGAAGAAGAAGGAGAGGGAGGATGATAAGAAGAAGGAGAAGAAGGAGGAGAAGAAGGAGAAGGAGCTCCTCCTTCTCCTTCTTCTTCCTCCTTCTTCCTCCTTCTTCTTTTCTTCTTCTTCTCCTCTTCCTTCTCCTTCGCCTCCTCCTCCTCCTCCTCCTCCTTCTTTTACTTCTTCTTCTCTTTCTCTTCTTCTACGTAGCTTAGACTCATCCAACAAAGGCTAAATTGGCTAATTATCCTACGAAATGACATAATTAGCTTAGTTAGCTCCAAAATGACCTATTTAATAAAAAATGACCTATAGTTAGCTAAGTTCTCTCCTAAATGACATAATAAGGTTTACATAGCTGCAAGATGACCTATTCCCCCTAACTTAGGTATTAAATGGCCTATAATTAGCCTAGCTAGATCCAAAATGGCTTAATAAGCATAGTTTGCTCCGGAATGACCTATTTTACCCAAGTTAGCTCCGGAATGACCTGTAGTTATCTAGGGTTCCACCTAGATGACATAATTAGCTTAGTTAGCTACTAAATGGTCTATTTAATAAAACATGACCTATACTAAGCTAATTATCCTCGAAATGACATAATTAGCTCCAAAAAGGAATTCTTTGCCAATTTAGCCCGAAGAAGGGGACAAGAGGAGAAGAAAGAGGAAAAATGAAAGGAAGGAAGAAGAAGAAGAAGAGAAGAAGAAGAAGGAGAAGGAGGAGGATAAGAAGAAGGAGAAGAAGGAGGAGAAGAAGGAGAAGGAGCTCCTCCTTCTCCTTCTTCTTCTTCCCCCTTCTTCCTCCTCCTTCTCTTTCTTCTTTTCTTCTTCTTCTCCTCTTCCTTCTCCTGCTCCTGCTCCTCCTCCCCCTCCTCCTCCTTCTTTTACTTCTTCTTCTCTTTCTCTTCTTCTACGTAGCTTAGACTCATCCAAAGAAAGGCTAAGTTGGCTAATTATCCTACGAAATGACATAATTAGCTTAGTTAGCTCCAAAATGACCCATTTAATAAAAAAATGACCTATAGTTAGCTAAGTTCTCTTCTAAATGACATAATAAGGCTTACGTAGCTGCAAGATGGCCTATTCCCCCTAACTTAGGTATTAAATGGCCTATAATTAACCTAGCTATATCCAAAATGGCTTAATAACCATAGTTTGCTCCGGAATGACCTATTTTACCCAAGTTAGCTCCGGAACGACCTATAGTTAGCTATGGTTCCACCTAGATGACATAATTAGCTTAGTTAGCTCCTAAATGGTCTACTTAATAAAACATGACCTATACTTAGCTAATTATCCTCGAAATGACATAATTATCTCCAAAAAGGCATTCTTACCCAATTTAGCCCGAAGAAGGGGACAAGAGGAGAAGAAAGAGGAAAAATGAAAGGAAGGAAGAAGAAGAAGAGGAGAAGAAGAAGAAGGAGAGGGAGGAGGATAAGAAGAAGGAGAAGAAGGAGGAGAAGAAGGAGAAGGAGCTCCTCCTTCTCCTTCTTCTTCCTCCCTCTTCCTCCATCTCCTTCCCCTTCCTCTTTTCTTCTTCTTCTCCTCTTCTTTCTCCTTCTCCTCCTGCTCCTCCTCCTCCTGCTTTTACTTCTTCTTCTCTTTCTCATCTTCTACGTAGCTTAGACTCATCCAAGAAAGGCTAAATTGGCTAATTATCCTACGAAATGACATAATTAGCTTAGTTAGCTCCAAAATGACCTATTTAATAAAAAAATGACCTATAGTTAGCTAAGTTCTCTCGTAAATGACATAATAAGGCTTACCTAGCTGCAAGATGACCTATTCCCCCTAACTTAGGTATTAAATGGCCTATAATTAGCCTAGCTAGTTGCAAAATGGCTTAATAAGCATAGTTTGCTCCGGAATGACCTATTTTACCGAAGATAGCTCCGAAACGACCTATAGTTAGCTAGGGTTCCACCTAGATGACATAATTAGCTTAGTTAGCTCCTAAATGGTCTATTTAATAAAACATGACCTATACTTAGCTAATTATCCTTGAAATGACATAATTAACTCCAAAAAGGCATTCTTAGCCAATTTAGCCCGAAGAAGGGGACAAGAGGAGAAGAAAGAGGAAAAATGAAAGGAAGGAATAAGAAGAAGAGGAGAAGAAGAAGAAGGAGAGGGACGAGGATAAGAAGAAGGAGAAGAAGGAGGAGAAGAAGGAGAAGGAGCTCCTCCTTCTCCTTCTTCTTCCTCCTTCTTCCTCCTTCTTCTTTTCTTCTTCTTCTCCTCTTCCTTCTCCTTCGCCTCCTCCTCCTCCTCCTCCTTCTTCTTTTACTTCTTCTTCTCTTTCTCTTCTTCTACGTAGCTTAGACTCATCCAAGAAAGGCTAAATTGGCTAATTATCCTACGAAATGACATAATTAGCTTAGTTAGCTCCGAAATGACCTATTTAATAAAAAATGACCTATAGTTAGTTAAGTTCTCTCCTAAATGACATAATAAGGTTTACATAGCTACAAGATGACCTATTCCCCCTAACTTAGGTATTAAATGGCCTATAATTAGCCTAGCTAGATCCAAAATGGCTTAATAAGCATAGTTTGCTCCGGAATGACCTATTTTACCCAAGTTAGCTCCGGAATGACCTGTAGTTATCTAGGGTTCCACCTAGATGACATAATTAGCTTAGTTAGCTCCTAAATGGTCTATTTAATTAAACATGACCTATACTAAGCTAATGATCCTCGAAATCACATAATTAGCTCCAAAAAGGAATTCTTTGCCAATTTAGCCCGAAGAAGGGGACAAGAGGAGAAGAAAGAGGAAAAATGAAAGGAAGGAAGAAGAAGAAGAAGAGAAGAAGAAGAAGGACCAGGAAGAGGATAAGAAGAAGGAGAAGAAGGGGGGGGGGGAAGAAGGAGAAGGAGCTCCTCCTTCTCCTTCTTCTTCCTCCTTCTTCCTTCTTCTCCTTCTCCTTCTTCTTTTCTTCTTCTTCTCCTCTTCCTTCTCCTCCTCCTCCTCCTCCTCCTCCTCCTTCTCCTCCTTATTTTACTTCTTCTTCTCTTTCTCTTCTTCTACGTAGCTTAGACTCATCCAAGAAAGGCTAAATTGACTAATTATCCTACGAAATGACATAATTAGCTTAGTTAGCTCCAAAATGACCTATTTAATAAAAAATGACCTATAGTTAGCTAAGTTCTCTTCTAAATGACATAATAAGGCTTACGTAGCAGCAAGATGACCTATTCCCCCTAACTTAGGTATTAAATGGCCTATAATTAGCCTAGCTAGATCCAAAATGGCTTAATAAGCATAGTTTTCTCCGGAATGACCTATTTTACCCAAGTTAGCTCCGGAACGACCTATAGTTAGCTAGGGTTCCACCTAGATGACATAATTAGCTTAGTTAGCTCCTAAATGGTCTATACTTAGCTAATTTATCTCCGAAATAACCTATATATACACTTCTTCATCTAGTATTATTCTTCTAACTTTCTTATTTGTCATTTTGCAGATTACCTTCACTTCACGGGAAGCTTGGATTATATTGATGGAATGCTTGAAGATGATTTCTTGTACCATGGCTTGTATTGAAACTATTGTAGTATATGCATATATATGAAACTTTGCATGCATGTGGATGAAACTGGTATAATATATGGTTTGGTACGGATGCAACTTGCATAATATGTATGCACTATGGATGAGAGTTATTTTAATATGGTTATGAGTACGGAAAGAAATTTATTTATGTCAAATATATATATATATATATATCCTGATTATTGTTAAAAATGTTGTGTATAATAAAAAATAAATTAAAAAGGGGTTGGTTCACCCCTTTGCCGTCTGCCCCCACATGGCAAAGGGGGGATGGCAGACGGTAAAGGGGGAATCTGCCCCCTCTCTCTCCCCTCTTTGTCGTCTGCCCCCACATGGCAAAGGGAGGTAGGCAGACAGCAAAGGGGGGAATCTGCCCCCTCTCTCTCCCCTCTTTGCCGTCTGCCCCCACATGGCAAAGGGGGCTGGGCAGACGGCAAAGGGGGGAATCAACCCCCTCTCTCTCCCCTCTTTGCCGTCTGCCCCCGCATGGCAAAGGGGGGGACGGAAGACGGCAAAGAGAGGAGGCCTGTCGTTAACACTTAACGGGGCCGTTGCACTATGTGCCGTCCCATTTTGTTTGTCGTCTGCCCCCTCATGGCAAAGATTTTTTGCCGTCCTCTTTACAAAAGCAGACGGCAAAGAACCTCTTCACCGGATTTTTTTTACCGTCTAGTTTGCCGTGTGCTGACCGACGGCAAAGCCTTTGCCGTACGTGGTTCCCCCCTTTGCCGTCCGCCATGGCAGACGGAAAATTTCTGAATTTCAGTAGTGACTCCTCATACTATGGTCATCTCCGGGAGTGGTTCCCACTATTGTCACTCTGGGGTTGCCGGGTCATAACACATAGTAGGTGACTACAACTTGCAAGATAGGATCAAGAACACACATATATTGATGAAAACATAATAGGTTAAGATCTGAAATCATGGCACTCGGGCCCTAGTGACAAGCATTAAGCAAAGCAAAGTAGTAGCAACATCAATCTTAGAACACAATGGATACTAGGGATCAAACCCCATCAAAACTAACTTGATTACATGATAGATCTCATCCAACCCATCACCGTCCAGCAAGCCTACAATGAGATTACTCATGAACGCTGAAGAGCATCATGGAATTGGCGATGAAGGATGGTTGGTGATGACGACAGCTTCGATTTCCCCTCTTCGGAGCCCAGAACAGACACCTGATCTGCCCTCCCGAGGAAGCACAGGTGGTGGTGGCGGCTCCATGTCGTGAAATGTAATGAACTCTTCTCTCTTAATTTTTTCTGAGCGAGAGAGAATGTATAGAGCTGGAGTTGGAGGCTGCGGAGCCACGAGGGCCTCACAAGCCTGCCAGACGCGACCTAGGGGGGCGCCTCCTAGGCTTGTGGGCTCCTGGCTCCGTGTCTCCAGGTAATTCTTGTGCCAGTATTTTTTATATATTCCACAAAAAATCCTCGTAAGTTTCCAGGTCATTCCGAGAACTTTTATTTCTGCGCAAAAACAACACCATGGCAATTCTGCTGAAAACAACGTGAGTCCGGGTTAGTTCCATTCAAATCATGCAAATTAGAGTCCAAAATAAGGGCAAAAGAGTTTGGAAAAGTAGATACGATGGAGACGTATCACGTGCCTCCCCTCCCCTCTGTCCAGAGGTGGAACACGACCCCGACCGGCAGGCCCCACCTGTCGGCGACCTGTCTCACCCCCTCTCCCCGCACTCTCCCGCTGACCGCAGGGGCCCGCGCGTCAGGTTTAAACCTGACGGCGCGCACACTTGGGCTGGCAGTTTGGCTAACTTGCCGGCTCGATAGTTGGGTGGGCCGAGCTGCTAGCCGAGCCAGGCCAGGGGCTGAGCCCTTTTCTTTATTCTTTTAAACTTGTTTTTTTTGTAATTTTTACCAGATTAAATATTTAGTTAAATTCAAATATTTTTTCCACCATAATTTCTCTAAAAATATGTAGAATTTATTAGTTCTGTTACATGAATTTTTGTAAAGATTTTATGCACATCATTAATTAAAAAGCTTAGTTAGATATTTTTAGCTTGTGCTAATGAAGCTTTAAAAATACATTTTTACCTCAAAAACAGAAACAAACAATTTTAAAACTAAAGATATAAGTTTCCAGAATAGGGTAACATTTTTAACATGATTTTGTGCTCTGTTTTTGAGTGCGCTTATTATTATTATTATTAATATTATTATTATTATTATTATTATTATTACGATGATAGATCACGCGTTTGACGAAGGACTTGGACCCGAAGACCTCAAAAACCCCGGGTACCTAGCTGATCAAGGCAAACAACCCTTTGACCATGTGTGAGAAAATGTTTTATGCATGACATGTTGCTTATTTTCTTCCGAAGCATGTAGTCAAGATTAATCGGTACACCCCGGCATGGTGTTGCCGATGGCTCCTCCGGAGCACTTGCATTGAGCATGACCTTACCATCTATGAGGGTCACGCTGATAAATGTTGAGAAGTAGATAGTAGTGCTACACATAGGATGAGCATATGCATGATGATGGTAACACGGGGTTGATATCAAAGGTTTTATGAAAGCCCCTTTAGGTGCCACTAATGCCCGAGGGTGATGGTGTTGAGCTCGATGACCACTTTAGAAAGAAGTGGTGTACCATAAAGGTTTTGTGGGAGTGGTTTCAGAAATGTGATTAGATTTATGATGTGTCGACCGTACCAACCTTACATGTGCGACCACGATACCCCTTTATGGGACGGGGCTTTGTTGATTACTTACGTCTGTGCTAGCAAAGAGCCCGCATTACTAGTGGCGGGAGTGATATGGTCACTCTCGTGACGGGGTTGTACCAGGTAGGTCGACTATGTCGTCTTTACGTGTTCCAGGCACACTGTTGGTCCCCACATGGATGATACGATCCAGAGCTGGTGCTCATAATACATACATCATGTGCGTTGAGTACCAATCGAGTGGACTCTTTGTCTAGTGTCCTCAGGGTAAAGGTAATGATCGGGTACTTACCTCGGATATGTTATATACCGCGAGTCGTGGATGGCACGGAAGTTTCCTGAATCTCGTGGGTACAGCGTACAACCTCTGCAGAGTGTAAAACTACTTGAATAGCCGTGTCCACGGTCAAGGACAGTTGGGTAATCCTGCTTAAACTACGTCCAGTCATTTCCGCATAAACCAAGTGTGTGTGGGTGTGTGTGTGCTTGAGAAAGATGATATTGTCATGTCTGGTGACTTGGCATATAGGGAGAACCTCAGGTGTTCAGCCCTCATCAGATATGTTGATAACTGTAACATGTTCTTATGATTATCATCTACCTTATGATGCATGTCCATACAAGTATTTGATCATGTTTATTTACAGTCAAAGCTCGCTTTTTGAAAAGGCTGCATATTACTTTATTATTGTACCAACTGCATTATCCATATCATGGGTTGTTTGCGAGTACATTCAATGTACTCACTGGCTTTTCACTAGTTATTTTATTGACCACACATGGAGGAACCAAAGTATGGAGAATAATTCGTCGTCGGAGACGGACACGCGAACTAGTATGCTTCCCATTCAGAATGCCTGTTGGTTAAGGCTGATGGCATGGGTTCTTGTTTACTACCAAATATTCCGCTAGTAGTTGTGTTGGTGTGATTGTCCTTCTAGGCCCTATCTATTTAAGACTTGACCATGACGGTCCTTTATTGTATCAGACGTTAATTTCGGATGCTAGACTCTTGTTATTCAGTATCTGTGTGTTCAGTGAGCACTGATATCTAGGATCACAGTACACATGCATTCGGCGATCTCGACGTGTAAGTCGGGATCCCCATAGTGGAAACCGAGATCGCGACATGGTTAACTCCTACCAACCCTTCTCCTATGAGCATGCGTCTAATAATTTGCTACGATAACTAATAGGCTTTTGCAATAAGTATGTGAGTTCTTTATGACTAATGTTGAGTTCATGGATTATACGCACTCTTCTACCTTTTCTAGCCTATCTAGTACCGCCCAACTTTTGCCGATACATTAAACCTAGCTTCCTCAAAACAGGCACCATATACTTTCCTCAAAACAGACACCATACCTACCTATTATGGCATTTTCATAGCCATTCCGAGATATATTGCCATGCACCACCCCCGTTCCATTTTTTTATGACACGCACCATTATTGTCATATTGCTTTGCATGATCGTAAGATAGCTAGCATGATGTTTTCATGGCATGATGTTTTCATGTCTTGTCCATTTTTTTATGTCATTGCTATTCTAGATCATTGCACATCCTTGTACACCACCGGGGGCATTCATATAGAGTCATATTTTGTTCTAGGTATCGAGTTGTAAGTAAATAAAAGTGTGATGATTTGCATTATTAGAGCATTGTCCCGTGTGAGAAAAGGATAATGGAATCTATGATTCCCTCACAAGTCAGGATGAGTCTACGGACTTTACAAAAATAAAAGAGGCCAGCGAAGCCCACAAAAAAGGCCAAAGATGCCCACCAAAAAAATAGAAAGAGAGAAGGGACAATGCTACTATCTTTTTCCAAACTTGTGCTTCAAACTAGCACCATGTTCTTCATAGATAGTCTCCTATTTTGTCACTTTCATATAACTAGTGGAATTTCATATTTTGCACAACCACTTAGTTTTATTTTTGAGCTTTCATACACTTATAGCTCTAGTGCATTTGTTGCATGGCAATCCCTACTCACTCACATTGATATCTATTGATGGGCATCTCCATAGCCCGTTGATACGCCTAGTTGATGTGAGACAATTTTCTCCTCTTTCTTTTTGTAACCTCCACCATATTCTATTTTCACCTATAGTGATATATCCAAGGCTCACGCTCATGTATTGCATGAGAGTTGAAAAGGTTTGAGAACATAAAAAGTGTGAAACAATTGCTTGACTTTCATAGGGGTTGTGCATGATTTAGATACTTTGCGTGTGGAAGATGGAGCATGCCCAGACCATATGATTTTATTTTGATAACTTTATAAGACCATGTTATTTCAAAAGAAAGCAATTGCCCTGTTAGCATGCTTGAAGTATTATTGTTTTTATGTCAATATTAGACTTCTGTTTTGAATCTTATGGATCTGAATATTCATGCCACAATAAAGAATATTACATGGATAAATATGCTAGGTAGCATTCCACATCAAAAAAATGTTTTTGTCATTTACCTACTCAAGGACGAGAAGGAATTAACCTTGGGGATGCTTGATACGTCTCCAACGTATCTATAATTTTTGATTGGTCCATGCTATTATATTATCTATTTTGGATGTTTTATATGCATTAATATGCTATTTTATATTATTTTTGGGACTCATCTATTAATCTAGAGCCTAGTGTGAGTTTCTGTTTTTTCCATTTTTTTAGTATTGCAGATAAGGAATATTAAATGGAGTCGAAACAGAATTAAATTTCCGGAATTATTTTTCTTCGTCGAGAAGACACGTGCTAGACTTGGAGAAGGGGGAAGGAGACATGTTTGGAGACGATAAGCGTGCACAGTGCGCCCTAGGGGGCGCCCCTGGCTTGTGGCCCCCCTACAGCTCTCCTAACCCTAATCCTTGGCCTATAAATTCCCAAATATTCCCCCAATACCATACGGAGCAAAAAAAAAACTTTTCCGCAGTCGGGAGCCTCTTTTCCTGTGAGATCCAATCTGGGAGCCTTTTCCCGTAATCTGCCGGAGAGGGAATCAATCACGGAGGGCAACTACATCAACTCCGTTGCCCCTCCGATGATGCGTGACTAGTTCACCACAGACCTACAGGTACATAGCTAGTAGCTAGATGGCTTCTTCTCTCTCTTTGTTCTTCAATACCATGTTCTTCATGATCTGCATGGAGATCTATCTGATGTAATACTCATTTGCGGTGCGTTTGTCGAGATCCGATGAATTGTGGGTTTATGTTCAGATTATATATGAATATTATTTGAATCTTCTCTGAATTCTTATATGCATGATTTCATATCTTAGCAAGTCTCTTCGAGTTATTGGTTTGGTTTGACCAACTAAATTGGTAATTCTTGCATTGGGAGAAGTGCTTAGTTTTGGATTCAATCTTGCGGTGTCCTCACCCAATGACAAAGTAGGGGTAGCGACGTACGTATTGCATTGTTTCCATCAAGGACAAAAGGATGGGGTTTTCATCATATTGCTTGAGTTTATCCCTCTACATCATGCCATCTTACCTAATGTGTTACTATGTTCTTCATGAACTTAATACTCTAGATGCAGGCAGGAGTCGGTCGATGTGTGGAGTAATAGTAGTAGATGCAGTATCGTTTCGGTCGACTTGACACGGACGTGATGCCTATATGCATAATCGTTGCCTTAGATATCTTTATAATTATTCGCTTTTCTATCAATTGCTCGACAGTAATTTGTTCACCCACCGTATTATTTTCCTTCATGAGAGAAGCCTCTAGTGAAATCTATGGCCCCTGGGTCTCTTTTCCATATTATATTTTCAGATCTATAAACCAAAAATATATTGCTTCCATTTATTTACTTTTGTTTTACTTTACTTTTCTGGAATCTTTTATACCTATATCTATCAGATCTCATCCTTGCAAATAACCGTGAGGGGATTGACAACCCCTTTATTGTGTTGGGTGCAAATGTTTGATTGTTAGGTGCTAATATTGGGGCCTTGCTTGTTCCTCCTACTGGATTGATACCTTGGTCTCAACAAACTGAGGGAAATACTTATCTACTTTGCTGCATCAACCTTCCTCTTCAAGGGAAAACCAACACAAGCTCAAGAAGTAGCACTCACAATGTGTCGAATTCAGTCCATCCAGGAGGACTATTACATCTATGAAGGTACCCGAACATGAAAAATATTGGTGGCACGGAATAAAGAGGGATATTGATTCTTTCATTGCACGATGTGATTCTTGCTAGCGAAACAAAGGAGAGCACCAGAAGCCAGGAGGACTATTACATCTATGAAGGTACTCGAATGGAAATGGAATGAGGTTGGCATAGACTTCGTTGTCGGACTACCCCGGCCTCGACACGGACACGACGCTATATGGGTTATCACACATCGACTCACCAAGGTGTCTCACTTCATTCCAGTAAAAACCACTTACTCCACTCAGAAGATGGCCAGGTTGTACCTCGCCCGTATTGTGTGCTTACACGGGATCCCTAAAACCATAGTGTCCGACCGAGGCACTCAGTTTACATCAAGGTTTTGGGATTTACAACAAACCTTGGGAACAAAATTAGTGTTCAGCACGGCATATCACCCTCAAACTGGAGGACAAACCGAGCATGTGAATCATATTCTCGAGGACATGCTGAAGGCATGTGTACTAACATATGGGAACAGTTGGGAGGATAGTTTGCCTTACGCCGAGTTTTCATACAACAACAGCCACGAGGCAAGTCAGCAAATGTCACCTTTTGAAGCTTTGTACGTACGAAGGTGTCGTACGGCACTCAACTGATCAGAGACCGGAGATAGCTGTATCTTCGGCTCACGGATGCTTCAAGAGGTTGAGCACAAGGTAAAACTCATCAGAGACAGATTCAAGACACCCCAAAGCCCTCAAAAGAGCTATTACGATCAGAAACACCGTGATGTCGGCTTTGGGCCAAACAATTATTTGTACCTCAAAGTATCACCAATGAGGGGATTAGAAAGGTTCAAGGTCAAAGCCAAGCTTGCACCCCGCTTCATCGGACCATTTCAGATAATCGTTTGAAGAGGCGAGGTTGCCTATCAGCTTGATCTACGTGCGTAGTTATTTGACGTACACGACGTGTTCCACAATTTTCAACTAAAGAAGTGTGTGAGGAATCCAGATCAACACGTATCACAAGACAACACTGAAGCACAACCAGACCTCTTTTACCAGGAACACCCCATAAGAATACTAGAGGAAGCAGAAAGGAGGACAAGTTAGAAGGTCACCAAACTATTCAGGGTACAATGGAGTAACCATTCACACGATGAGGCCACTTGGGAGAGAGATTACTTTCTGCAGAAGGAACACCCGCAACTACTTGAGGACTGGCTGAAATCTCGAGGACGAGATTTTTTGTCAGGCGGTAGGTGTTGTAACACCCACAAATTTTCTATTTGGATTTTTCTGATCTTTAAAAAATTTAAAGTAGATTTCCAAAATCTTTTTGACAAAATCTCTAAAGAAGCACGTTGGATCTGGTCTTCAAATATTTCTCTTGAAGTTTCTTGCTTACAAAATTTCTCCCTGGCATTTTCATTATTTTATGTGCGAGTACCACGGAGGAAGTATTTTTCAAATGCTTTAACTTTAGGACTATTTCACTCTTGGCTTCCCTTGTTTTTCAAAACCTTCTCCTCTCAAGTTTCTCTCTGACCTAGGAAGGGAATCCTACTTTTCTAAATTTTGCCAACCAGGAAAAATATATTTTTTCTTCCTAAAATATTTATTAAACTATTTCTTCCTTCTATTTTGGGGTCTCAATATTTACAAAGGAAGTGCTAGATTTCCTTTGAATTTGACCTCAAATAAATCTCCCCTACTACACCTTAGTACCTAAATCCCATTTATGCAAAAAACTTATGGTCCCTAGTTCAAAATTTTCAAACTATTTTCAAAAGCAACTCGGACCATAAACCTCTTTCTAGGTGGTTACCCCTCCTACCTTGCTTCAAAAATTCTAAAAAAATCAGGGATCCTCTAGTAGCCTCAGTAGATAAGCCCTCCAAGTTTCAGCCCTAGAAAAATCGTTTTGAGGCCTCCAGCATTTAGTCAAGCACCTGGTGTGTAGTGTTGCTAGTCAAAATTCAGACTTTTAGAGTTTCATGTGAATTGTAGTGACAATCTTTGTAGTAGCCATAGTGGCATCTTGCCACTATGCTTCTCCCTTATCCCCAGTGTCGCTCGATCATTTGGCCTCTTGTGAGTATCGATGGCGAGCCGGCACACCGGCCACAACCCCCTCCGCGACGACAGAGCCGATCGTTGTGGCCGTCAAAGAACCCCAGCAATGGCCAGCGCCGACAAGCACCAGCCAATCCCCCTGAAGCCTACGCGTGGCCGTCCCCCACCCTGTCGTGACGTAGAGCCATCGGCATGGCCACAACAACACAGGGTGCGCTCCCTGCAGCCGACATGGCCGCCGGCTGATACGTCTCCAACATATCTATAATTTTTTATGGTTCCATGTTATTATCTTGTCAAACTTTGGATGTTTTGCATGCCTTTTATATATTTTTTGGGACTAACTTATTAACTCAGTGCCAAGTGCGAGTTCCTGTTTTTTCCGTATTTTTGACCCTTTTAAGAGGAGGATTTTAAACGATGTCCAAATGGAATAAAACTTCGGAAAAGTTTTTTTCCAGAACAGAAGATACGCACGGGACGTGAGAACCAAGGCAAGGGCCACTAGGGGACCCCACAAGCCCGCTAGGTGCGGCCAGGGGGGCGCGCCTAGTAGGCTTGTGGGGCCCCTGTGGCTCGTCTGCCCTACCTCTTCCGCCTATAAATTCCTAAAAATTCCAAAACTACGCGAGAGATCCACGAAAATACTTTTCCGCCGCCGCAAGCTTCTGTCTCCACAAGATCCCATCTAGGGCATGTTCTGGTGTCCTGCCGGAGGGGGGATTCAGATACGGAGGGCTTCTTCATCAACACCATGACCTCTCCGATGATGCGTGGGTAGTTCGCCATAGACCTTCGGGTCCATAGCTAGTAGCTAGATGGCTTCTTCTCTATCCTGGATCTTCAATACAAAGTTCTCCATGATCTTAATGGAGATATATCCGATGTAATCTTCCTTTGCGGTGTGTTTGTCGAGATCCGGTGAATTGTGGACTTATGATCAGATTATCTACGAATCTTATTTGAGTTTCTTTTGATCTCTTATATGCATGATTTCATATCCTTGTAATTCTCTTCGAGTTGTGGGTTTTGTTTGGCCAACTTGATCTATGATCCTTGCAATGGGAGAAGTGCTTGGTTTTGGGTTCATACTGTGCGGCGACCTCTCCCAGTGACAGAAGGGGAAGCGAGGCATGCACCGTGTTGTTGCCATCAAGGGTAAAAATATGGGTTTTACATCATTGGTTTGAGTTTATCCCTCTACATCATGTCATCTTGCTTAAGGCTTTACTCTTTTCGTCATGAACTCAATACACTAAATGCATGCTGGATAGCGGTCGATGTGTGGAGTAATAGTAATAGATGCAGAAAGTATCGGTCTACTTGTCTCGGACGTGATGCCTATATGTATGATCATTGCCTTAGATATCGTCATGACTTTGCGCGGTTCTATCAATTGCTCGACAGTAATTTGTTCACCCACCGTATGATTTGCTATTTTGAGAGAAGCCTCTAGTGAACACTATGGCCCCCGGGTCTACTTCACATCATATTTTCAGCCTTACACTTTTACTTCATTTCACTTTCCGCCTTCAGATCTCACTTTTCAATCAATCTTGAAGGGATTGACAACCCCTTTATAGCGTTGGGTGCAAGCTCGTTTGTGTTTGCGCAGGTACTCTGGACACTTGACGTCGATTCTCCTACTGGATTGATACCTTGGTTCTCAAACTGAGGGAAAATCTTACTGCTGCTGTGCTGCATCACCCTTTCCTCTTCAAGGGTAAAACTAACGCAAGCTGAAGACGCAGCAGAAGGATTATTGGCGCCGTTGCCAGGGAGGATCAAGTCAAGAACTCATCCAAGTGTCACAAACTCATCTCTTGCATTTACTTTTTTGCCTCTCGTTTTCCTCTCCTCCGCTTCTGAAAAACAAAAAATTACAAAAATATTCGCCTTTTTCATTTGCCTTTCCTTTGCTTGTGTGCTATGTGCCTTCAATATGCTTGCATCTTCGCTTGCTGAAAATCTATTGATATGGATCCTGATCCACTTGCTAATCTCTTTAAGACATCCAATTATGTTGAACCAATTGCTAGTGAGTTGAGTGCACTTGACTTTCTCTATGGAGTTTTGCTTGAGATGCGTGAATCTGAAAATCGTGATGAAGAAATTCATGAAGTGATTCATGAGGGCTCCTTGAATTAAAAGCATGATTGCAATGGTTTCACTATAAATCCTATTATTGTCAATCATGCTAAAAATATGCAAAACCCTAAGCTTGGGGATGCTAGTTTTGATATGTCCACTACTTGTTGCAATGATCATGATTGGGGTAATGGTTTTTCTTATGATCTTAAAATTTTGTTTAAGCCTCATGATGAATATGATATTTGCAATAATATTGAAAGTGGGTTTGGAGAAGTCATGACTTTAGTTGATGATAATCCCACTATTTTTGAAGAGTGTCAACTTTGCATGCATGTGGATCATGAAAGGAAAATCATATGTGATAGCTATATTGTTGAATTTGAATATGATCCCACATGTAATTGCAATGAGAGAGGAAAATATTGTGGTAGAAACTTTCATGTTACCAAATTACCTCTCGTTATGTGGAGATTGCTATTGTCTCTTTCTTCTTCCCTGCATATGGTAACTATTGGTTGTCTTGACAATCTAATTTCCTACAAAATTCCTATGCATAGGAAGTATGTTAGACTTAGATTTGATTTTCACATGCTTTATGATGCTCTCGTTGTGCTTCAATTCTTGTCTTTTGTGTGAGCATCATTGAATTATCAATGCCTAGCTAAGGGCGTTAAACCATAGCGCTTGTTGAGGGGCAACCCAATGAATTTATCTTTTTCTTTCTGTTTTATTGCGTCCACACCATCATAATTCTGTTATGATAGTGTCTTTTGTGTTTCTTTTTTGTGTTTGAGCCAAGCAAAACATTTATGACTAGTCTTGGTGATGGTTGTTTGATCCTGCTGGAAAAAGACAGAAACTTTTCGCTCACGAAATTATTTGTCATTTTTATCCAGAAAGAGCTTTTGAGTTGATTCTTTTTGCTTCTGGTTGATATGCCTTTTGCCCAGGCGGTCGTAATGTTTCAGAATTTGTGAGGTACCAGGAGTATACGAAGTATACATATTGCTACAGACTGGTATGTTTTTGACAGATTCTGTTTTTCTTGAGTTGGTTGCTTGTTTTGATGAAACTATGGATAGTATCGGGGGGTACTAGCCATGGAAAAGTGAGAATACAGCAATCTAACACCAATATAAATAGAAATCAAGATTGCTACAGTACCTAAAGAGGTGGTAGTTTGTTTTCTTGTGCTAATGATATCACGAGTTTCTGTTTAAGTTTTGGGTGATGTTCTCATGGACAAATTTATAGAGATTGGAAAGAGCTCAAGCTTGGGGATGCCCAAGGCATCCCAAGCCAAATTCAAGGACACAAAAAATCCTAAGCTTGGGGATGCCCCGGGAAGGCATCCCCTCTTTCGTCTTCAATCCATCGGTAACATTACTTGGAGCTATAGTTTTATTCACCACATGATATGTGTCTTGCTTGGAGCGTCTTGTATCGTAGGAGTCTTCTCTTTTTGTTGTGTCACAATCATCCTTGCTGCACGCCTTTTGAGAGAGACATGCACTCATAGTGAATTTGCTAGAATACTCATTGTGCTTCACTTATATCTTTTGAGCTAGACAATTTTGCTCTATGGGCTTTACTTAGATCTTTTAGAGCACGGCGGTGCGTAACTTGGTAGTTGGCTTGTGCTATGAAAGTAGTCCCAAAGGTGATAGGTACCCAAAAGAGGATACAATAAAACTTCCATCTTCATGTGCATTGAGTAGAAAGAGAAGTTTGATTCCTCTCAATTAGTTTTGAGACGTGGATTCGGTAATATTAAGAGTTGTGTTAGTAGGGTGTTGTGAATCTAGAAATACTTGTGTTGAAGTTAGTGATTCCCGTAACATGCACGTATGGTGAACCGCTATGTTAGGAAGTCGGAGCATAATTGATCTATTGATTGTCATCCTTTGTGTTGCGGTCGGGATCGCGCGATGGTTTACACCTACCAACCCTTCCCCTAGGAGTATGCGTTTAGCACTTTGTTTCGATTACTAATAAAAACTTTTGCAATAAGTATGTGAATTCTTCATGACTAATGTGAGTCCATGGTATAGATGCACTTTCACCTTCCACCATTTCTAGCCTCTCTAGTACCGCACAACTTTCTCCGGTGCACAAACCCACCATATGCCTTCCTCAAAACAGCCACCATACCTACCTACTATGGCATTTTCATAGCCATTCCGAGATATATTGCCATGCAACTCCCACCGTTCCGTCTCATGACTTGTGCCGTCACTCTCATATTGCCATTGCATGATCGTAAGATAGCTAGTAAGATGTTTCAACGTCATACGCCAAGCTAGATCGTTGCACATCCCGGTACACTGCCGGAGGCATTTCCTATAGAGTCATCATCATTCTAAACTTTGAGATGTGAGTAAATAAAAGTGTGATGATCATCATTATTAGAGCATTGTCCCATGTGAGGAAATAAAAAAATAAAGAGGCCAAAGTTCCCACATAAAAAAAAGAGATATGGAAAGAGACCAAAGAGCCCAAACAAAAAAAAGAAAAAAAAGAGAGAAGGGACAATGCTACTATCTCTTTCCACACTTGTGCTTCATGATAGCACCATGTTCTTCATGATTGAGAGCTTCTCATTTTGTCACCTACATATGCTAGTGGGAATCTTTATTATATAACTTGGCTTGTATATTCCAATGATGGGCTTCTTCGAAATTGCCCTAGGTCTTCGTGAGCAAGCAAGTTGGATGCACACCCACTAGTTCTCCTTTGAGCTTTCACATACTTATAGCTCTAGTGCATCCTTTGTATAGAAATCCCTACTCATTCACATTTATATCTATTAATGGGCATCTCCATAGTCCTTTAATATGCCGATCGATGTGACCATCTCCTCCATTCTGTCTCACATCCACCACCACACTCTATTCTACCATAGTGCTATATCCATGGCTCACGCTCATGTATTGCGTGAGAGTTGAAAAAAGTTTGAGAAAGTAAGGGTGTGAAAACAATTACTTGGCCTATACCGGGGTTGTGCATGATTTAAATTAGTTGTGTGGGGATGATGGAGCATAGCGAGACTATATGATTTTGTAGGGATAACTTTCTTTGGCCTTGTTATTTGGAAAGTTCATGATTACCTTGCTAGTTTGCTTGAAGTATTATTGTTTTCAACTCAATAGAAACCTATTGGTTTGAATCTTACGGATCTGAACATTCATGTCACATGAAAGAAGTTACAACGGACAACAATGCTAGATAGCATTCCACATCAAAAATTCAGTCTTTATCACTTCCCTACTCGAGGACGGGCAGGAGTTAACCTTGGGGATGCTTGATACGTCTCCAACGTATCTATAATTTTTGATGGTTCCATGCTATTATCTTGTCAAACTTTGGATGTTTTGTATGCCTTTTATATCTTTTTTGGGACTAACTTATTAACTCAGTGCCAAGTGCCAGTTCCTGTTTTTTCCGTGTTTTTGACCCTTTTCAGAGGAGGATTTTAAACGGTGTCCAAACGGAAAAAAACTTTCAAAAAGATTTTTTTCCGGAACAGAAGATACGCACGGGACATGAGAACCAAGGAAGGGGCCACCAGGGGACCCCACAAGCCCCCTAGGCGCAGCCAGGGGACCCCACAAGCCCCCTAGGCGCAGCCAGGGGGCCGGGCCTAGCAGGCTTGTGGGCCCCCTGTGGCTCGTCTTCCCTTCCTCTTCCAACTATAAATTCCTAAAAATTCCAAAACTGCGCGAGAGATCCACGAAAATACTTTTCCGCCGCCGCAAGGTTCTGTCTCCACAAGATCCCATCCGGGGCACATTCTGGTGCCCTGCCAGAGGTGGGATTCAGATACGGAGGGCTTCTTCATCAACATCATGAACTCTCCCATGATGCGTGAGTAGTTCACCATAGACCTTCGGGTCCATAGCTAGTAGCTAGATGGCTTCTTCTCTCTCCTGGATCTTCTATACAAAGTTCTCCATGATCTTCATGGAGATCTATCTGATGTAATCTTCTTTTGCGGTGTGTTTGTCGAGATCCGATGAATTGTGGATTTATGATCAGATTATCTATGAATCTTATTTGAGTTTCTTCTGATCTCTTATATGCATGATTTCATATCCTTGTAATTCTCTTCAAGTTGTGGGTTTTTTTGGCAACTTGATCTATGATTCTTACAATGGGAGAAGTGCTTGGTTTTGGGTTCATACCATGCGGTGACCTCTCCCAGTGACAGAAGGGGCAGCGAGGCACACATCATGTTGTTGCCATCAAGGGTAAAAAGATGGGGTTTACATCATTGGTTTGAGTTTATCCCTCTACATCATGTCATCTTTCTTATGGCGTTACTCTGTTCGTCATGAACTCAATACACTAGATGCATGCTGGATAGCGGTCGATGTGTGGAGTAATAGTAGTAGATGCAGAAATTATCGGTCTACTTGTCTCGGACATGATGCCTATATGTATGATCATTGCCTTAGATATCGTCATGACTTTGCGCGGTTCTATCAATTGCTCGACAGTAATTTGTTCACCCACCGTATTATTTGCTATTTTGAGAGAAGCCTCTAGTGAACACTATGGCCCCGGGTCTACTTCACATCATATTTTCAGACTTACACTTTTACTTCGTTGCACTTTCCGCCTTCAGATCTCACTTTGCAATCAATCTTGACGGGATTGACAACCCCTTTATAGCGTTGGGTGCAAGCTCGTTTGTGTTTGCACAGGTACTTTGGACGCTTGACGTCGATTCTCCTACTGGATTGATACCTTGGTTCTCAAACTGAGGGAAATACTTAGTGCTCCTGTGCTGCATCACCCTTTCATCTTCAAGGAAAAAATGAACGCAAGCTGAAGAGGCAGCACCGGCCACCGTTCCATCGAGCCATGCCACCCCTTCTTAAACCTCTCGGTTTAGTGCAAAAATGGAGCCCATGTGAGTGCACTAGACCATCGAGCCACACTAAGCCCCTACTAACCTCGTCGTTCGCTGTAATCGGCACCGGTGATAACTCCGTCATGATAGTCGCCTTGGAACCCCTATAAATAGGAGGCCCCGTGCTGCCTAGGATCTCAACACCTTTCCCCCTCCTCTCAAAGCTGCGCTCAAGCCAGAAGAAAGCCCCGGGGAGGTGTTCTTCCCCGACTCCCGCCCCTTGATCTGCCTTGAGTCCCGGCCAAATTCTCTCCGGTGAGTGGAGCTGAGCGCCCCAAATTGTCTAGTAGCCTTCTGTTGAACCCATCCGTTGAGTCGTCCCTCATTTTGGTGGTAGGAGCTCCATCTGGTGAGATCTTGTGACGCCCGACGCCGCCGTCCGTCGGAGAAGAAGTCGTTGTCGACGTGGTGCTCATTGACAATCAGTTCCACTAGCCACCGATGCGGAAGGACATAATGAGTAAACATGTGTCGTTGGTTGCCCCTGTAGTACCTTGGATCATACCCGGCAACCACCGCAAGACTCTGTCGCCGGTGGAAGTTCAAACCGACTGGGCGGGACCCCCTCGTCATGATTCTTTCCTTTCTAAATCGGTTTCCTGAAGGCGCCTTGCTATGGAATACGCCTTCCCTCCTGCCCGCGTGTTTTCTAAAAACTGTTTTCGGCTCTTCAGTCTGCCCCTCAGGAGTTTCTCTTTTATCACAGATTAGTCCCTCGTGCCATTTCCTTCATATCTTTGAAACCACAAAAGCTTTTTCAAAGATTCCTTTTACAAAAAAAATCTCTTGCTGTCTAGTTTATTTTCGTATTTATTTAAAAAAATGGAGATAGAAAGTTGAGATCTAGCACTGACGATAGCATATGGTGTGTGTGTTGTAGATACCAACGAGGGAAACGTCGCCGTCAACTTCACCGAGCTTGATCCCGACTACGTGGAACCACACAAGCATGTTTGAACTTTTGATATGATGTTTGATAATTAACAATTTATATAAATCACCTGCTACATTAACTAACACATTGCATATTACTTATATAACTTAATATGTGACTACGATGACGGATGGCCTGGTCATGCCGGCTCCATGATCGTGGTGAGATAAACTTAAATAACTCCAGTATCAACCTAGATTGAATCTTGTCAGTGTGTCACCTTTTATTTCGTGCGGCCATAGTTTTTCCGAAAGGGAATGCGGTGTAGTCGGTCGTGAACCTATTATCAGTTACAAACCAAGTAGAGGGGCCGGGATGAAGGTATCCATGGCCCTGCACTAAATCCAGTCATCCGGTTAGGAGGCATGGGTATTTCCGTTTTGGGACCAAGAGGGAGGTCACTCCCTTGTAGCGCACGGTATAAATTTGATCCCATGCTAGTCGAGGTTGGAGCCTCCCCGTTTTCTGGTTTTTCCCTGGCAGTGTAGCCTGGGTGAGACTGGTCTTTGCGGGGTTAAAAATGGGTGTGTGCTCGTTCAGAGTGTTTGCTTCTACAATACCGTACGCGGGATTAGTCCTAGTGACTATTGGAACCCGTTGGCTCTCGGTAAAGAGTACACCCTTTGGAAAGTCAAAACTATTCGAGTAGCCATGTGCACGGTTAAGGACGGCTTGTTGACAAGTCAAGTATTGGTCTTAGTGTCCGACCCTGGAGCGCAAGTATTGGACTACAAAATAATTGTTATGAACATCTCACGGTGATGAGGAAATTAACTTGATGGAAACTTGGTTAATTGGAATATCCTGAAGGTTGGTTGTACCACCCGGATAATCCTTTATTATTTATTTATGCCCCTTCTGTGGTGTCGCTAAGATGCGTGACTGTGGATTATTATTTATTTATGCCCTTTCTATGGCATCGCTAAACTACCCGACTGTGGCTTGTTATTTATTTATTCCCTTTCTGTTGTGTCGCTAAGATGCCCGACTGTGGCTTGTTATTTATTTATGCCCTTTCTATGGCGTCGCTAAGATGCCCTACTACGGCTTGTTATATTATTATGCCATGTATGCGGTGTCGCTTAGACGCTCGATGGTGGTTATTTATTTTATGTGTTAACCTTTCGATGCGTCGCTTCACACACCCGGTCGGTGCACTTTATTTTCCGCTTGGATATTTCAGGAGGATTACCGCCCGACTTATCTACTCTAACTTAACTTTTATTAATACATTTATCATGATAACTATGATATTTAACCATGCATATTAAAATTGATGCATGCATCTTATCTTTTGTGCAAACTTTTTGCGAATCTTTTCGAAGTACTCACTGGCTTGTTGATGTGGCCAAATATGGATGAAGGAGACCTCATGGATGAAGAGTTCGATAGCGAGTGTGACGCCTAGAGGAGTCCTAGTCAGTCTTGCGACCATGGAGTCCATCATTGTATCATTCCATCGCTTCCGCCGCCACGAATAAATTGTCAAGCCTCACTCTTATGCTTGGCGCGTAGTAGTATTTACGCCATGTCACTTCACTCTGATGTGACATGCCCACTTTATTGCGATCAGTAGAGTTATCCCATGACCACTATAACATATCCATCCTTATGAGACTATGGACGTGTTGTAATAAATTGTAGAGCGACCTACGATCTACATAGTTTAATATTAAATATTACTGGTTTCTGTATCAATATTTGTCTATCAGTGGGAAAGATTTTTATACAGTTATGACATTCATGGTTGCTTTCTAATAAATCTATTTATGCTCTGATACCAAGATTGTCAGGACATGTTTCCAAATAAATATATGTTGACTAACAGAAATATATGTATAGTATGTAGAATACTAAAATAAATAAAAACAACTAATCCGGTTAGTGGTCGCACCTAGTGGTTTCCTGCAGTCTGCCTGGCTATGATACCAAGGTTGTCACGACCGGTTTTCAAATAAATATATTTATTGGAAAGCAACCATGAATGTCATCGGTGTAGAAAAATCTTTCCCCTGATAGACCAATCTTGATACAAAAATCAGTAGTACTTAATATTAAACAGAGTACAGCGGAGGTCGCTGTACAATTTATTACAACACGTCCATAGCCTAATAAGGATGGATATGTTGTAGTGGTCATAGGATAACTCTACTACTCACAATAAACATGTCACATCAGAAGGAAGTAACATGGCATAAGTACTACTACGCACCAAGCGTCAGAGTGAGGCTTGACCTTTTATTCGTGGTGGCAGAAGCGGTGGAATAATACAACGACAGACTCCATGATCGCTAGACTGACTAGGACTCCTCTAGGTGTCCAACTCAGAATCGAACTCTTCCTCCATGAGGTCTCCTTCATCCATATCTGGCGACATCAACAAGCCAGTGAGTACTTCGAAAAGTACTTGCAAATAGTTTGCACAAAAGATAAGATGCATGCAACAATTTTAATATGCATGGTTAAATATCACAGTTATCATGATAAAGGTATTAATAGCAGTTAAGTTAGAGTAGATAAGTCGAGCGGTAATCCTTCCGAAATATCCAAGAGGAAAATAAAGTGCATTGATCGGGTGCCTGAAGCGACACGTTGAAAGGTTAATAGGTAAAATAAATAACCATCGTCGGGCGTCTAAGCGACACCGCATACATGGCATAATAATATAACAAGCTGTAGTCGGGCATCTTAGCGATGTCACACAAAGGGCATAAATAAATAACAAGCCACAGTGGGGCATCTTAGTGGTGCCACAGAAAGGGCATAAATAAATAACAAGCCACAGTTAGGCGTCTTAGCGGCGCCACAAAAAGGGCATAAATAAATAACAAGCCATAGTCGAGCATCTTACCAACGCCATAGAAGGGGCATAAATCAATAATAAAGGATTATTCGGGTGGTCCAACCGACATTCAGGATATTACAATTAACCAAGTTTCCATCAAGTTAGTCTCCACCTCATTGTTAGATGTTCATAACCATTATTTTGTAGACCAATACTTGTGGTCCAGGGACTGACACTAAGACCGACACTTGACCTGTCAAGCAACCGTCCTTGACCGTGCACACGGCTACTCGAATAGTTTTGACTCTGCAAAGGGTGTACTCTTTACACATAGCCAACAGATTCCAATAGTCACTAGGACTAATGCCGTGTACGGTATTTTAGAAGCAAAAACTCAGAACCATCACACACCCATTTTTACCCCCACGAAGACCGATCTCACCCGGGCTATGCTGCGAGGGAAAAACCATAATACGGGGAGGCTCCAACCACGATTAGCATGGGATCAAATTTATACCGCGCGCTGCAAGGGAGTGCCCTCCTTCTCGGTCCCATACTGGAAACACCCATGCCCCCTGACCAGATGACTGGATTTAGTCCAGGGCCATGGATACCTTCCTCCCGGCCACTCTACTTGGTGTGTAATTGATAAGAGGTTGACGAACGACTACACCACATTCCCTTTCGAAAAATCTATGGCAGCACGAAATAAAAGGTAACAAACTGATAAGACTCTATCTACGTAGACACTAGAGTTATTTAATTTTACCGCACCATGATCATGCATCCGGCATGACCAGACCACAACATATCATGTCCCGTGCAACTAGCCTATCCATGACCTATCACAACCACATCATCATCATAGTCACTTTTGAGTTATATAAGTAATACGCAATGTGTTAGTTAATGTAGCAGGTGATTTAATAAAAAATTAATCATCAAACATCATCACATCAAAAGTTCAAACATGCTTGCCTAGTTCCACATAGTCGGGATCAAGCTCGATGAAGTTGACGGCGGCGTTTCCCTCGTCGGAATCTACATCACACATACCATATGCTATCGTAAGTGCTAGGGCTCAATTTATTGTCTCCAAATATTTTTAAATAAATATGAAAATAAACTAGACAAGAAGAGAATTTTTTGCAAAAAGAATTCTTGAAAAAGCATTTGAGGTTTAAAAGGTATGAATTAAATGGCACCAGGGACTAATGTGTGATAAAAGAGAAACTCCCTAGGGGGCAGACTGAAAAGCCGAAAACGCTTTTAGAAAAACACGCGGGCCAGGAGGGAAGGCGTATTCCACAACAAGGCGCCTTCGCGAAAATGATTGAGAAAAGAAAGAATCCTGACGAGGGGGTCCCACCAGTCAGGTTTGAACTTCCACCGGCGATAGAGGCTTGCGGTGGTCGCCGGCGATGATCCAAGGCAAGGCAGGGGCAACCAATGGCACGAGCATAGTCATCGTGTCCTTGCGCGTCGGGGGCAGGTGGAACTGGTCGTCGATGAAAAAACATCGACGACGGCTTCTTCTCCGGTGGAAGATAGCGTCGGGCGTCACACGATCTCACCAGAGGGAGCTCCTACGACCAAATTGAGGTGCGGTTCAAGGAATGGGTTCAACAGAAGGCAACTGGCCAATTTTGGGGCCCTTAGCTCCACTCACCGGAGAGAAATTTGTCGGGACCTCAGGCGGATCGAGGCGGCTGGAGTCGGGGAAGAAGACCTCCCCGGAGATTTCTTCTAGCTTGAGCGTGGCTCAAGGAGTAGGGAGATGTGCTGAGGTGCTAGGCTGCTCAGGGCCTCCTACTTACAGGGGTTCAGAGGCGGTTGTCATGATGGAGTTACCTCTGGTGTCGATTACGGTTAACGGCGAGGTTAGCAGGGGCTTAGGGTGGTTGGGCGTTCTACAACACTCACATGGGCTCCATTTTTGCACTAAACTGAGAGGTTTAAGAAGGGGTGGCCTAGCTCGATGGAACGGTGGCCGGCGGCCACGGTGGTTGTAGGGAGCGTGCATTGTGCGGCTCAGGCCATGCCGATGGCTCTACGACACATGCAGGGTGGGGGCCGGCCAAGCGTAGGATTCAGGAGGATTGGGCAATGCTGGTCAGTGCTTGCTATCGCTGGGGATCTCTAATGGCCGCAACAATTGGCTATGCCGCCGCGGAGGGGGTTGAGGCCGGCTTGCCAGCTCGCCATCAAGACTCACAAGTGTCCAAACGATTGAGAATTGCTAGGGATAAGGGAGAAGCACAGTGGCAATATTCTACTGCAGCTACTGCACAGACTGACACTGGAATTCACACGAAACTTTGAAAGTCTGAATTTTGACTAGCAACAGTGCACGCGAGGTGCTTGAGTGAATGCCAGAGGGGTAAAAACATTTTTTTCTCGGGTTGAAACTTCGAGGGCTTATCTACTCATGCTACTAGAGGCTCCCTATTTTTTCAGAATTTTTGAAGCAAGGTAGGAGGGCTAAACATCAATAAAGAGATTTATAGTCCAATTTTCTTTCGAAAACAGTTTGAAAATATTGAACTAGGGACGAGAAGGTTTTTGCATAAATAGGATGTAGGTACTAAGGTGTAGTACGGGAAATTTATTTGAGGTCAAATTCAAAGGAAAGATGGCATTTCCTTTGTAAATCTTGAGACCCCAAAATAAAATGTACAAATAGTTTAATAAATATTTTAGGAAGAAAAAATATTTTTTCCTAGTTGGCAAAATTTAGAAAAGTAGGGTTGCCTTCTTAGGTCAGAGAGAAACTTGAGAGGAGAATGTTTTGAAAAGCGAGGCAAGCCAAGAGTGAAATAGTTCTCAAGTTAAAGCATTTGAAAAATAGTTCCTCCAAGTTATTCTCACATAAAATGATGAAAATGCCAAGGAGACATTTCGTAAGAAAGAAACTTCAACGGAAATATTTGAAGACCAGATCCAAAGTTGTTTTTTGGAGTTTTTGTCAAAAATATTTTGGAAATCTACTTTAATTTTTTGAAAGATCAGAAAAACTCAAATTGAAAATTTGTGGGTGTTACACCTCCCCTCCGATGGGTCTTGGTTCCAGTATTTTTCTTTTATTCCATAAAAACTCTCAAAAAGTTCTGCTCCATTCTGAGAAATTTTATTCTGCACAAAAATAACACCATGGTAGTTCGGCTGAAAACAATAGAAGTCCTCGTTAGTTTGATTCAAATCATGCAAAGAGTCCAAAAGAAGAGCAAAAGCGTGAGGAAAAGTAGATATGATGGAGACGTATCAATATCCAAGGTAGACATGTCCTCATCACTACTTGTAGTTCTACTTTAACAAGTTATGCTTATTGGATAATACATGCAAGAAAACAATTATATAGTCTATATTTATTAGAAAGAAGAAAAATTATTTGCCTCTAAGAGCATTTCTAGTCAATTCTACAAACCACGGGCATGCAAATTTCATTTACCATATCCTATAAATGAAATTCGCGGTACCGCGATGGCGTGAAAGAACTCAAACACATACTGCATAATTTAAACTAGTACTTGAGGCCAAATATTATATCCTTGGAGTTCATACGAAAATAGAGTCCATACTAGAATAAAATAAATTAAACCTAGATCTACTCATCATCATCATAATCACCGGACTTCTTGATGTGGAGGTGGTACCGCATCAGCGAGCTGGAGAGTACTAAGGACATGTCATACTCCTCCTTAAACGCTGCCACCAGCGTCACAACAAGTTCGTCTTCGAGGGCAACCGCCTCCATCACCTCGAACCATGAGAGCTTCATCGCCCAGAGTCATTGAAGCGCATGTGAGAAGATCCGATTGAGGCAGTCGAAGTTGCTCCATGCTCATCGATCGGAGCTATGGGGCAATGCGCCACGCTTCCGCTCCTGCTCCTTGTGCCACTCCTCCACAGACGACCAAAGGGAGGAGCTGTCGGACTCCTCGTGTTGCGGCACTTGCGAGGCGGCGAGCCGCCGCGGCTGCTGAGTCGCACTCGGCCATGATATGTATTATGCAACTTTATTATTGTAGACTATGTTGGGCCTCCAAGCGCAAAGTTTTGTAGGACAGTAGCAATTTTCCCTCAAGTGGATGACCTAAGGTTGATCAATCTGTGGGAGGTGTGGGATGAAGATGGTCTCTCTCAAATAACCCTACAATCAAATACAAAAAAAATTCTTGTGTCCCCAACACACCCAATGCAATGTCAAATTTTATAGGTTGACTAACTCGGCGAAGAGATGGTGATACAAGTGCGGTATCATGATAGGCATAGGTTTTTGTAATCTGAAAACATAAAAATAGCAAGGTAAAAGTAGAAAATAGTGAGCAAAATGTTGTATAAATGCTCGGTAATACGGCCTAGGGTTCATATTTTCCCTAGTGCAATCTCTCAATAATGCTAACATGGTAGAATCATATGATCATCCCTCAACATGCAACAAAGAATCACTCCAAAGTTCCCATCTAGCAAAGAACAATAAGATGAAATTAGTGTAGGTAGTAGAACCACCTCAAAGTTATTCTTTCTGATAAATCTTTTGAGCTATTCCTTGAAGTGTCACAAACAGTCTTAGAGTTCGTGCTTGAGTAACACCCATGATACATATCAATCAACTCTAATATCACCTAGATACTCCAATGTCACCTCAAGTATCTGTGGATAAATTATGCACCATGCATCAAACAAATTTAGGTCTATCATATTAAATCCAACACAAAGAACTTCAAGGAGCACCCCAAGATTTCTACCGGAGAACATAGTATGAAAACATGCAATCAACCCCTATGCATAGATTCCCAAGGTTAGCAGAATCCGCAAGTTGATGCCATAACATATATCAAGTGAATCACTTGAATACCCAAATTTAACATGGGTATCCGCATGCAAGACATGCATCAAGTGTTCTCAAACAAAAATATTCAATCGAACGTAACGACATCTTAAAGGTAAAGATTCAATTCATCACAATAAGGTAGCAAGGAAATAACATCACATGATCCAACTAGATTAACAAAGCCCGTGATATATCAAGATTGGGACATCCCAAGAACAGAAGAGAGAGACATCAAACACATAGCTACTCGTACAAAACCTCAGCCCCGAGGGTGAACTACTCCCTCCTCTTCATGGCCTCCACCGATATGATGAAGATGGCCACCGGAGATGATCTCCCCTCTCCGGTAGGGTTATGGAAAGTCTCCAGATGGGTTTTTTTGTCGATACAAAGAGTTGCGTGGCGGAGCAGACGTTCTCTCTTTATTTTTGGAGTTCCTAGTATATATAAGAGTTTTCAAAGTTGGAATCACGTCAAACCAAGCCATGTGGGCCGCACAAGCTATCAGGGCTCTACCTAGGGGGGTTCCCCTCGAGTGGTTCTTCGCTCAAATATTGCTTATTTCCTCCATAAAAAATTATAAAAAGTTTCGGGTGATTCCTAGAACTTTCATTTTCTGCACAAAGACAACACCATGGTAATTCTGCTGAAAACAGTATGAGTCCGAGTTAGTTCTACATAAATCATGTAAACTATATAAAAACCATATAAAAGTATTGTAGACATAGGCAAACATGGCATGAGTACTTCATAAATTATTGATACTTTGGAGACGTATCAGGCCACCCCTCCCGCGACCCACGCTCGATATTTGGGCGAGGTTCGGGTGGCTTGGTTTCGCAAAACGCGGTTGATGGAAAGGGGATTTCTCACCGGAGAACTTGATTTGCAGCGGAGGGGGGTCCTGTTGGGGAATGTTGCATGGGAAACAAAAATTTCCTACACACACAAGATCTATCCTTGGATATGCATAGTTAAGAAAGGGGGGGGGTGTGTCTACATACCCTTGTAGATCACTAAGCGGAAGCGTTAAAGACGCGGTTGAAGTAGTCATACGTCTTCACGATCCAATCGTGATCCATCCCGATCAAGCGCCGAACGGACGACACCTCCGCGTTCAGCACACATGCAACTCGATGATGTCTCTATCTCCTCGATCCATTGAGCGGGGGCAGAGTAGTAATGGGATGTGTGGTAGCATGAAAACATGGTGGCAGTAGTGCTAGTGTTTCCCCAGCAGGGCTTCGCCGAGTGCAACCTGAAGCAAGAACGAAGGAGAAAATGATCTAGGGAGAGAGGGAGGGTTGCACCAAGGCATGTAGTGCGGCTATCCTCCCTCTCCTCTATAGATGGGGTGGATGGCTGCGTTTCCATAGGGGTGCAACAGTACCCTAGGGAACTGCCTTAGAGTTTCCCTAGGGGTGCAACGGCCACCCTAGCGAACTGCCTTAGGGTTTCCCTAGGGGTGCGGCGGCCACCCTAGGGAAACCTCGTCCACTAGCCCCATGGGCCTTGGGGAGGTGGGGTGCCTAACCCACCAGAGGCTAGTACGCCACCCCTTTGCAACCCACGGTGTCGGTGTCAAATCCGACATATCTCATAGTAGGGGTCCTAAGCTAGGCTTCTTGGAGCGATGGTAACTTGGACACATGATTTTACCCAGGTTCAGGCTCTCTCGAGGAGATAATACCCTACGTCGTGCTTTTGATTGTATTGAAATGGGGATAGTACATAGTACATGTATCTACCACGAGATTGTAGTAATGAATATGAGAATATCTATTGACTAGCCTGGCTTCGGTTTATATAATGTACCGTAGGCCAAGGGATTAGAGGAGTCCTTGTCTTGTGCGCCAAGTCTTTTGGAATCTCCCTTGTATGCATCATGGGTTGTCCGAACTAGCCCATGAGTGAACCACCATGGGGGTCATCGTCCTTCCCTACTGGTGGGGACACGATGTGGCGAGTACCCTTAGTTCAGGACACCATCAGTATCCCCCTGAACCGATATTAAAGTTGGGGACGCTCCTCGATTCTTTCAAACTGTTCTTCGTCTTCGGCCACCGGTCTTGAAAGTTGGTTCAACAAATCTTCCCATCTTTGATATTGAGGATAGACAAAGTGTATCTGAAGAGGTCGGGCATCTGAGAAGCCTGATAACCCACAAGTATAGGGGATCAATTGTAGCCTTTCTCGATAAGTAAGAATGTCAAACCCAATGAGGAGCTAAAGGTAGGACAAATATTCTCTCAAGTTCTATCGACCACCGATACAACTCTACGCACACTTTACGTTTGCTTTACCTAGAACAAATCTGAAACTAGAAGTACTTTGTAGAGGGATAGGATAGCCTTAAAAGAAAGTAAAGAACACGTAAATAAAAACTAAGGGCTGTTTCGATGAAGAAACAGTTACGTTAGTTTAACGAGTGTGGAAAAGTGGTGGTAGGAGTTGCGAAATTGTCCCTAAGAAATTGACTACGTTACTAGACCGATAGCAAGTTTTATGTGGGAGAAGCCACTACTAGCATGTCATCCCTTACTTGGAATTCAATGCACTTATGATTGGAACTATTAGCAAGCATCCGCAACTACTAATGTTCATTAAGGTAAAACCCAACCATAGCAATAAGATATATTGGTCCCCCATCAATCCCATATGCATCAATTTCTATGCTAGGCTGAAGCTTCTGTCACCCTTGCCCTCCAATACATAGTCCTATAAACATACTACTAAACCTATGGTGTGATCCACGCGCGTGCTCATATGATGGGCACCAAAGGACAACAACATACCCACAAGAAAATTAAACCAATCATAGCAATTCATCAATCACCGATAGGACAACGAAAATCTACTCAGACATCATAGGATGGCAACACATCATTGGATAATAATATGAAGCATAAAGCACCATGTTAAAGTACAGGCTACAACGGGTTGCGGGAGAGTCGACCACTGAATATAGATGGGGGAAGGTGATGGAGGTGTTTGTGAAGATGATGGAGTTGTTGGTGTAGATCGCCATCACACGATGATGTCCTGGGCGGCGTTCCGGCACCGCCGGGAGAGAGGGGGAGAGAGCCCCCCTTCTTCTTCTTCTTCCTTGACCTCCTCCCTAGATGGGAGAAGGGTTTCCCCTCTGGTCCATGGTCTCCATGGCGGCGGAGGGGCGAGAGTCCCTCCGAGATTGGATCTCTCTTTCTGTGTCCTTCTGTTTCTACGCTCCCAGATTTTGTATTTCATCATTTATTAAATTCCCGGAGATCTATAACTCCGATTGGCCTGAAATTTTAACAAGATTTTATTCCGGATATTATCTTTCTTGCGGCGAAAGAAGGGCCCCAACCGCCTTAGGTATTGGTCACAAGCCTGCCAGTCGCGGCCCCACCCCCAGGTCGTGGCTAGGGGGCTTGTGACCCCCTCGGGCACCGTTTCGCATTGATTCTTCTTCCCAAAAATCGTAAATATTCCAAAAAAAATCCCCGTAGGTTTTTGATTGCGTTTGGACTTCGTTTGGTAAGGATAATCTGCAAAACAAAAAACATGCAACAAACAGGTACTCGCACTGGGCACTGGATCAATATGTTAGTCCCAAAAATAGTATACAAAGTTGGCAAAAGTATATGAAAGTTGTAGAATATTGGCATGAAACAATCAAAAATTATAGATACGATGGAGACGTATCAGCATCCCCAAGCTTAATTCGTGCTCGTCCTCGAGTAGGTAAATGATAAAAAACATAATTTTTGATGTGGAATGCTACCTAGCATAATCTTGATCATATAATCTAATCATGGCATGAATACTAAAACACGAGTGATTCGAAGCAATAGTCTATCATTTGACATAAAGACAATGATATTTCAAGCATACTAACAAAGCAATCATGTCTTCTCAAAATATCATGTCCAAAAGAAAGTTATCCCTACAAAATCATATAGTCTAGCTATGATCCATCTTCCCCACACAACGTATTTAAATCATGCACAACCCCGGTTTTAGCCAAGCAATTGTTTCATACTTTAGTGTTCTCAAACTTTTTCAACTTTCACGCAATACATGAGCGTGAGCCATGGACATAGCACTATAGGTGGAATAGAATATGGTGGTTGTGGAGAATACAAAAAGGAGAAGATAGTCTCACATCAACTAGGCATATCAACGGGCTATGGAGATGCCCATCAATAGATATCAATGTGAGTGAGTAGGGATTGTCATGCAACAAATGCACTTGAGATATAAGTATATGAAAGCTCAAAAGAAACTATTGGGTGTGCATCCAACTCGCTTGCTCACGAAGACCTTGGGTAATTTGAGGAAGCCCATCATTGGAATATACAAGCCAATTTCTATAATGAAAATTTACCACTAGTATATGAAAGTGACAACATAGGAGACTCTCTATCATGAATATCATGGTGCTACTTGAAGCACAAGTGTGGTATAGGATAGTAGCATTGTCCCTTCTCTCTTTTCTCTCATTTTTTGGATGGGCTTCTTTGGCCTCTTTTTTTATTGGGCTTCATTGGCCTCTTTTATTACTTCCTCACATGGGACAATGCTCTAATAATGATGATCATCACAATTTTATTTACTTACAACTCGATAATTAGAACAAAATATGACTCTATATGAATTCCTCCGGCGGTGTACCAGGATGTGCAATGATCTAGCGTAGCAATGCCATCAAAAAACGGACAAGCCATGAAAACATCATGCTAGCTATCTTACGATCATGCAAAGCAATATGAAAATGATGGTGCGTGTCATAATAAACGGAACGATGGATGTTGCATGGCAATATATCTCGGAATGGCCATGGAAATGCCATAATAGGTAGGTATGTTGGCTGTTTTGAGGAAGGGTATATGGTGGATGTAATGCACCGGCGAAAGTTGCACGGTACTAGAGAGGCTAGCAATGGTGGAAGGGTGAGAGTGTGTATAATCCATGGACTCAACATTAGTCATAAAGAACTCAAAAAAACTGTAATCCAACTTTACATCAACTGTAATCCAACTTTACAATGGTTCATACCCCCCGATACTACCCATAGATTCATCAAAATAAGAGAACAATGCATAGAAAACAGAATCTGTCAAAAACAGAACAGTCTGTAGTAATCTGAACTTATACCATACTTATGATACTCCAAAAATTCTGAACAATTCTAACAATTAGTACAATTTGCATATAAATTAGCATAAAAAAGAATCAAATCAAAATATTTTTCTGGACAGAAATAAGAAATGATTTTGAGAGTGCAAAGTTTCTGTCTTTTTCAGCATGATCAAACAACTATCACCCAAACTAATCATAAAGGCTTTACTTGGCACATTATTTTTATAATACAATGGAACTGTACAAGGGGATAATTATTTTTGCGAGGAACTTCCATGAAAAATTCTACATTGTTTCCATGAGCATGAACACAAGTGTACAAGGTCGACCCTTACTTCCGCAATGCATCACCTTTCAATCGCTTCTCTTTTCGAAAAAGTTTTTTAGTTCCCCTCTATATTTTTTTTGTTTTTAAACTATATAAAAGCACTCAACAGAAAAAAAATGACTCTCTAAAACTTCCGGGTTGTCTCCCAGGCAGCGTTTTCTTTAAAGCCATTAAGCTAGGCATAAAGTGCTCAAGTAATGGATCCACCCGGATCCCAAGGTATATCAAAGCCAATTTTAATTAAGAATGATTTGTAATTTAGTAGTGAGAATAAGGTAACATATATCATGCAATGACGAAGTCTAACTCTCTTCCTATGCATTGACATGTCATAAAATAACAATTCATGCACATCAAGTGAAGGCCAATACATAGCATAAGCAGTTTCTTGCAATTTTATCGTATTGGAAACATAGAGAGGTGCAGATGTAGTTCCTCTCTCATAATAATTGCAAGTAGGAGCAGCAAGCACATGCATATTATATTCATCAAAATCATCATGTGTAATAGTAGAAGGTAACCCATCTATGTAATCCCTAATAAGAGCAAACTTCTCCGATATAGTGTAGTTGGGAGAGTTCAAAAATATAATAGGACTATCATAAGTGGGTGCGATAGCAAAAAATTCACGTTTAACATAAGGAACTATAGCAAGTTCTTCTTCATAAGCATCATTCATATTGGCATCATGGCCACAAGCATAGCAAGCATCAAGTTTATAAAAAAAGGATATTTCAAACGAATCCAAGGGATCACATCAATCAACATAGCATTCATCCTTCGGTAAGAACGAAGGGGAATTAAACAATGTATGAATTGAAGAGTTGCTCTCATTAGAAGGTGGGCACGGGTAGCTAGTCCGCTCTTCCTCCTTTTGTTCTTCGCTCTCCTCCTCATATGTGGGGACCCCGACTAGCAAGTCGAGATCGCCGTGCCCAGTGACCCCAAGGATCAATGTTCACTGAACACAGATACTGAATAATAGAGTCTTACATCCAAGTACCAAATTATTACATCAAACGACCAGAAGGTCGGGTTCAAGAGCAAGGCCTAAAGCCAAATTAAACGGATACATCGAGTAGCGGAAACTCCTAAGGGCTAAGCGGTGCCCATGCCATCAAGCCTACACCGACAGGCATTCTGACTTGGAAGCGTCCTAGATCGCGGGTCCATCTCCGACGGCGTACTCATTGCCAAACTCCGGTCCTTCCATGTTTGGTCAATAACATAACCAGTGGCAAGCCAATGAGTACTTTGAATGTACTCGCAAACAGCCCATGACATATATATATATATATATATATGGTAATGATTAACAGTAACAGTTATCTTGAGTGGAATGCGATGTGGTGGTATGATCAACTATGTGCAACAAGTTAAAGAACTACTTTTTAAGAACAGGTTACAGATATTGACATATCTGTCAAGGGTTGAACACACCGGGTTCACCCTATATACCAAGTCATCAGACTTGTCGTAACCTCAAGATATTAATGAGGGCTAAACCATCCGGGTTTACCCTATATGTCAAGTCACCGAACTTGATCATATTATTGTGATTATCATAACAACACCTTTTTAACACCACGCACACACACTTGGTTTATGCGGAAACTCTGGACGTAGTTTAAGCAGCACCACCCAACTGTCCTTGACCATGGACACGGCTATTCGAATAGTTTACACTCTGCAGAGGTAGTGCGCTGGACCCACGAGAAACGGGAAACTTCCGTGTCATCCACGACTCGCGGTATATTACATATACCCGGGGTAAGTACCCAATCATCATCTTTCCCCTGACGATACTAGACAAAGAGGTCCACTCGATTGGTACCCAGCCCACATGTTGTACGTCTTACGAGCACCGACTCTGGACTGTAACAACCATGCAGGGACCAACGGTGTGCCTGGAACTCATAATAATGGCATAGTCGTCCTACCTGGCACGACCCCGTCACGAGAGTGACACCGATCACTCCCGCTACTAGTAATGTGGCTCTTTGCTAGTACCGACCAGAGTAATCAACAAAGCCCCGTCCCATAAAGGGGTATCGTGGTCGTACTGGTAAGGTTGGGACGGTCGACACATCATAAATCTAATCCTTTTCCGAAACCATACTCACACCAAAATCACCGGTGCATCACTTCACCAAAAGTGATCACCAACTCATCATCACCCTCGGGCATTAGTGGCACCCAACGGGGTTTTCGTAAACTCTTTATTTACCTCATCATCATGCTCATGATAAAATGCTCTTGTATTATTACTTGTCAACATGGTATGACATGACCTTCACGGGGTAGGGTCAAGCTCAATGCAATGATTCTACTCTACTAGTCAACATGACAGTAGCATGATCCTCGTAGATGGTAGGGTCGGCTCATCATGTTTGTGCTCCGAGGAGCCATGTGAATATCATTATCAACATGCAAGTGCTTCGAAGAAGCCTCCGGTACCATCACCACAATGATGAACTCGCACTGTGATCATAGGCAACGGAAAAATACTTGCTATTCTAGCATGCATCATTTTATATACTTAAGTCATGGCGAAAGGGCTGCTTGCCTTGGTCAGCTAGGTATTCGGGGTCTTCGAGGTCTTCCGCTCCGGATCCTCCGTCACTCGATAACTCTACCGTCGAGAAAGGAATAAATAAATACTAGCTCTCACTAAAACAGATCACAATGTGCTTCTAAAAATGTTGCAAGGCTTGAATAAATTTAAGTTATTATTTTGAAAATTGTTTCCTATTGTTTTATTAACTAAGCATATTTATTTAAAGGCAAACAGAAGCAAACAAATGCTTTTTAATATCATTTTATTATACCAAAATAGTTTCTGTTTTTGAAAAATGCCAACTATTACAGAATCAAATACTACTCATTTTAAGAAAATTACTGGTGGAAGAATTATATTTTTCTATTGGCTAAATCTTTTTATAAAAATCATTTAGTTTGCTGGATTAAAACAAAAGAAAAAGGCCAGGGGAAACATATCCAGCCGGCCCAGCCAGCAGGCCTGGCCTCCACGCGCGCGCGGGCTAGGTTCAAACCTCACCTGCAGGCCCCTGGGGTCAGCGTCAGCGGCTGCGCGCGCTGGCTGCCCCAGGACACCAATAGGTGGGCTCCACCTGTCGCGTCCTTCTCCTACCTCCAGCCAGAGAGGTGGAGATGGACGCGTGCAAGGCTGCCGTTGTCCTTAGGCCTAGCTAGGAACGGGTTCCTCGTGCCTCCGCCTTCCAGCTCGTGGTCGGGACGTCACCGGAGGTGGTCTGGGTCGCCGACGACGAGGTGCTCATGGCGGAAGGGTTTCAGGTTCGTGTTGAACTAGGGGCTAGGGGTATGGATTCGCTCGGGAGAGTTAGGGGAAACGTTCCTGGTGTCAAGGGGAGTGTAATGAGAGGTCGGGCAGCGCAGGAGCCGACGTGTAGCCGGAGATCGATCGGAGCTCCGAGGCGGAGGGGCCTCGGTCGATCTCGAGCACCGGGGCTCTGCGAGCTCGATTGGGCGACTAGGGAGTGTCTACTGGTTGTGCTGAAGCTGCTTGGAGGGTGCTGGAGTGCTGGGGGGCCTATTTCTAGGCCAACGACGGTGACCCGACTCGGCCACGCCGGTGACTCACCGTGGCACGCGTGCAAGGACAGTAAGGTGCTGGCCGCGAAACCACGGGTTCGGGACGTGGTTTAGGGCCTCCTGGTGCAACGGCCGCAGAGGGAAAGCGAGTGGGGACGAGCTGCAGCGATCGTGCATGCTCGGCCGCGTCGGGCGTTCAGGGGCACGCGTCGCCTGAGCTCTTGCATGAGGGGGAGAGGGTCCCTGGGGTAGCTTTGCACTGAATGGTTGTCGGGGGAGCGCTTGGACATAACTGGGGAGGCTGGGACCGGCCGGAGCGTCGGCCCCTTGCGGGTGGCTCTCTACAGCGCGCCAAGAGCGCAGTTTTGGAATGCCACGGCATGCTGGCTCGCTCTGGGGCACTTGGGACGTGTCCTCCATGTCCTGAGTGTTGCTGGGGGTGTGCCTAGACGTTGTGGTTTAGTAGGAGCTCGAGCTGGTCAAGGGAGCAAGGAACACTAGTGTTGCCAGTACTGCCCTGCAACTTAAATTGGAGTTCTTGTCACTTGTGCTTGGAGTTGGGGAGGGGCTGATTGACTGGGTGCTCAGGGTGTTCTGGTGCTCTAATCCACCAAGTTTGGGGCCTTTACATTGGGTAAAACAGTGGCTAGGAGGGTTTTTACCTTCCTGTCAGTAGGTGTTCGACAGTGACTTGGGGTGCTTCCACTCCACCACTGTAAATGAAACTTAACAGGTTTGGTCTTGGGGTAAAAACATGGGGTTCCACCAAATCTGAGCTCCACTGAACAAGTTTGGCTTTGCAAACTTGAAAATGTCGCAAAATGACCAGTACTGTCCTTTACAAAGGAAGTGTGGCCAAACAGAGTCTCACAAATCCCATTTTTGGTGTGGAGTCCTCATTTGGGGTGTTAAACACCTCTGCAAAGTTTCAGCTCTATTGGAGAAACTTTGCAATGTAGAGTTGTTCAACCTCTACTCTGGACAGAGAGGGTTTTGGGCTCTTTAAGTGCACTTCCCCACCTTCGATCAAGGTGATATTTTTGGTGAGCACCTAATATGGTTTGGGTGGGCTCCTGATATTTTATGGGAATTTACTGAGATAATTTCCTTTGGAAACATCTCGAAAAGCTAAAAGAGACACAAATGGTTTTCAGGGTTTTACTCAATTAATATTAATATAAAATAGGGTTGAAAGTCTTATGTATGGAAAATATATGTCCTTCTGAGCTTCCATGAATTTACTCAGAATTTTCTAAGGCAGGAAACTAATTTTCCTTGTGGGAATATCATTACTGGCCTTAGAAATAGACATAGATATAAAATAGGAAAATAATATTTTAAATCACCAATTAATGTTTTTAATGAATGAAAATAATATTAGGATCAGATCACCAACTTTGGTTGTAAGTGCCACTTGGCTTCATGAGCTAGTAGTGTATCCCAACATGATGAAGGTGATCTTGATATAAAGGAAAAAGGGTTTTTGAAGAGAGCAAAATAATAAGTTTTTCATGGTTTTGAGTCATCAAACAAGCAAGCATACATTCAAACAAGGGCTGGCATTGCACTCACAACATTATTTGAAAAGGTTTTAACAAGCTCTGATTTTTGCAACACAGAAAACTTGGGGTGAAAAACAGGGTGTGACAAACCTATCCCCCTAACAAGAATCTCGCCCCCGAGATTCCTAAGCTAAGCGTTAAACAGCTCGGGAAATTCTGATCGGAGATTGTCTTCACGTTCCCATGTGGCTTCTGCTTCGGTATGGTTGCTCCACTGAACCTTGAAAAACTTGATGATGCGGCTTCTAGTGCAATGCTCGGCTTCATCCAAAATGCGGATCGGTCTCTCGCGGTAGGTAAGATCCGGTTGAAGGTCAATAGCTTGATGATCAATATCCTTGTAAAGATCGGGACGGTTCGGCACTTGCAAACACTTCTGGAGCTGCGACACGTGGAACATGTTGTGCACACCCGAAAGTTCAGGAGGTAGCTCCAACTGATAAGCTACTTCCCCGCGCCTTGCCGTGATCTTGAAGGGTCCAATGAACCTTGGAGCTAGCTTCCCCTTGACGTGGAAACACTTGGTCCCCTTGAGAGACGTGACTCGCAAGTACACCTGGTCTCCGGGAATAAACTCCACGTTTCTGCGGCGAGGGTCCTCATAGCTCTTCTTCCTTGACTTAGGTGCCTCCAAGTTCACTCGGGTAAGCTGAACCTTGTCCCCTGCTTCCTGCAGTGCTTCTGGTCCGAAAACTAGTCCTTCACCGGTTTCGGACCAGTTGAGCGGGGTGCGGCATTTCCGCCCGTATAATGCTTCGAATGGGGCCATCTGAAGACTGGACTGGTAGCTGTTGTTGTAAGAGAACTCAGCAAAAGGTAGGCAGTCTTCCCACTTGGCACCATGGGCTAAAACACAAGCGCGAAGCATGTCCTCAAGTATCTGGTTTACCCTCTCGGTCTGTCCGCCCGTCTGCGGGTGGAAAGTCGTACTGAAGGAGAGTTTGGTTCCGAGAGCTTCTTGAAACTTCTTCCAGAATCTTGAGGTGAACTACGTGCCGCGGTCGGACACGGTCTCTTTGGGAACTCCATGGAGACTCCCACTCGATGAATGTACAGACTGGCCAGCTGGCTGCCATCGTAAGTGGTGTTAACAGGGATGAAATGGGCCACCTTGGTCAAATGATCAACTATGACCCAAATGGAGTTATGACCCTTATTAGACCGGGGCAACCCAGTGATGAAGTCCATGACGACTATATCCCACTTCCATTCCGGCACTTGAAGAGGTTGTACAAATCCAGCGGGTCGCTGGTGTTCAGCCTTGACTCGCTAACATACATCGCATTTAGCGACATAGGAGCCAATTTCCCTCTTCATGCCATGCCACCAGAATCGTTCTCGGATTTCTTGGTATATCTTGGTACCACCTGGATGGATAGAGTACGGTGTGTCATGTGCCTCTTGCAAGATCAAGTCCTTATGTTCGGCCTTGCTGGGTACGCATAAGCGCTTCCCGTACCACAATACTCCTTGCTCATCAATCGAGAATCCTCGGGCTTTGCCTTCTCGCACCTTCCTCTTGAGGCCTTCGATACTCTTGTGCCCCTTCTGGGCTTTCTTGATGTCGTCTTCCAGAGTAGGCTTGACTTCGAGGTTGGTCAGGTACCCTGGTTCAACTATCTCAAGTCCTAAGCCCTCCATCTCTTCACACAAGGCGGGTAACCTTTCCTTGAGCGTGACGTTCAAGGAACCTGCCTTCCGGCTCAAGGCATCGGCTACCACGTTGGCCTTGCCCGGATGGTACTGAATGTTGAGGTCGTAATCCTTGATTAACTCAAGCCATCTCCGCTGTCTCATATTCAGCTCCCTCTGGGTGAAGATATATTTCAGACTCTTGTGGTCTGTATATATCTCGCATCGCTTTCCCAGAAGGTAATGTCGCCACGTCTTCAGAGCATGCACTACAGCTGCTAGCTCGAGATCATGGGTGGCGTAGTTCTCCTCATGCGGTCACAGTTACCGTGACAAGTACGCCACGACCCTGCCATCTTGCATCAGGACTCCATCGAGCCCGGTTCCCGAGGCATCACAATATATCATGAATTCCTTGTTGATGTCCGGAGTAGCCAATACCGGGGCGGTAGTTAGTCTCTTCTTCAACTCCTGGAAGCTTGCTTCACACGCCGGTGTCCACTCGAACTTTCGGCCTTTCTTCAAGAGCTGAGTCATAGGTCGAGCGATGCTGGAGAATCCTTCGACAAACTTGCGGTAGTATCCCGCGAGCCCGAGGAAACTCCTGACATCCTTCAAGTCCTTGGGTGATTCCCAGTTGGTCACTGTAGTAATCTTGGACTGATCCACGGCCAAACCGCGTGCCGTCAGGGTATGACCCAGAAATCCAACTTCGTTCAGCCAGAATTGACACTTGCTGAACTTGGCATAAAGTTGGTGCTCTCGAAGCTTTCCCAGAACTAGCCTCAGGTGTTGCTCTTGTTCTTCTTCGGACTTGGAGAAGATTAGTATGTCATCGATGAATACAACAAAAAACTTGTCCAAATATTCCATGAAGACCTTGTTCATGAGGTACATGAAGTAGGCTGGGGCATTTGTCAAACCGAAGGGCATGACCGTGCATTCATATAGACCGTACCGGGTCACGAATGCAGTCTTGGGTATATCTTCCGGTCGAATCTTCAACTGGTAGTATCCCGATCGGAGATCGATCTTGGAAAATACCCTGGCCCCGTTTAACTAGTCAAACAGGTCTTCGATCTTGGGGAGTGGGTACTTATTCTTAATTGTGACTTCATTAAGGGAACGGTAGTCGACGCAGAGTCGAATGGTACCATCCTTCTTTGAAACAAATAGAACAGGTGATCCCCAAGGTGACGCACTCGGACGGATGAACCCTTTCCTGAGTTGCTCATCCAGCTTCTCCTTTAGCTCTGCCAACTCCTCGGAACCCATCCTGTAAGGCTTTTTATAAATAGGCCTTGATCCGGGCATGAGCTCAATGATGAACTCAATGTCTCGGTTAGGAGGCATTCCGGGTAGCTCGTCAGGAAAGACGTCCGGGTATTCACAGAATATAGGCACTAGGTCAAGCTCTACCTCGGAGAGACTGTTGACTCGAGGTACGTGAGCCGATACTGGCTCGGAGACAAACTTGACCTTGACCCCTTGGTTGCTTATCATGGTGATGGCCCTGTTGGCATAGTCCAAAAGACTCTGGTGCTTGGCCAACAAATCCATACCGAGGATTACTTCTACACCTTGTGATTTAAGCACAATGAGGTCTGCCAAGAAACTCGTCCCATTGATAACTATCTCGACCCTTCTACACCCTAGGTTGGTCCTTAATACTGCTCCCGGGGTTTGGATTGCCATCTGCCTGCGGAGTAAAGTGGGTTTTAAACCGCATTTTTCCGCAAACCCTTGAGTAACAAAAGAATGCGAGGCACCACAATCAAACAACATTGTTGTTGGAGTTGAGTTGACGAGGAACGTACCCAGAATGCAGTCCGGGTCTTCCTGTGCTTCTTCTGCAGTGATGTGATTGATCCGGCCCCTACCATTGAACTGTTGGTTGCGGGGGGGGCTGGTTCCTCCCTGGTGCACCTTGACCGGGGTTGGGTGCATTGGGACACGGTGCATCGGGCTTCTTGTTGGGGCACGGCCTGGAATAGTGCCCAGTCTGACCACAGCCAAAGCAGGTGACTTTCCCCGGAGGGTTGGTCTTGACTCCACCGTGGTTTGGCGGGCTGACTACTGGCTTGGCTTGCTGCTGAGGCTGGTTATTCTGGAGAAACACCGGATACTTGTATTGCTGCTGCTGAAAGTTGGGTCTTGCAGGTGCTGACTGCCATGGTCTTGGCCTTGCGTTACCGGGTCCTCCACTGCCTATCAGTTTGCGCTTGCGGGTGTCGTCCATTGCACGACGCTTGTCTTCCAGCATAAGCGCCTTGTTAACCAACTCGCTGAAAGTCTGGCAGTTGCAAACCACCAGCTGGTATTGCAGGGACTGCTGTAACCCTTCCATGAAGCGTTCCACCTTAGCGGTCTCGGTGTTAACATCTTCAGGCGCGTACCTCGACAAGAGATTAAACTTCTGCAGGTACTCCTTAACAGTTCCACTGCCCTGCCTCAAGGCTTGGAATTCCCGCTTCTTATTGGTCATCAGTCCAGGCGGAATGTGAGCCGCACGAAATCCTTCCTTGAACATCTCCCACGTGATGACTTGCCCTGCCCGCATGATCTGGAATCCATCCCACCATGCCCTGGTGGTGCCTCCGTAACAGTGTGAAGCATAAAGGACCTTCTCATGATCATCGGTGCACTTGACCAGCGCAAGGAGGTCTTCAATGGTGTGAATCCAGTCATCGGCGTCCAGGGGTTCAGTCGACTCCGTGAATATGGGGGGCGTAGTCCGCATGAACTCAGAAAGAGTAGAGCGACCACCACCATACTAATTCCGCGGCGGGTTGTCCACCAGGACTTGAGTCAGCTGCTGGATAGCGGCATTGCTGGATTGACGCTCCTCCCGAAGAGCTTGAAGAAACTGAGCCATCGTCAAGTTCTCAGGAGGAGGTGGTGGCGGAAGGTCTCTAGGCTGCTCGTGGTGACCTCCAACGTGAGCTTCTCCTTCGGTTCCCTGCGGCGTCCCTGAGGAGCCGGCGCCGGGGTTGCCGAAGGTGCTGTTGCGGGTTGCGTTCTCCATCCTGTCATAGAAACAGGCAGGTCAAAATGCCACCTTGCTCGGAATACAAGGATTTGCTCCTAGTAAGAGGGGGTCCAATACGTGCATGTGCCAAGTTAATAAAACCGAAGTTTTTGACGAACTGGAAATTGCATTAATGACAACTAGGTGACATAGTGACTTACAGGCTGCCCAAGGCAATAGGTGACTTATATCAAGCACACATGCGCAAATTAAAAACGGATACAAGGATACCCTATACTCGGGGTACTCCGAATTGCCTACGCTAAACCTACGCGGCGGACTGCTCGGTCTCAAAGGCGGACTCAACAGGATCCTCATCTTCATCAACATCCTCTTCCTTTATAGGAGTGGAAGAAGGAATCCGCACATCTCGGCATCTCTTAGGCGAGGCGGGGAAGATCTCAGTGTACTCTTCCGCTGTCAGGCGGTGACTCCGAAGAGGGGCTGCCTGGATGGGTAACACACCACCCCTAGTGGCAGCAGCTGCCCTCCTTTAGGTGCGCCTGCCTTCTTTACTTTGCGGTTCTGCATCTTCTCAGTGTGGAGCAGGCCTTTGACTAGGTGCGGCTCTTGGCGAAGCTTGACTAATTCCTTAACCAGGAAGTGTGTCAGGGTGTCTGACAAGAGACTGAAGTAGGTCTGAAACCTTAGTGGCATCCCATCCTCCATGGCCGGGGTGAGTGTCCAACTCCCATCCACTCCTTCCTTAATGAAAGGTAGATGACGGGTGACAGTCTCATTAGCCATCTCAAGGAGGATGTTCCGGAGTTGCACGAGCGCCTCTCGTGCAGTCGTCTCCACTGCTAACATCAGCTCTCTCATCTGTGGTCCTTCGAAGAACCAACTAGACGGGGAGTCATTAGCCTTCACTATCACGTCCACGTGATATTCCTTGGTGTCGGTGTTGACCCAGTGCTCGTGGTAGAGGAAGATGGGCGTGCGTCGTACGTGGCACTTCTCGAGACAATCCACCAGAAGTAGTGGAAAGCCGGTCTCCAGAAGCGTCTCAGGTACGGCAGCCATCTACAAGGCATTGGAGAGAAGTCAGGAGGTTGTACGTGCAAGAGTCTTGTGCAAGGCTGGTGTTCTAACATTCTCGATTAACGTCCACGCTATCTAAGGCTTCCTATAGTCAGGATGGCTCTGATACCAGTTCTGTGGGGACCCCGACTAGCAAGTCGAGTTCGCCGTGCCCAGTGACCCCAAGGATCAATGTTCACTGAACACAGATACTGAATAATAGAGTCTTACATCCAAGTACCGAATTATTACATCAAACGACCAGAAGGTCGGGTTCAAGAGCAAGGCCTAAAGCCAAATCAAACAGATACATCGAGTAGCGGAAACTCGTAAGGGCTAAGCGGTGCCCATGCCATCAAGCCTACACCGACAGGCAATATGACTTGGAAGCGTCCTAGATCGCGGGTCCGTCTCCGACGGCGTACTCATCGCCAAACTCCTGTCCTTCCATGTCTGGTCAATAACATAACCAGTGGCAAGCCAATGAGTACTTTGAATGTACTCGCAAACAGCCCATGACATATATATATGGTAATGATTAACAGTAACAGTTATCTTGAGTGGAATGCGATGTGGTGGTATGATCAAGTATGTGCAACAAGTTAAAGAACTACTTTTGAAGAACAGGTTACAGATATTGACATATCTGTCAAGGGTTGAACACACCGGGTTCACCCTATATACCAAGTCATCGGACTTGTCGTAACCTCAAGATATTAATGAGGGCTAAACCATCCGGGTTTACCCTATATGTCAAGTCACCGAACTTGATCATATTATTGTGATTATCATAACAACACCTTTTTAACACCATGCACACACACTTGGTTTATGCGGAAACTCTGGACGTAGTTTAATCAGCACCACCCAACTGTCCTTGACCGTGGACATGGCTATTCGAATAGTTTACACTCTGCACAGGTAGTACGCTGGACCCACGAGAAACGGGAAACTTCCGTGTCATCCACGACTCGCGGTATATTACATATACCCGAGGTAAGTACCCGATCATCATCTTTCCCCCGAAGATACTAGACAAAGAGGTCCACTCGATTGGTACCCAGCCCACATGTTGTACGTCTTACGAGCACCGACTCTGGACTGTAACAACCATGCAGGGACCAACGGTGTGCCTGGAACTCATAATAATGGCATAGTCGTCCTACCTGGCACGACCCCATCACGAGAGTGACACCGATCACTCCCGCCACTAGTAATGTGGCTCTTTGCTAGTACCGACCAGGGTAATCAACAAAGCCCCGTCCCATAAAGGGGTATCGTGGTCGTACTGGTAAGGTTGGGACGGTCGACACATCATAAATCTAATCGTTTTCCAAAACAATACTCACACCAAAATCACCGGTGCATCACTTCACCAAAAGTGATCACCAACTCATCATCACCCTCGGGCATTAGTGGCACCCGATGGGGTTTTCGTAAACTCTTTATTTAACTCATCATCATGCTAATGATAAAATGCTCTATTATTATTACTTGTCAACATGGTATGACATGACCTTCACGGGGTAGGGTCAAGCTCAATGCAATGATTCTACTCTACTAGTCAACATGACAGTAGCACGATCCTCGTAGATGGTAGGGTCAGCTCATAATGTTTGTGCTCCGAGGAGCCATGTGAATATAATTATCAACATGCAAGTGCTTCGAAGAAGCCTCCAGTACCATCACCACAATGATGAGCCGGCACTGTGATCACATGCAACGAAAAAATACTTGCTATTCTAGCATGCATCATTTTATATACTTAAGTCATGGCAAAAGGGTTGCTTGCCTTGGTCAGCTAGGTATCCGGGGTCTTCGAGGTCTTCCGCTCCGGATCCTCCGTCACTCGGTAACTCTACCGTCGAGAAAGGAATAAATAAATACTAGCTCTCACTAAAACAGATCACAATGTGCTTTCAAAAATGTTGCAAGGCTTGAATAAATTCAAGTTATTATTTTAAAAAATGTTTCCTATTGTTTTATTAGCTAAGCATATTTATTTAAAGGCAAACAGAAGCAAACAAATGCTTTTTAATATCATTTTATTATACCAAAATAGTTTCTGTTTTTGAAAAATGCCAACTATTACAGAATCAAATACTACTCATTTTTAGAAAATTACTGGTGGAAGAATTATATTTTTCTACTGGCTAAATCTTTTTATAAAAATCATTTAGTTTGCTGGATTAAAACAAAAGAAAAAGGCCAGGGGAAACAGATCCAGCCGGCCTAGCCAGTAGGCCTGGCCTCCAGGCGCGTGCGGGCCAGGTTCAAACCTGACCTGCGGGCCCCTGGGGTCAGCGTCAGCGGCTGCGCGCGCTAGCTGCCCCAGGACACCGACAGGTGGGCTCCACCTGTCGGGTCCTTCTCCTACCTCCAGCCAGAGAGGTGGAGATGGACGCCGGCGAGGTGGCCGTTGTCCTCAGGCCTAGCTAGGAACGGGAACGGGTTCCTCGTGCCTCCGCCTACCTGCTCGTGGTCGGGACGTCACCGGAGGTGGTCTGGGTCGCCGGGGACAAGGTGCTCGTGGCGGAAGGGTTTCGGGTTCGTGTTGAACTAGGGGCTAGGGGTATGGATTCGCTCAGGAGAGTTAGTGGAAACGTTCCTGGTATCATGGGGAGTGTAATGAGAGGTCCGGCAGCGCAGGAGCCGACATGTAGCCGGAGATCGTCCGGAGCTCCGAGGCGGAGGGGCCTCGGTCGATCTCGAGCACCGGGGCTCTGCGAGCTCGATTGGGCGACTAGGGAGTGTCTACTGGTTGTGCTGAAGCTGCTTGGAGGGTGCTGGAGTGCCGGGGGGACCTATTTATAGGCCAACGACGGTGACCCGACTCGGGCACGCCGGTGACTCACCGTGGCACGCGTGCAAGGACAGTGAGGTGCTGGCCGCGAAACCACGGGTTCGGGACGTGGATTAGGGCCTCCTGGTGCAACGGCAGCAGAGGGAAAGCGAGTGGGGACGAGCTGCAGCGACCGTGCAAGCTCGGCCGCGTCGGGCGCGCACGGGCACGCGTCGCCTGAGCTCTTGCGCGAGGGGGAGAGGGTCCCTGGGGTAGCTTTGCACTGAATGGTTGTCGGGGGAGCGCTTGGACATAACTGGGAGGCTGGGACCGGCCGGAGCGTCGGCCCCTTGCGGGTGGCTCTCTGCAGCGCGCCTAGAGCGCAGTTTTGGCATGCCACGGCATGCTGGCTCGCTCTGGGGCACTTGGGACGTGTCCTCCATGTCCTGAGTGTTGCTGGGAACGTGCCTAGACGTTGTGGTTTGGTAGGAGCTCTAGCTGGTCAAGGGAGCAAGGAACACTAGTGTTGCTAGTACTGCCTTGCAGCTTAAATTGGAGTTCTTGTCACTTGTGCTTGGAGTTGGGGAGGGGCTGATTGACTGGGTGCTCAGGGTGTTCTGGTGCTCTAACCCACCAAGTTTGGGGCCTTGACATTGGGTAAAACAGTGGCTAGGAGGGTTTTTACCTTCCTGTCAGTAGGTGTTCGACAGTGACTTGGGGTGCTTCCACTCCACCACTGTAAATGAAACTTAACAGGTTTGGTCTTGGGGTAAAAACATGGGGTTCCACCAAATCTGAGCTCCATTGAACAAGTTTGGCTTTGCAAACTTGAAAATGTCTCAAAATGACCAGTACGGTCCTTTACAAAGGAAGTGTGGCCAAACAGAGTCTCACAAATCCCATTTTTGGTGTGGAGTCCGTATTTGGGGTGTTAAACACCTCTGCAAAGTTTCGGCTCTATTGGAGAAACTTTGCAATGTAGAGTTGTTCCAACTCTACTCTAGACAGAGAGGGTTTTGGGCTCTTTAAGTGCACTTCCCCACCTTTGATCAAGGTGAGATTTTAGGTGAGCACCTAATATGGTTTGGGAGGGCTCCTGAAATTTTATGGGAATTTACTGAGATAATTTCCTTTGGAAACATCTCAAAAAGCTAAAACAGGCAGAAATGGTTTTCAGGGTTTTACTCAATTAATATTAATATAAAATAGGGTTGAAAGTCTGATGTATGGAAAATATATGTTCTTCTGAGCTTCCATGAATTTACTCAGAATTTTCTAAGGCAGGAAAGTAATTTTCCTTGTGGGAATATATTACTGGCCTTAGAAATAGACATAGATATAAAATAGGAAAATAATATCTTAAATCACCAATTAATGTTTTTAATGAATGAAAATAATATTAGGATCAGATCACCAACTTTGGTTGGAAGTGCCACTTGGCTTCATGAGCTAGTAGTGTATCCCAACATGATGAAGGTGATCTTGATATAAAGGAAAAAGGGTTTTTGAAGAGAGCAAAATAATAAGTTTTTCATGGGTTTGAGTCATCAAACAAGCAAGCATACATTCAAACAAGGGCTGACATTGCACTCACAACATTATTTGAAAAAGTTTTAACGAGCTCTGATTTTTGCAACACAGAAAACATGGGGTGAAAACAGGGTGTGACATCATATTTTTCATCTAATGAGGTCATAGTTTCAGCATTTTCATCTTCCATAGTTTCCTGCAAAATATTAATCTCTTCTTGGGCAGCATAGAATTTCTCCATAAGTCGATAAATACGGGCATATTGTTGGGTAACATAGCATAAATTCAAAAAAATTCCTACACATATTCAGATCTTCCTATGGAGATACCAGCAACGAGAGAGGGGTGAGTGCATCTTCATACCTTTGAATATCGCTAAGCGGAAGCGTTGCTAGAACACGGTTGATGGAGTCGTACTCGCGGCGATTCAGATCGCGGTGTGATTCCGATCTAGTGCCGAACCACGGCACCTCCGCGTCCAACACATGTGCAGCCCGGTGACGTCTCCCGCACCTTATCCAGCAAGGAGGAAGGAGAGGTTGGGGAAGATCTTCGGCAGCATGACGGTGTGGTGTCGATGGAGAGACAAGGGCTCCCGGCAGGGCTTCGCCAAGCACCGAGGGAGGAGGAGGAAGAAGGGGAGCAGGGCTGCGCCGAGAGGAGAAGAAACCGTGTGCAAAACAGCCCCAAACCCCTCTGTATTTATAGGAGAAGGGGAGGGGGTGCCACCCCTAGGGTTTCCCCCCTAGGTGTTGCGGCAGCCCCCCAGATGGGAGGTGTGGCGGCTAGGGCAGGGGGAGGGGTGGCGCACCCCTAAGGTGGGCCTTAGGCCCACCAGCGCCATGCCCCCCCTCTCTCCCTCCTGCGCCTTGGGCCTCTTGTGGGAGGCGCACCAGCCCACTTTGGGCTGGTTGCCCTCCCCTTTTTGGCTCATGCTACCTCTTGGGCCTGGTGGCCCCTCCCGATGGATCCCCGGGACCATTTCCGGTGGTCCCGGTGGTCCCGGTACGTCATCGGTGATGCCCGAAACATTTCCGGTGTCCAAAACCATCCATCCTATATATCAATCTTTACCTTCGGAGCTCCTCGTGACGTCCGGGATCTCATTCGGTACTCCGAACAACTTTCGGTAACCTCGTATAACATTTCCCTATAACCCTTGTGTCATTGAACCTTAAGTGTGTAGACCCTACGGGTTCGGGAAACATGTAGACATGACCGAGATGCTCTCCAGCCAATAACCATCAACGGGATCTGGATACCCATGGTGGCTCCCACACATTCCACGATGATCTCATCGCATGAACCACGATGTCAAGTAGTCAATCAATCCCGTATACAATTCCCTTTGTCTGTCGGTATAGAACTTGCCAGAGATTCGATCGTCGGTATACCTATACTTTGTTCAATCTCGTTACCGGTAAGTCTCTTTACTCGTTCCGTAGCACGTCATCATGTGACTAACTATTTAGTCACATTGAGATCATGATGATGTGCTACCAAGTGGGCCCAGAGATACCTCTCCGTCACACGGAGTGACAAATCCCGATGTCGATTCGTACCAACCCAACAGACACTTTCAGAGGTACCCGTAGTGCACCTTTACTGTCACCCAGTTACGTTGTGACGTTTGATACACCCAAAGCACTCCTACGGTATCCGGGAGTTGCACAATCTCACGGTCGAAGGAAAATACACTTGACATTAGAAAAGCTTTAGCATACGAACAATACGATCTAGTGCTATGCTTAGGATTGGGTCTTGTCCATCACATCATTCTCCCAATGATGTGATCCCGTTATCAATGACATCTAATATCCATGATCAGGAAACCATGATCATCTATTGATCAACGAGCTAGCCAACTAGAGGCATGCTAGGGACACATTGTGATCTATTTATTCTCACATGTATTACTATTTCCTGTTAATACAATTATAGCATGAACAATAGACAATTATCTTGAACAAGGAAATATGATAATGACCATTTTATTATTGCCTCTAGGGCATATTTCCAACAGTCTCCCACTTGCACTAGAGTGAATAATCTAGTTACATTGTGATGTATCAAACACCCATAGCATTATGGTGTTGATCATGTTTTGCTCGAGGAAGAGGTTTAGTCAACGGGTCTGCAACATTCAGATCCGTGTATTACTCCACTCTGGACATGGTCCTGGATGAAGTTGTAGCGGCGTTTGATGTGCTTGGTCTTCGAGTGAAACCTGGGCTCCTTGGCTATGGCAATTAACTCAGTGTTATCACATAAGAGTGTCATTGGACCCGACGCGCTTGGAACCACTCCAAGGTCGGTGATGAGCTCCTTGATCCAAATTCCTTCATGAGCCGCTTCTGAAGCAGCTATGTACTCCGCTTCACATGTAGATGCTGCCTCGACTTCTTGCTTGCTGCTGCACCAGCTCACTGCCCCACCATTCAATACATACACGTATCTGGTATGTGACTTAGAGTCATCCGGATCTGTGTCGAAGCTACCATCGACGTAACCCTTTACGATGAGCTCTTCGTCACCTCCATAAACGAGAAACATCTCCTTAGTCCTATTTAGGTACTTAAGGATATTCTTGACCGATGTCCAGTGTTCCATACAGGGATCACTTTGGTACCTCCCTACGAAACTTATGGCAAGGTTTATATCAGGTCTGGTACACAGCATGGCATACATTAGAGAGCCTTCGGCTGAAGCGTAGGGGACAATACTCATCTTCTCTCTATCTGCTGTCGTGGTCGGTGATTGAGTCTTACTCAATCTCATACCTTGCAAAACTCGCAAGAACCCTTTCTTTGAGTTTTCCATATTGAACTTCTTCAATATCTTGTCAAGGTATGTACTTTGCAAAAGACCTATGAGGCGTCTCGATCTATCTCTATAAATCTTGATGCCTAATATGTATGCAGCTTCTCCAAGGTCCTTCATTGAAAAACTCATGTTCAAATAGGCCTTTATGCTCTCCAACATCTCTATATTATTCCCCATCAATAATATGTCATCCACATACAATATGAGGAAAGCTATAGAGCTCCCACTCACTTTCTTGTATAAACAGGCTTCTCCATAAACCTGTATGAACCCAAACACTTTAATCACCTCAATAAAGCGAATGTTCCAACTCCGAGATGCTTGCACCAGCCCATATATGGAGCGCTGGAGCTTGCACACTTTGTTAGCACCCTTAGGTTCGACAAAACCTTCTGGTTGCATCATATACAACACTTCCTTAAGATTCCCGTTAAGGAACGCTGTTTTGACGTCCATTTGCCAAATTTCATAATCATAAAAGGCGACAATTGCTAACATGGTTCGGACTGATTTCATCTTCGCTACGGGAGAGAAAGTCTCCTCGTAGTCAACTCCTTGAATTTGTCGAAAACCCTTTGCGACAAGTCGAGCTTTATAAACGGTCACATTACTGTTTCCATCAGTCTTCTTCTTGAAGATCCATTTATTTTCTATGGCTCGCCGATCATCGCGCAAGTCCACCAAAGTCCATACTTTGTTCCCATACATGGATCCTATCTCGGATTTCATAGCCTCAAGCCATTTGTTGGAATCCGGGCCCGCCATTGCTTCTTCATAGTTCGAAGGTTCACCATTGTCTAACAACATGATTCCCATCACAGGGTTGCCGTACCACTCTGGTGCGGAGCGTGCCCTTGTGGACCTTCACGGTTTAGTAGTAACTTGATCCAAAGCTTCATGATCATTATCATTAACTTCCTCTTCAGTTGGTGTAGGCGCCACAGGAACAATTTCCCGCGCTGTGCTACTTTCCGGTTCGAGAGGGGGTGTAATTACTTCATCAAGTTCTACTTTCCTCCCACTTACTTCTTTCGAGAGAAACTCTTTCTCTAGAAAGGATCCGTTCTTGGAAACAAAGGTTTTACCTTCAGATCTAAGATAGAAGGTATGCCCAATAGTTTCCTTAGGGTATCCTATGAATACGCATTTCTCCGCTTTGGGTTCGAGCTTCTCTGGTTGAAGTTTCTTTACATAAGCATCGCAGCCCTAAACTTTAAGAAACGACAACTTAGGTTTCTTGCCAAACCATAGTTCATACGGTGTCGTCTCAATGGATTTAGACGGTGCCCTATTTAAAGTGAATGCTGCAGTTTCTAATGCGTATCCCCAAAATGATAGCGGTAAGTCGGTAAGAGACATCATAGATCGTACCATATCTAATAAAGTGCGATTACGACGTTCAGACACTCCGTTGCGTTGCGGTGTGCCAGGCGGCGTCAGTTGTGAAATGCTTCCACACTTACTTAGGTGTGTGCCAAACTCGTGACTTAAATATTCTCCTCCACGATCAGATCGTAGACACTTAATTTTTCTGTCACGTTGATTCTCGACCTCACTCTGAAATTCCTTGAACTTTTCAAATGTCTCAGATTTGTGCTTCATCAAGTGGATATACCCATACCTACTCAAATCATCGGTGAGAGTGAGAACATAACGATAGCCACCGCGAGCTTCAACGTTCATTGGACCACACACATCAGTATGTATTATTTCCAATAAGTCGGTCGCTCTCTCCATTATTTCTGCGAATGGAGTCTTAGTCATCTTGCCCATGAGGCACGGTTTGCATGTGTCAAATGATTCAAAGTCAAGAGACTCTAATAATCCATCAGTATGGAGCTTCTTCATGCACTTAAGACCGATATGACCAAGGCAACAGTGCCACAAGTATGTGGGACTATCATTATCAACTTTACATCTTTTGGTACTCGCACTATGAATATGTGTAACATCACGATCGAGATTCATCAAGAATAAACCATTCACCAGCGGAGCATGACCATAAAACATATCACTCATATAAATAGAACAACCTTTATTCTCTGACTTAAATGAGTAACCGTATCGCATTAAGCAAGACCCTGATACAATATTCATGCTCAAAGCTGGTACTAAATAACAATTATTAAGGTTTAAAACTAATCCCGACGGTAGATGTGGAGGTAGCATGCCGACAGCGATCACATCGACCTTGGAGCCATTCCCGACGCGCATCGTCACCTCGTCCTTGGCCAGTCTCCTCTTGTTCCGCAGTTCCTGCTTTGAGTTGCAAATGTGCGCAACACCACCGGTATCAAATACCCAGGAGCTACTACGAGCGCTGGTAAGGTACACATCAATAACATGTATATCACATATACCTTTAACGTTGTTGGCCTTCTTGTCCGCTAAGTACTTGGGGCAGTTTCGGTTCCAGTGACCTTTTCCCTTGCAATAGAAGCACTCAGTCTCAGGTTTGGGTCCATTCTTTTTCTTCTTCCCGGCATCTGGCTTACAAGGCACGGCAACGGCTTTGCCGTGTTTCTTGAAGTTCTTCTTACCCTTGCCCTTCTTGAAATTGGTGGTCTTGTTGACCATCAACACTTGATGCTCTTTCTTGATTTCTACTTCTGCAGACTTGAGCATCGAGTACAACTCGGGAATGGTCTTCTCCATCCCTTGCATGTTGTAGTTCAGCACAAAACCTTTGTAGCTTGGTGGGGGAGACTGGAGGATTCTGTCAATTATAGCATCATCCGGAAGTTCGACTCCATGTGAAGTCAGACGACCGTGTAACCCAGACATTTTGAGTATGTGCTCACTGACAGAACTGTTCTCCTCCATCCTACAGCTAAAGAACTTGTCAGAGACTTCATATCTCTCGACACGGGCATGAGCTTGAAAAACTAGTTTCAGCTCTTGGAACATCTCATATGCACCGTGTTGCTCAAAATGCCATTGGAGCCCCATTTCCAAACTGTATAACATGCCACACCTAACCAGAGAGTAGTCATCACTCCGCGTTTGCCAGACGTTCAGAATGTCCTGGGCTACTTCGGGAGCGGGAGGGTCACCTAGCAGCGCATCAAGGACATAAGCCTTTTTAGCTGCTTCAAGGATGAGCTTCACTTTGCGAACCCAGTCCGCATAGTTGCTACCATCATCTTTCGGCTTGTTTTTCTCTAGGAATGCGTTGAAATTGAGGTTGACGTTGGCCATCTATAATATTTATAAAGACAACTTTTAGACTAAGTTCATGACAATTAAGTTCATTTAATAAAATTAAGTATGAACTACCACTTAAATCAACATCCCTCTAGTCATCTAAGTGATACATGATCCATGTTGACTAACCCATGTCCGATCATCACGTGAGACGGACTAGTCATCATGGTGAGCAACTTCATGCTGATCGTATTCAACCATACGACTCATGTTCGACCTTTCGGTCTCTTGTATTCCAGGTCATGTCTGTACATGCTAAGCTCGTCGAGTCAACCTAGGTGTTTCGCATGTGTAAATCTGGCTTACACCCGTTGTATGCGAACGTTAGAATCTATCACACCCGATCATCACGTGGTGCTTCGAGACAACGATCCTTCGCAATGGTGCACACTTAGGGGAATACGTTATCGAAATTTTAAGAGGGATCATTTTATTATGCTACCGCATTCTAAGCAATAAGATGAAAAACATGATAAACATCAGAATGCAATCATATAGTGACATGATATGGCCATTATCATCTTTGCTCTTTCGATCTCCATCTTCAGGCATCGCATGATCATCATTGTCACCGGCGTGACACCATGATCTCCATCATCGTGTCTCCGTGAAGTCATCACGCCAACTACTACTATCACTACTACTATAGCTAACCGTTAGCAATGAAGTAAAAGTAGTAAGCACATGGGGTTGCATCTCATACAATAAATTAGGACAACTCCTATGGCTCCTGTCGGTTGTCATACTCATCGACATGCAAGTCGTGAAACCTATTACAATAACATGATCATCTCATACATCATACATGCAACATCACAACTTTGGCCATATCACATCACATGTCAAACCCTGCAAAAACAAGTTAGACGTCCTCTAATTGTTGTTGCAAGTTTTACGTGGCTGATTTGGGTTTCTAGCAAGAACGCTTTCTTATCTACGTGACCGCCACAACGATGATATGACAAAGCTATTCACCCTTCATAATTACCCTTTTCATCAAATCCAATCCGACTAGAGTAGGAGAGACAAACACCCGCTAGCCACCTTTATGCACGGTGTGCATGGCTGTCGGTGGAACCAGTCTCACGTAAGCGTACGTGTAAGGTCGGTCCGGGCCGCTTCATCCCACAATACCGCCGGAAAAGAATAAGACTAGTAGCGGCAAGAAATTGACAAATCATCGTCCACAACCTTTTGTGTTCTACTCGTGCATACAATCTACGCATAGAAAACCTTGCTCTGATACCACTGTAGGGTAACGTAGCATAAATTCAAAAAAAATTCCACCGCATCTTTAGATCTTCCTATGGAGAGACCAGCAGCGAGTGAGGGGTGAGTGCATCTTTATACCGTTGAAGATTGCTAAGCGGAAGCGTTGCTAAAACGTGGTTGATGGAGTCGTACTCGCGGCGATTCAGATCGTGGTGTGATTCCGATCTAGTGCCGAACCACAGCACCTCCGCGTTCAACACACGTGCAGCCTGGTGACGTCTCCTGCACCTTGATCCAGCAAGGAGGAAGAGAGGTTGGGAAGATCTCCAGCAGCATGACGGCGTGGTGTCGATGGAGAGACAAGGGCTCCCGGCAGGGCTTCGCCAAGCACCAAGGGAGTTGGAGGAAGGAGGGGAGCAGGGCTGCGCCGAGAGGAGAAGAAACCGTGTGCAAAACAGCCCCAAACCCCTCTCTATTTATAGGATCATAGGAGGGGGTGCCACCCCTAGGGTTTCCACCCTAGGTGGTGAGGTAGCCCCCCAGATGGGAGGTGTGGCGGCTAGGGCAGGGGGAGGGGGTGGCGCACCCCTTAGGTGGGCCTTAGGCCCACCAGCGCCAGGGTCCCCCCCCCCTTCTCTCCCGCCTGCGCCTTGGGCCTCTTGTGGGAGGCGCACCAGCCCACTTTGGGCTGGTTGCCCTCCCCATTTTGGCCCATGCTACCTCTTGGGCCTGGAGGCCCCTCCCAGTGGACCCCCGGGACCATTTCCGGTGGTTCCGGTGGTCCCGACACGTCACCGGTGATGCCTGAAACATTTCCGGTGTCCAAAACCATCCATCCTATATATCAATCTTTACCTCCAGACCATTTCGGAGCTCGTCCGGGATCTCATCCGGGACTCCGAATAACTTTTGGTAACCTCGTATAACATTTCCCTGTAATCCTTGCGTCATCGAACCTTAAGTGTGTAGACCCTACGGGTTCGGGAAACATGTAGACGTGACCGAGACGCTCTCCGGCCAATAACCATCAGCGGGATCTGGATACCCATGGTAGCTCCCACACGTTTCACGATGATCTCATCGGATGAACCACGATGTCAAGGATTCAATCAATCCCGTATACAATTCCCTTTGTTTGTCGGTATAGAACTTTCCCGAGATTCGATCGTCGGTATACCTATACTTTGTTCAATCTCGTCGATTCTCCCAATGATGTGATCCCATTATCAATGACATCTAATGTTCATGATCAGGAAACCATGATCATCTATTGATCAACAAGCTAGAGAACTAGAGGCATGCTAGGGACACATTGTGATATATTTATTCACACATGTATTACTGTTTCCTATTAATACAATTATAGCATGAACAATAGACGATTATCATGAACAAGGAAATATGATAATAACCATTTTATTATTGCCTCTAGGGCATATTTCCAACATTATATTCATAATTAGTATAACAATAACGAAGCATAACCAAATTTTCAGATCGGTAAGCAGCATCATCATTATCATCACACCTTTTAAACAGAGCTTCAATCTCATAAGCACCCATAAAAGCAACAAACTCTTCTATTTGTTCCACATCATAGTAATCATATATACCATTAGCATAAGAAGCCAATGTTTCATTAGCATTAAATTTACAAGAAAAGGGAAGGTGTTGAGCCTTCATCCTAGAGCAACAAGTAACATCATATCTCGAGCATAGCTCCCAAGCATACCATTTCAACATATGAATTTGATCCCATAATAGTTTCCCTTTTTGAGTCAAGCGATAATCCCTAAAGTATTCACGTTGATCCAACGTGTATCCCATTATATAATTGAATGGGGTTTTCTCAGGATTATTAAAGAAGTGCAAAATATTTTCCACATAACGAGCATCGAGGGTTTTAGGAGGTTCCCCATCTCCATGAGTAGCAAGTACACCTAATTTTTTTGGTATTTCGTGTTCCATATCCATAAATAAGATAGAGAACAACTTAGAATAACAAATAAATCTACTTAGTGATAAAGCAAACAAGCACACACGAGAATATTCACCCCACGCTATCTCTCCCCGGCAAGGGCGCGAGAAAAAGGTCTTGATAACCCACAAGTATAGGGGATCAATTGTAGCCTTTCTCGATAAGTAAGAGTGTCGAACCCAATGAGGGGCTAAAGGTAGGACAAATATTCCCTCAAGTTCTATCGACCACCGATACAACTCTACGCACACTTTACGTTCGCTTTACCTAGAACAAGTATGAAACTAGAAGTACTTTGTAGGAGGGATAGGATAGGCTTGCAAGAAAGTAAAGAACACGTAAATAAAAACTAGGGCTGTTTCGATGAAGAAACAATTACATTAGTTTAATGAGTGTGGAAAAGTGGTGGTAGGAGTTGCGAAATTGTCCCTAAGCAATTGACTACGTTACTAGACCGATAGCAAGTATTATGTGGGAGAGGCCGCCGCTAGCATGTCATCCCTTACTAGGAATTCAATGCACTTATGATTGGAACTATTAGCAAGCATCCACAACTACTAACGTTCATTAAGGTAAAACCCAACCGTAGCAATAAGATATATTGGTCCCCCTTCAATCCCATATGCATCAATTTCTACGCTAGGCTGAAGCTTCTGTCACCCTTGCCCTCCAATACATAGTCCTATCAACATACTACTAACCCTATGGTGTGATCCACGTGCGCGCTCATATGATGGGCACCAAAGGACAGCAACATAACCACAAGCAAATTAAACCAATCATAGCAATTCATCAATCACCGATAGGACAACAAAAATCTACTCACACATCATAGGATGGCAACACATCATTGGATAATAATATGAAGCATAAAACAACATGTTCAAGTAGAGGGTACAGCAAGTTGCGGGAGAGTGGACCGCTGAATATGGATGGGGGAAGGTGATGGAGGTGTTGGTGAAGATGACGGAGTTGTTGGTGTAGATCGTCGTCACACGATGATGTCCCGGGCGGCATTCCGGCGCCGCCGCGAGACAGGGGGAGAGAGACCCCCTTCTTCTTCTTCTTCCTTGACCTCCTCCCTAGATGGGAGAAGGTTTTACCCTCTGGTCCATGGTCTCCATGGCGGCGGAGGGGCGAGAGCCAGTCAGAGATTGGGTCTCTCTCTCCGTGTCCTTCTGTTTCTGCGCTTCCAGATTTTGACTTTCACCGTTTCTTAAATTTCTGGAGATCTGTAACTCCGATTGGGCTGAAATTTTAACACGATTTTCTTCCGGATATTATCTTTCTTGCAGCGAAAGAAGGGCCCCAACCGCCTTAGGGATTGGTCACAAGCCTGCCAGGAGCGGCCCCACCCCAAGGTCGCGGCTAGGGGGCTTGTGACCCCCTCGGGCACCGTTTCGCGTTCATTCTTCTTCCCAAAAATCATAAATATTCCAAAACAAATCGGCGTAGGTTTTTTATTGCGTTTGGACTTCGTTTGGTAAGGATAATCTGTGAAACAAAAAACATGCAACAAACAGGAACTGACACTCGGCACTGGATCAATATGTTAGTCCTAAAAATAGTATAAAAAGTTGCCAAAAGTATATGAAATTTATAGAATATTGGCATGAAACAATAAAAAATTATACATATGACGGAGACGTAACAAATCCCTTTTATGTTTTCGGCCTTTATCAATGCCTTGTAGTTTTTTACACCACACCTCGGGTTTGAAGTGTTTCCCATGCGATGGTGTCCTCTTGCGTCCGAGCACCAACACTGAACTACATCCGAGGTGTCTTTTTGTAGCCTAGCTCCAATGCTAGTCGGCATCTGAGGTATCCTCTTGCGTCCGGGATCCAACACCGAACTGTACCCGAGGCATCCGAGGCATCATAAATTACCTCAACCTCTAAAAATTTGAAGGAGCTCATCTGAGCTTAAATGCCGAAAAAGTCTTTTATGGAGCGAGCCATTCGTATCCGAGTTTTATGTTGGACTGCTCCAGAGGTGCCTTTTTGCAGCCGAGCTCCAACACTGAATTGCATCTGAGATCTATGTCGGAATGCTTCGAAAGTTTCTTTTTGCACCTGAGCTCCAACGCTGAACTACAACTCATCTTTATGATGGAATGCTTCCGAGTTGGTGCACCAACTCAGCCTCGGGTTGTTTTTTGTGGAATTTAATTCCAATTGGTGTAATTTAATTCCAATTGGTGTAATTTATTATCTCACGAGTTGTATAACCATTAGCCGTCAAGGTCTGTGTCGGTCTAAAAGCCGAGATGGACCCGAAGGATAAAAATAAAACTACTGATTCCAGTAGCCCGTGAGACATAGGTCGATTTGCAAAATTGTCCTGAGGATCAAGTTCTTGCTCAGCATCATAGTTTAGGGACACAAATGTGGTGCACAATTGTTCCCGAGGCTTCGGTTGGGTGCGGCTGACCATCCTGAGGATCGAATATCCTCGGAAACCATACAACTCTTTCATTTTACTTTGTTGAATAGGCAATGTAGTAGCCCCCGAGCCTTCATTTGGGCATGGGTGGTCGAATTAAGGATCGATATTTGTTTGACACAGACTTTGTTTCATTTGACACAACTTATGTGTAATGATTCTGTCTATCCAAGTACTTTTACATCATTACTGCTCGGATCCGCATTGTACACGACTTTGTTGACCGACCATTGGCTTCAACCTCCTCGGCTAGTAGCCAAGGAGTGTTTGTCCTACTTTATAAAGCCTTTATAAGGGCAAAGGTTTACGGCAAACAAGGCAATCCGGTCAGATGAATTTATAAACAAAGGCACGTGGAGAGATATGTTATATATTACTATTTGATGTAAGAAAAATCTTCTGTGAAAAATAGTTCATTTATAAGCTCCTTTTCCAAGGATAGCATGATGACCATGATCGTGAAACCTCAAATCCGATCAATGTGGGAGGAAAATATTGAGGATTCAGTTTAGGCAATGTTCTTGAAGTCTGTTGCCTTTAATGAACCAAAAAATTTACTTCCGTCATTGTTGACCAATTATATTCTTAAGAAGGATACCTTTCGGCTTCACCAGTGTGAGGTATTAGCCCGGATGACCTAGAAGTAACAATCCCAAAGGTGCTCCCTTTACCCCCTAGCCGAACAATCGGGAACATAGGGGGTAAGAACACGAGCCAGGCAACCCAGCTTGACTAAAATCTTAAGTCAAATTGATGCATATCTATGGCGTTATAATAATCACTACGGAAGGCAGCTTTCATATATCAAATACAAGCGCTGACGATATGTTGGGTTCTTCGGGAATCCCAATGTATCTATGCTGAGGTGCCACAAAGGGACCATCTGTATGGTTTATTTTGATTCCATAGGGACTGTTTATAATCAAAAAGCGTCCTATCATCAGCTTCCACCCCTTTGTACATGCTATGCAGGGTGTTTCTGTACAAACAAGACAACCCTTAGCCGACGTCTCGGTGCCCGGAGGCGGCTGTGTTAGTGCAAACAAGGCAATCAGATATTCGGGCTTTATAACTGTCACTTAGTCATAGGAGCATATGTTTGGGGGCAACTTAATAGCCCCTGATATACGTCGACTTCTCGGATTATGCAGGGTTGAATCACCCACAACTTGGCCTTTTCAAGAAAGAAAGGCCCTCCGTTTTTTCTCGAATAACCTCGATCGACTATATTCGGTTGAACACCGCGTGATGTTTAGTGACCGATTTACACTTGTTGTGATAGTCACAATTTGGCTTTATCCAACTAAGGCACTTAACTAGTTAAACTGGAAGTGACAATCGCAGTGGTTCTCCCTTTACTCCTTAGTCGAACAAAGCAATAAATTTAAGCGGCAAGCACAGGAGCCAAGCACTCCATCTATAGACCAAAGACATAACTCGAAATCAATGCATATAAATGTGAAATACCAAGGTCATTTTGCTGAGGAATGAATGGAGTACCTCGGTGTTTGGTGGGTTCGATGCTAACCGCACACCCCTTTAATATTGTCGATGCGTGAACTGCATCTGGCGTTGTGCTGCAAAAGTTATGCTTGGGCAAAACGAAAAGCTTATGCCAAGAAAATTACGTTTAGGTAAAAGAAAATTGTGCCAATCCAAAATTGGTCTAAAATTTAATTTGTGCTTCGGTCGTGCTTGAACATAATACATCTGATCTCCGGACTCCAGTTGGGTCAGCCTTTGGCTTCAACCTCCATATCCCGAAGGCGGAGTGTTTCTCCAAGACATGTTTAGCGAATTAAACTCGAGAGGCTTTACAAAGAAACCAAGCTATCTGGACCACACACTAGTGTCGGAAAGAGGAGTAGTAGAAAAAGACTTTGCAACGACCAAGCAAAAACACTTTTATAATAAAATGTCTCATACAAATTTAAGAGTCCCGTTTAAGTCAGGTAAAGGAAAATGTTTTTAACAAACATTTTTTTGTTTAACAAGAAATATAATGTTTGGTTGGAACGAACAAAAAGTAAAAAATGAAGTTGAGCACGAAAGTGACTTAGCTCGTTAATGTGCTCGGTGTTGATGACGTGGGTCGAGCTTACAGCGGGTCGAGGTCCCATCCCCCAAGCCGGTCCCGAGATGGCCGAGCAAGGAGTTTGGCTCGATGAAGCCACGACACAACGTTGTTGCCCTGGCGGGCGTGGCCCCAGGTCTAGCCAAGGGGGCGCAACAACTCGGTAAGGTGACGCCAGAGCCCCCAAGAGTAGGTTGGTAAAGTGATGTCGAAGCCCCCGATCCATCCGAGGCGAGGTCGGTAGTGTGACGCTGATTTAATAAAGTGACGGCGCGGGTATGCCAATACTAGGTAACATGGCAAGATGATGACTCAATTAAGACGACGGAGGTAGGACAGCGATGTCAGCATGCCGAGGTGACAACGCGGTCTGATCTAAATCATTTGCATGCACACATAAAATAGTGCAAGCCGGGAAAGAATAATATCCATACATAATATAACTTGCAGCATTCCCAGTGTGGCGAGGATCTCGGCTTGATGAGGTGATGACACAACATTGTTGATGTGGCGAGGCGCAACCCCCGGTCCAGCCGAAGGGACGCGGTAGGACAGCGTGACGCCAAAGTCCCATGTCAGCTGATGTGTCAAAGGAGGTCGGCGTGGTAGACGTCGGTGTTGGGGAAACGACACCTATGGGACGGCATGGATCCATTTACGGTTCGGCGGGGAGAGAGGGAAGCATGAAGAGCAGAACCAATGATCAGCGTAAGGGAGGTTTTACCCAGGTTTGGGCCGCTGAGAAGTGTAAAACCCTACTCATGCTTAAGTGTATTATCTATTCTTGGGCTTCTGGCTACAGGAGCGCTATCTGGTATACAACAGCTATGCAGACAGCCTAGAACACTAGACATCGATGGGAGTATCTAAAACTAGATCCCCCTGTAGCTACACCTTGGGCTTCCTTTTATAGGTCAAAGGGGTCACCAACAGTGGCGAACAGTGCACACACGGGGTTCACAGTTTACAGTGTTTAATGATCATTAAACACTCTGTCAGGCGTCTCTGACCCTATGTGACACGAGACAGGGACACGTCCCGTCGGCACTGCTCAACCCCCACTAGTGCTCGACACGTATCCAGGAGGGTTGGCAGCTGGCTCTTGCGCTAGAGCGGTGGCAGGTTGGTGGGATCTTGCCGGGAACACGTCTTATCGGGGCTCCGCTAGCTACCCGGCAAGGATCTTGCTGGGATCCCAGCCTCTGGTCTCCTATCTTCTGGTTGTTGACTTGATTGTCTTCTTTATATCTTTGTATTTGCCTACAGTTGTCCTCCGTCGGGCCTTGTCACGGGCGTGGCTACAACTGCCCGTGCACAAGTAAGGGGTACTAAAGGCCCAAACTTTAGTACACCAACAGGATCCCCCAGGCCTAGGCCATACATGGGTGCGAGGCCTTGTTGGGCTAGGCCCAAACAGTGCACGGGCAGCGTGGAAGGATTGTACGGTTGTAATCATTTCAGTTACTACGCCCCCTCCCCCCACCCCACACCACCCATTGAATGTGCGACGTGGGAGACGTGCGCGGAGCGACCGAAATGACCGCGTGCGTGCAGAGGCATTTTCTGGCGAGCCAAGAAGCGGCCCCGCATCCTCCCCATAAAGTGGAAACCGCAGAGGCACTTGATCATTACCTCCTGCCCTTTCCAATCTTGGAACTGTTGTGGTCTTCTTCCTTGAGCACAAGACAGAGCCTCCCTATCCATCCGCCGCTTCCAATCCCATGCCATCTTCGGCCTCTTCTCCCATCGTCCCCGTGCCATCGAAGGCAAGCAAGGGCAAGGAGGTGAAGGGTGTGGTCACGGAGAATGAGCTAGTGAAGATGCGGAAGAAGCTTGTTGTCTTCCCCCGAGGCTTGATGTGACAGCTCTGAGGGATAGATATTTGTTCATGTGGGCGAGGGAGACGAAGGCGCACCCTGCTACTCGCGTGAATCCAGGTTCTGCCGGTGGTGGCCCGGGCAAATTTCCTTTCTTTGCCGACTATTTTTGCTACGGTCTTTGTCCTCCTTTATCCAATTTCTTTATCGACATCATGTACACCTATGGCTTCCAACTCTTGGATTTTGCACTGAATGAGGTAACATGCATGTCTATCTTCGTCCACCTTTGCGAGAACTTTGCCGGAGTAGCACCGAACACAGCCCTCTTTCGCCACTACTTCATTCCCCGTATTCAGAAGGGAGACGCCCCTTTCTGGTTCTATCACCTGGATCCTAAGGGCATGGAACAAGGATATACACCCATAAGGGGTCTTCCATGGGAAGTGGGAAGAATGGCGGGGAAAGTGGTGCTCGATTTGGGAGGAGGAGCCCCAGCCGTTCTGCTTGCCCCTAACAACCAAGATGACGCGCGGCAATGACTGGAGCGCTTTTGATCCTCAAGATGAGAAGGTCATAATCGCTATTACCAGAATCATGTGCCTCAAGGCTGTCGGGCTCACAATAGAGATGGTGGGCGCTGATTTCCTTCGCCGGCGCATCGCCCCTCTGTAGAACAAAGGGAGGCCAGCTCGGGAATTCAAGAATGCGATAGATATCATGAGGATGTGCTCTGGGCTGAACAGCAACCTGACGGTCCTACAGCGCCCATCTCTGTGCCATAACTTGTTCAGGACTGATGGGAAATTCAAGCTGCCGACAGGAATAGTTCCCCTCCGCAACAACTGTGTCGTGAACTCAGTCATCGCCATGATGCCAATGTATAATGCCCATAGCCTTAACGGTACTTGGGATGAGCCAGCTACACAGCAGGTACAAGCGTTCTTCGACAATTTGTCAGAGAAATCCATCCGGAAAGAAACGAACCTCATCCGCCCCACCACCGATGAAGAAGTGGCGTACATTGCCAGTAGGGTCGAGGAGGAGAGACTTGTCGCGGAGGCCGGCAACATTGGCTTCGTGGGAGGGGAATCCAGTGAAGAGGAAATGGTGATGGAGGGAACACCTGCCGGGCAGGATGAGGTTGTCGGGGAGCAAAGTGGCGTAGCTGCCGGGGGTCCTTCTGCTGAAGATACAGCTGAGGAGCAGCCGCACGAGGAGACCCCATCTCCCAAGAAGAAGCGTGTTCTTAGGAAACCCATCTCCGGCGCCCGAGTCCAGCAACCTTCCGCTCCAGCTATTGCCAAGAGTCTTAGGGCCACTCCTCCACCTCCTCACTTAGATACTGTGGCGGAAGTTGACTTTGACCTCTCCGCCTTCAGCTCAGAAGAAGAAGAGTAAGAGCCATGTCACGCATTTTAACTTCCAATTTTACGGCTTCGCTTAGTTTTCTTATCTTGCTTCGACATGTAATGCCCCAGAGTGTAACTTGCCATATTTGGAACCTTCATCTATGTGGGTCCATCATGTCATTGCCTTGTGAGATATGCCATGTGGTATTTCATGTGATCATACCTTGTCTACCCCTTTGCATTCATGCATTCATATCATCCATGCCTTCTTTGTGTTTGTTGTTGTTGTGTATCCATGTATGTGGTTGTGATGTGATGTGCTAGGTGATGATGAAGTGATCTATTTGAAAGTGGGTTCAACTATGTTAGTTTTCAAATAGGTTTCAATCCCCCCCTCCCTATTTTTCTCAAGCTCAAGTTTTACTTGCTCTAACCGTGGTTCAAAGATGTAGATCATTTAGAGTGATTTGTGATGGATGTGATGCTATGTCTAGGATATTTTAAATCTTTGCCTTAGTGGGGTTTTTATTCAGAAAACAGATTAATTTAATTCTGTTTTGTAAATACTTAAATGCTCCAAAAATCCTCTTTTCATTTCATTTTATTGGGTCATAATTCCTTTATGACCAGGGGCATTTTTGTTTTATTTTAGAGTCAACAGTGTGGCCTGTGTGTTTTTATTTGTCTGTGTTTTGTTTTAAATAGAAAAACCCCAGTGGGTTTTTCTTTCTTACCTGGCACCTCCGAGTGGGCCTCCTCCCCCTCGCTGGCCGAGTAGCCCTCGCGCGGCAACCCTCTCCTGTTGACGCCGTCTTCGCCTTCCTCCTCCTTTCCGTCGGTTCGTCAGAGAGAGGCGACACCGTGGCTCACGGACGTCGAGGCGGCCTCCCTCGCCCCCTATTTATTCCTTGGTGTCCGAGCCATGTCCTAGGGTTCCTCCAAGCGCCGCCACTTCCTTTCCTCTTCCTCCTTCCTCTCCCTGGATCGACAGTAGGCGGGACGAGCTCCTCCTCCGCCATGGCCGATGCATGATGAGCTCGTCGTTGTTGTTGTCGTGCCCCTCCATCCCCTCCAAGCAGTCCAGGAGCATGGGGGACCTCAGGGGAGTTCGTTCCCGTAGCTAATCGTCACCGATCACCTCTGCTTACTCTACTTCGCCGACGACCTCTTCCGCTCCGACGACCACCTCCGCTGCGGCTTCTTCCTCGACCGTCCCCTGCTTCCTCTCTGACAGGCGTGTCCTCCTCGACCAGTGGGTGAGCAAATGCACTCCTCCCCCTTCCCCTGTTAGCAAATCGTGTGTAGGGTCGTAGCATCGCCGCCGTGCTTTCTCTATCGCCGGCGCCGCCACGTGCTCGTGGATCAGTAGTGGTAGGGCTTCTCTCATCGAGCTTAGTTGTGGAATGGAACCGTGTGAGTCCGCTCTTCCTCCCAGCAACGAGCCCGTGCTCAATTCGTAGTGAATCGCCAGCGGTGTCCCTCCCCTGTTCCGGCCACCGTCGGGTTGTAGTAGATCCAGAGGGGGTTGCTCAAAAGAGCCAAGCCCCCCTCTCTATTAAGTGTCGATCTAGCAGCGTAGTGGCAGTGGTGTGTTTGACCTTAGCGTGGGTCGTGGGTTCGATCCCCCGCAGCGTGCCCCTTTTTGTTGATTTATTCTGTGGCACAGTAGCATGAGGGGAAGAGCATATCCTACTTCCTCTCCCCTCTCTGTCGAGCCAAGAGATGCAGCGCGGTGGTAGTGGTGTTGTGTTGAGTGCAGTAGAGCATGGGTTCGAATCCCCTCTATCCCCCTTTTTATTTTTATTTATTTTTTTGTTGCTTGTTGCTGTTTCAACCTAGCTGCTTCATATCTTGCTTGAGCAGCAAGTTGGGGTGATCATACCTCATATCTAGTAGGTTTGCAACCTTGTTATTTTTGCTAGTGTGTTGATGTAGATGTGGGAATGTATGTGAGTGTGTGCTTGTGTGGTGCAAGCATCCAAGAGATTGTGTAGGTGTATGCGCCCATGTGTGTGTGCATGTGTTCTTGTGCATATGTGCACTAGTGCATGTGCATAAGGTGTGTGCTTGTGAGTGTGCAAGCACCCATGTGCTGTGTGAGTGTGTATGTATCCATGTGTGCTTGTGTGTGTGCATGTGTGAGTATGACACACACATTCCCAAGGCATGGTTTGCCTTTGTGAGCACTTGTGTGCAAGCATGTATGTGTGTGTGTTAGTGATAGTGGTGTGAGTGTGAGTGTAAGTATGTGTGTGTTTTAGAAAAGCATGTGTAGGTGCTAGTGTGTGCATGCTTGTTTGTATGTGAGTGTGTATGGTGATGTGATATGGCACACATACATGAGGTCCATCCCTCATGTTCACCTTTGGAGTTGTGGGTGTGTGCAAGTGCATGTGTAGATGTAGAATAGTGAGTAACACATGTGATATGGCACTATTTGGCACTTATGATTCCATGTTGTTTTTCCTTTCAACTTTGTGCCTATTTGTTCTATGCAAGTACCTAGGTATTATATATGCTTTTGGGGTAGAATCATCCCAGGAATCCATTGGTGAAATCAGATTTCCCTTTTGGAACACTTTCTGGAAATGTCATTTTTCTAATTTGATCTATGTTTAGAGCTTGGTGCCATGTGATGTGATGAGCCTAAGAGGATGATTCCTTGATGTGGCAGTAGTGGGTGAACCCCTCTACAGCATGGTGGTTTTGTTTTATGCTTAGGAGTTTGTATGTGCAAGTTGTGTCTTGTCAAAGTAGGCATGTGGATGAAATTGTTAGCTTAGTGAAAATCTGTGATTTTCACTAAGTCTGAGAAACTGCTGTTATTTTCTTCCCTTGTAGTTGTGGTTGCAAAAGCTCATGTGTTGGGAATCAGCACTTGCAATCAACTAGAGAGTTGGAGCTTTGGTGTTTGTCTAGCTCTCTGTCAATTTTCATGCACTTTCACTTCCTGTAGATATTGTTTTGGGGGCTGTCAAAATTCTTCAGAGCATAAACAGCTCATGAGAATCTGAGATTTTCACTAAGTCCCTGAATTCTGTTATTTTTTATCCAAGTCAGCATCTGTAGATCTTTCTGTGTGTAGCTCCTTTGCATTATCTTCTTGCTCATGCTTGTAGAGCTTTTGAATAGCTTTTGCCACATATCTTGTTTGGCACATTTGGGTGGATGTAGGTGCTTTGCATGTGGCTCTCAAACTGCTATGATGCTGTTTAGGACAGATTGCTTAGTTTTGTTGTTTTGAAGCTTGTGAGTGCATAGTTGGTGGTGTCTTGAGTTTCTTTGCACCACCCCACCTATACTTGTTTTTTTGGTCATGTGGAAACTTGGGAATACCAGAAGTATGCCATTGGAGAGTGCTTGTGATAGATTTGATCTGTAGGACTCTATTTCTTGTATCATAGTTTCCGGTTGATCCGTAGCTCCGTTCTCAACGTTCTTTATATGTTTTTGCATCGTTTTCTCGTGATCCATCTCTTCATGTCATATTCATGCATGTCAAGATAGCTTAGAGGAAAGTGCTGTCCAGAAGTTTGTCTTTTCTTCTCATGCACATGCAAGTGACTAGAATAGAGATGCATGCTACATTCTCATCTCATGCATCATGTGTTTGTTGCATCATGTTGTGTTGTTGTTCATTGGATGTTGTTTTTATATTGGGTAGCACCAGGATCGGAGAGCGAGTACGTGGGTTCGGGAGAGTACGTGCAGGACGAATAAGAGCAGTTCCAAGCTGAAGACATCACATGCGAGATGAGCATGACCTTGATACCGTCTCTATCTTTGTTATGCCTAGATTCACGTTTCCTTCGTCTTATGCTCGCTGCCTACCACTGAAATAATTGCCTCTTGATATTGCCATGAAACCCAAACACTATCCCCTCCTAGCTAATGTTGTCTGGCTAAGTAGGCGTCCTCATCTTCTAATGATAGCTTTGCTAGTTGCAGGTGCCAGCTGTCTCATGTGATAACATGAGTTTTGATATCATTATGTTCTTAACTGCTATTTAATTAATGCACCTATATACTTGGTAAATGATGGAAGGCCTAGCCATTGCCAGGTGATTTGTTCCGTTATTGCCGCCTTAGTTTCCGGCTACCGGTGTTTGATTCCATAACTGATCGCTCCTAACACGTTTCGGGGTTGTTATGGGGACCCCCTTGATAAATCGTGTAGTGTTAAGACTTGTCCGGCAGGACCCAACATTGGTTTTAATTTGCTAATCACTTAATAATAACTCTGCATAGGGAATTGTTGGAATTATGCCCTAGAGGCAATAATACATATAGTTATTATTATAATTCTTGTATCAAGATAATCGTCTATTATCCATGCTATAATTGTATTGAATGAAGACTCATTTACATGTGTCGATACATAGACAAAATACCGTCCCTAGCAAGCCTCTAGTTGGCTGGCCAGTTGATCAAAGATAGTCAGTGTCTTCTAATTATGAACAAAGTGTTGTTGCTTGATAACTGGATCACGTCATTAGGAGAATCACGTGATGGACTAGACCCAAACTAATAGACGTAGCATGTTGATCGTGTCATTTTGTTGCTACTGTTTTTCTGCGTGTCAAGTATTTATTCCTATGACCATGAGATCATATAACTCACTGACACCGGAGAAATGCTTTGTGTGTATCAAACGTCGCAACGTAACTGGGTGACTAGAAAGATGCTCTACAGGTATCTCCGAAGGTGTTCGTTGAGTTAGTATGGATCGAGACCGGGATTTGTCACTCCGTGTGACGGAGAAGTATCTTGGGGCCCACTCGGTAATACAACATCACACACAAGCCTTGCAAGCAATGTAACTTAGTGTAACTTGCGGGATCTTGTATTACGGAACGAGTAAAGAGACTTGCCGGTAAATGAGATTGAAATAGGTATGCGGATGCTGACGATCGAATCTCGGGCAAGTAACATACCGAAGGACAAAGGGAATGACATACGAGATTATATGAATCCCTGGCATTGAGGTTCAAACGATAAGATCTTCGTAGAATATGTGGGATCCAATATGGGCATCCAGGTCCCGCTATTGGATATTGACCGAGGAGTCACTCGGGTCATGTCTACATAGTTCTCGAACCCGCAGGGTCTGCACACTTAAGGTTCGACGTTGTTTTATGCGTATTTGAGTTATATGGTTGGTTACCGAATGTTGTTCGGAGTCCCGGATGAGATCACGGACGTCACGAGGGTTTCTGGAATGGTCCGGAAACGAAGATTGATATATAGGATGACCTCATTTGATTACCGGAAGGTTTTCGGAGTTACCGGGAATGTACCGGGAATGACGAATGGGTTCCGGGTGTTCACCGGGGGGGGCAGCCCACCCCGGGGAAGCCCATAGGCCTTGGGGGTGGTGCACCAGCCCTTGGTGGGCTGGTGGGACAGCCCAAGAAGGCCCTATGCGCCATAGATAGAAAATCAAAGAGAAAAGCAAAAAAAGGAGGTCGGAAAGGAGAGAAGGACTCCACCTTCCAATCCTAGTTGGACTAGGATTTGAGGAGGACTCCTCCTCCCTTGGTGGCGCAGCCCTTGGGGCTCCTTGAGCCTCAAGGCAAGCCTCCCCTCCCCTCCTTCTATATATATGGAGCTATTAGGGCTGATTTGAGACAACTTTTCCAAGGCAGCCCGACCACACACCTACACGGTTTTACCTCTAGATCGCGTTTCTGCGGAGCTCGGGCGGAGCCCTGCTAAGATTAGATCACCACCAACCTCCGGAGCGCTGTCACGCTGCCGGAGAACTCATCTACCTCTCAGTCTCTCTTGCTTGATCAAGAAGGCCGAGATCATCGTCGAGCTGTACGTGTGCTGAACGCGGAGGTGCCGTCCGTTCGGCACTAGATCGTGGGACGGATCGCGGGACGGTTCGTGGGATGGTTCGCGGGGCGGATCGAGGGACGTGAGGACGTTCCACTACATCAACCGTGTTCACTAACGCTTCTGCTGTGCGATCTACAAGGGTATGTAGATCGGAAATCCCCTCTCGTAGATGGACATCACCATGATAGGTCTTCGTGTGCGTAGGAAAATTTTTGTTTCCCATGTGACGTTCCCCAACAAGCCTTACGACCATAGGAGCCTTTGTGTGATCGTACTTGGACGAGTCGAGTCTAGTAAAATGTTTTGACTCTTAGTTATATTGGATAGTAGGTTTATTTTTTCTCCTCTTCCATGCTCTAGTGAGGTTCTCAACTTTGGAAATCTTAATTCTACTCCTCTTCTTGCTCAAAAAAAATTTAGGGTCACGCGGGTATTTTGAAATCTATATGATATCGATGTGATGAAGTTCTGTTTTGGTGCCTCCTGTCTGCCTTGATTTCTTCTAGGGAGTTGAGCTCCAGGGGATTCTTGTGCACATCACCATCATTCAGATTTCTTAGTATCTCAGAACGAAGGATGTTCGTAATTGCTTCAATACTAGTAGTGGCGAGATAACCCCGATGTCCCCAGTACTGGTGCAGATTGTTGGGGAGTACTGCCATACTTTGTATCGTTGTGATCAAGAGGGTCTGTCTTAGATGAAGGTCCGAGATTCTGGTTATGTGTTGACAGATGTGATACATTGGACGGGTTAGTATAGGAGTTGTGTGAACTGGGACAAATCCTACAGAAGTGTCACTCCGAGGCCTACGGAGGACACCATGCGGGAGATAGAACTGCACACAAGGTATTGCAATCAGGTTTCTATTGGCCCACTCTCTTCAAGGATGCCCGTAAGTTTGTCTTTTCTTGTGACGAATGTCAAAGAGTAGGTAATATCGGTAAACGTCAGGAAATGCCTATGAACTATTCACTTGTCATTGAACCATTTGATGTTTGGGGCTCTGATTATATGGGACCTTTTCCAAAATCCAACAGGTATACTCACATCTTAGTTGCTCTTGATTACGTCACTAAGTGGGTAGAACCTATCCCCACTAGTAGTGCTGATCACAACACTTCTATCAGGATGCTTAAAGAATTTATTTTCCCTAGATTTGGAGTCCCTAGATATCTAATGACCGACGGTGGTACACACTTCATTAATGGTGCTTTCCGTAAAACGCTTGCTAAGTACGATGTCAACCATAGAATTGCTTCTCCCTATCACCCTTAGTCCAGTGGTCAAGTAGAGCTAAGCAATAGAGAGATTAAACTAATTCTGCGAAAGACTGTCAACAGGTCTAGAAATAATTGGTCTAAGAAGCTCGACGATGCACTGTGGGCTTATAGAACTGCCTATAAGAATCCCATGGGCATGTCTCCGTACAAAATGGTGTACGGTAAAGCATGTCATTTACCTCTTGTGCTAGAACATAAAGCTTATTGGGCAATCAAAGAGCTCAACTTTGATTTCAAACTTGCTGGTGAGAAGAGGTTATTTGACATTAGCTCGCTTGATGAATGGAGAACTCAGGCATATGAGAATGCCAAGTTGTTCAAAGATAAGGTTAAGAGGTGGCATGATAAGAAGATACAAAAGCGTGAGTTCAATGTAGGTGATTATGTCTTGCTATATAACTCTCGTTGAAGAATCTTTGCAGGCAAGCTTCTCTCTAAATGGGAAGGTCCCTATGTTGTTGAGGAAGTATATCGTTCCGGTCCTATCAAGATCAACAACACGGAAGGTAATTGTCCGAGAGTTGTAAATGGGCAGAGAATCAAACATTATATCTAACGTACTCCCATAAATGTTGAAAGCAATATCATCAATACCATAACTCCGGAAGAATACCTAAGGGACATTTATCAGCCTGTTTCAGACTCCGAAAACGAAGAGGTATGTGATTTGGTAAGAAAACAGAGTCCAAAACTTTTCCAGTATGAAATTTTCTCCGTTTTGGAATATTTTAAAAAATACAAAAATTGGAAGTAGTCCGGAAAGTGCGCAAGGAGGCGACAAGCCTGCCCGGCGCGGGCCCACCCCCTGGCCGCGCCTGGGGGGCTTGTGGCCACCTCGTGTGCCTCCCGGGCTCCGTTTTCGTGCGGAGTACTCCATCTGGTCTGGAAAAAATCAATATATATTCTCCCGTGAGGTCTGACCCCTGTATCACGCAGATTTCCTCTGTTTTTCGTTTCGAGCTTGTTTCTGTTGCAGATCTAGATCGCTATGACTTCCCCAAAAGCTCCGAAGGACAAGATCTTCGAGAAGGTCAACAATCCCTACCTCACGGGAGTGCTGCAACACCCTCATTCTATCGAGATGCGTGAGGGGATGTCGCACATCCATGATGTTGAGGGGGCGAAGAATACCGGAAGCGTGGAGACGAGGCTCGAAGCAATGGAGCAACAAGTCTTCAAGTGCCAAGGGATGGTGGACCGTGGACTCAACGCCAACCACATGATGATCATGGAGTTCACCAACAAGCACAGGATTGATGCCAATGACATTGGGAAGCACCTCTCCAGGCTATATGACAGGATTGATCAACTCCAGGCCCATATCTATGACCTGCAGAATCGAAACTGTGGGTATGAGTATAGATTTAAATCAATACGGTTGGCTACAGATTTGAGGATTCCGGAGACTCGTTCATCTTTCCATGATGGAGCACCTATGCCTTGGAAGATGGAGGATCAAGCCCATGTTGCAACAACTCCTCCACATCACCACCAAAGGAAGACAACTAAACATGGGTATGGGCAATCCCCTTGGCTTGTGCCAAGCTTGGGGGAGTTGCCCCGGTATCATATGACCATCACATCTTTTGCCTTTACCTTTGTTTAAGTTTGTTCCTTTTCAGTTTTCTCTTTCTCTAGTAGATTAAAAGACTTAGTGTTTTGGTCTTAAGTTTTGCTTTGTGTCACCCCCGATGTATTTGAGCTCATGAGCCATATAATAAAGAGTGTACTAGTTGAAGGGCTTTGCCTTTTGCCATGATCAAAAGAGTGAGAAAAGAACAAAAGCATGAAAGATCATGTAATGATCTTATGGGAAGTGATGGTTTCACATATAAAAAGATTGATGATTGAAACTTGTTGAGGGTAGAAAAACGTAGACCTTGGTCATTGTTGCAATTAATAGAAAGTGGTAAGGAAGGAGATGTTCACATATAAATATATCATCTGTGACACCATCTATGATTTTGAACACTCACTAAACTATTACATCCCTAGAAGTAGATGTTGGACAAGGAAGACAACGTAATGAATTGTGTTTGCTTGGTTCCAAACAATGTTATATGACTAGAGATACCTTAGCATGTGACAATTGCTTCCACCTCATATTAGACAAAACTCCCGCACCAAGTAGAGATACTACTTGTGCATCCATAAACCTTCAACCCAGTTTTGCCATGAGTGTCCACCATACCTACCTATGGATTGAATAAGATCCCTCAAGTAAGTTGTCATAGGTGCAATCAATAAAAATTGCTCCCAAATATGTATGATCTATTAGTGTGTGGAAAATAAGCTTTGTACGAACCTGTGATGAGGAAGACATAAAAGCGATAGACTGCATAATAAAGTTCTTTATCACAGGAGGCAATATAAAGTGACGTTCCTCCGCAGTAAGAGGACACGCATCCAAACCTCAAAAGCGCATGACAACCTCTGCTTCCCTCTGTGATGGGCCTATCTTGTACCTTTACTTTTTGCCCTTGAAAGAGTTATGGTGATCTTCACCAATTCCTTGTTTCGCCTTTATCTTGGCTAACATCATATGCTTGGGAAAGATCTGTATTCATATGTCAACTTGGAGGTAAGCATTAATGAATTATTATTGTTGACATTACCCTTGAGGTAAGCAGTTGGGAGGCAAAACTATAAGTCCCTATATTTCTCTGTGTCCAGCTGAAACTTTGATCTCATGAGTACCACGTGAGTTGTAGCAATTGTAGAGAAAGAAAGGATGATTGAGTATGTGGATTTGCTTTACAATCTCTTATTTGACTCTTTCTGATGTTCTGATAAATTGCAATTACTTCAATGACTACAGGCTATCGGTTATTACTTCTCGGTAAGGTTCGTGATCCATGCTTTACTTTGTGAAGGAATTATCACTTTAGCATGAGAGATTATATGTTGGTATTTTTGTTCTGATCATGATCATGATGCATGCATGTTCGTATCTTGTTTTGTCGACACCTCTCTCCCTAAACATGTGGACATATTTATTGAGCTAGGCTTTCGCTTGAGGACAAACAAGGTCTAAGCTTGGGGGAGTTGATACGTCCATTTTGCATCATGTTTTCATGTTGATATTTATCACTTCTTGGGATATTATTTCACTTCACGGTACAATACTTATGCCTTTTCTCTCTTATTTTGCAAGGTTTACATGAAGAGGGAGCATGCCGGCAGCTGGAATTCTGGCTTGAAAGTGGAGCAAGTTTGAGATACCTATTCTGCGCAACTCCAAACGCCGTAAAAATGAACGGGGATTTTCTTCCGGATTTGTAAAAAATACTGGGCCGAAGAAGCGCCAGAGGGGCGCCAGCAGGTGGCCACAAGCCTGCTAGGCGCGGCCACCCCCCTAGTCGCGCCTAGGGGGCTTGTGGGTAGCCTGCTGGCCCACTGGCCCCCCTCTTCTCCTATATGAAGGGTTTCGTCCAGAAAAAAATCAGCGAGGAGCTTTTTCGTGGATTCGCCACCGCCACGAGGCGGAACTTGAGCAGAACCAATCTAGAGCTCCGGCAGGACGATCGTGCCGGGGAAACTTCCCTCCCGGATGGGGAAATCGCCGCCATCGTCATCACCAACACTCCTCTCATCGGAGGGGACTCGTCACCATCAACATCTTCATCAGTACCATCTCATCTCCAAACCCTAGTTCATCACTTGTAACCAATCTCCGTCTTGCGACTCCGATTGGTACTTGTAAGGTTGATAGTAGTGTTGATTACTCTTTGTAGTTGATGCTAGTTGGATTACTTGGTGGAAGAGTTTATGTTCAGATCCTTGATGCTACTCATTACCTCTTTGGTCATGAATATAATTATGCTTTGTGAGTAGTTACTTTTGTTCCTGAGGACATGGGATAACTCATGCTAATAGTAGTCATGTGAATTTGGTATTCGTTCGATATTTTGATGTGTTGTATGTTGTTTTTCCTCTAGTGGTGTTATGTGAACATCGACTACATAACACTTCACCATTATTTGGGCATAGAGGAAGGCATTGGGAAGTAGTAAGTAGATGATGGGTTGCTAGAGTGACAGAAGCTTAAACCCTAGTTTATGTGTTACTTCGTAAGGGGCTGATTTGGATCCACTAGTTTAATGCTATGGTTAGACTTTGATTTAATTCTTCTTTCATAGTTTCGGATGCTTGCGAGAGGGGTTAATCATAAGTGGGATGCTTTTCCAAATAAGGGCAGCACCCAAGCATCGGTACACCCACATATTAAACTATCAAAGTAACGAACGTGAATCATATGAACATGATGAAAACTAGCATGACAGAAATTCCCGTGTGTCCTCGGGGGCGTTTTTCCTCCTATAAGACTTTGTCCAGGCTTGTCCCTTGCTACAAAAGGGATTGGGCCACCTTGCTGCACCGCTGCTACTTTTGTTACTTGTTGCTTCCTACGAATCATCTCACCACAGAATCACTTGTTACCGATAATTTCAGTGCTTGCAGATATTTCCTTGCTGAAAACCACTTGTGAGGTCCTTCTGCTTCTCGTTGGGTTCGACACTCTTACTTATCGAAAGGACTACAATTGATCCCCTATACTTGTGGGTCATCAGGTCCTAAGCTACGCGTTTTGGAGCGATGGTAACATCGACACGAGATTTCACCTAGGTTCGGTCTCTCTCAAGGAGATAATATCATACGTCCTGCTTCTGATCTTATTGATATGGAGACAATTCATAGTAGAGGTATCTACAACGAAATTGTAGTAATGAATATGATATTATCTATTTCCTAGCCTAGCCTCGGTTTATATAATGTACTGTAGGCCTAGGGTTTAGAGGAGTCCTTGTCTTGTGCGCCAAGTCTTGTGGAATCTCCCTTGTATGCATCATGGGGTGTCTGAACTAGACCATTAGTGAACTGTCATGGGGGGCCTCGGCCTGTCCTACTGGTTGGGAGAGGAAGTTGTGAGCACCCCTCGTCCCGAACACCATCACATGGGGTCCTCCGGCGCATGTCGACCTCTCGAGTGGACACCCAAAACTGTTTCTGGCATTTCCAACAAAAACCGAGAAGTCCCAAAACTATTCTGGAACCCGAATATCAACTTTCCATATATGAATCTTTATCTGCAAACCATTCTGGAGCTCCTCGTGACATCTGGGATCTCATATCGGACTTTGAACAACATTCAGTCACTAACATACATATCCCAGTAATACTATATCGTCATTAAACATTAAGCGTATGGACCCTACGGGTTTGAGAATCATGTGGACATGACGGAGACACCTCTCCAATCAATAACCAATAGCGGGACCTGGATGCTCATATTGGTTCCCACATATTCCACGAGGATCATTATCGATCAAACCATGATGTCAAGGATTCAATAAATCCTGTATGCAGTTCCCTTTGTCCATCAGTGTGTTACTTGCTCGCGATTTGATCGTCGATATATTATACCTAGTTCAATCTCAATACCGGCAAGTCTCTTCACTCGTTTCATAATACAAGATCCCATGACTAACTCCTTAGTCACATTGCTTGCCAGCTTCTTGTGATGTTGTATTACCGAGAGGGCCCACAGTTACCTCTCTGTCATACGGAGTGACAAAACCCTGTCTTGATCCATGCCAACCCAATAGACACCTTCAAAGATACATGTAGTGTACCTTTATGATCACCAAGTTGCGAAGTGACATTTGATACACACAAGGCATTCCCTGGTGTCACGGAGTTACATGATCTCATGGTCTGAGGAACAAATATTTGACATGAAGAAAGCAATAGCAATAAACTAAGTTATACAATCAAATGCTATTCTTATTTTTGGGGTCTTGTCCATCACATCATTCTCGTAATGATGTGATCGTGTTATAAAATGACAACTCATGTCTGTGGTTAGGAAACCTTAACCATCTTTGATCAAAGAGATAGTCTAGTATAGGCTCACTAGGGACATGGTGTTGTTTATATATCCATGCATGTATTTAAGTTTTCGGTCAATACAATTCTTGCATGGAAGATAAATGATTATCATGAACAAGGAAATATGATAATAACCAATTTTTTGTAGCCTCTAGGGCATATTCCAACAGCCTCCCACTTGCACTAGAGTAAATGATCTAGTTCACATCGCCATGTGATTCACACCCAATGAGTTCTGGGGTTTGATCATGTTTTGCTTGCGGGAGAGGTTTTAGTCAATGGGTGTGCAACATTGAGATCGGTGTGTACTTTGCTAATCTATATGTCATATTGTAGAAGCTACTCCAATGCTCCGCTTGGAGCTATTACAAATGACTACTCCACTATACGTATATGGTTTGCTACTCAAAGTCATCCAGATTGGTGTTAAAGCTTGCATCAATGTAACCCTTTACGATGAACTCTTTATCACCACCATGATCGAGAAACATTTCCTTAGTTCTCTTTAGGTACCTAAGGATACTTTTGACCAATGTCTAGTGATCTACTCCTGGATCACTCTTTTACCCCCTTGCCAGACTCATGGCAATGCACATATGAGGTATGGTACATAACATGGCATACAATATAGAGCCTATGGTTGAGGCATAGGGGACGACCTTCGTCCTTTCTCTTTCTTTTGTCATGGTCGAGCTTTGAGTCTTACTCAACTTCACACCTTACAATACAGGTAGGAACTCATTCTTTCATTGCCATTTTGAACTCCTTCAAAATCTTGTCAAGGTGTGTGCTTTGTGAAAGTCTTATCAAGCGTCTTGATCTATCTCTATAGATTATGATGCTCAATATGTAAGTAGCTTTATGCATGTATTCATTTGAAAAAATCCTTTCAAACAACCCTTTATGGTTTCCAGAAATTCTACACCATTTTCAATCAAAAATATGTCATCCACATATACTTATCAGAAATTCTATAGTGCCCCTATTCACTTTCTTGTAAATACAAGTTTATTCATAAACTATGTATAAACCCGAAAGCTTTGATAACCTCATCAAAGCGCATATTCTAACCCTGAGTAGCTTGCACCAGTTCATAGAAGGATCATTGGAGCTCGCATGCCTTTTAGCATCCTCAGGACTGACAAAACCTTTTGGTTATATCACATACAACTTTTCATTAAGGAAACCATTAAGGGAACGATGTTTTGACATCCATGTGCGAGATGTCGTAATCGAAAAATGCAGCAACTGCTAACATAATACCAACAAACATTAGCATCGCTACGGGTGAGAAAGTCTCATCATAGGAAACTCCATGAACTTATCAAAAACCTTTGCAACAAGTCGAGCTTTACACATAGTTACATTCCTACCAACATCTGTGTCCTTAAAGATCCATTTATCCTCAATGGCCCGACGGTCATCCGACAAGTCTACCATAGTTCATACTTGGTTATCATACATGGATCCTATCTCGGATTACATGACATGCGTCCATTTGTCGAAATCCGAGCCCATCGTCGCTTCCTAATAATTCAATGGATCATTGTTGTCTAACAACATGACTTCCAAGACATGATCATCGTACCACTCGGGGCAGTACGTGTCCTTGTTGACCTACAAGGTTCGGTAGTAATTTGATCCGAAGTTTCATGATCATATCATTAGCTTATCCTTCAATTGGTGTACGTATTACATGAACACCTTTCTGCGGTGCGCTTCTTTCTAATTCAAGTGAAGGTTCGATAACCTTATGAAGTCTACCTCCCTCCGACTCACTCCTTTCGAGAGAACCCCTTCTCTGGAAAGGGTCCATTCTTGGCAACAAAGACATTGCCTTCAGATATGTGGTAGAAGGTATACCCAATTGTTGCTTTAGGGTATCTTAAGAAGACGCACTTTTCCACTTTGGATTCGACCTTATCAAACATAAGTATCGCGTTCCCAAACTCTAACAAACAGCATCTTAGGTTTCTCGCCAAACCATGATTCATATAGTGTCGTATCAACGAATTTAGTTGGTACCCTAATGTAGTTGTGTGTAATGCATAACCCCAAAATGATAGTGGCAAATCGATAAGAGACATTATAGAACACACCATATCTAATAGAGTACGGTAATGATGTTCGTACACACCATTACGCTGTCGTGTTCCAGACGGCATGAGTTGTGAAAGAATTTCCATATTGTCTGGCACACCAAACTCTTAACTCAGACATTCACCTCCACGATCATATTGTAGATATGTTATCTTCTTGTCACGATGATATTCAACTTCACTATGAAATTGCTTGGAATTTTAAAAATTTCAGGCTTGTGTTTTATCAAGTAAATATACCCATGTATACTCAAATCATTTGTGAACAAAAGATAATAATGATATCATCTGTGTGCTTCAACACTCATCGGACTGCATACATCAATATGTATTATTTCCAATAAGTCACTTGCGCTCTCCATCGTAATGAAAAATGGGGTCTTAGACATCTTTCCCATGAGGCATGTTTGCATCTTCTTCTTCTCTATTCCTTTCTTCTTCTCCTGTTCTTTTTCTTCTTTTTTCCTCTTCTTATTTATTTCTCCTCTTCTTCTCCTTTCTTCCTCTTCTTATTTTCCTTTTTCCTCTCATTCTTTTTCTTCTTCCTCCTCATATATCACCAACTTCTCCCATAAATTAAAGAAGTAGAATCAAGAATCAAAATTGATTGAAGTTGGTCCGTGAAAAAACAAAGAGTAAGCACCAGATTAATGTTTGGTGCTTCTGATCAAACTTGGTCAAATTCGATATATAGTCACCTATCCTTTTTTTTATCTGAACAAAACATCTTGCGCATAACTAATATACAAAAAAAGATAAGTACAACATCCAATAGATTCTGATTACCCTCCAGATATGGAACATGAGCATCATTTCAAGAACAAACACCATTTTATCAGCTAATACAACCGAAGATTCAAAGACATTTTCATCCCAATCATAATGATTCACTAGGGGGCAGGGGCGGCGTCGGCGTAGCTAGAGGAGAGCGACGGGAGGAGTGGCGGCCGGAGCTAGAGGAGGAGAGGGAGGAGTGGCGTGCGGCGTATCTCAACGTGGGAAGCAGAGGACGGCCGGGCTGCTCGTCGGCGAGTAGATGGAGGAGGCGCAGGCGGACGGTGTAGGTGGCGGCAATGACGAGGACGGATTCGGCGGCGGAAGTGACTCCGGCAACCTGGCAGCGTCGAGGGCAGAGGCGGCGACGACGTCGGGATCGAACGGAGAGAGGGGGAGAGATCAAAAATTCTAAACTGCCGCTTATATAGCCCCAGCTTTAGTCCCGGGTGGTGGGACCAACCGCGACTAATGGGGGGCATTGGTCCCGGTTGGTGTCACCAACCGGGACTAAAGGTCTCTTTACAGCAGCCCGAAGGGCGGGAAGCAGAGGCCGCCACCAACCGGGACTAAAGGGGGGCATTGGTACCGGTTGGTGTCAGCAAACGGGACCAAAGGTCTCTTTTCAGCAGCCCGAAGGGCGGGAAGCACAGGCCTTTGGTCCCGGTTGGTGGCACCAACCGGTACGAATGCCCACCTTTAGTCCCGGTTGGTGCCACCAACCGGGACCAAAGGCCTTGCGCGGTATGGTGCTATGTTTATCCCACCTCGCTAGCCGAGAGGGGCTCGGAGTGGTTTATAAGACTTGCCGAACCAACCACTTCGAGCTCCTCTCTACTGCAGGCTTACAAACCTAAAATCATTCTATGTGATTGTGGGCCTATTGAGCCTACTGCGGGCCTGCATCCTGGCCCTAGTAAAGGGTTTCTAGTCGTATGCACGCCGTGGTGGTCGTGTAGGTGGCACTTCTTTTTAAAAAATCCAAAATTTTTGCTTTCTTTTTTGTTTCTAATTACTTATTTATTTTCTTTTATGATAATTCTTTTTTCTATTAAATTTGTAACAAAATTCTAATTACTTATTTATTTTCTTTTATGATAATTCTTTTTTGCTTTTAATGTTTTGAACAGAAAATACTTTGATAATTTTAGTTGCATAAATTGTATATAATTTTAGTTTCAATAATACTAAAACTTTATAAAAGCTTTTTAGTTGATTTCTTTAGTAGAAATTCTAAGGCTGTTACAAAGGCATTTTATTTGGTACAAGTTCTAAGGCTCGGGCTCCATGAGCACCTTTTAGTACCGGTTCGTGGCATGCCGGTAAAAGAGATTTTTAGTTGATTCTTTTTGCAACTGTTTTTTAGTCCCACCTCGCCAAGCGAGAGGCACTCGCAGCAGTTTATAAGCCTTGAGTGTAGAGACGATGAAGGGAGAGGCGCAGTGCTCACCTGCACGTTGCTTAGCTTCAAGAAAGTTGGAATTTTGCACGTTGCTTAGCTTCAAGAAGGGAGAGGCGCAGTGCTCACCCACATAGCATGTGCGAGAAAGTTGAGAGGGTTCCGGCAAAAACTGGATGCACTTCGTGTACAAAACGGGCAATCTCTTTCGAAGTATCAGGGTTGTTTCATACGGACACTCGTGTGTTACAAAGGGATTTCATTTTTTCAACTAATTTGAACTCCATAGTTTTTCTGTGTTTGAAATGCACCATTCAAAGCCACATCATCAATTTACAACCCTTTCTGACTTCATTTGTTATTTTTCACGCATTTACTAATTATTTTGAGCTATAAGACCATGAAATTGAAAAGCATTTGAAATGAACTCTGAAAAGGTTCCAAGGTGGCATGGTATCATCATTTCACCCACATAGCATGTGCGAGAAAGTTGAGAGGGTTACGGCAAAAACTGGATGCACTTCGTGTACAAAACGGACAATCTCTTTCGAAGTATCAGGGTTTCATACGGAAACTCGTCTGTTACAAAGGGATTTCATTTTTTTGAACTTATTTGAACTCCATAGGTTTTCTGTGTTCGAAATGCACCATTCAAAGCCACATCATCAATTTACAACCCTTTCTGACTTCATTTGTTATTTTTCATGCATTTACTGATTATTTTGAGCTATAAGACCATGAAATTGAAAAACATTTGAAATGAACTCTGAAAAGGTTCCAAGTTGGCATGGTATAATCATTTCGCCCACATAGCATGTGCGAGAAAGTTGAGAGGGTTACGGCAAAAACTGGATGCACTTTGTGTATAAAACGGACAATCTGTTTCGGTTTCATACGGAAACTCGTCTGTTACGAAGGGATTTCATTTTTTTGAACTTATTTGAACTCCATAGTTTTTCTGTGTTCAAAATGCACCATTCAAAGCCACATCATCATTTTACAACCCTTTCTGACTTCATTTGTTATTTTCATGCATTTACTGATTATTTTGAGCTATAAGACCATGAAATTGAAAAGCATTTGAAATGAACTCTGAAAAGGTTCCAAGTTGGCATGGTATCATCATTTCACCCACATAGCATGGTCGAGAAAGTTGAGAGGGTTACGGCAAAAACTGGATGCACTTCGTGTACAAAACGGACAATCTCTTTCAGAGTATCAGGGTTTCATACGGAAACTCATCTGTTACAAGGGGATTTCAATTTTTTGAACTTATTTGAACTCCATAGTTTTTCCGTGTTCAAAATGCACCATTTAAAGCCACATCATCAATTTACAACCCTTTCTGACTTCATTTGTTATTTTTCATGCATTTACTGATTATTTTGAGCTATAAGACCATGAAATTGAAAAGCATTTGAAATGAACTCTGAAAAGGTTCCAAGTTGGCATGGTATTATCATTTCACCCAAATAGCATGTGCGAGAAAGTTGAGAGGGTTACGGCAAAAACTGGATGCACTTCGTGTACAAAACGGACAATACCTTTCGAAGTATCATGGTTTCATGCGGAAACTGTCTGTTACAAAGGGATTTCATTTTTTGAACTTATTTGAACTCCATAGTTTTTTTGTGTTCAAAATGCACTATTCAAAGCCACATCATCATATGATTTCTCACTTTTTAGGGCACAACACATTATATCCATTACATCTAGGGCACAACATTACATTTGCTCAAGTTCACAACAGTGCACAAATGATAGAATTACATCTAGGGCACCACACACTAGGAGAAACATAACACACACATTGCCACTTAATTGGCTTGCTTAGACCAAATAGAAACTAAACTAGCCACAATGCTGATGCCAAGAACAAAGAGAAAACCCATTGTTTCCATGAGCTCATTCGTTTTATTCAACTTCAATTGCATTTTCTTGTTTTCATTGTTCAGATCCATAACATTCTTCTCCATCCTACTAGCTTTTATCCAACTACTTTCAAGGCCACCATGGAGCTCCTCAAAAGCTTGCCCCACTAGCTCAGTGGGAGGGGGGTCAATCCAAACGACCCAATCACACTCATCAGGAAGTTGTTAAATCAGAGTTCACATAATTTGGTGAAATTCATAACTTTGCAATAAATCAATGAAAACAGAGTACCAAATGATGTTTTGAGGAATTACATCGAGTGGACAACCTAAAAACCTTCTTCCCGTGCTTGCTCCACCCCAAGAAACATGGCGAGCTCGAATTAGCCCATGCCCCGGGCAACGCTGATTCAAGCGCTCCTCAAGGCCATAGAAACTTGGATTGGGAATGAAAAACTCGGATTGGAACTGCATAATCCCGCAGCCATCCACCTATGAGCCAGAAAGGCGCATATTACGGCCCATCTCGCAAAACCCTAGAAGAGAAATCCCCAAATCCAATGTCAACCGAAAATCCAAATCGACTTACCTCACTATGTGCGAAGGAGCTTGCAGACGACATTGCGGACGTACACATGGACGTGCCCCAGCGGTGAAAACAGGGATGGGGCGTGATAGACCGCTAAATCTAGAGAAATCTCGGGAAAAATGGAGCTCCGAGGTCGAGCTTCGAGAGGAGAAAGCTTAACTAGTGTGGCTCGGGCATTTCATCGAACACCTCATGTGCATAGGAGGTGAGCTAGAACACCCAAATGCCCTCCCCTCGCCGGCCAGAAAAAATAGAGTGTTCTGCCGCGGCGATGGGTATATACACGCAAATTATTTGTCCCGGTTCGTGGCACAAACCGGGGCTAAAGCCCCCCTTCTAAACCGGTTCAAGGCACGAACCGGTACCAATGGATGTGGGCCAGGAGCGCGGCCCCTTGGTCACGGTTCGTGCCTAGAGCCGGGACAAATGGGTCCAGACGAACCGGGACCAATGCCCACGAGGTCCCGACCGGCCCCCTGGGCTCATGAAACGGGTATAATGCCCCCCATGGGTCCCGGTTCATGAATAACCGGGAGTAACGGGCTGGTCAGGCCCGAACCAAAGCCATGTTTCTACTAGTGCATGTGTTGTGTGAGTGTGTATGTATCCATGTGTGCTTGTGTGTGTGCATGTGTGAGTATGACACACACATGCCCAAGGCATGGTTTGCCTTAGTGAGCACTTGTGTGCAAGCATGTATGTGTGTGTGTTAGTGATAGTGGTGTGAGTGTAAGTATGTGTGTGTTTTAGGAAAGCATGTGTAGGTGCTAGTGTGTGCATGTTTGTTTGTATGTGAGTGTGTATGGTGATGTGATATGGCACACATACATGAGATCCATCCCTCATGTTCACCTTTGGAGTTGTGGGTGTGTGCAAGTGCATGTGTAGATGTAGAATAGTGAGTAACACATGTGATATGGCACTATTTGGCACTTATGACTCCATGTTGGTTTTCCTATCAACTTTGTGCCTATTTGTTCTATGCAAGTACCTAGGTATTATATATGCTTTTGGGGTAGAATCATACCAGGAATCCATTGTTGAAATCATATTTCCCTTTTGGAACACATTCTGGAAATGTCATTTTTCTATTTTGATATATGTTTAGAGCTTTGTGCCATGTGATGTGATGAGCCTAAGAGGATCATTCCTTGATGTGGCAGTAGTGGGTGAACCCCTCTACAGCATGGTGGTTTTGTTTTACGCTTAGGAGTTTGTATGTGCAATTTGTGTCTTGTCAAAGTAGGCATGTGGATGAAATTGTCAGCTTAGTGAAAATCTGTGATTTTCACTAAGTCTGAGAAATTGCTGTTATTTTCTTCCCTTGTAGTTGTGCTTGCAAAAGCTCATGTGTTGGGAATCAGCCCTTGCAATCACCTAGAGAATTGGAGCTTTGGTGTTTGTCTAGCTCTCTGTCAATTTTCATGCACTTTCACTTCCTGTAGATATTGTTTTGGGGGCTGTCAAAATGCTTCAGAGCATAAACAGCTGGTGAGAATCTGAGATTTTCACTAAGTCCGTGAAATCTGTTATTTTTTTCCAAGTTAGCATGTGTAGATATTTCTATGTGTAGCTCCTTTGCATTATCTTCTTGATCACGCTTGTAGAGATTTTTGAATATCTTTTGCCACATATCTTGTTTGGCACATTTGGGTGGTTGTAGGTGCTTTGCATGTTTCTCTAAAACTGCTATGATGTTGTTTAGGACAGATTGCTTATTCTGTTGTTTTGAAGCTTGTGAGTGCATAGTTGGTGGTGTGGTCAGTTTCTTTGTTTGGTCATGTGGCAACCTGGGAATACCAGAAGTATGCCATTGGAGAGTGCTTTTGGTAGATTTGATCCGTAGGACTCCATTTCTTGTTTCGTAGTTTCCGGTTGATCCATAGCTCCGTTGTCAACGTTCTTTATATGTTTTTGCATCGTTTTCTCGTGATGCATCTGTTCATGTCATCGTCGTGCATGTCAAGATAGCTTAGAGTGAATTCCTGTCCAGAAGTTTGTCTTTTCTACTCATGCACATGCAAGTGACTACAATAGAGATGCATGCTACATTCTCATCTCATGCATCATGTGTTTGTTGCATCATGTTGTGTTGTTGTTCATTGGCTGTTTTTTTATATTGGGTAGCATCGGGATCGGAGAGCGAGTACGTGGATTCGGGAGAGTACGTGCAGGACGAACAAGAGCAGTTCCAAGCTGAAGACATCACACGCAAGATGACCATGACCTTGATACTGTCTCTAGCTTTGTTATGCCTACATTCATGTTTCCTTCGTCTTATGCTCGGTGCCTACTGCTGAAATAATTGCCTCTTGATATTGCCATGAAACCCAAACACTATCCCCTCCTAGCTAATGTTGTCTGGCTAAGTAGGCGTGCTCAGCTTCTAATGATAGCTTTGCTAGTTGCAGGTGCCAGATGTCTCATATGATAACATGAGTTTTGATATCATTATGTTCTCAACTGCTATTTAATTAATGCGTCTATATACTTAGTAAAAGACAGAAGGCCTAGCCTTTACCGGGTGATTGGTTCTGTTATTGCCGCCTTAGTTTCCGGCTACCGGTGTTTGATTCCATAACTGATCGCTCCTAACACGTTCGGGGTTGTTATGGGGACACCCTTGATAAATCGTGTAGTGTTAAGACTTGTCCGGCAGGACCCAACATTGGTTTTAATTTGCTAATCACTTAATAATTATTCTGCATAGGGAATAGCTACCCCGAGGATTTAATCAACAACCCGGGCCAGTGCTCCTCATGAGTGTTTGTCCAAACTAGTCTGATTGCGGGGCCACCACAAGGAAACTTGAGGTTTGGTTCTCGTAGCTAGTTCCATCCGTCGTGTCTTGAGACTGAGATACGCGGCTCTTATCGGGGTCGTCGACACGACGGGATGTCCTGCTAGTCTTGTCTTACCTCTGCGATATATCTTGCGTATAGGAATCCTGGTGAAGCTTTGGTTCTCCCCAGAACTGAGGTTTTCCTCTAAGGAATCCGACGAGATCACGAGATTCGTGATAGAGGATTACTTTGCGGCCAGTGACCGTTTGTGATGGACTCATTGCAGCACCCCTGTAGTGTTTAATCTTTCGAAAAGCTGTGCCCGCGGTTATGTGGCAACATGGATTATTTGCTAACATCCGGTTATAGATAACTTGAACTAGGTCTAATAAAAGTGCCAACCGTGTGTGCAACCGTGAATGTCCCCTTTGAAGACCTCTCTTCAATCGGGAACACGGTGGGGTTATGTTTGACGTAAGTAGGTGTTCAGGATCACTTAGTGATCTGCTAGTCTTCGACCGCTAACGTAGACCACTTGCTCTATAACTTGTTCTCCGTAAGTTAGCCACCATAAATGCTTAGGATGCTGCAACCTAAACATTGAACCTTCCTCACCTAATAACTTGACTAGTTTCGGTACCGAGGTCATAGATTGATGAGTCCCCATGGCTCACAGATTACTTCAACACCCCAACAGGTACAGGTACGCCCGACACAGGTGATCCAGATGGCACACAGCTGGCGTGGCAGTACGATGAGGAGAACGACTACCTGTACGTGAACTATCCAGAAGACTGAGGCCGTGGTCGAGATCGTGGGCAAGCATGCGGGATAGCATAGCCTTTTCTTATGTTATGTATCCGTAGCGGAAGTACCTTGTCTGAATAAATGTGTGGATGTAAACTCTGATATTATCTATGTGAGATGGCAAACGATTCCCTATTTGTCATTCTTTAATTATGTATGAGCTATGTTTATCTTGCTTGCGAAACACATAGATGCGCTTCTTTCCATTTTGGGACATCACCCCCTAAATAGGAAAGGACCGCATCTTAGACGTTAAACGACATGTCTCTGCAGAGATAGGAAAACATTGGTGCGGAGGTTGGTGAAGAAGGCGAGGAGCTGGAGGGGTGATATGCCTTCGGCGAGCACCAGAAGTGCGCCATAGGAAACTTCCATCAGCCCGGAGCTCAGCCCACGACGAAGTCCTAAATGCAGCCCCCAGGTTGGGTCCATTACTCATTTCTCACTCGCGAGTGTTGGGGTGCTTCTCTTCGCCACTGACATCGCCGGGCTTGCACGAGAATATCGGCAGCAAGGAGAGCCATCAGAGGCTGCCTCTGACACACCACCTCCATCAACCGCGCTGCCCGGAGATGGATCTTCGGCAAGGGCTTCCACTAGCGAACCCATCCTCATTGAGGATGATCCATAAAGCGCACGGGCCTGCAGTCCTACATCGACAACCGATGTTGTCGGGAAAGGAGCAACAGCCTCTCAACAGCTTGGTGCAGGTCTGTCTCCGTGTCTTTTTTTTGTCTTCCTGAACTTCTATCTTAGTCTCATCTTGCTCCACTTCTTTTGGGTTTCAGATTCCCCTCTGATGGAACACATGGATGTCAATGCCATCATCGAGGAGATCTCCAAGGATGTTGTCGCCGAGGACGACAGCATTGTCGTTGATGAGGCGGCCAAGGATGCACAGGAGGAGATCGTCGAGGGGTCCGCGGAGAGGGCCGGCAAGGAGCCGAGTGATTGTACTGACAGCATTCTTGCTGCAGGAGCGCCAGTTGCTACGCTGGCCACAGAGCCCTTGGTTGCCGGTGGGGCGGATGCTGAGGATCAACCATGAGCATCCGAAGCTCCCTCCCCAGTAGATCTCTAGAAGCTGGCGAGAATCTGTTCATAAACATGCCAGGAGCGGCAAGTGCTAGGGTGCCCATCGAAGGAGAAACCTTTGACGATCAGATCACCACTGCTGCCGGCCTCAAGATCGTTGGCGAACCAAGAGCTGGCGGCAGTAGATCCAACAAATAACAACTCCTCCAAGCTATGAGCGACATGTTCCGTCAGCTCCAGGTGCTCCACCGTGCCCGGAAAGAGAAGTTGGACCCTAGGGCAGCGGTTGTTGAAGCAGCGGAGGTGGACTTCCAGAAGCGTGTCGGGGAAACGCAAGCCTGGTTCACCGAAGCCTTTCAGGATCTGAAATCTTGTCGGGAACAGCTAAATGAAGACCGGAACGAGCTCCTCTTGAAGCAATTTGATATCGAGCATGCGCAAGAGGAGGCCTCGCAACGGGCTGCGACAGAGGAAGCCCGCCTAACGCAGCTCCTTGTCGGGCTTGATGCTCAAGAAGAGGATCTTGCCAATCGTGAGAAGGCGCTCGCCGACAAGCTTTGCAGCAAGGATGAAGAAATACAAACACTTGTCGCGCAGCGGACTCGGGAGCTGGAGCAAAAGCATAAGGAGATCCTTGCGGCTCAGGCCACAAACCATACCGGTAAGTTGAAGGAAGCCATTGATGTCGCAGTTGCTACAAAGGCCGCCAAGAAAGAGCTTGAAGGTTTCGGCAAGAAGATCTCGACACTCGGGGCCAAATGAGAGAAGACTCTCTTTAGCTTGGCGGAGATGCAGACTGACATCTCCGACAAGACCACGCAACTCAACTCAACCAATGTCTCCATTTACCGATATGTAGCTCAAGCTGACCACACTGGATGAGTCCCTCGAGAACGGCAAGGCTCGTGAATGGGCCTTAACCAAAGATCTCCACGATGAGAAGGCTCTACTCGAAATGTCGCCACTGCTCATGACGACTATGTGGGAGGCGTGAAGATCTGGACTGAATGCCTTACCGATGTCGAGGAAAGGCTCACGGTGCAGCTGTCCACCATGGGCGTGCCAAACATCTCCTATGCTTCCGATGGAGGGACATCCAAGAGCGCAAAGTTAACTCTGTTCTTTGATAGCCTGTTTGATGCTCTGGAGCAGCTCCACTCTGGTCAAGCAGCCCACGTGGCCAACGAATCACGCAAGTTTTGTCGGGTCGTCCTCCTCAAGGTACTCACCAAAGTAGTGCACAAGAACACCGGCATCAACCTCACCAACGTGATTGAACGCTTGCCAAAGGACGTGGACCTCAAGGCGCTCGAGGAGCTGGTCATGCCCATTGTCGACAAGGTGAGCCAAGTCAAGAGGGTTGAAAGCCAGCGCAGGGACTAGTCGCTTCACTTCTTTATGCGGCTGCGATTCCATGTAAAAGACAGTTTTATCTTAAGTTAGAATCGTGACAACTATTATTGTAATATACTTGGCTGTGTTTTGAATGGATGCATGCTATTACTCTTGGTTGATTTCTTCGTGTATGGTACATGCCCTACGCTTTATTGGAAACTTGTCGGTGCGCACAACACTCCCGCAAGCACTTCAAGGAACGGATCCTTAGCAGCCTACTATAGGTGTCGCTGCCGGCAAGATACCTTGGCGAAATCAGACTTGCCACTACGCACATCCCTTTCACAAGAGCTTCGAGGAACAGATCATTAGCAGCCTTCTGGAGGTGCCGCTATCGGCAAGATATCTCGGTGCAATCAGTGTAGCTACTTAAGTTGTTGAGCAGGCTCGAAACAAAGTAAGGGCGCCACTGATCCTGACGAGGTTCCTTCCCATGCAGGTTTTCCATACAAAAGTGGAAATTGTCCAAGGAAAATAACTTTACAGTTCAAAATTTACTCCGAGTTTTTTCCAACTTAGCTTTTTGTTGATGTACTCTTTTCAGTTGAACAAAACATCGCTTGTACATCACCTCTTGGTGTCCATGCCATCACCCCCCGGCAAACTTGTATGCGAGGGAACCTTCTATCCTTTGAGAAAAAGAAAGAAGAGAAAATAGGGATATAGAACCTTGGCGATTCGTTAGTACTTGCTGGAAATAAGTGTAACCCAAAATCTCAGACAAACATGCACATAAACTTGAAAATCGACAAGAATTGTGAAACACTTAACTTTATTTAACTACACACAAGGTCTGCACCTGGCTTTGTACAAAGGATTACATGCCTTGCCGGCAAGACTTGCACAAAAGGTGGTTGCGAGGAGACCCGGCAACCGCGCCTTATGGATAGAACTTACAAAGATGCTCGATATTCCAGAGTTGCTCACCGTAACACCATCTTTGGTCTCTAGGCGGACTGCTCGAGGCCTGGTGACTCATACTACCCAATAAGGGCCTTCCCACTTTGGCGTAAACTTGTTTGAATTCTTGGCCAACTGAACGTGCCGAAGAACAAGGTCGCCTTCCTCAAGACTTCGGGCTTGAACCTTGTGGCTATGGTAGCGGCGCAAGGCTTGTTGGTAGCGTGCATCTCGCACAATTTCCCGAAGACGATCTTCCTCAAGGAGCGTCGCATCATATTGCCGCAACTGCTCTTGCTCAAGCTCATCGTAGGCGAGCACTCGAGGTGACCCGTATATGAGTTATATGGGGAGAACTGATTCCGCCTTGTACACTAGGGAGAAGGGTGTCTGGCCGATAGCTTGGTTTGGTGTCATTCTGATTGACCAAAGAACCGCCGGCAGCTCATCAATACAGCATCTTCCGCACTTGTGCAACTTGTCAAAATCTCTTTTCTTGACGCCTCACACCACTTCAACATTTGACCTTTCTGCCTGGCCGTTTCTCCTTGGATGGGCAACTGAACCAAAATAGATCTTGCCGACAAGGTGTTGGACCTACTGCATGAAGGTGCGGCTCGTGAACTGTGTGCCATTGTTAGTGATTATCATGTTTGGAACACCAAAGCGGCAAACTAGTCCCTTGAAGAACTTGACGGTTGATTGTGTTGTCACCTTCCTCACTGGTTCTGCTTCCGTCCACTTTGTGAACTTGTCGATCGCAACATACAAGTACTCAAAGCTCCTGGTAGCGTGGGGGAAAGGGCCGACGATGTCGAGCCCCCAGACCGAAGATGGCCAGGAGAGAGGGATTGTCGGAAGAGCTTGGGTTGTTTGATGCAATTTATTCGAAATGGAACTGGCACGCTTCACACTTGGTTACTAGTGCAGTTGATCCTGGAGGGCGGTGGGCCAAAAGAAACTTTGTTAGAATGCCTTACCGACAAGAGCCCTCAACCCTATGTGGGAGCCACATATGCCTCCATGTATCTGTGTCAATAGCTCCAGTCCATCTTCCCGAGGAATGCACTTCAATTTCACACCATTCGGTCGCTTCCCGTACATGGCATTGTCCACAAATTGGTACATATTGGACCGATGGGCTACTCTCTCCGCTTCTTCTTGTTCTCCACGGAGCTCTCCTCTTTGGAGGAACTGAACAATGTGATGTGCCCATGCTGGAGTCTGAGGCTCGACGGCAAGGACTAAAGGCATGCCCTCTGCTGCGGGAGCGACTACTGTTCCGAAGGCTCCGGCTGATGCGGCCCATCGCCATTAGCATGGCCGATGAGGCTCTGAATGGTAGCTCTCCATTCTTCGAGCTTGGGCCAAAGTCCAGGAGCATCTGTGCTTGGGCCAAAGCTTCGGCCGGTGTAGGCTGCGGCGAGAGGTGCGAGGAACATGAGGTGCTCTTACTCCTAACCGTGTTAGAAGGAGCTCCATCACGGTCCCGTGATCGCACACTGCTTCCACCTGTTTCTTGACGTGCATGCTGGCCATGCGCATCCCGAGAGTGATGCTCAGGAGTCTTCCCTCGGGGATGCTTGGAACCGTCAGCGTCGTGGCACTACTCGTCGCGTGTGGCCTCGGAAGTCGGTGTCGTATGCGCCGGCATGGGTGCCTCAGAAGGTGCCTTTCCATCTTTGGAGTTCGACATGCTGCCCGTAGGCCGAGCAACTCCATCCTTAGACCCACCGGCGCGCGGGCTGTTGTTGTGGCTGCGAACGACGCTGCTCGCTAGAGTTTGATCGCCAGAATGTCGTGGAGGTTCAAGACCTCCCCCTCCTCCACCCGTGCCCATACCATCGTCCGTCTGTGAAGTCACAGGCATACTGGGCGCGGGTGGATCAGCCGCCGTTGCACCCCTCTTCTTGGGAGCAATGGCAATGAAGACGATGAAGAAACTAACACGCTGATTGCTAGGTCAGGTTAGCACAACCTCTTCCCCCTACCTAGCACGCCAAAGATGTCGGGGAAACACACCTATGGGACCGCGTGGATCCCTTTACGGTTCGGCAGGGAGAGAGGAAAGCACGAAGAGCAGAACTGACGATCAGCACGAGGGAGGTTTTACCCAGGTTCGGGCCACTAAGAAGCGTAAAACCCTACTCATGCCTTATGTGTATTATGTGTTCTTGGGCTTATGGCTACAGGAGCGCTATCTGGTATAGAGAAGATACGCAGGGAGAACCCTAGACCTCGATGAGAGTATCTAAAACTGGATCTCCCTGTAGTTACGACTTTGGCCTCCTTTTATAGGTCAAAGGGGTCACCAACAGTGGAGAACAATGCACACACGGGGTGCACAGTTTACAGTGTTTACTGACATCTTAAGAAAATGCATTAAACACTCTGTCAGGCGTCCCTAACCCTCAGTGACACAGGACAGGGACGCGTCCCATCGGCACTACTCAACCCCACCCCATCGGACAGCCGGTTGTTGCGCTCGAGCGGTCGCAGGTTGGTGGGATCTTGCCGGGCACACGTCTTGCCGGGGCTCCGCTAGCTACCCCGGCAAGGATCTTGCCGGGATCCCAGCCTCTGGTCTCGTGTCTTTTGGTTGTTAACTTGAACGTCTTCTTGATATCTTTGTATTTGCATTCAGCTGTCCTCCGGCAGGCCTTGCCGCAGGTGTGGCTACAACTGCCCGTGCACAAGTAAGAGGTACTAAAGGCCCAAACTTTAGTACGCCAACAGTCGGGGCAAAATCGACAAAATTGACCCTTGAACGAAACAAATTCACAAACTGGACTGCGTTCAAAAAAAATAACTCAACTGACCCTTTTGTGTGGCACCCGACAGTCGGGCGTCACACTACACTATGTAGCGCCTAGCATATGAGTGTTACATTTCTGGACAATGTGGCACCCGGGGCCACACTCCTGGTTGTGTGGCGCCTAATAGAAAGGACTGTTGGGGACTAAAAGTATACATTTGAGATTAAAGAAAAAGTCCCTAAGGGAGAGTCTTTTTTGAACTTTTTGGGACTTTTTTCCAACAGTGTCCGTACTTTTAGCATGTCATTTAATAAGCTCTAGTCCATTAGTATGGGTAACATAGTCTTTTAGCATGTCATTTAATAACCTCTAATCCATGTTTAGTCCATGTAACCAAAGAGGTAGAGAATAGAGACTTTTTAGTTGGGACTAAAAAAATCGTTAGACCTTTTAAACAAACAGGGTCTAAGAACTGCCTGTCCGAGAAGTTCTAACCTAATTTTAGTTATGTAAACATAGTTGTGCGTTGGTAGCAATAACAAAAAAGGATAATATACGTTAAATAGATCCAACTGAAAAAATATCACGTGATCATCACATCGATCCGCGACGATCGCCAAACAGGCTCTCAGTGAAAGCACCAATGTCTGTGTCAAATCCGACATATCTTGTAGTAGGGGTCCTAAACTATGCGTTTTGGAGCGATGGTAACATGGACACGATATTTTACCCAGGTTCGGTCTCTCTCAAGGAGGAAATATCCTACATCCTGCTTCTGATTGTATTGATATGGAGACAATTCATAGTAGAGGTATCTACAACGAAATTGTAGTAATGAATATGGGATTGTCTATTGACTAGCCTAGCCTCGGTTTATATAATGTACCGTAGGCCTGGGGTTTAGGGGAGTCCTTGTCTTGTGCACCAAGTCTTGTGGAATCTCCCTTGTATGCATCACGGGGTGTCTGAACTAGCCCATTAGTGAATTGTCATGGGGGGCCTGGACCTGCCCTACTAGTCGGGAGACGAAGTTGTGAGCACCCCTAGTCCCGAACACCATCACATGGGGTCCTCCGGCGCAGGTTGACCTCCCGAGTAGACACCCAAAACTGCTTCTGTCATTTCAAACAAAAACCAGGAAGTCCCAAAACTATTCTGGAACCCGAATATCAACTTTCCATATATGAATCTTTATCTGCAAACCATTCTGGAGCTCCTCGTGACATCTGGGATCTCATATCGGACTTTGAACAACATTCAGTCACTAACATACATATCCCAGTAATACTATATCGTCATTAAACATTAAGCGTATGGACCCTACGGGTTTGAGAATCATGTGGACATGACGGAGACACCTCTCCAATCAATAACCAATAGCGGGACCTGGATGCTCATATTGGTTCCCACATATTCCACGAGGATCATTATCGATCAAACCATGATGTCAAGGATTCAATAAATCCTGTATGCAGTTCCCTTTGTCCATCAGTGTGTTACTTGCTCGAGATTTGATCGTCGATATATTATACCTAGTTCAATCTCAATACCGGCAAGTCTCTTCACTCGTTTCATAATACAAGATCCCATGACTAACTCCTTAGTCACATTGCTTGCCAGCTTCTTGTGATGTTGTATTACCGAGAGGGCCCACAGTTACCTCTCTGTCATACGGAGTGACAAAACCCTGTCTTGATCCATGCCAACCCAATAGACACCTTCAAAGATACATGTAGTGTACCTTTATGATCACCAAGTTGCGAAGTGACATTTGATACACACAAGGCATTCCCTGGTGTCACGGAGTTACATGATCTCATGGTCTGAGGAACAAATATTTGACATGAAGAAAGCAATAGCAATAAACTAAGTTATACAATCAAATGCTATTCTTATTTTTGGGGTCTTGTCCATCACATCATTCTCGTAATGATGTGATCGTGTTATAAAATGACAACTCATGTCTGTGGTTAGGAAACCTTAACCATCTTTGATCAAAGAGATAGTCTAGTATAGGCTCACTAGGGACATGGTGTTGTTTATATATCCATGCATGTATTTAAGTTTTCGGTCAATACAATTCTTGCATGGAAGATAAATGATTATCATGAACAAGGAAATATGATAATAACCAATTTTTTGTAGCCTCTAGGGCATATTCCAACAGCCTCCCACTTGCACTAGAGTAAATGATCTAGTTCACATCGCCATGTGATTCACACCCAATGAGTTCTGGGGTTTGATCATGTTTTGCTTGCGGGAGAGGTTTTAGTCAATGGGTGTGCAACATTGAGATCGGTGTGTACTTTGCTAATCTATATGTCATATTGTAGAAGCTACTCCAATGCTCCGCTTGGAGCTATTACAAATGACTACTCCACTATACGTATATGGTTTGCTACTCAAAGTCATCCAGATTGGTGTTAAAGCTTGCATCAATGTAACCCTTTACGACGAACTCTTTATCACCACCATGATCGAGAAACATTTCCTTAGTCCTCTTTAGGTACCTAAGGATACTTTTGACCAATGTCTAGTGATCTACTCCTGGATCACTCTTTTACCCCCTTGCCAGACTCATGGCAATGCACATATGAGGTATGGTACATAACATGGCATACAATATAGAGCCTATGGTTGAGGCATAGGGGACGAACTTCGTCCTTTCTCTTTCTTTTGTCTTGGTCGAGCTTTGAGTCTTACTCAACTTCACACCTTACAATACAGGTAGGAACTCATTCTTTGATTGCAATTTTGAACTCCTTCAAAATCTTGTCAAGGTGTGTGCTTTGTGAAAGTCTTATCAAGCGTCTTGATCTATCTCTATAGATTATGATGCTCAATATGTAAGCAGCTTTATCCATGTATTCATTTGAAAAAATCCTTTCAAATAACCCTTTAAGTTTTCCAGAAATTATACACCATTTTCAATCGAAAATATGTCATCCACATATACTTATCAGAAATTATATAGTGCCCCTATTCACTTTCTTGTAAATACAAGTTTATTCATAAACTACGTATAAACCCGAAAGCTTTGATAACCTCATCAAAGCGCATATTCTAACCCTGAGTTGCTTGCACCAGTTCATAGAAGGATCATTGGAGCTCGCATGCCTTTTAGCATCCTCGGGACTGACAAAACCTTTTGGTTGTATCACATACAACTTTTCCTTAAGGAAACCATTAAGGGAACGATGTTTTGACATCCATGTGCCAGATGTCGTAATCAAAAAATGCAACAATTGCTAACATAATCCCAACAAACATTAGCATCGCTACGGGTGAGAAAGTCTCATCATAGGAAACTCCTTGAACTTGTCAAAAAACCTTTCCAACAAGTCGAGCTTTGCACATAGTGACATCCCTACCAACATCTGTGTCCTTAAAGATCCATTTATCCTCAATGGTGCGATGGTCATCCAGCAAGTCTACCAAAGTTCATACTTGGTTATCATACATGGATCCTATCTCGGATTACATGACACGTGTCCATTTGTCGAAATCCGAGCCCATCGTCGCTTCCTAATAATCCGAAGGATCATTGTTGTCTAACAACATGACTTCCAAGACATGATCATCGTACCACTCGGGGCAGTATGTGTCCTTGCTGACCTACAAGGTTCGGTAGTAATTTGATCCGAAGTTTCTTGATCATATCATTAGCTTATCCTTCAATTGGTGTACGTATTACATGAACACCTTTCTACGGTGCGCTTCTTTCTAATTCAAGTGAAGGTTCGATAACCTTATAAAGTCTACCTCCCTCCCACTCACTTCTTTTGAGAGAACCCCTTCTATGGAAAGGATCCATTCTTGGCAACAAAGACGTTGCCTTCAGATATGTGGTAGAAGGTATACCCAATTGTTGCTTTATGGTATCTTAAGAAGACGCAATTTTCCGCTTTCGGTTCGATCTTATCAAACATAAGTATCGCGTTCCCAAACTCTAACAAACAACATCTTAGGTTTCTCGCCAAACCATGATTCATATAGTGTCGTCTCAACGAATTTAGTTGGTACCCTAATGTAGTTGTGTGTAATGCATAACCCCAAAATGATAGTGGCAAATCGATAAGAGACATTATAGAACGCACCATATCTAATAGAGTACGGTTATGATGTTCGGACACACCATTATGCTGTCGTGTTCCAGACGGCATGAGTTGTGAAACAATTTCCATATTGTCTCGCACACCAAACTCTTAACTTAGACATTCACCTCCACGATCATATTGTAGATATTTTATCTTCTTTTCACGATGATATTCAACTTCACTATGAAATTACTTGCTATTTTAAAAATTTCAGGCTTGTGTTTTATCAAGTAAAGATACTCGTATCTACTCAAATCATTTGTGAACATAAGATAATAATGATATCATCTGTGTGATTCAACACTCATCGGACTGCATACATCAATATGTATTATTTCCAATAAGTCACTTGCGCGCTCCATTGTAATGAAAACTGGGGTCTTAGACATCTTTCCCATTAGGCATGTTTGCATGTCTCAAGCGATTCAAAATCGAATGAGTCCACAGATCCTTCGACATGGAGCTTCTTCAAGCGAGAAACTGTACCACAAGTATGTGGTACTATCATCATTAACTTTGCATCTTTTGTAACCAATACTATGAACATGTGTATCACTATGATTGAGATTCAATAAACCATTCACATTGGATGCATGATCATAAAATATATTACTAATACGAATAGAAAAACCATTATTTTTTGACTTAAATGAATAATCAACTAGCAATGAACAAGATCAATATAACGTTCATGCTCAACGCAGGCACCAAATAACTTTTATTTCGGTTTAAAACTAATCCCGAAGGTAGAGGGAGCGTGCAAATGGTGATCACATCAACCTTGGAGACACTTCCTATGCACATCATGACCTCGTTCTTAGCTAGTCTCGTTACTCCGCAGCTCGTGTTTCAAGTTACTGATATTAGGAATTGAACCGGTATCAAATAGCGAGTGGCTACTATGAGCACTAGTAAGGTACACATCAATAATATGTATATCAAATACTTTTGTTGATGTTGCCAACCTTCTTATCTGCCAAGTATCACGGGCAGTTCCACTTCAATGATCGTTCCCTTTTACAACAGAAGCACTCAGTCTTGGGTGTGGGTCCAACCTTGGGTTTCTTCACTAGAGGGACAACTGGCTTGCCATTCTTTAAGTTTTCCTTCTTTCCCTTGCCCTTCTTGAAACTAGTGGTCTTGCTAACCATCAACACTTTATGCCCCTTCTTAATTTCTACCTTCATGGCGTAAAACATCGTGGATAACTCACGGATCATCTTGTCCATCCCTTGCATGTTATAGTTCATCATGAATCTCTAGTAGCTTGGTGGCAGTGACTTGGAGAACTCTATTAACCACTATCTTATCTGGAAGATTTAACTCCCACTTGATTCAAGCGATTGTAGCACCCAGACATACTGAGCACATGCTCACCTATTGAGCTATTCTCCTCCATCTTGCATGCAAAGAACTTGTCGGAGGTCTCATACCTCTCAACATGGGCACGAGCCTCAAATTCCAATTTCAGCTCTTGGAACATCTCATATGCTCCATAATGTTTTAAACATCTTTAGAGCCTCCATTCTAAGCCATGAAGCATGACACACTGAACTATCAAGTAATCATCAGAACATGCCTGTCACATGTTCACAACATCCACAGACAACGCTTGAGGGGGTGGCGCACCAAGCGGTGCATCAAGGGCAAAATCCTTATGTGCAGCAATGAGGACAATCCTCAAATCACGGACCCAGTCCGCATAATTGCTACCATCATCTTTCAACTTACTTTTCTCTAGGAACGTATCAAAATAAAGGGCAGCTATAGCGCGTGTTATTGTTCTACAACATAATTTGTAAAGACATCTTGACTATGTTTATGATAATTAGTTGAAATAATCAAATTACTAATTAACACCCACTCAAATCAACATCCCTCAGGTTTTCTAAGTGTGACATGATGCAAATCCACCAACCCAAGTCCCATCATCACGCGAGATGACGTGGTTTCAATGGTGAAAATCTCCATGTTGATCATTGTAAATGAATCTAGTGCCCCTTAGTGATTTTGATGGTTTGAAGACTTATAGGTTAAGTGACTGGTATGTTTGTGAGTGTACACATCATCTATAAGTCGCTAAGAAGTTTGAGTTATTCAATGAAAATCGACCCCTAAAAATGTATGTCTTCGGATGAAGACTTCGGTCATTCCTTAAAGACTTTGATCGCGAAGAAATTGCGAAGAAATTGATATTCCTCATGAAGATATTGAAGATGAGGAATTCGGTGTGTTCTGAAGAAAACACTCAGAACACTTTGAAGCTTGAAGATTTACTCTTTCTGTTTCATTTTCTTTACACTTGAGTCATAGGAACACCGTACTATTAAAGGGGGTCGAGGTAAAACTATGGAACGAATTTCCTCATGATGCTCAACCCAAACCTACATCTACCAAAGCCTCAAAATGAGGAATATGAGAGACATGAGGACTTCCACAGTTGAAAGTTCTGATCGTTGCCGCGCCAGGCGTCACCTGTCACAAATCTTATCCACCCAATGGTTATATTATTTAAGGGCATTTATGTCAAATCATGTCGGGATGCTCCCAGGATATAAATAGCCACACCCCACAACCACTAGCTGGTTGGCTGCTCTACAGAAAGTGACACTAGTCATTTAGAGCAACCCAAATTCCTGAGAGTCTTTTTGAGAAAATCATCAAGTGAGGAAATACCCCAAACACCAAGCCCAAACCAAAAACCCAAGTATTTGAGCATCACTGAAGAAGTTATTCATGCGTGGAACCGATGCTTGTTACCTTTGAGGACTGTGCATCCTCCAAACGGCTAGGCATCATGGTCTAGAGCATCCAGCAGTCAACTGTGGATTGCCGGGTGACCAAGTTTGTGAGGGTTTGGAAGTCTGTCATGAAGACTTACCACGAGCGTTGGGCAAGGACTGTGTGTCCTTAGCTCAAGCAGAATACGGTAGGGACTGTGTGTCCTTTGGTTTCAGTATCAAGCCGCTCCAAACCAGACGTAGAACTGTCAAAGCAGTTGGAACTAGGTCATCAACAATTGTCTTCACCAAGCTACGAGTTCTATTTCTTCAACTCTCTCATTTCATCAATTGTATGTTGAGGACTTTCAGCTGCACTGTTTGAAGAATTTGACAAAAGACTTTCTATGAATCTCCTCAACCTCAAATTCTTCACGTGAGTTAATCTTCACCTACTTATCCTATACTTGTGACCTATGCAAACCGAATCTCCGAAATCTTGCTGAGTACTTTTCTATCAACATTTTTGCGCCCCTGGTCTGGTTCTATTTCCGCAGCATTTAGTTCATGACTGAGGACTTCCCTCGGTAGGAATTTCCTGAGTGATGAATTTGTAAAAATCGCCTATTCACCCCCTCTAGTCGATATAACGCACTTTCAATTGGTATCAGAGCAAGGTACTCCCTTGTTCTGTGTGATTTTGGTTGAACCGCCTGGAGTTATAGTTACGTCGACCGCAGATATGATCAAGGTTACTGCATGATGTCCTACCTTTGAAGGAAAGGAGTTCCCCTACTGGAAGACCAAGATGCAAATGCATCTTCAAGCAATTGACAATCATTTGTGGTATATTGTGGAAAATGGCATTCCCTTCATCACTACTCCTATCTCTGCCGCTGATGTGAAGAAGTTCAAGCAACTTGACTCGCAAGCGAAAAATATCATTTGTGGCCACCTGAGCAAAGGTCAATATGGCAGAGTGAGTGCTTTTGGCACAACTAAACTTATCTGGGATAGGCTGTCCAAAGTCAATGAGGGAGTCTCAACACAGCGTGACTCTCGTGTCGATGTTCTTCGCAATCTCTTCAATCGCTTCAAGAGGCTTGACAATGAAAGTTGCCAAGATACCTTTGATCGCCTCACTCACATCTCTAATGAACTGCAAGCACTGGGAGCTAGAGACATCACTGAACATGAAGTTGTGAAGAAACTGCTACGATCTCTTGATCCATCATTTGACACACTGGTTCTGATGATACAAGAACGAAGAGACTACAAGATATTTGATCCTGCTGATATACTTGAGAGACTCAATACTCATGAATTCCAACAAGAAGAAAAGAGAGATCAATACTTAAGACCTGATGCGCTGAAGGCTAATGCTGTTTCCTCATCTGAAGAAGAAGACTCAGATTGCAGTCTTGGCGACCCTAAAGAACTTGGACAGGAACTTGCAATGCTCGTGAGGAAATTCCAAAAGTTCACAAAGCATGCTCAGTTCGGAAAATATTCAAGAAAAGATATGAGGAAATCAGATTCTTCATTGGAGGACTACAAGAAAAGAACCTGCCAGAAATCCAAGAAATATGGTCACTACATTGATGAATGTCCTCGCTAGGTGAAAGAATAAAGGAAGAATAAATACAAGGATGAAAGTTCTGATGACTCAAAGAAAAAGAAGAAATCTTCAAAATCCTCATCTTGAAAGTCCTCATCGCACAAGAAGACCTGTTTCAGAAAGGCTCGGACACTCATTGGCAAGGAAATGGATTCTAAAGAAGAATCTGAGGAATGTGATGAAGATGAAGGTTCTAAAGTGGAGTCAGAGTCTGGTGTGGCAAGTCTTGCACTGGAAACCACATTCGTAAGCAAGTCAATCTTCAACCTTGAAGAAAATGACAACACCATCTACACTGATGAATATGTTGATGACTTCGCTAAACTATTGCTTCATGGAAAAAGGTTCAAAGGTACCAAACCACACTTCCTCTTCTAATTCTAGTGACTGTGAACCTGATGACTATCAAAAACCCAGTTACTATAAACTTGCCAACATTGCCAGTAAGCAACAAAGTACCATTGAAAAGCTTCAGAAACTGATAGACAAAAGAGATGATCTGTTGAACAATGAAATGAATCGTACTCAAGTCCTCACTGAAGATGTTAAAATTCTTCAGTCTAGATTTGATAGTCTTCAAGATCGTTATGGCACACTCTTGGTTGATCATGAGAAACTTTCCAATGAATTTCTTCAAAGGAAGCTTGATCTTGAGAAGTTAAGAATGTCTCATGATGATCTTCAAATGGAAAATGATTCATTGCTGGCTCAACAGATCAGTACCGCTCAGGTTGAACTCATTCCACCATGTGTGAAATGCATCGAGCGTGAAACTGCTAATTCTTCACCGGAATCATCAAATGCTTCTATCGCTGCAAATTCGTCAACTGTTCATGTGGTATCAAATTCTTCACTTGAGGAAACCACAAATGCTACTGACGAAAATGCAGGATTGAAGGAATTGTATGTGACATGCATATACAAAAGCCTCAAAGGGCATCAAACCCTTTGAGATGTGCTCAAAAAGCAGATTCTAAATAGGAACCCGAGGAAAGAAGGCATTGCCTTTAAAAGGAAATTGAATGCTGATTGATCATACTGGAAACCTGAGCAGTACCCCAAAACCTCATGGGATGCTACTAAAGGCCCTCCGATTGATCCTTCTACTCTAACAGGCTTTGCATGTGAAATGTCGTATTCCTGTGATGAGTCCTTTGACTCTAACTATAAACTATTCAAAAATTAATCTAGCGGAGTATTTGCTCGATATGTTGGAACTAACTGTAGGAATGGACCACCCCGTAGGAAAATCTGGGTTCCCAAAAGTTGCTTGGAAAATCTTCAATTGAATGTCCTCATGACACCGCCTGTGAAGAACCAGAACCCCAAATCAAATTCCTCACGCAGACCAAAGTCTTCACGAGGGTCAAATTCCTCAAATGGTCAATACTATGCTCGTACTCGCACTAATGCTTCTCATATGTAAGGAAACTACAAGGGACATGAATATGAGCTCTATTCCTCAAATCATTATGTTCATAAGTCCTCAAAGAATTTCTCCGCCTATTCATATGAGTACTCTAACCCCCTTACTGTGGAAAGAAGTGCATTAGCTTCAATGCCTCCATTCTCTATTGGTGCTTGCAGGATGATGAACTCCTTGCCACCCCTTCAGATGTGGGTGGTGAAGAAAACGAACTAATCACTTCTGGAGGACAGGTCTCCAGATGAAAGTCATCATCTGAAAAAGTTGTTGGAGACCTGAGGAACTTGCTTGATTGTACGCAAGCTAAAACATGATGAAATGAACTAACATTTCACACGTCCTCAAATTTACTGTTTGTGATGAAATTCTTATCTGATGAAATTGATACCATATTCTTAAAGACTGAAGCATATGAGATGGCAAGTTGTACTAATTAATCTGCACGATGACAAACCCAAGAATACAGAGTGGGTTCTTGACAGTGGTTGCACAAATCACATGACTGGTGATAAAAGCTTATTGATGAGTATGCCACTGACTCCATCACCACTGAAGCAAATAACTTACACTGATAAAGGTAAAAGCAAGGTATTGGGACTTGGTAAAGTGGCTATCTCTAAGGATCGGCACATGGAGAAGGGCATGCTTGTCGAATCCCTTGGATTTAACCTCATGTCAGTCTCAATGCTTTGTGATCTTGATATTATTGTCATCTTTGGAAAATATAGATGTGTAGTCATCACGGAATCTCACAATTCCAAAGACTTCAAAGGCTTTAGGAGGGGAGGCTTGTATATTGTTGATTTTTCCATAGGTCCTCAACCAGCCACATGTTTACTAGCAAAAACCTCAGAAGGCTGGCTATGGCATCGACGACTTGGTCATGCACGCATGAGGAATTTACACGGACTGGCGAAGAAGAAGCATGTCATTGGCATCGAACCAGTCAAATTCCTCAAGGACCATCTCTGCGGTGCTTGTGAGTCTGGAAAAATAACCAGATCCAAACACCCCTCAAAGACTATCATGACAACTACTCGTCTGTTTGAATTACTTCACATGGATAAGTTTGGACCTACTCATTATGCTACTCTAACCAATGCAGGATCTTTATTTGGCTAGGTCATCATCAATGACTATTCTCGCTATACTTGGGTACACATCATTCTGTATAAAACTGAAGTACAGGAAGTCTTCAAACGATTTTCCTCAAGGGCCTCGACGATCTTCGGCGCCAAGATCAAACACACTAGGAGTGATAATGGGACAGAATTCAAAAATACTGGTCTTGATGATTATCTTGATGAACTTGGTATTACTCACGAATTGTGTGCTCTTTATACTCCTCAATAGAGTGGCGTCGTTGAACGCAAGAATAGGACTCTGGTTGAAATGACATGGACTATGCTTGAAGAATATCAGACTCCTCGACGTTTTTGGCCTGAAGCAATCAACACTGCTTGCGACATCATCAATAGGGTATATCTTCACAAATTCCTCAAGAAAACCTCATATGAACTCCTCATTGACAAGAAACCCAATGTATGTTATTTCAAAGTATTTGGTGCAAGATGCTGGATTCGAGATCCTCACCATAGCTCAAAGTTTGCACCTAAAGCACGTGAGATATTTATGCTTTGTTAGGGAAAAGACTCGCACACCTACAGAGTCATCAAAACCTATCACAACAAGGTTGTTGAAACTGTAGATGTGTGGTTCTATGAAACTAACGGCTCGCAAAGAGAGCAACTGCCTCATGTGCCAGATAAATTGACTCCTGAGGAAGCTATTAAGCACAAGGCTAGTGAAGATATCATTCCTACTGAGGAACAATCCCTTGTTGAAGAAGTCGTCCCCAACACTGATGAAATTCAAGATGGTGCACCTGAGGAAAATGCGACAGATCAAATTCGTCAGCCCAACCAAAGTCTTCAACCAGCTCATCCAAGGATTGCAAATGAACTAGAAGTTGACAAAATCCTCGATGACATCAATGTGTCAGGTCCTCTCACTCGCTCAAAAGCTTCACATTTAGTTAACTTTTGTGGGCGTTCCTCTTTTAAGTCTATCACAAAACCATCAAAAGTTGTTGAAGCCTTCATGGAACGTAAGTGGATTCAAGCCATGCAAGATGAACTTCTTTAGTTCAAGCTAAATGACGTGTGGGAACTCGTCAAAAGACCATATCCTCGCAAGCACAATACCATCGACACCAAGTGGGTCTACCAAAACAAGCAAGATGAGGATGGTCATGTTGTGAAGAACAAGGCACGGCTTGTAGCCCAAGCTACACACAGGTTGAAGGAATTGACTTTGATGAAACTTTTCACCTGTTGCTAGACTTGAACCTATTAAAATATTACTTGCTTATGCTAACCATCACAATATTACTCTATATCAAGTGGATGTGAAAAGTGCATTCCTCAATGGTAAGCTTGAGGAAGAAGTATATGTTGCTCAGCCCCCAGGTTTTGAAGACCCGAAGCATCCTCACAAAGTCTTCAGGCTCAAAAAGGCACTCTATGGCCTCAAGCAAGCCCCTCGGGCGTGGTATGATACATTGAAGGAATTCCTCGTGAAGAAAGGCTTTAAACCCGGTTCACTTGATCCTACTCTTTTCAAAAAATCCTATGACAATGAACTATTCGTGTGCCAAATATATGTCGACGACATTATTTTTTGTTGTACTGACAAACGTTACAATGATGAATATTCCTACATGATGGGTGAAGAATATCAAATAACCATGATGGGGGAGCTGAAATTCTTCTTAGGTCTGCAAATTCGTCAACAACGCAATAGTATCTTCATATCTCAAGAGAAATACCTCAAGGATGTTCTAAGTAAATTCGGCATGCATGAATGCAAAGGCGTCGAGATTCCTATGCCTACCAACGACCACCTCTGCACTGACGAAAATGGTATAGATTTCGATCAGCGGGTATATCATTCTATGATTGGCTCTTTATTGTACCTATGTGCATCTAGGCCATATATTATGCTTAGTGTTTTCATGTGTGCACGTTTCCAAGCAAAACCGAAGGAATCACACCATAAGGCTGTGAAATATATTCTTCGATATCTAGCTCACACACCAACACTAGTATTATGGTACCCCAAGGGCTCAAATGTTCACCTCGTTGGCTATTCCGATTCTGATTATGCTGGTGACCGTGTGGACCGCAAGTCAACATCAGGCACATGTCATTTCCTCGGAAGATCCTTAGTCTGATGGTCCTCAAAGAACTAGAATTGTGTATCACTCTCCATTGCTGAAGCTGAATACATTGCCGCTGGATCTTGATGTGCTCAACTGCAATGGATGAAGCAAACCCTCAGAGACTACAGCATCAACATGAAGAATATGCCCCTCTAGTGCGACAATAAGACTGCAATCAAGATCGCCTACAACCCTGTACAACACTCTAATACCAAGCACATCCAGTTCCATCATCATTTTCTTCGTGATTATGAACTCAAGGCCAATATCATCATCGACCATGTGAAGACTGGTGATGAGCTAGAAGATATCTTCACAAAGCCCTTGGATGAGAGAAGGTTTTGCAAGTTGCGGTGTGAGCTAAATATCCTATAATCTTCAAATGTTTTGTAAACATGCACACATCCTAACACTTATGCAAAATTGATGACTTAGATGTGCAACACACAAAGTAATGATTTTCTTCAATCAATGAAGAATATCACTCTAAGTGTGAAGAAATTAATGAAGAATTTGGTTCTCAGGGCCCTACGACAATTGTATGCGGCACCTGAAATCATCATTCTTATACGGTGGATCACGCCACCACCAAACTTTGAAATTCTTCAGAGTTGAAATTCTTCAATCTGAGACTTTACACAAATTCCTCAAAATTTTCAAATTCTTCAAAAATTTCGGCGGTGATCTTCATTGACTATATATATATATATATATATATATATATATATATATATATGAGCTTTCAATGTCCTCAACAACATTCACTTATTGCTAAGTCTTCAATTTGGTATTTCTTCTAAGTGAATGTGATTGGACCCGTCTCCCCTCTATGCTACGCTCAACCCAACCTATTCTCAATTCTTCATATGCGTTCTGTTTGACACTTGTTCGAAATCCTCACTGAGTCCTTGTCAGCTGAGGACTTTGCAACAAAATCCGCAAAAATTCAAAAAAAAATAACGTTACCATAGTAACCGCACCCACTACTCACAATAAGATAACCACGATCTTCACCGCTTCGATCATGGGTAGCACGTGTCATGCAGAAACAAAGGGGCAAGGGCAGTTCCGTCAAAAGTTTTTGCTTCACACCGTTTTCACGTGATCTATAAATAATCCCTTACACCCCCTTATTCAAAAACTCTTCCTCCCTCTCAACTCCTCCGCTCGAGCTCAAAACCTAGCGCTGCCGCTAGCATCCTCTTCGCTAGTGAGGAACAACTTCATTGCCTTGACCTCGCCGTTGTCGAACTCACGCCGACTGTCGAACATCTTCCTCTATCGCCGCTGTAGCTGTCTTCAGTCGCCGAGTTAGGGCACTGAAGATCTGAGGCGAAGAACTTCCATTTTTACCTCCCCAATTCATCGTGTTCTTCATACAGGGTAATTAAAACTCTATTTTACCATCCTGTTTGATCCATTTATTTTCTTTGAATTCGTGAAATCCATTTTTCCTCAGAGAATCTCTCAGATGTGCACACCCATGTCTAGAACACTTGATGAATTTCACTAAGCCCTTAAATTCTTCACGAGATTCCTCAATTGTGTAAATTTTCGAATCTGCACAACTCTGGATCCCAAGATCAGAATGCTTAGTCAAATTCATCAACACACTGGTCAAATTGCTCAACTTAAGAAAGTTTCCAATTTCCTCAAATCTGAGAACGCATATGACCTCTCCAAATTCTTCGCACCTATACTCTGTTCATAGGTACAAAATGCCAGCTAATGAATTACTAGGTTCTCATCAACTTAACTTATTTGCAGCATTTCTTGAAGAAACATTACCTGTATCCTCAGATTCCTCAAGAATACAAATTCCTCAGCAAAAACCTCAGCTGAAGAAAATGGAGGAAGACACAAAACAGAAGGGTGGCAAGAAGCTGGAATAGAACATCGCCTTTGAGATCCCTCGGGAGATATATGTTGAGTACTACACGCCAGATAAAGAAATTCATGGAAAATAAACCATCGCTAAACACAAGATAAGGCTTAAAAGGATGGCATAATTACATTAATGCCCCTAGTTGTGTCCCACTCGGCTGTTTTATCCCTAATTTCCAAAAGTCACCGGTTATGTCCAAGTCACTTCCCTCCTCTTATGCTTTTGCCCTTTGACCATTTGACCGTCAATTTGAAAACTTCATAACTAATTCATACTAAGTCAGAAAAATGCAAATATGATACCAAAATGTTCAGAAAAACATCACCTATATGTCAGTGCCATTTGCATTCATGACAAAGGTGTTGTAAAGTGCCCATCCGAATTTTCGCTCTTTTGATACCACCATGAATAGTAAAATATAACAAAAAATTCTAAAAAGAATTGGTGGCAAATAATGAAAAAAAAATTTAAGTGCTTGCCAAGTTTCATCAGCGAACGACATTCGTGGAAGTCGTGGCAAAAGAAACAATCCACTCTCATGATGCCTTTGTGATGAAAGAAATCCTTCGAGCTGACTTTAAAAAACCCCAATCATTGAACACTGCTTATGATAAACCATGATGAAAATCCATCCATATTGGCTATCAAAGATTTATTTGCTCGTGCAAAAATTTATGCTTTGACCCGGTTTGAAGACCGCTATGATATGTATGTATGATGCATGATGCAATGCAATATGATGCATGTATATGATCGAATAATGCTGGGAACACCGTAGTATGGCATCAAGTTATTTTAAATAAGTCATCTCAATGAGTCATGGCAGCCGGCTCAGTGAGTCACGGCGGGTAGGACGAGCTCTCAAGGCTCTAGTGGTACCCAAAAAGGTTAAGCCGCCTCAGTGAGTCACGGCGGCCGGCTTAGTGAGTCACGACAGGGTAGGACGAGCTTGCAAGGCTCTAGAGCTACCCTAAAGAGGCTTTTGCAATAGCCTTTGTTGTTTAGACTGGCGGATCACGCACAAGTCAGGCTTTAGTGAAGCAGGTTCAGTGAATCCATGGTTTGTCTATTTTCCATATGCCGGCTCCCACAAGCACCCTTCATGTTTTAACCAAGGCAAGTTCAGGGTCCAAAACTGGATTGACTCGCCAAGAGTACATGGGACCATAGGGCGAGTCGCCAAACATACAGTCCAGTATAACCATTGTAATGTGTTAATTTTTCGCTAGCCAAGAGGGTATTCAGGCTGAACTCAGTGAGTAGTAGCCCCGAAGTGACCTATGATTAGGGAAAGTCAGGCATAGGATTACAGAAGCGTTTACGGTCTTACTACAAAACGACTTGGAAACTAGTAGCCCCCAAGTAAGCCGACTTAATCCTCAAAATCATATAAGGCGCCCATGTTTGAACCGTGCAACGTGGCAACTTTGGTCCTCTTTGGCTTACGAGTACCCATGTTTGAACAAGTGCATCGTGGCAACTTATCCTCTTTGATACTGATAGCGTCCATGCTTGAACGGCTTATGAATCATCTGCCAATAAGGTCAAGCACCCATGTTTGGGTGGTCGCATCATGGCGACTTGTCCTCTTGGACGATTTTTAAATCTTCTCGTCAATGAGGCAGCAACCCCCAAGACCGGCTTAATTTTTCTGTAACGACCCGAGGTTCTTGAATTATTCATCCCAATTGAGTCTGCCGATCAATGTCCATGTAACCCCCGAGTCTTAAGTCGACTCAAGGAGGTGGCTTGAGATTCTCCATACTTGATTGTGGCATAAACCGGCATAAGATTTGAAGTTGATGCTGGATTTTTTACCCGTGCTTAATTCTCGGGTGGTCCGGCTCTCGCGGTTCCTCCAGGACCACTTTCCTTATCCTTTGCTGCTTGCTTTGAATTGCCGGTTCAATAATGGCTAGCTCAAATTGTAGCTTCACGAGGGATGTTTCCTTGACAAACTCTCATGTTACTTTTGATATGTTGAAGTAGATAATATTGGCCAATGCGCCGATCCATTGAACAATCTGACGCAAGTTAGAGCTGGTCCGTGTTTTAATTATGTTGTGTAAGATATGAATGTCATTTTTTTCTTTGCTCCAATGTTGTTGGGGGAGAAGGGCCGCAGAGGCGGCTTGCATGCGTCCTTTGGGCGGCTCGTACACGCGAGCACTGCACCGATATGTTTACGCCGTCCGGACCGCGAGGGTGGCGTGTTGCATCCGTTTGTTGGACGGCTCGTACAGGCGAGCATTGCACCTACGTGTTGAGTTGAACGCAAGAGTTGTATGGCGATTTGGCATGGACTCGAGAATCAGTCGCGACGTTGTAAGCCATCTTGGTTCCACGGACGTGAGAGTTGGCTGCGTCATTGTAATCCGTTTTGATCGCGCGGACGTGATAGTTGGCCACATCATTTGTAAATAGGCACGGGCGCCGAGTTGGCCGTCAATTGTAAACCGGCATGGACGGTGAGTTGGTCGCGATATTGTAAGCCGACGCATGAGTCCATTGAGCACCGCGTGTAATAATATATCACATTTGTAGTGAGTACTTGTCCAGCGCAAAAAATATATTGCAAACAGAGTACTTGTTCTCAAAAATAAATAATATACTAATAAAATAAATAAGGTGGATAGCACCTGGCATTTTTTCGCGAGTGAACGTCGAAATGTTTCCGTCATATTTGATATAGACCACGTCGTGGGGGCAGCAACTCGCGCTCATTCTTTGGGCGGCTCGAGCGAGCACGCATGACACCCGCATGTTGATGTAGACCGGATCTCGGGTCTGGCGGCTTGCGCACATCCGTCGGGCTACTCATACGAGCGGACGCGACCCCAACGAGTTGATGCGGATGCGGGGGTCGGCCGCGGCGCTGATGTAGACTGGACCACCGGCGCGTGAAACGCACGCAATGTTGTAAGTTGGTGTGGACGCGTGAGTCGGTTGCAGCATGGCATAAACGAACGTCGGTGCCGAATGACGTGTCTGCGGTATAGCATCATTTTTGTTTTAAACCCTGATCCATCACGTATGCATGGGAAGAAACCATCCACCATCCATCCACCATCCATCCACGTAGTCTATTCATGCCCAGGGAAGGACTCATCAACCATCCATCCATGCACACACTCGATGCACGGGAGAGACACAGATCAGCCGGAGACGAGGCGAGCTCGTAGAAACGTTGTAGCAGGAATCGGGAGCACGACGGAGGCGAAGTGAGCCGGACCGGTGTCGAATGAGGCGACGCAGTAGCAGGAGCTGGGCACGGACAGAGGCGAGGCCGTGGTGACGACCACGATGCAGCGGGCGAGGAGAGGTGGAGCTGTGAGGTAGAGCCGCAACGGAGGTGAGGTGACGCGGGGTGTAGTTGACCATGGCTCGACGGGGTCGCGACAGTGGAGGCAGGCCGGCGATTCGAGCCAAGACGGTAGAGGAGCGCGCACGGAGTCTTAGGGGGTGTTTGTTTACAGAGATTTTTTGGTGTAGGGACTAAAAAATCCCCTTTAGTCCCATGTGAAACAAACAGGAGGGACTTTTAGGGTTTAAAATGGGGTATTTAAGACTAAAAGAAAAAGTCCTGAGGAAAGGGTCTTTTTGAAACTTTCTTGGCACTTTTCCAACACTGCCCATATTTTTCGCATGTCATTTAATAACTTCTATACATTACTAGGGGTAACATGGTCTTTTTGCATATTATTTAATGACCTTAAATCCCTGTTTAGTTTATGAAAACAAACGGGTAAGGACTAGAAACTTTTTAGTTGAGACTAAAAAAGTCCTGGGACTTGTGAAACAAACAGATCCTTAACCTGTGTCCAAATACAGGTTTCCGGGTTGGGATCTTCTTTCCTTTTTCTTGGTTTCATGATCCGATTTCATAAATTTGCTAACAGAACTGATGTAGCCTGGACCATATTGGATGATGATCGTAGCACCGACCAGACGAACCGCAAACGATACACCGTTGTGGACATTTAGATGGAAACTGCAGCCAGGGCAGATGTAGATGAACACTTGGTTTTGATTTTTTTTTTTAGGAAAGGAGGATGACCTCCGGCCTGTGCATCTCGGAGATGCATGCGGTCATTTTATTGATTATTTTCGAGGATCTTACAAAGTAGAACAACAATTTGTCTGAATCCATCATCTTGCCAACATCTGCCGCCACCCTGTTCATATGATGAAGGGGTGCAAGCCGGATCATATACCCAGACCTCTCAGCTAAACCTAACATCTAAAGCCGGAGGCCCCGGCCAAGCCATCTACTGGGTTCGGGACACAAACCGGTCTGACTCACTCGCATGTGTCGTCGTCGCCATCTTTCACTGGTCCATCACCAGAGCATATTGAGGTGTCAACCTTAGCAGATCCTCCATCATCGACGCCACCACGACGCCAAACGACGACCACCACCTACGCGATCCTTGGAAGGTCTTCCGCCATGGACACCACCATGACGCCAAACAACGACCTCCACCTACGCGGGTCTATCTCCAAGCAACAGATGTAGATCCATGCTAGGATAGGTTCGCACCACCGCCGTCGCCCACCACCCACAAGGGCCACCCAACCCCAAGGTTCCCAAAGCGGCGCCTTCAAGAAGGTAATGACGCTGTGAGCGCCGCCGCCGCCCAACAAAGTTAAGGCTTTCGCCCGGGAGACCTAGGGGAAGGGAAGTGGGGAGATCAGTCCATATCGACGCCTCCAAGGAGGGGAACGACGCCCAAGACGTCACCGTCGGCGCGGCCGGCCATGGCCGGCCAGGGATTTTGCCCGAACTAGATCCCCGCCACCAGCAACGCCTCCTATACAGAACCGGCGACCAAGGGAAGCGCGGCCCGACCAGGCTAGCCCGCACGCCGAATAGAGGAGGAGGGGAGGTGCCAGATCGTGCGCACCGACCGTCGCAAAAGCCACCGCCAGCCGCCAACGACCACCGGGATCCCGCCGCCCCGTAGAGCTGCTCGCCAGAGCCTGCTGTGCCTCGCCAAAAGAAGCCGCCGCTCCAGATCCGGGACTCCCCACGCAGAGCCAAGGCAGCCGAGATCCCGCCGTCACCATCCTTGGCGCCCCGGGCTTGCCCGGCGGCTGCAAGGAGGTGGGACGAGGTGGGGAGGGGGCCGAGGCGATGCGGCTAGGGTTCCCTCGCCGCCGCCCGGGGAGGCGACGCGGGGGTCGCGAGAGCTATCCTCCAGGACGTTCTTTTAAATGGGGAGAATTTCACTTCCCAGCCTCTGCACCAACTGGGGATGGTTAGGATGAATACAGCCATATTAGTATGAATACCACGATAAACATGGTCTTCAGAATTTTTTAAATGAGTATCAAGATATTTTTTGATGTGTAGTTCCACCACACATCAAACTTGATCCTTAATAAATGAGAAAAACTCATGTACATCACCTGTCAATTCTAGAAATTAAACTCGGGTTGTTAGCCTGCACAACCGCATACCCAACCATCAAGTCAAGGCTCTCTTTGCATCGCTTGGTTTTGATGAATTGATGGTTTCGTAGGATTGGCTTCTGTCCCTGTCACCGGCCTCTCTTTTATCAATCGTACATGTAGCGTCATAAGACAGGAAAAAAGATTTGTCCCTGGATTGATTCGCTTCGGATGATTCGGCCGGTACGATCCTTGGCTGGATGTAGCAATTGGAGCCTGGAGTAAAAACTGTTTTGGCTTTCACGTGGTAGAACCTGGCCTGGTGAATCTGGGTGAATTAAACTAGTACGTTTTGCTTCTGGCGAGCGGACAACAATACTAGTTGCCTTCGGTCAAATCACTCTGCATTCCCTTGTCACTTTTCATCTCATCTTTAAAAATACCAGCGACAGCTCACTCAGCGGCCATAGCCTAGGGCGTGAGACTTTTTCTGCTTCATGCGGACGAAAAAACATAGGCCTGTTTGAATACTCTAACTCGATTAAAGGTTAGAGTTAGATTCTAACTCTAGACTAACCCTAAACTAACTCTAATCAAGAAAGTGTTTTGATGGAAGTGTTAGATTGTCAATAAATGCATTTTTTCCAATCATTTGTCTCCTTTACCTAAGATTTTGTGTGGTGGAGGAAGAGAGAAAAGTAATTTTTTTCTCGGTCCCACCTAACTCTAACCCAAAAAAGCACCTCTTGGATGGGTTAGATTTTTTGGATGGGTTAGATGACTCTAACCAACTCGAACCCACCTGTTTGGATTTTTGAGGGTTAGATGAGTTCAATCTAACCGACTCTAATTCTAACCCTAGGATCCAAACAGGGCCATAGTAGCAGTCGGACACGGCGAGCCAGCTCGTCGAATTGTCAGCGAATAACTCCTACGTGCTCCATTAGCCGCTACTATGTGTTGACTATGCGAGAAATAATCCGTTGTCTTGGCGGACTGCAAGACGCCGACTCGTGAGTTGCGCTATTTTAAATCAATTCGGATCAGGGCTGAGTTGACGCCCCTGCTTCGATCGGCGGCGGAGACTGTAAATTATTTTTTGATGGATCCCACGAGGTGGTGAATGCACAGAGTGGATCTCCTTTCGGCCTTGATGGATCTCAAGTCGCGGCGATAATACCCATGCGCAATCCTAATTTCCCTTGAATCTAAGCCTCATATTAATTGCTCCAAAATTGATCGCACTTTTGATCACAAGACGACAAATTTGTCGGCTCTTCTTTATCCGATCAGTCGCGAGCTTCTTGATCCATGAAGAGCTTCCTTCAGGAACACAACACCACCGTGCGTTGGCCCCATGGTGGGCGTCAAATGTCGTGGTTTTGTCACGGCATATGTCCTCGTGCAAGGACTTAGGTGTGAGGCCATAGCAACCATGTGGCGGCTTGAGAGGGGTTGGTCGGAATCGAGAGACGCGAGTTTACCCAAGTTTGGTCCCTCCGGTGGAGGTAAAAGCCTACGTCTTGCTTTTGTTTCATTGATGAAGATGATGATCTTGATTACAAGGGTCCAGACTCGCCACCTCTAATCTCGTGGGTGTCTAATCTGTCTATCTCTAATTGCTCGGCCTTGTCATGGCTCAATCTAACTTAACTTGTCCCTCTTGGGGCGTATTACCCCTTCTTATATAAGTGGAAGGGGTAGGTTTACATGTAGAGTCCTATTAGGAGTAGGAATATGACTAGTCTCTTTTGAATCCTAATATGGATCTTGTGTCCTTTGTGAAGGAGTCTTTCCTCTTCTTGGGCATTCTCTTGTAAGCCGTCCCTCTTGGCCTCTCTATAAGCCGCCTTATGACAGGGTGTACGCCGGGCCTTGGGCCTTCATTGTTTGTGTGAGTCGCCTGCACGGTCAAGTACGAGTCGCCCGCCAGGTCACTGGTGAGTGGCCAGTGAATTGTCAAGTCCCAGTCGGGTCATACTTCAAGCCGGGTTACACCACGGGGTATATCCCCGACACTGCGTGACCGAGTTTGTGAGGGTTTGGAAGTCTGCCCTAAAGACTTACCACAAGTGTTGGGCGAGGACTGTGTGTCCTTAGCTCAATAAGAATATGATAGGGATTGTGTGTCCTTTGGTTTAAATACCAAGCCGCTCCAAACCAGATTACAACTGTCACAGCAGTTGGAACTGGGTCATCAACAACTGTCTTCACCAAGCTACGGGTTCTATTTCTTCAACTCTCTCATTTCCTCATTTGTATATTGAGGACTTTCATCTGTAATGTTTCAAGAATTTGACTAAAGACTTTCTCTGAATATCCTCAACCTCAAATTCTTGACCTGAGTTAATTTTCACCTGCTTATCCTATACTTGTGACCTGTGCAAACAGAATCTCTGAAATCTTGGTGAATACTTTTATGTAAACGTGTTTGCGCCCCTAATCTGGTTCTATTTCTGCTGCACTTAGTTCATGACCAAGGACTTTCCTCGGTAGGAATTTCCTAAGTGATGAGTTGGTAAAAATTGCCTATTCACCCCCCCCTCTAGTCGATATAACGCACTTTCAATCATATCTACTATGTGACTCATGTTCGACCTTTCGTTCTCATGTGTTCTAGGGCCATGTGTGTACATGCTAGGCTCATCAAGTTCAACCCAAGTATTTGGCTTGTGCAAAATTGGCTTACACTCGTTGTATGCGAACAAAGAGTCTATCACACCCGATGAAAGATCGATATAAGAGGTGTCTAGAGGCGGGGGGTGAATGGACTACTTGCATAATTAAAATCCTAGCCTTTCCCCCAATTTAATGGTAGGCAGATTTTAGCGATTCTAACAAGTCCAATGCAGCCTACACATGCTAGTCAAAAAATATGACAACGGAAAATAAAGACTTTGCACATGTAGTAAGGAGTAGAGTTTAGGAAGATCAAACGCGAAGAAGTTGACACGACGATTTTTGGAATGGTTCCGATAGGTAGCGCTATCGTACGTCCATGTTAGTGGAGACTTCAACTCACGGAGGGTAACGGTGCGAGAGTCCACGGAGGGCTCCACACACAAGGGGACCACGAAGAAGCGGCCATGTCTATTCCACCACGGCTTCCATCCACACAGGACTAGCTTCACTCACGGTAGATCTTCATGAAGTAGGCGATCTCCTTGCCCTTACAAACATCTTGGTTCAACTCCACAACATGAAGTAGGAGGCTCCCAAGCGACACCTAACCAATCTAGGAGGCACCACCCTCCAAAAGGTAATAGATGTGGTAGAACGATGAACCCCTTGCTCTTGTGCTTCTAAAGATACTCTCCTCAACACTCAATCACTCTCTCTCGGATTTGGGAGGGTAGGAGAGATTGATCTTGTGGAAGGAAACTTGGGGAGACTATAATTCAAGGTTCAAATGGTAGGAATGGAATCTCGTGATCTCAACACATGAGTAGGTTGCTCTGTCTCAGAAAAATGGATATGGCAAGTGTAAGTGTGTTTTGAGTGCTTCCTCTATGAATGAGAGGTAGGTGGAGGGGTATATATAGGCATCTACCAAAATCCAAATGTTACACCATTATTGGCAAACTCGGTAAAACAGAAATGTTAATCTCGGTGGTACTGAGTGCACTAAATGTGGAAACTTTCAATTCCCGGTGAGACCGGTATATAAATCTCGGTGGTACTGATACGATGACCTAGACTGGATTTCCAAACTCGGCAAGACCAACTACAAACTCGGAATTTCTGAAACTTGAAATTAGCTTAACCGAAAGTTGGTCACCCAAAGTCGGTGGCACTCACAGGAATGTTGGTTGCACCGAGATGGTGGGTTTGGCATAGGATCTGTTTAAGTTTAAAATTGGTATGGCCGAGTGGGAAATGTTGGTGGCACCGATTTTCCATATTTGGCTTGGGATGGATATATATTATGGGAAAGTGGTTGATTATTTTTGGTGGCTATCTCTAAGTACTTGAGCAACCAATTCATCATAACACCTCATCCTCTTTTAATAGTATTGGCTTTCCTATGGACTCAAATGTGATTTATCACAAAGTGTAAAATGAAGAGTCCTCTTGCTTGAAGATTTAGCCAATCCTATTCCTTATTTCATCAAGGGGCTTCTCCACACAATCCTATAGCCAAAGCTCTCTGTGGACTATACTTGAAATATACTAGGTAAAAGTGTTAGTCCAAGCGACATTGTATGTTATACGAATTATCAAAACCATCAAGGGAGCATAGGTGCTTTGAATACCCCCTTTCGATAATTGATGACAACATACAGTCAAAGCTTCAAATAAAGATAAGCATTATAATATGACAACTTTGAAGGATACATGACTAGTACAAGCTCCCCCTAAATATGTGCAATCCCTTTTTCAAGGATAGTTGCTTTGGACCGCATGGGCACACACAAGGTAGAAAGGACAAGACAAGTCATATAGATCTTGGCTATATGCATCAAACATATGTGAATGAAGAACTTCCATCTTCACTACTCACTCTTGCAAACAATACTTGCAAGAGACAAGAGATCATCATGAACAAGGATATGATGCATATACTTACTTTGAGGTTCTTGAGTGTCTTAGCAGTAGGAGTACAGTTGGGAAAACAAATGTTAGACAACACAAGAGTACTCTATTGTAAAGGTGCAAAGAGCTTCAAAAGTTACAAGATATTGAAGACATATTGAAAATATGATTTAATGATAGATATGTCTCCAAGAGAATTTAGAACTTTCTCCCGTGAGGATGAATATGTAAGAATTTCCTCTCCCCGTGAATCATAGCATGTAGATATTGGGAGTAGGTAGGCCAAGTCAAGTTCAATCAAAAAATAGCAGAATAATAATTATATCTAAAATATTTTTTCTCTTTCACCCTTAATATGTAAGGTTTGATATATCTCCCCTTAGGTAGATCTCCCTTTAGGGACAAATATTTTCGTCGTTTTCTCACGACAAATGCCATGGGTATGCTTATCAAGAGTGGTTCGAACCGAAAGGACATCGGCGTGCTCCGGGAACGGGATTGGTAACTAGTAGTGCGAGAAACATGATGTACCCAGGTTCGGGGCCCCCCGTGGGAGGTAATACCCCTAATCCTGTCAGTGTGGTTGAAGAACCAAGGGAACTAAAGAATGCTCCTTGAGTTGTTCGACGGAGGAGGAAGAAGGAGCAACCGTCTCACGTTCTACCTCTCCTATATGTGTGTTCTTGCGTGATAATGGCCAATCCTCTACATGGAGAAGGGCCAGGGGTTTTATACGCGAACCCCACACCATACAATACAGATATAAGGTACTAAACCGGGACCCGGCTCGTATCCTCTCTGGCTAGCCAGTGGGTCCGCCATGGAGCAGTCTTGTGGCTTGTAGGGCCCGCCGACTTCAGGGTCCCATCCCATGCTGGGGCCCACCAGCTGGCCTTTGGGATTGTTGTGTGCCCCTCACGCAGGGCACGGGTTGCACTGTTGTCATCATCTTGCAGGATCCAGCGCCGGTCAGTACGACCGCCTCCATTGTAGCGATGCCTTGCCACATAATGGAGTGGGTGGAGGCGTGTCGGCACTGTGCGAGGCCGACGGGTCGCAGCCGGCACCGGTCAGTGGTATGGCTGCCTCCACTGTAGCCACGCGTACACCACTCCGTAGTACCTGAGCTAACATACTCTCACCTTTAGTCAAGTGCTCCTGTTGCATCAGTTGCGCTGATGCGACGGGTGCTTACCATCCGGCTGGCGGCTAGCCATCGACCGATGGGCAAGCTGTGATGCCCCTAGCCGGGGCGAGCTACCCAGCCGGCCAGAAGGAGCCAACACATGAGGAGGCTTCTGCCCCACACTGTGCCGAAATGTGAAGGAATAGGCCTGGTGAGCCTACCCTAGGCTTACCCCACCCCCCCCGTCAGTAGTCGCCAAAGCAGGGGAGGCCCGCCGGCTCGATGCGGCGGACCTCGCAGGCTTGAAGGTCATGCATGTGTGCCCTCGGGGCCCACGGTTGGCGAGCCCGTTGGTCCGAGATAGCTGGGCCGGCATCCGGCGAGCATCCACGGGACGCGTGAGCTTCTCTGTTTAATGTTGTGGTGCGCCACATGTTGAGCCTCGAGGGCCACGCCCTGACAAGACGCTCAGGTGACAAGACCGGGTCTGCTTGATAGGACCCGCCAGGCCGTGGCCTCGGCCCATGCGTGAGTATTTTCTGTGGATCCGGGGCGACGGTTGACATCCTGGAGCGCATTAACGCCCCTGCGCGGTGCGGTGGGAGTGGGGATCGTGCGCGGCAGATCCCCTCCCTCAGTACCCCCGCAAAGGAAGGAAACCAGGCAAATGAAACGAAGTGTGCGGTTAACTCACCCGGTGACGAAGGGAACTGGCCTCCTGGAGGGCCCCGCCAGGTCGGGCCATTCCTTCTTCGTGCTGCCGCCGCGACCCCCGGCTGGAGGTCCTCCGGACGCGCGTTTAGGAACCGAACGGGCGGCAACCGCGTGCTTTCCCTTCCTCCTCACCCCTACGTCGTTTTCGGACGACTCGTGGGCAGCTCGACACAGCCGTCTTCTCGGCACGCTGGAGGCATCCTCTGATCCCTCCAGATGTTCCGTGCTGGCTGCACCGTGCAACTGGGGTGACTCTACATCAGCATCAGTCCAATCAAGCAACCCAGACTTGAGAAACTCACCAGACGGCTCGGATCCGCCCGACTCCACCATCTCCTCGACCTCCTCGGAGGCTGCCGTCTGCGGCTCCACCTCTTCAACATCCTCGATTTCCTCAGGGTCCGACACGCTCAAGTCGGCGTGTGGCTGGCGGTAAGCCTGCAGACGGTCAAACAGCTAACGACGTAGCCGACATCCGGCGTTAGGAACCGGAGTACGCCACAAAAGACAAGAAAGACTAAGATCGATGCACGGCCTACCTTCGGGCTGTATGATCCCGCTTGTAATGGGCCTTGCGCCACTCCCATACGACACCCTCGTCCATCGAGGTGGAGGATATCAAATTCAATCGCTCCACCACTTTGCCGGCTCGAAGTTCCTTCATCGAGAGCCGGCATGGGTCATGCCAACCGCTCATCTGACAAATCAGATGCGGTCAGTGCTGCAGTGGCAGGATAGGGAGCGCCACCATGGCGGCAAGAAGAACCACGACTGTAAGGCCTTCCACCTCGAGGAGCTCCAGCCGGGCGCATATCAGCTTCACCTCTGCAGCTGGCTGTGACGGGTCGGTCTGTTAGTTTAGCTTTGCCGTCGGTGGCGCGTTGACGAAGGGCGGTACGTTGATGTGGTCATTCTTGGGGTCGACGTTCTTCACGTAGAAGAGTACTCTTTGTCACTTCTTCACCGAGTCCTGCACAAGGAGCTCCGGGAAGCCGGATCCGGTCTGATGATGGACGAGTGTCGCGCCACAAGCGGTCATCCATTTGGTGTCGGTGGGTCCGTGTGTCACCGACTCCTGCTTGAATTAGAAGAGCCAGCGCCAAACATCCAGGCGCGGCTCGATCCCGAGGAAGCCCTCGCAGAGGGTGACATAGGCGGCCAGCTCCGGCACGACGTTAGCCGCAAGGTGGTGCTGCTACAGGCCGAAATGAGCCAAAAAGCCGGAGAAGAAGTCTCTTGTGGGCAACACGAACCCGCGAGCGAAGTGCTCGGTGAATACCACCACCTCGCCGGCCTTCGGGGCTGGAGAGTTCTCCACCACCGGGACGCATGCGGCGACAAGCTCCACTTGGGGTAGCTTGTAGCGGTGGCGGAGGAACTCGTTGTGCTCCGCATCAACGTCGCTGCCGTTTGAGGCACCTCAGGTCTTCGACGTGTTGGCAGAGGCTCGGGACATGGCCCTGGAGGCGACGAAGGGTGTCGGGGTGCGTCGAGCAACGACGGTGAGAGGCGGTGAGCACACAGCCGACGTCTTTCTCTCTCTCGGGAGGAGAGAGGCGTCGGAATGGCAGGGGGCAGGGGCGAGGAGCGAATGCCTTCCTCAGCCTCCCCACCTGCCCATTTAAACCCCGCGCGGGGTAGTGAGGATGGGGATCCACTGCGCACGATCCCCACTCCCACCGCACCGCACGGGGGGCGTTAGTGCGCTCCGAGATGTCAACCGTCGCCCCGGATCCGCAGAAAATACTCGCGTGTGGGCCGAGGCCACGGCCTGGCGGGTCCTATCATGCAGACCCGGTCTTGTCACCCGAGTGGCTTGTTAGGGCGCGACCCTCGAGGCTCAACATGTGGTGCACCACAACATTAAACACAGAAGCTCAGGCATCCCGCGGATGCTCATCGGATGCTGGCCCGGCTGTCTCCGACCAACGGGCTCGCCAGCCGCGGGCCCCGAGGGCATGCATGCGCGACCTTCAAGCGGGCGAGGTCCGCTGCATCGAGCCGGCGGGCCTCCCTTGCTTCGGCGACTACTGATAGGAGGGTAACCCCGGGGTAGGCTCACCAGGCCTACTCCTTAACATTTCGGCACAGTGTGAGGCGAAAGCCTCCTCGTGTGTCGGCTCCTCCTGGCCGGCTGGGCGGCTCGCGCCTGCTAGGGGCATCGTAGCTTGCCCTTCGGTCGATGGCTAGCCGACAGCCGGAGGGTAAGCACATGTTGCATTAGCGCAACTGATGCGATAGGAGCACTCGACTAAAGGCGAGAGTTTGTTAGCTCAGCTACCATGGAGTGGTGTACGCGTGGCTACACTGGAGGCGGCCGTACCGCTGACCGGTGCTGGCTGCAACCAGTCGGCCTCGCACAGTGCCGGCACACCTCCACCCACTCCATTATCTAGCACGGTGTGCTACAGTGGAGGCGGCCGTACCGCTGACCGGCGCCGGATCCCGCAAGACGACGACCACAGTGCAACCCTAGCCCTGCGTGCTCCGCGATGGGTCGTTCGAGAGACGTCGAACAGGGCCGTTCGGTCAGCCAGGACGGGGGAAGGCTCTAACAAGGAGCGAGCCGCCTGGGCCGTGGAGGAGGCGACGCAGAAGGTGTTGCACGAACAAGAGCCGAGCCCATGGGAGGAGGCGGTCCAGAAGGTGGCCGTCGGCTAGGACCGCACGGACAAGCGGGCGGCTAACTCCGCCTCGGGGGCGCCGTCCCAAGAGAGGCGGTCCATGAAGAAGCACGACCCCGTGCTACAGCGGGATGTCAGTGCACTAGAGACTGGGGTCCCTTGTGCCCCAGAATTGTGCACGGGCACCGGCAACACCCGTGGCAACAACACACAAGGAAGACTGGCAGGAAGACAAACCAGGACCCATCGAGGCCACGCCCCTATCCGAGGGTGTAGAGTACAAGAGCTCCAGATACAAGGCCCCGGCAAGCCCTCCTTGCCGGGAAGATTTGCAAGGCCCCGGCAAGCCCTCCTTGCCGGGAAGACTCCCAAAGTTTCGCAAGACCCCTGCAAGCCCTCCTTGTTGGAAAGACTCGCAAAGAATAGCGAAGCCCCGGCAAGACCTCCTTGCCGGGAAGATAATCCTCCGATAGGAACGCCAGGCGAGGGAGCTCCCTTCGCTCACGAGGAGTCCTCCTCCGTTTCTACCACAGTCCAACCGCTCCAGCGCATCCCTCATGCGCCAGCACAAGACCCAGGTGTCGATCCACCTGGATATGTGTCGTGACCACCTCGCTGCAGGTTAGGGGTCACACAAGGCATTTACGGCCCCTGACACCACCGTAGAAGATGAGCGGTGAACCCTATTCACTATGCAACCTGTGAGAACACTATTGGTGACCCCTTTGCCTATAAAAGGAGGCCCAAGGCTCATTCTGTGGGGTTTAGATTTTTTGGGATTTGAGACTCCCTAATCACCAGCTAAGTTACTGTAGCAAATCACCCTACACTAAGCATCCAATACAAACTAAGCAGGAGTAGGATTTTACGAGCCAAGCGGCCCGAACCTGGGTAAACAACCTTGCCGGTGTTGATTGCTAGCTCCGCTCTCGGTACCACCTCCCTCCCTCTGCCGAATGATCAAGGGACTCTTCTTTGGCGTGACAGGTAGGGGGAGGTGGCTGAAAGATTTTTTCGCGGATTCAACCAAGCTCTGCACCAGATCTTGGGAGGTTGAGCACACCACCACGGTTCCCCAAAGCAGGGCACAGCGATGGTCGGTCTACTCCGCCAAGGCCTCCTAACGCCTGCGAGGGCGCCCCGTTGCGCGAGCGCGGGCCAGGGAGGCAGAGACCCCGAGCTCAAGGGCATCAGGTAGATGCGCCGGCGCATATTCAGCGAGGTGTGCCTGGGGGCTTCAGTGAGGCCTCCGGCGCATATTCTGGCCGACGCATCTCCGCGGAGTGATGCATAGCCGTCGAGGATATGCCAACACGCCCTGAAGCCCAAACATGCACTCCAGCGGAAACGGTTTCCCCCTTGGAAGCGTCGCATCACCGTCGAAGATGCGCTCGGGGGCTCCGCCAGCACGGCCTGGCAAAACAGGAAAAGGAGTTATACTCCTACAACCCCCTTCTATAAGATAGTCAAGGACTATCGGCAAGAACCTTGACGGAGGGAAAGTTGCCGGGAGAGTGTAACCTCCTGCTTGCCGGGGATCTGAGGCCTCGGCAAAGGACCCAAACACTGCGGGAAGAAGTGTCGCGGCACAACAGATAAGAGATAGATATTCTAGATGAGATTTCAGAGTAGATAGGTTGTTTCCTTTGTGGAGATCCCAAACTTTGTTTGAGAAACTTGTGCATAGATGGAACCTTGTCAGGATTACTGCACCTTGGCTCTGTTTCGAACTAGTTCAACAACCTGAATGGCCACAGAGCTCCTTCAATTGTTTCGAACCTGTTCAACAAACCAAGCGGCTACGCAGCACTTCGTTTCGCCTCGAGCCGCGCTCGACGATCTAATGGTTGCACTGAGTGCGGCAAGGAGCCTTGCCGGTAACGACCCCTGTGTCGAACTGCTAAGAACCCATTCCGCAAAGAACTAGAAGCACAACCAGTCACGCCGGCAAGCTTCCGGAAAACGAAAATGGTGTATCATGCAAAGAGAAGGATCAGACGCAAAGGAAACAGCATTTCATTCATCTGTTTGAGACAAACTCAGACATATTACATGGATGATTTTTTACTACTCTAACATATGATACCATATTTTGGCGAGGGACATGCTTGCTAAACAGAAGTTCAAGAAGACAAAAACCGTGACGACCCCCGGTGCAACCCAGGCTAGTTTCTCCTAGACCAGCACTGTCCAGAGGAGAACGGGGGCGGATTACAAGGCGACCGGAAGGGATGAAGAAGCCGAAACCCGCAATGGTGCCTCCTCAAAGACGAGGCATCGATGTCGGCTCCGGCAAAGTAACCCCGCCAGGCTGGGGAGAGGCGTGAGCGGGCCTCGGCAGCATAGCGACGGTCAGTCAGAGCTCGGGGAGTCGTACTCCGACTTGACCCCCCGATATCCTGATCCGCCAAGAGCGCCACTGCCACCGCTATCCTCCTCGTCGCTATCGCTCGAGGAGGGACATTCGGCACTGCTCGAGCTCTCTTCGTAGCAGCCGAGACGCACACCTGAGCGCCCATAAACTTGGCGGATAGCATATTATCCTTCGCTAGCTTGAAGCGAAGGACATTCCCATCATCGAGGTTGTGGGCGTGGGCGAAGGCTTTCCAGCCCCGCCCGAGCAACATGGAGCGACATTTCGGATACTCCACGTGCACCTGCATAGCATCGTGGGAGAAACCGTATGCCTGCAACCACAAGCCGGGAGGCTTGGCGGCTTCCATCGCCCTAGCAAAAGGGCGAGGGATGTGCAGATGGCCTCGACGGACGCCGTGCAGTTCCACGACGAACTCCAGTGCCGTCCCGTCCAGGTGCCCGCCCCACAAATGAGAAGTTGGCGCTGGGGGAGAAGACGGAGGTGCTGGAGTAGCACTCCACCTTCCGTGGCCACGGCCTCCACGGCAACCGCGGTCCCTCGCCCCTCCGCCACCTCGGGTGCTCGTGCCGCCCTCCGTAGCTGCCGCCCCCGAAGCTGTAGCATGATCCGAGTGGGATCCTCTTGCTGCCCGGACGGCTGATGGTGGCCGCCCTCGTCCCCTAGCCATGGGTAGGTGTAGGAGCCACCCGAAACTAGAGAAGACTCCGCAGACGCAAGCCGTAGATGCTGAATGTTTCGCGAGCTGGATGGATGAGCAAAACCCCCTTGCAAACTTCCTAATTTATAAAGCGAGGCGGGGGCTAGCTCTCCCCACTCCAGAAACCACCGCCCCTCTTGCCCAATCACCCATGATCACGGGCCAACAGGGAACCGCCCTGCTGCACCAATGCATGCGGGGGCAGGCCCTGCCACGACTACGGCATTTAAGGCCACGAACGCTACTTGCCTAACCATTACTTCACATGCCTCACACATGGTAGTAATGCTTGGGGAGGTGGGGAGGCCACTGTGCGCACACTTATCCATCTCGCTCTCTAGATGCGCAACGTGGTCAAGTGCCGCTCACAACGGCTTCAAAGCTACAGAGCACCCTGTCATGGAAGCCCGTGCACCACTTTGGGCCTAGCCCATCAACGCCCCGCACGCGTATGTGGCCCAGGCGCGGGGGCTCCTATCGGTGCACTAGAGACTGGGGTCCCTTGTGCCCCAGACTTGTGCACGGGCACCGGCAACGCCCCTGGTAGCAGCACACGAGGAGGATTGGCAGGAAGACAAACCAAGACCCACCGAGGCCACGCCCCCTCTCCGAGGGCATAGAGTACAAGAGCTCCAGATAAAAGGCCCCAGCAAGCCCTCCTTGCCAGGAAGATTCGCAAGGCCCCGGCAAGCCCTCCTCGACAGGAAGACTCGCAAAGACTGGCGAAGCCCCGGCAAGCCCTCCTTGCCGGGAAGATGTTCAAGCCCACGGCAAGCCCTCCTTGCCGAGAAGAAAATCCTCCGACAGGAACGCCAGGCCAGGGAGCTCCCTTCGCTCGCCAGGTGTCCTCCTCCGTTTCTACCACAATCCAACCACTCCAGCGCATCCCTCATGCGCCAGCGCAAGACCCAGGTGTCCATCCACCTAGATATGTGTTGGGACCACCTCGCTGCAGGTCAGGGGTCAAATAAGGCATTTACTGCCCGTCACACCACCGTAGAAGATGAGCGGTGAACCTTGTTCACTATGCAACCCGTGAGCACACTGTTGGTGAACCCTTTGCCTATAAAAGGAGGCCCAAGGCTCATTCTCTCGGGTTTAGATTTTTTGGGATTTGAGACTCCCTAATCTCCAGCTAAGTTACTATAGCAAATCACCCTACAGTAAGCGCCCAATACAAACTAAGCAGGAGTAGGGTTTTACGGGCCAAGCAGCCCGAACGTGGGTAAACGACCTTGTCGGTGTTGATTGCTAGCTCCGCTCTCGGCGCCACCTCCCTCCCTCTGTCGAACGATCAAGGGACTCTTTGAGCTTCCCATAGGTGTCGATTTCCCAACACGGGATGTGGATGTGCAGACCGAAGCGGGCACGCACGGGCGTGAGTGTGGTAAATGCTGCTAAGGGGCCCAAGCCGGGGCTCGACACTGCACCACGGGAGCCCGAGGTGGCGCCCAAAGCATGCGAGACCCGGCCGGACACCGCACCTGAGGCGTCAAAAGACACATCAAGGGCAGAGGGGCCGCCACCAAGGACAAGGACCCCAAGCGGCAGAGCAGATGCCGCGGGCGAGTCGGCATCAAAGACGGGAGACGGGGCCGTGAGGGTTGAGGTTCCTGCCGCGCAGGAGCCCCACCGGCTCGTCGCGCCGGAGGAGCCGACCAGGTGCACACCTCCGGGGGCCAGAACCATGGTCGTGCTGACGCATGTTCCGGCTGCCTCCGGAGCCAGCAAAGTTCCAGGAGCCGGCCAATGGAGACCTGGGACGCGGTCAGTGTGGACCTTAGGATAATAGCCCCTCACACCAGGCTTAGCGGGGTTCTTGCATTGACCGCGGCGTTCGCCCAATACCGCAACCATGTGGCGGAGGTGGCCCAGGTGGCGCGGGAGGGGCTACTCCGCCTCGAGCAATCAGTTGGGGTAACTTTTCCATCCCCTCGCGCTTTCATTGGGATTTTTTCTTTTCTTCCTATTTTGCTTCAGTGGGGGCGCGCGAGCGTACCCACTGGGTGTAGCCCACGAGAGTCGGGCCGGCTGGAAATTAGCCGGGTCGAGTCTCACTCGTGGCTAGCTATTTATTTTTCTTCCATTGGGGGCGCGCAAGCGCACCCACTGGGTGTAGCCCCCGAGAATCGGGCCGACTGGAAATCAGTCGGGTCAAGTCTTACTCGCGGCTAAACTTTTGCTTTTTATGCCACAGGACCATCACGACCGCAGTGTGCTTTATCATAATGAGTTGTTGAGCTGGCGGAGGGAGGCGGAGGGCCAATTGGCTGATACTCGGGGTTGGCTGGATCGAGCCAGCCCGGAGCCGGACGCCCTGCGAGATGAGGGTGCCAGGCTACGCCAGGAGGTGGAACTTCTCCAAGCGGAGAAGAAGAACCGCGAGGCGGCCCATCAGGCGGAGTTGGAGCAGCTGCACGCTGCCCATCGCGACGCCTTGGCGCAGAAGGATGCGTCCCACCGCCACGCGGTCAAACCCCAAAAGTTTAATAATATTTTTCTAAAATAAAGTATTTCCTAGAATAAAAATTTTGAGAAAATAATTTGCTTCATGACTCTTTTCAAAGCTTCTTTCCAAAAAAAACTTTTCATTTCAAGTGGCTTTTCAAAGATCTTTTAATGCTTGAGCCCTTAGTTGAGACCATTTTGCATTATTTATTTAGACAGGAATATCATTTGGCTATGTCTATTTAATATCTGAATTTCTGGATTTTTTAATTAATCTTTGAAACACTCCTTCTCCTTTATAAGGATGTTTTCCCTAGGTAAATGTTTTTGATAATTTATGTTGGAACTAGAGTACTTGCATAAAAACATTTCTTTTCTTCTCGTAAATTCTTAGGATATTTTATTTTAATATTTTAATCAAGATTTCTTTTATTCAAAATGGACTTATATTTTCTTTATAGGGTTGTTTTTCACTGCAACCTTGTGATCACTTCTTCTAAAAATTCTATAAAAAATGGGAGATGGCATGTGATGTCCCTAGATCACATTTATGCAAAAATGTACCCAATGTTTTGAAAATTCTGAGATCATTAACTACTTTTCTAATCTCATCCAGATTTGTGTTTGTACTATAACCCCTAGAAATAATCTTTCCAAAATTCCATCAAAATGTGGGGATATCAAGTATAGCATGAGATTCATTTTTATGCAAAAACCCCACTATGTGCTTTGTAAAAATTTAGCAAAACAACCATTTTTCTGTTCTGGTCCAGTTTGGTACTTTGTACTGCAACCCAAATTTTCCTTTCTCTAATTGCTTTGAAATTTTGGAAGCTTGTATGGCACCCTACCAAAACCTTAAACCTAGGAGTTGAGCCCCATTGGATGAAAGTAAGTGCATGTGATAATAGCTCCAAGTTTCTGTCCAGAGATGTGTTTTTCAAGATTTTGCATTAGCTAGTTTTGATTTTGGCCAAACTAGCCCTACCACCATTGCTAGCACCTAGAGAGACCCTGACCTTGAGTTTGTGGGCACTAGAATATGCCATTGGATGCAAGTAGCTTTGTGTCGAACAGGTTATGTGCATGACCAGATTTGGCAATTGATAGAGTTTGCATTGGCAACTTTCTTCCTTGGCCCAATATTCATGTCCACCCACTCTACTTAGCCCTTAGCCCACCCCTGTTAAGTATAAGCTACAGCATCCCCTGGTAGACCACACAAGCATTGCTTCGAGCACCTGGTGAGCGAGCTCTGGGAGCTCTAGAGCGTGCAATTGGCGTGCCCCAGAACGCACGTTTTGCATGCGGGAGCCGAGCCGCCGAGTCCCCGCTTCCCTTGCCCTCTCGCTACTCGCAGCGCCGCATCAACCCCCTCCCCCGACCATTGATTGCCGCCATGTGCACGAGTAGTGCAGCGGCAGCACGACAACCACACTTTCCTCAGCTTCGCTACAGTGGGCGGCGCTGCCCATGCAGCCCCAGCCAGCCATCTGTCCATGGACCATCCCCCTACATCAGCTGCTCGCTGCCCCTTTGCCCATGTTACCCTGCTGTCGCCGCTACGCGCCTGAAGCTCTGTCCCCGTCGAGCTTATCCGAAGTCCCAGCGAACCGACTCACCATGGCTATTGAAAGGACCCCCCCCCCCCCCGAGCCTCCCCTGAGCCGTAGCTCCCTCCCCCTCACCTCAATTTAGCCGGAGCCGCTTCCCTGCTCCTGTGCGACAACAGCGCTTTCGCCGGCCTTCGTCCAAATTCTAGCAGCCCCGAACCCCTTCCGCCTTCTCTTGGCCACTGCTAGCTTCCTCTCGAGCCCGTGAACCCATTTCCCTCGTCTTTCCTACCCGAGAGCCGCAGCGTGCGCATCCCAAACCTTGCACGAACATCTCTCTGTCATGGCCGGAGGTGAGCTCACCCCCGAGCTCCCCAGCTGCCCTAGAGAATTCCAGAGGTTGAGGCCCCCCCCCCCACCTGAGCCCACCGGTGTGCTCAGCATCGCGAATGGTGCCCCCTAGCACCGTCGAGCCCCGTCGGAGTGCCGCTGCACTCTGTCCAGTGCGCGCGCAGAGGTGGGAGAAGAACCTGACAGGCGGGTCCCGCCTGTCGGCGAGCCAGCCGCAGACCAAGTGGCGCAGAACCCGGTGGTGCGTATTCTATTTAGTAAAGCATATTTCGTGGTAGTTGTCTAAGTGATTACGCTTCCTTTGTTAGAAACCGTATATAGCCCGAAATGTTTTCTTTTATTTGGATTTAAAAACAGAGTTGACCAGAAAGTTTGACTCGCTATAAATTTTTATAAGAAACTCCAAATCAATTGATTCTTTTTCCTACCGGTTTATAATTTCATCCAGTTTATTTTAATATATATTTCAAAATTATCCAAACAACTTTTGTGTGTTGTTTTGAATACGTGTGATGATTCAAATATTTTTCTAAATAGGATTTGAAGAGAGGATACCTACTCCAAGTTATGGGGTACACATCACCCTCCTGAAACCCCTAAGTCAAGCATCTTGAATCCAAATTTTTCATAAGTTGTGTGATGATTGTGGTGGTGCATATATTGCGTGATTTGAGGTTATGTTCTTGCATGAAATAATACTTTGCCTATTTCATGCATGCTACTCAAATTATAACAATGGTGAAACATGTTGATGGCATGTGCTAGTTATGAGAGGTCGGAGAATAACCTAGTCACGTGGAACGTGATAGGTTATGGCCTGGTCATGACATGTGCACGATGATGCCGGTAAAAGTTGGTTAACTCCAGTATCGACCTAGATCGAGTCTTGTCCGTGTCATACTTCTATAACGTGCTACCACAGTTTCCTGGATAATAGATTCGGTAAAGTCAGTTGTAGACCTATTATCAGTCACACACCAAGTAGAGGGGCCGGTATGAAGCTATCCATGGCCCTGGAATGAATCAAGTCATCCGATCAGGGGGCATGGGTGTTCCCGGTCTGGGACCGGGAGGGAATGGACCTTCTGAGTGAGCGCGTGGTATAAATGTTTATCCCATGCTATTCGAGGTCAGAGCCTCCCGTCTTATGGTTTTGCCTTGGCAGCGTAGCCCGGGTGAAGCCGGGCTTCGCGGAGGAAATTTGGTGTGTGCTGATTTTGAGTGTCCACTTCTAAAATGCCGTATGCGGGATTTGTCTTGTCGACTATTGGAAACCGTGAGTTGTGGGTAAAGAGTACACCCTCTGCAGAGTCAAAACTATTCGAGTAGCCGTGTCCCTAGTCAAGGACGTTGTTTGACGAGTCAAGTGTTTGTCCTAGGGTCGGTCTTTGGAGTATAAGCGGCGATAAAAATAATGGTTGTGGAAAATCATATGATGATGTGGTGGATGATCATATTATGGATATTATTGTGGACTAACCCATATGATTATGTTGTTGGATATCCTTGGGACGGTTCTACCTTCTGGATATTCAATATTTATTATTATTTATTATAAGCCCTTTTTCTGAGACACCCGACTGTGGCATGCTTATTATCATTTCTTATAAGCCCTTTCTGTGGTGTCGCTCAGACGCCCGACTAAGGCATGCTTATTGTCATATCTTAAGCCCTCTCTGTGGTGTCGCTCCGATGCCCGACTGTGGCAAGCATATTATTCAGTATTACCATCCTTGCTTGTTTATAAGGCACTGGTGGAAACATTGCACATCTTCATGAATGCATCCATGAATTAAACTCTAATGGCAAGATATAGTTGTTAGTAGAAATTTGCATGCATCTCACCTGCGGAACTTAATTGTTTTTCTTGATGTTTGCGAGTACATTCAAAGTACTCACTGGCTTGTCCCTGGCTATTGTCTTGGCCAGATTGCGTTCGGAGAGGAGCACGATGTCGTCAACCTTGGAACCTAGGAGTCAAGGATAGCAGCCTTGTGAGATAGGAATTTTTCCAGGTCAACTGTTCCTGTGGGAATGGAGTCCCATGGGCGCTGGAGATTCCTCGAGTCGCTTCCGCCGCCAACCTCAGACTTTTGTTCAACCCAGTAGATCTTCATGGTCTTGTAACCCAGATTTTGTATTTTTCTTGGATATTCTGTATCAAGTAAGTGTCTTCCAGCTAACAGCAATCCTGGGGTTGGTAAACACAAGTGACATGTTTTGTGGAAATCATTTTCCAAAAAACACATCGCTACAACCTTGGTATTAGAGCCAGGCTGACCATCGGCTAAACCTATCTTAGTGAGGGCGCTATCACTAAACCAGATATTTATATATCCACACCCCAGCCTAGCCTACCCAATAGCCAACCACACTGGCCATCCAGCACCTTTTGGCAGTCGGTGCCTAACCTGTCAACCTAGCCCTTAAGCTATGTGTCTATGACCGAGACCGGAGTTGTTGCATCCCTTAGCGTGCAATGAAAGACTCCCTAGCCTATATAGGAAGGCCTTGCCTCAACCCAGCAACCCGCAACTTTGAGACCACTACCCTAGTAAAACCCATTGACTTGGAAGATGCCTGGCCGCATTCTTTGCAACGAGACCCCCATGTCCGAGCCTGGAGACTTCATAGTCATCCTCGTTGACCTCAGCCGCCAAGTTTTTGGCATAGGAGAACCTCGAGTGTATGTTGTACATGAGGAGCCTACGAGTGATGCTATTCGTCACTTTTGGGGCACGGTGCACATCTATGGAGGAAATCCCTCGTTAGAGTGCCCTCATCATTTCACTCATAGAGCAGCCACCAACGAAGCCCAAACTCGTCAGCTTGCAGCCCGAGAAGCTATAGTCTAGCTGCGACATTTGTCGCCATGGATGAACAGCCAACTATTCTGCTACTACCCTAGTCGTGAAGGCTATGGTAGTCTGACCCGAGTTGCCAAGGAAGACCTTGAGAGAGACCCTGCCCTGGTGCAAGTTGTGCGCTATTTGAGAGCGCAGGAGGCACTCATCGATCAGATCACCTCTGACTTGGTCATGAGCCGCACGCCAACTGCTCGCCGGACCCCGGCAAGCTATGAAGTCGCAACCGCCTCCAACAACCAACACATTTTGGTTGGAAGACCTATTGGACCCTTAAGGCTTGCCCCGCCAGCCATGACCCCAGTAGAGCATCACGGTAGTTTGGATGCCTTCTGCAATGAAGTTATGCCAAGAGCGCGTCGTCCGAGGCGTCGTCGCCACCGCAACCCTGCAGCCCCATTCCATGGCCCCGTTGACTTAGGAGCCTTGGCGAATGGAGGAGCCTTAATGGCTACTGAGCTCGTCAGCTCAGAGGCCAACGAAAGTGGAGCGAGTCCGTCAGAGTAGCTGTCAAGCCCTAGTAACCGCGTCACCATGTAACGTTGTATTCGCCTGATCGTAATAAAATGATTTTAGTAAAATTGCAGGATGCCTGCACCCCTTGTTTTTGTAAGTAAAATTTGCGTAAACTAGTCCACGTGGTCTTAGAGTAAAATTTTGGGCGTGACCACCCAGCCACCAAGTCAGCTACCCGAGTGATGTATCACTTAAGAGTTGATACCCGAGTTTTCACCCGGTGAACTAGGCCACCCCAGTGTCATACAGTGTGTGTCCCCAACCGAGGTACCCTTTAGACCACCCCTGACCGCTCCTAGCACTTCTCACCAAGTGTGCTGCCCCGAGTCAGTCCTTCCCATGAGTAACCACTGGGACTCATCCAGAAATTTTGGATGAGACCCCACAAAGGTAACTGTGTTGCCTCGTAGCCGAGTATAGAATAGCTCTGGTTTGCCCATCCTTTACCCTTCACGTCATCACCAAGGGTGTTCATCCATCAGCGGGTGGAATAATTCCACACGCACACTAGTGGAAAAATTTCAGATCTTCCATTCGTAGGTGATTGTTGTCAGACCAACGGGACATGTTTTCCAAAACTCCTTCTAGGAGAAGCAAAATGTGTTTTCCCCGACCGAGAGTATTTTCTCGGGAACCCCTTGCTCGTATCCCGTTGCCCGTCCTCAGAGTGTATGTCAGTCCAGGGGTATGTTTTCCTAATGCCATGTGAATAGTGGTGTATCATTTGATTGCATTATCTGCACTTGCATATGAGTAATTGTGTGCCATGTGATTTTTTTGCTTGCATGTGCATTTGATTGATCATGTCCTGTATTTCCATGAGTGAGTTATTTTTCTTTCCCTAAGAAAATCTCGGGAACGAGATTTATTTTTAAGGGGGGTAGTGTTTGTCACACCCCAAAAATTTCATAATATTTTTTGAAATAAAATATTGCCTAGAATAAAAAAATTGAGAAAATAATTTGCTTCATGACTCTTTTCAAAGCTTTTTTCCAAAAAACTTTTCATTTCAAGTGGCTTTTCAAAGATCTTTTAATGCTTGAGCTCTTCCTTGAGACCATTTTGAATTATTTATTTAGATAGGAATATTATTTGGCTATGTCTATTTAGTATCTCAATTTCTGGATTTTTAATTAATCTTTGAAACACTCCTTCTCCTTTATAAGGATGTTTTCCCTAGGTAAATGTTTTTGATAATTTATGTTGGAACCTGAGTACTTGCATAAAAACATTTCTTTTCTTCTCGTAAATTCTTGGGATATTTTATTTTAATATTTTAACCAAGATTTCTTTTATTCAAAACAGACTTATATTTTCTTTATAGGGATGTTTTGCACTTCAACCTTGTGATCACTTCTTCTAAAAATTCTATAAAAAAATGGGAGATGGTATGTGATGTCCCTAGATCACATTTATGCAAAAACGTACCCAAGTGTTTTGAAAATTTTGAGATCATTAACTACTTCTCTAATCTGGTCCAGATTTGAGTTTGTACTACAACCCTAGAAATAATCTTTCCAAAATTCCATTAAAATTTGGAGATATCAAGTATAGCATGAAATTCATTTTTATACAAAAACCCCACTTTGTGCTTTGTAATTTTTTAGCAAAACAACATTTTTTCTGTTCTGGTCTAGTTTGGTACTTTGTACTGCAACCCTACTTTTACTTGCTCTAGTTGCTTTGAAATTTTGCATGCATGTGTGGCACCCTACCAACAACTTAACCCGAGGAGTTGAGCCCCATTGGATGAAAGTAAGTGCATGTGATAATAGCTCCAAGTTTCTGTCCAGAGATGTGTTCTTCAAGATTTTGCATTAGCTAGTTTTGATTTTTGCCAAACAAGCCCTACCACCATTGCTAGCACCTAGAGAGACCCTAACCTGGAGTTTGTGGGCACTAGAATATGCCATTGGATGCAAGTAGCTTTCTGTCGAACAGGTTATGTGCATGACCAGATTTGGCACTTGATAGAGTTTGCATTGACAACTTTCTTCCCTGGCTCAATATTCATGTCCATCCACTCTACCTTAGGCCCTTGCCCACCCCTGTTTAGTATTAGCTGCAGCATCCCCTGGTATACCACCCAACCATTGCATCGAGCACCTAGTGAGCGTGCTCTAGGAGCGCCAAAGCGTGCAATTGGTGTGCCCCAGAACACACGTTTTGCACGCGGCAGCCCAGCTGTCGTGTCCCCGCTTCCCTTGCCCCGTGTCGCTAGTCGCAGCGCCGCGTCAACCCCCTCCCCCTGCAGTTGGTCACTGCCAGGTGCACGAGCAGTGTAGTGGCAGTGCGATGGCCGCGGTTTCCTCTGCTTCGCTACAGTGGCCGGCGCCGCCCATGCAGCCCCGCCAGCCATCTGTCCCTGGACCATCCCCTACATCATCTGCTCGCTGCCCCGCTGCCCGTGTCGACCTGCTGCCGCCGCTGCGCGCCTGAAGCTCTATCCCCGGCGAGCTTATCCGAAGTCCGAGCGAACCGACTCCGCCATGGCTATTTAAAGGACCCCCCCCCCCCCTCCCGAGCCCTCTCAGCCTCGCAGCAGCCTCCCCTGAGCCGTAGCTCCCTCCCCCTCGCCTCAATTTAGCCGGAGCCGCTTCCCTGCTTCTGTGCGACAACAGCGCCGTCGCCGGCCTCCGGCCAAATTCCAGCAGCCACAAACCCCTTTCGCCTTCTCTTGGCCGCTGCTAGCTTCCCCTCGAGCCCCTGAACCCATTTCCCTCTTATTCCCTACCCGAGAGCCGTAGCGTGCGCAACCCAAACCTTGCACGAACCTCTCTTTGCCATGGCCGGAGGTGAGCTCACTTCTGAGCTCCCCAGCTGCCCTAGAGCCTTCCAAAGGACGAGGCCCTCCCGCTTGAGCCCACCTGTGTGCTCAGCACCGCGAATGATGCCCCCTAGCACCGGCGAGCCCCGTCGGAGTGCCGCTGCACTCTGTCCAGTGCGCGCGCAGAGGTGGGAGAAGAACCCGACAGGCGGGTCCCGCCTGTCGGTGAGCCAGCCGCAACCCAAGTGGCGCAGAACCCCCTGGTGCGTATTCTATTTAGTAAAGTGTATTTCCTGGTAGTTGTCTGAGTGATTATGCTTCCTCTATTAGAAAGCATATATAGCCCGAAGCTTTTTCTTTTATTTGGATTTTAAGACAGAGTTGACCAGAAAGTTTGACTGACTATAACTTTTTTCAAGAAACTCCAAATCAATTGATTCTTTTTCTTACCTGTTTATAATTTCATCTAGTTTATTTTAAGATTTATTTCAAAATTATTCAAAGAACTTTTGTGTGCTGTTTTGAATACATGTTATGATTCAAATATTTTTCAAAATAGGATTTGAAGAGAGGATACCTACTCCAAGTTATGGGGTACACATCACCCTCCTCAAACCCAAATTTCAAAGTATCTTGAATCCAAATTTTGCATAAGTTGTGTGATGATTGTGGTGGTGCATATATTGCGTGATATGAGGTTATGTTCTTGCATGAAATAATACTTTGCATATTTCATGCATGCTACTCACATTATAACAATGGTGAAACATGTTGATGGCATGTGTGCTAATTATGAGAGGTCGTGGAATAACCTAGTCACACGGAACGTGATAGGTTATGGCCTGGTCATGACATGTGCATGAAGATGCCGGTAAAACTTGGTTAACTCAGTATCGACCGAGATCGAGTCTTGTCCGTGTCATACTTCTATAACGCGCTACCACAGTTTCCTAGATAATGGATTCGGTACAGTCAGTTGTAGACCTATTATCAGTCACACACCAAGTAGAGGTGCCGGTATGAAGGTATCTATGGTCGTGGAATAAATCCAGTCATCCAGTCAAGGGGCATGGGTGTTCCTAGTCTGGGACCGGGAGGGAATGGCCCTTCCTAGTGAGCGCACGGTATAAATTTGTGATCCCATGCTAGTCGAGGTCGGAGCCTACCCGTCTTATGGTTTTGCCTTGGCAGCGTAGCCCGGGTAAAGCCGGGCTTCGCGGAGGAAAATTGGTGTGTGCTGATTCTGAGTGTCCGCTTCAAAAATGACATACGCCCGGATTAGTCTTATCGACTATCGGAAACTGTGAGCTGTGGGTAAAGAGTACACCCTCTGCAGAGTCAAAAACTATTCGAGTAGCCGTCTCCCCGGTCAAGGACGTTGTTTGATGAGTCAAATGTCGGTCCTAGGGTCGGTCTTTGGAGTATAAGAGGTGATAAAAATAATGGTTGTGGAAAATCATATGATGATGTGGTGGATGATCATATTATGAATATTAATCTGGACTAACCCCTATGATTATGTTGTTGGATATCCCTGGGACGGTTCTACCTCCTGGATATTCAATATTTATTATTATTTCTTATAAGACATTTATGTGGTGTCGCTGAGACACCCGACTGTGGCATGTTTATTATCATTTCTTATAATCCCTTTCTGTGTTGTCGCTGAGACACCCGACCGAGGCATGCTTATTGTCATATCTTAAGCCCTCTCTGTGGTGTTGCTCCGACGCCCGACTGTGGAAAGCATATTATTCATTATTACCATCCTTGCTTGTTTATAAGGCACTGGTGGAAACATTGCATATCTTCATGAATGCATCCATGAATTAAACTCTAATGGCAAGATATAATTGTTAGTAGAAATTTGCATGCGTATCACCTGCGGAACTTTACTGTTTTTCTTGATGTTTGCGAGTACATTCAAAGTACTCGCTGGCTTGCCCATGGCTTTTTTCTTGGCCAGATTTCGTTTGGAGAGGAGCACGATGCCGTCAACCCCGGAACCTAGGAGTCAAGGATAGCAGCCTTGTGAGATAGGAATTTATCCAGGTCAGCTGTTCATGTGGGAATGGAGTCCCATGGGCACTGGAGATTCCTCGAGTCGCTTCCGCCGCCAACCTAAGACTTTTGTTCAACCTTGTAGACCTTCATGGTCTTGTAACCTAGATTTTGTATTTGGCTTGGATATTGTGTATCAAGTAAGTGTCTACCAGCTAACAGCAATCCTGGGGCTGGTAAACACAAGAGACATGTTTTCTGGAAATTATTTTCCGAAAAACACGTCGCTACAGACGCTCTCTCACAGAAGGAAACCTCCCATACCGTCAAGCAGGAGCGGCTGGAGCTAGTTCACCACAAGGAGATAACGCAACTGGACACGTCCTTAAATGACAAGGATGATCGGCTGGCGAAGGGGGTCGAGGCGGCGCGGGTCATGCGGGATGAACTCGCCAACCGGATCCAGGCGTATGCGACCCGAGATCGCGAGCTGGAAGAAGAGGCGGGCAAAGTTGACATCCTCCTCAAAAGTGAGTCCTCCTTGGCTTGATTTGTCTTTCTAGTGTTGGTTTGGACTCCTTTTCCTTTTTCATCACGTCGCGCGCCCCTCATTGCTCCCCGGAACTCTTTCCAGGGACGAGGACGGCAGCGGGCCCTTGGCAGCCCTGTTCCGGAGGATCATTATCGGCTGGCCCTTGGCGATCCCGATAGTAGCACCGGTGAGATAGCTCTCAAGGATGCCACTTCAGTGACGAAGCCTATGCCCGCTCCACGGTGGGGGGTGATTCGGCCACGAAGACCGATGCAAGAGGTGCCCAAGCGAATGGTGGAGCGTCCACCTCAACTGCCATGGGCGATGCGTGAGCCAAGGGTGGAGCCGCCACCGGTAGGACTTTTCCTCTTTCCTGCACTTATAGTTAATTTGCAGTTCCATCCACTAGGGGAGTGGTTTAATGAACCTTGGCTATGGGCTTTTGCACCTTTGTGTAATATATGCTTGCTTTGAATGTTTGCTTGTGAAAATTGTGCTTGCCGACTTGTGTTTTGATCTTTGTTTCCCTTGGCTTCTGTCTACCCAACACTTTGCCCTTTCCATCTTTGGCCCCGCCAGTCCGACAGCTGGGAGACGGTCTGCGACTGGGACGAGGCTTCTACCTTTGGGGTATCAACCTTGGTTTTCTCGAAGCCGCGAGGATACTAAGACTTAGAACGAGTCTACAGAGGCCGGTTAAAAAAGGAATCGGACACGATCAAACCAGCCCGAGCCGGTTTCCCTTTCGTAATCAAACTTTTTGTATGCTCGGCCTTCCGTCCTAGGGATCCGCTAGTCGGGCAGCCGGGAGCCGGTGTGTAGCTATGTAGGGTGGTAAGGGTTTTGGCTCGACACGCTCCACATGTTCGGCTACGAATAAGGGGAAAGCTCGGGTCAGCTAGAGAGCCCCCGAGTCAGAGGAGTCGGATCAAGGAGTTTACTCAGAGAGCGACATTTTTTGGGAAATCGAAAAGGTATGTCCCAAGTGTCAGCTTGGGGCACCCACTGGATTCATTTAAGCCCAAAAGGGTAGGGGATACATACGTACACTTCTTTGTCTATTCGTCTTTGCAGTAGAATGGGAGAAGGAGTGTCGTGTTCCATGGACGCTCTGTCTCCTCGCCAGAGGCATCTGTCTTGCGCTTCTCTGGCTTCTAGGCATCTATTAGATAGTATGTGTTGTTGTGTAGTGCCTTGGTGGCGATGAAGGGTCCCTCCCATGGAGAGGACAACTTGTGTTGGCCAGTCGTTCGATCGATTCTTCTAAGAACCAGGTCCCCCTCGCGAAAAGAGAGGGGTCTGATCCTTTTGATGTGGTAGTGCCTCATCTTGTGCCGGTAAATGGTCGTTCGGCTCAAGGCTAGCTCGCGTGCCTCTTCGAGTAAGTCGATGTCGTTTTGTCTTGCCTCTCTTGCATCCTCCTCCGGGTACAGGGTGACGCAAGGCGAGTCGAACTCGACATCTGTGGGGATGACCGCCTCGGACCCGTACACGAGGAAGAATGGCCTGAAGCCGGTCGACTGGTTCGGCGTGGTGCGGAGGCTCCATAGTACAACCGACAGCCCTTCGATCCAGTAGTCGGACGACCTGATGAGTGGCGCCACAAGTCTTGGATTGATGCAGGCCAGGATCAGGTTATTTTCCCTCTCTGCCTGGTTGTTTGACTGCGGGTGGGCGACCTACGCGAGGTAGAGCCGGATGCCCTCCTTTGCGCAGAAGAGGGCCATTGCACCTTTGGCGAAGTTGGTGTCGTTGTCGGTGATGATGCTGTGGGGATCGTCGTAGCGGACGGTGATGTCCTTGATGAACTGAACGGTTGTCGGGCCGTGCAGCTCCTTGATGAGTCTGGTGTCGTGGGAATGAACCTGACAGTAGAGGTGTAGGGTACGAAAGGAGAGGGCAGAGTCCTAGCTACAACAAGCTTTTACGCAAGATGTATGAGTTCAGACCCCTCTCGTGGAGGTAACAACCCTACATGTCAGTGCTCGGGAGCTCTTGCAGTGTGGAATGCGTGTTACACGGGGTGTGAACCCTTGTGCCAGAGGGGAGGAGTAGCTTATATAGAGTGCGCTTCCCCTCATCAATATCCGGCCACTAAGGGTTCGATCAATGGAGTTTTAAAGTGTCCATTACTGATAACGTACATAGTTAATGTTACTTATGACGACTAGCCGAACGCTCGCCTGTTGGCCTCCCTGGAGTGGCTTCTGGTCTTCTGCGTCGACTGGCTTCTTCCGAGTGGAAGTTGGTTGTTGAGTGAAGGGGAAAATCCTCCGAGTGATTTCTTACTGAGTGACTCGCACGCTATGGTTATCCAGTCGGAATCCTCCTTGTGGTCTTCAAGTCTTTAATGAGGTGCGTGTCATTGTTCTAGGAATGGGGGTACCCAGACCTGCCTGCCTACGGCCCAGGGCTGTCCAACTTCACCGACACAAGATCAAGTGGCACGACATCACCCGGGACAAGGCCCTCGCAAGGGGCCAAGGCTCGCGAGGAGGAGCAGCATCAAGACCCGTAGGGGGCCTCCTGAGGACCCCTATGAAGCGGCGGACATTACGAGGCAAGGCCAGGCCTCAGGAGTCAAAGGTGATGCAAGGGAAGGACAGGTGAGCAGCAGATGACCGGAAAAAACGGTTTCCCCTTTAGTGCAAAGGGGGCGGGAGCGTACCGGGGTTCCAAAAGGCATCCCCCCAAAGGTTTCCCTTCTGGTGCAACGAAGCCGTCACCGCCCGCCAGTAGGGCAGACGTCACCCTCGGGCCCTTTCGTGCAGCGCGGGCAGTTCCTTTGCAGGCGAAGTCCACCTTTGGGCAGGTGAGCATGTTCTCCCGTTCCCCTTCAAAATTGGCCATTGTGGGATCCCTTCCCGCCAAAGCGATGAGGGAAGAGGACCCGGGCCTCCATAATAAATAGAGGGGGTAGGATAGTTCTGAAGGGGGGCGGTCAGTTCATTCTCATCCTTGAGAAACACTCAAAGCCACCCAATCTCCCGAGGCTCGGGAGCACTGTACTAGTTCATCCCCCAACCTCCACGAGAGGCGATCCACCAAAAGAAGGAGTAGGGTTTTACGCTTTGCAGCGGCCCAAACCTGGGTAAGCTGTTGTGTTCTGTGTTCCCCTTACCATCAAGTGAGCCCTTCGTTGTTCCCATCGAGTAGCGAGCTAGGCGCGGCTGAGAGGGGAGAGATCTTCGTACACGACCCTGTGTTCGAATCATTAGGCTTTTGCAGAGCCTGAAATCCGACATTTGGTGCACCGGGTAGGGGGCCTGTCGAGGTCTCTCCCAAGGTTCGGCTCACCGAAACTGACGGCGCCCATGGCAGGGAAATAAAAAATCCGCGCGGAGAGGCAGGCCACCCGTGTGGCCCGGACGACGAGGACAGGCCAAGACGCTCAGTGGCGTTCCGCCACCTTGACGGCCGACGTCCATGTTGGACAGGCTTCCAACAGGCGCCAGGGGTCGCGGTCTTCACTAACCATACAACGTCCCCCTGTCGCCTCGGCCTTTCGGCGCGTCCCGGCAGCCCCTTCTCTCGTCCGAGTTTGTCAGCACCCGATGCACAAGCATGTCTCGCTACTGGTGGCGCACGAGCTCAGGCGCCAGCTCACAGCCCGCCACCGCTGCGTCGGAGGCCACGCGCACCACCTCGGGCTCATCGTCGTCGATGAAGCCCAACCTCGCTCCCGCGCAAGTCGTGCCTGTTGGCTTGCATCGCCAGGGATTGCAACGGGAGAGCCACGCGAGCGCGCCTCAAACCTTCACCCGGGCTCCCCCTACTGGAGATCTGGTAGGATCAAATGGGGGTACGGGATTCGTCCACGCTGGGAAGACGGCACCCAGTGTCCCCCGGCGTACTTCACAGAGCAAGATGGCCCTACCGTGTCGAGCCCCCCGACAACAAAGGGCCATGAGAGGGGGATGGTCTTGAGCGCCATAACCGGCAAGTGGCTTTGTGTGCTGAAGCATTGGCATCCTTCACACTTGTCGACCAAAGTTGTTGTCTCCTCGAGGGTCGTGGTCCCATAGAATCCGTGGTGGAATGCCTTGGCCACCAGGGTTCTAGAGGCGGCGTGATGCCCACACTCTCCATGATGGATATCTCTAAGGATTTCATGTCCCCTCTCTCATCTGGCGCAGCGTTGGAACACACCGGTTGTGCTGCGTCGAACCAACTCCCGATTGATAAAGGCGTAGCGGGAGACCGATGTTGGATCTGCCGGGCCTCGGCCTCATCGGGCGGGAGCTTGCCATGAAGGAGGAAAGCGAGGATGGGCTTGGCCCATGTTGGTGCCGAGACGGGAGCCAGCTCCGGCTCGGATTGGGTGCAAAGGGCAGCCATAGCCCCCGAGTTTGTCGTTGGAGTCCCCGAGACGGAGCCATTAGTCCCTGGGATTATATCGGAAGCTGGCCCGCCGTCAACCTTCATGATGGATGCGGGCTAGGAGCTGGGTGGGCTAGACGTGGGGTTCGTCGTAGCCGGCGATGTAGGTGGAGCCGACGGAGCTGGTGGAGCTGGCGGAGTCTCCGGACCCGAGGTTGTCGGGCCGGATGAGTCTGCGACCACAAAAATCGATGTCGACTCTGGAGACGGCTTGATTGATGGCTTGTGCAGCTGCTCGAGGGAGACACCGGCTGGGATTGCTTGTCGGGTGGAGCCAATTTTTGCCAGCGCATCCGCCGCCTCATTGTCCGCTCGGGGGACATGGTGGAACTCGCAGACCTCGAAAGGACCACTAAGTTGCTGGATGAGGAAGCAGTAGCTGGCCATGTTGGCATTCGTGGCGTCCCATTCGCCAGAGACCCGTTGCACCACGAGATCGGAGTCGTCGAAGCAAAGAATCAGTCGGATGCCGATTTCTCTGGCAAGCCGGAGGCCGTGTGCGAGCGCTTCATACTCGGCCACGTTGTTGGAGGCGGCGAAGTGCGTCTGGAGAGCGTATTTGAGGTTGTCCCCTTTCGAGGATGACGGGACGATGCCAGCTCCCAAGCCGGCCCGCATCTTGGAGCCGTCGAAGTGCATCCGCCAGTGCATGGAGTCGGGAGGCGGCGGCAAGAACTGGGTCTACGGCCCAGTCGATGAGGAAGTTGGCCACCACCTAGGACTTGATGGTGGTGTGCGGCTCGTAGCGGATGTCGTGGTCGGCCATGGCGATGGTCCATTTGGCGATCCGGCCTATGGCGTTTCGGTTGCCCATGATCTCTGAAAGTGGAGTCGCGCTCACCACCGTGATGGTGTGCTCCTGTTAGTATTGCTTCAGCTTCTTGGCGGCGAAGTACACGCCATAGCACATCTTCTGGTAGTGGGGTAGTTCTGCTTGGAGGCGGAGAGGACTTTGCTTAGATAGTAGATAGGGCATTGAACCGGCAATACCCTGCCCTCCTTCGGCCGCTCCACCACCAGGACCATGCTGACCATGCGTGTGGTTGCTGCGATGTATGCGAGCATGAGCTCCTTCTCAACCGGCACGGCCAAGACGGGCGCGTTGGAGAGAGCACGCTTGAGGTCGCGGAAGGCCCCATCCTCCTGATGGCTCCGCTCGAACTTGGTGGTCTTGTTCATCAGTTGGTAGAGGGGCAGCGCCTTCTCGCCAAGCCGGCTAACGAACCGGCTGAGGGAAGCCAGGCAGCCTGCAAAATTTTGTACGTCGTTGAGTCGAGCCATGCGCTCGATGGCTTTGATTTTCTCGGGGTTGGCTTCGATGTCGCAGGCTGACACGAAGAAACCCAAGAGCCGACCGGCTGGAACCCCGAAGATGTACTTCTCCGAATTGAGCCGGATCTTGTACTCGTGCAGGTTGGAGAAGGTCTCCCGTAGATCGTGGAGGAGGCTGAAATGCTTCTTGGTCTTGACGACGATGTCGTCAACGTAGACGTGTACGTTCCTACCGATTTGCGGCAGGAGGCATTGTTGCATGCAGTGCTGGAAGGTTGTGCCTGCATTCTTCAGGCCGAATGTCATCGTTGTGTAGCAGTAGGCTCCAAAGGGGGTGATGAAGGAGGTCTTGAGCCAGTCGGCTGGTCCAGCTTGATATGGTGGTAGCCGGAGTAGGCGTCCAAAAAGGACAACAAACGTAGCTGGTTGTGGAGTCGATCACTTGATCAATCTGTGGCAGGGCGAAAGGGTCCTTTGTACATGCCTTGTTCAGGCTTGTGTAGTCGATGCACATGCGCCAGATTTTGTTTTCTTCAGCAACAGGACTGGGTTGGCTATACAGTCCGGGTGGAAAACTTCCATAATAAAGCCGGCTGCGAGCAGCCGGACAGTTGGCCAGGTCGAGTGGCACCTCCTTGGTGTCCTTGGATGGCTCGAACGTGGCCTCGCTAGCCAGCTAGGACGGGGGAATCGGCACGGACGGCTGCTCGGTGCCCTGAGCCATGAGTCGGTCGAGCTGCCTCCTATCATCTACGATCACCAGCGCTTCGGCCAGTCCGTTGATGTCGCGCGTGCACTCGATCGACTTCTTGCAGTCGCCGGCAACGGTGATAATGCCCTTGGGCCCAGGCATCTTTTGTCGGATTTCGGGCTCCGCAAAACCCTAAATATTCAAACTCAGGGGCATGTACAAAGATCTCTCATGGGCTCGCCTCACCCAACTCGCTACTAGTCAGGGATGGCACAGAACTCACTCGATGGTGAGAAAGACATGGAACACTGCAGCATTACCTAGGTTTGGGCCGCTGGGAAGCGTAATACCCTACTCTTTCTTTGGTGGATTGCCTCTCGTGGAGGTTGGTGGATGAACTAGTATAGTGTTCGAGGGCCTCCGGAGGCTAGATGGCCTTTGTGTGGTGCCAATGGGTGAATGAATGGATCGGGTCGGGGATGTGGGATCGGATCCCCCTCTATGAAGTAACCTACCCTCTATATATAGGGGCGGCCCGGGTCCTCTTCCCTTATCTTGTGGGCGGGAATGGATCCCACAATGGTCAATTACGAAGGGGAACAGGGGAACATGCTCCCCCTGTCCAATGGTGGTCTTCGTCTGCAAAAGTGGTTGTCAACGCAATAGGAACGGGTCCAGGGGTGACGTTCGTCCTGCTGGCGGGCGGTGGTGGCCTTGTTGCACCAGAAAGGAAACCTTTGCAAGATGCCTTGGGAACCGCGGTACGTCCTTCCCCTTTGCACTAAAGGGGAAACTGCTCCGCTGTGTTGTCTGCTGCTCGCCTATCCTTCATACACGTCATCCTCGACTACTGAGGCTGGGCCTTGACTCGGAATATCCGCCGCTCCACAGGGGTCCTGATGTTGTTCCTCCTCGCGAGGCTTGGCCCATCGCGAGGAGCTTTCCTTGAGTACTGTCGGGCCTCTTGGTTTTCGGTCGATGAAGTGGGCCAATCCTGGGTCGCATGCACGCAGGTCCGGATACCCCCATTCCCAAAACGCCGACAGTAGCCCCCGGGCCCCCAGCGCGTTTGGGTTGGCTTCTGGGCGAAGCCTCGGGGACGGCCAGAGGCGTCGCGTTGCCTGCGGGCCAGGCCCTATGAACAGTAAACTGAAAGCTTATCTTCCCGTATTCTCCGCACTAGACAAGCCTCAGCTAGGCTCGTTGAACCACTTGACCCACATCTGCGAGCCGCCTTCGTCTCCCGTCGATCTCGTTGTTGGTTCTTCCCCCTGTGCGACCCCGGATCCCTCCTCCGAGCCCCCACGCGCCGCGTCGTTTTTCCCCTCATCCTCCTCACCATGCCTCCTAAAGGGGGAAAGAGCAGAGGCTCGCGGAGCCCGTCCCTCTCGACAGCGCCTTGGCCCTCATTGGGCCGGTCAACGGTGGTGAACTTTGAGGGGTTGGACAAGATCCGGCTGGTAGTCGCGGTTGGCTCCAACGAGTGAGGGGCTACCAAGATCTGGCCAGGTTCATGGCCTTGGGGCGAGATGGCGACCCCAGCAGTTCCCCTTCATATCAACACCCTTGTGTCTGGCATACTTCTGCCGTTCTTGGGCATCCTCATCGCAGTGCTCTCGCATTATCAGATCCACGTGCTCCACCTTGACCCCAGTTCTCTGGTTCTCCTCTCGCCCTTCGCATTCTTGTGCGAGGCCTTTGTTGGCGTTACCCCTTTCGTGGCATTGCTTCGCCACTTTTTCTTCCTTGAATTGGTCTCCAAGGAGCAGTGCTCCAGGTACGCGTTCTTGAAAGCGGCCAACGCATCCGTCCCGGGGGCCCTCGACGCTGAGCTCCTCCCCGAAGCAGAGGGGTTCCGGCGGCAGTGGGTGCAGGTCGAAACTGCCGAGGCTGGAGCCATGTTCCAACCCCCGTCGACCCCCGCCACGTTGAACCGGGGATGGATGCGCGAGGAGCTTAATTACCCCCAGCTCGCGCCAGTCCTGACCCGGCTGGAGAAGCTGAAGAAGGTGGGGGTGATGATGGCGATGGTTGTGTGGGAGTTTATTTGTCAGCGGATTGCTCCTCTCAAGCGCCACTCCCGTCTGATGTGGGCCTACGCGGGACCTTGTGACCCAATGAGGATCCAGGTCATGCCTCTCTCCCCTGACGTCCTGCATGAGTTGCTCCGTCGGCTGACTGGTGGCGATCCTGACGAGCTTCCCCATAATGGCCTCCCATTGTATAACTTCAAGGCCCCGGAAGCTATCATCGTGGGGATGCCGCTCTTCGACGAGTGGAGGTTTCTCCCAGGAGGGGACGCGCGCCCCAGGGTGGCCTCGACCCTTGGGGTTCAGGCACACGAAAACTCTGGTCATGCCGCCCCTTCCGCAGCCGGGGTGGGCGGTGTATCACCGCCCGCTCCTACGGCTCTTGCCCCAGGTCGAGCCGGGGTTGTTGTTGATGACCGGTCGACGGTGGAAGTCACCGCCCCCGCCTCCAAGCTTCAGCCGAGGGCTGCCGGGTCTCCACGTCGGGCCACCCGTGTTGGTCGGAAGAGGAGTTCTCCTGAGGGCGGCCGCCCGTCGACGCGGTGGGCCCCGGTAAAGAAGAAGTGGGTCGCCGTAGACGAGTAAGCGCACGTACCCTCATTTTTCCTTTCTTTCTGCTCCTCCCTTCCGAGTCTTTTTCTGCAGGGTCTCCACCGGCGGTAGAGGAGGCGGGTCAGTGTTGCCCGTCCCTGAGATCGCCGTGCATCTTGTGGTTTCTTACCCCGCACCACGCGGGGTTCAACATCCCGAGTCCCTCGCGCGTGAGCCTCCCGCGGTCTTCCTCGCATGCGGCCTCTGGCTTCCCCGAAGAGTGTTATTCCCCTCGCCTGCGGTCGTGTTGTGCCTCCCTTCCAGACCCCTTCCGCTTGGTGATGGGGGGCCTCAGGGGGCGCCTCCTTCCGACGAAGCGTCTGCGCGTGAGCCCCCAGCCTCCGAGCATGGATCCAGGCTAAGAGACTCCTCGTGCGCCTCTCCCATTCACCATGTAGAAAGCGAGAGCTCTTGTTGGCCACTGGGCCCTGTTGAAGTTGTGCGTGTCGCGCCGTGGGGCTTGCTCCGCACTGCGGCGGACACACTTCAGCGTCTAGGAGCGGCTCTCTCCAGGAATGAAGTCCGCCTGAAGGATGCTCGCATGTACCTTGCATCGGGGTGGCGCCAGCTTGAAGTCGCCGTGAACCTCAGGCGTCTGCAGCGTGAGCGCGCCCGTGTGGAGGCAGAGGAGTCCCTTGCCGCGGCGGTGGAAGCCCGTGAGCGTGCCCTCTTCGAGGCTCGGGAGGCTGATTGTCGGCGCATGGTCTCCGAGAATCGCCACAGGGAGCTTTGTGCCCTCAACGCCGATCTTGAAGAGCAGGCTGGCCTGGGCTCCCGAGCGTCCGTCGATTCGCTCGCGCTTGTAGAGGTGGAGCAGAGCCTCGAGCAGGAGCGTCTCGAGGTGAGGGAGCGCCAGGTGTCGCTTGATGAGGAATCTCTTGCCTCTCGTCAGGCAAAGCTTGAGGAGGACATCGACAGGGGGGTGGCAGATGCTCGGCATTCCCTTCTTCTTGACTATCGTGCGAAGCTCAGGCTCCAGGAGTCCCGCTTCCGCGAGCGTCGTGGCCACATGAACAACGAGGTCGATGCCCTCAGGAAAAGGTTGGATCAGGAAGTGAAACGTCGGCATGTCGCACTGGATGCCCAGGCTACTGCCGAAGATAATCTGTCTCTTCTTTACAATCAGGTGAAAGGCACGGCTTCCCTGGTTGGAGAGGCCTCCTAAGAGGCGATCCAGGCTCGTGGCCTCCAGCTTAAACGCTCATGAATGTTTCAATCCCTCGAGAGGAGAGCCTCCCGGGCTTCGAGCGACATCTGTGGCGAGGGTGTCTTGAGCCCCCTGGTCCCCGACGATGCTGGGTACTTGGGCTACTTCCTCCGTGTCGTGGAATGCCTTAAGGCGGGTGCCGAGAAGGCTCGCGCGTGTGCGGAGAAGAAGGGTCGTGACCTTTTATGTCAAGCAGCCTCGAACGTCTTCAGCCACCTTGTTCACCTTGACCCAGACTTTGACGTTGCCGTAGTGTTGGGTACGGTGCCAGAGATGATCCGCGCCGCCCTGGCCGAATGGGTCGAGGTCCACGTGGAAGACCTGGTGACAAGGCTTGCTCCCAAAGGCTGCAGCGTGAGCTCTGGCGACGATGCGTCCTCCTGATTCCCCTCCTTGTTCTCCTGACAGGGTTATGTACTAGGTTTAACAGCAACTTTGATTATATGGGGGGTACCTTTCAATGCGTTCCTTTTAGATGAGATGTGCACAATGCTTTCCTCCTGGCAGTGGCCGCTGCCAGCCCTGTCTTGTCGCGACACTGACGGTCTAGCCCGTGAATATGGCACTGTTCATGGCGCTTCCTCCCTACTTGTGGGGTGGTTTGAGGACCCTTTCGGCACTCTGTGTCTGCAGGTCCCGGTCCCGCATATTTCCCTGCCGCCGCGAGGCACAACCCGTTACCAAGGTTGTTCCTCATGGGGGAAAGCGCCGACACCCTAAGTGCTGACATGGGCGGCACCTGGGCGGCCGAGTGGCCTTGCGACTGGTAAGGCTCCTAAGGCACATTGCTCGGGAGTCCCCCTTGACACTCAAACCGGTCTACGTCGATTGGTCCCAGTCCCGCACATTTCCCTGCCGTCGTGAGGCGCGACCCGTCAAGGTTGTTCCTCACGGGGCCAGGCCCTGACACCCCTGATATCGACCGAATGTGCGTGGACGGCACCAGAGTGGCCAAGTGGCTTTGTGACCGGTAAGACTCCTGTGGTCCCCTTTGATGCTAGAGCGATTCCCCATTCCGCACCCTTTGTGGTTGCCTCGGGAGGCCCGGCGATCTCCTGTGGTTTCCGCGAAACACCAATCAAAACAAAATGAGAAAGAGGACTCGAGTTTGGTAAAACGAGAGAAACATAGACAAGAAATCCCCGCCCTTCTTTTCTTTTCAAAATATGAAATGAAGAGATCTTCGAGCCTTTGATAGCTCAAAATACAAAAGGGGGGCCTTGAGGGTCGCAACTTGAAACGCGACAAAATAACGAGAAAATGGCCTCGTCCGGCACCTAAGCACGGAGCATAGGGCTTCCACTAGGCGTGGGATGGACCCCTCCGCGTCCTCGGGGGCCCTGGGCGTATACAGCCTTGGCTCGTTATTATGTAAGAGTGTCACGATGGGGGTGTATCTGGGAGGTCGCGAGGATGCTTTGGCCTCGCGAGTGTCCCTCCCCCGAGGCATAGGCGCCTGATTCTGGAAGTCATTGATGGATTGTGTTGATTGCCTCCGTCTTCTCCCAAGCGCGGAGCATAAGGCTGCCACTGGGCGTGGGAGGGACTCCTCCACGTCCTCGAGGGGCTCTGGGCGTATATAGCCTCAGCTCGTTCTTATGTGAGAGTGTCACAGGATGAACTAGGTTCCGGAAGGATTGAAGGAAGATGCATAAGCATCACGGGTCGATGCAGGTCCCGGGGACGCTTCGGGAGCCTCGTGCCTCACATGTGCGTGCTCCGCTGGTGGTCCCCAGGCTCGTAGCGGCGTGACGTGGTCTACCCTGAGCGAGCCCCCGAGCGTGGCAGGGGCCCCCAGCGCTCGCTGGTCGGAGAGCTCGCCCAGACGGTAGGTCCTCGGGGCATTGCCCCAACGCACCTCGTTGCGGCCCCCCGGGTCCCCACGTTGGTACCCTGTGCCATGCCCTTAGGCCGGGCTAGCCCAACCTGAAGGCAACGGCAGATATCTGAACACCCGCTGGCGATCGAATGAAGACCGCGTTGGCGACATGGGCATGTGTTCCACTCTCGGTCCCCAGGCAGGCGCCGCAAGCCCCGGAGGCAGGGCGGATGTACCACCCCTGGCCTCCAGGTTAGGGTCGTCTCGCCCGGGAACACGGGCGTGTGCTCCACTCTCTATTCCCAGGTTGGGGCCTCTTGGTCTGGGTGCAAGGGTGCGTCCACCCTGTCCCAGGAGAGAGGTCCCTGGTCCCAGACCCAGACGTCTGCCCAAAGCAGCTCCTGCTAGCAGGTGTGCCCCGCGAGGACACCCGTGCTGGGCGTCCCCGCGGAGCCACCCCCGCAGGCCACCCTCGTGGTGTTGTTCATACCTGTTTGCGCGGAGGCTGTCCTCGGGGTCGTGCCCGTGCCTCCACCGCAGTGGTGGTCCGAGTTGCTTCCTCCGTAGCCCAGATGTGTGTCGACACGATCGTCGTCGAACTGCACGCGCCTCCAAGGGTTGATGTAGTCGGGCCTCCGGTACTCCCTCCTTGTTTCGTGAAGCACGTCGTGGGACGTTGGACGACGCCTCCCCAGCGTGGCCAAATCCCGTGCCTCTAGGAGCTCCCGTCGGGACCCTCCAACGGGGGCAGTCCTGGGCGGGTGTCTTGGGCGCGCCCGCGTGGTTCCCCCGTTGTAGCCCCTGGTGGTGCGGGCTGACGAGCGCAGTTCCCACGGGGGCGCGCTTGGGTCTCGCCGGCGACGTTGCGCCCAAGAGCTCGCATGTTCCCTCCGACGCGGCGGCAGCGGGCGGCGTGTCGGCACCTCAGCTCATGTGCCACCAAGAGCGCAACATGTATGTGCGTCGGGTGTTGTCAGACTCGAAAGGGGGGTGGAACAGCTCGGACGCGTGGAAGGGTTGGGGCGATGGGGAGATGTCATATGGTTGGTGAAGGCGGCAGCCCCCGGCGCTCGTTGGAAGCCCGTCAGGCGTGAACGTCGGCTGTCCGGGTGGCAGAGAATCGCAGGGCATTCCGGCCCACCTGCGTCGGCCGCGCTACGCATGCGGCCCACCTCTGTGCGCGGATTCACCGTCCCACTACCAAGAGTGCGACCAGCTTTAGCGAGCCGATCCCTGGGAGAGACCTTGACACACCCCCTACCTGGAGCGCCAAATGTCGGATTTCACGCTCCGCAAAATCCTGATCTCTTGTGGGCTCACCTCACCCAACTCGCTACTCGTCGGGGATGGCAAAGAACTCACTCGATGGTGAGAAAGACACAAAACACGACAATTTACCCAGGTTCGGGCCGCTGGGAAGCGTAATACCCTACTCCTGCTTTGGTGGATTTCCTCTCGTGGAGGTTGGTGGATGAACTAGTACATTGTTCGAGGGCCTCCAGAGGATGGATGGCCTTTGTGTGGTGCCAATGGGCGAATGAATGGATCGGTTCGGGGATGTGGGATCGTATCCCCCTCTACGAAGTAACCTATGTCCGGACGGGAAGGGATCCCACAATGGCCAATTTTGAAGGGGAACAGGGGATCATGCTCCCCCTGTCCAAAGGTGGTCTTCGTGTGCAAAAGTGGGTGTCAACGCAGTAGGGACGGGTCCAGGGGTGACGTTCGTCCTGCTGGCGGGCGATGGTGGCCTTGTTGTACCAGAATGGAAACCTTTGGAAGATGCCTTGGGAACCCCGGTACGTCCTTGCCCCTTTGCACTAAGGCCTCGTTTGGTTAAGGGGGATTGGGGAGGTTTTGAGAGGAAAATCCCAGGGAGGGCCAGAAACCCCACAGATCCTCGTGCGCCCATTTGGTAGGAGGGGTTTGCTTAGCCCAATCCCCTCCGTTCCCCTTCAATCCCTTTCTATCCATGTGTTTCAAAACCCTCCTCGGGGGACTAGTGGAAGCAAAGCCCCGGGGATTTGAGAGGATTGGGTGGAACAAAGGGATTCACCCAATCCCCTGAAATCCCTCCCTCTCAAAACCTCCCCAATCCCTCTTAACCAAACGAGGCCTAAAGGGGAAACTGCTCCGCCCTAATGTCTGCTACTCGCCTGTCCTTCCTATACATTGACCTTGACTCCTCAGGCTGGGCCTTGCCTCGGAACATCTGCCGCTCTGGAGGGGTCCTGATGTTGTTCCTCCTCATGAGGCTTGGCCCCTCGCGAGGACCTTGCCTTGAGTGATGTCGGGTCTGTTGGTTTTCGGTCGATGAAGTGGGCCAACCCTGGGTCGCAGGCAGGCAGGTATGGGTACCCCCATTCCGAGAATGCCGACATCTTCATCTTGAGGTAGGCGTAATGGGGGATCGCCATGAACTTGGTGAGTGCCGGCCTCCCAAACAACGCATGGTAGGGGCTGTCGAGGTCCACCACTTCGAACTAGACTGGCTCATGGCAGAAATGATCCTTGTCGCTGAAGAGGACGTCCAACTGTATCCTGCCGATGGGGGAGCAAAACTGCCCCAGCACAATGCTGTGGAAAACAGTCCGAGTCAGTTGCATGTCCTTTTCCTTGAGCCCTAGCTTGAGCAAGGTGTCGCGGTAAAGGATGTTGATGCTGCTACCGCCATCGACCAGCACCCGCGAGAACCGGAGGTGAGACTCTTGGAGGCGATGGTGGGGTCGAGGACGAGCACATAGCTGCCGGGATTAGGCATCACCGCCGGATGGTCTACTCGGCTCCAAGTGATTGGCTTTTCGGACCAGTGCATGTATTGGGGAACCGAGGGGGCTGTGGCGTTCGCCTCATGTCGGCGTTGGCACTAGCTATGCTTGTCATCGCCCTCACTGTTGAAGACGAGGTAGGGCCTATCCTAGTCAGGGAACTAGTTGCGGAGGTGGCCATCGTTAGGGAGAGGCAGAGCCAGAGCCGGGACCGACACGGGAGCCGGAGCTCGAGGAGCCGCAGGCGGGGGAGCCCGCAGACCCTCGCCCCTGGCTAGACGCTATGAGAAGCTGCACTGTCGGAGCGTGTGGGTAGCCGGCTTTGCCCCGATATGCATTTTGCATGGCGCGTCGAGCATCTGTTCGAAGGTGAGCTTGGGCTACCAGGTGGCCTTGCCGGTTCGCTGGCGCTGGCTGCCGGCCTGAGCAACCGGCTGCTTCTCCTCGACGGTCGCAACCTGCTTGCTCCCATGCCATGGGTCCAGCTGATCGGCCTTGCGCTTGTTGTTCTACTGGCCGCGGTTGTCGCCAGCCGGCCGTGTCGTGGCGGGTGGCCGGATGAGCTTGTTAGTCGCGCTGACCTTGATCCGCATCGCAGAGTCGACCCTGGCGTACTTGTCAGCCTTGGCCATGAGCGCCGCTAGTGTGGTGGGCTCGGAGGACATGAGCTTGTGCTTGAGGAGGATGTCGTCTCAGTAGTCGTCGATGAAGTACTAGATGGTGTGCACCTCATGCACTCCCTCCCAGGAGTTGTGCAGCTCAGTCTAGCGCGTGACGTAGTCGCGGAGGGGCTCATAGGGCTTCTGGACGCACATGGCCAGCTCGCGGGGTGTCCAAGGCGCTTGTAAGTATGAGTGAAGTTGCACACGAAGTCTTCTTGAAGTCAACCCAGGTGTTGACACTGCCAGCCGGCAGGCTGTTAATCCATGTCCAAGCCGGGCCGATTAGCATGAGCGACACGTAGCGGACTGCTACGTCCATTTTGCATCATGCTTACATGTTGATATTTATCGCTTTATGGACAGTTATTATACTTTGTGGAACCTTACTTACGACTTTTCTCTCTTATTTTGCAAGGTTTATTTGAAGAGAGAGAATACCGGCAGCTAGAATTCTGGACTGGAAAAGCAGCAAGTCCGAGTCCTCTATTCTGCGCAACTCCAAATGCCGTGAAAATCAACGTGGATTTTTTTGGATCTTATAAAAAATACTGGGTGAAAGAAGTGTCAGAGGGGAGCAACCAGGGGCCCACAAGCCTGGTTGCCACGGCCAACCCCTCTGGCCGCGGCAACAGGGCTTGTGGGCACCCTGGCGGCCCACTGGCCCCCCTCTTTTGCTATATGAAGGGTTTCGTCCGGAAAAAAATCCGAGTGGAGCTTTTTCGTGGATTCTCCGCCGCCACGAGGTGGAACTTGAGCAGATCCAATCTAGAGCTCCGGCAGGACGATCCTGCCGGGGAAACTTCCCTCCCGGAGGGGGAAATCGTCGCCATCGTCATCACCAACACTCCTCTCGTCGAAGGGGAGGCATCTTCATCAACATCTTCATCAGCACCATCTCCTCTCCAATCCCTAGTTCATCTCTTGTAACCAATCTCCGTCTCGCGACTCCGATTGGTACTTGTAAGGTTGCTAGTAGTGTTGATTACTCTTTGTAGTTGATGCTAGTTGGATTACTTGGTGGAAGAGTTTATGTTCAGATCCTTGATGCTATTCATTACACCTCTGATCATGATTATGATTATGCTTTGTGAGTAGTACTTTTGTTCCTGAGGACATGGGATAAGTCATGCAAATAATAGTCATGTGAATTTGATATTCGTTTGGTATTTTGATTGTTGTATGATGTTTTTCCTCTAGTGGTCTTGTGTGAACATCGAATACATAACACTTCACCATATTTGGTCCTAGAGGAAGGCATTGGGGAGTAGTAAGTAGATGATGGGTTGCTGGAGTGACAGAAGCTTAAACCCCAGTCTATCCATTGCTTCGTAAGGGGTTGATTTGGATCCACTAGTTTAATGTTATGGTTAGACGTTGTGTTAATTCTTCTTTCGTAGTTGCGGATGCTTGCGAGAGGGGTTAATCGTAACTAGGATGCTTGTCCAAGTAAGGGCAGTACCCAAGCGCCGGTCCACCCACATATCAAACTATCAAAGTAACGAACGTGAATCATATGAACATGATGAAACTAGCATGACAGAAATTCCCGTGTGTCCTCGGGAGCGTTTTTCCTCTTATAAGACATTGTTCAGGCTTGTCCCTTGCTACAAAAGGGATTGGGCCACTTGCTGCACCGTTGCTACTACTTTTTACTTGTTACTTTTCACTTGTACGTTTCACCTCACTACACCATCACTTGTTACCGCTACTTTCAGTGCTTGCAGTTATTACCTTGCTAAAAACCGTTTATTGGAGCCTTCTCCTCCTCGTAGGGTTCGACACTCTTACTTATCTAAAGGACTACAATTTATCCCCTATACTTGTGGGTCATCAAGACTCTTTTCTAGCGCCGTTGCCAGGGAGGAAAGCGCCTTTGGTAAGTGGAATTTGGTAAGGAAACATTTATATATTGTGCTGAACTTTATTGTCACTTTTCACTATGGAAACTGTTCCTTTGAGGTGTTTGTTCACGAGGAGTTGTTCCTCAACCTGAGGTACCTACTGAAAATACCTTTTATGAAATTCCTTCGGGTATGCTTGAGAAACTGCTGGCTAATCCTTTTACAGGAGATGGATCATCACATCCAGACTTGCATCTAATCTATGTAGATGAAGTTTGTGGTTTATTTAAGCTTGCAGGTTTGACCGAGGATGAGGTAAAGAAGAAAGTCTTTCCTTTATCTTTGAAGAATAAGGCATTGACATGGTATAGGCTATGTGATGATACTGGATCATGGGACTACAATCGGTTGAAATTGGAATTTCATCAAAAGTTTATCCTATGCATTTAGTACATCGTGATCGGAATTATATTTATAACTTTTGGCCTCGTGACAGAGAAAGCATGGCTCAAGCTTGGGGAGCCTTAAATCAATGCTATATTCATGCCCCAATCATGAGCTCTCGAGAGAAATTATCACTCAAAACTTTTAAGCTCGGCTTTCTCATGAAGATCGTACCATGCTTGACACTTCTTGTACCAGTTCTTTTATGAAGAAGGATATTGATCACAAGTGGAATTCATTGGAAAGAATCAAACGTAACTCTGAAGATTGGGAGCTGGAAGAAGGTAAGGAGTCAGGTATGAATTTCCAGTTTGATTGCGTTAAATCTTTTGTTGAAACAAACACTTCTAGAGATTTTAGTGCTAAGTATGGACTTGACTCTGAGATAGTAGCTTCTCTATGTGATTCTCTTGCTGCTCATGTTGATCTTCCCAAGGAGAAGTGGTTTAAGTATCATCCTCCTGTAGAAATAAACATAGTTAAACCCAATCTAGTTGAGGAGAATGTCATTTCCTTTAGTGATCCTAGTGTTCCTTGTGCCTACGCTGAGAAACTACCTTACCCTACTAGGAAAAAGGATTATTCTAAAGCTCCAACTGTGATACGTAGGGGTTACATTAGACCACTTGCACCCCTTGAGGAAATTAGAGTTGAACCTAGCGTTGCTATTATCAAAGATCTCTTAGCCAAAGACATAGATGGGCATGTTATCAAATTCTGTGAGGACTCCGCTAGAATTGCTAAACCTCATGCAAAATACAAATACGGACCTGTAGTTGGCCTGCCCGTTGTTTCTGTCAATATAGGAGATCACTGTTATCATGGTTTATGTGATATGTGTGCTAGTGTTAGTGCAATATCCCGTTCCCTATATGATGAAATCAAAGATGAGATCGCACCTGGTGAGTTAGAACCCATCGATGTCACTATTACGCTAGCTAATAGAGACACTATCTGCCCTGTGGGAATTGTGAGAGACACAGAAGTCCTGTGTGGTAAGACGAAGTATCCTACTGATTTCCTATTCCTTGCTACTGCACAAGATAGCTTTTGTCCCATGATATTTTGTAGACACTTTCTCAACACTGTCAATGCTCACATTGATTGCATTAAACAGACTGTTACTGTTAGTTTCGAGGGTGTGTCTCATGAATTTAACTTCTCCAAGTTTGGAAGACAACCCCATGAAAAAGAGTCGTCTGGTAGGGATGAAATCATTGCTCTTGCCTCTATTGCCATACCTCCTACGGATCCTTCAGAGCAATATCTTCTTGAGCATGAAAATGATATGCATATGGATGAGAGAGATGAGATAGATAAAATTATCTTAGAACAATATCCTATTCTCAAGAATAATTTGCCTGTTGAACTGCTTGGGGATCCTCCCCCACCAAAGGGTGATCCTGTGTTCGAGCTAAAACAGTTACCAGATACTCTTAAGTATGCCTATCTTGAGGAGAAGGAGATATATCATGTTATTATTAGTGCTCACCTCTCGAATCACGAAGAGAAGAAGTTATTAAAAACTTTGAGGAAGCACCGTGCTGCTATTGGATATACTCTTGATGATCTTAAGGGTATTAGCCCCACTCTATGTTAGCACAAGATTAAAACCGATCATGATTCTAAGCCAGTTGTTGATCATCAACGGAGACTAAATCCGAGGATGAAAGAGGTCGTGGGGAAAGAAATATTAAAGCTTCTGGAAGCAGGAATGATTTATCATGTTGCTCATAGTGATTGGGTAAGTCCAGTACATTGCATACCTAAGAAGGGAGGTATCATCGTCGTCCCTAATGATAAGGATGAACTAATCCCGCAGAGGATTATTACTGGCTATAGGATGGTGATAGACTTCCGGAAACTAAACAAGGCAACCAGGAAGGACCATTATCCTTTGCCGTTTATCGACCAAATGCTAGAAAGGCTATCTAAACACACACACTTCTGCTTTCTAGACGGTTATTCAGGTTTCTCGCAAATACCTATTGCACAATCTGATCAGGAGAAAACCACTTTCACATGCCCCTTCGGTACCTTCGCTTATAGATGCATGCCTTTTGGCTTGTGCAATGCACCTGCCACCTTTCAAAGATGTATGATGGCTATATTCTCCGACTTTTGTGAAAAGATTGTTGAGGTTTTCTTGGATGATTTCTCCGTCTACGGTTCTTCCTTTGACGATTGCCTCAGCAACCTTGATCGAGTCTTACAGAGATGCAAATATACCAACCTCGTCTTGAACTGGGAGAAGTGCCACTTCATGGTTAATGAAGGCATCGTCTTAGGACACAAAATCTCTGAGAGAGGCATTGAAGTTTATAAGGCTAAGGTTGATGCAATTGAGAAAATGCCTTGCCCCACAGATATCAGAGGTATACGAAGTTTCCTAGGTCATGCTGGTTTCTATAGGAGGTTCATTAAAGACTTCTCTAAGATTTCTAGGCCTCTTACCAACCTCTTGCAGAAGGATGCTCCTTCTGTTTTTGATTGTGAGGAAGCTTTTGAAATACTTAAGAAGGTCTTAATAACCGCACCTATTGTTCAACCACCTGATTGGAACTTGCCCTTTGAAATCATGTGCGATGCTAGTGATTATGTTGTTGGTGCTGTTCTAGGACAAAGAGTTGACAAGAAGTTGCATGTCATTCAGTACGCCAGTAAAACTCTAGACAGTGCCCAAAGAAACTATGCCACTACGGAGAAGGAGTTTTTAGCAGTCGTGTTTGCATGCAAAAAGTTCAGATCTTATATAGTTGACTCCAAAGTCACTATTCACTCTGATCATGCTGCTATTAAGTACCTCATGGAGAAGAAGGATGCTAAGCCTAGGCTAATCAGATGGGTTCTTCTGCTACAGGAATTTGATTTGCACGTTGTTAACCGACGGGGTGCTGATAACCCTATAGCAGATAACTTGTCTAGGCTCGAGAATGTCCTTGATGACCCACGACCTATTGATGACAGCTTTCCTGATGAGCAAATGAATGTCATCCGCACTTCACATAGTGCACCATGGTATGCTGATTACACAAACTATATCGTAGCCAAATACATACCACCCAGTTTTACCTACCAGCAAAAGAAGAAATTCTTCTTTGATTTGAGACACTACTTTTGGGATGATCCTCACCTTTATAAGGAAGGAGTAGATGCTGTTATTAGATGTTGTGTGCCTGAACATGAACATGGACAAATCATGCAGAAGTGTCATTCCGAGGCCTACGAAGGACACCATGCTGGAGACAGAACTACTCATAAGGTATTGCAATCAGGTTTCTATTGGCCCACTCTCTTCAAGGATGCCCGTAAGTTTGTCTTGTCTTGTGACAAATGTCAAAGAATAGGGAACATTAGCAAACGTCAGGGCCTTTGAACTATTCACTGGTCATTGAACCATTTGATGTCTGGGGCTTTGATTATATGGGACCCTTCCCGAGTTCCAATGGGTACACTCACATCTTAGTTGTTGTGGATTATGTCACTAAGTGGGTAGAGGCTATCCCCACTTAAAATGCTGATCACCACACCTCTATTAAGATGCTTAAAGAAGTCATTTTCCCAAGATTTGGAGTCCCTAGATATCTGATGACTGATGGCGGTTCACACTTCATTCCTGGTGTTTTCCGCAAGATGCTCGCTAAGTACGATGTAAACCATAGAGTTGCATCTCCTTATCATCCTCAGTCTAGTGGTCAATTGGAGTTGAGTAATAGGGAGATCAAATTGGGGCCAGGCATATGAGAATGCCAAGTTGTTCAAGGAAAAGGTTAAGAGGTGGCACGATAAAAGAATACAAAAACGAGAGTTCCATGTAGGTGATTATGTCCTGCTATACAATTCTCGTTTAAGATTCTTCGCAGGCAAGCTTCTCTCTAAATGGGAAGGTCCCTACGTTGTCGAAGAAGTATATCGTTTCGGTGCCATCAAAATCAATAACACGGAAGGCAATTTTCCTAGAGTGGTAAACGGGCAAAGAATCAAGCATTATATCTCTGGTACTCCCATAAATGTTGAGACCAATATCATCAATATCATAACTCCATAGGAGTACATAAGGGATGTTTATTGATACGTCTCCAACGTATCTATAATTTTTTATGGTTCCATGCTATTATCTTGTCAACTTTGGATGTTTTATATGCATGAATATGCTATTTTATATCTTTTCTGGGACTAACCTATTAACTTTGTGCCAAGTGCCACTTTCTGTTTTTTCCGTGTTTTTGGCCCATTTTCAGACGGAGTCCAAATGGAATGAAACGTTATGATGATTTTTTTGGACCAAAAGAGACCCCCGAAGCTTTGGAAGAATGCCACATGGGCCACGAGGGAGTCACAAGCCCTCATGCCGCCACCACCACCACCCCCCAGTGGTGGCGAGCAGGCTTGTGACCTCCTCATGGGCCCAACTGACGTAATTCCACCGCCATAAATTCCTATAAATTCAGAAACCTCCAAAAAAAAACCTAGATCGGGAGTTCCGCCGCCGCAAGCCTCTGTAGCCACCAAAAACCAATCTGGAGCCCGTTCCAGCACCCTGCTAGAGGGGAAATCCATCTCCGGTGGCCATCTTCATCATCCCGATGATCTCCATGACGAGGAGGGAGTAGTTCTCCCTCGGGACTGAGGGTATGTACCAGTAGCTATTTGTTTGATCTCTCTCTCTCGTGTTCTTGAGATGTCTTGATCTCGATGTACCGTGGGCTTTTCTACTATAGTTGGATCTTATGATGTTCTTCCCCCTCACCCTTCTTGTAATGAATTGAGTTTCCCCTTTGGAGTTATCTTATTGGATTGAGTCTTTGAGAACACTTGATGTATGTCTTGCACGTGTCTATCTGCTGTGATCAACTTGCAGGTTCGTGACATTGGGAACCTATGCACAGGGGTTGGCACACGTTTTGACTCTCTGGTAGAAACTTTGGGGCACTCTTTGAAGTTCTATGTGTTGGTTGAATAGATGATTCTGAGATTATGTGATGCATATCGTATAATCATGCCCACAGATACTTGAGGTGACAATGGAGAATCTAGGTGACATTAGGGTCTTGGTTGATATGTATCTTAAGGTGTTATTCTAGTACGAACTCTATGATGGATCGATCAGAAAGAATAACATTGTGGTGGTTTCGTACCCGACAATAATCTCTTCGTTTGTTCCCCGCTATTAATGACTTTGGAGTGACTCTTTGTTGCATGTTGAGGGCTAGTTATATGATCCAATTATGTTATCATTGTTGAGAGAACTTCACTAGTGAAAGTATGAACCCTAGGCCTTGTTTCCACGCATTGCAATACCGTTCGTGCTCACTTTTACCATTTGTTACCTTGCTGTTTTTGTAATTTCAGATTACAAAAACCTATATCTACCATCCATATTGCACTTGTTTCACCTTCTCTTCGCCGAACTGGTGCACCTATACAACTTACCATTGTATTGGGTGTGTTGGGGACACAAGAGACTCTTTGTTATTTGGTTGCAGGGTTGCTTGAGAGAGACCATCTTCATCCTACGCCTCCCGCGGATTGATAAACCTTAGGTCACCCACTTGAGGGGAAATTGCTACTGTCCTACAAACCTCTGCACTTGGAGACCCAACAACGTCTACAAGGAGAAGGTTGCGTAGTAGACATCAAGCTCTTTTCTGCTGCCATTGCCGGGGAGGTTAGCGCTTGAAGGTATATCTTTAGATCTTGCAATCGAATCTTTTTGTTTCTTGTTCTTTCGCTGATAACTAAAAAAAATGGAATTGAGGATGCCTCATATGCTCCATCTTTTCATTGTCTTTCGTGAGCATGATGGGAAGGAAAATTGTGCTCAAGTGCTGAAAGAAGAATTACATAGAATGCTTGGCATAGAATATGTGAATGATGAGCATGATTGCAATGTTCTTAGCATGAATTCTTTGAATACCCATGATGCTAATGATATGCAAAGCCACAAGCTTGGGGATGCTATATTTGATGAATAAGATCTTTTTAGTTCTTCCACTTTGAATGATCAAAATCATTTTAATCAAAGCATGCCCCCTATCTATGATGATTATTGTGAGGATACTTATGCTTTGAATAAGAGGGATGATAAAACTTGTCATACTCTAGAGAACCCCTTTGCTAAACCTTGATTTTTCATTGTGGACACAATTTGTAGTGCTCAAGTCTTTTACAATACTCCCACTACTATTCTTGAGAATAGATTTCCTTATGTGGAGAGTAGTAAAATTTCTATGCTTGTAGATCATGAAAAGAATGCTTTAGGTGCTGGTTATATTGTTGAATTCATTCATGATGCTACTGAAAATTACTATGAGAGAGGATCATATGCTTCTACTTATTGCAATAGTATCAAGCTTCCTCTCCATATGTTGAAATTTTTGAAGCTATGCTTGTTTTGCCTTCCTATGCTAGTTGATTCTTGCTCCAATAAATTGTTTGATCACAAAATCCCTATGCATAGGAAGTGGGTTAGACTTAAATGTGCTAGACATTTGCTCCATGATGCTCGTTGTGTTTCAATCCTTACCATTTATGTGAGCATCATTGAAATCAATGCCTAGCTAAGGGCGTTAAACGATAGCGCTTGTTGGGAGGCAACCCAATGAATAAATTTATCTTTGCTTTTTGCTTCATGTTTTATTTTCTCCACACCATCATAATTCTGTTATGATTGTGTGTTTTGTGTTTCTTTTTGTGTTTGTGCCAAGCAAAACCATTATAATTAGTCTTGGTGATGATTGTTTGATCATACTGGAAAAAGACAGAAACTTTCTGCTCACGAAACGAATTTTCATTTTTATTCTGTAAGAGATTTTGAGTTGATTCATTTTGCTGCTGATTTCTATGCAATTTATTCAGACTTTCATAAGTTTTCAGATTTTTTGAAGTGCCAGAAGTATACGAAATATACAGATTGCTACAGACTGGTCTGCTGTTAACAGATTCTGTTTTTTTGTTGAGTTGGTTGCTTATTTTGATGAAACTATGGATAGTATCGGAGGGTATTAGCCATGTAAGATTGAAAATACAGTAACCCAACATCAGCATAATTAGAATTTAAATTTGCTACAGTACCTAAGGAAGTGGTGGTTTGCTTTCTCCTACTAATGTTATCACGAGTTTCTGTTTAAGTTTCGTGTTGTGAAGTTTTCATGTTTTGGGTGAAGTTCTTATGGACAAAGAGATAAAGAGTGGCAAGAGCTCAAGCTTGGGGATGCCCAAGGAACCCCAAGAGATTCAAGGATGTCGAAAAGCCTAAGCTTGGGGATGCCCCGGGAAGGCATCCCCTCTTTCGTCTTCAATCCATCGGTAACGTTACTGGAGTGTCACAATCATCCTTGCTGCACACCGAGAAAGACAGACATGCACTCACCATGATTTTGTCGAGCTTCACTTATATCCTTTGATAGACAATTCAGCTCACATGTGCTTCACTTATATCTTTTGAGCTAGATACTTTTGCTCTATGTGCTTCACTTATATCTTTTAGAGCACAGCGGTGCGTGGCATGGTAGTTGATCTATGCTTTGAAAGTAGTCTCAAAAGGGGTAGTTGTCCAAAGGGATATGAAAACTTCCACCTTCATGTGCATTGAATAGTCAGAGAAGTTTGATTCATCTCAATTAGTTCTGAGTTGTGGTTTTGGTAATATTGAAGTCATGCTAGTAAGGTATTGTGGATCTAGAAATACTTGTGTTGAAGTTAGTGATTCCCGTAGCATGCACGTATGGTGAACCGCTATGTGATGAAGTCTGAGCATGATTAGTCTTTTGATTGTCATCCTTTGCGTGGCGGTCGGGATCGCGCGATGGTTTATACCTACAAACCCTTCCCCTAGGAGTATGCGTTGAATGCTTTGTTTCGATTACTAATAAAACTTTTGCAACAAGTATATCAGTTCTTCATGACTAATGTTGATTACATGGTTTAGATGCACTTTCACCTTCCACCATCACTATCTTCTTAGTGTCGTGCAACTTTCGCCGGTGCACAAAACCCACCATTAGCCTCCCTCAAAACAGCCACCATACCTACCTACTATGGCTTTTTCAAAGTCATTCCGAGATATATTGCCATGCAACTACCACCATGACATGTGCCACCACGTCTACATTGCCATTGCATGATCGTAAGATAACTAGCATGATGTTTCCATTAATGTCTATGCCATGCTAGATCATTGCCATGGTACACTACCGAAGGCATTCCATATAGAGTCATCATTGCTCTAAGTTTTGAGTTGTAAGTGTGATGATCATCATTGAAGGAGCATTGTCCCGTGTGAGGAAATAAAAGAGGCCAGCGAAGCCCATTTACAAAAAGAGTTCAAAGATGCCCACCAAAAAAAAGGCCAAAGAGCCCACAAAAAATGAGAGAAAAAGAGAGAAGGGACAATGCTACTATCCTTCCACACTTGTGCTTATTAAGCACCATGATCTTCATGATTGATAGTCTCTCGTTTTGTCACCACCATATAGCTAGTGGGAAATTTTCATTATATAACTTGGCTTGTATATTCCAATGATAGGCTTCCACAAAATTGCCTTAGGTCTTCGTGAGCAAGCATGTTGGATGCACACCCACTAGTTTTCTTTAAGAGCTTTCACATACTCCTATATCTAGAGCATCATTTGTATGGCAATCCCTACTCATTCACGTTGATATCTATTGATGAGCATCTCCATAGCTCATTGATATGCCTAGTCAATGTGACCATCTTCTCCTTGTTTGCCTTGCAACCTACACACACTCCACACCACCTATAGTGCTAAAACCATGGCTCATGTTCATGTATTGCGTGAGAGTCGAAAAAGTTTGAGAAAGTAAAGGTGTGAAAACAATTACTTGGCCAATACCGGGGTTGTGCATGATTTAAATTTGTTGTGCAAGGATGATAGAGCATAGCCAGACTATATGATTTTGTAGGGATAACTTTCTTTTGGCCTTGTTATTTTGAAAGTTCATGATTACCTTGCTAGTTTGCTTGAAGTATTATTGTCTCCACATCAATAGCAAACTATTGTTTTGAATCTAACGGATCTGAACATTCATGTCACATAAGAGGAGTTACAAAGGACATCTATGCTACGTAGCATGAAATCATCAAAAATTCATTCTTTATCACTTCCATACTCGAGGACGAGCAAGAGTTAAGCTTGGGGATGCTTGATACGTCTCCAATGTATCTATAATTTTTGATGGTCCCATGCTATTATCTTGTCAACTTTGGATGTTTTATATGCATGAATATGCTATTTTGTATCTTTTTTGGGACTAACCTATTAACTCAGTGCCAAGTGCCAGTTTCTTTTTTTTCCGTGTTTTTGGCCCATTTTCAGACGGAGTCCAAATGGAATGAAACTTTACGATGATTTTTTGGACCAAAAGAGACCCTCGAAGCTTTGGAAGAAGGCCAGATGGGCCACGAGGGAGTCACAAGCCCTCATGCCCCCCCCCCCGGTGGTGGCGAGCAGGCCTGTGACCTCCTCGAGGGCCGAACTGACGTAATTCCACCGCCATAAATTCCTATAAATTCAGAAACCTCCAAAAAGAAACCTAGATCGGGAGTTCCACCGCCGCAAGCCTCTGTAGCCACCAAAAATGAATCTGGAGCCCGTTCCAGCACCCTGCTAGAGGGGGAATCCATCTCCGGTGGCCATCTTCATCATCCCGGCGATCTTCATGACGAGGAGGGAGTAGTTCTCCCTCGAGGCTGAGGGTATGTACCAGTAGCTATGTGTTTGATCTCTCTCTATCTCTCATGTTCTTGAGATGTCTTGATCTCGATGTACCGTGGGATTTGCTACTATAGTTGGATCTTATGATGTTCTTCCCCCTCTCCCTTCTTGTAATGAATTGAGTTTCCCCTTTGGAGTTATCTTATCGGATTGAGTCTTTGAGAACACTTGATGTATGTCTTGCACGTGTCTATCTGCTGTGATCAACTTGCGGGTTCGTGACATTGGGAACCTATGCACAGGGGTTGGCACACATTTTGACTCTCTGGTAGAAACTTTGGGGCACTCTTTGAAGTTCTATGTGTTGGTTGAATAGATGATTCTGAGATTATGTGATGCATATCGTATAATCATGCCCACGGATACTTGAGGTGACAATGGAGTATCTAGGTGACATTAGGGTCTTGGTTGATATGTATCTTAAGGTGTTATTCTAGTACGAACTCTATGATGGATCGATCAGAAAGAATAACATTGTGGTGGTTTCGTACCCGACAATAATGTCTTCGTTTGCTCCCCGCTATTAGTGACTTTGGAGTGACTCTTTGTTGCATGTTGAGTGCTAGTTATATGATCCAATTATGTTATCATTCTTGAGAGAACTTCACTAGTGAAAGTATGAACCCTAGGCCTTGTTTCCACGCATTGCAATACAGGTTGTGCTCACTTTTACCATTTGTTACCTTGCTGTTTTTGAAATTTCAGATTACAAAAACCTATATCTACCATCCATATTGCACTTGTTTCACCTTCTCTTCGCCGAACTAGTGCACCTATACAACTTACAATTGTATTGGGTGTGTTGGGGACACAAGAGACTCTTTGTTATTTGGTTGCAGGGTTTCTTGAGAGAGACCATCTTCATCCTACGCCTCCCGCGGATTGATAAACCTTAGGTCACCCACTTGAGGGAAAATTGCTACTGTCCTACAAACCGCTGCACTTGGAGGCCCAACAACGTCTACAAGGAGAAGGTTGCGTAGTAGACATCATTTATCAACCTGTTTCAGACCCTGAAAACCAAGAGGTATCTGTTTCGGTAAGTAATTGGACTCCAAAACTTTTATAATAGGAAATTTTCTCCATTTTGGAATTTATGGAAAATTAGAAAAATAAAAAGCAGTTCGGAGAGCACACGAGGCGGCCACAAGCTTGGTTGCCGCGCCCCCCTGGCCGCGGCAACAGGGCTTGTGGGCAACTCGTGTGCCTCACGGACTCCGTTTTCTTGTGGAGCACTCCTTCTGGTCCAGAAAAAATCATTATATATACGCCCGAGGGTTTTGATCTCAGTATCGCGCAGTTTTCCTCTGTTTTCGTTTCGAGCCTGTTGTCTGCCGCAGATTTAGGTCAAGATGTCTTCTCAAGATTCAGAAGAAGGGATCTATGTGGCCGATGATCGTGCTAACTCTAGGATTAATGGGGACTTGGAACCTTATGGCTGGACCACTGACGAGGAAGAGGACTATGAGCCCAAGGTGAAGGAACAAACGAGTTCCGATGAAGAGGAGGCTCCTCTACCCCAACCTGGACGCACTCATGTGGAGTTCAAGAATTCAATCCTCCCTGACCAAAGTAAGAATCCTAAGACCTTGTTTATCCCTTCTCGTTTCTTGCAGGAGAGTAAGCTGGAACTTTTTCATAGAGTGTTGAAGCTTGAGGAGAAAAATGACGATCTGAGGGAGCAGAACTTTTTGCTCAAGTGGAAATTAGACAAGCTCAAGACTACTTCAACAACGCCACCACCATCACCACCAAAGTAAGACAACTAAGCATTGGTACAGGCAATCCCCTTGGCTTTTGCCAAGCTTGGGGGAGTTTCCCTGGTATCGTATCACCTTTATATCTTTTGCTTTTACTTTTGTTTTAGTTCTTTGCCTTTCAGTTTTGTTTCTTCTCTTAGTGTAATAAGTCTTTAGTGTTTAGTTTGAGTCTTTTGCCTTGTGTCTCCCCCGATGTATTCGAGCTTACGAGCTATATAATAAAGAGTATCTTAGTTAAGGGCCTTGCTTTGTGCCGTGATTAAAAGTATGAAAAGAACGATATCATGAAAGATCATGAGATGATCTTATGGAAAGTGATAGCTTCACATATAACAAGTATGATGATTGAAACTTGTTGAGAGTAGACCAACATAGACCTCAGTCATTGTTGCAATTAATAAGAAGTAATAAGGAAAGAGAGGTTCACATATAAATATATCATCTTAGACAATTTCTATAATTGTGAGCACTCACCAAACGATTACATGCCAAGAAGTAGATGTTGGACAAGGAAGACAACATAATGAATTGTGTTTGCTTGGTTCCAAACAATGTTATATGATTAGAGATCCCTTAGCATGTGACGATTGCTTCCACCTCATATTAGCCAAAACTCCCGCACGAAGTAGAGATACTACTTGTGCATCCATAAACCTTCAACCCAGTTTTGCCATGAGTGTCCACCATACCTACCTATGGATTGAATAAGATCCCTCAAGTAAGTTGTCATCGGTGCAAGCAATAAAAATTGCTCTCTAATATGTACGATCTATTAATGTGTGGAAAATAAGCTTTGTACAAACCTGTGAAAGCGACAGACTGCATAATAAAGTTATTTATCACAAGAGGCAATATAAAGTGACGTTCCTCCGCACTAAGAGGACACGCATCCAAACCTCAAAAGCGCATGACAACCTCTACTTCCCTCTGCGAAGGGCCTATCTTGTACCTTTACTTTTTGCCCTTGTAAGAGTCATGGTGATCTTCACCAATTCCTTATTTAGCCTTTTTCTTGGTGAACGTCATATGCTTGGGAAAGATCTATATTCATATATCAACTTGGAGCTGAGTACTTATGCTTTATTATTGTTGACTTTACCCTTGAGGTAAATGGTTGGGAGGCAAACTATAAGCCCCTATCTTTCTCTATGTCCAGCTGAAACTTCGATACCATGAGTACCACGTGAGTTGTAACAATTGTGGAAAACAAAAGAGATGATTGAGTATGTGGATTTGCTTTACAAGCTCTTATTTGACTCTTTCTGATAATATGATAAATTGCAATTGCTTCAATGACTTTGGACAGTTGTTGGCCACTTCTCGATAAGGTTTTTGTTTCATACTTTGCTTTGTGAAGGAACTGTTACTTTCCCATAAGAATCTCTATGATGCATTGTTGTTCTATGTGTGATCATGACGCCCTCATGTCCGTATTATGTTTTATCGACACCTTCATTCCTAAACATGTGGACATGTTTTGGGTCTTGGTTTTCGATTGAGGACAAGCGAGGTCTAAGCTTGGGGGAGTTGATACGTCCATTCTGCATCATGCTTTCATGTTGATATTTATCACTTTATGGACTGTTATTATACTTTGTGGAACCTTACTTATGCCTTTTCTCTCTTATTTTGCAAGGTTTATTTGAAGAGGGAGAATACCGGCAGCTGGAATTCTGGACTGGAAAAGGAGCAAGTCTGAGTCCTCTATTCTGCGCAACTCCAAATGTCGTGAAAATCAACGTCGATTTTTTTTGGATCTTATAATAAATACTGGGCGAAAGAAGTGTCAGAGGGGAGCAACCAGGGGCCCACAAGCCTGGTTGTCGCGGCCTACCCCCTGGTCGCGGCAACAGGGCTTGTGGGCACCCTGGCCCCCTCTTTTGCTATATGAAGGGTTTCGTCCGGAAAAAAATCAGGGTGGAGCTTTTTCGTGGATTCTCCGCCGCCACGAGGCGGAACTTGAGCAGATCCAATCTAGAGCTCCGGCAGGACGATCCTGCCGGGGAAACTTCCCTCCCGGAAGGGGAAATCGTCGCCATCGTCATCACCAACACTCCTCTCATCGGAGGGGAGGCATCTTCATCAACATCTTCATCAGCACCATCTCCTCTCCAATCCCTAGTTCATCTCTTGTAACCAATCTCCGTCACGCGACTCCGATTGGTACTTGTAAGGTTGCTAGTAGTGTTGATTACTCTTTGTAGTTGATGCTAGTTGGATTACTTGGTGGAAGAGTTTATGTTCAGATCCTTGATGCTATTCATTACACCTCTGATCATGATTATGATTATGCTTTGTGAGTAGTACTTTTGTTCCTGAGGACATGGGATAAGTCATGCTAATAATAGTCATGTGAATTTGATATTCGTTCGGTATTTTGATACGATGTATGTTGTTTTTCCTCTAGTGGTGTTATGTGAATGTCGACTACATAACACTTCACCATATTTGGGCCTAGAGGAAGGCATTGGGAAGTAGTAAGTAGATGATTGGTTGCTGGAGTGACAGAAGCTTAAACCCCAGTCTATGTGTTGCTTCGTAAGGGGCTGATTTGGATCCACTAGTTTAATGCTATGGTTAGACGTTGTCTTAATTCTTCTTTCGTAGTTGCGGGTGCTTGCGATAGGGGTTAATCATAAGTGGGATGCTTGTCCAAGTAAGGGCAGTACCCAAGCGCCGGTCCACCCACATATCAAACTATCAAAGTAACGAATGCGGATCATATGAACATGATGAAACTAGCATGACATAAATTCCCGTGTGTCCTCGGGAGCGTTTTTCCTCTTATAAGACTTTGTTCAGGCTTGTCCCTTGGTACAAAAGGGATTGGGCCACTTGCTGCACCATTGCTACTACTTGTTACTTGTTACTTTTCGCTTGCTACGTTTCACCTCACTTCACCATCACTTGTTACCGCTACTTTCAGTGCTTGCAATTATTACCTTGCTGAAAACCGTTTATCGGAGCCTTCTCCTCCTCGTTGGGTTCAACACTCTTACTTATCAAAAGGACTACGATTGATCCCCTATACTTGTGGGTCATCACGGACGGCACGCGCTTGTTTCCCCTGGCAATGCTGACTGCGGTGCTGTAGTCCATCAACCAGTCCTTCGACTTGGCGAAGCCATTGTATTTGGGAGTGTCGCGGGGAAGGGTGAAGTTGGAGGGAAATGGTTCCTCGCGTATCCACGGGCCAAAGCATGCCAGACCGATTGGACCCTCCTCCTCTAGGAGGGCCAACTGCGCCACCCGGTCGAGGTGAGTGCGTGCATCATTCTCGATGCGGGGGACGCGTGGCCCGAGCCAGGCCGCGAGCTCGTTCCGAATAGGAGGTGCGAGCATGTGTGCCTACTCCTGTCATGGAGGCGGAGGCACAACACAAACCGACTGGCCGCCCTCATCGGTCGGCTCGCATAGCCGGCTGGAGACTGCCGGTTGTTTGTTTCAATGCTGGGAGCGCCCGCCGGAACCCATCTCGGCCCTTCGGCCGGAGCCGTGAGCGGAGGAAGAGTGCTAGGCCGGTTGGCGGCTGCTGGGTGCCCGGGGGACCTCGCCATTGAAACGAGGGGATTCGGAGAAGGCGTGGTTTGGATCAAGGCGGCCTTGCTTCTCGTTGTCGGCAGCGAGAAGGTCTCGAACATGTTTCTCGTGTCACTCATGTTCCTTGCCCTCCATGGTGGCCATCTTCTCATGGGCCACCTGGGCGGCCCGCATGTTAGCTGCGAAGGTGTCGTAGATGGGCAACTTGTCGCTTAAGATGTCGGTAACAATGCGGCCACGGCTACGGACCTCACCATGCCGGATGGGCCCATCGGCAGCTGGAGTGAAGCCGTATGCGGAGTTGTACTCGTGCTGCGTGGCATCCATCCAGCGCTTGGGAGCTGCGAAGGTGGTGCCTTCTGCGAACATTTGTTTGCGGGCCTCCTCCATCTCAGCTATGACGGAAGCCGGATTAACGGATGGCGCGATGGAGGTGCTCAACCCTTCAAGGGTGGCGTGAAGAAGGTCGAAGGGACCCGGACGAGTCACGGCAGCGTCTGCCATGGCCCTGGCGTGGCTCGATCTGGTGTTGGAGCCGGTGACCATCACCTCCACAAGGATGGAGGATACGGTAGCATCGTGCAGGGCAGAAGACCCCACGAACGACGGTGGGTCAGTACAGTCGAGTACATCGCTAGGGTACTCGTCGGGCGCAGGCGCGTCCTCAAGACGAAGCTTGCTGAAGAGCGCAGAGGACGTCAATGTCGACGTCCTCGCCAAGGCGGCGAGGACCATCATCAAGACGCAACTCGCCAAAGAGGGTGCAGAGGCGGTCAACATCGGGGGTGACGACATCGCAACGTGGCTCGTCGATGGGCTCGACGGCAGAGCCTGCGAGGCGGGTGGTGCCGACGATCAACATCATGGAAGCCTCCGCGGGGGCAGGCTCCACGGGCATGCTGATCAGTCTGGATGCAAGGCATCCGGTGGAGTTGGCGAGGGGTCCTACCCGGAGTGTAACTCCCACCGATGTCGTGGATGGCACCACGGTGGGCGCCAACTATCATCATTTTCTCACAACAGATGCCATGGGTAGGCTTATCGAGAGTGGTTCGGGCCGAAAGGACAAGAGCGGGCTCCGGGAACCGGATTGGTAACTAGTGGTGCAAGACACACAATGTACCCAGGTTCGAGGTCCTCCATGGGTGGTAATACCCCTAATCCTTCCGGAGTGGTTGAAGAACCAAGGGAACTATAGAATGCTCCTTCAGTTGTTCGATAGAGGAGGAAGAAGGAGCAGCCGGCTCGCGTTCTACCTCTCATGTATGTGTGTTCGTGCATGAGAATGGCCGACCCTTTGCATGGAGGAGGGCCACGGGGTTTTAGAGATGAACCACCCGGCATACAATACAAATATAAGGTACTAAAGGGGGACCCGGCTCACAGCCTCTGCGGCTAGCAGGCGGTCTGCCATTGAGCAGTCTTGTCGCTTGTGGAGCTCGCCGGCTGCAGGGCCCCATTGGATGCTGGGGCCTGTCGGCTGGCCACTAGGATTGGTGTGTGCCCCTCACGCAGGGAATGGATTGCACTATGGCCGTCGTCTTACGGGATCCGATGCCGGTCAGCGGTACAACAGCCTCCACTGTAGCCACGCGTGCCACACGATGGAGTGGGTGGAGGTGCCGGAACTGTGCGAGGCCGACGGGTCGCTAGCACCGGTTAGCAATACGGCTGCCTCCACTGTAGCCACGCGTACACCACTCCGTAGTACATGAGCTGACATACTCTCGCCTTTAGTCGAGTGCTCTTGTCGCATCATTTGCGCTGATGCGACGGGTGCTTACCATCCGGCTAGCGGCTAGCCATCGGCCGGAAGGCAAGCTGCGATGCCCCTAGCCGGCGCGAGCCGCGCATTCGGACAGGAGGAGCCCGCACACAAGGAGGCTTCCGCCCCACACTGTGCCGAAATGTGAAGGAGTAGGCATGGTGAGCCTACCCCGGGGTTATCCCCCTGTCAAATATATCCCCCTATTGATATTTCTCCCTCTTTTGTGTAAGCTTATTAGTGATATTTCTCCCCTTTATATAGGTTTATTGGAAGCTTTTATATTTCTCCCCCTTTGGCATTAATTGCCAAAACATTCAGAGGGTAAGGGCTCATTGGGAGAAAAGGGATCCTTGATACTACTCTCTTTTATAGGGTTCCTTGAATGTTCTCCCCCTTTAATATGGATAAGAGTTCCTTGAACTATCTCCCCCTATGTTAGGTATCCTGGATGATTCTCCGTCTCATGTTGTGGGATCATTGAGGTTTTCTCCCCCAAGAGAAGTTTTCTCCCCCTCAAAGATAATGATAAAACTAATATTGTTTCCTAGAATGTTCAATAAGATATTAGAAGGTAATGAAAATTGGGATCGTTGATAATCTTTCTCCCCCTACGAAAAAACTCCAGAAAATATCAAAAAAACAAAGGCATTGATAATATCATAGTCGTCGAGGCAATGTGATTCGATAGAAACGAGAATGAAAATTAGGCCTCTCGAAGAAATCGGTTGGACCGAGTTTCCCAAATCATTGAAACCGAGTTGGATTGAAAATCAACTCCTTAACTGAAAGTAGGCAGATAATATTCTAAAGATTGTTATAAGATACCAATTGTGAAACAAAAATGTATGGTTTATGTTTTATTTCTGTGAAATATATACATACATGTAGATGAGAGTTGTATGGTCCCAAGAAAGTATGCAAAGAAAACTGTGAACCATATAGGAAACTCCATCTAGATGTGGGGCGGTGACTTGGTCACCTATATTAAAGTATTTGACTTGAGGAGTCAAGCAAGGATGCTTGATCATAGGTCATACTCATCGTTAAGCGCAAAAATGGGGTTACCATTTTTCGATTAAGCATTTTAATGTCTTCATATCACTTGAATTGCTTTACCTCATGACTTGGTGCAAAGCTTTATCAAGGATATGAGTACATACCTCTGAATGATGTTGATGACGTGGCATGTAGGTGAACTTGTCATGGATGCTCAACATTGATGAAGATCATCTTGAGTTGGGAGCTATCCATGTCGTTTTGATTCAATTTTCACCTACAATAGTTAGTCATGCAAGGAAGAACATAATATATCCAAATGACATGAGTGAATTTCATCATCATATAATTGTCAAGGATATGGTTTTGTTGTCTTCTTCCTCCATCTCCGAAGAAGGGATTGTTGATACTTGGCTTATGTCAAGATTGCTTTTGATGTGAGTTGATGTCAATCTTGTGGAGTGTTGTTCTTCCATGTACCTACAAAAGGTTAGAGGCAATACAAGGGAGCATAGTTTTCCAAGATAAGATAGTATCAAATCAATAGCATCAAGGAATTGATAATCAAGCTCAAGCCCTTGCATGTATCCAAGTGAGCCTAGCTCAAGTTTGAAGCATCAATGATATTCAACTCACTCCTCAAATGACAAAATACTTTCTCATCAAGTGGTTTGGTAAAGATATCAGCTAATTGTTTGTCGGTTCGAACATGCTTAAGATCTATATCTTCTTTACCAACATGATCAGGAATGAAATAATGTAGCACTTGAATATGTTTTTTTAAAGAATGTTGCATAGGATTATAGGCAATTTTAATAGCACTTTCATTGTCACACAATAATGGGACTTTTCTAACATGAATGGCATAATCGTTAAGAGTTTGATTCATCCGCAGTAATTGCGCACAATACGATCCGGTGGCTGTATATTCAGCTTTGGCAGTAGATAAAAATACCGAGTTTTGTTTCTTGGATGACCAAGACACAAGAGATCTTTGAAGAAATTGGCATGTACCCGAGGTGGACTTTCTATCAACCTTGTCTCCGGCATAGTCTGAGTCGGAATAGCCACCAAGATTAAAAGAAGATCCCTTGGGATACCATATGCCAAAGTTTGGTGTATGTATTAGGTATCTCACAATTCTTTTAACAACCAATAGATGACCCTCTTTAGGTGTCGCTTTGTATCGTGCACAAATGCAAACACTCAACATGATATCAGGACGGGAGTGTAACAGCCCGAGACCGACGCTCTAGAAGATTCCCCTTTTATTCCGTTGCCGCCATTCGATTAGATTGTCTGTCGCATTCACCATCGCATCATCGGCATTGCATCGGCACTCTATTGTCGCCGGTTTTCAAAAACCTTGCATCTGTTATTAGTTGTCGGTTCTCTCCGTTTTTGTCATTGACCGTTTCGAGACCAACCACACACGCACGCGTCCGTGACATTGTTTAAATCTTGTTTTTCAAAGTGTGTATAGAAATTTCTTAGATTGGGTTGAAACTTGGCGTGCGGTCTTAATTTATTGTAGGTAGGCCGCCTGACAAATTTTGTTGCAATCGGAGCTTGTTTGATACCCGTACTGTTTATTATATAGCGGCACTATAGTCGGTTTAATTGTCGGGCGTTCGGTGTTTTAAAAACTCTGTCACGGGCCACACCATTCCCTCTCATCCCTACTTAGCCCAACTACACAACCCACTAGAACCATCTAGTCACTCTCTCTGTTCGTGATCGTAGGATCGCGATCGGACGGACAAGGTCCATCCCACCTGAGGCCAAACCCTATATAAGAGCCACCCCATTGAGAGAGCTCCCTCATTCCACTAGGGTTTCCCCACCTGCTAGCTCCACCTCCTGTCTCTCCCGAAATCCATCCCATGGTTAAATCTGGACCATTGGATCTCCATCCAAAGGCCCAGAATCGCCCAAATCCCAACCTACCGGACATGTCCACGGTCTAACCGGACATGTCCGGGCGACCATAGAGCCAGCCGATCCGATATCAATCAGCAGCCCGCAGCCGCAGCTGCGTGTGCCCGTGCTCGACACCGGCCCGCCACCGTAACTCCACCGCAGCTCACCGCCCTCGCCCCGTCGCCGGACCCACCGCCCCCTCGTCGGATCTGGCCGGATCTGAGGCGCCCCAAAGACCCCATCCCCGCCGGCCTCTTATGCATCACTGGAGCCGCCGCCGTGGCCTCGCTCCAGCGGGTGACGGGAGGGAGACGAGGCGCTCCCGCAGCCGCTCGTGTGGGCCTCCTGCCCTGAGCCGGCCCAGCTGGGCACAGCTAGCTCCAGCTCTCCGCGCATAGGCCAAGCCAGGTCCAGCCGGCCCCATGGCCAGCTGCCTTTTTCGGCCCAAGGTGATCCCCCCCCCCCGAGCCTCTATTCCCCACGCTCAGTGCAGTGTTGATATTTTGCGCCCATGCTCCTGTTAGGCCCATTAGGACAATTTGGCCCGAGTAGTTTTTTCCCTTTTAACCTGCGATTTAATCCCTTTTCAGAAAAATGCATTATTTTAAAACGGACCTAGCTTTTAATCCGTGCGTCGGATCGGAACAAGTTACATATGTAAAACGTGTATAATTTCGCTTAGATTAGTATTTTTAAGCTCTCATACATATTTAAAGCTGTTAGACATGTTGTTTGCATTGGTTTGCATGTTGGTGTGTTAAAAACGGTTTAATTCGTAGCTGGTGAACCGTAGCTCCGTTGGAGATGAGCCATATATGTAAATGGACTAGAACGACGTGTAGTTTCACATGAACCACTTTTTTGCCGTTTAACAAACATAAAATGTGATTAGGACAAATCTGGACAGATTTAGAATTTAACGCGTGGGATAGCTTCGGAAATGCTATATGTCGTTTCCGGCCTCATTGAAAGTGCTTAGATAGGTAGTTTATTTGTGCTTCACCCCCTTGCCATGTTAACAACATTTAATATTGACGTGTACCTAAACGAGAGTAAAACTAAGTAATTAAATGTGGAGTTCCGTCAATATGCAACTCGTTGCGTATTGAGCTTCACTTAATGTGTAGTGTTTGGTTGTGTGAATTGCCATGCGATGCCTTGCATAATTGAACCGATCATGCATCATATTAGGGTGTGCATCATGTCGTGCATGTGCTCTGGTGAATATCATCTGTTGATTCTTGTTTCTGGTTTGCTTCGTCTCGATAGAGTTCCGCAAGCGTGTCAGAATGTGAGGATCCATTTGACTACGTCGGTTCGTCTGCTTCACGGAGTCGTTCTTCTTCCAAGCAGGATCATGCTAGTTGTTTTGTTTCTATCGCTATGTCTCACTGCCTACTGCCTGTTAACTACTAGACTCCCAACGTTGACATGATAACCTCTAGTCTTTCCACTACCGAGCAAACCTTGTTTGGCTATGTTACCGCTCGCTCAGCCTTTTGATAGCGTTGCTAGTTGCAGGTGCAGCTGCTTCCATGTGAAAACAGGGTTCCTTGTTATATCACCATATTAATGCTATTTAATTTAACGGACCTATATACTTGGTAAAAGGTGGAAGGCTTGGCCTTCTAGCCTGGTGTTTTGTTCCATCTTTGTCGTCTTAGTTTTGGCTACCTGTGTTATGTTCCATAAATGAGCGCTCCTAACATGCTTGGGGTTGTTATGGGGACCCCCTTGACTTTCGTTTTGGGATAAAGCTCGTCTGGCAAGGCCCAACATTGGTATTATATTTGCCCAACATAATAATTTTGTTAATACTGAAAAACATAGGGCGTCATGAACCCAAGGAGTAATTCAATATAATACACGGAGGGCCAGTGCTGATGGTGCTGGTCCTAAATAGAGCACTCTGCGAGGCAAACCCGAGGCAACTCAGGTGGTGTCTATCAGGCCCTGTACACTAGCTTATCCGTCGTGTCCTGAGAACGAGATATGTGGCTCCTATCGGGATCATCGACACGTCGGGCGGCCTTGCTGGACTTGTTTTAACTTTCTCGATCGTCTTGTGCAAGGGCTTACGACGATACTTTGGGCTATCTCGCGGTTGAGGTTTTCCAATAGGAAACCGAGGAAATCACATGTTTTCCCTGATCGAGGTCATTCCGTCGCAGCGTGTGGTAGTTTGTGATGGACTAGTTGGAACACCCCTGCAGAGTTAAATCTTTTGGAATGCCGTTCCCGTGGTTATGTGGCAACTTGGAAACTTTGTTTAACATCCGGTTCTAGATAACTTGAAGTAAACTTAATTAAAAACTTGCCAACTGAGTGCGTAACCATGACTATCTATGTCGTGAGCTCCTTCTCTGATCGAGAACACGATGGGGTTATGTATGACGTAAGTAGGTGTTCAGGATCATTCATTTGATCATCAGTAGTTCATGTACGCTATGTGTAGATCATCCCACTCTTTTATTCTTGTACTCGTAAGTTAGCCACCTCAAATAAATGCTTAGTCACTTGTTGCAGCCTAACCACTTAACCATAACTCACCTACTAAGCTTTGCTAGTCTTGATACCTTTGGAAATGAGATTGCTGAGTCCCATGTGGCTCACAGATTACTTCAACACCAGTTGTAGGTATAGGTAAAGAGTTACTTTGACGTGAGCGTTCTGATTGTGCTATTTGGAGTTTTCTCCTTCTTGTCCTTCATCGATCTAGGATGGGTTCGAGGCCAACAGCCTGGGATAGCAAGGATGGGCGTCGTTATTTTATCGTTTGTTTTTGTCTGTAGTTGGACCCTGCTCTTCTTCATGATGACTGATCATGTTGTTGTATTGATGTGACTCTGATGTAGCTTGTGGCGAGTGTAAGCCAATTCCATATACTCATCTATTTTGTACATGTACTTGTAACAATATCCATTCTTGCGAAACGACGAGTTGTGTTTCTATCCCTGTCAAGGTCGTCGCGCCAAAATAAGGATAGGACTGCATCTTGGGCGTTACAAGTTGGTATCAGTGCAGTACCGACCTAGGAGCCCCCTTGATTGATCGAACTTGGCCGAGTCGAGTCTAGTGAAAAAATACTTTCAGTCTAGTTATATATCGGTAAGTAGGATTCTTTTTTCTCCTCTTTTATGCTCTCGTGAGGAACCTTGACTTAACAATCTTAATTCTACTCCTCTTATCACTCAATTTTTTTAGGATCACGCGGATATTTTTCGAATCTATATGATGTCGATGTGACGGAGTTCTGACTTGGTGCCTCCTGCTATGTTGATGTTATTCCGGGGAGTTGAGCTCCAGGAGATTCTTGAGCACATCGTTATCATTTAGATTTATTAGTATCTCAGGACGAAGGATGTTCGAAATTGCTTCAATACTAGTAGTGGCGAGATAAGCCCAGCATCCCTAGTACTGGTGCAGAGAGTTCGGGGCTACCGCCATACTTAGTATCGTTGTGATTACGAGGGTGTGAGATAGATGAGGTTCCAAGATTCTGGTTATGTGTTGACAGATGTGATACACTGGACGGGTTAGATGCTAGGAGTTGAGTGATGATTTCTCCTTGTATCCGTGGACCCGATTGCGTGACCAGAAATTTCGGGATTTCTTAGGTGGGAATTCAAGTAGTTAGTTATAGGACAATCTTCCAACAGATGCATGATGTGAGGTTAGGGTTCGACATCTAGTGGATTTGTTTATTCACGATCGTCTTACATCGGTTCTCGTTGTATCTTAAAGAGTCCTTGTAGCCTGCTACGACCCGGGGACGCTTTGTATGTCGTGTGCACTGCCTTGTACATGATGTCTACTGTAGGATAGAGCCCGTGCGATCCTATCCATGAAAATATCGAACAAAACCTATGTCATGAATTTGTTCCGGCTTGTTTCGTAAGCCTCATCGTTTGTTTTGTTGGGGTAGGGTAATTCGAGTTGCTCCCATGTCAAATGGTGATTTCATATCTTTTACAAGAGGTGTTCTCATATTTTTTATGGGAATGCTAATTCTTTTGCTAAATCAAATTGACTTGTCAATTCTTTTCAACCGGAGTCGTCCTATCAATTCCTTTCAATGGGTGTCCTTCTCTTCAAGTGAATTCATTCTATCCTTTTCAAGATTTGCAAGATCAATCTCCCATTTATTTCCGGAGTTCATCTCATATGTCCCAAGATGTCTTTGTTTTTCCCGCCCTCCCAACCCTTTTTCTCTAATGATTTAATTATCATCCAAGTGCCTTTCTTTTCATCAATGGTTCCGCTCTCTTTTCTTCCATATTGTTTCTGGTGATTCTTGGTGAAGATTCTCGGGAGTGTTGATTTCATCTTTCTTCATTCTTGTTCTATTTTCCGATGGATTCAATTCAAGCTCTCGGTGCTCATCATATCCTTTTCTTCCTCTAATGATATTTGTGTTGGCAATTCTTATCCAAGTCTCTCATGTTTATTCATCTCTCTTTTCTATCCGGAGTGCTGAAGATATCTCAGAAGTTTCTTGTTTTCAATCCTTTCAATTATTTTAATGTTCTCATCTCATCAAGTTTTCATTTGTACTGGTGCAATCAATATTTCTTAGCAATCCATTCATCCTATGTTTTCTTTTGACTGGGCCCATAACCCATAGGTTTCTCCCAGGATCTTATCTGGCTCTTCTAATCTTTTCCCGAAGATCTCTAATTCTTTTCAAGTATGATGTAAGTATGAATTTCATCAGTCATATTCCTTCTCCAAGATTGCTTCAAATTATTTCTTATCATTGGCTCAACCGTTGTATATTCTTTATTCCGGAGTGCCTTAGTTATTCTTGGTGGTGTTCTCCTCATCATTTTGAGCTTGGAAGAACGAAGGAGTGTTTCTCTCAAATTTTGTCCATATTTTTGAAGATTGTCATCTCAGCTCGTGCTATCTTTCAATTGTTCCCAATCATGAGTAATCCCTTTCTTGCTATCTGGTGCATTTCAGATTTGTTTTCATTCTTGATCCTCCGAAGGCCATCATTTCATAAGATTTCTTCGTTCCGAGCTTTCAGCTTTCGTGCTCAAATTCTTCTCAATTGTTGTCTCTTCGTTCGCCTCTCAATTATTCCAGTGCCTTGTTCAAGTTTCTTCTAGGTGGATCATGATCTCTTCATTCTCATGTATATTCATTCATGCATGGTTGTCTCATTCGTTTCAATTCTTACTCGTGTTTCTTCCAAAACTTCTTCTGTTTGGGCTCTATCTATCTCTCTATTTTCAAGAAGAATAAGTGGTATGTTAAATCCGTTGCTTGTCATCAATTTAACTTGATGAACGATAAGCATAACATAATTATTATTCTGGTTTCATCAAGTGATTTCAACTCTTCTTCCAGAGTGGCTCATGATATCAATTCTTTTCTCAAGTGATCATCTTTTCTTTTCCGGAGCTCCAAGTTTTCTCAAGTATCTCTTCATGAAGCTTCATCTAAGTCATGGAGGGCCTGAATCTTATTCTTTTCATCCTTCGTATATTTGCATCATTCTTTTGTAATAGAGGTTCGTCATGGTGGTTCTTCAAGATTTCATTCATTCTCAATATGTTCTTCAAGATTCTTGTTGGAGAACCTCAAGTTTTCTTTCTCTTTCATTTCAAAGAGCAATTCTTCCTCCTTTATCCTTTGAGGTGGTGTTATAGCATTCTTGTTAGTGGAGAAGTCTCGAAGCGAAGTTGTTTCAATAATGAAATATGTAAACCCACTAAATTCTTTGATCATGAGATATTTTTAAACCCATGGTTTCTTGATTGAGTTATCTTGGATTAGATTTCACCTAAAGCTTTCCTAAGCATTGTTGCTATTATGGTGATTATCATTGACCCAAGTTCTCAATGTATCTTCTTGGTGTAATGAGTTGTGCGTATCTTGTTGCATCCAATCAATTCTTGTTTGTGTTAGTGGCTGATTGTCAACTCATTATTTTGAAATTGTTTCCATAAGCCCACAACAAGCTTGTTCTTTTCGTTGTTGTTTTTCCAACAACTCCGTTCTATTCTTCTTGCAAGGATGCTTGCCAAATTCAATTGTGATGGAAATTGTCATTTTCTTCTTCATTCTATTCTTCTCAAAGATCTAGTTTCTATTCTCTTGTTCCGGAATTGATGTGATGTTGCTCTCTTCAATCTATCATCTTGTTCTATCAAGATCATGTTCTCTCCTTGCTTATTCAATTTAGTTAGTTTGTTGTGAATCTTCTCAATATCTTTCCATCTTATCAAATTTTGCCCTCTTTCCTACCGAAGTGCTGCCGATATTTTGTTTGAATTCTTGCTTGTTTCTCATATCATTCTTCATCTCTTTGCAACCATCAAGGATCGTTGGTTTCACTCTTTTGTTAAAGAAGCAACCAAGTTTTACGTCTTGCTTTTCTCATCCTCTTTCCCCCCTTTCATTCTTATATCTCGGGGCGAGATCTCTTGTTAGTGTAGGAGAGTTGTAACAGCCCGAGACCGACGCTCTAGAAGATTCCCCTTTTATTATGTTGCCGCCGTGCGATTAGATTGTTTGTCGCATTCATCATCGCATCATCCGCATCATCGGCATTGCATTGGCACTCCATTGCCACCTGTTTTCGAAAAGCTTGCATCCGTTATTAGTTGTCGGTTCTCTCTGTTTTTGTCGTTGACTGTTTCAAGACCAACCACAAACGCACGCGCCTGCGGCATCGTTTAAATCTTGTTTTTAAAAGTGTGTATTAAACTTTCTCAGATTGGGTTGAAACTTGGCATGCGGTCTTATTTTATTGTGGCGCTTGGTATCGGGCACACATGCAAACTCTCAACATGATATCAGGACGGGAGGCACATAGATATAGCAATGAACCAATCATTGATCGATAAACTCTTTGGTCAACTAGCTTGTCCTCCTTAGTGAGGTCAATATGTCCACTAGTAGGCATGGGGGTTCTCATACCTTTGCACTCTTGCATATTGAACTTCCTGATGAAGTCCTTGATGTACTTGGTTTGAGACATAAACGTACCTTCTCTCCATTGTTTGATTTGCAATCCAAGCAAGAATTTCAGCTTGCACATCATTGACATCTCATATTTCTGTGACATCAATCTTCCAGTTTTGTCACTAAAATGTGGATTAGTAGAACCAAAGATAATATCATCCACATATATTTGGCACACAAATAGTTTGCCATTAACTCTTTTAGTGAATAAGATTGCATCAATTTTACCAATTTCAAAACCCTTTTCAATGAGAAACTTCGTTAGGCATTTTTACCAAGTTGTAGGGGCTTGTTTAAGACCATATAAAGCTAGCTTTACGAAGTTTGTAAACATGATTAGGTTTCTTGGGGTTCACAAAGCCAAGAGATTGTTTGACATAAACCTCCTCCTCAATTTCACAATTTAGAAAAGCACTTTTGATATCCATTTGGTAAAGAGTAATATCATGGTGATTGGCATAAGCGAGAAGAATGCGAATGGCTTCAAGTATAGCAACGGGGACATAAGTCTCACCATAGTCCATACCTTCGACTTGCGTGTATCCTTGGGCTACAAGACGAGCCTTGTTGCGTACAACTTTCTCATCTTCATATTGCTTGTTCCGAAACATCCATCTTGTACCAATGATCTTTTGCCCACTAATACATCTCCAACGTATCTATAATTTTTTATGGTTCCATGTTATTATCTTGTCAACTTTGGATGTTTTGTATGCATGAACATGCTATTTTATATCTTTTTTGGGACTAACCTATTAACTCAGTGCCAAGTGCCAGCTTCTGTTTTTTCGTGTTTTTGACCTTTTTAAGAGAAGAATATTAAACGGAGTCCAAATGGAATAAAACCTGCGGAATGGTTTTTTTTCATAACAGAAGATACGCAGGGGACTTGATAACCAAGGCAAAGGACCCCGGGCGAGGTCACAAGCCCCTAGCCGCGGCTTGGGGGCGCCTAGCAGGCTTGTGGGCCCCCGTGGCTCCTTTGCCCTACTTCTTCCCCATATAAATTCTCTAACAATCCAAAACCACCAGAGAGAGCCACGAAAATACTTTTCGGCCGCCGCAAGCTTCTGTCTCCGCAAGATCCCATCTGGGAACCATTCTGGTGCCCTACCGGAGGGGGGATTCGGACACTGAGGGCTTCTTCATCAACACCATTGCCACTCCGATGATGCGTGAGTAGTTCACCACTGACCTTCGGGTCCATAGCTAGTAGCTAGATGGCTTCTTCTCTCTCTTGGATCTTCAATACAAAGTTCACCGTGATCTTCGTGGAGATCTACCCGATGTAACCTTGTTTTGCGGTGTGTTTGTCGAGGTCCGATGAATTGTGGATTTATGATCAGATTATCTATGAATATTATTTGAGTCTCCTCTGATCTCTTATATGCATGATTTCGTATCCTTGTAATTCTCTTCGAGTTGTGGGTTTCGTTTAGCCAACTTGATCTATAATTCTTGCAATAGGAGAAGTGCTTGGTTTTGGGTTCATACCGTGCGGTGTCCTCACCTAGTGACAGAAGGGGTAGCGAGGCACCCATCGTGTTGTTTCCATCAAGGGTAAAAAGATGGGGTTTATATCTATTGCATGAATTTATCCCTCTACATCATGTCATCTTGCTTAAGGCGTTACTCTGTTTGTTATGAACTCAATACACTAGATGCATGCTGGATAGCGGTCGATGTGTGGAGTAACAGTAGTAGATGTAGACAATATCGGTCTACTTGTCTCAGACGTGATGCCTATATGTATGATCATTGCCTTAGATATCATCATGAATTTGCGCGGTTCTATCAATTGCTCGATAGTAATTCGTTCACCCACCATAATACTTGCTAACATGAGAGAAGCCTCTAGTGAACACTATGGCCCCCGGGTCTACTTCAGATCATATTTTCATCTCTACACTTTTTCTTTGTTGCACTTTCCACCTTCAGATCTCACCTTGCAAATAATCGTGAAGGGATTCACAACCCCTTTATAGCGTTGGGTGCAAGTTTGTTTGTTTTTGTGCAGGTACCTTGGTTCTCAAACTCAGGGAAATACTTATTGCTACTGTGTTGCATCACCCTTTCCTCTTCAAGGGAAAAACCAATGCAAGCTCAAGAGGTAGCACCCACCTTTGGGATTTTCAACAAGTGTCCACACTTGATTACTCTCAAAGTTGTGTATCTCTTCGTGCAAGGCGTGCACCCAATATGGGTCTTGAAGGGTTTCTTCTACCTTCAAAGGCTCAATGCTAGAGATGAAATAATAATGCACACAAAAGTTAACTAAACGAGATTTAGAGCGAGTGATTCTCCCGGTTTGTATGTCATCGAAGATTTGATTCAGCGGATGATGTTTGTCCACTCTTGCTCGAACTCGTGACAGCTTATTCTTGTTGGATAGTGGAGCTTCTTCATCATCATAATCTTGCACGTTGTCGTTGACGGTATCAACTCCTTGAGGTGGTGGTGAGGAAGGTTGAGGTGGATCATCACGATGTACTTCTTCCTCTTCTTCATCATGTCATGTACCGCTTGTGGATGCCTCCATATTGTTTTGTGGTTCGCCTTGACGCGAAGTGGGGGCTTACAATTGAATTGATTAAGTACTTTCCTTCACCTCCATGAGACGAATCTTAACGATAGGTAGATCTTGGATGGTTTCTGAAGGTTCCTTATCTCCTACATCATTTGGTAATTGTTTGACTTGCGAACCATTAGATTCATAAAACTTCGCATCTACTGTCTCTTTAACTTTTCGAGTGAAGCTGCTGTAGACACGGTAAGTTTGAGAGTTTGAGCCATAACCAAGTAGGAAACCTTCATGAGATTTAGGAGAAAATTTAGCATGACGATGCTTATCAAGAATGTAGCATTTAGAGTCGAATACTCGAAAGTATCCAACTTGGGGTTTGTTACCGGTGAGTAGCTCGTATGTCGTTTTACCGAGAAGCTTGTGTAAGTAGAGTCTGTTTATGGCGTGACAAGTTGTTTCCACGGCTTCTGCCCAAAAGTGTCTTGGTTTCTTGTATTCGTCAAGCATCATTCTGGCCATCACTATGAGAGTCCGGTTCTTCCTCTCAACAACTCTATTTTGTTGAGGTGTGTACGTCGCCGAGAGTTCATGTCAGATACCTTCTTCGTCAAGAAAAGTATCCACATTAGTGTTCTTGAACTCTATTTTGTTGTCGCTCCAAACTTTCTTGATCTTCACTTCGAACTGATTTTGAGTTTTCCGAGCAAAGTTCTTGAAGATCATTCGTACGTGCGACTTATCATCAAGAAAGAATACCCACATAAATGTGGAAAAATCATCAACAATAACTAGACCATAAAAAATTTCATCGAGGCTCTCGCAAGCATTGAGGCCAAAAAGACCCATGTGTAGCAGCTCGAGTGGCCTTCTTGTAGTCATGATGTTCTTCACAGGATGACTTCCAGCAACTTGTTTTCCCGCTTGACAAGCACTACAAAGTATATCTTTGTCAAAGATAACATCTCTAACACCAAGAATATGATCACCTTTGATGAGCGTGTCAAGGTTACGCATGCCTACATGCCCTAACCTTCTATGCCATAACCAACCTTTAGAAGATTTTGCAACAAGACATGTAGGGGGTTTGGATTTTTTAGTGAAATCGACAATGTATAGATCACCTCTATGGATACTAGTAAAGACCATGTTATAATTGTCGCTACGAAACACTTGGCAGTCAACTTCCATAAATAGCACATTGAAACCAAAGTCTGCTACTCTAGATATGGAAAGAAGATTGTAGCCAAGGGATTCAACAAGCATGACATTTGGAATGGAAATGTCATGAGATATGGCCACCTTACCAAGACCAAGTATCATACACTTGGAGTTGTCTCCAAAGGTCACATACCTTCGAGGTCCATGGTCTGGTGTGATCTCATGGAACATGTCTTTATCTCCGACCATGTGATCGGTGCATCCACTGTCGAGAACCACTCCTTTCCACCGGCCATGTAGTCTCTAAGGTTCTCCATAAGACTTAGGTTCCTCATGGTATTCTCATACTTGATGTCAAACTTTTCATCTTCATCCTATTAGCCATGCTCCACATTATCACCGTCGAACGAAATATCCTCGTCGTAAGAAACAAAAATTTCATCAGAATTTGGACTATCACAATGTTCATTTTATGCATGTGAATGGCTTCAACAATGACATTGTTAATGGTAATGACATCTCCTTTAGCACGCATGAGAACACGAAGCTCAAAAAGGCATTTATCAAAATTAGGATCGGTTGGATTCAGTTTGTGAAAGGCAATGCATTTATGGAAAATGGTCTCAAGATTTTTCAGTGAATAATCAGGATATCTTTTCTCTAAGTCTTTCCACAAAGTGTGAGCACACTCAAAATTTTGCAATTGATTAAGCACATTTCTTGGCAGTCCTCTAATGATTAGATTTACAGTTTTAAGATTACCAGGCATATCAAGATCTTCATCATGAGAAGTGTGCAAAGGATCAACTAGAGGCTCATAGGGATATTTAACATACTTGTGCAAATGGAATTTATCAAATATATCAAGCATTTCATCTTTCCATTGTCTAAAATATTCCCCATCAAGAATAGGCAGTCTAGAGCTAATATTCCCCAAACTAGGCACATCCATCTTCCTCCAATGGTGTTTAAACCAAGGTTTTGGAGACCTTGCTCTCATACCAATCGAGAGATTGATATAAGAGGTGTGTAGAGGGGGGGGTGAATAGACTACTTGCATAATAAAAATCCTATCCTTTTCCCAATTTAATAGTTGGAAGAGTTTAGCGATTCTAACAAGTCTAATGCACCCTACACATGCTAGTCAACAAATATGGCAGTGGAAAAGTAAAGACTTTGCACATGTAGTAAGGAGTAGAGTTTAGGAAGATCAAACGCGAAGAAGTTGACACAACGATTTTTGGTATGGTTCTGGTAGGTGGTGCTATCGTACGTCCATGTTAGTGGGGACCTCAACCCACGGAGGGTAACGGCTGTGAGAATCTAGGGAGGGCTCCACCCACAAGGGGTCCATGAAGAAGCGGCCCTTGTCTATTCCACCACGGCTTCCATCCACACAGGAATAGCCTCACTCATGGTAGATCTTCATGAAGTAGGCAATCACCTTGCCCTTACAAACATCTTGGTTCAACTCCACAACACGAAGTAGGAGGCTCGCAAGAGATACGTAACCAAGCTAGGAGGCACCACCTTCCAAAAGGTAATAGATGTGGTAGAACGATGAACTCCTTGCTCTTGTGCTTCTAAAGATAGTCTCCTCAACACTCAATCACTCCCTCTCAGAATTGTCAGGGATATGAGAGACTGATCTTGTGGAAAGCAACTTGGGGAGGCTAGAAATCAAGGTTCAAATGGTAGGAATGGAATCTCTTGATCTCAACACATGAGTAGGTGGCTCTCTCTCAGAAAAATGGATCTGGCAAGTGTAAGTGTGTTCTAAGTGCTTCCTCTACGAATGAGAGTTGGAGGGGCATATATAAGCATCTCCCAAAATCCAACCGTTACACCATTATTGGCAAACTCGGTGAAACCGAAATGTTAATCTGGGTGGTACCGAGTGCACTAAATGTGGCAACTTTGAATTCTCGATGAGACCGATATATGAATCTCGGTGGTACTGATACAATGACCTAGACTGGATTTCCAAACTCGGTGAGACCGACTTCAAACTCAGAATTTCCGAAACTTGAAATTAGATTAACCTAAAGTTGGTCAGCCAAACTCGGTGGCATCGATAGGAATGTTGGTTGTATCGAGATGGTGGGTTTGGCATAGGATATGTCTAAGTGTAAAATTGGTATGGCCGAGTGGAAAATGTTGGTGGCACCGATTTTCCATATTTGGCTTGGGACAGATATATATTGTGGGAAAGTGGCTAGGTATTTTTGGTGGCTATCTCTAAGCACTTGATCAACCAATTTCTCATAATACCTCATCCCCTTTTAATAGTATTGGCTTTCCTATGGACTCAAATGTGATTTCTCACCAAGTTTAAAATGAAGAGTCTTCTTGCTTGAAGATTTAGCCAAGCCTATTCCTTCCTTCATCAAGGGGCTTCTCCACACAATCCTACAGCGAAAGCTCTCTGTGGACTATACCTGAAATATACTAGGTAAAAGTGTTAGTCCAAGAGACAATGTATGTTATCATGCATTATAAAAACCACCAAGGGAGCATATGTTCTTTCACCCGATAATCATGAGGTGCTTCGAAACGATGAACTTTTTCAATGGTGCATACTTGGCGAGAACACAATTTTATCTTAAAATTTAGTGAGGGTCATATTATAATTCTATGGTCGTCCTAAGTAAAATAATATGCATAAAAAGATAAACATCACATGTAAATCATATAAGTGACATGATATGGCTATAGTCATCTTGTGCTTTCGATCTCCATCTCCAAAGCACCGGCATGATCTCCATCATCACCGTCATGACACCATGATCTCCATCAGCGTGTACTCATGTGGTTGTCGCGCAAACTATTGCTTCTACATCTATTGCTAACTCATAGTGATAAAGTAAAGCAAATGGCATAAATAAATTAAAGGCAACCCTATTGATCCTGTCAGTTGTCGTACTCATCAACATGCAAGTCGTGATAACTATTACAAAACATGTTCATCTCATGCATCACATATATTGTTGGGGAACGTTGCATGGGAAACAAAAAAAATCCTACGCACACGCAATACCTATCCATGGTGATGATCATCTATGATAGGGGAGAGTGAATCTACATACCCTTGTAGATCTCTAAGAGGAAGCGTATATAACGCGGTTGATGTAGTCGGACGTCTTTGCGATCCAATCACGATCCGTCCCGCGATCTCATCTTGATCCGTTCCGATCTAGCGCCGAACGGACGACACCTCCGCGTTCAGCACACGTACGGATCGATGACATCTCCTCCTTCTTGATCCAGAAAGAGGGGAAGGAGAAGTAGATGGGATCTGAACCAGCACGATGGCATGGTCGATATGATGGTGGAGTAGTGTGAGCAGGGCTTCGCCAAGCGCTACCGGAACCGATCTGAGGAGAAAACGGAGTTATGGGAGAGGTAGGGCTGCCTCCGGTGCTAGGGAATTGGTGTGTTCAGCCCCTCCCTCTCCCCCACTATATATAGGAGGCAAGAGGGAGGGCTAGGTCGCAGCCCTAGCCCCTCCTCCAAGGAGGGGGCGTGGGCCTAGGGAGGTTTCCTCCCTCCCCAAGGCACCTAGGAGGTGCCTTCCCCTTTAGGGAGTCTTCCCTCCAAACCGCATGGGCCCTTGATGGCTGGCCCAACAAGGCTTGAACGCCACCTTACAGCCCATGCACATCCTAGGGGCTGGAGGCACCCTTCCGAACTCCTATGGAACCCTCTGGAACCTTCCAGAAGCTTCCCGATAGAATACCAATAAAACCCAAAACTTTTACGGTAGCCAAAATAGGACTTCCCATATATAAATATTTACCTCCAGACCATTCTGGAGCTCCTCGTTATGTACGGGATCTCATCCGGGACTCCGAACAACATTCGATCACCAACGTACATATCACAATATTACTCTAGCGTCACCGAACGTTAAGTGTGCAGACCCTGCGGGTTCGAGAACTATGCAGACATGACCGAGACACCTCTACAGTCACTAACCAATAGCGGGACCTAGATGCCCATATTGGTTCCTACATATTCTACAGAGATCTTTATCGGTCGAACGACGATGTCAATGATTCAATCAATCTCGTTTACTGTTCCCTTTGTCCATCGGTATGTTACTTGCCCGAGATTCAATCGTCGGTATCTCCATACCTAGTTCAATCTCATTACCGGCAAGTCTCTTTACTCGTTCTATAATACAAGATCCCGTGACTAACTCCTTAGTCACATTGCTTGCACGGCTTGTTGTGATGGTGTATTACCGAGTGGGCCCTGAGATACCTCTCCGTCATACGGAGTAACAAATCCCAGTCTTGATTCATGCCAACCCAACAGACACCTTCGGAGATACCTGTAGAGCACCTTTATAGTCATGCAGCAACATTGCAACGTTTGGTACACACAAGGTATTCTTCCAGTGTCCGGGAGTTGCATGATCTCATGGTCATAGGAATAGATACATTGACATGAAGAAAGGAGTAGCAATAAACTGATACGATCATATGCTATATTTATAGTTTGGGTCTTGTCCATCACATCATTCTCCAAATGATGTGATCCTGTGATCAAGTGACAACACTTGTCTATGGCCAGGAAACTCTGACCATCTTTGATCAACGAGCTAATCAACTAGAGGCTAACTAGGGACAGTGTGTTGTCTATGTATCCACACATGTATTTTAGTTTCCCACCAATACAATTCTAGCATGGATAATAAACGATTATTATGAACAAGGAAATATAATAATAACCAATTTATTATTGCCTCTAGGGCATATTTCCAATAGTCTCCCACTTGCACTAGAGTCAATAATCTAGATCACATCACTATGTGATTGCAATTAATCTAACACCCATACTGTTCTGGGGTTCGATCATGTCTTGCTTGTGAGAGAGGTTTTTAGTCAACAGGTCTCAACCTTTCAGATCCATGTGTGTTTTACAAATCTCTATTTCATCCTATAGATGCTGCTACCATGCACCATTTGGAACTATTCCAAATGACTGCTCCACTATACGAATCCGGTTTACTTCTCAAAGTCATCTGAATTAGTGTCAAAGCTTGCATCTAAATAACCCTTTATGATGGACTCTTTTATCACCTCCATAATCGAGAAAAATTCCTTAGTCCACTAGTTACTAAGGATAAATTTGACCGCTGTTCAGCAATTCAATCTTGAATCACTCTTTGTACCCCTTGACACACTCATGGCAAGGCACACATCAAGTGTGGTACACAGCATGGCCTAGTTTAGATCCTACGGCTAATGCATAGGGGACGACCTTTGTCCTTTCTCTTTTCTGCCGTGGTCGAACTTTTGAGTTTTACTCAAATTCACACCTTACAAAACAACCAATAACTCCTTCTTTGCTGATCTATTTTGAACTCCTTCAAAACCTTGTCAAGGCATGCATTTCATTGGAAGTTTTATTAAGCGTCTTAATCTATCTCTATAAATCTTGATGCTCAATGTTCAAGTAGCTTAATCCAGGTTTTCCTTTGAAAAACTCCTTACAAACAACCCTTTATGCTTTCCAGAAATTCTACATTATTTCTGATCATCAATATGTCAACCACATATACTAATCAGAAATTCTATAGTCCTCTCACTCACTTCTTTCGAAATACAAGTTTCTCATAAACCTTGTATAAACCCAAAAGCTTTGATCATCTCATCGAAGCGTATATTCCAACTCCGAGACGCTTGCTCTAGTCCATAGAAGGATCATCAGAACTTGCATACTTGTTAGCATTATTAGGATCGACAAAACCTTGTGGTTGTATCACATACAACCTTTCCTCAAGGAAATGTCGAGGAAACAATGTTTTGACATCCTATCTGCAAGATTTCATAAATAATGCAGCAACTGCTAACATAATTCCAACAGACTTTTAGCATTGCTACGAGTGAGAAAGTCTCATCATAGTCAACTCTTTGAACTTGTCGGAAACATCCTTGCGACAAGTCGAGCTTTCTTAATGGTGACTTTTCACCATCATCGTCCGTCTTCCTTTTAAAGATCCATCTGTACTTAACAGCCTTACGACCATCAAGTAGTTCTTCCAAAGTCCACACTTTGTTTTCATACATGGACCCTCTCTCGGATTTCATGGCCTCCAGCCATTTGTTGGAATTCGGGCCCACCATCGCTTCTCCATAGCTCGTAGGTTCATTGTTGTCCAGCAACATGACCTCCAAGACAGCATTGTCGTACCACTCTGGAGTAGTACGCGTCATTGTCGACCTATGAGGTTTGGTAGTAACTTGATCCAAAGCTTTATGATCAACATCATCAGCTTCCACTCAACTGGTGTAGGAGCCACAAGAACAATTTCATGTGACCTCCTATTCATTGGTTGAACTGACGGTTTAATAACCTCATCAAGTTTCCACCACCCCCCCCCCCACTCAATTCTTCCGAGAGAAACTTTTTCTCGAGAAAGGACCCGTTTCTGGAAACAAACTCTTTGCTTTCGAATCTGAGATACGAGGTATTCCCAACTGTTTTGGTATCCAATGAAGATGCATTTATCCGCTTTGGGTTCGAGCTTATCAGGCTGAAACTTTTTCACATAAGCGTCGCAACCCCAAACTTTTAAGAAACGACAACTTAGATTTCTCCAAAACATAGCTCATACGGTGTCATCTCAACGGAATTACGTGGTGCCCTATTTAAAGTGAATCGGTTGTCTCTAATGCCTAACCCAAAAACAATAGTGGTAATTCGATAAGAGACATCATAGTATGCACCATATCCAATAGGGCGTGGCTATGACGTTCGGACACAACATCACACCGTGGTGTTCCGTGTTGCATTAATTGTGAAACAATTTCCACATTTTCTTAAATGTGTACCAAAATCGCAACTCATATATTCATCTCTATGATCATATCGTAGATATTTTATCCTCTTGTCACGACGATCTTCAACTTCACTCTGAAATTATTTGAACCTTTCAATAATTCAGACTTGTGTTTCATCAAGTAAATATACCAGTATGTACTCAAATCATCTGTGAAATAAGAACATAATGATATCCACTGCGTGCCTCAACACTCATTGGACTGCATACATCAAAATGTATTACTTCCAATAAGTTACTATCTTGTTCCATCTTACTGAAAACAAGGACTTCAGTCATCCTGCCCATGTGGCATGATTTGCATGTCTCAAGTGATTCAAAATCAAGTGAGTCTAAACAATCCATGTGCTTGGAGTTTCTTCACACGTTTACACCAATAGGCATGGTTCACATGTCTCAAACGTTTCGAAAATGAGTGAGTCCAAAGATCCATCAGTATGGAGCTTCTTCATGCGTTTTACACCAATATGACTCAAGGAGCAGTGCCACAAGTAAGTGGTACTATCATTACTACTTTGTATCTTTGGTATCAAATATTATGAACATATGTAATACTACGATTAAGATTCAATAAACCATTCATATTAGGTGCATGACCATTGAAGGTATTATTCAAGTAAACAAAATAACCATTATTCTATTTAAATGAATAACGTATTGCAATAAACACGATGCAATCATGTTCATGCTCAATGCAAACACCAAACAACATTTAGGTTCAACACTAATCTCGAAAGTAGAGGGAGCGTGCGATGGTGATCACATCAACCTTGGAAACACTTCCAAAACACATCGTCACCTCGCCTCTACCTAGTCTCCTTTTATTACGTTGCTTTTATTTCGAGTTACTAACACTTAGCAACCGAACCGGTATCTAATACCCGAGTGCTACTAGGAGTACTAGTAAAGTACACATCGATATCATTGTATATCCAATATACTTCTGTTGACTTTGCTAGCCTTCTCATCTAGCAAGTAACTAGGGTAGTTCCGCTCCAATGACTGTTGCCCTCATAACAGAAGCACTTAGTCTCGAGTTTGGGTTTAACCTTGGGTTTCTTCACTAGAGTGGCAACTGGTTTGCCTTTCATGAATTACCCTTCTTACCCTTGCCCTTCTCGGAACTAGTGGTTTTACTAACCATCAACACTTGATGCTCCTACTTAATTTCTACCTTCCCGGTGGCAAACATCGCGAATAACTCAAGGATCATCATCTCTATCCCTGATATGTTGTAGTTCATCATGATGATCTGTAGCTTGGTGGCACTGACTTCAGAGAACTATGTCAATAACTATCTTATGTGGAAGATCAACTCCCACCCGATTCAAGCGATTGCAGTACTCAAACAATCTGAGCACATGCTCAACGATTGAGATTTTCTCCCTTACTTTTTAGACAAAGAATCTTGTCAGAAGTATCATACCACTCAACACAGGCATGAGCCTGAAATCTCAGTTTCATCTCTTGGAACATCTCATATGTCCCGTGACATTTGTAACGTCTTCGGTGCCTTAATTCTAAGCCGTTTAAGCACTACGCACTCACTATCATGTTGTCATCAAAAACGTGTATGCCAGCTGTTCGCAACATCCACAAACGATGCTCGGGGTTCAGCACACTAAGCGGTGCATTAAGGACATAAGCCTTCTACGCAGCAATGAGGACAATCCTCAGTTTACAGACCCAGTCCGCATAATTGCTACCATCATCTTTCAACTAAATTTTCTCTATGATCATATCAAAACCAGTAGAGCTATAGCGCAAGCTACAACATAATTTGCAAAGACTTTTTGACTATGTTCATGATAATTGAGTTTAGCTAATCATGTTGCTAATAAATTCCCACTCAAATTGACATCCCTCTAGTCATTCGAGTGTCGCATGATCCAAATTCACTAACTCAAGTCTGATCATCACGTGAGTTGAGTATAGTTTTAATGGTGAACATCTCCATGTTGATCATATCAACTATATGATTCATGCTCGACCTTTCGGTCTCTTGTGTTCCGAGGCCATGTCTATACATGCTAGGCTCTTCAAGTTTAACCCGAGTGTTCCGCATGTGCAACTGTTTTGCACCCGTTGTATGTGAACGTTGAGTCTATCACACCCGATCATCACGTGGTGTCACGAAACAATGAACTGTCGCAACGGTTCAAAGTCGGGGAGAACACAATTTTATCTTGAAATTTTAGTGAGGGATCACCTTATAATGCTACCGTCATCCTAAGCAAAACAAGGTGCATAAAAGGATTAACATCACATGCAAATCATAAGTGACATGATATGGCCATGAACTTGTGCTTCTTGATCTCCATCATCAAAGCACTGACATGATCTCCATCGTCACCGGCGCCACACCATGATCTCCATCATCATGATCTCCATCATTGTGCTGCCATCTAGGTTGTCGCGCTAACTATGTTGTTACTACTAAAGCTACTACAAGCAATAAAGCAAAGCATCTCCAAGCGCAAAAATAATTAAAGACAACCCTATGGCTCCTGCCGGTTGCCGTAGCATCGACGTGCAAGTCGATATTTAACTATTACAACATGATCATCTCATACATCCAATATATCATATCACGTCTTTGGCCATATCACATCACATGCATACCCTGCAAAAACAAGTTAGACGTCCTCCAATTTGTTGTTGCATGTTTTACGTGGCTGCTATGGGTATCTCGTATGACCGCATCTTACTTATGCAAAACCACAACGGTGATATGCAAGTTGCTATTTAACCTTCTCCAAGGACCGCCTCGGTCAAATCTGATTCAATTAAAGTGAAGAAACACACAACCGCCAGTCATCTTTATGGAACAAGTTGCATGTTAGTCGATGAAACCGGTCTCTCGTAAGCGTACGAGTAATGTTGGTCCGGGGCGTACCGCTGAATCAAGAAAAGACTAAGGAGGGCAGCAAATTGAACATCAACGCGCACAAACTCTTTTGTGTTCTACTCGATATATCATCTACGCATGAACCTTGCTCGGATACCACTGTTGGGGAACGTTGCATGGGAAACAAAGATTTTCCTACGCACAAGCAATACCTATCCATGGTGATGATCATCTATGAGAGGGGAGAGTGAATCTACATACCCTTGTAGATCACTAAGCGAAAGCGTATATAATGCGGTTGATGTAGTTGAACGTCTTTGCGATCCAATCACGATCCGTCCTGCGATCTCATTTTGATCCGTCCAGATCTAGCGTCGAACGGACAACACCTCCGCGTTCAGCACACGTACGGCTCGATGACGTATCCTCCTTCTTGATCTAGCAAGAGAGGAAGGAGAAGTAGATGGGATCTCAACCAACACGATGGCATGGTGGAGATGATGGCGGAGCAGTGCCAGCAGGGCTTCACCAAGCGCTGGCGGAACCGCTCTCAGGAGAAAACGGAGTTATGGGAGAGGTAGGGCTGCCTCCGGGGCTTAGGAATTGGTGTGTTCATCCCCTCCCTCTCCCCCACTATATATAGGAGGCAAGAGGGAGGGTTGGGTTGCACCCTAGCCCCTCCTCAAGGAGGGGGCGTGGGCCTAGGGAGGTTTCCTCCCTCCCCAAGGCACCTCGGAGGTGCCTTCCCCTTTAGGGAGTCTTCCCTCCAAACCGCATGGGCCCTTGATGGCTGGCCCAACAAGGCTTGGACGCCACCTTACAGCCCATGCAAGTCCTAGGGACTGGAGGGACCCTTCCGGACTCCTTCGAAACCCTCTATAACCTTCTGGAACCTTCCAGAAGCTTCCCGGTATAATACCGATAAAACTCGAAACATTTCCGATAGACAAAATAGGACTTCCCATATATAAATATTTACCTCCGGACCATTTCAGAGCTCCTCATGACGTCCGGGATCTCATCCAGGACGCCCAACAACATTCGGTCACCAATGTACATATCCCAATATTATTCTAGCGTCACCGAACGTTAAGTGTGCACACCCTGCGGGTTCGAGAACTATGCAGACATGACCGAGATACCTCTACGGTCAATAACCAATAACGGGACCTGGATGCCCATATTGGTTCCTACATATTCTACGAAGATCTTTATCGGTCGAACCACGATGTCAAGGATTCAATCTATCCCGTATATTGTTCCCTTTGTCCATCGGTATGTTACTTGCACGAGATTCGATCTATGGTATCTCCATACCTAGTTCAATCTCGTTACCGGCAAGTCTCTTTACTCATTCCGTAATACAAGATCTCGTGACTAACTCCTTAGTCACATTGCTTGCAAGCCTTGTTGTTATGGTGTATTACCGAGTGGGCCCTGAGATACCTCTCCGTCATACGGAGTGAAAAATCCTAGTCTTGATTCACGCTAACCCAACAGACACCTTCGAAGATACCTGTAGGGCACCTTTATAGTCACCCAGTAACATTGCGACATTTTATACACATAAGGTATTCCTCCGGTTTCCGGGAGTTGCATGATCTCATCGTCATAGGAACAGATACATTGACATGCAGAAAATAGTAGCAATAAACTGACACGATCATATGCTATGTTTATAGTTTGGGTCTTGTCCATCACATCATTCTCCTAATGATATGATCCCGTTATCAAGGGACAACACTTTTCTATGGCTAGGAAACCTTGACTATGTTTGATCAACGAGCTAGTCAACTAGAGGCTCACTAGGGACAGTGTGTTGTCTATGTATCCACACATGTATTTGAGTTTCCCACCAATACAATTCTAGCATAGATAATAAATGATTATTGTGAACAAGGAAATATAATAATAAGCAATTTATTATTGCCTCTAGGGCATATTTCCAACATATATCATATCACATCTTGGCCATATCACATCATAACATGTTGTGCAAAAACAAGTTAGACATGCTCTACTTTGTTGTTGCAAATTTTACGTGGCTACTATGGGCAACTAGCAAGAACCGTTCTTACCTATGCAAAAACACAATGGTGATATTCAAGTTGCCTTCTAACCTTCTACAATGACTGCCTCTATCGAATTCGATTCAACTACAGTGGGAGAGACACACCCGCCAGCCACCTTTATGCGAACAAGTTGTGTATGGCTCGGTGGAACCGGTCTCTTGTGCGAGGACAAGTAAGGTTGGTTTGAGCCGCTTCATCCTACAATACTCGCTACTACGAAAAGGCCTACCAGTGGTGAGCTTGAAATGGGCTTTCGTTGTGGGCTTGGGGCCCAGTAGACCCGCCACTGGTCTCCTGCAACTGATAATAGGCTATCAGTGGTGGGGCCATGCCCACCACTACTATGCAGTCACCACTCGCGGGCCCAGATTTCGGCCTACCACTACAAATTTAGCCCGGGATTTAGTTCCGCCTGGATTTAGGTCCCTCCAAAATAAGGGCCGCCACTAGTGGCCTGTAACCAGTGGAAGGCCCAATTTTACGCCTCTCACTCATCTTTATACCAGCAACAAAAAAATGTTGCCATGGAAACACAATTTGGTGCCATGCCAACGTTTTACAGTTCATACGACACATTATTCATACAGATATACATACATATAATCACATAAATTATGAGTCCATCGAAAAAAGAAGAACCAACAATGTGCATTCAGTCCATCCTACATGGACAAATTTTCAATAAACATGAAATGTTCCATGAAATATGATTCGGTCCATCAAAAAGAATAAGAAAGAAGGATGTTCCATCATCATATATGCATGTAACCCTAGATTGTCTCCACCGTTAGATCTCATGCTCTATCTTGGTGCATTGCCTAATAACCTTGTTCAATACAAGAAATAAGAAAAGTAAGAAGTGCATATAAAAAATAAGGCAACCTAGATGTATATGAACTAGTAATCATATGATTAGGAAATCATTATGAGAGCATGGTATCATCAAGAATATGTGTACAACCCCACTAATTTTAAACAACACTTAGACATAAAAAATTGCCAAGGCTACCAAAAAGAACAAAAAATGGGAGGAATTACTACTAATATTGCACACCAACATGTTAGATTAAACACCAACGGTGAATACACTCTGTGCTCGTATACATGCAACCAAGTTCACTCAAGCATGTACGTATACTAAATTCAGTCTAGTGGCAACACATAACAAAATTGAGTCATGCATCTAAGTGAAAATTCAGACCACCAGCAACTCGAGAAAGAGCCTATAAAATCAAGGTAGAGGGAGGCATGGAGGAGGAGACCTTAACCTTGAGGTTGGGCGTATTGTCGAGAGAGAGGAAGCAGACGTGCATCTGGCCCCTTGCTCCTTCTCTCCCTCCATTGAATTGGTCATCAAAAGGTAAGAATAGAAGGGCATTGTTAAACTCAAGAGCAATTTCAAAACTCAATATGCACAACTTGCATATAATACTAGTAGTATATGGGTTTTTGCTGGACCGCAACACCTTGTCAACATCAAGTAGTATGTACTTATCATCACACACACACACAAATACAAAACTGAACTTATCCATTCACAACACCGAGCAACCGTGTCATACTTGCGTCGGAGGCAAGTAGAGGCGCTCATCGTGGGTGCTTTTGTAGCGGACGCCGAACAACACCGTCATCGTCACCGTCGCACAGAAGCAGCAACAACAAGGTGGTTGGCATAATGATGATGGTGATGGTGTTGTACCGAATTGGATCCTACTGCATAGGTATTCAAGATGAAGGATAAACAAGAGAAATAATAGTGAGTTAGGTTTCGTTGTGTACTTTGGTTTAATTAATGGTATAAAAAGTAACTAGTGTGAGTGAACCCAAAGGCCTAAGGGTTAAGACTAGAGAGACAAGTCCACATGATACTTTGCATATACTTAACATGTGGACACATGCTACTCCACACCAAAACCACCAACTCACAAAATTTCATTATGTACCCGAGCAACTTAAATAAATAAATAGGTTGTCCATTGCTTAGGCCATCTAAAGAAAATAGTGCTAATTCACCCTGAGTATTGTTGCTACCCTAGAAAAGGGTAAATTGCTCTTGTTAAAATGTGTCAACTCTATTATTTGTAATTGAACATGGAACACTACATGTGTATTAGCAACAATAAAATCAGTATGCAAATTTATATACATGTGTTTTGAACAGTAATAAGAACGTAAAAGTATGAGAAGGGTTACGGTGAGATATTAAATATAGTTTGATGGGTTCAGTGGGCGGGCACCTCTTAAAGTTTGCGACGGGCCCATAAAAAGCCCGCCACTACTATTTGAGTTATGAGTGGCAGGTTCACATGAGAACCCACCACTCCTAATTTCGGACAGATTTTCCTCGATACAAAAAATAACAGTGGCATGTATGTATTGTTGCCCACCACTTTTAACACAACTAGTAGTGGTAGGCGCTAGTTTATGCACGTCACTTGTAACATTTGTCCCATGACAAATCTGGACAACTGCTACCAGTGATGGGCGAGTATTGGAGCCTGCCACTGGGAAGACAATAACAATGGTCGGTGGGTTTTGGAGTCCTCCATTGCTAATAGCACTCACGGATGCTATACTGCACCCGCCACTGATTTGAGGTGTGGGCACCCCGACTTACGAGTCAAGATCGTCGAATGAACTTGCTCAGTGATCCTAGAGATCAATGCTCACCGAACACATAGAAACTGAATAACAAGAGTCTTACATCCATACACACCGTTTGAAACAATAAGTGGCCATTGCGGTCGAGTCTTACATATATAGGGCCTTGAAGGCCGACACACCAAACTTGACCAATGCCGGAAATATTGGTCGGAAGCGTGAACCCATGCCATCAGCCTTAACCTACACGCATTCTGACTGGGAAGCGTCCTAGCTCGCAGGAATATCACCAAGGTACACTTCACCATTTCCTGTTCTCTCATACCAATCAATGAAATAACCACTGGCAAGCCAATGAGTACTTTGAATTTACTCACAAAGAGCCCATGATATGGATGGTGTAGTTGATACGATAATAAGTAATATGCAGCCTTTGCGGAAAGCAGGTTTTGATTGTAAATAAACATGATCAATTGCTTGAATGGACATGCATCTGCTGAGGTTTGAACACCACAGGTTCACCCTATATGCCAAGTCACCGAACTTGTCATATCATCTTTCTCACACAACACCTTTAAACATACACACACACTCACACTTGGTTTATCGGAAACGACTGGACGTACTTTAAGCAGGATTACCCAATTGTCCTTGACCGTGGACATGGCTATTCGAATAGTTTAACACTCTGTAGAGGTTGTATGGTGTATACACGAGATCCGGGAAACTTCCATGTCCTCCACGACTCGTGGTATATATCATACCTGAGGTATGTACCCGATCAATGTCTTTCCCCTAATGAAACTAGACAAAGAGTCCACTCAATTGGTACCCAGCCAACATGATGTACGTCTTACGAGCACCAACTCTGGACCGTATCATCCATGCAGGGACCAACGGTGTGCCCGGAACACGTAAAAACGGCATAGTCAACCTACCTGGTACGACCCCGTCACGAGAGTGGCCACATATCACTCCCGCCACTAGTAATGTGGCTCTTTGCTAGCAACAACCAAAGTAATCAACAAAGGGGTATCGTGGTCGTACATGTAAGGTTGGGACGGTCGACACATCATAAATCTTATCCCGTTTCCGAAAACACTCACACAAAATATTCCCGGTGCACCACTTCTTTCACAAGTGGTCACCTAACTCAACATCATCACCCTCGGGCATTAGTGGCACCCTACAGGGTTTTGGTAAAACCTTTGATATTAACTTTGTGTTACCATCATCATGCACATGCTCTTTCTATGCATAGCACTACTGTCTACTTGTCAACATATTATCAGCGTGACCCTCATAGGTGCTAGGTTCATGCTCAATGCAAGTGCTCGAGAGGAGCTATCGGAAACACCATGCCGGGGTGCACCAATCATCCTTAACTATATGCATCAAAGTAGAGTAACCAATGTGTCATCATAGGAGTATTTCTTAGACATGTTCAAAGGGTTCCTTGCCTTTTCTCACATAAGTCATCGGGGTCTTCGAGGTCTTCCGGTCCAACTCTGAGTACTCCGTCAACTATCATCGGAAACAAACACAGTAAGCCTCACAGCAAGCAGAAACAAAAATGCTACATAAATAGGAGTTTTATTTTTCTTGGACCTCTGTGGTCATAAGAAAAATATATGAAGCTTGATATAGGAGATTTGGACCTCATGGATTTTTGAATGGATGAAAGGAGGAATAGGTGATCCTTTATGAATCCTAAAGAAAATATTCTGCTAAAAATGAGTGGAGGCACTCATTTGACAAAGCATGAATTTATAAACATTTAGGAAGTTGTTTCACTCGATGTGGAGTTGGTATGAATATTCTAGGGATTTTCTAATATTGGATAAATAGAAAAAGGGGGCTATTTATTTAATGCAACAGTATCATGCTAGATAAAAATGTTAACTAAGGCTACACAAATAGTGCATGATATAAGAAGACTCTGGAAATTGGAATCACTCCATATGGACTTGATTTGAACCTCATAGGATTTTAGCAACGTGTGGCTAAATATATTCAAATATGCATTTGAATATTAATACCACAAATAGTTGCTCTCAAAAATGTGCCATGCAAATATTCGTATAGACCTTGAATTTAGGAACCTTTAGAAATTTGAATCATCAGATTTGGACTTCAAATGATTTTTCTATGGGTTTTTGAAGTTTACTGAAAAAGAAAAATAATGGAAAAAGGGGGCAAATATCAGGGGTTGTCTTGCGCCCACTGGCGCCGGGGAGGAACTGGGTCGGCCCAGTGGCTCGGCGTGGCACGCAGGAGGCCACGTCGAAGGGGCCCACTGGGGGCGCTTTCCCCACACACAGATGGGAACCGCGCGGGGCGCCTCCACTTATGGGGCTGGGCCCGGCCGCCATTTTGCTGACAGGAGGGGCCCGTCGATCGGGTCCTTCTCTAACCTCTGCTCGCATGCACGGGAGGAAGGGGTGGCCGACCGAGCCGGTGCCTGCGCGTGCTCTGTTGGCTCTGGCCACCTCCGACAGTGCTCCAGCCACCTGCGGCTCGGGGAGATCCCCTGCACCCACCTAGTTGAGTCCATAGCGCTGGGGAGGCCGAGCGGAAGTGTGCCTGTGGCCAAGGTGGTGGGCGGCGACGATGGCCGTGGGAGTGGCGTTCCGGCCACCTGGGGGAAAAGAGGGAGAGCGAGGAGGACTCTAGAGGGACCAGGGCACGTCAGAATTGCTCACTAGAGAGGGGGGAGGCCCGAAAGGCACAGGCTTTGACCGAGGCCGGCGGTGTGGTTTCGGCCATTGCCGTGGATCTAGAGAAGGAGAGGGTGCAGTGGAGTTCCAAGGCGTTCCAGGGAGAGTGGGATAGATGTAGGAGGCAGCAGTGGCTTGAGGGAGAGCCAAAAGGAGAGGGGCCGACGAGGAGGAGCTTAGTTGCGTGGCAGACACGCTCTGGCATGGGAGGGCACGCGTCCCTATGGCGTTTTGGAGGCGATCTTGCGTCGGGGAGGGGCTGGACTAGTCAAAGGGGGTCCGGTGGCGCACTGAGACGTGTTGTTGCTGCCTGAGACGGGCTACAGGAAGAGGACAATGCGCAGAGCACCGTTTGTGTACGCCAAGGAGGTGATCACCACCCCACTACGTGTCCATAGGCGTTTGTTGGCCAGGCCAAGGTGTCAAACATGCGGGGCATGTGTGCAGGAAGCTGATGGTGGAGTTTGGCCTTGAATAGAGCTGATTTGAATTGGCTTTAACTGCATTATAGTTTGCAGCAACAAACTTAATGCTAACAACGAGGGCACTTACTCGAGGGATAATGGGGTGAAACCATGTCTAGTAGTCTCACGAATGGAAGGAGTACAGTTCTGCAAAGTTTCAGATCAAGAGGAGGTGACTAGCTAGCAGTTGCACTTCAAAGCTATATTTCAGCCAGAAATCAAGTTTCGAATGTGCTGCTCATTTTACCCAAATGAACATGCCATATCTTGGTTTGAAATGATGCATTAGCATGCTATAGATGCCCTGGAAGAAAGTGGGGGCTTTGGATTAAGCAGAAGTATGGCAAGAGTGGTAAAACAGTGCTGCCAAGGTAGAAACTAAGAGGTAGCTACATGGAGTCACCCTCCAATAATTGACCAGAGGTCATGGCAATGCTAATAGAGGTAAAAGGTAACTATAGAGAGTTGTGGTAAAAATCTAAGCTCAAGGGAAATAGTGGAAGGGGCCAAAGCAGCAACTTTGGTATATGCACACAAGGTGTTTGATGGATGTTAGGGCTCCGAGATGGATTCCAATTGATATGAAACTTAACACGATCGCATAATACATGAATATAAGCTTGGACAGGCTTCCAATGTACACTTGAAAAACCCATGAAATGGGCAGAAATGACTTTCTTCCTACAAAACCATGCAAATAAATTCCCACAAATCCACAACTTGGTGTGGGGGCATTATTTGAGCATTAAAGTATGCCCAAAAAGTTTGGTATCAATTGGAGAAACTTTATAATGTAAAGTTTCCCAAGTCAGAAATCAACACAAAGGGTTTTGAGGGGGGTGGGACAAGTTCTTCTATCCTCCTTGATGCACCACTTGGTGTGGATGCATTATTGGACCATGAGAACATGTCCACCAAATATGAGCACAGTTGGAGACACTTGGCAATGTAGAGTTGCTCAAATTTGGATCTGGAGAGATAGGATTTTAGAATAATTAAATGAATCAAATCAACTTGGATTGAGATGAAATTTGGCAAGATCATCACATATATCATATGTGACATGCTAGAATTTTACAAGAATTTATTAAGAATATTTCTTATAGAAATATTCCAAAAGCTTGAAATAGGCACGAAGGGTTTTGACTGGTTTTGCCCATTATTTTGAACATGACCATGTGTTGAAACTCATATATATGGAATATATATGTCTATTGAGTTTCTCTAAACTTTCTCAAATATTTTGAAAACAATAAAATAACTTTCCTTCATGAGGGACCATTTCTGGCCTCTCAGAAAGGTATTTAAATAAAATAATAAAATAACTATTAAAATAATAATATTTTGGTTTTGGGAATACATTTTAATAATGGGTTCTAAATAAAATAATTTGTGCAAAATAACTTCCCTAATTTGAGGACTTGTATTACAAATCCCAACTCATGGGTTTTTGAAAGCTTAAATCAAGGAAATGCTTTTTGGTGAAAATAAGGTTTGGTAAAAATAGTTTTTGGTCCTACACACATGGCATGATCATTAGGCAAGGGTTTGGGTCAAGGATCTGAGTTTGGAGAGTAGCGGGAGCATTGGATGCAAACGCAAGCAATAGGCAAGCAAGCAAACATCACATCAAGCATCACAAGCATGCACAAAAAATTTAATTGGTCCTAATTTGAGATAAGTTAATTCAGTCATGAGAGTTAAACACAGGGTGTTACAGACCTTACCCCCTTAAGAAAATCTCGTCCCCGAGATTTCTAGTCTAGGTGTTGGAGAGATACAAAATCTTGAGTCAGAGGTGGTCTTCACGTCCACACGTTGCTCGTGTGGGTCTTGAAGTGCTTGATGATACCACTCGAGTGCTCCGTTCATCTTGATTGACCATGGGCGGGGTTCTAGCACTAAGTTTGGCTTGACTGAGGGTCAAGGATTTGGTGCGCTAAGTTTCGCAAGGGTCTGACTTGCAGGTGCATTCCAGAGTCGGAATACGTGGCAAGGTAGCGTGTCTGGGTTGGGTCTCGTACATGGGTCTAAACTGAGAGACTCGGTGTTTAGGACATGTTCTACCATCTCGCAAGGTTTGTGAGGGGTTCTCGATGAGCTGGCTATCAAAGAGTATAGGCCAGTCATCCACTCTGAAGGTCCGCGGCTCGGCAAGCGGGTGAATCACCTTTACCAGGTTTTCATCATGACCCAATTAGGACTCTCGTCCTTGATTTGGACCAAGAAGAAGCTCTCTAGTTTCTCTCGCTATCCAAAGGCTTCATCAACTTGGTCATTGATGCTTCTTCACATAGTTGATGTAGTCGACGCAGGAGCTGTGGTTGACTTATATTGCTTCTTCTTCATCATCGTAGTTTCCCAACCATGGCGGTTCTTCGTCTTGTTTTGGGTATGGTAGACTTCCTCTATCTTGAGGTTGCTTCGAGAAACCCATCCTCTTGAGATAACACCTTTTTCTCGAGAGGCATAACAATCGGTGTTCTTGGGGCTTGCCCAAACAGGACTAAGGTGTTCTTTCCTCCTGTTGGGGGAATAAGTATGTCATCCCTGAGGATAACAACATACTTCCCCCATGCATCATATAAGTGTAGTGCTCATGAGATAGGTGAGGAGAGCGAAGACTTGCTATGGGCGGCCACTGGTCAAGAGGTTCGTGGTCCAACACGATCTAGTCCTTCATGCCCATGTTTGTCATAGACATGACCGGTGGTGGTCGGGGCAGAGTACTGGCCATATTCCAACGACTTAGAGTCGTTTCCTATGGTCATAATCCGACCACCTTATGACTCGGCGAAGCTTTGGGATCTCAAGGAACTTAGGATGTGAGTGAACATCTATCATCTTATCCTAAGCACATTCCTTAGATGCCAATAGTCTGACCTCCAACTCTGGAAAAATCACCCTATGTCATCAAAGATACCATCTCACGTAAGTCAACTCCATACCACTCATGCTAGTCAACTCCAGGGTTGAGGGAAGGACTAAACCCAAACACCACAAGTGTGGTGTAGCTACATTGCACATGCATTCCTATGCAAGAACCTCGGGAAGCATTCAAGCTGCTAAGCTTGAACAGAGACACTACAAATCCAAGTGCTCAACAAGATTACCCAATGGCCACGGTAGTGCATTCCAATATTAAGGAAACACGTAGTATACCAATCCAAGATCTGGTTTCCTTTCTACAAATCCGATCGAGTGGTCCACCACTCTGGTTGGTCATCACTAGACCCGTCACTCCTACATATCCAATATTGATGGGGTTCTACATGATCACTTAGAGTCCTCATGATCCACATACTATTGCCAGAACTATGTCATAGTATATCCACCAACGTTCAGTATCATGGCCAAGTAATCTCCAAGGCCAGCTTATATAGGTTCGTAAATCAATTCACGACTCCAAGTACTTGTACTTGTTATCCATTGAGAAACATGGTATCGTGATCAAGATCGTCGAGCTAAATCCAAGTTACTCCAAACCATGTGGCCTCATACATCATTAATACTCCATTAAGATTACCTATTTAAATCCAAAACACAAATCCAACAAGATATTTTACTTGCTACTCCAAGTCATCATGGTAAAATCATCAAACCATGTTAGGTACTTGATAAAGTCAATTATACCACCAAGAATTTCACATCGTAATCAGAATTTTCCTACTGAATCCAAATTGACTCCACGAATATGTAGGTTATGCTATTTCACCAACTTGTTCCACCAAGTTCACCTACCTTTATAAGGGTCTTACTATCGGTGTTCTGGGAATGGGGCTACCCACACCTGCCTGCCTCCGGCCCAGGGTTGGCCCACTTCATCGACCAAAAACCAACAGGCCCGGCACCACTCAAGGCAAGGCCCTCGCGAGGGGCCAAGCCTCGCGAGGAGGAACAACATCAAGACCCGCAGGGGGGCTCCTCAGGACCCCTCCAGAGCGGAGGATACTCTGAGGCAAGATCCGACCTCAGGAGTCAAGGATGACGCGGGGAAAGGACAAGTGAGCAGCAGATTGCAGGATGGTGCAGTTTCCCCTTTCGTGCAAGGGAGGGACAGACGTATGCGGGTTACCAAGGCATCTTCCAAAGGTTTTCATTCTGGTGCAACAAGGCCATCACCGCCCGCCGGCAGGACGGACGTCACCCCTGGACCCGTCCCTACTGCGCTGATAGCCACTTCGCACGTGAAGACCACCTTTTGGACACGGGAAGCATGTTCCCATGTTCCCCTTCAAAATTGGTTGTTGTGGGATCCCTTCCCGCCGAAATGATAAGGGAAGAGAACTGGGGCCGCCACTATATATAGAGGGTAGGTTACTTCATAGAGGGAGGAGATTGATGCATTCGTCCACTAGCACAGTACAAAGGCCACCTAGCCTCCGGAGGCCCAAGAACATTGTACTAGTTCATCCACCAACCTCCACGAGAGGCAATCCACCAAAGCAGGAGTAGGGTATTACGCTTCTCAGCGGCACGAACCTGGGTAAACTGCCGTGTTCTGTGACTTCCTCACCATCGAGTCAGTCCTTTGCCATCCCCAGTAAATAGCGAGTTAGGTGAGGTGAGCCCGCGAGAGATCTTCGTACACGCCCCTGAGTTCGAATCTTTAGGGTCTTGCGGAGCCCAAAATCCGACATTTGGCGCGCCAAGTAGGGGGCGTGTCAAGGTCTTCTCCAAGCTTCATCTTCCCTTAGCCCCGCTCCTCCGATGACCGGCGCCCAACAAGCTTCTTCGAGCCTCGTCGAGCTGACTCCCAACCGTCGTACCACAGCGGCTGGAAGCGCGTGTACCGATGTTGTGGTACAAGGCAGCTCGTACCAGATCGTCAACATCGTCTCCACCGTCGCAACCACCCGCGCCACCCAGCCGCACGGCGACTGGGCGGCGCCCCCGGCATCCACGACGCGCCGCATCAACTTGGGGGACCTCAGCGCGCACGACGCTCTGCAGATGGTGAGCGAGATGCTCTGCCAATGACCGATGCCAGGGGGCTTCGACGCCTGGGCGAACCACATCATGGAGCTGATCGCCATCGCCCAGAAGTCCATCTGACCCCACTCTTCTTCAAGGCTGCAGATGCCGGGCGCCGGGGGCTCACACCTCGTGCCGGTCCCCGGGCCTGCGAGCGATGGGGCCCTCCCTGCGCTGGGCGGGGCTAAGAGAGACGTGTCGCATGCTGCCCTCCTCCTCATCCAGATTCCGGTGGCCGGCCTCGAGGCACGGCATGCCGGCAACCATGAGGGGCGCGAAGATAACAACACGACATTCGATGCACACACCGGCGCGCATCACCAAGACCAGGTCGGCCCCCGACAACCCGGGGCAGCCAGGCGAGAGTGCTCCCTCAGGCGCAACCTGTGGGCGGCGGAGGCGTCAACGCGGGCGAACTACAGAAATGGAGACACGCTAGGGTACCAAGGGGGGAGTCTCCACCGTGCAATGCAGAGACCAGCCAACGGCGGCAACAAGAGCAAGCGACTTTGTGCGGAGGCCCATCGCAAGAAGAACTCTGAGCAACATGACCCCCCCCCCCCCCCCCCCCCGCTTCACAGAGGGACCGCCACCGTCACGCTGCTGAACGGCTTTGGAGGTCGGTCCAACACCTATGTGGAGCCTTACGTACCGTGTTATGTAACACCACCTGACCCTCCCGTCGAGTAAGAGCCTCATGCGTCACCCGAGGCGCCAGCCCTCCTCAGGAGTAAGGAATGCTCCAGGGGTCCCCCTTGAGCTGCACCCTAGGGCTCCCAATGGCGGAGCACTGGGCCCAAGAGGCGCGGGCAGGGAGGAGACCCCAAGCCACGGGGCATGACGCCAGCCGCCGCCCCCGCGGAGGAACTGCGAAGAACCGGGTCCCCGGCCTCAGGAGGACGAGTCGGAGAAAGCAAAGAGACACAAGTGGCGCGGGTCACCTACGACGACTACGGTGCTGGTGTGGGCGCCGAGGGCCAGGCCTCACGAGGCGCCCCTCAGGCGCGAAGAAGCTATGCGAGGTAATTTTCTTGGTTCACTGCCCTATGGGGTCTCCGCTAGCCGCATGAACCTCAAGTGTTCAAGGCACACCTCTGCCCATCATACTACTGCATCCATTCGGCGATCTGACACCTTACCTTGCTTGCATCTTTGGGTGATCTACCCCTCGCTCGGGGGCTCCTGCCGGAGCGCATCGCCCCGTCGCGGGACCTGGGGAGGCCGCACGGCTCCCCAGGGCCACAATCAACAAGATGAAATGGGGGCCGCTTGAGTGTCAAAAGGGGGCTCCTTAGCATCGAGCCTCAGGGGCCTTACCGGTCATAAGGCCACCTGCCACCATTGATGTCGTCCAGGGACATTCGGTCGTTATCACGGGTGGCGGGGCTTGACACCGTAGATGCGTTCGTCCACTCCGTCGCAAGCAACGACGGTTGGGAAATGTGCGGGACCGGGTCTTGGTACGCAGAGCCGCTCGAACGTCAAAGGGGGATCCTAAGCATCGCACCTCAGGAGCCTGATACGTCTCCAACGTATCTATAATTTTTTATGGTTCCATGCTATTATCTTGTCAACTTTGGATGTTTTGTATGCATGAATATGCTATTTTATATATATATTTGGGACTAACCTATTAACTCAGTGCCAAGTGCGATTTTCTATTTTTTCTGTGTTTTTGACCTTTTTCAGAGGAGAATATTAAACGGAGTCCAAACGGAATAAAACCTGCGAATGATTTTTTCCATAACAGAAGATACGCACGAGACTTGAGAACCAAGGCAAAGGACCCCGGGGGAAGTCACAAGCCCCCTAGCTGCGGCCTGGGGGGCTACCCTAGTAGGCTTGTGCCCCCCCCCCCCCGGTGGCTCCTTTGCCCTACTTATTCCGCCTATAGATTCTCTAAAAATCCAAAACTGCCAGAGAGAGCCACGAAAATACTTTTCCGCCGCCGCAAGCTTCTGTCTCCGCAAGATCCCATCTGGGGCACGTTCTGGTGCCCTGCCGGAGGGGGGATTCGGACACGGAGGGCTTCTTCATCAACACCATTGCCTCTCCGATGATGCGTGAGTAGTTCACCACAGACCTTCGGGTCCATAGCTAGTAGCTAGATGGCTTCTTCTCTCTCTTGGATCTTCAATACAAATTTCTCCATGATCTTCATGGATATCTATCAGATGTAATCTTATTTTGCGGTGTGTTTGTCGAGATCCGATGAATTGTGGATTTATAATCAGATTAACTATGAATATTATTTGAGTCTCCTCTGATCTCTTATATGCATGAATTCGTATCCTTGTAATTCTCTTCGAGTTATGGGTTTCGTTTGGCCAACTTGATCTATAATTCTTGCAATGGGAGAAGTGCTTGGTTTTGGGTTCATACCGTGCAGTGTCCTCACCCAGTGACAGAAGGGGTAGCAAGGCACGCATCATGTTGTTGCCATCAAGGGTAAAAAGATGGGGGTTATATCTATTGCACGAATTTATCCCTCTACATGATGTCATCTTGCTTAAGGCGTTACTCTGTTTTATGAACTAAATACACTAGATGTATGCTGGATAGCGGTCGATGTGTGGAGTAATAGTAGTAGATGCAGACAGTATCGGTCTACTTGTCTCGGACGTGATTCCTATATGTATGATCATTGCCTTAGATATCATCATGACTTTGCGCGATTCTATCAATTGCTCGACAGTAAGTCGTTCACCCACCGTAATACTTGCTATCATGAGAGAAGCCTCTAGTGAACACTATGGCCCCCGGGTCTACTTCACATCATATTTTCAGCTCTACACTTTTACTTTGTTGCACTTTCCACCTTCAGATCTCACCTTGCAATTAACCGTGAAGGGATTGAAACCCCTTTATAGCGTTGGCTGCAAGTTTGTTTGTTTTTGCGCAGGTACATTGGTTACTTGTCTTGATACTCCTACTAGATTGATACCTTGGTTCTCAAACTGAGGGAAATACTTACTGCTATTGTGCTGCATCACCCTTTCCTCTTCAAGGGAAAAACCAACGCAAGCTCAAGAGGTAGCAGAGCCTTACCGGTAAGAAAGCCACTTGTCCACCCTGGTGCCATCCAAGCACATTCGGTCAGTATCAGGGGTGTCAGGGCCTTGCCCCGTGAGGCGCCTCACAACGGCAGGGAAATGTGCAGGACTACGACCTGCCGACTTAGAGCAGTAGAAAAGTCCTCAACTAGTCTCAGGAGAAGGAGAAATATCGTGACGCCGGAGTGCCCTCGCGTTCACCCTACAGTCCCCGCGGGACCTGCATCAACCCGTGGCACTTCTACATCGTCCTTCAATCCTTCCGGAACCTACTTCATCCTGTGACACTCTCACGTAATAACGAGCTAAGGCTGTATACGCCCAGGGCCCCTCGAGGACGTGGAAGGGGTCCATCCCATGCCGAGTGGCAGCCCTACGCTCTGCTCTCGGGAGAAGACAAAGGAAATCAACACAGTCCACCAATGACCCAAAAGGAATCAGGCACCTATGCCTCAGGGGTAGGGACACTCGCGAGGCCAAAGCGTCATCGCGACCTCCCAAATACACCCCCACCGTGACACTCTCACGTAATAACGAGCCGAGGCTGTATACTCCTGGGGTCCCCCGAGGACGCGGAGGGGTCCCTCCCACGCCTAGTGGCAGCCCTACGCTCCGCGCTGGGGAGAAGACGAAGGCAATCAACTTAGTCCGCCAATGACTATGCTCCGCAGTGGGGGGAGATGGCGGCGGAGATTAGCCTAGGTGCCGGACACGGTGTTTGCTTGCTTCTTCCTGGAGCTTGAATTATCCTCTGCTGGACTTCAATTTGCTGATTTCAAAGTTGATGTTTGAAAAACAAAATGAGGAGGGGATTTTCTCTTGCGCTTTCTCGTTTTGCTGGCTTAGAAGCCTCCTTTTCAGGATGACATTTTCTAAGGAGTTGAACGCTCCGCACCGCCCCTAGGCGCCAAGGAGCGTGAAAGCAAGGACTTGCCATCCCAGGGGCAAACATTTTCAACGGTCGACCCCCGCTCAGGGGTCTGGATCGAAGCACGATACCACCACAAAGAGTCTCGAGAGGCCTTAGGGCGTCGTGGGGCGATGACCAAAGGGACGGAATGGGGAATCTCTCGAACTTCAAAGGGGGCTACTGAGCATCGAGCCTCAGGAGCCTTATCGGTCATAAGGCCACTCGCCACCCTGGTGCCGTCCTTGAGCTCCGGTCGGTGTCGGGGGCGGTAGGGCTCCGCCCCGTGAAGTGCGTCGAACCTAGTGGCGGTGGGGAAATGCGTGGGACCGGGGCCTATCGATGTAGAGCGGCTTGAGTGTCAAGGGGGGCTCCTGAGTAGCATGCCTCAGGGGCCTTACTGGTCGCAAAGCCACTCGGCCACCTACGTGTCGCCCATGTCGGCACCCAGGGCGTCGGGGCTTTGCCCTGTGAGGAACAACCTTGGTAACAGGTTGCGCCTCACAGCGGCAGGGAAATGTGCGGGACTGGGACCCACAGACATAGAGTGTCAAAACGGTCTCCACCCGTCCCGCCGACAAAGCAAAAGCTACTCAGGAGGAGCTACGGAAGGGATCGACGCAAACCCACGAGCTAAGTACCCCGCTATCTCAAACAGGGGCCATCCGGTTTCGCATCGAACCAAGAACGAATTAAAAGCACGCGTACTAATGAAAGTATGCAGGGCCTAAGGACTAAGATGCGGCAAGGAACGAGGCCATCGACCAAGCGTGTAGCGGCACAAATGATGCCTCGAGAGGATGGGACCTCCTGAGGGCCCTGGCCGCCGTTTCCCCTTAGCAATGGCTGGGTCAACGACGGGCCCTATGTGAGGGAGCCAAGCCGCAACAACTACCAGCGAGCAAGCCAACGATTCAAAAGCGAAAGGAAAAAAGGAGAACGGAGAAGGTAACATACAAAAGTCTAATGCCCGATGGGATAGAGTTCATGGTCCAACATTACAGGGGCAGTACAACGGAAGCTGGGGGTGCCTAGGGGGAGAGGGCACCGACACCACACTTGGCGCCGGCAGGCTCGGTGTCGGAGCCCTCCTCCTCACTAGAGACGGGCACCCAAACGTAATGCTCCACCAGGGCATCCACGCGCGGGCGCACTTCATCCTGGAAAAGACGACAAGACTCAGCGGGCACCGGCTCGACGACGCGCTGGAGATCAAGCTGCGGGACGAGGCAGCGCAGGTTGGAGAAGACGGGCGTCAAGGCAAGGCCCAGAAGCTCGCGTGCATCACACGTGTTGTCCTCCTCCACGCGGGAGACGCCAGCCTCCAGCGTCTCCATCACCTTCTAGAAGAAGGCGAGGAAGCCCCCGTCGCTGCTCACCCTTGGTAGCGCCGGGGCATCCCCCATGAATCAGCGCGTCGTGGTTGCATCCCGGACGGCGATGCTCATGAATTGCTTGGCACACTGGGACTCCAACATCCACGTACGACGCCTCATCCTAGGCGGCCTGAACGGCGTCGGCCGCCTCCTGGACCTGTTGGAAATATGCCCTAGAGGCAATAATAAATTGGTTATTATTATATTTCCTTGTTCATAATAATCGTTTATTATCCATGCTAGAATTGTATTGATTGGAAACTCAAATACATGTGTGGATACATAGACAACACACTGTCCCTAGTGAGCCTCTAGTTGACTAGCTCGTTGATCAAGGATGGTCAAGGTTTCCTGGCCATAGGCAAGTGTTGTCACTTGATAACGGGATCACATCATTGGGAGACAGGTCATGTTTGCATAGTTCTCGAACCCGAGGGTGTGCAAACTTAAGGTTCGGTGACATTTCGGTATAGTTGACTTATATGTGTTGGTGACCAAAGTTTTGTTCGGTGTTCCAGATGAGATCCTGTACGTCACGAGGAGTTCCGGAATGGTCCGGAAACAAAGATTGATATATAGGAAGTTGGTATTTGGATTCCGGAAGGTTTTCGGGCATTGCCCGCAGTGTACCGGGAGTGACGAATGGGTTCTGGGGACCCGCTGGGTGGTCCAACCATGCCCCAAGGGGTCCACGTGGGTTTATTGGATGCACAATAAGGCATAATGGATTGACAAAGTCATCCAAGGAAAGTCCATGAGGAAAAAGTGGAAAATCCAAAAGAGGTGGGAAATTAAGGAAGCAGTCCTAATCCAAGTGGGCTTGGAGGAGGACTCCTCCCTCCTCCACTTCGGCCGACCCAAGGGCTCCTCCCTTGTAGCGTCAAGGCTGCCTCCTCCCTCCTCCAACATATACTAGAGGTTTAGGGCTTTTGAGACACAACTTTGCCATGTGCAACCCTAAACCTCTACTTCGTAGTTCTTCCTCTAGATCGGATTTCTGTGGAGCTCGGGCGGAGCCTTGCATGAATAGATCATCACCATCACCGGCGCGCCGTCACGCTACTAGAGAACTCATCTACTTCCCCGTCCCTCTTGCTGGATCAAGAAGGCGGAGATCGTCATCGAGTTGTACGTGTGCGGAACGCGGAGGCACCGTCCGTTCGGCACTTGCTCGGGATGGATCGTGTGACGGATCGTGGGAAGGTTCGTGGGACGGATCGTGAAGACGTACCACTACACGAACTACGTTTATTAACGCTTCCGCTTAGTGATCTACAAGGGTATGTGGATCCGATCTCCCTCTCGTAGATGATCATCACCATGATAGGTCTTCGTGTGCGTAGGAAAATTTTTGTTTCCCATGCAACGTTCCCCAACAGTGGCATCATGAGCTAGGTTCATGCGTAGATGTAACCTCGAGTAGAACAGAAAACATTTTGTGGGTGCTGATGTTCGATTTGCTGCCCTCCTTAGTCTTTTCTTGATTCGTCGATATTGTTGGATTGAAGCGGCCCGGACCAACCTTACTCGTACGCTTACGAGAGACCGGTTTCATCGACTAACATGCAACTTGTTGCATAAAGATGACTGGCGGGTGTCTGTTTCTTTAACTTTAGTTGAATCGGATTTGACCAAGGTGGTTCTTGGAGAGAGGTTAAATAGCAATTTGCACATCACCGTTGTTGTTTTGCGTAAGTAAGATGCGATCATACTAGATACCCATAGCAGCCACGTAAAACATGCAACAACAAATTAGAGGACGTCTAACTTGTTTTTGTAGGGTATGCATGTGATGTGATATGTCCAAATACATGATGTGATATATTGGATGTATGAGATGATCATGTTGTAATAGTTAAATATGGTCTTGCACGTCTACGCTACGGTAACCGGCAGGAGCCATAGGGTTCTCTTTAAACTAACGTTTGTGTTTGCAGATGCGTTTACTATATTGCTAGGTTGTAGCTTTAGTAGTAATAGCACAGATAGCACGACAACCTCGATAGCGGCACGATGATGGATATCATGGTGTGGCGCTGGTGACGATGAAGATCATGTCGGTGCTTTGCTGATGGAGATCAAGAAGCACAAGATCATGGCCATATCATGTCACTTATGAATTGCATGTGATGTTAATCCTTTTATGCACCTTATCTTGCTTAGAACGACGGTAGCATTATAAGGTGATCTCTCACCAAAATTTCAAGATAAAATTGTGTTCTCCCCGACTATGCACCGTTGCGACAATCCGCCATTTCGAGACACCACGTGATGATCGGGTGTGATAGACTCAACGTTCACATACAACGGGCGCAAAATAGTTGCACACGCAGAACACTCGAGTTAAACTTGACGGGCCTAGCATGTACATACATGGCCTCGAAACACAAGAGACCGAAAGGTCGAGCATGAATCGTATGGTTGATATGATTAACATAGAGATGTTTACCACTGAAACTATACTCAACTCATGTGATGATCGGACTTGAGTTAGTGGATTTGGATCATGCGCCACTCGAATGACTAGAGGGATGTCTATTTGAGTGGGAGTTCTTAAGTAATATAATTAACTAAAGTAATTATCATGAACATAGTCAAAAGGCTTTTCAAATTATGTTGTAGCTTGCGCTGTAGCTCTACTATTTTTATATGTTCGTAGAGAAAATTTAGTTGAAAGATGATAGTAGCAATTTTGCGGACTGAGTCCGTAAACTGAGGATTGTCCTCATTGCTGCGCAGAAGGCTTATGCCCTTAATGCACTGCTTGGTGTGCTCCGCCTCGAGCGTCGTCTGTGGATGTTGCGAACATCTGATATACACGTTTTTATGACTACGTGATAGTTCAGTGTGTAATGCTTAACGACTTAGAATTGGGGCGCCGAAGACGTTTTGGAACGTCACGGAACATATGAGATGTTCTAAGAGATGAAATTGGGATTTCATGCTCATGCCCTTGTTGAGAGGTATGAGACCTTCGACAAGATTCTTTGTCTACAAAGTAAAGGAGAAAAGCTCAATCGTTGAGCATCTGCTCGGATTGTTTGAGTGCAACAGTCGCTTGAATCAAGTGGGAGTTAATCTTCCAGATGAGATAGTGATGGTTCTCCAAAGTCACTACCACCAAGCTACTAGAGCTTTGTGATGAACTATAACATATCAAGGATAGATATGATGATCCTTGCGCGATTCGCAATGTTTGACACTTCGAAAGTAGAAATCAAGTAGGAGCATCAAATGTTGATGGTTAGTAAAACCACTAGTTTCAAGAAGGGCAAAGGCTAGAAGGGATACTTCATGAAACGGAAAACCAGTTGCTACTCTAATGAAGAAACCCAAGGTTGAACCCAAACCCGAGACTAAGTGCTTCTATTATGAGGGGAACGGTCACTTAGGCAGAACTACCCTAGATACTTCATAGATGAGAAGGCTCGCGAAGTCGACAGAAGTATATTTGATATACATGATATTGATGTGTACTTTACTAGTACTCCTAGTAGCACGAGGTTATTAAATACCGGTTCGGTTACTAAGTGATTAGTAACTCAAAATAAAAGCTACGGAATAAACATAGACTAGCTAAAGGTGAGGTGACGATATGTGTTGGAAGTGTTTCCAAGGTTGATGTGATCAAACATCGCACACTTCATCTACCATCGGGATTTGTGTTAAACCTAAATAATTTTTATTTGGTGTTTGCGTTGAGCATGAACATGATTAGATCGTGTATATTGCAGTACGATTATTCATTTAAAGACAATAATGGTTATTCTATTTGCTTGAATAAATACCTTCAATGGTTTATTGAATTTCGATTATAGTGATACACATATTCATAATATTGATGCCAAAAGATACAAAGTAGTAATGATAGTACCACTTACTTGTGGCACTGCCGCTTGATACGTCTCCGTCGTATCTATAATTTTTGATTGCTTCATGCCAATATTCTACAACTTTCATATACTTTTGGCAACTTTTTATACTACTTTTGGGACTAACATATTGATCCAGTGCCCAGTGTCAGTTCCTGCTTGTTGCATTTTTTTGTTTCGCAGAATATCCATACCAAACAAAGTCCAAACATAATAAAAACTTACATGGATTTTTTTGGAATATTTATGATTTTTTGGAAGAAGAATCAACGCGAGGCGATGCACGGAGGGCCCACAAGCCCTCTAGCCGCCACGAGGAGGTACGGTGGCGGCTGGCAGGCGTGTGGCCACTCCTTAAGGCGGTTGGTGCCCTTCTTTCGCCGCAAGAAAGATAATATCCAGAATAAAATCGTGTTAACATTTCAGCCCAATCGGAGTTACGGATCTCCGGGAATTTAAGAAACGGTGAAAGGAAGAATCTGGGAGCGCAGAAACAGAAGGACACAGAGAGAGAGATCCAATCTCGGAGGGGCTCTCGCCCCTATGCCGCCATGGAGACCATGGACCAGAGGGGAAACCCTTCTCCCATCTAGGGAGGAGGTCAAGGAAGAATAAGAAGGAGGGGGGCTCTCTCCCCCTCTTTCCCGGTGGCGCCGGAACGCCGCCCGGGACATCATCGTGTGATGACGATCTACACCAACACCTCCATCATCTTCACCAACATCTCCATCATCTTCCCCCATCTATATTCAGCGGTTCACTCTCTTGCAACCCGATGTACCCTCTACTTGAACATGGTGCTTTATGCTACATATTATTATCCAATGATGTGTTGCTATCCTATGATGTCTGAGTAGATTATCGTTGTCCTATTGGTGATTGATGAATTGCTATGATTGGTTTAATTTGCTTGTGGTTATGTTACTGTCCTTTGGTGCCCATCATATGATCGCGCGCGTGGATCACATCATAGGGTTAGTTGTATGTTGATAGGTCTATGTATTGGCAGGCTAGAGTGACAGAAGCTTCAAACCTAGCATAGAAATTGATGCATATGGGATTGAAGGGGGACCAATATATCTTATTGCTATGGTTGGGTTTTACCTTAATGAACGTTAGTAGTTGCAGACGCTTGCTAATAGTTCCAATCATAAGTGCATAGAATTCCAAGTAAGGGATGACATGCTAGCAGAGGCCTCTCCCACATGATACTTGCTATCGATCTAGTAACGTAGTCAATTGCTTAGGGACAATTCCGCAACTCCTACCACCACTTTTCCACACTCGTTAGACACTCGTAGTTGTTTCTTTATCTAACCAGCCCCTAGTTGTATTTACGTGTTCTTTACTTTCTTGCAAGCCTATCCTATCACTCCTACAAAGTACTTTTAGTTTCATACTTGTTCTAGGTAAAGCGAACGTAAAATGTGCATAGAATTGTATCGGTGGCCGATAGAACTTGACGGAATATTTGTCCTACCTTTAGCTCCTCGTTGGCTTCGACACTCTTACTTATCAAGAAAGGCTACAATTGATCCCCTATACTTGTGGGTTATCAAGACCTTTTTCTGGCGCCGTTGCCGGGGAGCAATAGCGTGGGGTGAATATTCTCGTGTGTGCTTGTTTGCTTTATCACTAAGTAGATTTATTTGCTGTTCTAAGTTGTTCTCTATCTTTAGTTATGGATATGGAACACGAAATACCAAAAAAATTAGGTGTACTTGCTACTCATGGAGATGGGGAACCTCCTAAAACCCTCGATGCTCGTTATGTGGAAAATATTATGTACTTCTTTAATAATCCTAAGAAAACCCCATTCAATTATATAATGGGATACACGTTGGATCAACGTGAATACTTTAGGGATTATCGCTTGACTCAAAAAGGGAAACTTTTATGGGATCAAATCCATTTGTTGAAATGGTATGCTTGGGAACTATGCAAGAGACATGGTGTTACTTGTTTCTCTAGGATGAAGGCTCCACACCTTCCCTTTTCTTGTGAGTTTAATGACCATAGAACCTTGGCTCCTTATGCTGATGGTATATATGATTACTATGATGTAGATCAAATAGAAGAGTTTGTTGCTTTTATGGGTGCTTATGAAATTGAGGCTATGTTTAAAAGGTATGATGATAATGATGATGCTCCTTACCGATCTGAAAATTTGTCTATGCTTCGTTATTGTTATACTAATTATGAATATAATGCCCATATTGAACGATTTAAGGAGAAATCCTATGCTGCCCAAGAAGAGACTATTATTTTGCAGGAAACTATGGAAGAAGAAAATGTTGAAATTGTGAGCTCATTAGATGAAAAAGATGACGAGGAGAGTGAAGAACAAAAGTCCACCTTCTAATTAGAGTAACTCTCATACTAATACATTATTTAATTTCCGTTTGTTCTTACCGAAAGATGAATTCTATGATCCCTTGGATTAGTTTGAGATATCCCTTTTTGATGAACTTGATGCTTGCTAGGCTTGTGGCCATGATGCCAATATGAATGATGCTTATGAAGATGAGCTAGCTATAGTTCCTTATGTTACACATGATGATTTTGATGAATATAATATGCATGTGCTTGCTGCTCCTACTTGCAATTATTATGAGAGAGGAACTACATCTCCACCTCTCTATGTTTCCAATACGATAAAATTGCAAGAAACCGCTTATGCTATGTATTGGCCTTTACTTGATGTGCATGAATTGTTCTTTTATGACATGCCAATGCATAGGAAGAGAGTTAGACTTTGTCATTGCATGATATATGTTACCGTGTGCTCACTACTAAATTGCAAATCATTGCTAATTAAAATTGGCTTTGATATACCTTGGGATCCAGGTGGATCCATTACTTGAGCACTTTACGCCTAGCTTAATGGCTTTAAAGAAAGCGTTGCCTGGGAGACAACCCGGAAGTTTTAGAGAGTCATTTATTTTTGTTCAGTGCTTTTATTTAGTTTAAAAACAAAAACATATAGAGGGGAACTTAAAACTTTTTCAAAATGAGAAGTGATTGAAAGGTGATGCATTGTGGAAGTGAGGGTCGACCTTGAACAGTTGTGTTCATGCTCATGGAAACAATGTAGAATTTTTCATGGAAGTTTCTGACAAAAATAATTATCCCCTTGTACAATTCCTTTGTGTTTTTAAAAAAATAATGTGCCAAGCAAAGCCTTTACGATTAGTCTAGGTGATAGTTGTTTGATCACGCTGAGAAAAGACAGAAACTTTCTGCTCACGCAATTAATTTTCATTTTTATTCTAGAAGAGATTTTGAGTTGATTCTTCTTTCTGCTGATTCGTATGCAAATTTTCCAGACATTCGTAAATTTTCAGAGTTTTTGAGATATCAGAGGTATACGTAATATACAGATTGCTACAGACTGTTCTGTTTTGACAGATTATGTTTTCTAAGCATTGTTCTCTTATTTTGATGAATCTATGGGTAGTATCGGGGGCTATGAACCATGGTGAAGTTGGATTACAGTAGATATAATGCTAATATGAATTTAGAATGAGTTCACAACAGTACTTGAAGTGGTGATTTATTTTATTATACTAACGGATCTCACGAAGTTTTGTTGAGTTTTGTGTGATTGAAGTTTTCAAGTTTTGGGTGAGACCACGATGGATGAAGGAATAAGGAGAGGCAAGAGCCTAAGCTTGGCAATGCCCGAGGCACCCCAAGGTAATATTCAAGGAATACTCAAGCGTCTAAGCTTGGGGATGCCCCGGAAGGCATCCCCTCTTTCTTTTACAATCTATCGGTAATTTTACTCGGAGCTATATTTTAATTCGTCACATGATATGTGCAAATGCTTGGAGCGTCTTTTGTGTCTATTTTGACTTTTTATTTTATGCACCATGCTGGTATGATATAGTACTTGGTTGGCTTTATAGAATGCTTCTTGTGCCTCACTTATATCTTTTGAAGTTTGGATTGCCTGTTTCCCTACACATAGAAAACCACCATTTGTAGAATGCTCTTTTGCTTCACTTATATTTGTTAGATCCAGGCATATCTTTTGTAGAAAGAATTAAACTCTCATGCTTCACTTATACCTATTTAGAGAGTTAATAGGAGTTGTCCATTCACATGATTAGTCATAAAATCCTACATAAAACTTGTAGATCACTGAATATGATATGTTTGATACCTTGCAATAGTTTTGTGACATGAATATGTGATATTACAGTCATGCTAGTGAGTAATTGTGTATTCGTAGAAATACTTGTGTTAAGGTTTGTGATTCCCGTAGCATGCACGTATGGTGAACCGTTATGTGATGAAGTCGGAGCATGATTTATTTATTGATTGTCGTCCTTTGTGTGGAGGTCGGGATCGCGCGATGGTTAACTCCTACCAACCTTTCCCCTAGGAGCATGCGTGTAGTACCTTGTTTCGATGACTAATAGACTTTTTCAATAAGTATGTGAGTTCTTTATGACTAATGTTGAGTCCATGGATTATACGCACTCTCACCCTTCCACCATTGCTAGCCTCTGTAGTACTGCGCAACTTTCGTCGGTGCATTACACCCACCATATAGCCTCCCTCAAAATAGCCACCATACCTACCTATTATGTCATTTTCATAGCCATTCCGAGATATATTGCCATGCAACTACCACCGTTCCGTCTCATGACATGTGCCACCACTTCCATATTGCCATTGCATGATCGTAAGATAGCTAGCATGATGTTTCCATGGCTTGTCCGTTTTTTGATGTCATTGCTATGCTAGATCATTGTCACGGTACACTACCGAAGGCATTTCATATAGAGTCATCATTGATCTAAGTATTGAGGTGTGATGATCATTATTAATAGAGCATTGTCCCATGTGAGGAAATAAAAGAGGCCAGCGAAGCCCATCTACAAAAAAAGAGGCCAAAGATGTCCACCAAAATAATATATATATATATATATATATATAAGAGGCCAAAGAGCCCACAAAAAATGAGAGAAAAGAGAGAAGGGACAATTGCTACTATCCTCTTTCCACACTTGTGCTTCAAATAGCACTATGATCTTCATGACAGAGAGTCTCCTATGTTGTCACTTCCATATACTAGTGGGAAATTTTCATTATATAACTTGGCTTGTATATTCCAATGATGGGCTTCCTCAAAATTGCCCTAGGTCTTCGTGAGCAAGCAAGTTGGGTGCACACCCACTAGTTTCTTCTGTGAGCTTTCATACACTTATAAGCTCTAGTGCATCCGTTGCATGGCAATCCCTACTCACTCACATTGATATCTATTGATGGGCATCTCCATAGCCCATTGATACACCTAGTTGATGTGAGACTATCTCCTCCTTTTTGTCTTCTCCACAACCACCATATTCTGTTCCACCTATAGTGCTATGTCCATGGCTCACGCTCATGTATTGCGTGAAAGTTGAAAAAGTTTGAGAACACTAAAGTATGAAACAATTGCTTAGCTAAAACCGGGGTTGTGCATGATTTAAATAAGTTGTGTGGGGAAGATGGAACATAGCCAGACTATATGATTTTTTAGGGATATCTTTTTTTGGCCATGATATTTTGAGAAGACATGATTGCTTTGTTAGTATGCTTGAAATATTATTGTCTTTATGTCAAATGATAGACTATTTCTTCGAATCACTCGTGTTTTAGTATTCATGCCACGATTAGATTATATGATCAAGATTATGCTAGGTAGCATTCCACATCAAAAATTATCTTTTTTATCATTTACCTACTCGAGGACGAGCAGGAATTAAGCTTGGGGATGCTGATGCGTCTCCGTCGTATCTATAATTTTTGATTGTTTCATGCCAATATTCTACAACTTTCATATACTTTTGGCAACTTTTTATACTATTTTTGGGACTAACATATTGATCCAGTGCCCAGTGCCAGTTCCTGTTTGTTGCATGTTTTTTGTTTCGCAGAATATCCATACCAAACGAAGTCCAAACGTAATAAAAACTTATGGGGATTTTTTTTGGAATATTTATGATTTTTGGGAAGAAGAATCAACACGAGGCGATTGACGGAGGGCCCACAAGCCCTGTAGCCGCCACCAGGAGGTACGGTGGCGGCTGGCAGTCTTATGGCCACTCCTTAAGGCGGTTGGTACCCTTCTTTCGCCGCAAGAAAGATAATATCCGGAAGAAAATCGTGTTAAAAGTTCAGCGCAATCGGAGTTACAGATCTCCGGGAATATAAGAAACGGTGAAACGCAGAATCTGGGAGCGTACAAAGAGAAGGACACAGAGAGAGATCCAATCTCGGAGGGGCTCTCGCCCCTCCGCCGCCATGGAGACCATGGACCAGAGGGGAAACCCTTCTCCCATCTAGGGAGGAGGTCAAGGAAGAAGAAGAAGGAGGGGGCTCTCTCCCCCTCTCTCCCGGCGGCGCCGGAACGCCGCCATGGACATCATCGTGTGACGGCGATCTACACCAACACCTCTGTCATCTTCACCAACATCTCCATCATCTTCCCCCATCTATATTCAGCGGTTCACTCTCCCGCAACCCGCTGTACCCTCTACTTGAACATGGTGCTTTATGCTACATATTATTATCCAATGATGTGTTGCTATCCTATGATGTCTGAGTAGATTATCGTTGTCCTATCGGTGATTGATGAATTGCTATGATTGGTTTAATTTGCTTGTGGTTATGTTGCTGTCCTTTGGTGCCCATCATATGATCGCGCACGTGGATCACACTATAGGGTTAGTTGTATGTTGATAGGACTATGTATTGGCAGGCTAGAGTGACAGAAGCTTCAAACCTAGCATAGAAATTGATGCATATGGGATTGAAGGGGGACCAATATGTCTTATTGCTATGGTTGGGCTTTACCTTAATGAACGTTAGTAGTTGCGGATGCTTGCTAATAGTTCCAATCATAAGTGCATAGAATTCCAAGTAATGGATGACATGCTAGCAGAGGCCTCTCCCACATGATACTTGCTATCGATCTAGTAACGTAGTCAATTGCTTAGGGACAATTCCGCAACTCCTACCACCACTTTTCCACACTCGTTAGACACTCGTAGTTGTTTCTTTATCTAACCAGCCCCTAGTTTTACTTACGTGTTCTTTACTTTCTTGCAAGCCTATCCTATCACTCCTACAAAGTACTTCTAGTTTCATACTTGTTCTAGGTAAAGCGAACGTAAAGTGTGCGTAGAGTTGTATCGGTGGTCGATAGAACTTGAGGGAATATTTGTCCTACCTTTAGCTCCTCGTTGGGTTCGACACTCTTACTTATCGAGAAAGGCTACAATTGATCCCCTATACTTGTGGGTTATCACCGCTTGGGTCATGTTGGTATAAAAAGCATGAAGAAGCTCCATGCGGATGGATCTTGGTACTCACTCATTTTTGGAACGTTTGAGACATGCAAACCATGCCTATTGGTATAAACGCATGAAGAAACTCCATGCAGATGGATCGTTTGGATTCACTTGATTTTGAATCACTTGAGACATGCAAATCATACCACATGGGCAAGATGACTGAAGACCTCGTTTTCCAGTGAGATGGAACTAGAAAGTAACTTATTGGAAGTAATACATTTGGATGTATGCAGTCCAATGAATGCTGAGGCACGCAGTGGATATCGTTATGTTCTTACTTCATAGATGATTTGAGTAGATACTAGTGTATTTGCTTGATGAAACACGCGTCTGAATTATTGAAAGGTTCAAAGTAGTTTGAGAGTGAAGTTGAAGATTGTCGTGACAAGAGGGTAACATGTCTACGATATGATCATAGAAATGAATATCTGAGTTGCAAGTTTGGTACACAATTAAGACAAATGTGAAAATTGTTTCACATCTCATGCCACCTAGAACACCATAGTGTGATGGTGTGTCCAAACGTCATAGTCGCGCCCTATTTGATATGGTGCATACTATGATCTCTCTTATCGAATTACCACTATCGTTTATGGGTTATGCATTAGAGAAAACCGCATTCACTTTAAAATAGGGCACCACGTATTTCCTTTAAGATGGCACCGTATGAACTATGGTTTGGAGAAACCTAAGCTGTCATTTCTTAAAAGTTTGGGGCTGTGAGGCTTATGTGGAAAAGTTTCAGCATGATAAGCTCTAACCCAAAGCGGATAAATGCATCTTCATAGGAAACCCAAAACAGTTGGGTATACCTCCTATCTCAGATCCGGAAGCAAAGTGTTTGTTTCTAGAAACGGGTCCTTTCTCAAGCAAAAGTTTCTCTCAAAATAATTGAGTGGGAGGGTGGTGGAACTTGATGAGGTTATTGAACCGTCACTTCAACCAGTGTGTAGTAGGGTGCAGGAAGATGTTCCTGTGGCGCCTACACCAATTGAAGTGGAAACTGATGATAGTGATCATTAAGCTTCGGATTAAGTTACTACAACCCTCGTAGGTCGACAAGGTCACATACTGCTACAGAGTGGTATGGTAACCCTGTCTTGGAGGTCATGTTGTTGAACAACAATGAACCTACAAGCTATGGAGAAGGGATGGTGGGCTCGGATTCCGGCAAATGGCTGGACGCCATGAAATCCGAGAGAGGATTCGCGTATAAAACAAAGTATAGACTTTGGAAGAACTACTTGATGGTCGCAAGACTATTAAGTACATATGGATCTTTAAAAGGAAGAGAAACGATGATGGTGAAAAGTCACCATTAAGAAAAGCTCGACTTATCACAAATATGTTTCCGACAAGTTCAAAGAGTTGACTATGATGAGACTTTCTCACTCGTAGCGATACTAAAAGTCTGTTGGAATCATGTTAGCAGTTGCTGCATTATTTATGAAATATTGCACATAGGATGTCAAAACATTGTTTCCTCGACGGTTTCATTGAGGAAAGGTTATATGTGATACAGCCAGAAGGTTTTGTCGATCCTAAGGATGCTAACAAGTATCCAAGCTCCAACGATCCTTCTATGGACTGGTACAAGAATCTCGGAGTTGGAATATACGCTTTGATGAGATGATCAAAGCTTTTGGGTTTATACAAGGTTTATGAGAAACTTGTATTTCCAAAGAAGTGAATGGGAGCACTATAGAATTTGTGATAAGTATATGTGGTTGACATATTGTTGATTGGAAGTAATGTAGAATTTCTGTAAAAAGCATAAAGGGTTGTTTGAAAGGAGTTTTTCAAAGGAAAACCTGAATAGAGCTACTTGAACATTGAGCATCAAGATCTATAGAGATAGATCAAAACGCTTAATAGAACTTTCAACGAAATGCATGCCCTGACAAGTTTTTGAAGGAGTTCAAAATATATCGGCAAATGAGTTCTTGGCTGTGTTGTAAGGTGTGAATTTGAGTAAGACTCAAAGCCCGACCAAGGCAGAAGAAAGGGAAAGGACGAAGGTCGCCCCCTATGCCTTAACCATAGGCTCTAAAGTATGCCAAGCTGTGTACCGCACCTGATGTGTGCCTTGCCATAAGTTTGTCAAGGGGTACAAAAAGTGATCTAGGATTGAATCACTAAACAGCGGTCAAAGCTATCCTTAGTAACTAATGGACTAAGGAATTTTTCTCGATTATGGAGGTGATTAAAGAGTTCATCGTAAAGGGTTACGTCGATGCTAGCTTTGACACTAATCCGAATAACTCTAAGGAGTAAAGCGGATTCGTATAGTGGAGCGGTCATTTGGAATAGTTCCAAATGGCACGTAGTAGCAGCATCTATAGGATATAATAGAGATTTGTAAGGCACACACAAATATGAAAGGTTTAGACTTGTTGACTAAAACCTCTCTGACAAGCAAGACGTGATCAAACCCCAGAACTGTATGGGTGTTGGATTCGTTAAAATCACATAGTGATGTGAACTAGATTATTGACTCTAGTGCAAGTGGGAGACTGTTGGAAATATGCCCTAGAGGCAATAATAAATTCCTTATTATTATATTTCCTTGTTCATAATAATCGTTTATTATCCATGCTAGAATTGTATTGATTGGAAACTCAAATAAGTGTGTGGATACATAGACAACACACTATCCCTAGTGAGCCTCTAGTTGACTAGCTCGTTGATCAAAGATGGTCAAGGTTTCATGGCCATAGGCAAGTTTTGTCACTTGATAATGGGATCACATCATTGGGACAATGATATGATGGACAAGACCCAAACAATAAACGTAGCATATGATCGTGTTAGTTTATTGTTACTGTTTTCTGCATGTCAATGTATCTGTTCCTATGACCATGAGATCATGCAACTCCCGAACATCGGAGGAATACCTTGTGGGTTATCAAACGTCGCAACGTAACTGGGTGACTATAAAGGTGCTCTACAGGTATGTCCAAAGGTGTCTTTTGGGTTGGCATGGATCAAGACTGGGATTTGTCACTCCGTGTGACGGAGAGGTATCTCGGGGCCCACTCGGTAATACAACATCACAACAAGCCTTGCAAGCAATGTGGCTAAGGAGTTAGTTACGGGATCTTGTATTACGTAACGAGTAAAGAGACTTGTTGGTAACGAGATTGAACTAGGTATGGTGATACCGACGATCGAATCTCGGGTTAGTAACATACCGAAGGACAAAGGGAATAGTATACGGGATTATATGAATCCTTGACATAGAGGTTCAACCGATACAGATCTTCATAGAATATGTAGGAGCCAATATGGACATCCAGGTCCCGCTGTTGGTTATTGACCACAGAGTGTCTCAGGTCATGTCTGCATAGTTCTCGAATCCGCAGGGTCTGCACACTTAAGGTTCGGTGACATTTTGGTATAGTTGAGTTATATGTGTTGGTGACCGAAGTTTTGTTCGGAGTCCCAGATGAGATCCCGGACGTCATGAGGAGTTCCAGAATGGTCCATAAACGAAGATTGATATATAGGAAGTTGGTATTTGGATTCTGGAAGGTTTTCGGGCATTGCCGGCACTGTACCGGGAGTGACGAATGGGTTTCGGGGGCCCATTGGGTGAGCCCACCACGCACCAAGGGGTCCACGTGGGTTTATTGGATGCACAATAAGGCATAATGGGCTGACAAATTCATCCAAGGAAAGCCCATGAGGAAAAGGTGGAATATCCAAAAGAGGTGGGAAATTAAGGAAGGAGTCCTAATCCAAGTGGGATTGGAGGAGGACTCCTCCCTCCTCCACTTCGGATGACCCAAGGGCTCCTACCTTGTGGTGCCAAGGCTGAATCCTCCCTCCTCCTATATATACTAGAGGTTTAGGGTTTTGAGACACAACTTTGCCATGTGCAACCCTAAACCTCTACATCGTAGTTCCTCCTCTAGATCGGATTTCTACGGAGCTCGGGCGGAGCCCTGCAGGAATAGATCATCACCATCATCGGCGCGCCGTCATGCTACTAGAGAACTCATCTACTTCCTCGTCCCTCTTGCTGGACCAAGAAGGCGGAGATCGTCATCGAGTTGTACGTGTGCGGAACACGGAGGTGCCGTCCGTTCGGCACTTCATCGGGACGGATCATGGGACGAATTGTGAGACGGTTCGTGGGACGGATTGTGGGACGGTTCGTGGGATGGATCGTAAAGACGTACCACTACACCAACCGCGTTTATTAACGCTTCCAGTTAGCGATCTACAAGGGTATGTGGATTTGATCTCCCTCTCGTAGATGATCATCACCATGATAGGTCTTCGTCTGCGTAGGAATTTTTTTGTTTCCCATGCAACGTTCCCCAACAGGACTTGCCTCTGCAGCGATGCCAACTCTGCCTTGGCCTCCGCTTTGCCCTGGCGGGCGGCTTAGAGGGTGGCCTCGGCACTCTCGAGCTGAGCCCGCAACCCCTCCGCCTTCTCCTGAAGCTCGCCGAGCTTGAGCTTCTTGGCTGCGGGCGCTCTAGAGAAAAGGGAAGATCAACCACCAAGCAGCAGACAGGACAACAAGGAAAGGGGGAACAAACGAGGGACTTACTCATCAGTCAGAGCCCAGTGTCGGCGGACGCATGACGACCCTGAGGGCCCTCCGCCACTTCTCCCGGGGGCGGACGAGGGCACGGACGGAGCCGCGCGTTTCCCCTTCCAGGATCGCCTCCTGGAGACACCATGGAAGACGAAGAAACGGAGGGGAGAAGAGGTTTTTCTCAATGGAGCAAAGGAAGCAAAGAGGAAGCTCAAGATCGCAGTGCCTCCCCCTTGCCAGGGGCGGGGCAGATTTATAGGCGAACAGCGGCCACCAACTATCGTGGGAGAGCAAGCGTCGTGCGCCCCTCGGGGGCCGCGAGGTGGGTCGGCGGGCGCACTGCCATCTAATGACCCACAAGTGTAGGGGATCTATCGTAGTCATTTCGATAAGTAAGAGTGTCGAACCCAACGAGGAGCAGAAGGAAATGACAAGTGGTTTTCAGCAAGGTCTTCTCTATAGGCACTGAAATTATCGGTAACACATGGTTGTGTGATAAGATAATTCGTAATGGGTAGCAAGTAACAATAGTAACAAAGGTTCAGCAAGATGGCCCAATCCCTTTTGTAGCAAGGGACAAGCCTAGACGAACTCTTATGTAAGGTAAAGCGCTCCCGAGGACACATGGGAATTCTGTCAAGCTAGTTTTCATTATGTTCATATGATTCGCGTTCGCTACTTTGATAGTTTGATATGTGGGTGGACCGGTGCTTGGGTGTTGTCCTTACTTGGACAAACATCCCACTTAAGATTAACCCCTCTCGCAAGCATCCGCAACTACGAAAGAAGAATTAAGACAAGGTCTAACCATAGCATTAAACTAGTGGATCCAAATCAGCCCCTTACGAAGCAACGCATAAACTAGGGTTTAAGATCCTATCACTCTAGCAACCCATCATCTACTTATTACTTCCCAATGCCTTCCTGCAGGCCCAAATAATGGTGAAGTGTCATGTAGTCGACGTTCACATAACACCACTAGAGGAAAGAAAACATACAACGCATCAAAATATCGAACGAATACCAAATTCACATGACTACTTATAGCAAGACTTATCCCATGTCCTCAGGAACAAACGTAACTACTCACAAAGCATAATTATGTTCATGATTAGAGAGGTATTGAATAGTATTAAGGATCTGAACATATGATCTTCCATCGAGTAATCCAACTACCATCAACTACAAGGAGTAATTAACACTACTAGCAACCTTACAAGTACCAATCGAGTCGCGAGACAGAGATTGGGTACAAGAGATGAACTAGGGTTTGGAGATGAGATGGTGCTGATGAAGATGTTGATGGAGATGAGTACCCTTCGATGAGAGGAGTGTTGGTGATGATGATGGCGACGATTTCCCCCTCCGGGAGGGAAGTTTCCCCAGCAGGATGGCCCTGCCGGAGCTCTAGATTGGTTCTGCTCAAGTTCCGCCTCGTGGCGGCGGCGTTTCTTCCCGAAAGCACTCCCTTGATTTTTTTTTCTAGGACAAAACCCTCCTTATAGCAGAAGATGGGAGCCGGAGGGGTAACCGGGAGCCCACGAGCCACCCAGGCGCCTAGGGGGTAGGGCGCGCCTGGCAGGCTTGTGGCCTCCTCGTGGCTCCCCTCTAGTACTTCTTCCGCCCAGTATTTTTTATATATTCCAAAATAATTCCTCGCTGATTTTCACGGCTTTTGGAGTTGCACAGAATAGGTATCTCAAACTTTCTCCTTTTTCAGCCCAGAATTCCAGCTGCCGGCATTCTCCCTCTTCATGTAAACCTTATAAAATAAGAGAGAAAAGGCATAAGTATTGTACCATAATGTGTAATAACATCCCATAATGCGATAATTATCAATATAAAAGCATGATGCAAAATGGACGTATCAACTCCCCCAAGCTTAGACCTCGCTTGTCCTCAAGCGGAAGTCGAGATCAATAAATATGCCCACATGTTTAGAGATAGAGGTGTCGATAAAATAAAATACGGACATGCACGCATCATGATCATATTTAGAACAGCAATAACGTCATATAATCTCTTATGCTAAAGTGATAATTCCTTCACAATGTAAAGTATGGATCAAGAACCTTATTGAGAATTAACAAACAATAGTCTTTAGTCTTTTAAGCAATTGCAATTTATCATAACATCACCTGACCTGACAACCGAGCGGTCACGTCCGTGAGGGCCGTTGGGCATTGGTAGGCCACACTGATGACATTCAATGAGTAACAATGATGGCCGACACGGTTCTTGGAGATCGTGCCATCATGGTCTGGTGCGCCCCGGACGCCTTGAGGATCGAGAGCGTCGCCGCATGGCGGCTGGACACGTGTGCCGCCTGGCCCACATGCATTTGGGGCCCACGACGCTTCAGGCCGCCCTCAAGGCTTCACCGAGAAGCCAGCGCAAGCGCGCCTTGGGCCCAGGGGCTACTGTTGGCGTTCTAGGAATGGGGGTACCCAGACCTTCCTGCCTACGGCCCAGGGTTGGCCCACTTCATGGACCAAAAACCAACAGGCCCGGCACCACTCAAGGCAAGGCTCTCGCGAGGGGCCAAGCCTCGCAAGGAGGAACAACATCAAGACCCGCAGGGGGGCCCCTCAGGACCCCTCCGGAGCGGAGGATATTCTGAGGTGAGACCCGGCCTCAGAGTCAAGGATGACATGGGGAAAGGACATGCGAGCATCAGATTGTATGATGGTGCAGTTTCCCCTTTCGTTCAAGGGAGGGACGGACGTACACGGGTTCCCAAGGCATCTTCCAAAGGTTTCCATTCTGGTGCAACAAGGCCATCACCGCCCGCCGGCACGATGGACGTCACCCCTGGACCCGTCCCTGCCGCGCTGACAGCCACTTTGCAGGCGAAGACCAACTTTTGGACAGGGTAAGCATGTTCCCCTATTCCCCTTCAAAATTGGCCGTTGTGGGATCCCTTCCCGCCAAAACGATAAGGGAAGAGACCGGGGACGCCACTATATATAGAGGGTAGGTTACTTCATAGAGGGGGGAGATTGATGCATTCATCCACTAGCACCGCACAAAGGCCACCCAGCCTCCGGAGGCCCAAGAACAATGTACTAGTTCATACACCAACCTCCATGAGAGGCAATCCACCAAAGCAGGAGTAGGGTATTATGCTTCTCAGCGGCCCGAACATCGGTAAACTGTCGTGTTCTGTGACTTCCTCACCATCGAGTGAGTCCTTTGCCATCCCCAGCAAATAGCGAGTTAGGTGAGGTGAGCCCACGAGAGATCTTCTTACACGCCCGTGAGTTCGAATCTTTAGGGTGTTGCGGAGCCCGAAATCCGACACTTACGATCCCCCAAGATAGTCTAGCTATATCATCAAGATACATACCATCACCACAACATGCATTGCCTACAAATCGTATACCTCAGAACGATCCATCTTATGTCATCGGGCGTTTGGTTCTAGCTTAAGATTGAAGGATACTTGTCCATTGTAATCACTTGTTGCATAGAGAACCCAGTGCTAATCAGGGGTTTATAGGAGCTCGACGGTGCTCTGGCACACCGTGTATTAGACACGTGACCAGAAATTTGAGCTGGGAAAGATTGTGGAGGTTAGGCTGGGCTAGGGAGGATCTCCATTCTGAGGAAAAGCATAACCTCTATAGTTGTGCCTGGTTGAGTATGTTGTCGTCGGAGTCTTCCGTGCGAGTCGTTTGTCGGGGTGGATCCTCGGTGCATCTTGCCTTGCGGGTCTCCAGTTATCGAGAAAGGTGGGGGAGAGGGAGTAGCATAGAGGGAGTGCCAAAGGGGTGCTATGGTGCAGGTGAAATCAAACAAGTGTCGAAAGTCAATTCGAACATCAAGATAAGACAGGTGATATAATCACATGCTTGTTGCCTAGAGCAAAAGCGTGACTTATATCAAGCACAAACAAACAAGAACAAACAACACACAACATGGTTCCATCCGAACCATTTCACGGACTCGACTTCGTATAGGGGATTCACGACTCATCCTACCCTCGGGTTCTCGGACTCTACAATCATGCTTGCTCCATGCTCCGGAGAGGTGTCCTCTCAACCTTCTCGATCTTCTTACGGTGTAGCCATGCATCTTGTTGTTGTTTGCTGAAACGACCTGGGTTGGGCTGAAAAGAGTTCTTCATGACTTCTCGTCTGGTGAGCTGTCGACGAGGGTGGTTCTTCATGGTTGTCGTTGACACGGTCTTCAGTTGTCTTTATAATCTTGCCATTGCCTTCTTGCCTTCCAAGGCGTCGAGAGTTCTAAGTGGACGACCTTTATGCAATGACATCAGCAAGGCATGATAGAGTTCTGACCCGTCGGTCATGTTGATCATGATATCGACACCTAGGGCGGGGGATGAAGAGACCAAATGGCGAGGTTCCCATCCACCCGTGGTGGTCAACACAACCTTGATATTGATAGGGTCGCTCTATTAGCGATGCAGATCGTGGCCTTGCATATATTACATCTTGATCATCGTAGGTGAAGGTGGCATTACCCTAGAACATTGTCGAGGGTGTCGCGGTCTCGATGTCCTTGTCCCTCATGGAGGTGCTTCTGTTGGTGTCGTCTGGTCGTAGCGTTGTCATCTTTGTCCTTCAATACATGGGTGGTCGCTTGGAAAGGTTGTTTCCTTTTGAGTTACCCATGAGGGTTTTAGTAACCCCGTGGTCAGGTATAAGGGTGCTAGCGGCCATTTGCAAGTTTTGAAAAAAGCAGACGAGGAGTGTCAAGATAATATGGTTGAAAGTGTTAAGGCAATAACCTTTGCTTCTTTTGAAAATTTAGGAGAGGTGAGAAAGATACATGTTTTGTAGGTACCTTTGAAAGGTTTGGAAAACAGTTTGTTCTAACTAACGTCCGTGCTAACGAAGGGCTTCCTACAGTTAGGATGGCTCTGATACGAGCTGTGTGGGCACCCCGACTTACGAGTCGACATCGCCGAATGAACGTGCTTAGTGATCCCAGAGATCAATGCTCACCGAACACACAGAAACCGAATAACAAGATTCTTACATCCATACATACCGTTTGATACAATAAATGACCATTGCGGTCAAGTCTTACATATATGGGGCCTTGAAGGCCGGCACACCAAACTTGACCAATGGCGGAAATATTGGTCGAAAGTGTGAACCCATGCCATCAGCCTTAACCTACACGCATTCTGAGTGGGAAGCGTCCTAGCTTGCAGGAACGTCACCAAGGTACTTGATACGTCTCCGTCGTATCAACTTTTCCGAACTCTTTTGCCCTTGTTTTGGACTCTAACTTGCATGATTTGAATGGAACTAACCCGGACTGACGTTGTTTTCAGCAGAATTGCCATGGTATTGTTTCTGTGCAGAAATAAAAGTTCTCGGAATGTCCTAAAAATTTACGGAGATTTTTTCTAGAATAAAAGAAAAATACCTGCAAAAAGATCCACCGGAGGGGGCGTGCCAGTGGGCCACAAGCCCCTAGGCCACGGCCACCCCCTAGGTCGCGCCGTGGAGGCTTGTGGGGCCCACATGGCACCACCGCCCCCAATCTCAGCTTTATATCTTCTGTTTCGCCTGGAAAAAAAATCAGAGAGAAGGTTTCATCGCGTTTTGCGATACGGAGGCGCCGCCACATCCTGTTCTTCATCTGGAGGGCAGATTTGGAGTCCGTTTCGGGCTCCGGAGAGGGGAAATCGTCGCCATCGTCATCATCAACCTTTCTCCATCGACAATTCCATGATGCTCTTCATCGTTCGTGAGTAATCTCATCGTAGGCTTGCTGGACGGTGATGAGTTGGATGAGATCTACATATAATCGAGTTAGTTCTTGACGGGGATTGATCCCTAGTATCCACTATGTTCTAGATTGATGTTGCTACTACTTGGCTATGCTTAATGCTTGTCACTAGGGCCCGAGTGCCATGATTTCAGATTTGAACCTATTATGTTGTCGCCAATATATGTGTGTTTTAGATCCTATCTTGCAAGTTGTAGTCACCTACTATGTGTTATGACCCGGCAACCCCGGAGTGACAATAGCCGGAACCACTCCCGGAGATGACCATAGTATGAGGAGTTCATGTATTCACCGCATATTAATGCGTTGGTCTGGTTCTTTATTAAAAGGAGAACCTTAATATCTCGTAGTTTCCATTAGGACCCCGCTGCCGCGGGAGGGATGGACAATAGATGTCATGCAAGTTCTTTTCCCTAAGCACGTATGACTACATACGGAATACATGCCTACATTAGATCGATGAACGGGAGCTATTACATATCTCTCCGTGTTATAGCTATTACATGATGAATCACATCCGTCACACTCATCCATCACCGATCCACTGCCTATGAGTCTTCTACTACTGGTTCTCGCTACGTTACTTTGCCTAGGCTTGTCCCTTGCTACAAAAGGGATTGGGCCACTTTGCTGCTGTCATCACTACTTCTGTTACTTGTTACTCTGTTGTTGCTGCTACTGTTGTTCCTTACTACTCCGCTGTTACTTGTTGCAAGACTTTGTTGGAGCCGTAGCTGGGGAAGCATTCTTCTCAAGAATAATCCCCCGTCCACGTGCTGGCGCCATTGATACAACTGTTAGGAATTGTCTGCCGTGTCAATAGATCGTTTCTGGCACCGTTGCTATCAAACTACTTTGCTACTGATACTTTGCTTGCAGACACTAATCTTTCAGGTGTGGTTGAATCTGACGCATTCAGCTGCTAATACTTCAGAATATTCTTTCGCTTCCCATCTTGGTGAATCAATAAATTTGGGCTGAATACTCTACCATCGAAAACTGCTGCGATCCCATACGCTTGCGGGTCATCAAAGGCTTTTTCTGGCGCCGTTGCCGGGGAGGCACAGCTATATTCTCTGAGTCACTTGGGATTGACGTCTGCTGATCACTATGAGGAATCTGGAAGATCCAAGAACTAAAATCCTACCTTCCACTACGAGGAGAGGTAAGGAACTGCCATCTAGCTGTACACTTGATTCACCTTCAGTTTTGAGTAAGTTTGCGACTTCGCCTCCTGCTAGAAATCTTGATATGTCGCATGTGCTTGATGATGCTACTTCTGCTGCCTATGATGCTTATGATGCTGCTATGCTTGATACTATGCATGATGATGCTATGCTTGATACTATGCCTGATGATGCTATGCTTGATACTATGCCTGATGATGCTATGCTTGATACTATGTCTGATGATGCTATGCTTGATACTATGCATGCTATGCCTGATACTGCTTTGCAACTAGGTGCATTCCTTGATGCACGTATTGCTAGAGCTGCTGCTAGATGTGATGATACTTCTGAAACTGCTGATACTATTGAAGTAGAACCTGCTACTATGCCTGAATTGCATGTTATGCCTGATACGTGCTATGTTATGGAGGGAGAGATAGCTGAGGACTTTCTTGCGTGTAAGGATAGCTATGATGTTGAGAAACTTCTGCGCAAGTGGAAAGAAAAATCTCTGAACGCTAGGATGAAATACGACCCGAAGTTTGCCACTTCGCCTATCTTTGTGACCGATAAGGATTATGAATTCTCTGTCGACCCTGAGTTAATCACTTTGGTCGAATCTGATCCTTTTCACGGTTATGAGTCTGAAACGGTTGTAGCCCATCTTACCAAACTGCACGATATAGCCACCCTATTCACTAGCGAGGAAAAGATCCGCCACTACTATATGGTCAAGTTGTTTCCTTTCTCATTAAAGGATGATGCTAAGACTTGGTTCACTTCTCTTGCTCCTGGTTGTGTGCGCAGCCCCCATGATATGGTCTACTACTTCTCTGAAAAATATTTCCCTGCCCATAAGAAGCAAGCTGCCTTGCAGGAAATATATAACTTTGCTCAAGCTGAAGAAGAGAGTCTCCCACAAGCTTGGGGGAGGCTCATCCAGCTACTGAATGCTTTGCCTGATCACCCTCTTGAAAAGAATGAAATACTTGATATCTTCTATAATGGACTTACCGATGCTTCCAAAGACCATCTAGATAGTTGTGTCGGTAGTGTTTTTAGGGAACGAACTGTAGAACAAGCTGAGATTCTGTTGAATAACATCTTGTGCAATGAGAATGCTTGGACTATTCCCGAACCACCTCCTAAGCCAACTCCGAAGAAAAGAGGTATTCTATTCCTCAGTCCTGAAGATATGCAAGAAGCCAAGAAATCTATGCGAGAGAAAGGCATTAAATCTGAAGATGTCAAAAATCTACCACCTATCGAAGAGATCCATGGTCTCGATAACCCCATACATGTAGTAGAAGTAAATTCTCTACTTAGGTTTGATGAGAGTGATATTCCTTTTGATAAACCTGCTAGCTTATGCATGGATGAATTTGATAACTTCGTTGCCAAACAACAAAGTTTCAATGATTATGTTAGCAGACAAGTGGAACAAAATGCTCGTATGCTTAGTCATTTAAGTGCTTGTGTAGACAGAAACGTCAATGATCTTAAGCTTCTGAGTAAACATGCCTCTATGGTTACTACTCAGGTAGAACAAGTACTTAAAGCTCAGAATGACTTGCTCAATGAGTTGAATGACAACTCCGTCAGAGTCGTCACTAGAGGCGGTAGAATGACCCAGGAACCTTTGTATCCTGAGGGTCATCCAAAGAGAATTGAACAAGATTCTCAAGGAGTTAGCACTGATGCACCTAGTCATCCTAGAAAGAAGAAGAAAGATGATAGGAACCTGCACGCTAGCAACCCTGTTGCTGCTACCCCTCAGAGTCCAAACGATGCCTCTATCTCTGATGTTGAAACACAATCTGGTGATGAACATGAGCCTAATGATAATATCAATAGTGATGTTCATGAAGATACTCAACCTAGCAATGAAAAGGATGTGGAGATTGAACCTAGTGTTGATCTTGATAACCCATAGCCTAAGACTAAGAGATACGATAAGAATGACTTCACTGCTAGGAAGCATGGTAAACAAAGGGAACCATGGGTTCAGAAACCTATGCCCTTTCCTCCCAAACCATCCAAGAAAAAGGATGATGAGGATTTTGAGCGATTCATTGAGATGATCAGACCTGTCTTTCTGCAGATGCGTTTGATGGATATGCTCAAGATGTCTCTGTATGTTAAGTACATGAAAGATATTGTGACTAATAAGAGGAGGATACGTGATCTTGAGATCTCCGCCATGCTTGCCAATTACACTTTCAAGGGTGGAACTCCTAAGAAACTAGGTGATCCCGGTGTGCCCACTATACCTTGCTCCATTAAAGGCAACTACGTTAGAACTGCATTATGCGACCTTGGAGCTGGTGTTAGTTTTATGCCTCTCTCTCTTTATCGGAGACTCGAACTGGATAAGTTGACACCCACTGAAATCTCTCTGCAAATGGCCGACAAATCAACTGCTTTTCCTATCGGCATTTGCGAGGATGTACCTGTTGTGGTTGCTAACACCACTATCTTAACAGACTTTGTTATCTTGGATATTCCCGAGGACGATGCCATGGCTGTCATCCTCGGAAGACCCTTTTTAAACACTACAGGGGGTGTTATAGATTGCAACAAAGGCAATGTCACTTTCCATGTCAACGGTAATGAGCATACGGTGCACTTCCCAAAGAAACAATATCGAGTACATTGCATCAATGCTATCGAAAAAACTTCAACAATTCTTATTGGGAGCTTCGAATGCCCTATTCCTCCTGTCAAGATGAAGTATGATTTGCTTGTTGGGGAGATACAGATCCCCATTGAGGTGACTTAGTGACTATTCGAAAAATTTCCGTTCTCTTTTGCGATTCGAGAAAGTTTTGTCGAGGGGATTTGATAAACCCCATTGACGGATTTATTTCGATGACCATGAGATGGATGAATCGAGGAGTCACAAACCTCTGTTCCAAGCTTTCACTTTAGGTTGCTTTGAATAAAAATGATAGGTTTAGTTTAGTTTTCCCTGTTTTCTGTTTTAGCGTCCGGTGGAAAAGTACCCCAAAAATAAAAGTTCTCCGAACGCTGTGAAAATCTAGTATGATTTTTTCTGGAATATTTCAAAAATACTGGGACAAAGAGTCTGTCTGGGGGGCCACACTAGTGGGCCACAAGCCCTAGGGGCGCGGGCACCCCCTTGGTCGCACCACCCAGGCTTGTGGGGCCCATAGGCACCCCCTCCACTCATTCTTGCTCTCATCCGCTTCTCCTACCTCCAGAAAAAATCGTTTCGCAACTCAAACCCGTGTTCTTGCTCCTCCTACTGGGATTTTTGATCTCTTTGCTCAAATCACCGTTCTCCGAACTGTTTTGGGGAAATTACTCCTTGGTAAGTGACTCCTCCAATGGTCCAATTAGTTTTTGCTCTAGTGCCTTATACTCCGCGTATTTTTGTTGCCTTGGTGACCATGTTCTTGAGCTTTGCATGCTAATTTTAGCTGGTCCCAAGTAGTTTTGATGCGTAATATGGTCTCTAGGCACCTGAGGGAGTAGTTGCTACGAGTTTAGTTGAACCTTGTTCACCTTTCCTTTGGGTCACTAAAAATTTCAAAAAAGGAAGATGTTCAGGAGAAACTATCATGGTGGTTCCTCAAGCAAGAGAGGTCCCCGTCTTGCGATTCGGGAGCCTGATCCTTACCAACCTAGGGACGCGTAGGTACAACCATGTGAATGGCCTTCTGATGAATTTATGATTGAGGCAGGTTTCGAAGATGAGTTTGATGCACTTGTTCACAACGTCGGACTCGAAGAATTCATCTCCGATAAATGTGAATAGTATGTTGCTCTCACTGCCTCTTTTGTTCGTAGATTCAAATTTTTAGCTGGTCGTGAGCCATCGGTACTGTTTGATCTCTATGATAAATCATATACCATGGATTTAGAGGATTTCAGTAGAATTTGCAAAATACCTATTTGGGGTAACCTCAATGATCCTCCTAAATCTTCAGTTAGAGATTTTTGCGTTGGTATTACGGTTGGAGAAACTAGAGACATTACGTAAGCTACCATGGGGAGTATTCATTTTCCTGCCTTGCATTACTTTGCCCTCTTCATAGGCAGATGTATTAATGGCAAGATTGAGCATTGTCACCTCTGCGCACCCGACCTTAGTATCCTTAAGAGCGCAGTGATGGGTGACAAAAGCTTCAACATGGGAGCTATTATAGCAAGGAGGCTGAATAAGAATGATATTGAAGGAGATTTCTTTGGTGGGATATATGCCACTCGCATAGCAAATTTTCTTGGAGTACCCATCCGCGAAGGGGGTCCCCCGCTCCATACAGCTTCCCTTGACCGCGTCGCTTTGACACGCTACCAGTTCCTTGAGAGGGATGATGAATCCCTCCTATACCGATTGATATTTAACCGACAGCGTGTTTTCCATATTACCCTTCCTGCTCCTGCTTTCTTTGACTTTCAGGTAAAACAAAGATATTACATAACCAAAGGATAGGCACAGGAGTATGAGAGGGAGGCGGAGGCTGCTCGTCTCCGTGAGGCAGCTATTCATGCAGTGGCTGCAACGCTCCCGTATAACCCCGATTATGATTTTGGGTTTCGCCAGGACCATCCTTGGGAGTAGACCAAGTTAGGCCAAAAGCCTAAGCTTGGGGGAGTACGTGTTTTCACCGACTTTACATTCTTGCTTATGCTTTCACTTTGTTCATCGGTGTTCACACTTTGCCACTGTATCATCCATGCTAGTTTATTTTCATTTTCTCGTTTTCTTTTCGTGTGTCTTTCTAGTTTGAGAAAAAACAAAAAGATTTTCTTTTTTCTTGTTTTGCTTGTTGGGAGCTTTCCCGTGTAGATAGTTTTCTTTTTTCTTTGGGTCAAGGTAGAAGATATTGGTTACAATGTTTAGTGGCTCTTGCATGCATACCTGTTTAGCTTTCAAAGAGCCATATTACTTTGTCTTCTCCTTTGTGTTTGCTTGCAGATTCCAGAGCAGCTTTCAAAGAGCAGATTGCAGATTCCATATTACCCGTGCAGCTTTCAAAGAGCACTCTTATTATTGTTCACATCGTTCGGTCGTGCAAGTGAAAGGCAATAATGACGATATATGATGAAGTGACTGAGCCTGGAAAAGCTAGTATGAACTCGATCTATTTTGTTTTTGTAAATATGACTAGCTCATCATGCCTGATTCAGCTTTGTGGTGAGAGAAACATGTTTGCAATGACAACTTAGAAATCATAGTTGCTTATGCCATGCTTACTTAGCTAGGAGCTTATAATGGTTTGCCTTGGTTGCCAACATGAATTTTGAGATGACTATGATGTAGTATGATAGGATGGTATCCTCCTTTGAATGATTCAAGTGGCTTGACTTGGCGCATGTTCACGCATGTAGTTGAAACAAAATCAACATAGCCTCTATGATGTTCATGTTCATGGTGATTTATGTCCTACTCATGCTTGCACTCAATGTTAGTTAATCTCAATGCATTTTGATGACTGTTGTCGCTCTAGTTGGTCGCTTCCCAGTCTTCTGCTAGCCTTCACTTGTACTAAGCGGGAATACTGCTTGTGCATACACCTCCCATAAACCCAAAGTTGTGCCATATGAGTCCACCATACCTACCTATGTGCGGTATCTACCTGCCGTTCCAAGTAAATTTGCATGTGCCACTCTCTAAATCTTCAAGAAATAATCTGTTTTGCATGCCCGAACCGCTCATGTGGTGATAGGGGGCTATTGGTATCTTCCATGCTAGGCGTGTTATCCTCGATATGTGTTTATTCACTGTCATTCACGAGAAAGGGGACGGTAATTGGAATTCCCAGTTCCATGCTCAAATCGAAAAGATAATTGCAAACAAAACTCCCCCAGGATTGATGTTGGTATGGACGGTACCCGAGGATTCGGCTAGCCGTGGAGTGTGATTGATTGGTGGTGGGGGAGTCAAAACTTTACTTTTCTGTTTGGGAACCGCCTATAGCATGTGTAGCGTGGAAGATGTTGAGAACTCTTAGTCATTGCGTTGACAATGAAAGCATCCACCCAAAATTATTATCTCTGTTTTCAAAGCTTGAGCTCTGGCACCTCTGCAAATCAATGCTTCCCTCTGCGAAGGGCTTGTCTATTTATGTTCGTGTTGAGTCATCCTCCTCTTACAAAAGCACCAATTAGAGAGCACCTCTGTCATTTTTATGCTTTGCTTTTAACTGTGTTGAGTATGACTATGACTGGATCTTCATTGCCTTGAATTACAATGTTTAGTCAACCCTTGGTCTTTGAAGGTGCTCTGCATTTATGTTTTGCGGTCTCAGAAAGAGCTAGCGAGATACCATCTATTCGTACTGCTTCATGTTGTTTTGATTGAAGTGTTGAAGTTTGAGGCTTATTATTATTTGCTCGCTAGTTGATTATGCCATTGATATGAGTTTACGGTGAGACCTAGATGTCATTTGCTTATGTGGTTTGATTGTGATCTTGCTAAAATTCTGGCTATGAGTTAGACATAGTTGCAACAACAAGATCAAATAGAGCTCATCAAAGTTTTTCTTTTGTCTCTCTCTGTTTGTCAACTGAGTTGCTTGAGGACAAGCAAGGCTTTAAGCTTTGGGGAGTTGATACGTCTTTGTCGTATCTACTTTTCCGAACTCTTTTGCCCTTGTTTTGGACTCTAACTTGCATGATTTGAATGGAACTAACCCGGACTGACGCTGTTTTCAGCAGAATTGCCATGGTGTTGTTTTTGTGCAGAAATAAAAGTTCTCGGAATGTCCTAAAAATTTACGGAGATTTTTTATAGAATAAAAGAAAAATACATGCGCAAAGATCCACAGGAGGGGGCGTGCCAGTGGACCACAAGCCCGTGGGCCGCGGCCACCCCCTAGGTCGCGCCGTGCAGGCTTGTGGGGCCCACGTGGCACCACCGCCCCCAATCTCAACTCTACATCTTCCGTTTCGCCTGGAAAAAAAATCAGAGAGAAGGTTTCATCGCGTTTTGTGATACGGAGGCGCCGCCACATCCTGTACTTGGCTATGCTTAATGCTTGTCACTAGGGCCCGAGTGCCATGATTTCAGATCTGAACCTATTATGTTGTCGCCAATATATGTGTGTTTTAGATCCTATCTTGCAAGTTGTAGTCACCTACTATGTGTTATGACCCGGCAACCCCGGAGTGACAATAGCCGGAACCACTCCCAGAGATGACCATAGTATGAGGAGTTCATGTATTCGCCTCGTGTTAATGCGTTGGTCCGGTTCTTTATTAAAAGGAGAACCTTAATATCCTGTAGTTTCCATTAGGACCCCGCTGCCACGGGAGGGATGGACAATAGATGCCATGCAAGTTCTTTTCCCTAAGCACGTATGACTACATACGGAATACATGCCTACATTAGATCGACGAACGGGAGCTAGTTACATATCTCTCCGTGTTATAGTTGTTACATGATGAATCACATCCGTCACACTCATCCATCACCGATCCACTGCCTACGAGTCTTTTACTACTGGTTCTCGCTACGTTACTTTGCCTAGGCTTGTCCCTTGCTACAAAAGGGATTGGGCCACTTTGCTGCTGTTGTCACTACTGCTGTTACTTGTTACTCTGATGCTGCTGCTACTGATGTTCCTTACTACTCCGTTGTTACTTGTTGCAAGACTTTGTTGGAGCCGTAGCCGGGGAAGCATTCTTCTCAAGAATAATCCCCCGTCCACGTGCTGGCGCCATTGATACAACTGTTAGGAATAGTCTGCCGTGTCAACAGATCGTTTCTGGCACCGTTGCTATCAAACTACTTTGCTACTGATACTTTGCTTGCAGACACTAATCTTTCAGGTATGGTTGAATCTGACGCATTCAGCTGCTAATACTTGAGAATATTCTTTCGCTTCCCGTCTTGGCGAACCAATAAATTTGGGTTGAATACTCTACCCTCGAAAACTGTTGCGATCTCATACGCTTGTGGGTCATCAGTACTCTTCACCTTTTCCTGTTCTCTCATACCTGGTCAATGGAATAACCAGTGGCAAGCCAATGAGTACTTTGAATGTATTCGCAAACATCCCATGAAATGGATGGTGAAGTTGATACGATAATAATTAATATGCGTCCTTTGTGGAAAGCAGGTTTTGATTGTAAATAAACATGATCAATTGCTTGCATGGACATGCATCATAAGCTAGATGGTATTCAGAAGAACAGGTCACAGATGTCAACATATCTGCTGAGGGTTGAACACCACAGGTTCACCCTATATGCCAAGTCATCGAACTTGTCATATCATCTTTCTCAGACAACACCTTTAAACATACACACACATTCACACTTTGTTTATGCGGAAACGACTCGACGTAGTTTAATAAGGATTACCCAACTGTCCTTGATCGTGGACACGACTATTCGAATAGTTTTACACTCTGTAGAGGTTGTACGTTGTACCCACGAGATCCAGGAAACTTCCGCGTCATCCACGACTCGCGATATATATCATACTCGAGGTAATTACCCGATCAATGCCTTTCCCCTGGCGACACTAGACAAAGAGTACACTCGATTGGAACCCAGCCCACATGATGTACGTCTTACGAGCACCAAATCTGGACTGTATCATCCATGCAGGGACCAACGGTGTGCCCGGAACACGTAAAAATGGCATAGTCGACCTACCTAGTACGACCCCATCACGAGAGTGACCACATATCACTCCCACCACTAGTAATGTGGCTCTTTGCTAGCACCGACCAAAATAATCAACAAAGCCTCGTCCCATAAAGGGGTACCGTGGTCGTACATGTAAGGTTTGGACGGTCAACACATCATAAATCTAATCCCATTTCCGAAACCACTCACACAAAATATTCCCCGTGCACCACTTCTTTCACAAGTGGTCACCTAACTCAACATCATCACCCTCGGGCATTAGTGGAACCAGGCGGGTTTTTCGTAAAACCTTTGATATCAACTTTGTGTTACCATCATCATGCACATGCTCTTTCTATGTGTAGCACTAATGTCTACTTGTCAACATATTATCAGTATGACCCTCATAGGTGAGAGGGTCATGCTCAATGCAAGTGCTCCAGAGGAGCTATCGGAAACACCATGTCAGGGTGCACCGATCATCCTTAACTATATGCATCGGAGTAGAGTAGCCAATGTGTCATGCATAGGAGTATTTCTTAGACATGGTCAACTGGCTGCTTGCCTTTGCTCACATAAGTCCTCGGGGTCTTTGAGGTCTTCCGGTCCAACTCCGAGTACTCCGTATATTCTGTCAACTATCGTCGAAAACAAACACAGTAAGCCACATAGCAAGCAGAAACAAAAATGTTACATAAATAGGAGTTTTATTTTTCTTGGACCTCTCTGGCCATAAGAAAAATACATGAAGCTTGCTATAGGAGTTTTGGACCATCAAGGATTTTTGAATGGATGAAAGGAGGAATAGGTGATCCTTTATGAAGGCTACAGAAAATATTCTGCTAAAAATGAGTGGCGGCAGTCATTTGAGAGAGCATGAATTTAGAAACATTTAGGAAGTTGTTTCACTGGATATGGAGATGGTACGAATATTCTAGGGATTTTCTAATATTGGATAAATAGCAAAAGGGAGCTATTTATTTAATGCAACAGAATCATTTTAGATAAAAATGTTGACTAAGGCTTCAAAAATAGTGCATGATATAAGAAGACTTTGGAAATTGGAATCACTGTTGGAAATATGCCCTAGAGGCAATAATAAAATGGTTATTATCATATTTCCTTGTTCATGATAATCGTCTATTGTTCATGTTATAATTGTATTAACAGGAAACAGTAATACATGTGTGAATAAATAGATCACAATGTGTCCCTAGCAAGCCTCTAGTTGGCTAACTCGTTAATCAATAGATGATCATGGTTTCCTGATCATGGACATTAGATGTTATTGATAACGGGATCACATCATTGGGAGAATGATATGATGGACAAGACCCAATCCTAAGCATAGCACTAGATCGTATTGTTCGTATGCTAAAGCTTTTCTAATGTCAAGTGTCTTTTCCTTCGACCGTGAGATTGTGCAATTCCCGGATACCGTATGAGTGCTTTGGGTGTATCAAACGTCACAACGTAACTGGGTGACTATAAAGGTGCACTACGGGTACCTCCGAAAGTGTCTGTTGGGTTGGTACGAATCGAGATCGGGATTTGTCACTCTGTGTGACGGAGAGGTATCTCTGGGCCCACTCGGTTGAACATCATCATGAGCTCAATGTGACTAAGGAGTTAGTCACAGGATGACGTGCTACGGAACGAGTAAAGAGACTTACCGGTAACGAGATTGAACAAGGTATAGGTATACCGATGATCGAATCTCGGGCAAGTTCTATACCGACACACAAAGGGAATTGTATATAGGATTGATTGAATCCTTGACATCGTGGTTCATCCAATGAGATCATCGTGGAACATGTGGGAGCCACCATGGGTATCCAGATCCCGCTGATGGTTATTGGCGGGAGAGTGTCTCGATCATGTCTCCATGCCTCCCGAACCCGTAGGGTCTACACACTTAAGGTTCGATGACGCTAGGGTTATAGGGAATTGTTATACGAGGTTATTGAAGGATGTTCAGAATCCCGGATGAGATCTCGGACGTCATGAGGAGCTCCGGAATGGTCCGGAAGTAAAGATTGATATATAGGATGGATGGGTTTGGACGCCAGAAATGTTTCGGGCACCACCGGCAAAGTGTCGGGACCACCGGAAGGGTTCCGCAGGCCCGCCGGGAGGGGCCACAAGCCCTGGGAGGCTACATGGGCCAAGTGTGGGAGGGAACCAGCCCTTAGGTGGGCTGGTGCACCTCCACACCCAGCCCAAGGCGCAACCTAAGAGGAGAGGGGGCAAACCCTAGGCGCAGGAGAGTCCCAAGGCCCACCTAGGGCGCCGCCCCCCCTCTCCCTGCCCTGGCCACATCACCTCCCATATGGGAGGGCTTCCGCACCACCTAGGGTGGGAACCCTAGGGGTGGCGCACCCCCTCCCCTCCTCCTATATATAGAGAGGGTTTGGGGGTTGTTGGACACACGGTTTTCCATCTCTCTCGGCGCAGCCCTACTTCCCTCCTTCCTCCGCTCCCACGGTGCTTGGCGAAGCCCTGCCGGGAGACCTCGTCTCTCCATCGACACCACGCCGTCGTTCTGCCGGAGATCATCCCCAACCTCTCCCTCCTCCTTGTTGTATCAAGGTGCGGGAGACGTCACCGGGCTGCACGTGTGTTGAACGCGGAGGTGCCGCGGTTCAGCACTAGATCGGAATCACACCGTGATCTGAATCGCCACGAGTACGACTCCATCAACTACGTTCTAGCAACGCTTCCGCTTAGAGATCTTCAAAGGTATGAAGATGCACTCACCCCTCTCTCGTTGCTGGTCTCTCCATAGGAAGATCTGAATATGGCGTAGGAAAATTTTGAATTTATGCTACGTTACCCAACAGTGGCATCCGAGCCAGGTTTTCTATGCGTAGATTCTATGCACGAGTAGAACACAAAAGGTTGTGGGCGCTGATTTGTCAATTGCTTGCTGCTACTAGTCTTATTCTTTTCCGGTGGTATTGTGGGATGAAGCGGCCCGGACCGACCTTACACGTACGCTTATGTGAGACATGTTCCACCAACAAACATGCACACCGTGCATAAAGGTGGCTAGCGGGTGTCTGTCTCTCCCACTCTAGTCGGATTGGATTTGATGAGAAGGGTCCTTATGAAGGGTAAATAGCTTTGGCATATCATCGTTGTGGCTATCACGTAGGTAAGATGGCATTCTTGCTAGAAACCCAAATCAGCCACGTAAAACTTGCAACAACAATTAGAGGACGTCTAACTTGTTTTTGCAGGGTTTGACATGTGATGTGATATACCCAAAGTTGTGATGTTACATGTGTGATGTATGAGATGATCATGTTATTGTAATAGGATTCACAACTTGCGTGTCGATGAGTATGACAACCGGCAGGAGCCATAGGAGTTGTCTTAATTTACTGTATGAGATGCAATGCCATGTGTTTACTACTTTTACTTCATTGCTAACGGTTAGCTATAGTAGTAGTGGTAGTGGTAGTTGGCGTGACGACTTCACGGAGACACGATCATGGAGATCATGGTGTCACGCCGGTGACAATGATGATCATGTGATGTGTAACGACCAAGATGCGGTCCTTTCCGATCTGGGGGTCGAGGCCCCCGAATAGGAAAGAAGCGCATCTAAGCGTTTCGCAAGCAAGTAACATAGCACAAAATAATAATACAAGTAGACAATTCGGGATTCAACTGTCTTCTTATTAATAACTCAGAGTACAACACAGATACAGACAAGGTAGTTCCGGTATGGACTACAGAACATGGAAATTGCTACGCTACCATGCTGCAGGCCCACGATCACGACCACGGCTCGGTCCTCTGGATAGTTCACGTAAAGGCGGTCTGTCTCCTCGTCGTACTGCCACGTCAGCTGGGTGCCATCGGGATCATCTGTCTCTGGGGTACCTGTACCTGCTGGGAGTTTCGGAGGAATCCGTGAGCCACGGGGACTCAGCAATCTAAGACCTTGGTGCCAGAACTAGTCATGTTATTGGGTAAGGTATGGGTGAAGTGTATCAGGCTGCAGTTACCTATGTTTGAACAAGTGGCTAACTTACGCAAAGTAGAAGGGAAGGTGGTCTACACTAACGGTCGGATTTACTTGATCACTAAGTGACCCTGAACACCTACCAACGGCATTCATAACCCCACCGTGTTCCCGACCGAAGAGAGATCTTCGAAGGGACAGTCACGGTTACGCACACAGTTGGCAGTTTATTAGTTTATGTTTAAGTTCTCTAATACCGGATGTTAACAAAATATTCCAAGTTGCCACATAACCGCGGGCACGGCTTTCCGAAAGATTAAACCCTGCAGGGGTGCTCCAACTAGTCCATCACAAATGAACACAGGCCGCAAAGGCATCCTCTATCATGAATCTCGTGATCTCGTCGGATTCCTTAGAGGAAAACCTCAACTCTGGGGGAACCCAAAGCTTCACTGGGATTCCTATACGCAAGATATACCGCTAAGGTAAGACAAGGCTAGCAGGACCTCCTCACGTGTCGACAACCCTGATAAGAGCCGCGTATCTCAGTCTCACGACACGCCAGATGAGCACAGCGTACGGTGGCCTGATAGACATCTCCCGAGTTGCCCCGGGTTGGCCCCGCACAAGACTCTAGTTTGGACCAACACTCATGAGGAGCACTGGCCCGGGTTGTTGATTAGAATCCTTAGGGTAGCTATTCCTATGCAGTTTATTATTAAGTGATTAGCAAATTAACACCAATGTTGGGTCCTGCCGGACAAGCCTTAGCACTACGCGATTTATCAAGGGGGTCCCCATAACAACCCCGAACGTGTTAGGAGCGATCATTATGGAATCAAACACCGGTAACCGGTAACTAAGGCGGCAATAACGGAACAAAGCACCCGGCAAAAGGCTAGGCCTCCCGTCATTTACCAAGTATATAGGTGCATTAATTAAATAACAGAATTTAAGATAATGATATCAAGCTCATGTTATCACATGAGGCAAAGCACCTGCAACTAACAAAGCTAACATTGGTAGTTGAGCAAGCCTACTTAGCCACACAAGTTTGCTAGGAAGGAGTACGGTGTTTGGGGCTCATGGCATATGAAGAGGCAATTTAATTTCAGTGGTAGGCAGCGAGCAATATGACATGGAAAACGAAACTAGCATAACAAGTCTAGAGATGGAATCAAGGTCATATCATCTTGCCTGTGATATCCTCAGCTTGGAATGGTTCTGGATCGTCCTGCACGTACTCTCCTGACTCCACGTATTCGTTCTCCGATCCCAGTGCTACCCAACATAAGAATAACAGCCAATGAACAGCAGCACCACAATATGCAACAATCACATGATGCATGAGATGAAATTTGAACATGCACCACTATTCTATCACTAGCACAAGCAAAATAAACTACTGCAATTTTCTGGACAGAACTGAACACTAAGCTATTTTGACATGTATGAGAATGACATGAACAGATGTGGCTCGTGAAAACGGTGCAAAACCATATAAAGAACATAGCAAACGGAGCTACGGATCAACGGGAAACAACGGAACAAGATATGAAGCTCTACGTGAAAGATTCCACACCACACTCTCAATTGGCACAAATCTGGTATTCCCAGGTTGCCAAGACATGTAACAACCCAACATGAATGAAATGGAGCAAGGTAGAACACCACAACATCAATTAAGCACATACTTTGACCAAAATGGCAAAACTACATGATCTGCCATAATCTGCATCTTAGCTCTTTGGGAGCTGCATGCAACATAGCTACAGGTCTTCAAACATGACAAATAATATATGTGGTTGTTGCCAACCAAGAACACTACAAGCACCAGCAATAATCACAGCAAAAGGAATTAAACTCTAGAAGATACAAGACCACAAACTTTCCCAAAACCATCAGATCTCAGGGACTTCGTGAAAATTCCTGTACCTGAGTTTCTGTCTCTGTTCTGAAGCTTTTTGACAGCAATCAAAACACAACCTACTGGATTCCAAATGACTTGAAATTTGATAGGGAGTTTCACAAACACATCAGGTTCAAAATCTTAGCACTGATATAAGGCCAGTTCTCAACAGAATGACCAGCACATCCTCATCTATAGGGGAAGAAAATGTTTCCAGAATCCCAGACTAAGTGAAATTTCAGGGTTCACTAATCTGGAATTTTTCAGCCACATGCCCACTTTGTCTAGGCATAGTTTGCACACACATTACACCAAGTGATGGTTGACACCACTATAGTGTAGAGCAAAACCCCTACTTCTATCACACTAAAACTCATGCCCTTGGGCTCCACCTATACCATGGAATCAAGGATCAAACTTTCAACAAAACTGAACATGCACCCCATAAAGTACCCTACTAAGATAACAAATACATAGGTTGAGTTCATGTGCACAATGACAAAGTGACATGGGGGTTTGAACCCCATGTTTGTGTCATGCACATCAACAACACCCTCACATCTACCACACTACCACTAGCAACAAGCACAACCATTAATATAACTCCTATGCTAACAAGAGAGTATGCGCTCCCTCACATATGGGCATGTGATGGTACACACTCTCACCTGCACCACAAGGGACACCCTTGGAGTCATGTCACCCTTAATATGCAACCCCCTCATAAGAATCTATCCATGCTTAACTAGCAAACTCCACCTACACATGCTAATCATAGCTAGCAACCTAGTGCATCACATACACACCAAATACATGTGGTGAGGGGGAGACATCCACACCCATAACCACACCCCACTAAATCTATACATGCAAATAAAACTACAAGCACTACATAGCCCACACTAAAGCTCATAACATGTGGCTACACATGCTGCCCTAGTGCAAACTCACACACCTTAAAGCACACCAACTTACAAGTAACAAAACAAATTACACAATCTCCTACCAAGTGTATCTACACACCACAAAAGTGCAATCATAATAGGTTTTCACAAGGCTAGAAAAACCCCATCTATCACTTTACTAGTGTGCAAAACACACACAAAGCAATCTGTACCTAGCTACACTAGCAGGAAAAAGAACTAAAAGGCCACTTTGTCTAAGAGTTAGAAAACAGAAATAGAAAGTAAAAGAAAAGACAAAAAAAATGCAACAGGGGCTCCTGGGAATCGAACCCAGAGCCTCTGGTGACCAGCAACATCACCAAGCCACTACACTACTGCCACTTTGTCGACAGGGTAGGGGAAGTAACAGGGTAACCCGTTCCTGTGGTCACTGTGCAGTTAATTCAACAAAACAAAAGAGTGCCGAGGGGGGATCGAACCCGCGCCCTCTCATCAGGCACAACAACACGCTACCACTACGCTATGAATCGGCGTCTGAACTACTATGCGCTGCAAAACAGAAGAGGACAACCCCCTGCTCATCTGCCACCGGCGACTGACCGGAACAGGGGAGGGGTCTCGCCGGCGTTGTGCTGCAAATCAACCTGCGGGTCCTAGATGGAAGGTTGCTGGGGCAACCAGGGTTCCATTTCTAGCGTTACTACGGCCCGAGGAGCCCTACTACGACGGATCCACGGCGAGCGGCGGCTCCGGCGACAGAGGCGAAGCACGCGTCGATTCTCCTGCTACTGCGCTCGATCTGGGACAGGGAGGAGGGAGGAGGAGCACTACCTCACGTACGGGTCGAGGAGGAAGAAGCCCGTAGAGGAAGTAGTGGAAGAATCGCTCGGAGTGGAGGAGCTCGTCGGGGAATTCGCTCCGCCGGGAAGAAGAGGTAGCAGGGGGGTGATGAAGACGATTCAGCGGTGGGAATGGACTCCTGGAGAAGCCCTCGAGCTGTGGGAACCTTCGGCGAGGAAGAAGATGCCCCACGACGACAGCGACGTCGAGCTTCACGGATCGGCCATGGCGGAGCCGATCGCTTCTTACCTTGCAGCACGAGAGAGAGAGGAGGAAGAAGGGATCTGGGTGGAGCGGCGGCGGAAGGGGAAACCCTAGCCGAGGCACGGACTCTAAGGGGCTTTATGGGGCGAGAGGGGGAAGCGAGGGGCGCGCGGTGGCCATGTGCGCGTGCTCTCTCCGGTGAAACAGAGGGGAAAGGAAGAGAGAGGCTGACCGCAGGGCCCCAATGCCTCGCTGGAAAGCGGGAGGACGACGACGTCGCGCGACGGGCTGCAAAGGAGGGAGGAGAAGTGGGTCGCTAGGTGGGAGGAGGCCCACTTAGCGCGCCAGATAGGAAAATAGGCCCCCTGGACCTTTTCCTTTAAAATTTAACCAGAGAAAGAAAAGAAAAGGCATAGGACAAAATAACAAGGATAAAATAAAAAGGAGAAATGCCCTCGACCCGAAAATGCACCAGATATTTACTAAAAATACTTCCAGCATTTATGGGGCTACTTACATAAATCCAAAACAACATATATTTAATCTGTTTTGTGCTATGTATCCACCCCCAAGACCAAGAATAAAATCCCAACTCATCACACCAAGATCTCCACAATAACCTTTAGGCTCAAGACATTTTTAAATTGCTACTGGGAAGAAGGAATTTTGAACATGAGATAAAAGGAGAGGAAAAGGTTTTGAACATGCAATGAGCTTTGAAAACCCAAGCCACCACTATTTCTACACACCAACATCACATGTTATCACAAGATCACATCCAACATCACATGTTATCACAAGATCACATCCAACATCATGACCACAAATACCACATGAAATCATAGTGCACAACACAAGAAAAGGGGCATGCAATGATATGCTATGCATTCATGCATGAGAAGGAAATAGCAAGGAACACACATGCAATCATGGTACCAACTTAACATCATAATCTCTGACAATGTGGACCCACATGCAACAGGTTCCAGATAGGGAAGGTTCTACACTTGGGGCATTACAAACTCTCCCACACTACAAAGAAGATCTCGACCTCGAGATCTAAGACTGAAAGAAATCGGGAAATTCGGAACGGAGGTGATCCTCGCGTTCCCACGTAGCCTCTTTATCGGAATGGTGTGACCACTGCACTTTGAGAAACTTGACAGTCTTGTGACGGGTCTTACGCTCAGTCGCCTCGAGAACCGCAACTGGATGCTCACGATAAGAGAGGTCAGGCTGAAGATCGATATCTTGAAGATGCATTGTGCGCTCGGGGGTCTTGAAACACCTCCGAAGGTGAGAAACATGGAACACATCATGGACATTTGCAAAGGTTGACGGAAGCTCGAGCTGGTATGCAAGGTCGCCCCTCTTGCCAACCACTCTGAACGGACCAACGAAATGAGGCGCAAGCTTGCCTTTGATGCCAAAACGCTGCATACCCCTCATAGGCGACACCTTGAGATAGACAAAATCATCAAGCTCATACGACATGTCACGGTGCTTGCTATCGTAATAGCTCTTCTGACGGGACTGAGCTGCTCTGAGGTTGTCGCGAATGATCCGACACATCTCCTCAGCTTCTTCTATCATATCATTGCCAAGGATCTGACGCTCGCCTGTCTGGGACCAGTTGAGCGGAGTACGACACTTCCTGCCATAGAGAATTTCAAACGGAGCCTTGCCAGAACTAGCTTGATAACTGTTGTTATACGAGAACTCTGCGAAAGGTAGACAATCCTCCCACTTCATGCCAAAAGAGATAACACAGTCTCTCAGCATGTCCTCAAGAACTTGATTCACTCTCTCCACTTGACCACTAGTCTGAGGATGGAACGCTGTGCTGAAGCGGATCTTCGTGCCCATAGCAGACTGAAAGGAGTCCCAGAACATGGAAGTGAAGATACTTCCGCGATCTGATGAGATCATCATAGGTACACCGTGCAACGAAACAATCCTCGAGGTGTACAACTCTGCTAGCTGAGCTGCTGAAATGGACTCCTTGACTGGAAGGAAATGCGCTACTTTACTCAATTTGTCGATGACGACGAAGATAGCATCATTGCTCTTCTTGGACTTCGGAAACCCGGTGACGAAGTCCATCTCAATGTGATAGAACTTCCACTCGGGAATCGGCAAAGGCTGCAAGAGGCCCGCTGGTCTTTGATGTTCTGCTTTCACCCTTCGACATACATCACGCTCATTTACGAATTGTGCAATTTCACGTTTCATACGGGTCCACCAGAAAGTCTGCTTCAAGTCATGGTACATTTTGGAACTTCCAGGATGAATAGAAAGGAGAGAGTTATGAGATTCTTCCATGATCACCTTCCTGAGATCACCTTTCGGGACGACAAGGCGGTCCTCGAAAAACAAAGTTTCTCTGGCATCCACAGTGAAACACTTATACTTGGGAAGACTCTTTCCCACGCCAATCTTGACCTTCTTCACCATAGCGTCAAGTAGCTGAGCTGCTCTGACCTGATCTTCCAAGGTGGGAGAGATCTGAAGGTTCGCAAGAAAACCCTGAGGAACCAGCTAAAGATTGAGCTTCCTGAAAGACTCCGAAAGACCCGGCTGGAGAGGTTGCAGAATCATACTGTTGCAATATGCCTTCCTGCTCAATGCATCTGCCACAACATTTGCCTTGCCTGGCGTGTACTCAACACTCGGATTAAAATCCTGGAGCATTTCCACCCAACGTGTTTGCCGAAGATTCAAGTTAGGCTGAGTGAAGATATACTTGAGGCTCTTGTGATCGGTGAAAACTTCAACCTTACGTTCCAACAAGAGATGTCTCCAACTCATCAAGGCGTGCATAACAGCTGCTAGCTCGAGATCGTGCACAGGATAGTTCTTCTCCGCGGGCTTCAGCTGCCTGGAGGTATAAGCAACCACCATCCTATCTTGCATCAAGACTGCACCGAAACCCTGGAGAGAAACATCGCAAAAGACCTGGTACGGCTTGGAATCATCCGGAGGGGCCAATACCGGAGTGGAGATAAGCTTCTCTTTGAGTGTATCGAAAGTCAGTTGACACTCTGGAGACCAAACATACTTGACACCCTTCTGAAGAAGACTAGAGAGCGGCTTGGCGATTTTGGAGAAGTTCTCAACGAATCTTCTGCAATATCCGACAAGGCCGAGAAAGCTTCGAAGCTGCTTCACATTCTGCGGAGGTTCCCATTCAACAATGGCTTGAACCTTGGACGGGTCAACCTTAATGCCCTCGGCAGAGATAATATGCCCAAGATAAACCACTTCTTTCAGCCAGAACTCGCACTTGGAAAACTTGGCATACAGCTTGTATTCTCTCAGTTTATCAAGCACCAACCTGAGATGTTTCTCATGTTCTTCCTCATCCTCAAAGAAGACCAGAATGTCATCGAGGTAGAGCAAGACAAACTCATTCTTGAATGGCGAGAAAATATAGTTCATCAATCGGCAAAAAGTCGGAGGAGCATTAGCCAGACCAAAAGACATGACCGTATACTCATACGATCCAAAGCTAGTCCTGAATGCCGTCTTCGGAATGTCTTCCTCGCGAATGCGAATCTGATGATAGCCCATTCTGAGATCAAGCTTAGAGAATACTTTAGCACCTTTCAGCTGTTCGAACAACTCATTTATGTTCAGAAGTGGATATTTGTTCTTGATTGTCTTCTTGTTCAATGGACGGTAATCGACACACAGCCGGTCCGAACCATCCTTCTTCTTGATAAACAGAACACCACATCCCCACGGAGACGAGCTTGGTCTGATCAAACCCAAACGCTCCTGCTCATCGAGTTGCCTCTTGAGTTCCTTCAACTCTTCTGGACCCTGCTTGTACGGCCGCTTGCACACTGGCTCTGTGCCTGGCTCAAGCTCAATGACGAACTCCACTTCGCGGTGCGGAGGCATGCCTGGCAGCTCTTCAGGAAACACGTCTTGATATTCACAGACTACTGGAACTTGCTCAATGGGATTGATCTCACCCTTTTCATTCAAGGAGAACAAGCGGATTGTGTCATCGCGCGCCGCGAATATAATCACATCCTCCGAAGAGTGGGTCAGTTTCACTTCTTTAGCTTCACAATCAATTGATGCCTTGTTCATGGCCAACCAGTCCATACCAAGGATCAAATCAATGTCGGACTTGCCCAAGACATACGGAGAGGCCAGAAAAGCATAATTGTCCATCTTGATAGAAACATCCGGAACCAGACAATTGGAATTCATCAATTTCCAGGAGACACTATGGAAATAGGCTTAACCAAATCTTGACAAACAAACTCATGCTTAGCAAAGAAAGGACGGGACATGAAGCAGTGTGATGCACCAGAATCAAATAACACCTTAGCAGGATTATCATTGACAAGGAAGTTACCCATGATCACATCTGATGAATTCTCTGCCTCAGCTGCATTCACCATGTTGACTCGAGCTGATCTGGGGTTGAACTTAACAAGAGCGTTGCTAGGAGGTTTGCCTGGAGGAGGAGGCGGCAGACGGAGCTGAGAAGTGCATTTGTTGGCATAGTGACCCTTCTACCCACATTTGTGACAAGTAACATCTGCTGGCTGCCGGAACTGAATCTGAGGAGGCCCTTGCTTCTGATGCTGGTATCTCTGCTGGAAGCCAGGGTTGGGTGGGTGGGAAGAACCACGTCCACCACGTCCACCTGAGTGCTTCAGCTGCTGCGAGTGCCGAGGAGGAGGAGGAGAAACCCAAAACCTCTGTTGCTTCTGAACCACCTGAGTCGAGGAAGAGCTGGAATCTCTGAAACGCTTCTTGGAGTTCTCCACCCTGAGCAAGGCTGCCTCTGCTCTGAGAGCTAAGTTGTAGAACTTGTCAAACTCCTCAGGATCGTGCAAGGCAAGTGCTAACTGCAAGTCCTCCTTTAAGCCACCCCTGAACTGATAGATCTTGCTCTTCTGATCCGGAACATCCTGCAGCGCGTAACGGCCAGCTCGTGGAACTCGACATTGTACTTGTACACAGAATTGCTGCCCTGCTTCAAACGCCTGAACTTCTCACGCATCTCCTCAACAAAGCTGGAAGGGATGTAGTGGGACCTGAAGTCACGACAAAACTCGTCCCAAGTCATCACCCTGCCACCTCTGGAGTCCTTAAGCTGCTGCCACCAAATAGAAGCCTGCCCCTTCAACTGAAACGTTGCAAACTTGACATAGTCCTCCGGACGCACATTGCTACACTCGAAATGCTTGTTCATATCACAGATCCAATCTTCCGCATCAAACGGCTGGTCGCAAGAAGTGAACGTCTTAGGCTGGTTTGACAGGAACTGACTCAGACTGGCGAAGTGATTGCCACCCTGCTGGAAATTGTCGTGCTGATGATTGGCTCTCTCCTGGATCAACTGCAACAGCATCTGAGTGTTTGCATTAGTAGCTGCCATCATCGCCTGCCAGGCCTCTGCAGGAGGAGGCGGCGGCGGAGGAGGAGGAAGTGGAGGCGGCATATCCTCACGCGCTGGGGTCTGACGAGTTGGTGGAGCCATCCTGAAGACGGACAGCATATTAGTCCACAGAATAATTGAAGATATTGCTGAATCAAAAGACAGGATATCTGAATAGAATTTAGCATTGCACTCGAACAACATAGCAAGAGTGCATCCTCAAAGTAACAGACGACAAAATTCCGATAAGGACCACTGTAACCAAGTGTGAGCTAGAGCTGCTCGGAACAAACATATGATCGAGATTTCCCAAACCTCAATCAAGCGTCTGTAGGAAGATAGTCCTATAAGATACCACTAGATATCCCACCTAGTTCAACAAAACAAAGGGTGCGGCTTGCAATTAGCCAGAACAAACTCATGAGAAAGATTTCGTCCGATATTTTCATGGACAGGATCGCACGGGCTCGATTTTATAGTAGCCATCAAGTGCAAGGCAGTGCACCCGACATACGAAGCGTCCCCGAGTCGTAGCAAGCTACAAGGACTCTTTAAGACACAACGTGTACCGCTGTAAGTCGACCGTGAACAAACGAATCCACTAGATGTCGAACCCCAACCTAACATCAAGCATTTGTTGCAAGATTGTCCTATAAGTAACTACTTGAATTCCCACCTATGAATTCCCGAAATAACTGGTCATGCAATCACGCACACGGATACAAGGAGTATTTCACACAACTCCTAAACTAACCCGTCACCTGTATCACATCCTTCAACACACGACCAGTATCTCGGACCTTCATCTACAACAGATCCTCGTGATCACAACGATATAAAGTGTGGTAATACCCCCGAACAATCTACACCAGTACTGGGGACATCGGGGTTATCTCACCACTACCCGTATTGAAGCAATAACGAACACCCTCCGTTCTTAGATACTCAGAAATCTGAATGATGGCGATGTGCGCGATAATCCCTGGAGCTAAACTCCCCTGATACTTAGAGCAGATAGGAGGCACCAGGACATGATTCCGTCACATCGAAATCATATAGATTTCACAAATACCCGCGTGATCCTAAAAAAATTTGAGCGAGAAAAGGAGTAGAGTTAAAGATATCCTAAGACGGGAACCTCACCAGAGCATAGAAGAGGAGGAAAAAGAAACCTACTCTCCGATATAACTAAGACTCAAAACATTTTCTAGACTCGACTCGGCCAGATACGATCACACAAAGGCTCCTATGGTCGTAAGGCTCTGATACCAACTTGTAACGACCAAGATGCGGTCCTTTCCGATCTGGGGGTCGAGGCCCCCGAATAGGAGAGAAGCACATCTAAGCGTTTCGCAAGCAAGTAACATAGCACAAAATAATAATACAAGTAGACAATTCGGGATTCAACTGTCTTCTTATTAATAACTCAGAGTACAACACAGATACAAACAAGGTAGTTCCGGTACGGACTACAAAACATGGAAATTGCTATGCTACCCTGCTGCAGGCCCACGATCACGACCACGGCTCAGTCCTCTGGATAGTTCACGTAAAGGCGGTCTGTCTCCTCGTCGTACTGCCACGCCAGCTGGGTGCCGTCGGGATCATCTGTCTCTAGGGTACCTGTACCTGCTCGGAGTTTCGGAGGAATCCGTGAGCCACGGGGACTCAGCAATCTAAGACCTTGGTGCCAGAACTAGTTATGTTATTGGGTAAGGTATGGGTGAAGTGTATCAGGCTGCAGTTACCTATGTTTGAACAAGTGGCTAACTTACGCAAAGTAGAAGGGAAGGTGGTCTACACTAACGGTCGGATTTACTTGATCACTAAGTGATCCTGAACACCTACCTACGGCATTCATAACCCCACCGTGTTCCCGACCGAAGAGAGATCTTCGAAGGGACAGTCACGGTTACGCACACGGTTGGCAATTTATTAGTTTATGTTTAAGTTCTCTAATACCGGATGTTAACAAAATATTCCAAGTTGCCACATAACCGCGGGCACGGCTTTCCGAAAGATTAAACCCTGCAGGGATGCTCCAACTAGTCCATCACAAACGAACATAGGCCGCAAAGGCATCCTCAATCATGAATCTCGTGATCTCGTCGGATTCCTTAGAGGAAAACCTCAACTCTAGGGGAACCCAAAGCTTCACTGGGATTCCTATACGCAAGATATACCGCTAAGGTAAGACAAGGCTAGCAGGACCTCCCGACGTGTCGACAACCCTGAAGAGCCGTGTATCTCAGTCTCAGGACACGCCAGATGAGCACAGCGTACAGTGGCCTGATAGACATCTCCCGAGTTGCCCCGGGTTGGCCCCGCACACGACTCTAGTTTGGACCAACACTCATGAGGAGCACTGGCCCGGGTTGTTGATTGGAATCCTTAGGGTAGCTATTCCTATGCAGTTTATTATTAAGTGATTAGCAAATTAACACCAATGTTGGGTCCTGCCGGACAAGCCTTAGCACTACGCGATTTATCAAGGGGGTCCCCATAACAACCCCGAACGTGTTAGGAGCGATCATTATGGAATCAAACACCGGTAACCGGTAACTAAGGCGGCAATAACGGAACAAAGCACCCGGCAAAAGGCTAGGCCTCCTGTCATTTACCAAGTATATAGGTGCATTAATTAAATAACAGAATTTAATATAATGATATCAAACTCATGTTATCACATGAGGCAAAGCACCTGCAACTAACAAAGCTAACATTAGTAGCTGAGCAAGCCTACTTAGCCACACAAGTTTGCTAGGAAGGAGTACGGTGTTTGGGGCTCATGGCATATGAAGAGGCAATTTAATTTCAGTGGTAGGCAGCGAGCAATATGACATGGAAAACGAAACTAGCATAACAAGTCTAGAGATGGAATCAAGGTCATATCATCTTGCTTGTGATATCCTCAGCTTGGAATGGTTCTGGATCGTCCTGCATGTACTCTCCTGATTCCACGTATTCGTTCTCCGATCCCGGTGCTACCAAACATAAGAATAACAGCCAATGAACAGCAGCACCACAATATGCAACAATCACATGATGCATGAGATGAAATTTGAACATGCACCACTATTCTATGACTAGCACAAGCAAAATAAACTACTGCAAGTTTCTGGACAGAACTGAACACTAAGCTATTTTGACATGTATGAGAATGACATGAACAGATGTGGCTCGTGAAAACGGTGCAAAACCATATAAAGAACATAGCAAACGGAGCTACGGATCAACGGGAAACAACGGAACAAGATATGAAGCTCTACGTGAAAGATTCCACACCACACTCTCAATTGGCACAAATCTGGTATTCCCAGGTTGCCAAGACATGTAACAACCCAACATGAATGAAATGGAGCAAGGTAGAACACCACAACATCAATTAAGCACATACTTTCACCAAAATGGCAAAACTACATGATCTGCCATAATCTGCATCTTAGCTCTTTGGGAGCTGCATGCAACATAGCTACAGGTCTTCAAACATGACAAATAATATATGTGGTTGTTGCCAACCAAGAACACTACAAGCACCAACAAGAATCACAACAAAGGGAATTAAACTCTAGAAGATACAAGGCCACAAACTTTCCCAAAACCATCAGATCTCAGGGACTTGGTGAAAATTCCTGCACCTGAGTTTCTGCCTCTGTTCTGAAGCTTTTTGATAGCAATCAAAACACAACCTACTGGACTTCAAATGACTTGAAATTTGACAGGGAGTTTCACAAACACATCAGGTTCAAAATCCTAGCAGTGATCTAACGCCAGTTCTCAACAGAATGACCAGCACATCCTCATCTAAGGGGAAGAAAATGTTTCCAGAATCCCACACTTAGTGAAATTTCAGGGTTCACTAATCTGGAATTTTTCAGCCACATGCCCACTTTGTCTAGGCATAGTTTGCACACACATTACACCAAGTGATGGTTGACACCACTATAGTGTAGAGCAAAACCCCTACTTCTATCACACTAAAACTCATGCCCTTGGGCTCCACCTATACCATGGAATCAAGGATCAAACTTTCAACAAAACTGAACATGCACCCCATAAAGTACCCTACTAAGATAACAAATACATAGGTTGAGTTCATGTGCACAATGACAAAGTGACATGGGGGTTTGAACCCCATGTTTGTGTCATGCACATCAACAACACCCTCACATCTACCACACTACCACTAGCAACAAGTGTTGGAATTATGCCCTAGAGGCAATAATAAATATATAGTTATTATTATAATTCCTGTATCAAGATAATAGTTTATTATCCATGCTATAGTTGTATTGAATGAAGACTCATTTACATGTGTGGATACATAGACAAAACACCGTCCCTAGCATGCCTCTAGTTGGCTAGCCAGTTGATCGATGATAGTCAGTGTCTTCTGATTATGAACAAGGTGTTGTTGCTTGATAACTGGATCACGTCATTAGGAGAATCACGTGATGGACTAGACCCAAACTAATAGACGTAGCATGTTGATCGTGTCATTTTGTTGCTACTGTTTTCTGCGTGTCAAGTATTTATTCCTATGACCATGAGATCATATAACTCACTGACACCGGAGGAATGCTTTGTGTGTATCAAACGTCGCAACGTAACTGGGTGACTATAAAGATGCTCTACAGGTATCTCCGAAGGTGGTAGTTGAGTTAGTATGGATCAAGACTGGGATTTGTCACTCTGTGTGACGGAGAGGTATCTCGGGGCCCACTCGGTAATACAACATCACACACAAGCCTTGCAAGCAATGTAACTTAGTGTAAGTTGCGGGATCTTGTATTACGGAACGAGTAAAGAGACTTGCCGGTAAACGAGGTTGAAATAGGTATACGGATACTGACGATCGAATCTCGGGCAAGTAACATACCGAAGGACAAAGGGAATGACATACGGGATTATACGAATCCTTGGCACTGAGGTTCAAACGATAAGATCTTCGTAGAATATGTAGGATCCAATATGGGCATCCAGGTCCCGCTGTTGGATATTGACCGAGGAGTCTCTCGGGTCATGTCTACATAGTTCTCGAACCCGCAGGGTCTGCACACTTAAGGTTCGACGTTGTTTTATGCGTATTTGAGTTATATGGTTGGTTACCGAATGTTGTTCGGAGTCCCGGATGAGATCACGGACGTCACGAGGGTTTCCGGAATAGTCCGGAAACGAAGATTGATATATAGGATGACCTCATTTGATTACCGGAAGGTTTTCGGAGTTACCGGGAATGTACCGGGAATGACGAATGGGTTCCGGGAGTTCACCGGAGGAGGGCAACCCACTCCGGGGAAGCCCATAGGCATTTGGGGGGGTCACACCAGCCCTTAGTGGGCTGGTGGGACAGCCCACCAATCCCCTATGCGCCAAGAGAGAGAAAATCAAAGGAAAGAAAAAAAAGGGAAGAAGTGGGAAGGGGGAAGGACTCCCTCCCACCAAACCAAGTAGGACTCGGTTTGGGGGGGAGAGTCCTCCCCCCTGGCTCGGCCGACCCCTTGGGGATCCCTTGGACCCCAAGGCAAGGTCCCCCTCCCTCCTCCTATATATATGGGGCTTTTAGGGCAGATTTGAGACGACTTTCTCACGGCTGCCCGACACATACCTCCATAGTTTTTCCTCTAGATCGTGTTTCTGCGGAGCTCGGGCGGAGCCCTGCTGAGACAAGATCATCACCAACCTCCGGAGCGCCGTCACGCTGCCGGAGAACTCTTCTACCTCTCCGTCTCTCTTGCTGGATCAAGAAGGCCGAGATCATCGTCGAGCTGTACGTGTGCTGAACGCGGAGGTGCCGTCCGTTCGGTACTAGATCGTGGGACTGATCGCGGGATTGTTCGCGGGGCGGATCGAGGGACGTGAGGACGTTCCACTACATCAACCGCGTTCTCTAAACGCTTCTGTTGTACGATCTACAAGGGTACGTAGATCACTCATCCCCTCTCGTAGATGGACATCACCATGATAGGTCTTCGTGCGCGTAGGAAAATTTTTGTTTCCCATGCGACGTTCCCCAACAGTGGCATCATGAGCTAGGTTCATGCGTAGATGTCTTCTCGAGTAGAACACAAAAGGTTTTGTGGGCGGTGATGTGCGTTTTGCTGCCCTCCTTAGTTTTTTCTTGATTCCGCGGTATTGTTGGATTGAAGCGGCTTGGACCGACATTACTCGTACGCTTACGAGAGACTGGTTTCATCGTTACGAGTAACCCACTTTTGCTCAAAGATGACTGGCAAGTGACGGTTTCTCCAACTTTAGTTGAATCGGATTTGACCGAGGAGGTCCTTGGATGAGGTTAAATAGCAACTCATATATCTCCGTTGTGGTGTTTGCGTAAGTAAGATGCGATCCTACTAGATACCCTTGGTCACCACGTAAAACATGCAACAACAAAATTAGAGGACGTCTAACTTGTTTTTGCAGGGTATGATTGTGATGTGATATGGCCAACGATGTGATGTGATATATTGGATGTATGAGATGATCATGTTGTAATAGAAATATCGACTTGCATGTCGATGGTACGACAACCGGCAGGAGCCATAGGGTTGTCTTTACACTAACGTTTGTGCTTGCAGATGCGTTTACTATTTTGCTAGGATGTAGCTTTAGTAGTAATAGCATAAGTAGCACGACAACCCCGATGGCAACACGTTGATGGATGATCATGGTGTGGTGCCGGTGACAAGAAGATCGTGCCGGTGCTTTCGTGATGGAGATCAAGAAGCACGTGATGATGGCCATATCATGTCACTTATGAATTGCATGTGATGTTAATCCTTTTTTGCACCTTATTTTGCTTAGAACGACGGTAGCATTATGAGGTGATCTCTCACCAAAATTTCAAGACGAAATTGTGTTCTCCCCGACTGTGCACCGTTGCTACAGTTCGTCGTTTCGAGACACCACGTGATGATCGGGTGTGATAGACTCAACGTTCACATACAACTGGTGCAAAACAGTTGCGCACGCGGAACACTCGGGTTAAGCTTGACGAGCCTAGCATGTGCAGACATGGCCTCGGAACACATGAGACCGAAAGGTCGATCATGAATCATATAGTTGATATGATTAGCATAGGGATGCTTACCACTGAAACTATACTCAACTCACGTGATGATCGGACTTGGGATAGTGTAAGTGGATCATGAACCACTCAAATGACTAGAGAGATGTACTTTTTGAGTGGGAGTTTAGCATATAATTTGATTAAGTTGAACTCTAATTATCTTGAACATAGTCTAAGTCCACTTTGAATATATTTGTGTTGTAGATCATGGCTCACGCAAGTGTCATCCTGAATTTTAATACGTTCCTAGAGAAAGCTAAGTTGAAAGATGATGGAAGCAACTTTGTAGACTGGGCTCGTAATCTTAAGCTAATCTTACAAGCTGGAAAGAAGGATTATGTCCTTAATGCTGCGCTAGGAGATGAACCACCCGCTACGGCTGATCAGGATGTTAAGAACGCTTGGTTAGCACGTAAGGAGGACTACTCAATAGTTCAATGTGCAGTCTTGTATGGCTTAGAACCGGGACTTCAACGTCGCTTTGAGCGTCATGGAGCATTTGAGATGTTCCAGGAGTTGAAGTTTATCTTTCAGAAGAACGCCCGGATCGAGAGGTATGAGACCTCCGATAAATTCTATGCTTGCAAGATGGAGGAAAACTCGTCTGTCAGTGAACATGTGCTCAAAATGTCTGGGTACTCAAACCGTCTAGCTGAACTGGGGATTGAACTCCCGCAAGAAGCTATCACTGACAGAATCCTTCAATCACTGCCGCCAAGCTATAAAGGCTTTGTGTTGAACTACAACATGCAAGGGATGAACAAGTCTCCCGGCGAGTTGTTTGCGATGCTGAAAGTCGCAGAGTCTGAACTCCGTAAAGAGCATCAAGTGTTGATGGTGAGCAAGACCACTAGTTTCAAGAGAAATGGCAAAGGCAAGAAGGGCAATTCGAAGAAGAGCGGCAAGCCTGTTGCCAATCCGCCGAAGAAACCCAAGGCTGGACCTAAGCCTGAAACAGAGTGCTTCTATTGCAAGGGTATGGGTCACTGGAAGCGCAATTGCCCCAAGTATCTGGCAGATAAGAAGGCGGGCAAAGAAAAATCAGGTATATTTGATATACATGTTATTGATGTGTACTTAACCGGCTCTCGTAGTAGTGTCTGGGTATTCGATACCGGTTCTGTTGCTCACATTTGCAACTCGAAGCAGGAACTGCGGAATAGACGAAGGCTGGCGAAAGACGAAGTGACGATGCGCGTAGGAAACGGTTCCAAGGTTGATGCAATCGCCGTCGGCACAGTATCACTTCAACTACCATCGGGATTAGTGATGAACTTAAATCATTGTTATTTAGTGCGTGCGTTGAGCATGAACATTATATCTGGATCTTGTTTATTGCGAGACGGTTACTCTTTTAAGTCTGAGAATAATGGTTGTTCTATTTCTATGAGTAACATCTTTTATGGTCATGCACCGAATGTGAGAGGATTGTTCATATTGAATCTTGATAGAGATACGCATATACATAACATTGAGACCAAAAGAGTTAGAGTAAACAATGATAGCGCCATATTTTTGTGGCACTGCCGCTTGGGTCATATTGGTGTAAAGCGCATGAAAAAACTCCATGCTGATGGACTTTTGGAGTCACTTGACTTTGATTCACTTGACACGTGCGAACCATGCCTCATGGGCAAGATGACTAAGACTCCGTTCTCCGGAACAATGGAGCGTGCAAGTGACTTGTTGGAAATCATACATACCGATGTGTGTGGTCCAATGAGCGTGGAGGCACGTGGCGGATATCGTTATTTTCTCACCTTCACTGACGATTTAAGTAGATATGGTTATGTCTACTTGATGAAGCACAAGTCTGAAACATTTGAAAAGTTCAAGCAATTTCAGAGTGAAGTGGAAAATCATCGTAACAAGAAGATCAAGTTCCTACGGTCTGATCGTGGGGGTGAATATCTGAGTTTCGAGTTTGGTACTCACTTAAGACAATGTGGAATTGTTTCGCAGTTAACACCGCCTGGAACACCACAGCGTAATGGTGTGTCCGAACGTCGTAATCGTACTTTGTTAGAAATGGTGCGATCTATGATGTCTCTTACTGATTTGCCGTTATCGTTTTGGGGTTATGCATTAGAAACAACTGCATTCACTTTAAATAGGGCACCATCGAAATCCGTTGAGACGACACCATACGAACTGTGGTATGGCAAAAGGCCAAAATTGTCGTTTCTTAAAGTTTGGGGATGTGATGCTTATGTCAAAAAGCTTCAGCCTGAAAAGCTGGAACCCAAAGCGGAAAGGTGTGTCTTCATAGGTTACCCAAAAGAGACAGTTGGGTACACCTTCTATCTCAAATCCGAGGGCAAAGTGTTTGTTGCTAAGAACGGAACTTCTCTCGAGAAGGAGTTTCTCTCGAGAGAATTGAGTGGGAGGAAGATAGAACTTGACGAGGTTGTCGAACCTCTCATCCCTCTGGATGGTGGCGCAGGGCAAGGGGAAAACCTCTGTCATTGCGACGCCGGTTGAGGAGGAAGTTAATGATGATGATCATGAAACTCCAGTTCAAGTTTCTGTTGAACCACGCAGGTCGACGAGATCATGCGCTGCTCCAGAGTGGTACGGTAATCCCGTCTTATCAATCATGTTGTTAGACAACAATGAACCTGCAAATTATGAAGAAGCAATGGTGGGCCCAGATTCCAACAAATGGCTAGAAGCCATGAAATCCGAGATAGGATCCATGTATGAGAACAAAGTGTGGACTTTGGAGATGCTGCCTGAGGGCTGCAAGGCTATTCAGAACAAATGGATCTTTAAGAAGAAGACGGACGCTGACGGTAATGTGACCGTTTATAAAGCTCGACTTGTAGCAAAGGGTTTTTCACAAGTTCCAGGAATTGACTACGATGAGACTTTCTCTCCCGTAGCGATGCTTAAGTCCGTCAGAATCATGTTAGCAATAGCTGCATTTTTCGATTATGAAATCTGGCAGATGGATGTCAAAACGGCGTTCCTCAACGGTTTCCTTAAGGAAGAGTTGTATATGATGCAACCCGAAGGTTTTGTCGATCCTAAAAATGCTGACAAGGTGTGCAAGCTCCAGCGATCCATTTATGGACTGGTGCAAGCATCTCGGAGTTGGAACAAACGCTTTGATGAGGTGATCAAAACATTTGGGTTTATACAAGTGGTTGGAGAATCTTGTATTTACAAGAAAGTGAGTGGGAGCTCTGTGGCGTTTCTAATATTATATGTGGATGACATATTACTGATTGGAAACAACGTAGAGCTTTTGGAGAGCATAAAAGGTTACTTGAATAAAAGTTTCTCTATGAAGGACCTAGGAGAAGCTGCTTACATTCTAGGCATTAAGATCTATAGGGATAGATCAAAACGCCTGATAGGACTTTCACAAAGCACGTACCTTGATAAAGTTTTGAAGAGGTTCAAAATGGAACAGTCCAAGAAAGGGTTCTTGCCAGTGTTACAAGGTACGAGATTGAGTAAGACTCAGTGCCCAGCAACTGATGAAGATAGAGAGCATATGCGCTCCGTCCCCTATGCTTCAGCCATAGGCTCTATCATGTATGCAATGCTGTGCACTAGACCGGATGTTAGCCTGGCCATAAGTATGGCAGGTAGGTTCCAGAGTAATCCAGGAGTGGATCACTGGACGGCGGTCAAGAATATCCTGAAGTACCTGAAAAGGACTAAGGAGATGTTTCTCGTGTATGGAGGTGACGAAGAGCTCGCCGTAAAAGGTTACGTCGATGCAAGCTTTGACACAGATCCAGACGACTCTAAGTCGCAAACCGGATACGTATTTATTCTTAATGGGGGTGCAGTAAGCTGGTGCAGTTCCAAGCAAAGCGTCGTAGCAGATTCTACATGTGAAGCAGAGTACATGGCTGCCTCGGAGGCGGCTAAGGAGGGTGTCTGGATGAAGCAGTTCATGACGGATCTTGGAGTGGTGCCAAGTGCACTGGATCCAATAACCTTGTTCTGTGACAACACTGGTGCCATTGCCTTAGCAAAGGAACCAAGGTTTCACAAGAAGACCAGACACATCAAACGACGCTTCAACCTCATCCGCGACTACATCGAGGAGGAGGACGTAAATATATGCAAAGTGCACACGGATCTGAATGTAGCACACCCGCTGACTAAGCCTCTTCCACGGCCAAAACATGATCGACACCAGAACTGTATGGGTGTTAGATTTATTACAATGTAATTCACATGGTGATGTGAGGGCTAGATTATTGACTCTAGTGCAAGTGGGGGACTGTTGGAATTATGCCCTAGAGGCAATAATAAATGTATAGTTATTATTATAATTCCTGTATCAAGATAATAGTTTATTATCCATGCTATAATTGTATTGAATGAAGACTCATTTACATGTGTGGATACATAGACAAAACACCGTCCCTAGCATGCCTCTAGTTGGCTAGCCAGTTGATCGATGATAGTCAGTGTCTTCTGATTATGAACAAGGTGTTGTTGCTTGATAACTGGATCACGTCATTAGGAGAATCACGTGATGGACTAGACCCAAACTAATAGATGTAGCATGTTGATCGTGTCATTTTGTTGCTACTGTTTTCTGCGTGTCAAGTATTTATTCCTATGACCATGAGATCATATAACTCACTGACACCGGAGGAATGCTTTGTGTGTATCAAACGTCGCAACGTAACTGGGTGACTATAAAGATGCTCTACAGGTATCTCCGAAGGTGGTAGTTGAGTTAGTATGGATCAAGACTGGGATTTGTCACTCCGTGTGACGGAGAGGTATCTCGGGGCCCACTCGGTAATACAACATCACACACAAGCCTTGCAAGCAATGTAACTTAGTGTAAGTTGCGGGATCTTGTATTACGGAACGAGTAAAGAGACTTGCCGGTAAACGAGGTTGAAATAGGTATACGGATACTGACGATCGAATCTCGGGCAAGTAACATACCGAAGGACAAAGGGAATGACATACGGGATTATACGAATCCTTGGCACTGAGGTTCAAACGATAAGATCTTCGTAGAATATGTAGGATCCAATATGGGCATCCAGGTCCCGCTGTTGGATATTGACCGAGGAGTCTCTCGGGTCATGTCTACATAGTTCTCGAACCCGCAGGGTCTGCACACTTAAGGTTCGACGTTGTTTTATGCGTATTTGAGTTATATGGTTGGTTACCGAATGTTGTTCGGAGTCCCGGATGAGATCACGGACGTCACGAGGGTTTCCGGAATAGTCCGGAAACGAAGATTGATATATAGGATGACCTCATTTGATTACCGGAAGGTTTTCGGAGTTACCGGGAATGTACCGGGAATGACGAATGGGTTCCGGGAGTTCACCGGAGGAGGGCAACCCACTCCGGGGAAGCCCATAGGCATTTGGGGGGGTCACACCAGCCCTTAGTGGGCTGGTGGGACAGCCCACCAATCCCCTATGCGCCAAGAGAGAGAAAATCAAAGGAAAGAAAAAAAAGGGAAGAAGTGGGAAGGGGGAAGGACTCCCTCCCACCAAACCAAGTAGGACTCGGTTTGGGGGGGAGAGTCCTCCCCCCTGGCTCGGCCGACCCCTTGGGGATCCCTTGGACCCCAAGGCAAGGTCCCCCTCCCTCCTCCTATATATATGGGGCTTTTAGGGCAGATTTGAGACGACTTTCTCACGGCTGCCCGACACATACCTCCATAGTTTTTCCTCTAGATCGTGTTTCTGCGGAGCTCGGGCGGAGCCCTGCTGAGACAAGATCATCACCAACCTCCGGAGCGCCGTCACGCTGCAGGAGAACTCTTCTACCTCTCCGTCTCTCTTGCTGGATCAAGAAGGCCGAGATCATCGTCGAGCTGTACGTGTGCTGAACGCGGAGGTGCCGTCCGTTCGGTACTAGATCGTGGGACTGATCGCGGGATTGTTCGCGGGGCGGATCGAGGGACGTGAGGACGTTCCACTACATCAACCGCGTTCTCTAAACGCTTCTGCTGTACGATCTACAAGGGTACGTAGATCACTCATCCCCTCTCGTAGATGGACATCACCATGATAGGTCTTCGTGCGCGTAGGAAAATTTTAGTTTCCCATGCGACGTTCCCCAACAACAAGCACAACCATTAATATAACTCCTATGCTAACAAGAGAGTATGCGCTCCCTCACATATGGGCATGTGATGGTACACACTCTCACCTGCACCACAAGGGACACCCTTGGAGTCATGTCACCCTTAAGATGCAACCCCCTCATAAGAATCTATCCATGCTTAACTAGCAAACTCCACCTACACATGCTAATCATAGCTAGCAACCTAGTGCATCACATACACACCAAATACATGTGGTGAGGGGGAGACATCCACACCCATAACCACACCCCACTAAATCTATACATGCAAATAAAACTACAAGCACTACATAGCCCACACTAAAGCTCATAACATGTGGCTACACATGCTGCCCTAGTGCAAACTCACACACCTTAAAGCACACCAACTTACAAGTAACAAAACAAATTACACAATCTCCTACCAAGTGTATCTACACACCACAAAAGTGCAATCATAATAGGTTTTCACAAGGCTAGAAAAACCCCATCTATCACTTTACTAGTGTGCAAAACACACACAAAGCAATTTGTACCTAGCTACACTAGCAGGAAAAAGAACTAAAAGGCCACTTTGTCTAAGAGTTAGAAAAACAGAAATAGGAAGTAAAAGAAAAGACAAAAAAATGCAACATGGGCTCCTGGGAATCGAACCCAGAGCCTCTGGTGACCAGCAACATCACCAAGCCACTACACTACTGCCACTTTGTCGACAGGGTAGGGGAAGTAACAGGGTAACCCGTTCCTATGGTCACTGTGCAGTTAATTCAACAAAACAAAAGAGTGTCGAGGGGGGATCGAACCCGCGCCCTCTTATCAGGCACAACAACACGCTACCACTACGCTACGAATCGGCGTCTGAACTACTATGCGCTGCAAAACAGAAGAGGACAACCCCCTGCTCATCTGCCACCGGCGACTGACCGGAACAGGGGAGGGGTCTCACCGGCGTTGTGCTGCAAATCAACTTGTGGGTCCTAGATGGAAGGTTGCTGGGGCAACCAGGGTTCCATTTCTAGCGTTACTACGGCCCGAGGAGCCCTACTACGACGGATCCACGGCGAGCGGCGGCTCCGGCGACAGAGGCGAAGCACGCGTCGATTCTCCTGCTACTGCGCTCGATCTGGGACAGGGAGGAGGGAGGAGGAGCACTACCTCATGTACGGGTCGAGGAGGAAGAAGCCTGTAGAGGAAGTAGTGGAAGAATCGCTCGGAGTGGAGGAGCTCATCGAGGAAGTCGCTCCGCCGGGAAGAAGAGGTAGCAGGGGGGTGATGAAGACGATCCAGCGGTGGGAATGGACTCCTGGAGAAGCCCTCGAGCTGTGGGAACCTTCGGCGAGGAAGAAGATGCCCCACGACGACAGCGACGTCGAGCTTCACGGATCGGCCATGGCGGAGCCGATCGCTTCTTACCTTGCAGCGACAAGAGAGAGAGGAGGAAGAAGGGATCTGGGTGGAGCGGCGGTGGAAGGGGAAACCCTAGCCGAGGCACGGACTCTAAAGGGCTTTATGGGGCGAGAGGGGGAAGCGAGGGGCGCGCGGTGGCCATGTGCGCGTGCTCTCTCTAGTGAAACAGAGGGGAAAGGAAGAGAGAGGCTGACCGCAGGGCCCCACTGCCTCGCTGGAAAGCGGGAGGACGACGACGTCGCGCGACGGGCTGCAAAGGAGGGAGGAGAAGTGGGCCGCTAGGTGGGAGGAGGCCCACTTAGCGCGCCAGATAGGAAAATAGGCCCCCTGGACCTTTTCCTTTAAAATTTAACCAGAGAAAGAAAAGAAAAGTCATAGGACAAAATAACAAAGATAAAATAAAAGGAAAAATGCCCTCGACCCGAAAATGCACCAGATATTTACTAAAAATACTTCCAGCATTTATGGGGCTACTTACATAAATCCAAAACAACATATATTTAATCTGTTTTGTGCTATGTATCCACCCCCAAGACCAAGAATAAAATCCCAACTCATCACACCAAGATCTCCACAATAACCTTTAGGCTCAAGACATTTTTAAATTGATAAAAGGAGAGGAAAAGGTTTTGAACATGCAATGAGCTTTGAAAACCCAAGCCACCACTATTTCTACACACCAACATCACATGTTATCACAAGATCACATCCAACATCACATGTTATCACAAGATCACATCCAACATCATGACCACAAATACCACATGAAATCATAGTGCACAACACAAGAAAAGGGGCATGCAATGATATGCTATGCATTCATGCATGAGAAGGAAATAGCAAGGAACACACATGCAATCATGGTACCAACTTAACATCATAATCTCTGACAATGTGGACCCACATGCAACAGGTTCCAGATAGGGTAGGTTCTACACTTGGGGCGTTACATGATGCCTGAAGATGCAGATCGAAAGAGCAAAGATGATAATGGCCATATCATGTTACTATATGATTGCATGTGATGTTTATCATGTTTTTCATCTTATTGCTTAGAACGACGGTAGCATAATAAGATGATCCCTCTTAAAAAATTCGAGAACGTATTCCCCTAAGTGTGCACCGTTGCGAAGGATCGTTGTCTCGAAGCACCACATGATGATCGGGTGTAATAGATTCTAACGTTCGCATACAACGGGTGTAAGCCAGATTTACACACGCGAAACACTTAGGTTGACTCGACGAGCTTAGCATGTACAGTCATGACCTCGAATACAAGACACCTAAAGGTCGAACATGAGCCATATGGTTGAATACGATCAGCATGAAGTTGCTCACCATGACGACTAGTTCGTCTCACGTGATGATCGGACACGGGTTAGTCAACATGGATCATGTATCACTTAGATGACTAGAGGGATGTCGATTTAAGTGGGAGTTCATACTTAATTTGATTAAATGAACTTAATTGTCATGAACTTAGTCTAAAAGTTGTCTTTATAAATATTGTAGATGGCCAACGTCAACCTCAATTTCAATGCATTCCTAGAGAAAAACAAGCTGAAAGATGATGGTAGCAACTATGCGGACTGGGTCTGCAACTTGAAGCTCATCTTTGAAGAAGCTAAAAAGGCTTATGTCCTTGATGCGCCGCTAGGTGACCCTCCTGCTCCTGCAGCAGCCCAGGACATTCTGAACGTCTGGCAAACGCGGAGTGATGACTACTCTCTGGTTAGGTGTGGCATGTTATACAGTTTGGAAACGGGGCTCCAAAGGCGTTTTGAGCAACACGGTGCATATGAGATGTTCCAAGAGCTAAAACTAGTTTTTCAAGCTCATGCTCGTGTCGAGAGATATGAAGTCTCCGACAAGTTCTTTAGCTATAAGATGGAGGAGAACAGTTCTGTCAGTGAGCACATACTCAAACTGTCTGGGTTACACGATCGTCTGACTTCACTTGGAGTCGAACTTCCGGATGACGTTATAATTGACAGAATCCTCCAGTCTCTCCCACCAAGCCACAAAGGTTTTATGCTGAAGTACAACATGCAAGGGATGGAGAAGAATATTCCTGAGTTGTACTCGATGCCGAAGTCTGCAGAAGTAGAAATCAAGAAAGAGCATCAAGTGTTGATGGTCAATAAGACCACCAGTTTCAAGAAGAGCAAGGGTAAGAAGAACTTCAAGAAAGACGTCAAAGACGTTGCCGCGCCCGGTAAGCCAGATACCGGGAAGAAGAAAAAGAATGGACCCAAGCCTGAGACTGAGTGCTTCTATTGAAAGGGAAAAGGTCACTGGAAGCGGAAATGCCCCAAGTACTTAGCGGACAAGAAGGCCGGGAACGTTAAAGGTATATATGATATACATGTTATTGATGTGTACCTTACCAGCGCTCGTAGTAGCTCCTGGGTATTTGATACCGGTGATGTTGCTCACATTTACAACTCAAAGCAGGAACTGTGGAATAAGCAGAGACTGGCCAAGGACGAGGTGACGATGCACGTCGGGAATGGCTCCAAGGTCGATGTGATCGCCGTCGGCATGCTCCCTCTACGTCTACCGTCGGGATTAGTTTTAAACCTTAATAATTGTTATTTAGTACCAGCTTTGAGCATGAATATTGTATCAGGGTCTTGCTTAATGCGAGACGGCTACTCATTTAAGTCAGAGAATAATGGTTGTTCTGTTTATATGAGTGATATGTTTTATGGTCATGCTCCGTTGGTGAATGGTTTATTCTTGATGAATCTCGATCGTGATGTTACACATACTCATAGTGTCAGTACCAAAATATGTAAAGTTGATAATGATAGTCCCACATACTTGTGGCACTGCCGCCTTTGTCATATCGGTGTTAAGCGCATGAAGAAGCTCCATACTGATGGACTATTAGAGTCTCTTGACTTTGAATCATTTGACACATGCGAACCGTGCCTCATGGGCAAGATGAATAAGACTCCATTCTCAAGAATAATGGAGAGAGCGACCAACTTATTGGAAATAATACATACTGATGTGTGTGGTCCAATGAACGTTGAAGCTCGCGGTGGCTACCGTTATGTTCTCACTCTCACCGGTGATTTGAGTAGGTATGGGTATATCTACTTGATGAAGCACAAATCTGAGACGTTTGAAAAGTTCAAGGAATCTCAGAGTGAGGTTGAGAATCAACGTGACAGAAAAATTAAGTGTCTACGATCTGATCGTGGAGGAGAATATTCGAGTCACGAGTTTGGCACACACCTAAGGAAGTGTGGAATCCTTTCACAACTGACGCCGCCTAGCACACCGCAACGCAACGGAGTGTCTGAACGTCGTAATCGCACTTTATTAGATATGGTACGATCTATGATGTCTCTTACCGACTTACCGCTATCATTTTGGGGATACGCATTAGAAACTGCAGGATTCACTTTAAATAGGGCACCGTCTAAATCCGTTGAGACGACACCGTATGAACTATGGTTTGGCAAGAAACCTAAGTTGTCGTTTCTTAAAGTTTGGGGTTGTGATGCTTATGTGAAGAAAATTCAACCAGAGAAGCTCGAACCCAAAGTAGAGAAATGCGTATTCATAGGATACCCTAAGGAAACTATTGGGTATACCTTCTATCTTAGATCCGAAGGTAAAACCTTTGTTGCCAAGAACGGATCCTTTCTAGAGAAAGAGTATCTCTCGAAAGAAGTAAGTGGGAGGAAAGTAGAACTTGATGAGGTAATTACACCCCCTCTCGAACCGGAAAGTAGCGCAGCGTGGGAAATTGATCCCGTGGCACCTACGTCAACTGAAGAGGAAGTTAATGATGATGATCATGAAGCTTCGGATCAAGTTGCTACTGAACCGCGAAGGTCCACAAGGGTACGCTCCGCACCACAGTGGTACGACAACCCTGTGATGGAAATCATGTTGTTAGACAACGGTGAACCTTCGAACTATGAAGAAGCAATGGCGGGCCCGGATTCCAACAAATGGCTTGAGGCTATGAAATCCGAAATAGGATCCATGTATGAGAACAAAGTCTGGACTTTTGTGGAATTGCCCGATGATCGGCGAGCCATAGAAAATAAATGGATCTTCAAGAAGAAGACTGATGCTAACGGTAATGTGACCGTTTATAAAGCTCGACTTGTCACAAAGGGTTTTCAACAAATTCAAGGAGTTGACTATGAAGAGACTTTCTCTCCCATAGCGAAGCTGAAGTCAGTCCGAATCATGTTAGCAATTGCCGCTTTTTATGATTATGAAATTTGGCAAATGGACGTCAAAACAACGTTCCTTAACGGGAATCTTAAGGAAGAGTTGTATATGATGCAACCAGAAGGCTTTGTCAACCCTAAGGGTGCTAACAAAGTGTGCAAGCTCCAACGCTCCATCTATGGGCTGGTGCAAGCATCCCGGAGTTGGAACATTCGCTTTAATGAGGTGATCAAAGCGTTTGGGTTCATACAGGTTTATGGAGAAGCCTGTCTGTACAAGAAAGTGAGTGGGAGCTCTGTAGCTTTCCTCATACTATATGTGGATGACATATTATTGATGGGGAATAATATAGAGTTGTTGGAGAGCATAAAGGCCTATTTGAACAAGAGTTCTTCGATGAAGGACCTTGGAGAAGCTGCATACATATTAGGCATCAAGATCTATAGAGATAGATCGAGACGCCTCATAGGTCTTTCACAAAGTACATACCTTGACAAGATATTGAAGAAGTTCAATATGGAAAACTCAAAGAAGGGGTTCTTGCCAGTTTTGCAAGGTATGAGATTGAGTAAGACTCAGTCATCGACCACGGCAGCAGACAGAGAGAAGATGAGTATTGTCCCCTACTCTTCAGCCGTAGGCTCTCTAATGTATGCCATGCTGTCTACAAGACCTGATATAAACCTTGCCATAAGTTTGGTCAGGAGGTACCAAAGTGATCCCGGTATGGAACAGTGGACAACGGTCAAGAATATCCTTAAGTACCTGAAGAGGACTAAGGAGATGTTTCTCGTTTATGGAGGTGACGAAGAGCTCGTCGTAAAGGGTTACGTTGATGCTAGCTTTTACACAGATCCGGATGACTCTAAGTCACAGACAGGATACGTGTATGTTTTGAATGGCGGGGCAGTGAATTAGTGCAGCAGCAAGCAAGAAGTCGTGGCAGCATCTACATGTGAACCGGAGTACATAGTTGCTTCAGAAGCAGCTCATGAAGGGATTTGGATGAAGGAGCTCATCACCGACCTTGGAGTGGTCCCAAGCGCGTCGGGTCCGATGACACTCTTCTGTGATAACACTGGGGCCATTGCCATAGCCAAGGATCCCAGGTTTCACCGGAAGACCAAGCACATCAAACGCCGCTACAACTCCATCCAAGACCATGTCAAGAGTGGAGTAATAGATATTTGTAAAGTACACACAGATCTGAATGTTGCAGACCCGTTGACTAAACATCTTCCTCAAGCAAAACATGATCAACACCATAATGCTATGGGTGTTCGATACATCACAATGTAACTAGATTATTGACTCTAGTGCAAGTGTGAGATTGTTGAAATATGCCCTATAGGCAATAATAAAATGGTTACTATCATATTTCCTTGTTCATGATAATCGTCTATTGTTCATGCTATAATTGTATTAACAGGAAACGGTAATACATGTGTGAATAAATAGATCACAATGTGTCCCTAGCAAGCCTCTAGTTGGCTAGCTCGTTAATCAATAGATGATCATGGTTTCCTGATCATGGACATTAGACGTTATTGATAACGGGATCACATCATTGGAAGAATGATGTGATGGACAAGACTCAATCCTAAGCATAGCACTAGATCGTATTGTTCGTATGCTAAAGCTTTTCTAATGTCAAGTGTCTTTTCCTTCGACCGCGATATTGTGCAACTCTCGGATACCGTAGGAGTGCTTTGGGTGTATCAAACGTCACAATGTAACTGGGTGACTATAAAGGTGCACTACGGGTACCTCCGAAAGTGTCTGTTGGGTTGGTACGAATCGAGATCGGGATTTGTCACTCCGTGTGACGGAGAGGTATCTGTGGGCCCACTCAGTAGAACATCATCATGAGCTCAATGTAACTAAGGAGTTAGTCATAGGATGACGTGCTACGGAACGAGTAAAGAGACTTACCGGTAACGAGATTGAACAAGGTATAGGCATACCGATGATTGAATCTCGGGCAAGTTCTATACCGACAGACAAAGGGAATTGTATATGGGATTGATTGAATACTTGACATCGTGGTTCATCCGATGACATCATCATGGAACATGTGGGAGACACCATGGGTATCCAGATCCCGCTGATGGTTATTGGCCGGAGAGTGTCTCGGTCATGTCTGCATGCCTCCCGAACCCGTAGGGTCTACACATTTAAGGTTCGATGACGCTAGGGTTATAGGGAATTGTTATACGAGGTTACCGAAGGATGTTCCGAGTCCCGTATGAGATCCCGGACGTCACGAGGAGCTTCGGAATGGTCGGAGGTAAAGATTGATATATAGGATGGATGGGTTTGGACGCCGGAAATGTTTCGGGCACCACCAGCAAAGTGTCGGGACCACCAGAAGGGTACCGGAGGCCCGCCGGGAGGGGCCACAAGCCCTGGGAGGCTACATGGGCCAAGTGTGGGAGGGAACCAGCCCCTAGGTGGGTGGGTGCACCTCCACACCCAGCCCAAGGCGTGTCCTAAGAGGAGAGGGGGCAAACCCTAGGCGCGGGAGAGGCCCAAGGCCCACCTAGGGCGTCGCCCCCTCTCCCTGCCCTGGCCACAACACCTCCCATCTGCCGCACCACCTAGGGGGGAACCCTAAGGGTGGTGCACCCCCTCCCCCTCTCCTATAGGTAGAGAGGGTTTGGGGCTGTTTGACACACGGTTTTCCATCTCTCTCGACGCAGCCCAGCTTCCCTCCTTCCTCCTCTCCCACGGTGCTTGGCGAAGCCCTGCCGGCAGACCTCATCTCTCCATCGACACCACGCCGTCGTGCTACCGGAGATCATCCCCAACCTCTCCCTCCTCCTTGCTGGATCAAGGTGCGAGAGACGTCGTCGGGCTGCACGTGTGTTGAACACGGAGGTGTCGTGGTTCGGCACTAGATCGGAATCACACCGCAATCTGAATCGCCACGAGTACGACTCCATCAACCGCGTTCTAGCAACGCTTCCGCTTAGCGATCTTCAAAGGTATGAAGATGCACTCACCCCTCTCTCGTTGCTGGTCTCTCCATAGGAAGATTTGAATATGGCGTAGGAAAATTTTGAATTTATGCTACGTTACCCAACAATCACTCCATTTGGAGTTGATTTGAACCCCATAGGATTTTTGCAAGGTGGGGCTAAATATATTCAAATCTGCATTTGAATATTACTACCATAGAGAGTTGCTCTAGAAAAATGTGTCATGCACATATTTGGATAAACCTTGAATTTAGGAACTTGTAGAAATTTGAATCATCTGATTTGGACTTCAAATGATTTTTCAATGGGTTTTTGAAGTTTACTAAAAAAGAAAAATAATTGAAAAAGGGGGTCAATACCAGGGGCTATCTTGCGCCCACTAGTGCTGGGGAGGAGCTGGGCCGGCCCAGTGGCTTAGCCTGACGTGCAGGAGGCCACGTCAAAGACGCCCTGCTGGGGGGCGTTTTCCCCACAGAGAGACGGGAACCACGCGTGGGCGCCTCCACTTATGGAGCCGGGCCCGACCGCCGTTTCATTGACAGGAGGGGCCACCGGTAGGGTCCTTCTCTAACCTCTTGCTCACACGCACGGGAGGAAGGGGTGGCCGACTGAGCCGCTGCATGCGCCTGCTCTGGTGGCTTCGGCCACCTCCTGGAGTGCTCCGTCCACCTGCGGCTCGGGGAGATCCCTCGCACCCACCTAGGTGAGTCCACGACGCTGGGGAGGCCGAGCACAAGTGTGCCTGTGGACGAGGCAGAGGGTGGCGACGGTGGCCATGGGAGCGGTGTTCCGGACACTTGGGGGAAAACAAGGAGAGCGGGGAGGACTTTGGAGGGACCAGGGCGCATCGGAGTTGCTCACTAGAGAGGGAGGAGGCCCGGAAGGCGCAATTTTTGACCGAGGCCGACGGCATGGTTTCGGCCATTGCCGTGTATGCAGAGAAGGAGAGGGCGCAGGGGAGTTCCGAGGTATTCCAGGGAGAGTGGGAGAGATGTAGGAGGCAGAAATGGCTCGGGGGAGAGCCAAAAGGAGAGGGGCCGATGAGGAGGAGCTCGGCTGCGTGGCGGACGCGCTTTGGCATGGGAGGGCACGCGTCCCTCTTGCGTTCTGGAGGCGAGCTTGCGTCGGGGAGGGGTGGACTGGTCAAAGGGGGTCTAGTGGCGCACTGGGACGTGTTGTTGCTGCTTGAGACGGGCCGCAAGGAAGAGGACAAGGCGCAGAGCGTCGTTTGTGCACGCCAGGAAGGTAGTCACCACTCCACTACGTGTCCATAGGCGTCCGTTGGCCAGGCCAAGGTGTCAAACATGCGGGGCATGTGTGTAGGAAGCTGATGGTGGAGTTTAACCTCGAATGGAGATGATTTGAATTGGCTTTAACTACATTTTAGTTTGTAGCAGCAAACTTAAGGCTAACAATGAGGGCACTTACTAGAGGGATAATGGGGTGAAACCATGTCTAGTAGTCTCAGTAATGGAAGGACTACAGTTCTGCAAAGTTTCAGATCAAGAGGAGGTGTCTAGCTAGAAGTTGTAGTTCAAAGCTTTATTTGAGCGAGAAATCAAGTTTCAGATGTGTTGGTCATTTTTCCCACATGAGCATGCCATATCTTGGTTTGAAATAATGCATTAGCATGCTAGAGATGCCCTCGAAGAAAGTTGGGGCTTTGGATTAAGCAGAAGTATGACAAGAGTGGTCAAACAATGTTGCCAAGGTAGAAATTGAGAGGTAGCTACATGGAGTCACCCTCCAAGGTAAAGGGTAACTATAGAGAGTTGTGGTAAAAATCTAAGCTCAATGGAAATAGTGTAAGGACCAAAGCAGCAACTTTGGTATATGTACACAAGGTGTTTGATGGATGTTAGGGCTACCGGATGGATTCCAGTTGATATGGAACTTAACGGGATCACATAATAGATGAATATAAGCTTGGACACCAAATTTGGGATTTGGTGGAGAAGGTTTTCAATGTAGACTTGAAAAACCCATGAAATGGGCAAAAATGACTTTTTGCCTACAAAACCATGCAAAAAAATCCCACAAATCCACAACTTGGCATGGGGGCATTATTTGAGCATTAAAGCATGCCTAAAAAGTTTGGGATCAATTGGAGAAACTTTATAATGTAAAGTTTCCCAAGTCAGAAATCAGCAAAGAGGTTTTTGAGGGGGTTGGGACAAGTTCTTCTATTCTCCTTCATGCACCACTCGGTGTGGATGCATTATTGGACCATGAGAACATGTCCACCAAATATGAGCACAGTTGGAGACACTTGGCAATGTAGAGTTGCTCAAATTTGTATCTGGACAGGTAGGATTTTAGAATAATTAAGTGAATCAAAACAACTTGGATTGATATGAAACTTGGCAAGATCATCACATATATCATATATGACATGCTAGAAATTTACACGAATTTATTGAGAATATTTCTGATAGAAATATTCCAAAAGCATGAAATAGGCAGGAAGGGTTTTGCCCATTATTTTGAACATGACCATGTGTCTACTGAGTTTCTCTAAATTTTCTCAAATATTTTGAAAACAATAAAATAACTTTCCTTCACGAGGGACCATTTCTGGCCTCTCAGAAAGGCATTTAAAGAAAATAGTAAAATAACTATTAAAATAATAATATTGTGGTTTTGGGAATACATTTTGATAATGGGTTCTAAATAAAATAATTGGTGCAAAATAACTTCCCTAATTTGAGGGCTTGTAGTACAAATCCCAACTCAGGGATTTTTTAAAGCTTAAATCAAGGAAATGCTTTTTGTGAAAATAAGGTTTGGTAAAAATAGTTTTTGGTCCTACACACATGGCATGATCATTATGCAAGGGTTTGGGTCAAGGAGCTGAGTTTGGAGAGTAGCAGGAGCATTGGATTCAAACACAAGCAATAGGCAAGCAAGCAAACATCACATCAAGCATCACAAGCATTCACAAAAAATTTAATTGGTCCTAATTTTGAGATAAGTTAATTCAGTCAGGAGAGTTAAACACAGGGTCTTACATGAGGTCACCTATAAACCCTTTTCCGAGTAGTGACTGCTGAATCAAAACAAGACTAAGGAGGTAAGCAATCTGAACATCAACACCCACAAACACTTTGTGTTCTACTCATGCATGTCATCTACGCATAGACCTGGCTCATGATGCCACTGTTGGGGAACGTTGCATGGGAAGCAAAAAAAAAGCCCCGCGCACATGCAAGATCTATGAGCTACAAGATGGGGAGTGTGTCTACATACCCTTGTAGATCGCTAAGCGGAAGTGTTAAAATGCGGTTGAAGTAGTCATGCGTCTTTACGATTCAATCACGATCCGTCCGATCAAGCGCCAAACGGACGACACCTCCACGTTCAGTATACGTGCAACTTGATGATGTTTTTGCCTCCTTGATCCAGCGAGCGAGTGTGGCATAGTAGATGGGATCTCCAGCAGCACGACAACGTGGCGGTAGTGGTGTTGGTGCTGCCCCGACAAGGCTTCACCGAGCGCAACCTCGAGGAAGTGAAAGCACAATTGCTCCCTAAGGTGGTTTTGGTAATTAATCATAACATATGCATCATTGGACCAATGATCTTATCCAAGTATATTTCAGAAAAGTTCAAAAGATGCATTGGCTAAAGGTTTATGTGGAGATGCCGCTTGATGCAAGGAACGAATAAGGTTGGCTCAAGCTTCAAGCAAGAAGACTCTTCATTTTACACTTTGTGAGAAATCACATTTGAGTCTATAGGAAATCCAATAATATTAAAAGGGGATGAGGTGTTAAAATGAATTGGTTGCTCAAGTGCTCAGAGATAGCCACCAAAAATACTGAGCCATTCTCCCACATAACACTTCTGTCCCAAGCCAAATGTCCAAAATCGGTGCCACTAAGTTTTCATATTCGTCCCTACCGATTTTCATCTCAAACAGAACCCTAGCTAGACCTACCATTTCGGTACAACCGAGTCTGCATCGGTGCTACCGAGTTTAGGTGACCAACCTTCTGTTGCCTCGATACACAAAATCAGAATTTTCGAGTTTGAGTATGGGTGTCACCGAGTTGGGTCATCTGACCGTTAGCCACCTTTTTGGTTCTACCGAGCTGTGTATATCGGTTCCATCGAGATTCAAAAGTTGTCCCTTTTGAGCAAGTCTGTACCACTGAGTTTGTAACTTCGGTGTCACTAGTTGGTCACTTTAGGTGTAACAGTTGGATTTTGGGTGCTGCCTATATATACACCTCCACTACCTCTCATTCATAGAGGAAGCACTCAGAACACACACTTAATTGCCAGATTCATTTTTCTGAGAGAGCGACACCTACTCATGTGTTGAGATCAAGAGATTCCATTCCAACCATTTGAACCTTGATTTCTAGCCTCCCCAAGTTGCTTTCCACCAAATCAATCTCCCCTACCCATGTCAAATCTATGAGATAGTGATTTAGTGTTGAGGATACTATCTTTGAAGCACAAGAGCAAGGAGTTCATTGTTCTACCACATCTATTAAATTTTGGAGGGTGGTGCCTCCTAGATTGGTTAGGTGTCACTTGGAAGCCTTCTACTTCATGTTGTGGAGTTGAACCAAGATGTTTGTAAGGGCAAGGAGATCGCCTACTTTGTGAAGATCTACCGTGAGTGAGGCTAGTCCTGTATGGACGGAAGCCGTGGTGGAATAGACAAGGCCTCTTCTTCATGGATCCCTTGTGGGTGGAGCCCTCCATGGACTCTCGCAACCGTTACCCTCCGTGGGTTGAAGTCTACACTAACATGGACGTACAATAGCGCCATCTATCGGAACCATGCCAAAAATCGTCGTGTCAACCTCATGCGTTTGATGTCCCTACCCTTCCTTACTTTACATTTGCATGTTTTACTTTTCGCCGCTATATACTCTTAGATGTGCATGTGTAGGGTGTACTTGACTAGTCATAATTGCTAAAACTGGCCCACAATAAAAATTGGGAAAAGGCTAAGTTTTTATCTTGTCAAGTAGTCTAATCACCCCCACTCTAGACATACTTTCGATCCTAAAATAAGAACGAAGGAGAAAACGATCTAGGGAGAGAGGGAGGGATGCACCAAGGCTTATGGTGCGGCTGACCTCCCTCTCCTCTCATATATATAGGGGCGGCTGGCCGCGGTTTCCCTAGGGGTAGGGCGGCGCCCTAGGGTACTGCCTCGGGGTTTCCCTAGGGGTTCGGCGACGCCCTAGGGAACTGCCTTAGGGTTTCCCTAAGGGTTCAACGGCCACCCTAGGGAAACCTTGGCCCTTGGTCGCATGGGCCTTATGGAGGTTGGGTGCCTAGCCCACCAGGGGCTAATGCGCCACCCCTTTTCAGCCATGGGGTCCTCCGGGGCAAGTGGATCTCCCCAGTGGACCCCTGGAACCCCTTCTGGCATTTCCAACCAAAATCGACAAGTCTCGAAACTAGTCCGAAACCCGAATACCAACTTCCCATATATGAATATTTACTTTCGGACCATTCCGGAGCTCTTCGTCACATCCGGGATATAATGTGGTAATCCGAACAGCATTCGGTCACCAACATACATATCCCAATAATAGTATATCGTCATCAAACATTAAGCGTGTCGACCCTACGGGTTCGAAAATTATGTACACATGACTAAGATGTTGGAAATATGCCCTAGAGGCAATAATTAATTAGTTATTATTATATTTCCTTGTTCGTAATAATCGTTTATTATCCATGCTAGAATTTTATTGATTGGAAACTCAAATACATGTGTGGATACATAGACAACACACTACCCCTAGTGAGCCTCTAGTTGACTAGTTCGTTGATCAAAGATGGTCAAGGTTTTCTGGCCATAGGCAAGTGTTGTCACTTGATAACGGTATCACATCATTAGGAGAATCATGTGATGGACAAGACCCAGATTATATACGTAGCATATTGATTGTGTCATTTTATTGCTATTGTTTTCTGCGTGTCAAATATTTATTCCCATGACCATGAGATCATATAACTCACTGGCACCGGAGGGATACCTTGTGTGTATCAAACGTCACAACGTAACTCGGTGCCTATAAAGGTGCTCTAGAGGTATCTCCGAAGGTGTCCGTTGAGTTAGTATGGATCAAGACTGAGATTTGTCACTCAGTGTGACGGAGAGGTATCTCGGGGCACACTCGGTAATACAACATCACACACAAGCCTTGCAAGCAATGTGACTAAGTGTAAGTCATGGGATCTTGTATTACAGAACGAGTAAAGATACTTGCCGGTAACGAGGTTGAAATAGGTATGCGGATACCGACGATCAAATCTCGGGCAAGTAACATACGAAGGACAAAGGGAATGACATACGTGATTATATGAATCCTTGACACTGAAGTTCAACCGATAAGATCTTCGGAGAATATGTAGGATTCAATATGGGCATCCAGGTCCCTGTATTGGATATTGACCGAGGAGTACCTCGGGGCATGCCTACATAGTTCTCGAACCCGCAGGGTGTGCACACTTAAGGTTCGACGATGTTTTAGTATAATTGAGTTATATGTGTGGTTACCGAATGTTGTTCGGAGTCCCGGATGAGATCTGGGATGACATAAGGGTTTCCGGAATGGCCCGGAAACGAAGATTGATATATAGGATGGCTTCATTTGGTTACCGGAAGGTTTTCGAGCATTACCGAGAATGTACGAGGAGTGATGAATGGGTTTCAGAAGTTCACCGGGAAGGGGGCAACCCACCCGGGGGAAGCCCAATGGCCCTAGGGGTGGCGCACTAGCCCTTAGTGGGCTGGTGGTACAGCCCAAGAGGGCCTATGCGCCATAAGAAGAAAACCAAAGAAAAAAGGGGAGGTGGGAAGGAAGAGAAGGACTCCACTTTCCAATCCTAGTTGGACTAGGATTGGAGCACGGCTCCTCCTCTCCCTTGGCCGGCACACCCTTGAGGGCTTGGCCCTCGAGGCAAGCCTCCTCCCCCTCCCTCCTATATATAGTGGTGATTTAGGGCTGATTTGAGACAACTTTTGCCACGTGCAACTCATATCTAGACACCATAGTTTTACCTCTAGATCGTATTTCTGCGGAGCTCGGGCGGAGCCCTGCAGGAATAGATCCTCACCACCACCGGAGCGCCGTCACGCTGCCGGAGAACTCATCTACTTCTCCGTCTTGCTTGCCGGATCAAAAAGGCCGAGATCATCGTCGAGTTGTACGTGTGCTGAACGCGAAGGTGCCGTCCGTTCGCACTAGATCGGAATGGATCATGAGACGGATCGCGGGACGGTTCGTGTGACGGTTCGTGGGGCTGATCGAGGGATGTGAAGACGTTCCACTACATCAACCACGTTTCTTAACGCTTCGTGTTGTGCGATCTACAAGGGTACGTAGATCCAAATCTCCTCTCGTAGATGGACATCACCATGATAGGTCTTCATGTGCATATGAAATTTTTTGTTTCCCATGCAACGTTTCCCAACACAAGACACCTTTGAGTCAATAACCAATAACTGGTTTTGGATGTTCATATTGGTTCTCACATATTCCATGAAGATAATTATCGGTTGAACGACATTGTCATGGATTCAATCAATACCGTATGCATTTTCCTTTGTCAATTTATATGTTACCTGCCCAAGATTTGATCGTCGGTATCTCATATCTAGTTCAATCTCGTTACCGACAAGTCTCTTTACTCGTTCCGTAATAAAAGATCCCGTGACTAACTATTTAGTTATGTTGCTTACAAGCTTCTTATGATGTTGTACTAACGAGAGGGTCGAGAGATACATCTATGTCATACAAAGTGACAAATCCGAGTCTCAATCCATGCCAACCCAACACACACCTTCAGAGATACATGTAGAGTATCTTTATGATCACCGAGTTACGAAGTGACGTTTGATATATACAAGACATTACTCTCGTGCGAGGGAGTTGCACGATCTCATGATCTTAGGAACAAAATGCTTGACATGAAGAAAGCAATAGCAATAAACTAAGTGATACTATCAAATGCTATGCTTATTGTTTGGGTCTTGTCCATCACACCATTCTCCTAATGATATGATCCCGTTATCAAATGATAACTCATGTCTATGGTTAAAAAACCTTAACCATCTTTGATCAACGAGCTAGTCTAGTAAAGATTCACTAAGGACATGGTGTTGTTTATATATCCATATATGTATATAAGTTTTCGGTCAATATAATTCTAACATGGATGATAACCGATTATCATAAACACATAAATATGGTAATAATCGATTTATTATAGCCTCTAGCGCATATTTACAACAGACCCGGGAAATGAAGGAGGCGAACCCTAAAACAATGTCCTTGTGGTATATATATGCGAGGATCAAGGGCGATTTACGGACCTCAATCATTTTTAAGGGATCTGAGATGGTCTAAATCATTTAAATAGATTTACAACTTGATGCATTTTTTAATAAATAGGGACTCACTTGAAAGTTCGTTGAAAGAATTAGGACCGGGCATGTATTCTACAGTACGTACTTTTTTTTTTTTTTGCGGCTGATTCTACGTACCATTTTTGTTTGTCTCTCATCTCCACCTCCGCCTCGCGAGATCTTCAACTCCAATGGCGCCCGCCTCCTTCTAAACCTAGCCCCAGCCCAGCCACCCAGTAGAAACCGGCGACCATGTCGACCGATAGGGAGAAGGAGCGGGAGGCGGAGCTGGAGGGCGCCATGTACACCAACTGCCTCCTCCTCGGTCTCGATCCAGTCGTCTTCGGCTCCCCCGCGGGCGCGGCCTCTCCTCGCGTCGGCCTCTTCCGCCACTCCAACCCTCGCCTCGGCGAACAGCTCCTCTACTTCCTCCTATCCTCACTCCGCGGCCCCGCGCAGTCCGCCAAGGCACGCACGCGCGCTCAACTCGTCCTCGGCCTCTACGGCAGCTTGCTATTTTATCCCCATTCGGTATTCCTTTTCCGGTTCTTTTGAGATATACTATTTCTGAGTGTGATTCTCCGTTGCGCAGGACTTCGACAAAGTGTGGCCGATCTTTGATTCCGCGCAGTCCAGGGAGTTTCGCAAGGTTGGGTTTTGCAGATTTGCTTAGCTTTTCTGATAATCGGGTGCATGCGGAAGCAGCCTTGTTTTGACTTTTGGTTTCGTTGGTTGGTTAGATCGTACAATGTATCATCAGCGAGCTGGAGCAGCAGGGAGCGCTGCCACGGAGCAACTCCAGGGTTTCGTCTCTCGCCACCTGCTGCGGGCCGAGGTCAGTACACATGGATGCCTGTCGTTTGGTCGGTCAGAAATCTGCCAGTCCTGTTTGTGCTGCTTGTGTTGCTGCGCAAATGTGAAATGTAGCTTAACTGCATACATTGAAACGTTGTTACTAAGTTCATTGTCTGCTGAACCTGGATGCAATCATGCGACTTTGATTGTTTCTATCCAAGTTCATGGTTTCTCTCAAATGTCATGTCAGCTAAGGTGAAGATAGGTAGTAGTGAATGCTAGTGCATAATGCTCCTTTAAAATAAAATTTAAAGGGGGGTCGATTGTACTATTTACTGTGCTAGAAATGAGTTCTCTTCTCTACATGCTTCTCTGACTTTGATTATTCACCTGAGATAGCAAACAATGCATTATGAGAATTGTGCAATGCAATCAAGGTTGCATCACCGCTCAATGTGCTAGATCCTTAAGTCACCTGAAGTACAAAGCACATGAAAAGCGAGTAGTAGAGGAACACTGACACACCAAAACAGGAATGTTTGGGCCTAACACATTGCGATGTGAACTGCTTGAGGCACCTCACCTCATGTCACCATACCCTGTAGGCACACAGTTTAGACTGCGTTTAACTTTATGTGCCTGTTGATGATGCCATATTGTTCCTTCATAGATTTGGAACATGTGTTAATCAGTTTTATTGCATTTGTCAACTTGTCAAGTATTGTTTCAAGTGCCATACTGAAGGCCAGAACTCCATACCGATCTTTAAGATATCGAAAATGTGACTACAATATGTAGCCACTCGGTTCTCACTCTTAGAAAACAAAGTCCAATAGTCATTGATGTAAACAACTGCTTGTAAATCAGCTACTTGGCATATTTTCAGAATTGTCCTTGTAATAGCTTATACTCCCTACACTGATGCAGATTTGTTGAGCTTTTGTGGCAACTCTCTGTACATGCCTTGAGGGAAGTCCATAGGAGAACATTTGCGGCTGATGTAGCATCAAATCCACTGCCGGCAGCACTCACAGACGTTTCTTATCTTCATGCAGCTGCATTACTTCCTGTAACGAAGGCAAGGATAGCTTGCTCTTAAATTTTCTGAACTGTTAATTTATGTTATATCGTACAGTGACCCTCTTTAAGGTTACCTTCTACCCTAAAATGCAAATCATTTATAAAGAGAACATGAAGTCCTAAAAGTTCTTATCAGTACGAAACGTTCTAGACTGGCGAGTATTTTGTTTGGTATACTTTAATGCTCGGGACTTCGGGCACCTCACATGATGTACAGTTTTTTTTTTTTGATGTGAGACCAATAACGTGGATACAACAGACTTCACTACTTCAGTCTTAGTTATGTCTTATGCATAGTAATTCAGTGTAGTGAAGCAAGATTTATCTCTTCCTTTCTTGAGCATGACAAGATAATATACCCCCTTAGCAAGCTAACTTCTTTGTTGAACCTGATGACTTCACTTGCCTGTAGGAATTGAGAATGATTCCACTTCAGTAAGTATATCCTTACCTAGGAAACAAACAACAGAATAATTTGAATCTTGTACAAGATGCAAACCAAATGAAGCTTATGAAGCTAGTGAGCTTGTATAATAACTGATGCATTGAGGCGGACAACAATTAATAATCATGATGCGTTGAACTGCTGTTGGATTTTGATTGTTTGGCTGCTCGCTTACTTAGTCATTTTGCAAATGCACTCTTCTTTTCGTTGCGGAAGATGCAAGATGAAATCTGAGAGGACAACCATTAGTCAACCTGATTTATGTACATTTTACTTGACTTCTAAAGAAGAGCAGTGTATCCTTTTTGAGTTCTTATATGCAGTAGCTTAACAAATACGCACATCACAACACAGTTCAGCAACAACAAACTGAGCCTGATAGCTTAATTTATCCAACACATGGACCACCTTTGCCACCATTGAGGAAAATTGGTCTCTGGTGTTTTTGTCCTTGTAGTAAAAATACCCTGTTATCTGAGGGCTTATTTCTCTTTGTGAGTTTATCTTCGAGTTCATGTGTGATATTCCTAACAGGCAAGGATTGCTCTTGAGAGGCGTAGATTTCTGAAAAATGCAAACATTGCTGTTCAAAGGCAGACAACCTGGTCAAATTTAGCCCATGAAATGACAGCTGAATTCCGAAGTCTATGTGCTGAAGAGGTACACAATAACTTCTATACATTCCATTCAGATGGTTATGTTGGGTCCTGTTTTCATTTCTTATGATGTTTGCATGGAGCTTTCAGGCATATCTGCAACAGGAGTTAGAGAAGCTCCAAGATACGAGGAACAAAGCCAAGCTAGAGGGGGAACTGTGGGACGAACGTATCTCAAGCTCATCCGGACAGAATTCACATTTTGTATCTAAGGCAACACGTTTGTGGGAATCGATATTGGCTCGCAAAGGTACAGTCAATGAAGTATCATTTCCAGAATCTGTGTGCCCAGCATGCTCAAACTATCCATATCATGCACGACAGCATAATGTTTTAGCTTCTTCTAGATAGTAATGGAAATACCCTTGCAGGCCAGCATGAGGTTTTAGCTTCCGGGCCAATTGAAGATCTTATAGCGCACCGTGAGCATAGGTATGATTCACTTTCTGTTAAACTTTAAATTTTGATCCAAATATCCTTAATCTTCACTATTCACCTTGCTTCACAAATTACGTTCTTTTTAGGTACCGTATATCTGGATCGCAATTGCTAGCAGCAATGGATACGAGTTCAAGCGTTCCACCTTCCGAATTACTATCAGCTCGAGCTGGTGAAACGTCTCAAATTTTGGACAAACAGGAGCAGATTTCTTTATTCCAGGGAAAGGAAGAAGCTCTTCCAAGATTAGATGATAGGAATGGGCGTGTCCAACAAACTGTTGACGTAGCTGAAATTCTTCGACGTTGGACTCATGCTTTGCAGCGTATTCATAAACAATCTCTTCATTTGGTAAGCAATTGTTTAATTTGTGCAGGGTTAAAAAAAGCACCAGGTTAAATTCCTAATCTTGTATCTGCCTAGCATTGCCTAAGCACACACCTAGGCATGCTTAAGCACATGCCTAGCAGTCTAGCAGCTAGGTGTTCTGCAATTGTGTAGGCACACCTTTTCTTAAACCATGAATTTATTTGATCTCGGAGCATGATCAAACTACCAGTTCTACCAGAACTTGCATTCTAGAGAGAATATCACATGGAAACCAAGTTTTAGTGGAAACCGGTGAAAACCATGTGGAATTGATGTTTTGTAGTTTCGAAAAAAGCGTAAAAAAATAAGGGATGTTAAGAGCGTGATGTTCTTTTAGCATGTGAAATTCCCAATTCAAACACATTGCCATTTACGAGGTATGAAAATAAAAACAAAATCAGCGTTTAATACTGTCAAACAGCAACATCGCTATTCATTGTTAAATTTGTTCTTTTTATAACTCGTAAATGGTAATTAACTTAAAATTTCGCATGGGAATAGAATATCATTCTCTTAACATCCTGTAATTTTTTTCCAGATTTTTTCGAAACTTTCAAATGTGGTTTCCATAAAGTTTTCTTCGGAACTTGGTTTCCATGTGATATTCTCTCTGCAGTCTAATATGCTGCAGTCATCAACAACAAAACAACAACAACAAAGCCTTTTAGTCCCAAACAAGTTGGGGTAGGCTAGAGGTGAAACCCATAAGATCTCGCGACCAACTCATGGTTCTGGCACATGTATAGCAAGTTTCCACGCACCCCTGTCCATGGCTAGTTCTCTGGTGATACTCCAGTCCTTCAAATCTCTCTTTACGGACTCTTCCCATGTCACATTATCATCACGCTTTAGCCGTCTGCTATGCACCGGAGCTTCTGGAGGCCTGCATCTCAGACGATGTTGGACAAGCTTCTCTTCAACCGGTGCTATGCCAACTCTATCTTGTATATCATCATTCCGGACTCGGTTCTTCCTTGTGTGACCACACATCCATCTCAACATGCGCATCTTCGCCACACCTAACCGTTGCACATGTCGCCTTTTAGTCGGCCAACACTCAGCGCCATACAACATTGCAGATCGAGCTGCCGTCCTATAGAACTTACCTTTTAGCTTTTGTGGCGCTCCCTTGTCACAAAGAATGCTAGAAGCTTGGCGCCACTTCATCCATCCGGCTTTGATTCGATGGTTCACATCTTCATCAATATCCTCATCTTTTTACAGCATTGACCCCAAGTATTGAAAGGTGTCCTTCTGAGGCACCACCTGCCCATCAAGGCTAACCTCCTCCTCCTCGTGTCTAGTAGTACTAAAACCGCACCTCATGTACTCAATTTTAGTGTTGACCCCGGTCCTACTAAGTCTAAAACTCTTTGATTCCAAGGTTTGTCTCCATAGCTCTAACTTCCTATTGACCCCGGTCCGACTATCATCAAGTAGCGCCACATCATCCGCAAAGAGCATACACCACGGGATATCTCCTTGTATATCCCTCGTGACCTCATCCATCACCAAAGCAAAAAGATAAGGGCTCAAAGCGAACCCCTGATGCAGTCCTATTTTAATCGGGAAGTCATCAGTGTCACCATCACTTGTTCGGACACTTGTCACAACATTATCATACATGTCCTTGATGAGAGTAATGTACTTTGCTGGGACTTTGTGTTTCTCCAAGTCCCACCACATGACATTCCATGGTATCTTATCATAGGCCTTCTCCAAGTCAATGAACACCATATGCAGGTCCTTCTTTTGCTCCCTGTATCTCTCCATAAGTTGTCGTACCAAGAAAATGGCTTCCATGGCCGACCTCCTAGGCATGAAACCAAACTGATTTTTGGTCACGCTTGTCATTCTTCTTAAGCGGTGCGGTGCTCAATGACTCTCTCCCATAGCTTCATTGTATGGCTCATCAACTTAATTCCACGGTAATTAGTACAACTCTGAACATCCCCCTTGTTCTTGAAGATCGATACTAAATGTACTCTGTCTCCATTCTTCTGGCATCTTGTTTGCTCGAAAAATGAGGCTGAAAAGCTTGGTTAGCCATACTATCGCTGTCCTCGAGGTCTCTCCACACCTCAATTGGGATACAATCAGGGCCCATCGCCTTGGCTCCTTTCATCCTTTTTAAGGTCTCCTTGATCTCTGACTCCTGGATTCGCCGCGCAAAACGCCTGCTAGTATCATCAAAGGAGTCGTCTAGTTCAATGGTAGAGCTCTCATTCTCCCCATTGAACAACTTGTCGAAGTACTCCCGCCATCAATGCTTAATATCCTCGTCTTACGCCAGGAGCTGGTTTGCTCCGTCCTTGATGCATTTGATTTGGTTAACATCCCCTCGTCGTCCTCTCTCGAATCTTGACCATCTTATAGATGCCCCTTTCACCTTCCTTCGTGTCGTCCTCGGTGGTTTCGTTGAACCAAACACCACAAACTAGTCTACGGTACAAATAAAAATATATAAGATACTACGGTGCAAATAAACTAGAACTACTCCGTGTCGTCCTCGGTGGTGTCGTTTGACGTCGACAGAAACATGTCTTCCCACCGAGGATCGTCTTCGTCAAAGGACGACGCCTGTCCCAGGTGACACTGCGATATTGCTAGTGCCTTCCACTGGCGTTTGTCCGCTCGTTCCGCAACGAGCGCCGATTTGCCCTCCTCTCCGCCCAGAAGGCGTTCTCGTTGGCGATGTCCTGCGGGTAGCGCCGGCGCCACTCCGCCATGGCTTGCTCGTCCGCCTCGGCGATGAGGAGGCGGCGCTGCCGCCTACGGTGTTCCTGACAGCCCTCGTCGGTTACTAGACACAGCGGAGGCGCAAGTTCCTGCGCATGCTGGCCGTCCGCCCGTCGTTGAAGTTGATCTGCGAGCGTGGCCTCAAGAGGCGTCGTACACGCGGGCGGCCTCGTATGCGGTCTTGAACGTCCTGAGACCGAGACGCATGTCGCCGGAGTGGATCTCTGCGTAGAACATGCCAGAAGGGCTAAAACACAGGTTTCCTGCTCGCGCGCGATATTTACCGCCGCTGTTGGAGATGCTCTTGTAATTCTCCATCAAGCGGTACAAAGTTATAGCTCATGTACTTTTCGTGTAATATTGGGTAAAATGTGTTGTTAATTCTCCTGGTGACTCCGGTGAACGAATTTTGGCACCTATACAAAGTTTAGTATCACAGATTATGTGCTAACATTGGTTTGTAGTCATCAGTAATTTGAATATGTTCCACACTTTTTTTTAGCTCAAATGTTCTTTTTCTAAATGGGTTCAAACATTTCAATTTATTCGACTCGGAGAGAGTTCAACCTCCCATTAGATCTGTTACAAAGTAATATAGGATTATTGCACAACAATAAGCTGTGGAATTATAAGACAAACAACATCATCTATGGCACAACCTGCAAATAGTCAAAAGGGCTTGAGCCTCCAGAACTATCAATATATTTTATAGTGCTAGAGCTGGCAAAGAACTGCTTTGTCCCTAGTAATATGTTGGCCTCTTTATCTTTAGTGTTTTTTTTCAGTTTCCGTGTTTCACTATGGCTCGTGCCCTTGTGCAGCAGTAGCATTTTTACGCGAAGCGACACACCTATTAATGAGATAACTCATGAATTGTCTTAGTCCATTTCACTTGATGGCCATTTTATACAAAATAGCAGCATTCTTTGGTAACCAAAATTTAGCATTGAGAGCTCCTGCCACGTCCCTGTTTTTCATGCTTCAAGGACTATTAACTTCTGCAAAATGTTAATAGCCATATTTAGCTCAAATTTTTCTGCAATATTCTTCCAGTTCTTAATTGTTTCAATCTTTCAGACCGTTCTTTCTCTCATGTTTTGTGTGGTCGTTCTGTACCTTCTGACTTAATTTCATTTTGGTTGGTGAAATCTAGCCATCAATGCCGATCTAGTGATGATGCATCATTTCCTCTAAGTCATTATTTTGGGTCAAGTATAACCACCTATGAAGAATTATATGATTAAATTTTTAATAGATCACAGGACACACGACATATGATTAAATGGTTCGTGGACTAGACAATATTAAGGAACATGTGTTAGGAATATGCAACTTGTATTCCATGAGGGCCAATGGCCAATATGCAAGCTCCTTTGCCATCGCAAACTGCCATTCAGGATGAACAACAGCTTTACGATAAGAAGTCGGCTCAAGAACAGCAGCGCCAACGCGTGGAAAACTAGGGCGATCAACAGGCGGAAGCAGACGAGGACGCAAGCCATAAGTAGGTTGTGACGTGGAAGATGGCACATCAGTAGATGTATCCACTTTACGCGGACGACGACGACGAGTATAATACTGAGAAAAAGATGGAAGAATACCATAATACTGAGAAAAAGATGGAAGAATACCATGAGGAATCACCGTGATAGGCAAGATAGGCGAAGGTGACGGAGAAGATTCCGAAGATGAAGGTGCAGAATCATGTGACAAGTGAGGTGAGGAAATCATGGGAGATGGTGGTGCCAGATCTGCGACAGTCGAAGAATTAGGGGCAGTAGGATGGGCGGACAAGGGCTTAATGGGAGTGATAGGTGTATCAAGAAAACCGAGGAAGATGGATGTGGGTTGAAGGGACGGGACTCGTTAAAAGTCACATCCCGAGAAATACACATCCGACGACCAATAGGATCCCAACAACGATAATCCTTATGCTCATAACTATAACCTAAGATGACACAGTCAACAGACTGAGCGGACAATTTGGCGCATTACGAGGGGCAAAAAGAACATAGCAAACACAACCAAACAACGAAGTGCCGAGTAATCAACAAAATGATCAAAAAGACGCTCGAAAGGAACGCCACCCTGCAGAGCAGTAAACAGCCGAAGGTTGATGAGATAGGTGGAAGTGGAGACAACATCGGCCCAAAAGTGAGGCGGAAGAGAGGCGGCAATCATCAATGCAGAGTCGCCTCCAGAAGATGACGATGCTTGTGCTCAGCCATGCCATTTTGAGCATGAGCACCAAGACAAGAGAACTCAGCAAGAGTATCCTGCTCAGCAAGAACTCCACGCAACATCTTGGAGATATACTTTCCAGCAGAGTCAGCACGAAACACACGAATAGGCGTAGAGAACCGAGTGTGAACCATGGCAGCGGAACACTTATAGATAGATAAGACCTCACTACGAGAAGACATAAAATATATCCACGTGTGTCGAGAGAAATCATCTATAAAGATAATATAGCAGCGATTACTTCCCTTAGAGACAAAGGGAGCTGGACCCCAAACATGAGTAAACAAGGTCGAAAGGACATTGAGACACAGTCTCGCTATGAGGATAAGGTAACTGGTCCAGTTTACCAAGCCGACAACCCTGACAGTCTAAAGACACTTCGCCGAAGACGGATCCAAGAAGACCACGTCGAACTAAGGATGAGAAACAAGAGCCACATAAGTGACCAAGGCGACGATGCCACTGAAAAGAGCCGGTAGACAAGGCGACAGAGGTCGAGAGACTTGCGATGGTGGCAGCAGATGGAAGATGAAGCCAGTCAAGCTCCCAGAGATCCTCAGAGTCACGGCGTCGGGGGCCAGTACCAAGAAGAGCACCCGTGTGACTGTCCAGAACGGAACATGAGTCAAAGTTGAGAATGACCTTGCGACGAGAGTCAACAATCTGACCACTAGAAATGAGCTACATGGTAAGTCGAGGAACATGAGCAACATTGGGTACATGAAAGACAAAGTGCTAAGAGTGCCTCGGCCAGTAATCGGGAGAGGTACCATCAACAGTAAGAACACGAAAAGGGGAATGAAGAGGTCGAGTAGAGGACAGTGGATGAATCATGAGTCATATGAAAAGATGCTCCAGTATCAAGAATCCATGGAGATGTGCCTGCTTGTGTAGAAGGTGATCTTACAATGCTAGAAGAGTCAGTAGTAGAACCAGCAGAACCTATCAATGGAGCCGTAGAAGAGTGTGACCAGCACAACCTGCGAAAGATGCCGAAGGGGATGACGTCACAGACGAATGAGCATCAAGCACCAAGGAACGGCGCATGTGCGAGACGGGAGTATTGAAGAAAACACCGTTAGGAGTCAGCGGGTAGCGAGGGACATGCGGACCCGCTGAAAAAATCTTTTTTTTTACCAGAGACTATTTAGCTGATCAACCAAAACAGACGATGGCAGATCAATTCGCAGCTGGAAACCAGGGCGACTCGATCTGCGGCGGCCCCAGCGGGCGAGACAGCCGCCGGCTCAACTGAACAGGCGAAGACCACACGGGCAGAGACTCCAGCGGACCCGAGCTGGACGGGAGGAGGTGAATCCTGATCGAACGCAGCACTGGAGAAGCTGCACCAGGGGGCGACTTGGACAGCAGGGGCATTGGCCTAAACAGCAGCAGGTACTTAGGGATCCAGCAGCAGTACACCAGCATGGGATGTCACGGAAGGCATCAGCATTCACCAGAGCAGCCACGGGGAGTTGACTAGCGGGGCTGAATCCAACAGGCAGCAGGCAATGGACCTCCGAATCTGGGGACGCCGGCTGATGGCTGCGTTCCTGCACGGATGAAGGAGACCATCCGCAGGAGGAGCAGGCAAGGATTCCTGCAGATGTGCGTGAGCAGAGACTCCAGCGGACCCGAGCTGGACGGGAGGAGGTGAATCCTGATCGAACGCAGCACTGGAGAAGCTGCACCAGGGGGCGACTTGGACGGGATAGCAGCAGGGGCATTGGCCTAAACAGCAGCAGGTACTTAGACGGGATCCAGCAGCAGTACACCAGCATGGGATGTCACGGAAGGCATCAGCATTCACGAGAGCAGCCACGGGGAGTTGACTAGCGGGGCTGAATCCAACAGGCAGCGGGCAATGGACCTCCGAATCTGGGGACGCCGGCTGATGGCTGCGTTCCTGCACGGATGAAGGAGACCATCCGCAGGAGGAGCAGGCAAGGATTCCTGCAGATGTGCGTGAGCAGAGCAGTAGCAGCAGTCGGAGCACCGACGCAGGATTGGAAGCGGCAGTTGGCTGGAGAAAGTAGCAGCGGTGGCCGACGCAAGAATTGGATCGGAAGAGCACGAGTTGCGTGTGTGAGAAAAAAAAACCCTAGGGCTTTAATACCATGTTAGGAATATGTAACTTGTATTGCATGAGGGCCAATGGCCAATATATATATTACATGTACAGGTGGTAAATATGCAGGAAACCCCTCATACAATGGGGAAAATATACATGCTGGAATATAACTCTTAACAACAGGGACATTTAATCCCATTTGTTTTTCTTTTCTTATAAAGATGAAAATAACTTTACGTACCACCCGTGCATATTTCTGTATTGGTGGTGTATTGATGACAAATCGGTATTACATAGTGGTATGGTCAGATCCTGAAGTAAAGGTACATCACATGTTCTGAACCAATGTATTTGGTTACCTTGTAACATACAACCAACTAATGGTGTAGGCCAAAGCAAATGATGGGGAGGGGCCCGAATTACTCCGCAGTGCGTTTGACAGCGAAACTAGTAGCCATGCCGACTCATTAACTGCAACATTGGCCGAACATCGCCAGCATTTAGTCAGTATACAGGTAATAACAACATCCTTGAGAAGCTATGCTGATGTCTCATTCATCTGTTGTAAGCATGGCTTGCCAAGATGCATCTCGTTTACAGATTTTACCGAGGATGACTTTATGTGACATTTGACTGATTGTCTAATCATTTGCCATTATTTTTCCTTTTCTAGGGCCTAATTAATCAACTCAAGGAAGCTATTCCAGCAATGCAGCAGTCAATAACAGAACTTTCTGAAGAAGTGAATAGTGTACCTAGTAATTCGATGGGTCAAACAAATTCCAGACAATTGTTGTCTGTCCAAAATACCGTGCTTGGAAGACCAGAAGTACGAAATCACTCATTTGCTTGATTCTACTGTTTGATGATTTATCGTATTTCCTGTTTAACTTGTTCAATATGGAAGAGGATGCAACTCTTGTTCTGATCGTATATTTTCATTTGTACTACTGTCATTCCTCGTGTTCATGCCAGAATATTTAGTTTTCTTTCATATCATTAGGGTTATTTGCTATGAGGAACACTTCCATCCTGGTAATAATATAATTATTGTTGAAAGGTGAAAATTTTGGGTGGTTACCGTTGAATCCTATGATCCAAGAGGTTTGCGTTTTGGTTGGTGCAATGGAGTGAACTCATGCTAGCATTGACTATTCGTGAAGGCAGAAGTGTTGACAGCAAGAGGCTGTCACATGACTATGGCCCCAATCCTCTCAATGAGTGAGGAGATATTCTAGCATAGGGGCCTTGGTCAAACCAAATGGACCATTGTTTTCTCACAGATCATCACATGGCACTTTTTCAGTGACATTATAGACCTCCTAAAGGTTTCAGCCACATCACCTCCCTTGAACTTCAAAATGGCTTACTTAATCCCCCCAACTTCCAAAAACCAGACAAATCACCCCGTAGCCCCCTTGTATGTGTTCCCTCGTATGTGTGTTTTTTTTAGTGTTTTTGCCTCTTTGGGGCGTGATATGGCAGCCACCTCAGCCAAAAAAGTCCACGCCTCTGTGTTTGGCGCCAATGCCCGTGTCATGCTGCCAGATAAAATGGAGGACTCACACACGGAGCTGCGAGTTCTCATCATCACGGCGCATGCGCGCAGCAGCAGTCATGTGCTTCTGCGTTTCCACGGCATTCTTCCTAGCCGCACAGCTCACTCCAGCAGAGGCTGCCTGCTTCAACGCTATCTTTGTCTTGCAATCCGGCATGGCGTTCTTGACGGCTTCTCCTACGTTATCTACTCTTTGTCCCAGCCTGCAGGACGCCGTCGCCATGTGTGGCAGCGGCGGCTCTACGCCGGAACATGCGCTGCATGGGCCTGTGGATGCGTCACATGCACCAAACGGGAGCGGCTAAAGCTACGAGCGCGCCCGTGTCGGTCTGGGGTCAGAAGGCCACCGGAGATGGCGCCATGATCTTTGCCGGTGATGTCTGGAATGGGATGGAGCAGGCGCTAGAGAGACAGCGGGAGGGAGAGGGAGGATGAGTCAGTGAAGGAACCGGGAGCTCACCCTGAGTTTGAATTCGTGTTCAGACGAGTTCACGAATAACCGAGGTGATGGGGCTGCAGCTGCCAGCGTCTGGGAGGAGGAAAGAGGGGCTTTTGGGCGTTGGTCAGGAGGATTCACCGAGGCACCAGGAGCTTCTGTAGGCCCACCAGAAGTGCTCAGGGAGGACGACGGCGAGGGGGAGAGGGGGGAGGGAGAGGGAGGATGAGTCAGTGAAGGAACCGGGAGCTCACCCTGAGTTTGAATTCGTGTTCAGACGAGTTCACGAATAACCGAGGTGATGGGGCTGCAGCTGCCAGCGTCTGGGAGGAGGAAAGAGGGGCTTTTGGGCGTTGGTCAGGAGGATTCACCGAGGCACCAGGAGCTTCTATAGGCCCACCAGAAGTGCTCAGGGAGGACGATGGCGAGGGGGTGTTGCGGCAGCGCTCACCTGAGCCGAGAGAGATGACGGCGCCAGTCCAAATCCCTGCACCGCATCAAGGAAGTGGAGGACCAGTAAGAAAGCATGGAGGGAGGAACCTCTCAGCCGTTTCCCGTCTTCTTTACATGACTCGGTCAAGCCTTGCTGACAAAACAAAACAACCTCCGCATAGGCAAAGCCACTCTAGAAACCACTCACGGGGGTGCCAGCGGGTGATTTTTTCGGTTTTTGGAAGTTGTGGGGATTAGTAAGTTATTTTGGAGTTCAGGGGGATGATGTGGCCCAACCTGAAAGTTTAGGGGGGTATGTACATTTAATTCTTATTGAATCTCTACGTTACAGAGTCCCAGTGTGCAAAACATTTTTTGCTCCTTTCTCTATTTATTTCTTCACATAATTTCTAACTACTTATTTACTTTCAAGCAGGAAAGCAGCGGCGGAGTTTCAGAGATGACTTCCAAGCTCTGTTCAACACAGATCAGCAAGGCTGGGAGTAGTCCTGCTCTAAAGCTACCTCCTTTATTTAGTCTGACTCCAAGTTCTTCTGGAAAAGGAACACAGATACAAAGGCGGAATGCCCTAGCACACCATCCTAGCCAAGAAATTATGCCTGAAGAGAAAGCAGTTGTCCACCCCTCAACCAAAGATCAAGCAAATGGTTCATTGCATGGTATCCATATCTTAATACATAGGCTAGATCAGCTTCTTAACTGAAAACTGTAGGGAATGCCCAACTATAAAAATATGCTTCCTCTTCTTTATGTTCTTTGTTATTTTGCTGATTATAATCCGCTTTTCATGGGTCTTGTTTCATTTAATTATTTACTACTCTATATTCTCTTTGCAGAAAATGATGGTTATTTTGCTCATGACATCAGGCGTTCTGTTCGTGAAGCTGCTCTATCAAAGCCATTGAGCAACATGGAGAGTCCACAGGACAAGAGTTGCGACGATGGTTCAGAGCACTTCTTCATTCCCCTATCGTCAAGTGCTGCAAGGAAGGATGTGGGTACCGTGTCAAACCGAAGAAAACAAAAGATAGGTCCGTCGTCACAGTCGAAGTTACCCAAGAGCACAAGCGATCTTTACTTCAATCCTGACAGCCCAATGCATACGACCCCAGCTGTGTCAAGTAAACTGAATGGCCATGACGATCCAAGCAGCGCTGAAAACTTTTTTTATCCAGTCAGTGGTCAGTCGTTTATGACAGATGATGCTCTTGATCAAGTATTCTCCCCGCCACTTCTGCTGGAGTCTTCCTTGTTCCATGACGCATACGAGGACTTGCTTGGTATGTCTTTTCTATACCGGTGCTACTTTATGAGTAGTTGTGTTGTCTGAATTGATCTAGAAAAGGATAGGGTTTGCCGCACCCTTTTCTGTTTCAAGTCACTTGTCTGTTTTACTTCCTGTTTGACACCAACTTATAACTTGTCTGTTTTGCAGCACCATTATCAGAAACTGATGCAGCTTTGATGGAACATTAGGCTTCAGGTGTACACCATGTAATACTTTAACGGCTGCCTGAAGCTTCAGTGCTTAACTGCAGCCAGAGGTTCTGATGGCTGTGCGGAGGGCACATACGGGGTGAATTCTTTTGCTGGTTGAGTTGCATGCCAGTTGCCACCAGCTTGTGAGAGGGATGCTTGTGCATCCGAGGTTGGATCTGGGGAGAAGGGCGGCAAGGGGTAGATGTATGGGATAGTAGGATGTACCGATTGCCAGTAAAAACTTGTCGATCTTATGTATTTAAGTACACATGATCTGTATTTGTTTTGTACGTAGTAATTTTATCGGCTTATTTAAGTTGCTGTTCTGATGCATGTCTTTAGGACTATCAAGCTATTGGCATGCACTGGTTGATAAAATGTTTGTTTTCTTTCGGAAGGAACTCAGGTAGTTAATACAAGAGGGGTGAATTTCAGTACAGTAGTAGAGTTAGGTCCTGTTTGGATTAGCGCTTCCATTCCAATTACACCCGTAAAACTTACAGACTGCCACCTGTTGTTTTGATTTTCAGCTGAAAATAGCTCTTTGTATGTAAGTTACACCTGTAAAAAAAATACACCCATATTCAATTACACCAATTCCAAGCGTGGCCTTAGTGCACATGTTATCATTAAAATTTTGGGAAGCTTGTTTCCTAGCACACTTTTTTTTTATTGTGAAGATGAGTATTCTTGTTGAGTTGGTTTGAAGAGTACATACTTGTGGTAATGCAAATGACATTATATTAATATCAACTACTACTACGTTTCAAATTACTTGTTGCTGAAATGGATGCATATTACTTGTTGCTGAAATGGATGCATCTTGAACTAAAAATATGTCTAGATGTATCCATTTTTATGACAAATAATTCGGAGGTAGTATATATTTGCTTTCTCAACACAGAATGATACAAACCGCAAATGCCTTTTTCTGTTCTAGTTTTCCACTGCGTGATATACTTGTGTGTGTTGCATGATGCGCCGGAAAATGTAGGGCAGCTCCTGATTTGGATTAGAAGCTTGGACGGAGATGTCCAGCGCAATAACAGGATTTATGCTTTGGTGCTAAATCTGGACTTTATGCTATACAAGTGTAACTCTACAAGGTCTGGACTAAGGCCGTACTTTTTTTTTCCTAGAGCGAAGCTGAATTTTAAGAAGCAGAGCAGTCCCGAATTAGCTCTAAAATCCTTGAGTTGGACTGTTCACGCTATCTCCGGACCCGGAGTTGGTGGAATCGGGAGCTGAGTGACTACTGGACAGGCCATGACCCAGCCTGGCCCCGTTTTTTCAGGCCAGGTTGTCGGGCTGGGCTGCCCATGCTCACGTTTAGTCCTTCCAATCTCCATCATTGTATAACCTTTAAATTTAAAAATTCGTTCATGGCTCCATTGCTTCAAATCCTGCAACGATGCTTTCATATTCACTGCAATTGCGCAACTATTGTGTTGCCTCATGGCGTGGAAGGCTTGAGGACCGCCGAAAGTGAAATTCTTCTCTTGGCTGGCCTTGTAAGACCGAATTTGAACAACCGTCCGGCTTGAGAAGCGCGGTTGGGAGAACTGCTGACTATGCCCTTTATGTAAGAGGAAACAGGAAACAGGCACACACCTATTCTTCAAGTGCCGGTACGCCCACATGCTCTGGCATCTGGTAATTGATCATTTCGGTGTCCACGTCGACACGTCGGACTGGCATATGCAAGACTCTGTCATGACTTGGTGGGACACAATGACCAGGTCACAATACCGCAAGGCTACCAGGACGATGATCGTCCTGATTCTATGGGAGATTTGGAAGCACAGAAACGATTGCACCTTCACAAACAAGCAGGCGCACATGCAAGATATAAAGAGCGCAATCACGAGAACCGTCGAGCTATGGAGACAAGCTGGAGCATCTTTCTTAGAGCACCCTTTCTGGGAACCACCGTGAAGGATCGACTCTGTTCTTTTCCTCTCCCATTTTTTTCATTTCTTTGACAATTTTCTCCTTGATCTTTCGATCGTATCCCCCGCCCCTTTTGTAACCGCATTTCTACCTGCTATGTTTTAATATATGCCAGCATTCAAAGCTGGATCTTTAAATAAAAAACCCGGATAGGAGTGCCATGGCATCCATAAACATGCTTTTGTCATGGACCATATGGAATGAAAGAAACTCTCGCCTTTTCTAAGCGACTAGGGAATATCATTAGGCATTAGTAATTGGCATGCCGTGCTTTTGGGGTTGCTATAAAACTATCAAGCTCTATTCTCTTCTTATTTAATTGATGAGGTAGATCTTATGCCTCTGTTTCAGAAAAAAACTATTGTGTTGCCTACTTGCTTGAGTTTGTATACTACAGATCCTAGTACAGTGTTTTTCTAAACAGCCTCAACTTTATTAATTAGAGATAATTATTACATCGTCTATTAAAAGAGATACAATATTTTCCAAAGGCTTCTCAATCCACTCACTCGTGAACTCTTTACTAATCTAGCAAGCTCATGTGCTACTTTGTTCGCTTCTTTAGTACAGTGCTCGAAACTAGTACAATGTTATTTTGCTTGAGTTTGTACACTACTAGTTTTCTTCCTTCATGTAGAAGCAATAGAGATGGATTGTGTTAGTTTCAGACTAAGGGATCTGGGAAGGAAGCCATGGCGAGATTTGAATTGCACTCTACAAGGTGTGTATAATTATATGAGCGAACTCCATTGACAGTTTACAAGCCGACGACCTCAGTCGTTTACCAATTCACTACCGAATCAATTGCACAATAGGCAGTGCTCTGCGCCGGCGCACCGGTCAAAACTTTCGGCCGGCCGCGGGTGGGCCGCCCGATTCGCGAGCTGCACGTGGGCCACACCGTTAAATCTCCATGCAACAAAATTTCTTGATGCAACAAATTTCGTCTACGATGCAACAATTTTCGTCCATGGTTGTAATAAAAATATAGTTGTAGCAAAAAAAATATTAACGTGGTCGTAACAAAAAAACGAAGCTGATGATGCGTGGTAGCAAAACAAAATAAGGGTTGTAGCAAAACAATCCGATGAACTCGGGTTGCAACTCTGACGAACGTGTATGCAACTTTTTTAATGAACGGTTGAAGCAAAAAATGATACCGGCTGTAGCAAAAATTAACACGGTTGTAGAAAAAAAACACCGGTTGTAACAAAAATCCAACGAACTGAGGTTGCAACCAAACGTATATGCAACTTTTTAGTGGACACATATAGGACACCGGTTGTAGCAAATTTAAACGATTACCACAGGGGAAAATGTTGCATGGCCATACGCACGGGTCGAACGCGAAGCGCGTGGGCAGCGAGCGACCGACGCGTTGCTTCCGCCGACGCAGCTTGTCCCCAAGCTGAAGCTCTTGGGAACCTTTGTTTGAGTTCTTCGAGATCCTCCCACGTAGCCAATGTATCAGGCCGATCGGACCACTGGATAAGCCCCTCAAGAACAGTTTCGTGGCCGTGACGACGCAAACGCCTCTGCATGACACGTACAAGAATAACAAACTGAGAATCGACAGGTGGAAGTGTAGACTGCACCTGACAATTTGATCCGACAGCAAGCTTTAATTGAGAAACATGCAGAACAGGGTGTATACGATTGCCTTCCGGAAGTGCCAAGTGATAAGCTGATGCACCAATTCACTCAAGGATTTTATATGGTCCATAATACTTGAATAACAACTTGTGATGTGCACGAGGGGCGACCGATGACTGTATATAAGGCTGTAGCTTGAGGAACACCGAGTCTCCACTACAAACACCGTGTCAGAGCGGCGTCTATCTGCCTGATGCTTCATTCTAGCACTTACACGTTCCAGATGTTGTTGTAAGAGACACAACATCAAGTCTCGAACTCTCGATCATGCAACCATGTATCCAGATCATGCATAACGCAAGTGTCATCTGCTGAAATACCAAATGTGCGAGGAGACTGCCCATAAAGCACTTTAAAAGGCGTGTTCCCATCAAGAGAAGAGTGGGGACTCGTGTTATACCAATAATTAGCCAAAGGAAGCCATTGAGCCCACTTAACTGGACAAGCATGCGTGAAACAACGCAAGAAAGCTTCGAGGCACTGATTCACTCGCTCAGATGGTCCATCGGTTTGAGGGTGATGCAATGAGCTCATGTGCAATTTAGTACGAGTAAGGGCCATTTCCCTCTAGAAACGACTTGTGAAAATTCTATCACGATCGGTCACAATTAACTCTGGTATCCCATGCAACTTGTGAATATTATCTATGAACACATAAATGATAGCTGACACAGTGAAAAGATGTTGTAGGCCGAGGAAGTGAGCATAACGGGACAACTTATCCACCACCACCACCAAAATGCAATTGTAACGCCCAGAGCGAGGAAGACCTTCGACAAAATTCATGGTCAACATGTGTCAATATCATTTTGGAACAGGCACAGGTTCCAACAAACTTGGGTAACAGGCTATATCAGGTAGCTCTGTTTGGCGTGCAACGTACAAGTATCATCAGTGCGAGAACGACCCCCTCCTCCTTTGTTTGGCGCGCTGCGCCACTCTTACTGAAACTGTTGCTGTTGAATAATGCCTTAGAAGAACCTGTTGATAGCATTTCAATTTTTGTCAATTTCATCCCTGAAACTAAGGTTTCCATGTTTCTTTCCTATATCCAATCATCCTAAAACATCTACAAATAGCATTTTAGGTGTGGTGTTGTGTCTATAGACTGGGCTGCTTTGCTTTCTTGAAACGCAAGCTTTGATCATTGCCATCTCTTAATCTCATGGACAGAGAGCATGCTTTTTTTTTCGGGAGGACAGAGAGCATGTTGTGTCGTCGTACCAGAGTACTTACTAGATGTGTGTGCTTCTGTTTTCTTTGTGAGCTAGATAGTTGATTGATGGTTCAATCTGGATGGATCCGTGAGCGAGCTTCCACCACCTTTTGAAATACTTGCAGTGGGTCGTCCAGTTCTTACAGTTCCATCCATCCATGACACAACTTTAGATGCAGCAGCAACTTAGTAGGAGTAGTACCCTGATCACATGGCACAACTTTATTCTTGATAGATACTGTGCATTCGCATGAAACCAAGCTTTGCTGCATGCACGACCATGACTTGACACTCCCTCTCGGGTTGCCACCCACCCAATCCATCCACAATGGCAAAGCTACTTGTACCAGCAGTACTACCATGCCAGTAGTAAGCTGTAGCTTGTAGCTGCGCGTGGGCTCGCTCGCTCTCTGGCTGGCTGCACGCATTCGAGCGTTACAGCGGGGGTGTAGCGTCTGAGAGCGCTCGGCGCCACACTTCCGTAAGTGCAACGCCCGATGCTTAGGCGTGATATGTCTCCATCGTATCTACTTTTCCAAACTCTTTTGCCCTTGTTTTGGACTATAATTTACATTATTTGAATGGAACTAACCCGAACTAACGCTGTTTTTAGCAGAATTGCCATGATGTTGTTTTTGCGCAGAAATAAAAGTTTTCGGAATGACCTGTAAATTTACGAGGATTTTTTGTGGAATATATAAAAAATACTGGCGCAAGAATCAACCGGAGACGTGGAGCGAGGAGCCCACAAGCCCAGGAGGCGCGGCCCCCCTGGCCGCGCCTAGCAGGCTTGTGGGGCCCTCGGGGCTCCGCCGCCTCCAACTCCGGCTCTATTTAGTCCCTTTCGTCCGGAAAAAAAATCAAGGAGGAGAGTTCATCGCGTTTTACGATACGGAGGCGCCGCCACCACCTATTCTTCCTCTTGAGGGCGGATCTGGAGTCCGTTCTGGGCTCCGGAGAGGGGAGATCATCGTCATCGTCATCACCAACCTTCCTTCATGGCCAATTCCATGATGCTCTTCATCGTTCGTGAGTAATCTCATCGTAGGCTTGCTGGACGGTGATGGGTTGGATGTGATCTATCATGTAATCGAGTTAGTTTTGATGGGGATTGATCCCTAGTATCCACTATGTTCTGAGATTGATGTTGCTACTACTTTGCCATGCTTACTGCTTGTCAATAGGGCCCGAGTGCCATGATTTCAGATCTGAACCTATTATGTTCTCGTCAATATATGTGTGTTCTTGATCCTATCTTGCAAGTTGTAGTCACCTACTATGTGTTACGACCCGGCAACCCCGGAGTGACAATAGCTAGAACCACTCCCGGAGATGACCATAGTATGAGGAGTTCATGTATTCACTAAGTGCTAATGCTTTGTTCCGGTTCTCTATTAAAAGGAGAACCTTAATATCCCTTAGTTTCCATTAGGACCCCGCTGCCACGGGAGGGATGGACAATAGATGTCATGCAAGTTCTTTTCCTTAAGCACGTATGACTATATACGGAATACATGCCTACATTACATTGGCGAACTGGAGCTAGTTACATATCTCCCCATGTTATAACTGTTGCATGATGAATGTCATCCGGCATAATTATCCATCACCGATCAAATGCCTACGAGTCTTTTCCTACTGGTCCTTGCTATGTTACTTTGCTGCTACTGCTGTCACTACTGCTACTGTTACCATTGCTACAGTTGCTATCACACTACTTTGCTACTGATACTTTGCTGCAGATACTAAGTCTTTCAGGCGTGGTTGAATTGACAACTCAACTGCTAATACTCGAGAATATTCTTTTGCTTCCCCTTGTGTCGAATCAACAAATTTGGGTTGAATACTCTACCCTCGGAAACTGTTGCGATCCCCTATACTTGTGGGTTATCAAGACTATTTTGTGGCGCCGTTGCCGGGGAGGCCTAGCACTATTCTCTGAGTCACTTGGGATTTATGTCTGCTGAGCACTATGAGGAATCCGAGAGATCCAAAAACTAAAGTCTTGCTCTCAACTACGAGGACAGGTAAGGAACTGCCATCTAGCTCTGCACTTGATTCACCTTTAGTTATGAGTAAGTTTGCGACACCACCTCGTGCTAGAAATTTTGATGTGTCGCCTGTGCTTGATGATGCTACCTATGCTATCCATGATGCTTGTGATGATGCTTTGCTTGATACTGCTTTGCCACTAGGTGCATTCCTTGATGCACAAATTGCTAGAGTTGCTGCTGAATGTGATGATACTTCTGAGACTGCTGAAATTATTGAAGTAGAACCTGCTATTTCACCTGTTAGAACTAGCTCTCCTAGATATAAATTGCCTGATATACCTGAGGGTTATGTTATGGAGGGAGAGATAGCTGAGGACTTTCTTGCTTGCAAGGATAGCTATGATGTTGAGAATTTACTACGCAAGTGGAAAGAAAAATCTCTGAACGGTAGGATGAAATACGACCCGAAGTTCGCTGCTTCACCTATCCTTGTGACCGATAAGGATTATGAATTCTCTGTCGACCCTGAGTTAATCACTTTGGTCAAATCTGATCCTTTTCACGGTTATGAGTCTGAAACGGTTGTAGCACATCTTACTAAGCTGCACGATATAGCCACTCTATTCACGAGTGAGGAAAAGATCCGCCACTACTATATCCTTAAGCTGTTTCCTTTCTCGCTAAAGGATGATGCTAAGACTTGGTTCACTTCTCTTGCTCCTGGTTGTGTGCGTAGTCCCCAGGATATGAGAAATATTTTCTTGCCCATAAGAAACAATCTGCCTTGGAGGAAATATATAACTTTGCGCAAGTTGAAGAAGAGAGTCTCCCACAAGCTTGGGGGAGGCTCGTCCAGCTACTGAATGCTTTGCCTGATCACCCTCTTGAAAAGAATGAAATACTTGATATCTTCTATAGTGGACTAACCGATGCTTCTAGAGACCACCTAGATAGTTGTGCTGGTTGTGTTTTCAGGGAACGAACTGTGGAACAAGCTGAGATTCTATTGAACAATATCTTGTGCAATGAGAATGCTTGGACTATTCTCGAACCACCTCCTAAGCCAACTCCGAAGAAAAGAGGTATCCTATTCCTCAGTCCTGAAGATATGCAAGAAGCAAAGAAATCTATGCGAGAGAAAGGCATTAAATCTTAAGATGTCAAAAATCTACCACCTATTGAAGAGATCCATGGTCTTGATAGCCCGACACAGGTAGTAGAGGTAAATTCTCTTCGTAGATTCAATGAGAGTGATATTCCTTTTGATAAACCTGCTAGCTTATGCCTGGATGAATTTGATAACTTTGCTGCCAAACAACAAAGTTTCAATGATTATGTTAGCAGCCAATTGGAACAAAATGCTCGTATGCTTAGTCATTTAAGTGCTTGTGTGGATAGAAATGGTAATGACCTTAAGGTTTTGAGTAAACATGCATCTATGGTCACCACTCAGGTAGAACAAGTACTTAAAGCTCAAAATGACTTGCTCAATGAGTTGAATGACAATTCTGTTAGAGTCGTCACTAGAGGCGGTAGAATGACCCAGGAACCTTTGTATCCTGAGGGTCATCCTAAGAGAATTGAACAAGATTCTCAAGGAGTTAGCACTGATGCACCTAATCATCCTAGGAAGAAAAATAAAGATGATAGGAACTTGCATGCTAGCAACCCTGTTGCTGTTACACCCGAGAATCCAAACGATATCTCTGTTTCTGATGCTGAAACACTACCTGGTGATGAACACGAGCCTAATGATAATATCGATAGTGGTGTTCATGATAATGCTCAACCTAGTAATGATAAGGATGTGGAGATTGAACCAGTTGATCTTGATAACCCACACCCTAAGAATAGGAGATACGATAAGAATGACTTCATTGCTAGGAAGCATGGTAAAGAAAGGGAACCATGGGTTCAGAAACCCATGCCCTTTCCTCCCAAACCATCCAAGAAAAAGGTGATTAGGATTTTGAACGATTTGTTGAAATGATTAGACCTGTCTTTCTGCAAATGCGTTTGACAGATATGCTCAAAATGTCTCTGTATGCTAAGTACATGAAGGATATTGTGACTAATAAGAAGAGGATACCTGAGGTTGAGATTTCCATCATGCTTGCCAATTACACCTTCAAGGGTGGAACTCCTAAGAAACTAGGTGATCCCGGAGTGCCCACTATACCTTGCTCCATTAAAGGCAACTATGTTAGAACTGCTTTATGCGATCTTGGAGCCGGTGTTAGTGTTATGCCTATCTCTCTTTATCGTAGACTTGAATTGGATAAGTTGACACCCACTGAAATCTCCTTGCAAATGGCCGACAAATCAACTGCTTTCCCTATCGGTATTTGCAAGGATGTGCCTGTTGTGGTTGCTAACATTACTATCTTAACACACTTTGTTATTCTGGATATTCCCGAGGATGATGCCATGGCGGTCATCCTTGGAAGACCCTTTTTAAACACTACAGGGGCTGTTATAGATTGCAACAAAGGCAATGTCACTTTCCATGTTAATGGTAATGAGTATACGGTGCACTTTCTGAAGAAACAATATCGAGTACATTGCATCAATGCTATTGGAAAAACTTTATCGATTCTTATTGGGAGCTTTGAATGCCCTATACCTACTGTTAAGATGAAGTATGATTTGCTTGTTGGGGATATGCACATCTCCATTGAGGTAACCTAGTGACTATTCGAAAATTCCCGTTTTACGCGATCCGAAAAAGTTTGTCAAGGAGACTTGATCAACCTCATTGACGGATTTCTCTTGATGACCATGAGATGGATGAATCTGAGAGTCACAACCCTTTGTTCCAAACTTTTATTTTCCGTTGCTTAGAAGAAAAATGATAGCTTTAGCTTTAGTTTTTCCTGTTTTCTGCTTTTTGCGTCCCGTAGAAAAGTGTCCCAAAAATAGAAGTTCTTCAAATGCCCTGAAAATCAAGTATGATTTTTTCTGGAATTTTTGAAAAATTCTGAGACAGAGAGCTAGTCAGGGGGATGCACCAGTGGGCCACAAGCCTAGGAGGCACGGGCACCCCCTGGCCGCGCCTACCAGGCTTGTGGGGCCCATGTGTCCCCCCTCCACTTATTCCAGCTCCTATCTCCTTCTCCTACCTCTAGAAAAAATCATTCTACACCTCAAACCTGTGTTCTTGCTCTTCTTGCTGCGATTTTCGATCTCCTTGTGCAAAGCCCTATTCACCAAACTGTTTTGGGGAAATTGCTCCTTGGTATGTGACTCCTCCATTGATCCAATTAGTTTTTGCTTTAGTTCCTTATTCATTGCGTATTTTTTCTGCCTTTGTGACCCTGTTCTTGAGCTTTGCATGCTAATTTTAGCTGGTCCCAAGTAGTTTTGATGCATGATATGGCCTCTAGGCACTTGTAGGAGTAGTTGCTATGAGTTTCATTGAGCCTTGTTCACTTTTGCTTCGAGTCACTAAAAAATTCAGAAAAGGAAGATGTTCAGGAGAAACTATCATGGTGGTTCCTCAAGCAAGAAGGGTCCCCGTCTCGCGATTCGGGAGCCCGATCCTTACCAACAGAGGAACGTACATGTACAACCATGTGAATGGCCTTCTGATGAATTCATGATTGATGCAGGCTTCAAAGACGAGTTTGATACATTTGTTCACAACGCCGGGCTCGAAGAATTCATCTCCGATAAATGCAAACAATATGCTACTCTCGCTGCCTCTTTTGTTCATAGATTCAAATTTTCAGCTGGCCGTGACACATCCATAGTGTTTGATCTGTATGACAAATTGTATACCATGGATTTAGAGGATTTCAATAGAATTTGCAAGATACCTGATTGGGGTAGTCTCAATGATCCTCCTAAGTCTTTGGTTAGAGATTTTATCTCTAGTATAACTGTCGGAGAAACAAGAGATATTACGCACGCTACCATGGGGAGCATTCATTTTCCTGCCTTGCATTACTTTGCCCTCTTCATAGGTAGATGCATTAACGACAAGATTGAGCATTGTCACCTCTGCGCACCCGACCTTAGTATTCTTAATAGCGCAGTAACAAGTGATAGAAGTTTCAACATGGGAGCTATAATTGTGAGGAGGCTAAATAATAATGCTAATGAAGGGGATTTCTTTGGTGGGATCTATGCCACTCGCATAGCAAATTTTCTTGGAGTACCCATCCGCGAAGGAGATCCCCCGCTCCATACAGCTTTCCTTGATCGCGCCGCGATGACACGTTATCAATTCCTTGAGAGGGATAATGAATCCCTCCTATACCGGTTAATATTTAACCGTCAGCGTGTTTTCCATATTACCCTTCCTGCTCGTGCCTTCTTTGACTTTCAGGTAAAACGGGGATATTACATAACTAGAGAAGAGGCAGAGGAGTATGAGAGGGAGGCAAAGGCTGCTCGCCTCCATGAGGCAGCTATTCAGGCGGTAGCTGCAGCGCTCCCGTACAACCCCATTATGATTTTGGATATCGCCCGGACCAACCATTTGAGTATACCAACTTAGGCCAAAAGCCTAAGCTTGGGGGAGTACGAGTTTCTCACTAACTTTATATTCTTGCTCATGCTTTCACTTTGTTAGTTGGTGTTCACACTTTGCCACTGTATCATCCATGCTAGTTTGTTTATTTTTCTCGCTTTCTTCTCGTGTGTTTGTCTAGTTTGAGAAAACCCAAAAAGATTTCGTGTTCTTCTTTTGCTTGTTGGGAGCTTTACCGTGTAAATACTTTTCTTTTTCTTTGGATCAAGGTAGAAGACCATGGTTACAATGTTTAGTGGCTCTCGCATGCATATCTGTTTATCTGTCAAAGAGCCATATTACTTTGTCTTCTCCTTTGTGTTTGCTTGCAGATTCCAGCTTAGTCCAATGCACGAACACTCTTATTATTGTTCACATCATTCGGTCGTGCAAGTGAAAGGCAATAATGACGATATATGATGAAGTGACTGAGCTTGGAAAAGCTGGTATGAACTCGATCTATTTTGTTTTTGTAAATATGACTAGCTCATCGTTCCTGATTCAGCTTTGTTATGAGAGAAACGTGTTTGCAATGACAACTTAGAGATCATAGTTTCTGATGCCATGCTTAATTAGCTAGGAGCTTATAATGGTTTGTCTTGGATGCCAACATGAATTTCATGATGATTATGATGTAGTATCCTCCTTTTAATGATTCAAGTGGCTTGACTTGGCACATGTTCACACATGTAGTTGAAACAAAATCAACATAGCCTCTATGATATTCATGTTCATGGTGATTTATGTCCTACTCATGCTTGCACTCAATGTTAGTTAATTTCAATGCATTTTGATGACTCTTGTCGCTCTCTAGTTGGTCGCTTCCTAGTCTTTTGCTAGCCTTCACTTGTACTAAGCGGGAATACTGCTTGTGCATCCACTTCCATAAACCCAAAGTTGTTCCATATGAGTCCACCATACCTACCTATATGCGGTATCTACCTGCCATTCCAAGTAAATTTGCATGTGACACTCTCTAAACCTTCAAGTAATAATCTGTTTTGCATGCCCGAACCGCTCATGTGGTGACAAGGGGCTGTCAGTATCTTCCATGCTAGGCGTGTTATCCTCGATATGTGGTTATTCACTATCATTCACGAGAAAGGGGCCGATAATTGGAATGCCCAGTTCCATGCTCAAATAAAAAAGATAATTGCAAACAAACTCCCCCTGGATTGATGTTGGTATGGACGGCACCCGCGTATTCGGCTAGTCGTGGAGTGTGATTGATCGGTGGTGGGGGAGTCAAAACTTTACTTTTCTGTTTGGGAACCGCCTATAGTATGTGTAGCATGGAAGATGGTGAAAACTCTTGGTCATTTCGTTGACAATGAAAGCATGCCACCCAAAATTATTTATCTCTGTCTTCAAAGCTTGAGCTCTGGCACCTCTGCAAATCAATGCTTCCCTCTGCGAAGGGCCTATCTATTTATGTTTCTGTTGAGTCATCCTCTTCTTTCAAAAAGCACCAATTAGAGAGCACCTCCGTCATTTTTATGCGTTGCTTTTTAATTGATATTGAGTATCACTTTGACTGGATCTTCTTTACCATGAATTACACTGTTCAGTCAGCCCTTGGTCTTTGAAGGTGCTGTGCATTTATGTTTTGCGGTCTCAGAAAGAACTAGCGAGATATCATCTGTTCATATTGCTTCATGATTGTTTTGATAGAAGTGTTGACGTTTGAAACTCATTATTATTGCTCGCTAGTTCATTATGCCATTGATATGAGTTCCTCTTGAGACCTAAATGTCATTGCTTATGTGGTTAGCTTATGATCTTGCTGAAAATATGAATATGAGTTAGACATAATTGCAACAACAAGATCAAACAGAGTTCGTAAAAGTTTTTCTTTGTCTATTTCAGTTTGTCAACTGAATTGCTTGAGGACAAGCAAGGATTTAAGCTCGGGGGAGTTGATACGTCTCCAACGTATCTACTTTTCCAAACTCTTTTGCCCTTGTTTTGGACTCTAATTTGCGTGAATTGCATGGAGCTAACCCGGACTACTGCTGTTTTCAGCAGAATTGCCATGGTGTTTTTTTTACGCAGAAATAAAAGTTCTCGAAATGACCTGGAAATTTCCGAAGATTTTTTGTGGAATCTATAAAAAATACTGGCGGAAGAATCAACCGGAGATGTGGAGCGAGGAGCCCACAAGCCTAGGAGGCGCGGGCCCCCTGGCCGCGCCTAGCAGGCTTGTGGGGCCCTCGGGGCTCCGCCGCCTCCAACTCCAGCTCTATTTAGTCCATTTCGTCCGGAAAAAAAATCAAGGAGGAGAGTTCATCGCGTTTTACGATACGGAGGCGCCGCCACCACCTATTCTTCCTCTTGAGGGCGGATCTGGAGTCCGTTCTGGGCTCCGGAGAGGGGAGATCATCGTCATTGTTGTCACCAACCTTCCTTCATCGCCAATTCCATGATGCTCTTCATCGTTCGTGAGTAATCTCATCGTAGGCTTGCTGGACGGTGATGGGTTGGATGTGATCTATCATGTAATCGAGTTAGTTTTGATGGGGATTGATCCCTAGTATCCACTATGTTCTGAGATTGATGTTGCTACTACTTTGCCATGCTTACTGCTTGTCAATAGGGCCCGAGTGCCATGATTTCAGATCTGAACCTATTATGTTCTCGTCAATATATGTGTGTTCTTGATCCTATCTTGCAAGTTGTAGTCACCTACTATGTGTTATGACCCGGCAACCCCGGAGTGACAATAGCTAGAACCACTCCCGTAGATGACCATAGTATGAGGATTTCATGTATTCACTAAGTGCTAATGCTTTGTTCCGGTTCTCTATTAAAAGGAGAACCTTAATATCCCATAGTTTCCATTAGGACCCCGCTGCCACGGGAGGGATGGACAATAGATGTCATGCAAGTTCTTTTCCTTAAGCACGTATGACTATATACGGAATACATGCCTACATTACATTGGCGAACTGGAGCTAGTTACATATCTCCCCATGTTATAACTGTTGCATGATGAATGTCATCCGGCATAATTATCCATCACCGATCAAATGCCTACGAGTCTTTTCCTACTGGTCCTTGCTATGTTACTTTGCTGCTACTGCTGTCACTACTGCTACTGTTACCATTGCTACAGTTGCTATCACACTACTTTGCTACTGATACTTTGCTGCAGATACTAAGTCTTTCAGGCGTGGTTGAATTGACAACTCAACTGCTAATACTCGATAATATTCTTTTGCTTCCCCTTGTGTCGAATCAACAAATTTGGGTTGAATACTCTACCCTCGAAAACTGTTGCGATCCCCTATACTTGTGGGTAATCAAGGCGTCACACTGCTGGGGGTGGGTCATGCAGCACCAGCGTGGTAGGGGGTGTGGCGTCTACGGTTAAGGCGTCACACAATGTAGTGTGGCGCCTAAGCGTCGGACGCCACATAAAAGGGTTAGTCGGGCGATTTTTTTTTCGAGCGTAGTCTAGTTTGTATTTTTTTTGCACCCAAGGGAAAATTTGTCGATTTTGCCGACAGACAACACACTCGTGCACGTATTATCGTACTTGTACTCACATGACTTTCCAATAGAATAATTTGCACAAAGTTACTGGTATACCTGAGTGGCCCCCAATAGGACTAGCATGAAATGCATCCAACAATTTGGTTATGAGTTCAGCACTTAGTGGAATCCACAAGCGTCTTTTGTAACGGATTAGCCCATCCCTCAATGAATAGTGATCATCCATACTAGTTTTGTTATGACCGGTACCACGTACCAACGGAGGAGGCCCAATGGGCAGGATTAGTTACTGGCTTAGTTCAAGTTATCTTAGTGTCTTACTTATCTTAGAGTCCATGTTGTCTTAGTTATCTTAGAGTCCAAGTTATCGAGATTATATAAACCGATGTAAACAACTCTTTTGAAATTAAGCAATATAGTCAATACTCTATTTCCCGGCTCCCAGAGGAGCCGGAACCTTAGCTGCGCCACCGCCTCCCTCTCGCGCGCAACGGCGTCCCGACGCCGGGCGTCGCGGGCCAGCCCTCGCCAAGTCCACTCCATCCCCTACAACCTCCGCCCTAGATGTCACGACCAGTTTCCAAATAAATGAATTAATTGGAAATCATCCATGTGCGTCCTCAGTGAAAAAAATATTTGTCACTCACAAACTCATCTTGATACAGAAAACCAGTAGTACTTAATATCATACAAGTAGAGCAAGGCTTGCTCTACAGTTATTACAACATATCCAAGTCTTAGGAAAATGGAATGTTATAGTGGTCTTAGGGTGACTCTATTGCTCATGAAAATAAAAGGGGCACGTCACATCAGAGTAATGTGACATCACAAGTACTACTACGCGTTAAGCATCAGAGTGAAGCGCAATGATTTATTTGAGGGGGCGGAAGCGATGGAATAAAACAGCTGCAGACTCCAGGATCGCAAGACTGACTGGGACTCCTCTAGGCATCGACCTTGCTATCGAACCCTTCATCCATGAGATCTCCTTCATCCATATCTGGCCACAACAACAAGCGAGTGAGTACTTCGAAAAGTACTCGCAAATAGTTTGCACAAAAGATGAGATGCATGCAGTTGATTTTAATATGCATCATTAGAATCAGGTTATATCCAAAATATAAGTGTTGAAGGTAATTTAAGTTAGTGGATAAATCAGGCGGTAGTCCTCTCGAGATATCCTTAAGAGAAAAGTAAAATACACCGATCGGGTGTCTAGAGCGACGCCTCAAAACAACAGGGGTTAGCAAAACCACCGTCGGGCATCTGAGCGACACCACATACAGGGCATGACATAAATGAAATAAATAACAATCCACAAACGGGCATCTTTGCGACACCACAGTAAGGGCAAAAATAAATAACGGGCCACAGTCGGGCGTCTCATCGACACCACAGAAAGGGCATAATAAGTAAATAACAAGCCGCAGTCGGGCGTCTCAGCGACACCACAGAAAGGGCATAATAAATAAATAACAAGCCACAGTCGGGCGTCTCAGCGACACCACAGAAAGGGCATAATAATTAAATAACAAGCCGTAGTCGGGCGTCTCAGCGACACCACAGAAAGGGCATAATAATTAAATAACAAGCCGCAGTCGAGCGTCTCAACGACACCACAGAAAGGCCATAATAAATAAATACCAAGAAGTATCCAGGTGGTACAACCAACCTTGAGGATAATTCTTGAACCAATAAAATATTTCATCACGTTCCACAGTTTAATACGATACTCCACAACCATTATTTTTACCATTACTTATACTCCAAAGACCGACTCTAGGACCGACACTTGACTCATCAAACAACGTCCTTGACCACGGACACGGCTACTCGAATAGTTTTGACTGTGCAGAGGGTGTACTCTTTACCCATAGCCCACGGTTTTCAATAGTCATCATGACTAATCCCGCGTACGACAATTTAGAAATGGACACTCAGAACCAGCACGCACCCATTTTGCCTCCGCGGAGCCCGGCTTTAGTCCAGGGCCATGGATACCTTCATGCCGCCCCCTCTAATGGTGTGTGACTGATAATAGGTCTACAACTGACTATACCGAATCCATTATCGAGGAAACTGTGGTAGCAGGATATAGAAATGTGACATGGAAAAGACTCGATCTAGGTCGATACTGGAGTTTAACCAAGTTTTTACCAGCACCATCGTGTACATCTCATGACCAGGCCATAACCTATCACGTTCCACGTGACTAGGCTATTCCACGACCTTTCATAACTACCACTTGCCATCATCATATTTTACCATTGTTGAAATATATGTAGCATGTATGAAATATGCAAGGTGATGAATATTAAATATGAGTTAGGTTAGCAATAACACATCAAGAGTTCAAACATGCTTGCCTGGTTCCACGTAGTCGGGATCAAGCTCGATGCAGTTAACGTCGGTGTTCTCAGTGTCATGATCTACGGTATAAAGCAAACAATGGCATAAGTCGTACTGCCTAGCTACTGGTTCCAAAATATTTTTAGAGAAATCTTAAACTAAACTAGGCATTACCAGGATCATTTTGCAAAATGAATCACTGGAAAATAAGTTACGGATCTGTAATAAAATAGTTTCAAGGACTAATCTGTAATAAAAATTATTAAAAACACGGGCTAGTTGGAGATACGTCAAAACGCCCTGAGGGGAAAGGCGTTTCCCCGCAAGGAAAACATCTTTTAGCCGAATACGCTTCCTGCGAAACGCGTCGGAGGAGAGGGAGACACTAACAAAGGGGGTCCCCCTGTCAGGTTCGAAGGCCTCACCGGTGCGAGAAGCACAAGGTGATCGCCGATGGTGATAGGAGGGAGGAGAGAGATGGCTGAATGGGCGGCTGCACTCACCGATGACCCGCCCATCTGATGGAAGAGGATTTGGCTAAGGGGGAAGCTCCACTTCGACGGCAGCAAGTCTCCGGCGGATAACAACTCCGGTGAGCTGCGGGGATCGACGACAGAGAGCTTGTGCGATCAAATTGAGCGATGGGTAAGAAGGGGAGGATCTCCTAGACGCGAATGGAAGCCTGTGGAGGTCCTACCAATGCTTACACGACTCGAGAATGGCCGGATCCCGAAGTGGATCGGGGCGACCGGAGCTAGGAAAGAAGGTCCCTCGAGGGCCTCCTCCTGGATCGACTGGTGCTGAGGAGTGAAGGTAGAGTGTGGAGAGGTGCGAGATGGGTTCCGAAGCTCGGGTGAGGGGCTCTACATATAGGTGCCACGGGAGGAGATTCAACATTAATTCCGGCGAGCAATTCCGGTGAAGCATAGGCTCGGGCAGGCGATTAGGTGGCGTGGTTCGAACATAACCACCACGAGGGTCTCATTTTTGACCAAAGGGGAGCTGGTCATCGATTGAGACAACGCGGCGACGACCCGACCATTGCGGAGCTGTGTGGCAGCAGAAACGGCGCTCTGAGCAGCTCGGTGCGTGGCGACGGCTTTCGCAGCATGCACTGGCGATGGGGGACACGCGGAGGCTGCAGAGGCGATGGACGGTGCCGGGCGGCGTGGGGTTGCAGCAGGGAGATGCTGCGGCTGTTGCAGAGCCGCTGCCTCAGCTTGGCCGGCTCTGTGAACTAGCCACCGATGAGGAGAAGAGTCCAAGGCGATGCGTGGCGCAGGGGATAAGCTCTACGCATAGGATCGATGGCTAAGGCGACGGTACTAGCGAGATTGACGAGGGGGAGAGGGATGTGGCTGTGACTAAAGTTGTTCTGAAGAATTAAATTCATACAAGCACAGTTCAGAGTGCACGTGAGGTGCTCGACGATTTGAAAAAGATGGCTGCTAGATGAATTTGGAGCTGAAATTTTTTGGGGAGCACTCTGATTGGAATAAAAGGCACTGCAAAAAATTACAGAATTTTTGGAGAAGTTTAGGACAGGTTTGCAGAGAAAATAAGTTTCTAAGGTCAAACTTCACTCAAATAGAATTTGAATTTTTTCAACTTGGCAGCTCAAGGTTTCTGGTGGAAATGATAGAAGACACTAAGGGCTTCAAACTGCAAGAGTTTTGAGTCAAGACTCCAAAGGAATAGAGGAGTTCCTTTGTAAAATGGCACGGGTTCAAACTGATTACAGAAAATCCCTTTTATTCAAATAAAATAATTAAGGGTGATCCATCCCTTCTAATTTTTTTGAAAGCATTCAAAGTAAAACCTTAAGGCTAGGGAATGTGAAAAAAAGATTTAAAACAGAAAGGTGATGAGTAAATATTTTTGAAAGAAAGAATAGAAGGTTTATGACAAAATTTCCAAAGTTGCAAAAGAAAGAATATTCTTTCAAACAAATTCATTTTGAGAAAGGGCCAAAAGAATATCTCTAAAACTTGTTTGGTGGAAAAAGAAGCCCCAAAAGGTTTTCTCAAGAAGGTTAGCAAGAGAGCTTCAAAGTTTTTGTCAAGGCAAAATTTTTAAAATCCAAGGAAATCAAAATTTAAAAATATTGGGTGTTACACTAGACTTGGTAGAACCCTAGCGGTTCCTACCAATTTGGTATCTAGAGACTCCAAGCCGATCATGTCATTCTCACCGGCCGCCACCACCCTCCTGCCCGCCACCACCACCCCGCTGCAGGCCACCTCCACCGCGCCGCCGGGTACGGCGGCCGACACCGCCGCGCCGGTCCATGTCATCTACACCCCAGAGGAGGTCACGGGGGCCTTGTGCGACCTCGCCACCACGGTCCAAGGGATCCGCCTTTATCTGGCCGGCCCCTACGGTCCGCCACTGGCGGCGCTGTCGGCTCCCGCCGCCGGGTTGTAGCTGCTTCCGTGGCAGCAGCCACCACCGTCGGGCCCCGCGATCACCGAGTCCCTGCAGCTGTCGCCCTCACCAACCACCACTCTGCCGGCCGCCCCCTTGCCGCTGCAGCTGTCGGGGCCACCGCAGTTCAGCTCTGGGCCGCCGACCACAACACCAGCAGGCGTCCCGATCCAGCAGGTCCAGTTCCCGCCCTCACCATCCCCACTTCGGCCTGGTTGGCCGGGTCCGTTCCGCCGCCGGTCTACACGATGGCGTCGGAGCAGCTAGTGACCGCTGTGTAGTACGGGGATCCCTCTAGCTCCGCGGGCCCCTACGCCAGCCGTGACGGGCCGTCTTTAAACGGGGGACCCCCGGTGGCCACCGACCCGGCACCGTCACCCTTGCTCCGCATCGCCGAGCCGTACGGACACGGCGGTCTTACTCAGACATCGCTGCGCTTCGCCAAGATTGACTTCGCCGCCTATGACGGTACGGAAGACCCCCTCAACTGGCTCAATCAGTGTGAGCAGTTCTTCCGGGGGCAATGCACACTCGCGTCGGACCGCATTTGGCTCGCCTCATATCACCTCCGAGGCGCCGCAGAGACGTGGTATTACGCCCTCGAGCAGGACGAGGGCGGCATGCCCTCATGGGAACGCTTCCGCAAGCTATGCCTCCTTCGCTTTAGACCTCCAATACAAGGGAGTCGGCTGGCGGAGCTCGGCCGACTGCCCTTCACCTCCACGGTATAGGACTTCACCGACCGGTTCCATGCCCTGGCGTGCCACGCTCCAGGCGTGAAGGCTCAACAGTGGGCCGAGCTCTTCGTCAGTGGTCTGCCGGATCACATCTACGTGGACGTGGAGCTTCGGGGGCCCCAGGACCTCCAGATGGTCATGTACTATGCCCGCGCCTTCGAGCGTCGCGCGCAAGCCTTGCTGCAGGCGGCGCCGATGCGAAGTGGCCGACAGCCGACCCGGTTTCCCCAGCCGACGGCTGTGTCGGGCCGTCCAACACCGGTCCCTCCTGCGACTATGTGACTGACCGAGACCGACGCTCCAGAAGATTCCCCTTTTATTCCGTTTTCGTCGTGTGACTTATTTGTGTGTCGCACTCATCATCGCATCATTCGCATCATCAGCATTGCATCGGCACTTCGTTGCCTCTGGTTTTCAAAACGTGCATTCGTTATTAGTTGCTGGTTCTCTCCATGTTCGTCGTTGACCGTTTTGAGACCAACCACACACACACGCGCCCGCGACATCGTTTAAATATTGTTTTTAAAATGTGTAAAAAACTTTCTCGGATTGGGTTGAAACGTCACGTGTAGTCTTAATATAGTATAGGTAGGCCGCCTGCCAAATTTCGTCGCAATCAGAGTCCGTTTGATACCCAAACGGTCGACCGTAGCGGCACCGTCATCGGTTTATCGTCGGACGTTTTTTGGTGTTTAAAAAAATCTTGTTGTCGACCGCAAATCTCCCTCTCTTTTCAGCCTAACCTATTCTACACAACCCAAGACCACCCACTTAACCTACCTCTCCGTTTTGGACCGTCTGATCGAGATCCGACGGCCCAACAATGATGCAAACCCCCTCCTATTAGCTACGTGCTATAAATGGAAAATGAACCCTAGCTAGATCAGCCCAACCCTAGTCCAGGGAGACAAACTGCCTCAATTCCCGAGCAGCACCGCCACCCATCTCCTCGTTGTGCCAAACCAGCCAACCACCACAACCAAAGCCCATTCGTTCCACACCGCTGTATCCCAGATCAGACATCCCACAGAACCTCCCGCATCCTCCCGCAACCTCCTCGACCCCGATCTGGATCGAGGGAACGAGCGCTCGCCTGCTTGCCGGACCTCGTTGCACCTGCCGTTGCTGGAGCACCGTGAAGATGCGTCCCCATTGACCAACGCCCTCCTGCTCCCTTTGTTTCCTCCTCTCTGTGCCTCATCCTTTTCTCGTTTTCTCTCTGAACAGGGACCGCCATGGACGCCCGAGGTCCTTTGCTACGACCATGCGTCGGGCGGCCTTGCTACTACGTCGCCAGGAGCAGCGATCAGGTCATGCTAGCGCCCCTCTCTTCTCCTTCCTCCCGTTTTCTCTCCCCTGCTCTCTCTCTGACTCATCTCCCTCTCTTTCTGCACGAGTAACAATAGCCATGGAAGCCTGTGTGAGCCAGAGTCCATCTCGCCATTGCCGGGAATTGGCTCCCCTCGGATGGATTCGTGACCCAGCGCCTCCATCGCCCTGCCGGACCTTGACTCCCTCTACCCGCGCCATCCCCGGCCACCTAGCGCCACCCCGAGCACAACCACGGCAAACCATTCCAGTCAGGTTCAGTACAACCCGGTTGCAGATTCAGATTAGCTTAGGTTCAGATTCAGTGTGTATATGTTCATGTAGCATAGGAAGCCCTTCTTTCCACGAACCCATCTTAGTCCAGCTGGTCACGGCGTTGTATATCCACCCAGTAGACCAGGGATCGAGTGCCATTGGCTCTAATATATATTTTTCAGTGAATTTGTGTTGTCATTCATCAACACTGAATGTTATGGATAAAAGCCGAATGCACCTCTGTAACACAAGGACACCGCTAGCCCACTGGTGACACACGCTAGACACACCAAGGAGGTCTTGGGTTCCAATCCAGGGCTGCCCCAATAATTTGCTCTGTGCCATGTTTTTTTTGCGCATACGCACGCTTAGCACATTTTGGCCCAGATTGGTGTTGGGCTTGCCAGAGCTTTGCTTTCGGCCCATAGGTTTTCTTTCTTCTTCCGGTCGAGCGAATTTGCGTTGTCATTCATCATCAATGAATGTTATGGATAAAAGCCGAATGCACCTCTCTAACACAAGGACACCGCTAGCCCACTAGTGACACACGCTAGACAACAAAGGAGGTTTTGGGTTCCAATCCAGGACTGCCCCACTACTGGAATTCAGAATTTTGCCGTCTGCCTTGCCTTTGCCGTCTGCTGACGCATGGCAAAGGTACTCTTTGCCGTCAGCTGTCATAGTGCTGACGACAAAGAGGTGGGTGATGGCAAAGTTTTAATTTGCTGTCGGCCACCTCTTTGCCGTCCGCTGGCGGACGGCAAAGGAGCCCTATGCGGACGACAAATGTTGGGTAGACGGAAAAGCCCCCCACCCAAACGGCCGAAACCCACCCCCACCCACCCCGCCCCTTTGCCGTCTACCTGGGACTCCTTTGCCGTTTGCCTGGGAGCACGGCGGACGGCAAAGGGGACGGCGGCCCCACCCCACTAACGGCTGCCGGCCCCACTACCTCCCGCACGGCTTCGCCCTCCTCCCGGCTCCCGCACGCCCGCCCCTCCCCCACCCAGCGCCGCCACCACCCGGCGCCGCCCCCACCCGCCGCCGCCACCACCCTGCGCCGCCCCCACCCGCCGTCCCCACCCGGCGCCCCCACCCGGCGCCGCCACCACCCTGCGCCGCCCCTCCCTGCTCCGCCACCACCCTGCATCACCCGCCCCTCCTCCCTGCGCCGCCCCTCCTCCCTGCGCCGCCCCGCCCCCTGCCCCGTTGGCACGTTTTTTTTATTTTTTCTGTTAAATTATATAGTTAGTTTATTAGGTAGAATAAAGTAGATAGAAAAAATAGATAGAAAAGAAAAAACTTAGAAGAAAATAATAGAAGAAAGTTAGTTTTTTCCTGTTAAATTAGATAGTTAGATTTTTCTTTTTTTATGTTAAATTATATAGTTAGTTTATTAGTTAGTATAAAGTAGATAGAAAATAAATAATAGAAAAAAATAGATAGAAAAGAAAAAACTTAGAAGAAAGAAGAAGAAGAAGAAGAAGAAGAAGAAAGAGGAGAGGAGGAGAAAGAGAAAAGAAAGAAGAAATAGAAGAAGAAGAGGAGGAGGAGGAGAAAATAAAATAAAATAATAATAATAATAATAATAATAATAAGAAGAAGAAGAAGAAAAAGAAGAGAGAGGAGAAGAAGAAAGAAGAGGAAGAAGGAACCCCGGCACCCCGGCACTCACCCTCGACCCCCGACCCCTGACGCCCGACGCCACTCACCCTCGTCCCTTGACCCCCAAAATGCCACTGACCATCGACCCCCGACCCTCGACCCCCGACGCCCGACGCCACTGACCCTCGACCCTCGACCCCCGACACCTGTTCGGCTTCTTGTTGACTGAAAAGACCCCAACCCCCGACGCCAGTGACCCTCCACCCCCGACGACATTGACCCCCGACCATCGACGCAACTAACCCCGACCCCCGACGCCACCGACACCCGACACCACCGACCTTGTAAATTATGAGTTAGGCCACATATTTTCTGATTATGTTAATTATAAAAACATCATATTTGTGTTGATCGTGTGAATTTCAATGTGTAGTTGTTCGACGACCTCCACGTGCGTTGGACGAGCTCCGCCCCTGCGTTTGTTGGTGAGCACAAATGACTTCTCCTCCTACCCCTTAATTTGCTATGTTCCGGTCTTCGTGCCGATGAAACTTGCTAGCTATAGGTTTCTTCAATCATGAGTATGCGTGACCAGTATGCGTCTCCCGTTCGAAAGGGCGACATATATAAATATGCATTTCTTTGCATATTTATAACCGCCATCCTTTCTAATTGTCCAACATTATCCATGGATAGCCCGAGTATGTGTAGATTGGGTTTGTTTTCCCGTATGCTGTGCTCCGGATCCGATGCGGAATTTCGTCAATGCCTCCCCTGTTGTTCTCCGGGTACACATCCTCTCTGCTTATTGCCGAGACGTGTATCAGGAGAACAGCGGGGAGGTGCTGCCGAAATTCTGCGTCGCATCTGGAGCAGAGCATGGGAAATCGAACCCAATCTACACATACTTGGGTGGGATTAGGACTATCTTTACCTATTAGCGTGTAGGTTGCACGGACGTAATAGAACTGACAAACTTGATTAGCGTATGAATATAGATGATGAATTATATATTTATTTCTTGTGCCCCCATAGGTAGCTAGGCAACATGACTGATCGTGCTTGGATGTACACTGGTCACCCTAGTCAGAAAGACATGACCCATGAATGGTTAACAAAAACCAGGGGGTTTGTGAGAGCCGCATTTGCAAATGGCCAGCAAAAAACATGGTGCCCCTGTCCCAACTGCGACAACTGGAAAAAGCAGACGGAGTTTGAAATGGGTAAACACCTGCAGAAGTGGGGTTTTATCCCTAATTATACGGTGTGGAATTTTCATGGTGAGTCTGACCAACGTGCCAGAGCTGAGGTGATTCTTCGTCGCACCGACGAGCATGGTACCGGGATTGAAGACATGGTGCAAGACTTTGATGATGCTCGGGATTCGGACGATGAGATGGAGGAATCTGCAAAGGCCTTCTATGAAATGTTGGAGTCTTCAAAACGTCCTCTCCACGAGCAGACTGAGCTTTGTCAGCTAGATGCCATCGCGCAAGTAATGGCTCTGAAGGCTCAATTCAACCTAGACAGAGAATGCTACAACGCGATGATGACGATATTTGGACGCTTTCTATCCAAAGGCCATGTACTGCCTGCAAACCTGTACCAGTCAGAGAAAATCCTCCGTGTACTTAAGATGCCCTATGAGAAGATACATGCCTGTGAGAATGGATGTGCCTTATTTAGGCTTGAGTATGCGTCCTTGAACTATTGCCCCATTTGCAATTCTTCCAGGTATATTGTGGTAGACAACGGCATGGGTGAGAAGAATCAGACCAAAATCCCCATTAGTGTTCTTCGGTATCTGCCAATCGTACCAAGACTTCAACGTCTTTTCGTGGTCGAAGAGACGGCCAGACAGATGACATGGCACAAATTGGGCAAAAGAACCGAACTAGATGCGGATGGGAACAAGATGCTGGTACACACTTCAGATGGTTTTACGTGGAGGCACTTTGATGCATTACATAAGGATAAATCGGAAGATCCAAGGCAACCTAGAGTTGCCATCAGCACGGATGGGTTCAATGTGTATGGTATGACGGCATCACAATACAGTTGTTGGCCTGTATTTGTCATTCCACTAAATTTGCCACCCGGAGAGACTATGAAAAGAAAGAACATTTTCCTGACGTTGATAATTCCAGGGCCGAACTATCCGGGGAAGAATATGAATGTGTACATGCAGCCGCTTAAGGATGAGTAGCAAGAAGCCTGGGATAATGGGATCAAGACCTACGACGCGCATCTACTCGACGCATGATTATCCGGCGTTTGCGCTATTCCCTGGCTGGTGTGTGCATGGAAGGTTCCCGTGCACCACATGCAAGGCAGCTCTTCAGTTCCGTTGGCTGCAGGCTGGTCGCAAGTATTCTTGCTTCGACATGCATAGACAATTCCTGGATCCTGACCATAAGTTCAGAAAAGACAAGAAGAATTTCATCAAAGGTAGAGTTGTCAAAAACACTGCACCAGCTGCGTTGACAGGCCAACAGACCCTTGATTAGTTAAACGCTCTCGAGCCTGATCCTTTGCGTCCAGTATACTTCAAATGGTATAATACGGAACACGCCTGGACTCACAAGTCATGCTTATGGGATCTGCCTTACTTCAGAGACCTCCTTTGCCCACACAACATTGACATGATGCACACTGAAAAGAATATTGCGGAGGCCATTTTTGGTACATTGTTCGGCATAGAGGGGAAGTCAAAAGATAATCCTAAGGCTAGAATCGACCTGGAGGCTCTATGTGATAGACAATTGCAAAACTTGCGACAACGGAAAGGAAAGCAAAGCATAGCGAAGCCAAAGGCATGGTTCAATCTTGAAAGGCCAGCTATGAGGGAAATACTATTGTGGGTGAAAATGCGGTTGATGTTCCCCGATGGGTATGCTGCGAATCTAAAGAGGGGAGCGAGTCTTGAGAAATTGAAAATATTTGGGCTCCAGAATCATGATTGTCACGTATGGATTGAGCGGGTAATGTCGGTGATGTTGTGTGGCTTTATCCCTGAGGATGAATGGCTAGTACTGGCAGAGCTGAGCTATTTCTTCCGTTCTCTTTGTGCGAAAGAACTATCGCCTGGCGTG